>NC_134585.1:20000-1220000 GCF_037038515.1 Microtus pennsylvanicus | reverse complement strand
GAACCTGTGGTCACAGCTCTCCTCTTCAAGGCCACATCCCTTCTTCTCCTCATCTCCTACAAGCCCAAGACTTTTTCTTCCTTCTGTCCACCCTCCCACCTTCCCTCCCCTCTCTCATTTTTTTGCACCCATATCAGGTGACTCCTAACTGCCTTGAATTGCAGCTCCAGAGAATCCAACACCCTTTTCTGACCTTTGCACACCCTACACCTCTATCCCAGGATATGTGAAGTCACATACAGATACATAGGTAAGAATGAGAAAATCATAAATTAAAAAAAATATGGGTGTGGTCACTAGTGCAGTAACTGACCCTAGAACTGTGAAGTTAGACACCCATACACACAAGATTGATCTTTTCTTTTTTCCCGTCATAAAGACAAGCTGAGCATATCAACTCCACCATCCTTTGGTCCAAGTGTGGTTTCTTGTTTTTGTTGTTTTGGTTTTGGGTTTGTTTTTTTTTTTTTTTTTTTGAGACAGGGTTTCCCTGTGTAGTCCTGGCTGTCCTGGAACTAGCTCTGTAGACCAGGCTGGCCTGGAACTCACCAAGATTTGCCTGCCTCTGCCTCCTGGGGTTACAGGCGTGCACCACTATGCCTGGCCAGTCAGTGCTCTGAACCACTGAGCTATCTCTCCAGTGCTGCCCTCCCCCCACACTTTAAAGATTTATTCTTTTATGCTTATGTTACCTACATGTAAGTGTACCACACGCATAGAAGCCAAAGGAGGGTGCTGGATCCCCTGTAACTGGAGTTACAGACAGCTGTGATCTGCTGTGTGGGGGCCAGCGCTGAACCTGGATCCTCTGAGAGAGCAGCAGATGCCCTTAACCGCCTACAAGTGCTCCAGTGGGCCCACAACATCAAAGCTGGCCTGAGCTAGAGTTGAGGCTAGCCTAGACTACAAAATGACTCCCTACTTCAAAAATCCTCAAAATTTCTGTGATGCTCATCACATGAAACGTTTCTATATTCCCTGCAGGTGTTTAAAAGGGCATGGTGGTGCACTGGTGGGAAGGGGTGCCGGTGCCGCAAAGGCAGACAGGTCTCTGTGTAGACCAGGTCAGCTATGGTCTAGATAGCAAGTTCCAGGCTAGCCAGACCCACACAGCAAGACCTTGTCTCAAACACTAAAATCCAGCTCATGAATAAAATATGACTGCTAATAAAATCGTTTATTCAGACTTTTAGTGACTGTCTTTTTCTCTTTTGTGTTTTTTTTTTTTACGATTTATTTTATGTGCATTGGTGTGAAGGTGTCAGATCCCCTGGAACTGGATTTACAGTTGTGAGCTGCCATGTGGGTGCTGGGAATTGAACCCGGGTCCTCTGGAAGAGCAGTTAGTGCTCTTAACCAAGCCATCTCTCCAGCCCATTTTTCTTTTCGAGGGACAATTTCCCATCCACATCTAAGGGATGCCATTTCTAACTCCACACACGCTGTTCATGGGAGAAAACTGGTGGACAGCCTGGGCTTTGTGCAGCTGCCCAACCACACACACATTCTTCATACCAAGTTTCTCTTTAGCTTTTCCAGACAAGGTTTTTCTGTGTAGTGTTACCTGCCTCTGCCTCCAGAGTACTGGATTAAAGGTGTGCTCCACCACCCACTCACACCCACGACCTTGGTATTCACTAGATAACACCCTGTCATTTCTGCAGTCTCATCTATATGTGAGGGCATGTAGTGTTCTCCCTGGACAGCAGCTTAGGACTGACTACCATCTACTACCTCAACAACCTCAAGAGCACACCAGCTCCGCTATCCAGACGGGTACCTGGTCAGTCAGGATTTCCAGCACTGAAATTGGCTGCACTGAAAATCCCTTCAGAGGTTCTACAGCTCACCACGCTGTCCACTTCTAGACTCCCCATCCTCTACACTGTAAGCCTTCCTCTCTTCCCTTCCAGCCATGCTTAAGTGAGTGGATGGCTAAACCCCACCAGCTGTGTGCACCAGTTGTTCCACACCGCTGGATCTGCCTCTCAGGCGTAGACTGGCTTTGGTCCTCACTCCAGCTCCATGAGCTGTCACCAAATAACCCGTCTCTGGAGCTGTCCTTTTTGGACACATGGCAATTCTTAACCAAAATTAGGTACATGGCAGTCAGTTGTATCATGTCCTTAGTTTTCAAGTCTTCTCTAACCATTCACGGAAGCAGAGCCTTTCTCTTCCCTGGTCTTCCACAATTTTAAGGCATGATTCAGACAGCCAATGAGTCTTCCTGCACCCCTGGGTGCTGGAGCTACAGCTGTGTCCTGTGCCCACAGGGATTGCTGGCCTTAGATCAGTGTTCTGGAGCCCTAAGCACAGGGTGGAGCACCACCTCATTCAAAGGGTGGGCTTGGTCATTTTCCCTTCCCTGAGGGTACAGCAGGCACACTGGCTGGGGAGGAGAGGAAACTCCACACAGGGACAGGGCATCAACACCCCTCTCCTTTATTTCCTCCCCTCTAAAAGGAGCTTCCAGTTCAGCAGCTCTCCTTTCCTGCCTGAGTCCCCACCAGACAAGTGACCACAGCCGCCTGTGGTTCCGACTGTTTGTGTCAGTGAGTCAGGACCAGACCTCCTTTCAGAAGGAGGACCGGACAGTGTCAGTTCTGAGTGGCAAGAGGGGACTCTACCACAGCAAAGGTCACCTCAGCTATCTGAGGGGAACAGCCCTTCAGTGGGAAGGACACAATCCACACATCAAGTCAACACTCCACCTCCATGGCCCATGGGCTGCAGTTGGCAGCAGACACAGGCTTCTAGGTGGATAGAAAGGAGGTGGACAGAGATTCTGGCCACAGGAGCTTGTCTCAGCAGGCTTCCAGGAGGGGAGCTCAATCCCGTGGTCGATTGATCATGACTTCCCCCAGGGCCTCCAACACCTCTCGCTTGTAGTCATCGAAGTCGCCATCGATTTGACTGACACTCTGCTCCTCCACCACCCACAACTGGCAGTTGGTTTCTGTGATGAGTCGGGCATCGTGGCTAACAACAATCACAGCTTTGGAGAAAGAAAGGAGTCAGAACAAGAAAGGAGAGCCCAGCTCACACTTTTTGGGCTGCTCCTCCCATACGAGCAGACTTACCTCCTTTGTACTCATTGATGGCTTCCCCCAGGGCGTCGATAGACTCTATGTCCAAGTTGTTGGTCGGCTCATCCTGTGGAGAAGGAGCAGAGCGGTCCATGGCCGAGCACTGCGGCTGTGTGTGCAGCGCTCACCCTCAAGCCCCTTCCTATGACTGGCCACTTACCAGGATAAGGACATCAGGCTCCCGACAGGCCAGCTCTGCAAACACAACTCGGGCTTTCTGCCCACCTGCCACAGAAGAAAAGGTATTGAGACTCCATTATGTGCTCAGGACAAGGGGGTCCCCATTTGTGCGCCTCCTCCTGCCAGTCTCCAGGGAGAGTCGATGAGGTCACCTCCTCGGGCACCCGAGAGTGGTAGTACCGGAGAGTTTGCAGATCTGGATGGTGTGGGCGTGGCTCTCCAGGCCAAAGCGACCCAAGCACTTCCGGGCATCCTGGTAGGGCAGGTTGAAGCTCCTCTGCAGGTACTCGGTGGGCGTCTCCTCCATGTGCAGCTGCTCGGCATACTGCTGGTTAAAGAAGCCAATTTTCTGCCCAAGAGGAGAGGGAGGTGGTCAGTCGGAGTCCTGCTTCCTGCCAGACTTCCACACCTCAGTCCCAAGGCCAGCTTACCAGGCGATGGTTCTTTCTCATTTCCCCGTTGGTCTACAAGGAAAATGCAAGAACAGGGAGGCAGAAGGGTTGTGACACCGTAGCCAGTTTTTCCTTTTTCCTTCCCTTCCCTTCCCTCCCTCCCTCCCTTTTTGAGATGGCCTCATTCTGCAGCCCAGGCTAGCAATACCCGTCTCAGACTCCACAGAGCTACATTTATGAGTGCGAGCCACCATAAATGTTTTCTTAAGAGAAACAAATATCAGAGTTGGGCTGGGAATAAATGAACCCAAGAAAGTGAAAATGGGTGCAAGGGGGTGAGGAGGGCACTGAGGGAGACACCAGGTTCCCCTGCAGTGACTCAGAGCTAAGCTGGGTGGTGGCACACACCACAATCCCAGCCTCCTAAGGTGAGAAAGGACAGGCTAATTTAGCAAGACCATATTAACCGTGTGTCAGGGTCCCAGGTTCACTCCCCAGCATTAGGCCTACTCAGGAGTGAGGGTGCAGCCCTCAGCAGTGCGTACTTCTATCAGCCTACAAGGGCGAGTACTGGGCCCTCTCCTCTCCCTTCTAGCTTTGGGACTCACTGGTGTCAGCTTGCCAGTCAGCAGCAGCAGCAGCGTGCTCTTCCCCACACCGTTGGGGCCCACGATACAAACTGGAAGGAGACAGGTGGTCAGAGAAGCAGCCTCAGTCTTGAGACTCATGCTCCACACCCCACATCACCCAGGACCAACTCACTCCGCGAGTCCATGTCGATGCCAAAATCCAGGTTCTTAAAGAGGGGCTTCTGCCCCTCATAGCCAAATGTCACACCTGAGAAAAAGCAGCCATTTATAACTTCCCAGTCATTGCAGAGGCCTGGCCTTGGAGGAAAGGGCTAGAGCTTCGGTGCAAAGCTAAGGCTCGGGGCTCTGCTATCCATGGCAGCAGTGGTCACTCACCGTGCAGGCCGAGCACAGGTGGGCTGAGAGGTGGCGGGTCTGGGAAGGTGAAGCGCACAGTGTATTCCTTGGGGCGCTTCAGGAGCTCAGGGGGCTCCTGAGACTCCTCATCCTGGTTTTTCCGACGGCATTTCTGCTGTTTTCGAGTCAGGACTTCCTTTGTTTGCTTTTCCTGGACGAGGGAAGAAGGCAGCAATCCATGCGGGCTCAGTCCCACAGGCTCTCCCACCCTGCTCTCCACAAGTTTAGACACGCACTGCCTGCTTGGTAGACTTGCCCCCAGCCTTCAGCTCCTTCAGCTTCTTCTCCTGTTTCTCATATTGCTTTAACAGTTCTTTCTGCTTCTGCTGGTACATCTTCTTGAAGGTCACTGGGGGCAGAGGAACAGACAGGGACAGGTGAATTGGGGAGAGAAGCCATGTATGGAGGTTTGAAGACACAGCACATCGCCAGCCCAGGGCCTGTTACTCAGGTCCTGCTCGGGGGTCCACCTGCCCCCCCCCTCGAGAGCTTCCTTACTGTAATTGCCCCTGTAGTAATGGAGCCTCTGGGCATCGAGGTGGATGATATCAGTGCAGACGTCGTCCAGAAAGCCCTGGTCGTGCGAGACAATCAGCAACGTCTTCCTCCAGCCCTGAAGGTAGCTGCAGTGTAGAAAGGGGTGTGGGGTGTTATAATAAGGGGCGGGAACAGGGAAAGCAGCCAATGGGAGCCAACGACACAAAGGTGGAGAACAGAGGCCACGCACTTATTGAGCCAGATGACAGCGTTGAGGTCCAGGTGGTTGGTGGGCTCATCCAGCATCAGCAGTGTGGGTTCCATGAACAATGCCCTAAGGAGGAATGGAGGGCAAGGTCAGCAGACCCGGAGCCCCTGGCTGGCAGAACTTAACGAGAACTTTCTATTAGACAGGGACCACAAGGGAGAATGCCCCGAGCTCTCACACTCCATGGTGAGGGTAGTGTACCATGGCCTCGAACCTGATTGCTAAAGTGGCCTTGGAAGAAAGGAAAGGGAAAAGAAACAGAGTAGCAGTAGGGCCCACCTGGCCAGGGAGACACGCATGCGCCAACCCCCAGAGAACTTCTGTGTAGGACGATTCTGCATCTCAGGGTCAAAGCCCAAACCAGCCAGGATCCGCCTTGCCTTGGCCTCTGCAGCCGCTGCCCCAGTAGCCCTCAATTCCTCATAGACCTGGGAGGAGGGAGAAGAGGACCCATGTCCAAGGGTCCCAAGACCCCCAGGCTCACCCTGCCTCCCCACGGCAGCTCCTCTACCTTTTCCAGCCTCTCAGCGGCCGTGTCATCCCCCTGCTCCAGCTGCCCCTGAAGCTGCCGCTCTTCCTCTAGCAACTTGAGTCGCTTGGTGTCCGCACGAAGCACAGCCTGCACTGCTGGCGTTTCATCAGCCACCACCTCTAAGGAAGGGCAGGTTCAAATGTCAACGCCAGTCCTGGCCACCTGACTTAGGCAGAGCTCCTAGCTGCCCCCAGCCTCACCCTGCTCACCCCTCCCCCACCCGGCCTCACCCTGCTCACCCCCCACACCCCTA
Organism: Microtus pennsylvanicus; assembly: GCF_037038515.1. Lineage (NCBI taxonomy): Eukaryota > Metazoa > Chordata > Mammalia > Rodentia > Cricetidae > Microtus > Microtus pennsylvanicus. The sequence goes on along the minus strand of NC_134585.1, from coordinate 1,213,826 downwards.
GCCCCCCCACTCACCCTGCTCACCCCCCACACCCATAGCCCCCCCCACCCTGCTCACCCCTCCCCCACCCGGCCTCACCCTGCTCACCCCCCACACCCCTAGCCCCCCCCTCACCCTGCTCACCCCTCCCCCACGCCCCTTGCCCCCACTCCCAGCCTCACCCTGCTCGCATAGCAGCACATCGATGTTAGGGGGGATGCTCAGGGCACGGTTGGCAATGTGTTTCAGGAGTGTGGTCTTGCCTTTGCTGGAGAACAAGAACCATGAGGACCCAGCCACCCAGAGCATCCTCCTTTCCCCTTCAGCCCCACCTTCTCACCCATTGGGCCCCACCAGCCCGTAGCGGCGGCCGGCGACGATGTACAGGTCAGCGTTGACAAACAGCTCCTTGCCATGGGCCGAGATGCTGAACTTTTCCAACTGTAGCCGACAGATTGGAGGAACCCAGGACAAACATGCACACAAACACATAGGAGAAATCTTCACTTTCCCCAGTGGGGCCAGCCTTTCTACCCCTTTCCTCCAAGCATGGGTGCTCTTGTTTTTGCCACCTTGCTCAAGCCAGCAGAACCTTCCCAGTGCATCCACTCCTTTACACGCCTTCTGGGGCTACCAAGAGCCAGAGAGAAAGCGAGGACAGGCCTTTCCTGAGGTGAGTAAGTGGGCAAAGGCCCACACATCTCACCTTGATGTCAGATGCATTTTCTAGCATTGCCTGGCGGGAGGACACCTCTGCCTGGGACACTGAGAAGTCATTTTCTGCAGCATTAGCTGCTTTTAAAGACTCCACCTGGCGTTCATAATCCATCTGGGGAAGGAAAGGACGCTCATGTCACCACACAGCAGCTCCACCCTGTCATGGCTGAGAGGGGCTGAGGGACACACCACCCCCTCCTTTCAGCTGCTCTGTGTCAAGCAGCCCCAAAGCTCTCCTCATACCTGGCCTTACAAACCCACAGACACCATGAAGAGCAAGGCTGACCTGTTTCTTCAGCTTTTTCTTTTCCTTTTTGCTAAGGTGGGCATAGGGGTCATTTGCCTTCGACTCCCCCTCCTCCTCTTCTCTCTCTTCCTCTTCGCCCTGTGAGAGCACGTGGCAATCAAGAAACAATCAGAGCAGCAGCAGCACACACCAAGGACTGACGTCCGAGAAAGCTGATTCTGGTGTGGTGGTGAGAGAGTGAGTGCTCCTCCTGGTCTGCAGAGGGAGCTCCAAGACAGCTAGGACTACACAGAGAGACCTTGTCTTGAAAACCAAATAAAAAACAAAAAACCCAAACCCAGAAACAGACAAACAAAAGCTCCCTTCGCACCTGCCATGCATCCAAGTGGGGCAGGGAGCTGTCCTCCCCACCCAGCCTGGTCTAGCTTATGGTCCGCTCTCACTCATCCCGAGTCCTTGTCCAACACTGCCACCAGAAACCACTGGTGTGAAATGTGTGGTAGGTAATGAAAGGAAAGGCCTGTAACTAAAGAACTAACTTCCAAGTGTAACCGAGGGTGGGACAAATGAATTTCTGTCACTAACATGCAGAGAAAGAACTGCAGTGTGCAGCCTGAGGGTGTGAGAGAGAGAGAGAGAGACGACAGCATCCAGACATGATAACTGAGACCAGCACACGACAAGGCATGTTCTAGATCACAGTGCCAGCGAATGGCACAGACAGAGGCAAGCTCATCAGAGGCAAACTCCAGGCCTTTTCCTCTTCCATCCAGTGCTGCAGCTCCAGCCTCTGGGCCAAACCTGACCAATGCCTGTCTTCATGTGGCCCATGGGGTAAAATGGCTGCCACTTTCCAAGAGTTGTAAAAAGATGAGACAGAGAGACAAACCTAAACACTACTTCAGTGCCCTTTCCTACAGTCCCGGCTGTGCTGGAACTCAGTTCTGCCTCTCTCCCGAGCACCGGGATTAAAGGTGGGCTCCACTGCCTCGCAGGACAGCAACAGACTTCACCCCTCCCACCCTGGGCCCCAGCAGAACACAGACCTGCTCTGCCTTCTTGGCTTTTTCTCTCTCCTTCCCTTTAGTTAGTTCTTCATCATCTTCTCCTTCACTGTCTGGAGCAGCACATTTATTCTGAGGCTAACAAGGGAAAGACAGGCCTGAGGAAACGCTCCACTGATGAGAGCTGTCACCTGCAGCCGTCACCTGCAGCTCTTACCTTGGCCTTCCCTTTGGACTTCTCCTCCTTTCCTCCCCGTCTGTTCTTGAGCCCAGGCTGCTGCTCCTCAGATACAGCCTGCGGGACACACACAGATGACTTTGTTACTCTGCCACTTACAAACACATTTCCAGAGAGCCCGCCAAGGTTCAAAAGGGCTGCGGGGGGTGGGGTAGGGGGTGGACAAACGACATGAGACCCAGAAAGTGCCACTCAAGCAGGAGTAAACCAGACAAGGGCTAGAAGGCTGGGGGAGCAGCAGCAGAATGGCAGCAAAGGCTTAAGCAAGGAAGGACGCGGCCAAACTGCTGCAATGCCACGGCAGAGTCCCAAGGGGAGCGGCAGGCGGAGGGTCTTTGCTTCAGATTTGGAGTTTTAACCTCTGAAGACTGCGGCAAGACAGACAACTCTAAGTAAAGATGAGTTTTGGCGGCACGACCAGGGCAAACTTAGGAGAGCTGGTTTACAAGCAGGAAACCACGCCTCACCTTGTTGATGCGATTCTTCTCTGGCTTGGCAGGCTTGGGAGCATGCTTTTCTTCCTCCTCCTCGTCATCACTGTCATCCTGAATCAGGGCTTCAAAAACATTCCCACCCTGTAGGAAAAGACCTCAGAAGTCAGTGGGGCTGCGGAGGCTGCCCTTAGGATTCTCTGCTCACCTGCTGACAGCTCACCTTGGCCTTCTTCCCTCCTCGGGGAACCGGCACAGGCACTGAAAGGACAAGGAGAGGAAATGGTCAAGAAGATTCCAGTGTCTGGCTCCTTCAGTTCACCAACACAAAGACCTTGCAAGGAATGAGGCCTTACTCCCCACCAACCATGAATTTCGGACGCCTCCCCGCCCCTCAGGTTCCTTTCCCTCTCTCTCTCTTTCTTCCTTCCTTTCTTTCTGAGACACAGTTTCTCTGTGGAACAGTCCTGGCTGTCCTGAACTTGCTTTGTAGACTAAGCTGGCCTTGAACTCAGAGATCCCTGCCTCTGAGTTTGGGGTTAAAGGTGTGCGCCACCACCTCCTGGTGTCCCCTCCAGAAACTTACCCTCGTCCTCCTCATCACTGGCTGGCACAGAGAGCTGCTTAAGACGCTCCATGAGCTCTTTCTCTTCACCATCGTCGTCCACGTCCTTCTTCCGTCGGCCTTTTCGGGTGTCTCGCTTTTTCTTCTGCTGCTGAAACAATGTGGAGTTAATTGAAGTCCTATCAGCCGAGGGCTCAGAGGGGCTGGTGGGTCCGAGATGTCCCGGGACTCCCAGCCCGTCATGGGTACCTGCTGCTGCTGCTCCTTGTCCTTCTGGGCTTTCTCTTCTTCCCCAGCTTGTTTGTCTTCTACTGCCAGTTCCTCAAAGAACTGTAAAGGGGACAAGACGCAGCAAGCCGCTCAGAGGCCGCCAGCTGTGTGCATGGAGGCCTCATCTTGCCTCTCTCTCCTTTACAAAGTACCAGTGGTCATCTTTTTTTTATCTGAATTCACCATGCCTAACTCTCACTCATGTTTGCTCCCCAAGAACATATGGTCCCCACTTTTGTACAAGCATGACACACGCGTGCCCACTGAAGCCATGAGCCCACTGAACTCCCCAACCTGAAGACCTGTAAGACAGCAGTATTTGTTCTTTTATGGTTTTTGTTTGTTTGGTTTTCTAGACAGGGAGTCTCTGTAGCTTTTGGAGCCTGTCCTGGAACTTGCTCTGCAGACCAGGGTGCCCTTCAATTCACAGATACCTGCCCCTTTCTGCTTCTGGGATTAAAGGCGTGTGCTACCACTGTCTGGCCACTGATTTTTTTTTTTCTTCCTAGACAGGGTTTCTGTGTAGCCCTGGCTGTCCTGGAACTCACCCTAGTGGACAGGTTGACCTTGACTCAGATATTTGACTGCTTCTGCCTCCTGAGTGCTGGGATTAAAGGCGTGCAACACCATCATCACTGCCCAGCTCTTTCTGAATTTTTAAAAATATGAATTCTTTGAGACTCTCCCAGGAGCCCATGTGCCTCCTGCTTCCCGACTGACAAAACTACCCAGCCACCCAGAGTCCCTTTTCTTAGCAAGCCCTTTCCCTCCTCAGACCTCACAGGTCCATTTATACACATGGGAACACCCACATCTCTTCCTGGACCCTCATTTTCTCACCGTCTTTTTGGTCTTCTTGTCCTTTTTGCCTTTTTTCACCACTTTGTCTGGAAGGTGAAACAGAAATCACAACATTAGGTCGTTAAAAACACCCAGCAGCCTGAGCTCCAGTGGAGCTCCAGCTGGCTCTACCCGAAAAACACAGTCTCACAAAACAGTCCGTCTGCTTTCGTTCTCTCTTCCACACACTACTTCCTTAGAACATTTTTTCAAGCTGGGCAGAGGCAGGTAGATCTGTGAGTTCAAGGCCAGCCTGCTCTACAGAGCTATCACTCAGAGAAACTCTATCTTGAAAAACAAAAGAGCAAGGGCCCTGAGAAAAAGTAGACTTTTTTGGGTGGAGAGGAGAGGCTAGCTAGCCTCACACTTAGTGCCACACACGCTCCTATGGAGGACACTTAAAGAAGAAGGCACAGGTGGGTCACAATGTCATGTCTAGACCAGCTGTGAGAAGAAACACTCACGTGGAAACACGCGGGTCAAATGGGACACAGTCAGGCTGCGGGGAAGGCTTTAGTTGGCCGAGGAGCAGTGCGTTATTGGTGTGACCTTTGGTACCTTCAAGCCTTGCGTTCACTTCAGCGGATGGCTTTCCCCTATCCCACTGTACTGTGTGTGATCCCCTACCCTACGGTACCGTGTGTGTGTGTGTGTGAAGGCTGTAGGCCACGACAATGACCATCTGCGGATGAACACCCAGGCTGTGCTGAACCTACAGTGTAAAGGACAACTGGTCACTTTCCCATGCAGTCTTCTAGCCTAGAGAGTGACTCGAAAGACTGTCTCTCACACTGTTACACATGCAACCCTCCACTCTCCGTGCACAGAGGAAGGGTTAATCACGACTTCCCTCCGTGGCCGGGACACTACCATGGTTTCTGAAGGCCACACTCACTCAGAGACGTCATCAGTCGCCTGCTAGCTGTCACTGCTTCCTTTTTAAAGGAGGACTTATTTCACATGCAGGGACGTTTATCTACACGTGTCAGAATGCCAGCAGAGGGCACTAGGTCCTTCGGGACTAAAGTCACACCTGCTGAGCCTTTCCAGCCCCACAGTATGCATCACTGCATCCGAATCCCATGTGTTCCACACTCCTTATTTATCAGAAAAGTCTTACTGAATATCTGTTTTGCCAAAAAACTAAACAAAACAGAACAAAAAGCCCTGGATATAATAAAAGACAGTCTCTCTACTTTATAGCCTCAGAGGCTAACAGAGGCCCTACCCATCTTTCCTGCTTCCTGCCCCAGCTAGGCTGTGGACTCTTATCCTCCCAGATACCTCGCTAAGTCCAGACATAGAAACCTACACTAGTCTCTGCTCTACGCATCCTACCCAGAATGCTTTTCAAGCCTGAGCCTGGTACTCACTGGGTGACTGGAGCCCACAGGTCAAAGGGAGTGCAGGGTTAATACTCGGGACCTTCACGTGCCAGCCAGCCCGTGGAGCCCAATCCCAAAGACCTAGGGCCTCACATACACTGGCTCGTCACAACTCAACCATATCTCAGTCCTTTATTTCCACCTTTAATTTTGAGGCGGAGTCTCACTAAGTTGCCCAGTCTGGCCTCCAGCTTTGGCCTCCCACATATTTGGAATTACAGACCTGAGCCACCAGGTCTGCCCCACGCCTCCCCACCCCCACGGTTTCTCTGTGTACCCCTGGCTGTCCTGGAGTTCACACTGTAGATCCTGCTGGCTTCAAAATCAGAGATTCATTTGCCTCTGCTTCCCGAGTACTAGAATTAAAAGTGTGAGCCACCATGCCTGACATCTTAGCTGGAGTGAGAAAAGCCCGTGCACAGGTCATCGCAGAGGTCTGCGGGACCAGAGCTCCGTCGCACCTCTCCTCTTCCTACCCCCTTATTATAGCTTTCCTTAAACTTTCCTGAGTTACAAAGCAGGAAAAAAAAACACTTGAATATTAACATTCCTGGCCTATATTTGAAATCCAGCTAACAGGCTAAGGAAAGAGAACTGAGTTTGAGCCCTGCCTGGGCAGCTCAGCAAAACCTTGTCTCAAACAACAGCTGAGACTGAGACCATCCTGAGCAGTTCAAGGCCACTCTCCACTCAAGTCTGTGATGACAACACTGCAAGGCCAGGCTGGAACAACGTGTGGTTAAGGCCATCCCTGGCCTGGGCTACATTAAAGCCTTTAAGCTGTGTTTATAAGGTGTATAAGAAGCAAAAGTGAATTTTATGTTTAGACTTGCATCCCATCCCTGAGACAGTTTATTACATACATGCAAATCTTAAACACTCAGAGGTCTAGAAATCTGATCTGGATAGCACGTCTTTTTCTTTTCTGTAGGGTTTCTCTGTGTAGCCCTGGCTGTCCTGGAACTTACTATACAGACCAGGCTGGTCTCGTTCAGAGATCCACCTGCCTCTGCCTCCCAAATGCTGGGATTAAAGGTGAACGCCCCCATGTCTGTTGGGTAGTATTTCATAGATACTCCCCCCCCCCCATTTGTTCCTCTAGTTGTTCTTAGAGCCAGCCTGTCAGACTCCTTCCTGGTGAGGCTCTTTAGGCAGGAACCCCAATTCTCCAGGACTGCTTCATCTACGTTCTTAATTCAACTTTTCTCTCACTAGACACGTCTCTTTGTCATGTCTGAGAAACCTCTAACCCAGCCTTCAAAATACACTGGGCTGGCCAGGTGGCTCAGAAAGCACAGGCATTTGCTGCACAAGTTCAGAGAGCCACGCTCGATCCCCAGAACCCACATCCAGGTGGAAGGAGAGGCTCACTGAGTTCCTGGGCGCCACAGGCACTGGACTGCTGGCTTGGTCGTCTACAGCACTGGCTGCTCTTTCAGAGACCAGGTTTGAAGCCAGCACCCAGACGGTGGCTCTCAACTGTCTCTAACTCCAGTTTCGGGGGGTCAGACCCCTCTTCTGACAAGGCACGGCACACGGTACGCTCACGTTCACGCAGGCGAACTGTTCAGACACAGCTAACAAGACACCAACACCCTTTTTGCCTGCTTTCCATCCTACAGCCCAATACCACTCTCTCACCTTCTTCCTCATTAAAAACTTTATTCTCAATGGGTGGCAGTGGCACACACCTCTAATGCCAGCATATGGGAAACAGAGGCAGGGGGATCTCTGTGAGTTCATGACCAGCATGCTCTACAGAGTAAATTCCAGGATAGCCAGGGATACACAGAGAAACCCTGTCTCAAGCAAACAATCCAACAAGCAAATTTAAAAAACAATTATATTTTCAGGTCTGAAGAGATGGCTCAACAGCTAAGAGCACTGGCTGCTCTTCCAGAGGACCTGAATCCAATTCCCACCTAACAACTCTCTTAACTCCAGTTCCAGAGAACCCTCTTCTTACTTCTGAAGGCACTGCATGCATGCAGTATAAAGGCAAAATACCCATACACGTAATTTTCACCAGCATTCAAGAGGCAGAGGCACATGGATCTCTGTGAGCTCCAACCAGTCTAGTCTACATAGTTGAGTTCTAGACAAGTCAGGCTACAAAGATCCTGGCTTAAAAAACAAAACACACACACACACACACAAAACCCTTTAATTAGAAATATTTTTTCCAAGTACTACTATCAACCAACATTCTGCTACCTACGCCTCTAAGGCATCTGGATTAAGAGCGGCGCTCTCAGTCCACCTCTGTCTAGTCAGCCTCCAGGTACACGGCACTCCAGTCTTCACTGAACTAATTCCTTGCCCCTTCTTACAGAAGTCACTGCCAGAACCTGGCAAAAGGTGTTCCCGAGTCTATCTTGACCAAGGCCATTCTCCGTTTTTCACTGCCACCGTAATAAACCGATCATAAGAGATTCACGACAGTTTTGGCTACATAAAACAGAATTAAGCCGAGGTGTGGCGGCCGCACGCCTTTAATCCCAGCACTTGGGAGGCGCAGGCAGGGGGATTCTAGAGAACAGCGCGGTCTACAGAGTGAGTTCCAGGACAGTTCGGGCTATGTAGAAAGACTGTTGTCTTTTTTTTTTTAAAATAAAGTTTGTTTTAACTAAAACAAACCAAATGTGAAATTACTGTAGTCTTTCGTGTCTATGATCTCCCCCAAAGTGACTTCAAGTCCCTTCTTGTTCCCTTCATTCCACACACACAGCACATCGCACAAGTACTAAAGTAATCCCTGACCACAGACCCTATCCGAACTCAAGGCTAACACTCGGGAAGTCCCGTCCGACCGAGTCCCGGCTCCTGTCCTCTCGTCCCTCCCTCGGTGCCATATGCTCCGGTCGCCTCCCGCCGGCCTCCCGGGGCTCTGGGACGGCCCCGTGCGCGCGGCCTCTGCCCCCGGCGCACATGCGCAGGACCTACGCCCCACGGCGGCCGCCGTCGCCCTGGCCGTTCCCGCCTCCTCCCCGCTCACCCGCGGGGCTCGTGCCCTCGCCGTCCCCGATCCATTCGGGCTCGGGCGGCTGCTGCTTGGGACCCTTCGGCATCGCGGTGGCAGTCGCGAGTCCTCTGCAGGCGTCCGGCGCCGTTTCCGCTTCCGGCGGCGTGGGGCCGCCAGTGGGCGGGCTCTCCATTAGTCACCGCTCCGCCCCCGGCGGCCCTGGCGCGCCCACGCCCTGGGCTGGGGGGTGTGGCCTGGGGTGGGCAGCGCCCTGTGACGGTCCCCACGCCTGAGCTGCTGATGGTGACGCGGTGACACCCGAGGAACGACATAATTTCTGGGTAGGGAGAAGAGTCTGAAACATCTCTGATCTCACTGTGTCACCCTAGCTGGTTTGGAACTCGCTGTGTAGACCAGGATGGCTTCCAACCCAGAGGTCCGTCTGCTTTTGGCTCTGGAGCGCTGAGTTGGTGGCCTGTGTCGCCACATCCTGCTCAGGAAGCACACCTTTTGGTTGTCGTTGAGACAAGGGCTCACTATGTAGTGCTTGGCTTTCCTAAACTCACAAAGTAGATCTGGCTGGCCTGGAGCTCCTAGAGCTCCGCCTGCCTCGGCCTCTGGGAGAGCTGGGATTACAACAGGTCGGCACTATTACGCGAGTGGCCTCTTTACTAAAACAGAACACCTCCTCAATCATTCCCCACTACTTCCTAATCTTCTTGTATTTAATTTTTATTTTAGACAGGGCTTCTCTGTGTAAGTCCTAGAGCTCCCTTTTAGATCAGACTGGCCTCAAATTCAGAGATCCGCCTGCCTCTGCCTCCCAAGAAGCATATGCCTTTTAAACCACAATCAGGACTTAGCTGGGCTTCTAACTCTAAGAATGGCAGGCATAGGAGCTCGAGGGAGGCATCTCTACCACAGGGCCAGCGCTCATCCTTCGGCATGCCTCAAGGCCAATAAGTGGCCAAAGAGGACCTTGAATTGCCCCATTTTCATGTCTCCACCTCCCTCCTGAGTATTGAGATCACACACCTATTATTTCTTTTTTTAAAAAAAAACTTTTTAAAATGTCTTATTCTTTTTTAATGTACATTGGGGTGTTTTGCTTGCATGTACGTCTGATCTCCTGGAAGTGGAGTAACAGACAGGGGTGAGTTGCCATGTAGGTGTTATATAAGACTTGAACCCAGATCCTCTGGAAGAGCAGTTGGTACTCTTAACTGCTGAGCCATCTCTCCAGCCCCAACTTATATGTTCTAAGAATTGCACCTAAGGTTTCATGCATACTATTCAAACACTCAACCAACTGGGCCAGACCCCCATGATGCTTCTGTCCCCATCAACTTTCTAATCTAATACCAACAGATCAGAAGAAGCCAATGCTGGCTTTGTCCTAGTGACATTGTTGGGTCACTTTCCCCCCATTTCTCCAGAGACATTTTTATTAGTGGAGTGGTCCTCCTCCCTCCCTGGCTCGCCTCTGCTGCTGGGGTAGAGATGTATTTCCAAGTTCAATCTTTGACAGTCTAAAAAAAATGCTTTTATTTGTTTGGCTTGCATGTGGGCACTGAGTGCATGCCTGGTGTTCTCAGGCCAGAAGAGGGTGCCAAATCCCGTGGAACTGGGAGCGGTGAGCTGTAGTGGTTCTCAGCGCCGAGCTCAGGTTCTCAAGAGCAAATGGCAGAGCCGTGCCTCCAGCCCCAAATGCTTTCGATTTGATTGCTCCACACACTGAAGTTCCTCCAACTCCACTATTCAGGCCTGTGCTACCATTTTACTAACTCAAATATCCATTTCTGGGGCTGGAGACATTGCTCAGTGTTTAAGAGCACTTGTTGCTCTTGTAGAGGACCCTGGTTCAATTCCCAGCACCCACATGGCGGCTCACAACTGTCTGTAACCCCAGTCCCAGGGGATCTGATGCCTTCTTCTGATTTCCAGGGGCGCCAGGCACATTGAATCACACAGGCAAAATAGCTATACACATAAAGTAAATTTTAAATTCTTGTTTTTTAAATCTCCAAGTCTGATCCCTGACCTGAGTGGACAGGAGTGTCCTCACAAAGCCCAACATCCTCAGATCCAAATGCTACGCTGCGTGTCTAAGGTCACGCTGCACTCTCCTTGGCCATCCCTGCTCCACCTGTGTCCAGAGTGAACTACTCTGCTGCCTCTGATGAACTGACGGGGTGAGGGGACAGAAACAAGGGAAAAAATACCGGTTTCCACTGTGTTTATTACTAATATAAAAAAACATTAAAAAGAAAAAAAAGTCACTCTTAGTTCTCCAATAACTCTCGCCCTCCTGCCCACACCTCCTGACCCACTTCCTCAGGGCCAGCTCAAAACCCAACATGTTCACTGCCGTTTTCACAGAAAACAACCAGTGTCAGGGACGTCAGAGAGGAGGGTCAGAGGGGACAGTACTCACTGTCCAGGGGGAGAGTCACAGAGTTCAAATGAAAGGGCTGGTGGTCCCACAATGATAGGGCCCAACTAAAACGAGACAGGCAGGAGCTGGGTGGGGAGTCAGGACATCCCTGGCTGTTGTCAGACCCAGAATAACTGACACCAGGGAAGAGGGCACGACAGGAAGTCTCACGTTCTCCCACGCTGGGAGGTAGGTGAAATCTGGAGGGCACCAAGAGTCTCGCTCCATTTGGCAGAAAAACTTATCTAGTGTGGGGAAAGCACAAAAATGCCACAGACACTGAGGAAGGCGACAGGGGATGCACAGTTTCACAAAGCACAGTGACCACAGGCCTTAGCGGTGGGGCTCATGCTACCGACAAGAAGCTAGGACGTCCAAAAGCAGGGGTAGGCTGTTCGGGGAGCAAGCCTGGACCAGTCACTCAAACCTGACCCCAAGGCCAGACAACCTGGTGCGCTTCCTGGGCAGCTGCAAACACCGGGGCTTCCCATCAAAGGACTGCAGGCTGCTCCAGGGTCCTTGGGAACCGAGGGCAATACTGGGGGCAGGCCAACAGATGCACAAGAAACAGCACCAAAGGTTTCCTGTTCAGCAGTCACTTGACAGAGGGGAAGATCCAGGAGGCAGTGGAAGGGAGCAAGACGGGGTCCCAAAGGTCTGGAGCCTGGATCAGAAGACAGTGCACACCGCACACCAGTGACAACCACAACTCTGGACCCCAAACGGGGGAGGTGATGAATGGGGTGGACATGTCGCTGACTGAAGGTGATAGGAGAACCTTCAAGTAGCTATGATGGGGCCACGAGGTCAGCCTGTGTGGGAAGGCACAGTCTCACAGAGGAGGGCCATTGACGCCTGGATGGTAGAAGGCACAATGGTCTTCATATCGACAGTGGCCCTTTTTAGAAAAGTGTCGGCAGATAGGGCGGTCAGATTTGTCTGTGAACAAGGGAAAACAACAGCTTAACACCTGAGCGAGTACCCCAGCATTCAGGAGGCTGGGACAGGAAGACTGCTACAAGTTTGAGGTCAACCTGTCCACTACCCCCAAAAATAAAAACAGCTTCCTCCCCTAACCCCCCAAAAATCGTAAGGAAGAAAATGAAATAGGATGCAGAAAGCCCAGTTCTCTGCCACACACACTCCCTTCTGGTTTTGGTGTTAGGCGTAGAGCGTGGAGCTCAGGGACGCTATGCAGCTTGCTCAACCACTCCCAGACTACCAAGTATTTTTTTTTAAAGATTTATTTATTATGTATACAACATTCCTTCCATGTATGCTTGCAGGCCAGAAGAGGGCACCAGATCTCATTATAGATGGTTGTGAGCCATCATGAGGTTGCTGGGAATTGAACTCAGGACCTCTGGAAGAGCAGTCAGTGCTCTTAACCTCAGAGCCATCTCTCTAGCCCCCAGACTACCAAGTATTTTGGAAAGGCATTCATTTTGAGGGAAGAAAGATGTTTAGTGCTACAAGTATCTGCCAGCTAAGAAGCTGGCAGCTCAGTGGCAGAGGAATCCTTAACTCTGGAAAAGCCATGCATTAATTCTCAATGCTCTCAGAGACAGCCCAAAGGAGAAGAGACTGGAGAGAGCATGCTGGCATGCAGGACAAGGCACAGGCATAACAAGGTGGGCCTTACCTTCCATCACCGGAGGAATGTCCGGAGGTGGGCAGGTGTTCTTGACAAGAGACCAGCTTTTGAGCCTTCGTGGATTTCTTGGCTCTTTGTAAAAGCTTTCCCTAGAGGGACCCCCATGGCCTGGCCCAGGAAAAGGAGGCTCAGTATTGACACCCCACCAACCACGACCATATGGGCTAGCTCTAGGACCAAGACCTCCTCGAATAGGGCCTCTACCCCGTGGAGGAGGTGGGAGACTCAGCAGTGGTGGAATCATTGGTCCCCTTGATCCTGGAGGACCCCTGTGAAGAGCTACAGAGAGAAAGACAAGGAGGGTGATTGGGGAGCAGCTAACCCCAGACAAAAGCCCCTCCCCCACCCACAGGGGCAAAGCAGTCTGACACACCACTTCAAGTGCACAACCATCACAGCTCTACCTGGGCTTTCATCACCCAGGCAAAGAAATTAGTTTTCTTAGTGCTTCTTAACCCCATGCTGGGAATTGAACCCAGGACCCTATGTATGCTAGGCAATTACTATACTACTGAGCTAAATCCCCAGCCTCAAAGAGAGACATCCATTTATGTGCCCTTTCCTCTCACAGAAGGTAGCCACTATCCTGACCTTTTTCCCCCCTCTGAGACACGGTTTCTCTGTGTAGCTCTGGCTGTCCTGGAATTCCTGCCTGACTCCCAACTGTTGGGACTAAAGGTTTAAAGGTTTGCACCACCACACCCGGGTTACATCAGCTACTTTTTAAGTATATGGTTCAATTAAGTAAGTTCACGTGCCATGACACAGAATCCTAGAACCAGAACGGGTTCCTCTGAACAAGCCCTTTCCTTATATACCCAGCAGCCCCAGTAGCCCGCATTCCACTGTTTGTACGAATCTGACTTTAGACAGTGCGTGCACTTATCTTTCCGTGCCCACCGTGTTCTCAAGGTTCGCCCATGCTGGGCCCTAACAACATTTCCTTCCTTTGTAAGATGAAACAATATCCCATTGAAAAGATACATACTGTTAGCTTTGATGGCAGCCTGGGCTACATAGCAACCCTCTCAAAAAAACCCAACCCCAAAAGACCATGCTTTCAATTCTTGTAAAAATACATCCCGAAATGGAACTGTTGGCTTGTGTGGCAGTTCCGTCCTTCTGCTTCCTTACACAGGGTCTGTAGCTCAGGCTAGTCCTCCTGCCTCACCCTCCAAAGTTGTAGACATTCGCCACCACGTTTTATTTTTAGTTTTCTTTCTTTTCTTTTCCTTAAAGATTACTTATTAAGTATACAGTGTTCTACCTATATGCATGCCTGCAGGCCAGAAGAGGACACCAGATCTCATTACAGACGGTTGTGAGCCACCATGTGGTTGCTGGGAATTGAACTCAGGACCTTTGGGAGAGTAGGCAGTGCTCTTAACCACTGAACCATCTCTCCAGCCCCTTATTTTTAGTTTTGTAATAAATCTCCATACTGTTTACACAGTAGTTATATGGTCTCAGGGCTAGCTTACAGTGTTATCTGATTAACAGAAATTCATATTGTTTGATGCAGCTCCTTTATGACTAGCACAGTGTGTGTATGCATAGAGGCCTGGTAGGGTTTCCTTGAACCTGGCCCTCACTCACAGCCGGCAAGCCCTGGAGCCCCCACCTCTGCCTCCTCACCACTGCCCTGTACCCAGCTCCTGACATGGCTGCTGCAGTCTGACATCAGGTCTCGTTTGTGTGACGCAAGCACTCTGTCAACTGGGCACCTCCCCAGTACGTCTTCTCCCCAGGGACTTAGCCCCTTTGCTGCCACTATGCCTGCCTGGTCTGGGTGTTGTTTACAAACTTTTTTTATTTTAATCCTGTTTTACAGTTTCCTTAGACTTGATTTTTTTATTTGGTATTTCTACAACATCAAAGTTCCTAGTTTTCCCTAAATGTCTAACTGAGACATCACTTTACTGACAGGACCACTTCTTTGGTTACATCTTTATACATAAATGTTCATATATTAACAGGCCCCCCAATTATCTCAGATAGGGTCTCATGTATCCCAGGCTAGCTGGTCTTAATTTGCTATGTAGGAGAGGTGGCCAGGAGCTTCTGATCCTCCTGCCTCAGTCTTTCAAGTATTACAAATTACAAAGAATGTCGATCATCCTATGAAAACCACGATGTCATAGCTACTATAGCTTTACACCAAATCTTCCTATGCTCTTCCATGTAGAGTCTGTGTTTCCCTATAACAGAGGTTCATTCCTACACAAGCGGAACAGACAGGCTGTGAAAGCCTCAGACCTAGGAGTTAATTTGGAAGGAAACCGACATTTTGACAGCACCATGTTTCCAAACACATACACAATCACTCACTGAGGTACACACGCACCAGGGCCCGTTCCTCCTCACCTGACTTGGGGTCACCAGGCTTTCCATTAGCCATGGGGGGAGGGCCCAGAAGGCTGGGTGGTCCTAAGAGCAGACGTGAAAACAGTCATCAGAATGGTGCAAAGGACTGATCATCTCGTTCTTACGTGGTCTTTAACACTCATTTTTTTTTAACCAATAAAGTCAGATATATCCACTCAGCAGTGCCGCAATCTCTCACCCCGTCCCTCTGCAGAGTTGTCCGAGACTGAGCAAAACAGTGGAGATTCCATCACAGCTGCATCCACAACATGCCCAGTGATTCCACAAGCCCCAATCCCTCACCTTAACTGTTGGCCCATCATAGTTTTTTTCTCCTCTCCTTCCCTCGGGGGAGTAGTTCACAGAAGGCTGCACTTTCACCTAACCAGTGGAAGTGTGGTCACAAATTGTCTTCCCGGTCATCACAATCTGTAATAACGCTGCCTCCCCTCTCCCCCGCTATCCTGCGGCTGCGCAAGCCAGATCTTTAGCCGCCACCTCCCCTGCCTTCTCCGGAAAGGGTCAGGAGCCAGACTGAGGTGAAGGGTTCAAGCAAGCAAACTCCTCATTTAAGGTTCCACCAGCAGCCCTCCCCTAGCCCGCTCCCGCCTCACCTCCACGCGTGCGCCCTTCCTCCTTCCGTTCGAGCCCCCTCCCCCGCATTGCAACCCTCGCCTAGCCCCCGGCCCGCTGACAGGCGTGTGCACGCTCTTCCCCTCACCAAGGCGACTCTCGTCCTCTTCGTCTCCGGGCTCTTCCCGGTCGGACAGTGCGGGATGCTGCGGCGGCTGCTGCTGCTGATTCTGCTTCTTTCGTTTAGGCATCGTGGCTGCGGCAATGGCTGCAGCAGGATTTGGAGGGCAGTGAGGAAGGGGCACACTAGGTTTGTTTCCGCTTCCGGGTGGGCCGGGAGACCGAGGCTTAAGCCATGCCACTTCCGGCGGGTTGTGGATCCGCGGCAGCATCCTCCAACCTGGGGCCTCGCTCGGTCTGCCGCGCAGCGGGAGGCTTTGCTTCCCCAGTGTAGCCCCTGCTCACCCGCGCACGTGGAAAAGCACCTCCGCCGCGTTACCGGGAGGCACTGGCCGGACTTCGGGCCTCCGGCGGCAAGCGAACGGCCCGTCGCACCCTGAGGCCGCCACATCCGGTCCCCCGGTTACCATGGCAACAGCTGCAGTCACAACTCCGCGCTCTCTGACCTCCTCTCCAAAGTCCTTGCCCCGCTTGCGTTTCCTCCTCGCCCGCCCGCGCGGCCCGTCGGCCGCCAGCATCTCGGCATCCTCCGCCGCAAGTCCGTGCGCCGCGGGCGGCGAGCCCCTCGGGGCAGCCGCCGCGGCCGCGTCGCTTCGGCTCGGCAGCTAGGGGCCATCCCGGTGGCTGCCGGGCAGGAGGCGTGTCCGGCTCGCCCCCTCCCGCCCCCCCCGCCAGGTGAGTGGCAGCTCCGGGGGACCTCCAGGCAAGCGGGGGATGACACTCGTCCCCCCTCCCGCGACTGCCACTTGGTAGCGCCCGTGACAGAGACGGCCCGGGCCTCCCACGCGCGCCTCCAGCTCGCCGCTCCGCGCCGCGCACCCGGAGCCGCCGCCGCCGCCGCCGCCGCGGGCTCTCACGTGCCGCTTGCAGCCCGGCCGCCCCGCTCCCCGCCGCCCGCCCGCCGCTGACGTCACCGCGGCCCCGCCTCCCCAGGGCCCCGGGCCGCCGGCGGGGGCTGCCCGGGGGAGTCAGTTGCGGCGGCGGGGAGCTCGGCGGAGGGCGGGCCGGGGACGCGGGGGCCATGCCGAGGAAGAAGCCCTTCAGCGTGAAGCAGAAGAAGAAGCAGCTGCAGGACAAGCGGGAGCGGAAGCGAGGTCAGGGAGGGGGCGGGGCCGCTGCGCAGCTCGGGAGGAGGGGTGTGCCGCCGCCGCCGCACCGCGGGCGTGCGGGGTGGGGGGGGTGGAGCGGGCTCTCGCGGTCCCGCGTGGGCTGCCACGGTGGGGGTTTCCCGCAGCGGCGCGGGGGTGTGTGCGGGGGCCGGGGAGGGGAAGCCCTGCCGCTGCCACCGGGCGCGGTGACGACTTACAGGCCTATCCGGGAGGGAACTGGGGCGCGCGGTCGGGAGGATGGAGGAGCCTCTGGAGAAGTTGGGGCGGCTGAAGAAGGGCTTGTCCTACCGGCTCGGGGGGGAGCTTTGTGTATCCCGAGAACCGGTCTACACTGGCGTCACCGGTCCCTCCCCTCAGGGCTTCAAGATGGGCTTCGCTCCAGTTCCAACAGCCGCAGCGGGAGCCGGGAGCGGCGGGAGGAGCAGACCGACACCTCGGATGGGGAATCCGTGACCCATCACATCCGCAGGCTCAACCAGCAACCTTCCCAGGGGCTGGGGCCCAGAGGCTACGATCCCAACCGGTGAGCGAAGGAGAAGGGCGCCGGCCCGTGATTCCCCGTCCTGAGCCTTGAGGAAAGCTTCTGAGGAAGGCTGGAAAGTGGAGCTTAGTGAGGCCGGAAACCACGGTGGTTTTCCCAGGGATGGGCCACAGTCGTGCTTTCCAAGAGGGGCTGTCAAGAGTTTGTTTTCGGAGATGGGGGGGGGGGGGTGTTACCGAGAGACCTGAACTGCCAGGGGAGGAGGTTTTGCAAAGTTGTATGTTCTGGCAAGGAGGTGAAGAGATTGTGGTCAGAGGACTCCAGTAGATGAGTGTTGTCCCTCTTCCCTCAGATACCGGCTGCATTTTGAACGGGACAGCCGTGAGGAGGTGGAGAGGAGAAAGAGAGCAGCCAGAGAGCAAGTGTTGCAGCCTGTCAGTGCTGAAATGCTGGAGCTGGATATCCGGGAAGTCTATCAGCCGGGCTCAGGTGAGTGAGTGCCCTCAGCTTGGGGAGCTCGCTGGCTGAGAGAGAGGAGAGCTGGGATCCAAGATGCACCATTGAGTTTGAAAAAGACCTAGCCGCATGGTGGTGGCACACACCTTAAGTCCCAGCAGAGGCAGGCAGATCTCTGAATTCGAGGCCAGCCTGGACTATGGAGTGAGTTCCAGAACAGCCAAGGATACACAGAAACCCTATCTTGAAAAACAAAACAGAGAGAGAGAGAGAAGAAGGAGGAGGAGGAGGAGGGGGGGGGAGGGAAAGAGTCCTCAGGTTTGTCTGTACTTTCTCTCGTTTCCCAGTCCTGGACTTTCCCCGCCGTCCTCCATGGAACTATGAGATGTCCAAGGAGCAGCTGATGAGCCAAGAGGAGCGGAGCTTCCAGGAATACCTTGGGAAGATACATGGCGCTTACGCTTCAGAGAAACTCAGCTACTTTGAGCACAATCTGGAGGTGACGGTGGTGTGGGACAGGGTTGACATATTGTGTGTGGTCCTGGATAGCGTTCTGGGCTCAGGCAAGAGAAGGACTCTAGGCCAAATTCCCTTGTGATGTTTGCAGACGTGGAGGCAGCTGTGGCGGGTGTTGGAGATGTCTGACATCGTCCTGCTCATCACTGACATCCGACACCCGGTGAGTGCGTGGGAACCTCTGTGAGGAAGATCCTAGTGGGGGTGCTTTTCATTTTCCTGGTGAGCGTGTGTCCAGGGCTTGCCATCCACTTGTAGCACGTATGCTGGGAACTGTGAAGCTGGAGTCAGCCTTGGCTCTCAGATGGAGACGGTGGTGTCACCTTGTTTTGTGGGCTGGGATCTCTTACTGGCCTGGAGCTCACCAGATAGCCCCGGGGATCCCCCGGTCTCCTTTCCCGGTGCTGCGGTTACAGTAGCTTTCTTCCTTTCTGATTTCATTTTTATGACTTGTTTTAAAGTCTTCAGTCAGAACTGCCTTTCTCTTTCCCTTTTGTTTTGTTCTGCTGAGGATGAAACCCTGGGCCTTGCACGTGCTAGGCCTGAGCTTTACCACCGAGCTACACCCCCAGGTTGAGGAACTCAGTGTTACATTCGTCTCTCTCTCTCTCTCTTTTTTTTTTTTTTTTTTTTTTGGTTTATCGAGACAGGGTTTCTCTGTAGCTATCAAGCCTGTCCTGGAACTAGCTCTTGTAGACCAGGCTGGCCTCGAACTCACAGAGATCCGCCTGTCTCTGCCTCCCGAGTGCTGGGATTAAAGGTGTGCACCACCACTGCCCGGCTTACATTCGTCTCTCATAGTCTGCCATTCCCCTGCTGGCCAGCTTACACACACACACACACACACACCATTTTCCTAGTTTACCAGAGCTAGACCAGTAGAAAGTCCCAGTACAAAGCTCCAGGGAGTTCGAAGGCAACTGGTGACTTCTTAGGCTCAGCCCAAAGGTGCCTTTCTCCCTCCTCTCCTTTCCCCAGCACACCATCGCCACAGATTCCGCCTGCAGTGCTAGGGTAGTGGGCAGGCTGCAGCCCTCCGCTGGACAGCCCTGCGAATCCGGTTTCCTGACGGCCACCTCACTGTTGTTTCCAGTGCAGAAGGGGAGGTCTGTGGGGACCTTTAGGTCGGAGATCCCGATGAGTGCACACATATGTACAGTTACAGGCGTGCATGTGTGCATCCATATGAACCATCACATGCACGTGTGTTACAGTCATACACACTTAACACAAATACGTAAACACGTGCACATGCTTTTGTGCGTGTGGCTGTGCACGTGTGCACTTACACAGTTATGTGCACAGAGAAGCATGTGTTGCTTCTTATGCAGTCCGCATTCCTGTTCCTGATCTAGTTGGTGTTGTCATATTTCCCATCCCTCCCTCCCTCTTTCTCTCTCATTGTGACCTGCAGGAAGCACCCTGAGACTTGCCTGGGTTGTCACTAACACCTGCTTTGCCTTTCTTGTTTGGTGTGGCTGGTTTACTGTTTTCGCCCTTACTCTGTCTACATCAGGCAGGGCCTTGCGTTTTTTGCTGTGCCAGGTGACAGGAGCTGGGCTCACGTCTCATCACTCTGACAGGTCGTGAACTTCCCCCCAGCACTGTATGAGTACGTAACTGCAGAATTGGGGCTGGCGCTGGTGCTGGTCCTGAACAAGGTGGACCTGGCCCCGCCAGCTCTTGTGGTCGCCTGGAAGCATTATTTTCACCAGCACTACCCCCAACTCCACATTGTCCTGTTCACCTCCTTCCCTCGGGACACAAGAACTCCACAGGAACCTGGCAGTGGTGAGCCGAGGGGGCCGTGGAGAGGGGGCTGTGGGTGAGGAGAGCGGAGTGGAGGGGGCTGTGAGTGAGGAGGGCGGCACGGGTCAGTGAACAGGGAAGCTTGTTGGCAAAGGAACCTGCTTTGGGGTTAAGGATTGCAGAAGAGGTGAGATGCATCTTTACCCTCTTTTCTCAGTCTTAAAGAAGAATCGAAGACGGGGGAGAGGATGGACTCGGGCGCTGGGGCCGGAGCAGTTGCTGAGAGCCTGCGAAGCCATCACTGCGGGGAAAGGTGTGTGGCCTTTGGAAGGGGCCCATGGAACAGGGGTTCACTTCTCTGGATCTCTCTGTTATACACGTTTGGGAAAGTTGTGGAAGAAGGAGCGACCTCTACTGGTGGGAAGGACAGCATCAGGAGGTGGACAGGAGCCTCCATGGTCTTGTTAGATGCTTTGACAGAGAGAATAGGGTCCAGTGAGGACTGGGAATTTCTGTCTGCTGTGGTGCACACTGGCATGCTGTGGTATTTCGGAATGCTGGTGACATCAGCTGGGCATATCCATAGTGGGGTTCAGTGAGGATTGGGGTACATGCACACTGGCATGCCGTGGTGTTTTGGAATGCTGGTGACATCAGCTGGGCATTATCCGTAGTGGCCACCTGGGGGTGAGGGAAACCCCCTTTATTTTTTTCTTCTTGGAGCAGTGGACTTGAGCAGCTGGCGTGAGAAGATTGCTAGGGATGTGGCTGGAGCCTCCTGGGGTAATGGCTCTGGGGAAGAAGAAGAGGAGGAAGATGGGCCAGCAGTCCTGGTAGAGCAGCAGACGGACTCAGCGATGGAGCCCACGGGCCCCTCCAGGGAGCGCTACAAGGACGGGGTGGTGACCATCGGCTGTGTGGGTAAGGACTCAGAGGCCTGCCATGACGGCCTCCTCCTTATGCAGTTTCAGTGTTTGTGGAGGGGGAGCTGGGCCTCTGTGGGCTCTGTGTTCTCAAGGACAGAGCTCTGCTGTTGGTCCTGGGAGCTGAAGGGCACCAACTGCAGGGGCGGGCGTAGCGCTGAGCCTCTCGGTGCCCAGTGCTTCTTAGGTATTGCTTTGAGTGACCAATAGATATGCCCTGGTTCAGCTGTTCCTCCTACAGGATCCGTAAGTCATAGCAGGAGGGCAGTAAGTGTCAGCTTCCCCTGGATTGGAGCCCTTTGCAGTGGGGTCCGAGAGTAGCTCCCCAGTTAAGAACTGTGTCACAAGTCCAGCGTGGGGTGATCTTTATCTTAGCACATGGAGACAGAAGCAGACCAGTCTCTGAGTTCAAGGCCAGCCTGCGCTACATAGTGAACTCCCCAGCACGAGCTGCACAGTGAGACCCTGTCTCAGAAAGGAAAAGCTTTGTTTAGCTCCAGCAGAGCAGCCGTGTTCAGCCTGGGTCTCAACCCCTCGGGGTCGCAGGGTCCCTTCACGGAGCCACATGTTAGATGTCCCCACATGTCAGATGTCCCGCATATCACATGTTTACATTACCATTTGTAACAGTAGAGAAGTTACAGCCATGAAGTAGCAATGAGAGCAGTGTTTTGTTGGGGTCACCACACGAGGAACTGTGGAACTGTGCTAAAGGGTCGCAGCCACTGCAGTAGAGGAGAAGTGTGCTGTATGGTTAGGGTAGGCTCTAAGGTTCCTTCTCATTGGACCCATGGGCTGAGAGGAGTATCTTAGGCATTTGTGGGATTTTGTTTTGTTTTATATACTTATTTTATTTTTTATGTGTGTTAGTGTTTTGCCTGAATGTATGTATGTGCACGTGTGTGGGGGGGGGGGGGGTGCCTGTAGAGCCAGAAGAGGGCACTGGATTCCCTGGAGTTGGGGTTGTGGACTGTTGTGTTGTAAGCCGCTGTGTGGCTGCTGGGAACAGAACCCAGGTCCTGTAAGAGCAGTGACTTACCTCAACACGGAGACATCCCTCCAGCCCTGGCATTCTGGACCTCAGCTTAAGTTCCATGAGAAGCCAGTGGTGGGTGGTAGGATCTGGTCTCATTCAGAGGTTTGTTGTTTGTACTGACTGGAGGGAATGAGGGAGAAGGTCAAGAAACGAGAAGAGGATGCGCAGAGGCTTCTCTTCTTCCAGGGGACAGCCCGGAGCTGCCGGGAGGAGCTGGATGTGCTCAGCCTATAGCCCCAGATTTGGGGAGGCTGAGGCATGAGGGTTATGAGAGTTCAAGGTCAGCCTGGACTGTGTGCGGAGTTCCAGGCCAGCTTGGACCCTCTTAAAGAAGAAGAACCCCCTCCAAGGAGTTGGTCAGAGAAAGGTGATAGAGGCGTGTGGTGTCTGTGTGTGTGAGGTGTGTGTGAGGTGTGTGTTGGGGGGAGACTGAGACGTGTATTTGAAGGTGGAGAAAATGGGAATTCTGATGGCTTCACTTGGCACACAAGAGAAAGCAAGGGATAAAGAAAGCTTTTTGCTTGTTTGTTTTAGAAAGCCTGAGCAGCTGGGACTGTTGAGCCAGGGAAACTGGGAAAGGAGCAGGTTTGGAGGGCTGGAGAGTGTAAGGATAACAGAGCTGCCGTGGACTGCCGCAGGTGCCACGGTGGAGCAGGCTGTGGGTTAGGGGTCTGGAGACGGGCATGTGGGAGGATTTCAACTTAAGGAGCCTCTAAGGAGTATTTGGGGGATGTAATGCCATGGCATGGGAGAAGGTAGGCAGAGAGAAAGCTGGAGACTGAGGCAGAACAGTATTTAGTTTGGGCAAAGGAAAAGGAGAGTGGAAAACCCAGGGACAGTCTAGAAGTGAATACAGTGTGCTCATGTCTGTGGGACAGGGCTGACTCGGGAGAGTGCAGTGTGCTCACGTCTGTGAAGCTGGGCTGACGACGGCGGGAGAGGGAGGAGAGTTGTTTACCTGGTATGATGGGAAGATCAGGTTTTCAGAGGCAGGGGGAAAAGAGAACCACATGAAGCCCACTTGAGAGAAAAGGTACAACAGCATCCTCTGCCTAGTTCCAGCCAGATGGAGTCACAGGCTGACCAATGGTGCTGTCTTGTTCTGAAACCAGGGAGCATGGGTGAAAGCTCATCAGATCAGAACAAGCGGTGGGCTCTCCGGGACTGCTGTGTATTTCTGTTTGTGTTAAAGTTGCTAGTCATACCAGGCAGTGGTGGCACACACCTTTAATCCCAGTACCTAGGAGGCAGAGGCAGGCAGATCTTTGAGTTCAAGTCCAGTCTGATCTACAGATAAAGTTCTAGGACAAGCCAGGGCTACACAGAGAAACTGTCCCTCCCCCACCACCCAAAAGAGTCACAGGGATAACTTAGCAAATGGCGGCAGAATTAGATGAGCCTTCAGCCTTTTGCACTGGAGTTGCGGTTTGTTGTTTTACATCGGGGTTTTGTTGTTTTTGAAGCAGTTTCCTCGTGCAGTGTAGGCTGGTCTCAGAGTCTCAGCAATCCTTCTGCCTCAGTCTTTGGAGTGCTGGGATTGCAGCATGTGTCGCAGTTGGTGGGTTTGTCCGGAGAGCTGCTGCCAGTGTCCTCTCTGCCTCTCCTGGAGGAGCCGGCCAGGCTGTGCATCTGTTCTCAGGGGTTGCAAGGGCAGTTGTGTTCCACAGGGCCCGGCTTTTGTCAGGTGACTGAGATGCAGAAAGCCAGGATCAGGAGTTTAAGGTCAGTGTCTAGACTTGTCAGAGAGCCAGATCCTGAACCCTGAGGTGAAGCAGAGAAGTAGGGCATGCTGGGTGTTGCATAGTGTCGTGGTTACTAAGGTGACTTATCAAAGACGACATTTAATTGGGAGTGTAAGGTTTCAGAGGGTGAGTCCAGGGTCGTCATGGTGGGGGGCATGGCAGCAGGAGTAGCCGAGAACTTCCATATGATCCACAAGTTGCAGGCATGGTGAAAAGCTGGGGCGGGGAGAGGGAGGGAGAGACAGACAGACAGAGACTGGACCTGGTCAGTGGTTCTGTGCATCTCGAGCCCTTTCCAGTCTGCGTATCAGTTACCTGCATGTCAGCTACTCACATCACGTTACAGTTATGAAGTAGCAATGAGGAACCGTATTAAAGGGCACAGCGTTAGGAAGGCTGAGAACCATTGTCCTAGTCCTTCCCAGAACGGCCCCAACATCTAGGGGCCACGCACGTGAGCTTATGGGTTCGCTCATTCAAACCACCAGCGTTGCCATGCTGGAGTTGCATACTGGGGTGCAGTAACGGGAAGGGTGAACGTGGGTCAGGCAGTGAAGGCCTGAGTGGGGCCGAGAGGTCTGTGCAGGTCCAGCACCTAGGCAAAAAGAAGGTGGTGTAGCCACGAGGTGGGTGAGCCAGCAGGCATCTCCTTGGACACGTCATGATGGCTGTTCTAAGGTGTCTGGTGTCTAAATCCTGACTGATGTGGAGGGAGGCATCTGTCCTGTAAAGGGAGGAACGGACTCCAGGAGGCCAGGGGATCACCTGGGAGCCACAGCTGTGTCTGGTGTGGTGGCTGTGGTGCTTCCTTAACTTGAGCTGGTGCTCTCCTGACAGCCCCTCTGGCCGCAGTCAGGGCCTTCCACAGTCCCTGCATTGTCTTCCTAGGTTTCCCCAACGTGGGCAAGTCCTCGCTCATCAACGGGCTTGTGGGGCGGAAGGTGGTGAGTGTCTCCAGGACGCCAGGCCATACCCGGTACTTCCAGACCTACTTCCTCACGCCCTCTGTGAAGCTGTGTGACTGTCCAGGCCTTATCTTCCCCTCTCTGCTGCCCAGGCAGCTGCAGGTCTGTTGTGGTGGAGGGGGCTGTGGGAGGGAGGTGAGGGTGGGACTGAGGAGGCACTGAGTGCTGTTCCCACAGGTCCTGGCTGGCATCTACCCCATCGCCCAGATCCAGGAGCCCTACACTGCCGTGGGCTACCTGGCCTCCCGCATCCCTGTGCAGGCTCTGCTGCACCTGCGCCACCCAGAGGCCGAGGAGCCTTCAGCTGAGCACCCCTGGTGTGCCTGGGACGTCTGCGAAGGTGGGCTTCCTTCACGCTCTCTGTCTACCCTGCCGGAGCTACTCAGATTCTCCCCTCGGGGAAGGAACCTGGTGCCTGGACTGTGTGGGCGTGGGGCTGACAGGACCGGAACCTGGTTCACAGGCATCCCTTCCTGACGTTTTCTCCCTTCAGCTTGGGCAGAGAAACGAGGTTATAAAACAGCCAAGGCAGCTCGCAATGATGTGTACAGGGCAGCCAACAGCCTCCTGCGCCTGGCAGTGGATGGCCGCCTCAGCCTGTGTTTCCACCCTCCTGGCTACAGTGGACAGAGAGGTGAGGCCCTGCTGACGGGTGACGCTAAGGGAGTGGGTGGGCCTCAGGACCAGACAGCTCTGAAGAAAGTGATTGATCTGCGTGTGTGTGTGCCTGGGATGGAGGACAGCTCTGCAGATAGGTGCTCGAGCAAAGGCGTGCCTGCCAGCACTTGAGGAATTTCTTTGTGGCCACCTGCCCGCGTGTCTCTGTCTCTCTGTCTATCTCTTACACGTGTCTTTGTGTTCCTCAGGCACCTGGGAGTCTCACGCGGAGACGGCTGAGCTGGTGGTGCTGCAGGGCAGGGTAGGGCCAGCAGGTGATGAGGAGGAGGAGGAAGAGGAAGAGCTGAGCAGCTCCTGTGAGGAGGAGGGAGAGGAGGACCGGGATGCGGATGAAGAGGGAGAAGGGGACGAGGACACCCCAACCTCGGGCCCCGGTTCCTGCCTAGCTGCCCGCAACCCATATGCCCTTCTGGGCGAGGACGAGTGCTGAGCCCCACCCGGCCCAGTTTCCCTTCCCTAGCTTTGCTTTTGGACTGAGCTGGAGACCCCTGTTTGCAACTCTGATTGTGAATAAAGATTGTCTGCTTTGTAGCCCTTCCCCGGGCGGCCTGAGTGACGGCTGTGGGAGGCAGAGTTACCTGAGGCCCGGTGCTCACATCCCCACCGGCTCCCCTGGAGTTAGTCCTCCAGCCTTGGAGCGCCCCCTACTGCCTGACCTTGGTCATATCAGGGATTTTGGGGGGAAGTAACCACAGGTGTGTCTCCAAGAGAGAGATCCAGACCTCATGGAACACAGGTTTTTGGATTAAGATGGGTGTGCCAGGTTCTCCAAATCCTGGGGACTCACAGAGTACAATTCTGGAATTGACTGATAGACATAAGTGTGGCAAAACACTTGTGAAAGTGTCAGTGAGTGTGTACAGGTGAAGACTCAGTTTCCAGTGAGCAACTGTGCACACTCAGTTTGAGCAGATCAGCCCTTTGAGTACAATGTCAAGTTTCATTAGGAGCCTGAGAGCTGGGCTGGAGAGATGGCTCAATGATTAAAAGCACTGGCTGCTCTTCCAGAGGACGTGGGTTCAATTCCCAGCGCCTATATAGCAGCTCACACCTGTGTGTCTCCTGCCTCAGGGAATCTGGCACCCTCACATAGACATGCATGCAGGCAAAACACCAATGCATTAAAAACAAATCATAAAACCAAATAAAAGCCTGGGAGCGCGAATTGCTAGACAGCACAGAACCATTTCCTGAGCTCTCTGGTTTGGGGATGGAGCTCAGACTGTTTAACACCTCAGCTAGAAATTGGTGCGTGGGTCTTTAGTTCTCTATTCCTGCAGAGCTGAGAGCCCTAGGCAGAACTCTTGGTGAAAAGGGAGGGGGCACCCACATTGTTGTCTAGGTAGGGTGGTGGCATGCACGGACCAACCACAGGCCTGGCTTCCCATTCGGGTCCTGGGGACAGCAGCATTTTCTCCAATGTCAGCACTGATCTGCCAACCAAAGAGAAGGGAACCTCCATCGAGAAGAGGCTGAGGCCTCGAGCCACACCTTCCTCCATGTTTCCTGGCTTAGTGGCTCAAACGTGGACCTGAGTCCTGGCGGCTGTTACAGAGTTAGAACCAGAGCATGTAAACATGCATGAAGGTCACTCAGAATGTGCTAGAAAAGAGGAAAAGCCCAGCTAAAAAAAAACCCAGTCTCCTATCTAGGACTCCTCAGTTTCACAGATGAAAGAACAAAACATCAGAATTCTGTTTGTCCCTTTCCCCTCGCTCCTGCTCGCTGTCTTCTGTTGGCTCCTAAGATTGACCAGGGGCATTCTGGTGGGTTAGGCTGGGATGGAGTGGACACTGGGAGCTCGCTGGACTTGAACTGAAGACCTCTCAGGAGCCAGTACTGTCTTAAAGGTTGGATCTCACTACGTACTCCAGGGTTCACTGTGTAGACCAGGCTGTCTTTGAATTCACATAGATCTAAAAGGAACTCAGTTCCAAAGAAACGTGGAACATGTGTCCTCAGTCACTATCAGTGACTTGCTCATTTTTATAGGAAAATCATACCAGGCAAAGAGCTGCCTTAGGGACAGCCAGGTAGGGAGAAGGGAAGACATGCCTTAGGGATGGCCAGGTAAGGAGAAGGGAAGACATGCCTTAGGGACGGCCAGGTAGGGAGAAGGGAAGACATGCCTTAGGTCAGCTGTTCAGTTTCCGTCCGTGCTCAGATGCCGGGAGCCTTCCTTGCTCCCTCTCACTTGGGTCCACTAAGTAGGGCCATAGTGACCTGGGGCTCTGGCTTGCCACTAGCCAGGCTAGCAGAATAATCGAGTCTCATTAATGCAAGAACTTTGTTTCCACAGCTCTCATTCTGAAGCAGCCATGTGTGGCCCAGGTGAGTTCAGTTATCCGGCCTCAGAGCCAACGATGCAATCAAGAAAAGCTGAAAACTATTTGTCGGAAGTTATGGGACGAAAAACTGTTTTGAATAAGTGTTTTAACTCCAGCAGAACACAGCAACAAGACATCACTGCTAACACAGTCACGTGTCACGGAACTATCACAGCTAGGTGAAGAGTACTGCAAACCCCAGGGGCTAGTTTACCCAGTGAACATTTGTTGAGCAATTAGTGCCCGCCAATCACTGCTAGTTGGTAAAAAGGATAAAAATGGCCCTTTGTGGAGTTCGTGGTTTATTGGGTGAAGAAAGCAGTAAAACACCACTTTAAAAAAAAAGATTTATTTATTTATGTATTGTGTTCTGTCTGCATGTACAGCTGCAGGCCAGAAGAGGACACCAGATCTCAGTACAGATGGTTGTGAGCCACTATGTGGTTGCTGGGAATTGAGCTCAGGACCTCTGGAGGAGCAGCCAGTGCTCTTAACCTCTGAGCCATCTCTCCAGCTCCTAAAACACAACTTTAAAAAAAAATGTGGTAAGTGCTTGGAGAAGAGTGGTAGGAGACCCCCTGGGGTCCTGATCAGGAAGTGTTGGGACACCAGGACTGACTCTCCCTGGACTTGGAGCTCACTGATTGGCTAAAGTGGGTGCCCACTGAGCTCCAGGGAGTCTCTGAAGTGCTTCGGTTAACCCGCACCCTGACCCGCACCCTGCCACAGCTGGCTTTTTACAGAAGTGCTGGGAGTCTGAACTCAGTTCCTCTGGCTGGTGTGGTCATCTCTGTGCTCTGGAAGCTGGGTCTTAGAGCACTCACACCAGGCTGAGAAAAGCCAGCTGTTCATGGTAAGGACCGCTGTGGGAACTCCCGAGGGAGCAGCCAGGCTCCCCACACGGAACTGAAGAGGGCAGCCATGGGTACAACAGAGAGGGAGGAGAATAAGGCTCCATATAGTGTGGTGCAAACAGCAAAGCCGGGAGGTGAAGAAAGTGGAGAAATTACAGAAGAGAAGGCAGGGGGCAGTGAGTGCAGGGGAGGTGGGAAAGGTGGCGGGGGTCTCCAGCTACAGAAAAGATGCTTTCTAGCCCCTGGAGCTAGGTGTGATGGGCACGCCTTTCATTGTTTAATTGTGTCACTTAGAAGGCAGAGGAAAGAGGATCTCTGAGTTCCAGTCCAGCCAGAGCTTCACAATAATGAGACTCTGTTGCAAAAATAAATAACACAATTAAAAATGTAACCCTTTGACTAAAAGGCAGAGAATTAATTGGCTTTAGACCACCGTGGTTGCAGCGTAGACACTGATTGGGAAGGGAAGCCCGACTGAATGTTTTGTAGCCATCCTAGGAGGAAGCTGAACCAGAACCAGTGGAAAGAAGGCAGTTAATTGTGAGCATGCTCAGGGTGGAAGGGCAGGTTGTTATCTTGTTCTGCGGTGTGCGTGTCTGTTTGGTGGCTGGGTGGGAGAGTAAGTCAAGAGCCTACATGGTGCTTCTGACTCGGCAATGGGGGGCGTGTGTCCAGGACAATGGCTGGAGATATTTGGTACCAAAGACAGAGAGGCGGGAGGAGAGGAGTAGGGTCACCTAGAGTGCAGTGTGAGCCAAGAACCTGGCCAGGAAGAAAGTGGGACAGAAACAGTCATTTTACTTCCCATCTGGGGGGAGGATCCAGCCAGTTCGAGAAAACCAGGAATGCCCTGGAGAGGGGAGAGTGACCAGAGAAAGATGTTGAAGATGATCTCACAGGTATGGGGGGAGGTTTTGAGCACTGTGGTGCAATGGATGCATTGGAGACGTGGGCTCAGAGGTCCAGATATCAGAAGACTACGTAATAATCAGTGGATGGAGGTACAGGCATTGGAATAGGGATGTAATTGTCAAGGAATTTGATTGTGGGGCGGAGAGAAGGCCAGCAGTCCAGGGTTCCCAGTACCCACTTAGGACAGTAACCAGCTGTGTGGAAGTACAGCTCAGCCATGTGTTGAAATATTTATCTATCAGTAAGTAGTGACAAGTAACTGCAACAGTAGCCTGGTCTTCCTGCCGCACCCGCGACTTTACAGTGCCACCTGCTGGTGAAGATGCGTCATGGCAGCGCAGAGGAAACACTAAGATCGAGTTTGTCCGAGCAGGGCTGTGGTGTTTGCCTTTAAACGCAGCACTCCGGGGCGAGAGGAGAGGATTGCTGTGAATCTGCAGGCTATTCTGAGCAAAATAACAAAACCTTATCTCATAAAACAAATGAAAGTTATTTGGGTTGCTACTGCTTTTAAACGTTTCATTCTTCTATTCATAGCAGGTTTCAATGACTTGATTTAATATTAAAACTGAACTTGAATGATAACATAACAAAGTTTGGGAAAATTAAAAAAAATTATCTTGGGGATAGAAAGGGAGTTCAGTGGTTAAGAGTACTGGCTGCTCTTCCAGAGACCCTGGGTTTGATTCCCAGCACCCGGGTACAAGGTGGCTCACGACGGCCTGTAACCCCAGTTCAGATCCTCTTGAAGTGTGAGAACCTTCTGATTCTCGGGGGAAAAATGGCACTAAAGAGATAAAGCTCAGGATTCTTTTGTGGTAGTGTAAAAAGTAGAATAGTGTGGGAATTATTTCTAGTTTTTTGTTTTTGTATTTTGAGACAGGGTTTCTCTGCAGCTTTGGAGCCTGGGCCACCACGGCCTGGCCTGTTTCTAATTTTTAATTTTGAAGAATAGGGCTAGAGAGATGACTCAGCAGTTAAGAGTGGGCTTACTTGTAGCTGGGTGGGGGTGGCCATCACTTTTAATCCCAGCACTTGGGAGGTAGAGGAAGGCGGATCTCTGTGAGTTCGAAGTCAGCCTAGTCTACAGAGTGAGTTCCAGGACAGCCAGGGCTATACAGAGAAACCTCGTTTGGAAAAACAAAAAAGCCAAAATCAAATGAAAACAAAACAAAAGAACAAAAAACCTAACCCAAACCAAACAAACAAAAAAAGGACCTGCTCTTGCAGAGGACCTGGGTTTGGTTCCTAGCATCCAGGTCAGACAGCTCACAACTACCTGTGACATCAACTTCAGAAGATCTAACTCCTTCTGGACTCTGTGGGCAACTGCCCTCACACGTGTATACTGAAAGACAGACAAACAGATACACATACAGGTAAAATAATAAAAAGCCAGCTGTGGTGGTACAGAGTAGGGGCGGTTGGATCTCTGGAGTTTGAGGCTAGTCAGGTCTACGGAGCGAATTCCAGGCCAGCCAAGGCTATGTATGTAGTGGCTGGAGAGATGCCTCAGCAATCCCAGAGAACTGGAGTTCGGTTTGGTCCATGTTGGTTTATAACTGTCTGTGGTTCCATCTCCAGGGGACACAGATGATCTCTGTGGGCAATTGCACTCACATGTACCCCATAGAGACCTGCATGCATGTACATAGACCAGGCCGGCGTGGGACTCAGAGATCCGCCTGCCTCTGCCTCCCGAGTGCTGGGATTAAAGGTGTGCGCCACCACCGCCCAGCTAGAGTTAATTTCTAATACCATCAAACAGCCTATCTTCAGAGTGAAGTGGTCCCCACTAGGTTCACGTCTTTAGAACTTTGAGCCCCGCGGGTAGCCGTCTAGCGGAACGTTTAGTAGGTAGGTGGAGCCACGCCGACGGAAGTAGGTCGCTGGGGAGTGGGGTGAGGCCAGCTTCGGTCTGGAATGGTGGCCGTGGCGAGTTCCGTGCGTCCCGTCTTAAACGGTAAGCCAAAACAAGCTTTAAAATCGGTTCTTGTCTGGATCTTTGGTCATCTAAACAAGGAAGGAGTACAGACCTCAAAGCTTTCCAACTTGGAACGCTTTCTCTAGAACTTTTGATTTTGTTCTCCCGGCCTAGGTTTTCATTTTCCCCAGCTTCCCCCCCTTTTTAGGTCTAGTTGTCAGACTTGCCGGTCTTTGAAGTATGTAACATGGCGTTTTAGAGTACACTGTCTCGGGCGGCGGGGGTGGGGGTGGGGGCTTCTCGGTCGGTGAAGGGTTTGCCTCGTAGCCCAGCGCTTGGGAAGCAGATCGTAGAAATCATGTGAGATAGCGGAGTGTGATGGCTTGTGTTTGAAAACAGCAGAGAGGAAGGGGCGGGCCGACTGCCGGGACCGCTCGGCCGGCCCCTCTAACCTCAGAGTGGAGATGGAGGGCGCCTTCGGATTGCTGTGTGAGGCTACGGGTTCCTGACCAGCCAGGGCTACATAGTAAGACCCTGTCTCAAAAAAAAAAAAAAAAAAAAACCAAAAACAAAATTAAAAAAACACCACCAAAATAAATAAATAAAAAAAACCCCAGCTATGTTAATCCCAGCACTTGGGAGGCAGAGCAGGTGTATCTCTGTGAGTTTGAGGCCAGCCTGGTCTACAGAGTGACCAGGCTGTTACACAGAGAAACCCTGTCTCAAGAGAAAAAATAAAAAAGAAGAAAGGAAAAAAAAATGAAAAGAGAGAGGTGACCAGTAGGAGTGGGGGGCATGGCGGGATGGATATGAACAAAATACACTCTATGCATTGTGAAAAGGTATTTTCACAACCTGTTTAACTGTAAAAATAGGAAAGGGAGGGGCATTTTTAAAATGCAATGTGAACAAATTTGTTTTTACTTTTTTGTTTTTTGAGGCACGGTTTCTGTTTGTAGCCTTGGCTGTTCTGGAACTGGCTCTGTGGACCAGGCTGGCCTCAAGCTCCCAGAGATCCACCTGTCTCTGCCTCCCAAGTGCTGGGATTAAAGGTGTGCGCCACCACCATGCTCCCTTCACCGTTTATGGCCACTGGGCAGACACAGCTACGAGCTAGACCTGGGTTCTTACCTAGCAGTGCTGGTGATGCTGTGCTGGTCTGCTAAGGAGACCGATGGAGAACCTGGCCTGTTGCTCCCTCCCTCCCCTTTCAGGGAACATCTTGCTTTACAGGTGCTTACAGGGGTTAACTGTGCCAGGCCCATCCCCACACTTCTTTTTGCTGCTAGGCTGTTAATGAGGATGCCTTGGAAGGAGACTCTGGTTGGAGAGAGGGACCAGCCCCCTCCCACCACATCTGTCACCTCCACTTTTAAGGTCCATGTGGTGATAGGCCCTGGCAAGGACATATAGTTACAGCAGCCCAGAGTGTTTTCTGGTTGGATGCCCTGATAAAACGGTTGCCGTATTGAACATCTTGGTCGTACCTCCTAATGACCCTTCCCACCTGGCTTCCTGAGAGCTGCGAGAGAGTGGGGTCCACCCCGTCCTACGTTTTCTTATGGTTTATGGTGTTGGTTTTGCCACTGAAGCTGCTGGGGTTGAGTGATGGCACCCCACTAATTTTGTACCACTGGGGGGTGCCAGCAAGTCCAGCCTGTGGTGCAGGTTAACAAATCCAGGCAGTCTGGTGCCGCCTAGCGGCGGTCGCTGTACACTGTTCTTGACTTTGGGACCCCGGGTGGTCAAGGGACTTGTAAAGATGGAGACTGTAAGGTTTGAAATCCCAGCACACAGCGGTGGATCTCTGAGTTTGAGGCCAGCCTGGCCCTACAGAGTGACTTCCAGGACTGCCAAGGCTGCGCAGAGAAACCTGTCTGGTTTTTTTTTTTTTAATTTATTTATTATGTATACAATATTCTGTCTGTGTGTATGCCTCCCTGCAGGCCAGAAGAGGGCACCAGACCTCATTACACATGGTTGTGAGCCACCATGTGGTTGCCAGGAATTGAACTCAGGACCTTTGGAAGAACAGGCAATGCTCTTAACCGCTGAGCCATCTCTCCAGCCTCGAGAGAGGCTGTCTTAAACACCAAAAAAAGAACAAGGAAAAAGTGCAAGAAGATAGTCTTGAATTAGCAAAATGTCCACTAGAGGGCAGCCTCTGACAGGTCTGGGGTCAGGTCAGACTGCCTGGGTGGCAGGGGCAGAGGCCTGGCGGGCGCTTCAGAGCACAGTCCTGTCACTGTTCAGTCCAGCCTGCTGGGGGTGAAAGATGTCTGACCAGAATTTTGGCGAGAAGCAACCAGTCTTTCACAGCTTTGATTTTATCTTTCTTTGAATGTGTCTTCACAGAAATGCCTGTTTTGTCTCGCTTCCTGTCTTAAATGGTTATTTCTGCCAGAATTATCACTTATTCACCATGTAACCTAGGGTTGCCCCAGCTCTCAGGGATCTGTTTATAGGGATGCACCCCCACACCTACCTGGCCTACTAGCAGCAAACGCTCAGAACCTCGGCTGTCTCACCCCACTTTGCTCTTCTCTGTGCTGGGGGGAGTCTTTGTCTATATTGTCCCTTTGCAGATCATGTTCAGTCTCTGCAGTTTTTTTTTTTTTAAGATGTATTTATTATGTACACCTGCAGGCCAGAAGAGGGCGCCAGATCTCATTACAGATGGTTGTGAGCCACCATGTGATTGCTGGGAATTGAACTCAGGACCTCTGGAAGAGCAGCTGGTGCTCTTAACCTCTGAACCATCTCTCCAGCCCCGCCCCTGCAGTTTTATTTATCACATAAATGAGCAAATTTGGGGCCAAGCAGATAGTTCAGTCAGCAAAAATGCTTTTTCTGTTATCATGAGGATCTGATTTCAGATTCCCAGAACCCATGTGAAAAACGTGGCATGGTGGCCGCATGTAATCCCAGCCAGCGCTGGGGCGGCAGAGGCTTGAGGCTGCGGGGGCATCTGGGCCAGCCAGGCTTGCTGGATTAGCCGGCTCCCTTGGGCTTGGGTTGCAGGAGCGCTCATCACTCTGTGCTTCCTGATTGACGGTGCTTTGCCTTCCCTGCTGTGGTGGGCTGCATCTTCTCAGGGTGAGGCAGGAGGAACACTTCTTCCATGGTGGGTTGTTTTTGTTTTTAACCTTTCCTTGTTTTTCTGAGGCACTTTGTGTCAGTACTTAGAAAAGCAATGGACACATTCATAGGTATTTTCCGACCTGTAATCTACTCATTTGGCTGCATCACTCTGTGGTGGTTGGAGAAAGAATGGCCCACGGGCTCAGCTGAGTAGCTGAAGGTGTGGCCTTGGAGGGTGTGTGTCCCTCTCCCGGTCCTGCCTGTGGATCATGACATAAAACTCTCAGCTGGAAGCAGCACCGTGTCTGCCTGCACGCACATCGTGGCAATAATTGCCTCTCACCCCCTGAAATTAAGCAAGCCCCCAGTTAATGGTGTTCTTTTATTTATGAGTTGCCTTGGTCATGGTGTCTCTTCACAGCAATGGAACGGTGCCTGAGACACTCGGGAATTCCTGACTTAACCCACGAAGTTCACTGTAATGTCACCATAGTCACAGTATCCTATGCCTGGCACTGTTAGTAGTGGAAAACTTCAGCGGAGTGGGGGAGAGGAGGGAGCGAGCAAGTCTGTGTCACCGTGTCAGGATCCCCGGCAGGTGCAGAGGCAGCGGGTGAACACCAGGGCACTGTGGTTGGCATCGTGAGTGGCACGGGCCCCAAACCCCTGTGAGGAGAGCCGCACCTCTGCTCCCTGGTGTTTTTCCTTTTCTCTTGATGCTGAGTAATTCCCTAAATCACTATGTTGTAGACTATATTATGCAGGGACATCCCCGTCTCCTGCTGTCCTTTGACTCCTAGGTTTGCTTAAATGGAAGTGAGAAAACAGACGACTGGGGAACGAGGGCAAAGGCACGCGTCACCAGTCTTGATAGAAGTTCAGTCTCTTGTGCCCACACTGTGGACAAGTTGTCATCTGCCTTCACGTGTGCACCTGGCACCTGTGTCAAATTCCTAGCAGATGTATCAGCTGTACAAAATAAGA
The DNA here is from genome assembly GCF_037038515.1 of Microtus pennsylvanicus. Lineage (NCBI taxonomy): Eukaryota > Metazoa > Chordata > Mammalia > Rodentia > Cricetidae > Microtus > Microtus pennsylvanicus. The sequence continues at coordinate 1,178,246 of NC_134585.1, read as the reverse complement.
CAATGATCGATGGTAGCTCTCTATCTTAGTACTTTAAATAATAAACACGCGTCTTCAGATTAATGAGTTTAGTACACACGTCAGTGGCGGTAAGTCCACCGTGTCTCTGTGTGACCATTCCCACTGTCTGCTCCCAGAACTTCTTCACCTTCTAAAACTGAACTCTGTACCCGTTAAAGAGAAACCTCTCGATTCTGTCTCCCACAAGCGCCCGGTAGCCTCAGGCAGCCCTTGTGTGAAACTCCCATTTCTTGTTAGTGTTTGCCTCCCTGTCTGTGTGTGTACCATGTGCCTGCAGTGCCAGTGGAGGCCAAAAGATGGCGTTAGATTCTCTGGAACCAGAATTGCAGGCTGCTGTGAGCTGCCCTTCATGAGTGCTGGGAACTGAACTCAGGTCTTTTGCAAGAGCAGGCAATGCTCTTAACCGCTGAGCCATCTCTCCAGCCCCCCAGGTGTTTCTTAATCCAATCAAGCTGATAATTGGTATTTACTATGGCCACTCTGGGCCACTACCACATGGGTCACCATATCTTTCCTTCCATGTTTTCTTCTAAAGACTTCATAGTCTTATTTCATTTGTCTATCTGTCTGTCTGTCAAGACAGGGTTCTTCTGTGTGACAGTCCTGGCTGTCTGGGAACTCACTATGTAGGCCAGGTCGGCCTTGAACTCACAGAGATTCCCCTACGACTTTATAGTTTTACTTTTCTAGGACTTTGATCCATTTTGAATTAGTTTGTAAAAACACAGCATAGTCAAGCATTGTGGCACTTGTCTTTAGTCCCAGCACTCAGGAGGCAGATGCAGGTTTGCACTCTTATGAGTTTGACGCCAGTCTGGTCTACATAGTGAGCTCTAGCACAGCCAGGGCTACAAGAGACCCTGTCTCAAAAACCAGAAGAAATAAAAACACAGCGTCAGGGTTCAGTGCTATCTTTCATGTGTAAATACCTGGCTTTGCAGACTGCTGGCTGGTCTGAGCAGTCATGTATGTCAGAGTGTATTATTACGTGTGTCTGCGTGTATGCACGTGCTTCCCCCTGCAGGTGCATGTGTCTGAGTGTATGAGTGTGTGTGTGTGTGTGTGTGTCTGCGTGTGTGCACGTGCTTCCCCCCGCAGGTGCATGTGTCTGAGTGAGTGTGTGTGTGTGTGTGCACGTGCTTCCCCCTGCAGGTGCATGTGTCTGAGTGTATGAGTGTGTCTGCGTGTGTGCACGTGCTTCCCCCTGCAGGTGCATGTGTCTGAGTGTATGAGTGTGTGTGTGTGTGTGTGTGTCTGCGTGTGTACACGTGCTTCCCCCTGCAGGTGCATGTGTCTGAGTGTCTGAGTGTGTGTGTGTGTGTGTGTGTGTGTGCACGTGCTTCCCCCCGCAGGTGCATGTGTCTGAGTGTCTGAGTGTGTGTGTGTGTGTGCACGTGCTTCCCCCTGCAGGTGCATGTGTCTGAGTGTCTGAGTGTGTCTGCGTGTGTGCACGTGCTTCCCCCTGCAGGTACATGTGTCTGAGTGTATGAGTGAGTGTGTGTGTGTGCACGTGCTTCCCCCTGCAGGTGCATGTGTCTGAGTGTCTGAGTGTGTCTGCGTGTGTGCACGTGTTTCCCCCTGCAGGTGCATGTGTCTGAGTGTATGAGTGTGTGTGTGTGTCTGCGTGTGTGCACGTGCTTCCCCCGCAGGTGCATGTGTCTGAGTGTATGAGTGTGTGTGTGTGTGTGCACGTGCTTCCCCCTGCAGGTGCATGTGTCTGAGTGTATGAGTGTGTGTGTGTGTGTGTGTGTGTGCACGTGCTTCCCCCTGCAGGTGCATGTGTCTGAGTGTATGAGTGTGTGTGTGTGTGTGTGTGTGCACGTGCTTCCCCCGCAGGTGCATGTGTCTGAGTGTATGAGTGTGTGTGTGTGTGTGTGCACGTGCTTCCCCCTGCAGGTGCATGTGTCTGAGTGTATGAGTGTGTGTGTGTGTGTGTGTGTGTGCACGTGCTTCCCCCTGCAGGTGCATGTGTCTGAGTGTATGAGTGTGTGTGTGTGTGTGTGTGTGTGCACGTGCTTCCCCCTGCAGGTGCATGTGTCTGAGTGTATGAGTGTGTGTGTGTGTGTGTGTGCACGTGCTTCCCCCTGCAGGTGCATGTGTCTGAGTGTATGAGTGAGTGTGTGTGTGTCTGCGTGTGTGCACGTGCTTCCCCCCGCAGGTGCATGTGTCTGAGTGTATGAGTGAGTGTGTGTGTGTGCACGTGCTTCCCCCCGCAGGTGCATGTGTCTGAGTGTCTGAGTGTGTGTGTGTGTGTGTGTGTGTGTGTGTGCACGTGCTTCCCCCTGCAGGTGCATGTGTCTGAGTGTCTGAGTGTGTGTGTGTGTGTGTCTGCGTGTGTGCACGTGCTTCCCCCTGCAGGTGCATGTGTCTGAGTGTCTGAGTGTGTGTGTGTGTGTGTGTGTGTGTGTGCACGTGCTTCCCCCTGCAGGTACATGTGTCTGAGTGTCTGAGTGTGTGTGTGTGTCTGCGTGTGTGCACGTGCTTCCCCCCGCAGGTGCATGTGTCTGAGTGTATGAGTGTGTGTGTCTGCGTGTGTGCACGTGCTTCCCCCTGCAGGTGCATGTGTCTGAGTGTATGAGTGAGTGTGTCTGCGTGTGTGCACGTGCTTCCCCCTGCAGGTGCATGTGTCTGAGTGTATGAGTGAGTGTGTGTGTGTGCATGTGCTTCCCCCCGCAGGTGCATGTGTCTGAGTGTATGAGTGTGTGTGTGTGCACGTGCTTCCCCCCGCAGGTGCATGTGTCTGAGTGTCTGAGTGTGTGTGTGTGTGCACGTGCTTCCCCCGCAGGTGCATGTGTCTGAGTGTATGAGTGAGTGTGTGTGTGTGTGCACGTGCTTCCCCCCGCAGGTGCATGTGTCTGAGTGTATGAGTGAGTATGTGTGTGTGTGCACGTGCTTCCTCCCGCAGGTGCATGTGGGAGCTAACCGTTGGTGTCAGGATGTCTTTCTCAGTCACTTTTCTACCTTGTTCCTTTTTTATTCTCTGAAAAAAGATTATTTTAGGTGTTTTGCCTGCATGTATGCCTCTGTGAGGGTGTTGGATCCTCTGGAACTAGAGTTACAGACAGTTGTGAGCTGCCTTGTGGGTGCTGGGAATTGAACCTGGGTCCTTTGGAAGAGCAGCCAGTGCTCTTAACCACTGAGCCATCTCTCCAGTTCCCTTTTTTAAATTTCTTAATTATTTAATAAGTCTGAGCATGGTGGCACACCCTTTAGTTCTAGCGCTTGGGAAGCAGAGGCTGTGACTATGAGTTCAAGGCTATCTTGGTCTGTGTATTGAGTTCCAGGTTAGCCAAGGCTACATAGTGAGACTGTTTCAAAATAAAGTGTGTGGGGGCTGGAGAGATGGCTCAGTGGTTAAGGCATACATGGAGGCAGAATGTTGTATGCATAATAAATAAATCTTAAAAAAAAAGGAACAAAAAAAAGTGTGTGTGTGTATGGGTGTGTGTGTGTGTGCGTGGGTGGGTGTGCATGCGTGTGTATGGGTGTGTATATACACATGTACCACTTGCGTAGGTGCCTGAGAAAGCAGAAGAGGTCAGTGGGATCCCCTAGAGCTGGAGTTACAGGTGGTTGGGAGCCATCCACCTTGGGTGCTGGGAGCTGAAGTCTGGTCTTTGGAAGAACTGCAGGCTCTCCTAACTGAGGAGCCATCTCTAGCCTTTTCTGTACCGTGTGTTAAAAGTGATCGTGTTTCCCTCACCCTCTCAGTGTGTCACATGGATGACTTGTATGTTGCGGGTCCCTTCCCATGCTGTGCTTCTTACTCATTGCATCACGTCACTGTGAACAAGACACCTGCCAGACACCACCTAAGGGAGCTTTACTTCAGCTGCCATTGTAAGGATCCACCCATAGGGGCTCAGCCTGTGCATTTGCTGGGCTTCCTGAGTAGCGAGGGTGTGGTGTAGAACAGCAGACCCAGCAACAGACTAGGAAATGGAGATTGGAGATACCTGCCTGGCTCTAAGCTTCAGAGGCACACCCAGCTACCAGGGCACAGCAGGATCAGCACACGTGGTGCCTGTGTGTGTGCGTGGGCAGCACGCTTGCTCGAGTGCTGGTGGGGCACCCACATCCTGCTTGTGAGAAGCTGTCACGTCAAGAACAAGAGTTAGCCAGGTGCTGGTGGCGCACGCCTTTAATTCCACGCCTTTAATTCCAGCACTGGGCAGGCAGAGGCAGGCGGATCTGCAGAGCGCATTGAGGGCAGCCAGGACTGTTTCACAGATAATCCCTGTCTTGGAAGAAAAAAGAGAAAAGAAGAAGTTTTTAGAACATTAAAGCAGAAGGTCTCTAGAGACCAAGGCAAAGCCAGCAGACATGGTGACAGAAATCAAGGAAAAGGTTTTAAGACTTGGGGAGCCGGGCGGTGGTGGCACACGCCTTTAATCCCAGCACTCGGGAGGCAGAGGCAGGCGGATCTCTGTGAGTTCGAGACCAGCCTGGTCTACAGAGCTAGTTCCAGGACAGGCTCCAAAGCCACAGAGAAACCCTGTCTCGAAAAACCAAAAAAAAAAAAAAAAAAGACTTGGGGAAAGCCCAATATGGGGGTGTCAGTTCCACACGTGGGAGGTGAATGCAGAAGGGCCAAGAGTTTAAGGTCACCTTCAACTGTACCATGAGTGAACCTGAGACCAGCTCCTCTGTGTGAGGGACACTTTACACTCAAGCCATAACTGTCTAGTACGTAAGTCTTCTGATGTGCTGCTCAGTTCACTGTGGTGGCATTTTGTTTACAGAGTTTTGTTTTTTTGGGGGGGGGGGTTTAGTGCTCATACAGCACAGAGATCTATACTGTTTTAAAATCTTATTTTTATTTATGTGTATGTATGTACATGTGTAGACACGTGTTCAAGGATGCTCAGACCAGAAGAGGGTGGGACACTGAATTCCCCAGAGGTGGAGTTACAGGCAGCCGTGAGCTGCTCGCTTTGTTCAGGTGCTGGGAACTGCACTGGGGCCTCTGCAAGAGCAAGACAGGCTCTTAACCCCACTGAGCCGTTCCCTAGCCCCTGGGTCTGTACTATCAGAAGTGTCTTTGGCTTTAGTGTGAGGAGGATTCTGGCCTCAGAGGCTGAGTACCCTTAAGGCGGTCCTGTTTCTGCCTCCGGAAAGCTGGGATCACCATCGTGCGACCCCACAGCGGCCTTTGAGGTTTCCTTGCTCTGATATTAACATGGCCACCTCTGTTCTGTGGAACATAATCCCACGACTTCATGGTCAGTTTCTGTCCTTTGATGTGAAGTGGGTCTGTGACAGGGCCTTTCAGTCACAGAGGGCACTGCCGAAATGGTTTGTGGAGCCAGGGCTCTGCCTCCAGTCTGACCACGCTCGTGGTAGGAGGAGAGAACCGTGTACCACACAAAGAGCCCGTATGCTTGTCAAGGCTCACTTTCTGTGACTTCCTACTTCCGTGACCTCTAGCGTGGGGAATTCCACACTGCAGGGCCTTGCTCAGAGTCGGTTTTTTTCCCCCGAAACCTCTTTGAAGGGCCCGGCATGGTTTCTTGATATGTCAGTTCTTCACAAGTGGGCTCTCTGCTCAGCACCATGTGCGTCAGTTTGATAAGTCTGTCCCCACCTCAAAGGCCGACGATAGTCATTCCCCGGCTGTGACTAAGAGATTCAGAGGTAGCAGCAAAGTCCCTCGACGCTGTTTCATAGGCAGAATATGGTACCCAGATGACTCCAGCCTGTGTCAAGTTAACGTAAAATGGTCCAGCACATATTACTTTTCATGGCAACTGGGATTTGCAGATGGAATTCTGGGTATGAAGGGGGCGGGCATCCTGGGCCAACCAACAAGGACCAGCGACTAGAGGTGTCCTGGAAAAGGCAGGTGTAGGAGAGAGCACGCTAAGCTGTTGGGTCTCGAGCCAAGGCCTGTTGGAGCCACCAGCTAGTGACTTTCAGGAGAGTCAGTCCCACGATGTTTCTTCTGGCTGCCAGGACACGTGATGAGATCCAGAGTTCATGATGCCTTGTTGTGGAATATTTTACTCTTTTGGCATTTTGAGGGGCTCGCCACCCAACTCCCAAATAAATCACACAGAGGTTTATTCTTAGTTATGAATGCCCGGCCTTAGCCTGGCTTGTTTCTTGCCAGCTTGTCTTATCTTAAATTATCCTGACTACCTCTTGTCTCTGGGCTTTTATCTTTCTCTATTTCTGTATACTTTTCTTTACTTCTTTCTCCGTGGCTTGCTGTGTAGCTGGGTGGCTGGGCCCCGATGTCCTCCTCTCCTTGTTCTCTCCCTGCTCTTCTTTCTTCTCCCAGTTTTCTCCTTCTCTCCATTCTCTCTGCCTGCCAGCCCCGTCTATCCTTTCTCCTGCCTCGCTATTGGTTGTTCAGATCTTTATTAGACCATCAGGTGTTTTAGACAAAAAGAACCACAGCTTCACAGAGTTAAACAAATGCAACGTAAACAAAAGCAACACCCTAAAATAATATTCCCCAACAGTGCCTGTTAGCATAAAAGCCCAGTGAGCAGAGACCAGAACTGTTAAGGGGCAGGGAGATGGTTCAGCAGAGGGCCCACATCTCATTCCCAGTTGTTATAAGATGAGGCAGGCAAGCCAGATGGAAACTTCTGATCTCTAGAACTGATGAGGGATAGGAGGCGTGGTTAGAGTCACCTTTGTACTCTATGATATGGGGCCCTTAAAAAAAAAGTACAATTTTAGGGCTTGAAAAGATGGCTCAGTGGTCAAAAGCTCTATGTTTTCTACCTTGTTAGTATGTAAAAATGCCTTCGTGTGTGAGTGTGTTCTCTGTGTGTAGCCCTGGTTGTCCTGAAGCTCTGTAGACCAGGCAGGCTTCAAACTCACAGAGGTCCGCCTGTCTCTGCTTCCTGAGTTCTGCGATTAAAGGCACATGCCACCACCACCTGGCTGTGTGTGTCTTCTTTTGTGCCTAAAACCTTTATCTGCTTCTAGAATTCCCAAGTGTAATTATCATGAGCCAATATTCGGTTTAAGGTTCAATCTTACATTGTATGTGAGCTGTGAAGTATGAGTAAATGCTCCTGGCCACCTTCACTTCCAGGCACACACTCTTTCTCCTTCCCTTGGGCCTCTGTGAAGAGGAGCTGCTGGCTGTTTCCCCAGTTCTTCAGGGCCTTCACGTCTCGCACAGGATGCACAGACATATTTGGGTCTTACAAAGTAATTCACTCACTGCCAGGGCCCCAAGAGTCTTAGTTCTTATCGAAATGCAGTGTTCTCGGCTGTGCATGGTGGGCTGTGCCTTCCACGTTGTTCCTTCCATGTATCTCACTGCTTCTTGTGTCTGCCCAGCTGCTGGCTGTCTGGCTTTTTACCCGGACAGCATCTCCCTTGTTCTGTCCTCTCTTCTTCTGGAGTCTAGATTCCTCTTCCTATTTATCCTCTCTGCCTGCCAGCCCTCCTATCCCTTCTCCTGTCTAGCTATTGACTATTCAGCTTTTTATTGGCCTGATCAGGTGCCTTAGGCAGGTGAGGGGAAACAAATGCATCCCATCTTTACATAGTTAAACATGCATCTGTACATTGTTAAACAAATGCAGCCCATCTTTACATAGTTAAACACACATCTGTACATTGTTAAACAAATGCAGCCCATCTTTATTTACATAGTTAAACACGCATCTGTACATTGTTAAACAAATGCAGCATAAGCAAATGTATTTGACACATTTGTTTACACAGTTAAAATAATACCCCACAACAACACAAGAAGCATGGCTGTGTGCAGGCAGACATGATGTTGGGGAAGGAGCTGAGAGTTTATTTATTTATTATGCAGTGTTCCTTCTGCATGTATGCCTGTATACCTGTATGCAAGAAGGGGCCCCGGTCTCATTACAGATGGTTGTGAGCTGTCGGGGTCTGGTGCTAGCCCGGACAGTAAATTATTTTCTCTCGACCAGACCCTGACATAAGCTATCTCTCTCTGGACCGGCTTGGAGACGCAGAAATAAAGACACAACTCACATGGTTTTATCAGGAGGGAGATTCTCAGTGGTCTCTCATGAAGTCCTGAGTTCACGTCCTGAAGAATTTTCTCGTTTATTCTCCAAACAGTCTTTATACCAAAACTTAACCAAGGGGAAAATATATTAGCATCTGTTTCCTAGGTAGCCAGGTGAATGGCTTTCCGTCATGTCCACAACTACCTGTCACGCAGGTTTGAATTGACATCTCTATCAGGCATCCTCCAAATTACAAAGAAAGGAGCAAAACCACATCCTGACCTTTTGTTGGGTTGCAAAGGCCTGTCTGGTAGGCTATGTGTCCATCCTCAGATACTGACTATGGCTTCAGAGCCTGGCTGCCACACCATATAGAAATACAATGAGCCACCGTGTGCTTGCTGGGTACTGAACTCAGGACCTTTGGAAGGGCAGTCGGTGCTCTTAACCTCTGAGCCGTCTCTTCAGCTCAAGCTGAGAGCTCTTGTAAGGGGTGTGAGTGTTACAGCTCTGGGGCTGCAAAGATGCCTGAACCTAGAGCCTCAGCAGGACAGCCCAGCTTATAGGAGGGCCTTCTGGTGTGGGAGGGGGAAGGCGGACAGCCCAGCTGGTGGTGGTGGGGGGGCCTTCTGTCTGTGTGTTGCTTTCCCTGGTTAATGAATAAAGAAATTGCCTTGGCCTAGTTGATAGGGCGGAACTTAGGTAGGTGGGGAAGACAGAACTGAATGCTGGAAGGAAGAAAGGCAGAGGAGGAGGAGGAGGGAGCCGCCAGAGACAGACGTGCCGAATCTTTCCCAGTAAGCCTCTGCCACGTGGCCATGAACAGATTAATAGGAATGTGTTGAATCAAGATGTGAAAGTTAGCCAATAAGAGGCTAGAAATAATGGGCCAAGCAGTGATTTAATTAATAAGATTTCTGTGTGGTTATTTTGGGGCTAAGCTAGCCGGGTGGCCAGGACGAACAAGCAGGCCCTCTCTCCAGCAACATTCAGCCCTGGAGGGAAAGGTGTCCTGACTTGCTGGGAAGCCAGGCTACCTGAAGCTGGGGTGCAGTGGGGATGGTATCCCCACAGGATATATCAAGCCTGCTCCTCTCCAGCGCCCCTGCAGCTGAGCTCTGCTCTGTTCCCCTAAGGGAACGTCCGCTTCTGTGGCCCAAGATGTTACTTCTTGCAGAAATGTAGCCATCTTCTCCAGCTCCAGAGAAAAGTTGTGGCTTCTTCTGTCTAGTCTTGTTCACCTCTCTAAGGGAACGTCTCAGTAAGGTTCTTCTGTTCTGCACTTCAAAGGGCAAATGTAGATCTTCAAAAACTGTTTTGAGAAAGAGATTTGGGAAGAAGGACTCTAAGAGAATGGTTGCCTCTGCCTCCAACAAAGCCACACTTAATCCAACAAGGTCACACCTCCCAATAATGCCAGGCTCTATGAGTGCACGATGCCATTTTAACTCAAAGTACCACAGAAATTAAGCTGTACTTGTGGCAAAGTATACATTAAGGGAGAGTCCTATAAATGGTGGGCCAAGTCTCAGCTTGTGGCATGGTGAGGACTAGTTCCCTTCAGCCTCCATCCCAAGTGCCTCTCTTCCTAACCTGTGCTTCTGACCTGTAGGAACAGCCAGCATGAAGTTAACTGTGAGGATATCCGAGAGCAAAATGTATATGCACATACATGCTTATGTAAACAGACGTACATACATGCTTACGTAAGCAGATGCACATACATGCGTATGTAAACAGATGCACATATACATGCTTATGTAAACAGATGCACATATACATAGTAAAGGCCGTAATTCTCATATAGTTGCACATTTGTGCATATATGCATGCATGTGCACATGTGTATGCGTGCACACACAAAATGTTTCCATCCCTTGCTTCTCTCAGATTCACTGATTCACAGGGTGCCTGGCTGCTTTCTGTGTAATCTCCTCTGAGAAAGGCAGGCATTTCATCCAGGAGAAGTAGGCTCACTTCCCACAGGTGCTGCTGGTCCTGGAGTCCCGGGGCAGCCGTGCCAGCAGCTGTCCTTGGTGCTGGCACCTCTGACAGTTGTCGTGGTTACAGCCTCGCCTATCAGCCTCCAGCCAGGACCCTCCCAGCCTTTGCTACTGCACAGCGTGTCGGCACATTGGGCCATGGCAGGAGTTACAACTTGACTCTTGGCACTCCTTCCACATAGGCACCCGCACCTCCTTTTCCTACCGTCAGTGTGCAGCAGCAGATGACAGCAAGTGCCAGGAAAACAAACACGGGGACACTCCAGGGCACTGTGGTGGTGTGCTGAAGAGGCTCTGAAAAGGGAAAAGAAAGATGCAGGGCCTCACCCTGCTCAGCCTCTCCAGAGGGCTTTTGTTTTCCCTGGTAATAGGCTCTGTGCCCCCACTCCCTCCTTACCCCATCTCCGGATCAGGGGCTCCAGCAGCCCCTCATGGTACACATGGCATGTGTATTTCTGCTCCTCCCCAGAAGGCACCACCACAGCTGCCCACTTCTGGAAGGTTCCATCCCCTGCAGGTCTGGTCTCCACAAACTCCATTTCCTGAATCAGTTCCTCCCCATCCAGCTGCCAGGTCAGGGAGATCTCAGCTGGGTAGAAGCCCAGGGCCCAGCACCTCAGGGTGACGTCTCCTTCAGGGTTGGGGTGACGGGTTACTCTTATCTGGGGAGAGTCTGCAGTAAACAGATAGGTAGACGGCGGTGAGCACAGTTTCATGTCTGCAGTGGGAAAGGCTGTGGGGTCCGGATGCCTCTCCATCCCGCTGGCCACATGGAGGAGGGCTGGGCTTGGGGGGGGGGTGTTTACCAGTTCGGTTGAAGTTCTCTCCTCCGAGGGTCAAGTATTTCTTCAGCCACAGGAGGCATTCCTTCTCCAAGTAGCTCTTTTCTCTCTCCAGCCAGTACTCATTGTCTTTCCACTTGCGCACGGTGTGGTCAGCGATGGCCGTGGCTGCTCTGTATTGCATGGAGTCTAGATCCAAGGTCAGGTAGTCGCTGCCGTCGTAGCCGTACTGCCAGTGTCCTGTGGCACTCCTGTCCTCCCGCATCTCACAGCCGTATGTGAACTGGAGCGTGTGAGGGCCTAGAGCAAGCGTGTCAGTGGCCAGGGAGGACTTCCCCAGGCCGCTCTCTCCATTATGGCTCCTGTCCCCCTCACTGCCATGGGATTCCTTGGGTTCTCCTTAGAGGGTGTTCGCGTTCTAGATCATGTCGTCTGACCAGCTCTGTCGGGGGCCAGGCCTGCACTGCTTCAGGTCACGATAAAGAGCCTTGGCCAGGGAGGGAGGACCCAGAGCGCAGCCCACAGGACTCCTGTGCTAGCAGCCCCGAGTCCATGCGTCACCTCCCGGGGACTGGTGAAGGACGCACTGTGCTCAGTGCTTCTCTGAGGGGTTCTAGAGACGGAGCACTGACTGGGGGGTGGGGTGGGGTACACACTTGGAGCCCTGCAAGCGGGAGGTGCTGGCAGGTCATCCTCAGCTACATAGTGAATTAGAGGCCAGCTTGGATTCCATGCGTCCCTGTCTCAAAAAACAACAAAACAAAAAACCCAACCAAACAAATAAAAAACCCAACAAACAACAAAAACAAAAGAAACTGAACCAAACCAACCACTGACCAGCAAGAAAACAAGCTTTTATGCTGCAGAATTCTCTAATGAATTTCAAAGTCAGCTGTCCCTGAGATTGCCTGGCCTGGAGTCACAAGGCCCCACCCCCCATGAGTGCTTTCCCGGAGATGCTGCAAGCAAGCACTTTAAGGACAAATGCTCAGTACTGCATGTAAGCTTGTAGATCTGTGACTCCGGACACATGACTGTCACATGGATTGCTGCAGTCTGTCAGGACACTGAGGGCCTCCTGTCCCCCCACCCCCTCCAGGCACACACCTGCTCGCCGGCTCTGGGCCCCCGAGCTGTTGTAGTACTGTTCTATGTTTCTCAGGCTCAGCTGGAAAATCTTCATCCGGTTGGTGAAGACCTGAGTCTCATCAGCAAAGTAACTTGGATTTTCCCTCAGCCAGTCAACAGAGGGCTCTGCCTTCCTGCGGATGCTGTCATAGTGGATGAAGGGCTGGCCATCTACGAAGCCAGTGGCAAAAAATGCAGGGACTCCCGGGCCCGGGTTACTCACAGCAGAGTACGCGTACAGCAGAGAGTGTGGTCCTGAGGTGGGAATCAGGGTTTGGTGTGAGGTAGTGATGGAGGGTCGGGGGGTGAGTGTGCCCCACCAGCCAAGTGAGCCAAATTCCACACTGTACTCTAGGATAATTCCGAGAATTGACGAAGTGTAAGGGGCCAGAGAGATGGCTCAGTGCTTAAGAGCATTGGTCACTCTTAGAGAGGACCTGAGCTCCCTTCCCAGCACCCACATGGCCCCTCAAACCACCTGTACCTCCAGATCCAGGAGTTCTGACATCTTCTGGCCTCCCAGGGAGCTGTCTGCATGTGGTGTGTGTCAGGAAATGCAGGATCTCCCTCCATCCCCTGCTGGTTCTTCCCATATTAGAGATGTTTGTTTTAAATTAAAAACTTAGACTACGGAGTAATGGGTTTCATCTTAGTATCTGTGCATATGGACCATTGTGTTTGGGTACAGGCTTCATTTTGTTTACTAAGTGCTGGGGATTGAACTCCGGACTCCTACGTGCTTGAGAGTTGCTCTCTTACTGATCTTCATCCCAAAACACTTTTTCTCTTTGTAAAGATTACTTTAGGGACTGAGAGATGGCACCTGTTGCTTTTGCAGAGGACCCAAGTGTAGTTCCCAGCACCCACATGGCTGGAACTCTAGTTCCGGGCGATCTGATGCCCTCTTCTGGCCGGTGCAGATACTTCACAGGCACCATGGAGGCCAGAAGAGGGTGTCGGATCCCCTGGAAGCCTGGAAGCGGAGTTGCAGGTGGTTGTGAGCTGCCCTGTGTGGGTGCTGGGGACTGAACTCCCGTTCTTTGCAAGAGCAGTGTGTGCTCTTCACCAGTGAGCCGCCTCTGCAGCCGCCAGTGAGCTGTTTTTGCAGCGCTGCTGCTAGGCTTCTCCCTCATTGCTCTGCCCCGCGTGCCTGCTCCTTCTCCAGCCTCCTAGTTAAGTCAGTTTCTGCTGCTTGTTTTTATCCCTGTGATCTGCCTCTCCTGCCTCCTTGACTCCTTCCTTCCCTGTCATGATTCCTTCTGTCTAGTTTTGCAATCCCCTATCATAGAAAGGCACGTGCACACAGGTGTATATAATCTCATGTTTATTTTCTTCGTATTTATTATTGAGACAAAATCCCTGTGTGAGGCTGGCCTTCTGCCTCCTCCTCCCAGATGCTGGGGTGAGAGGTGTGCACTGTCGTGGTGAGGGGTGTGCACTGTTGTGTTCAGCACACACAGCATTTTTTTAAAACTGGATTTCCAGATGTGAGAAAATATATAGTATTTGTCTTTCTGGGGATTATGTCTTAGTGTCCTGATTCCAGTTGTATCTGCTTCCCCACAATGCTGTAATTTCATCTTGCTTTGGCCTGTGATGGGGGGGGGGCACAGACACCACTAAAGTGAATGCTGGGAGAAAGAAGGCCGAGTCAGTGCCAGAGACGGGCACCAGACGGAACTTCACCCAGTAAGCCACAGCCATGTGGTGATACACAGATTAATGGAGATGGGTTAGTTTAGGATATAAAAGCTAGCTAAAAATATGCGTAAACTATTGGCCAAACAGTATTGTAAATAATATAGTTTCTGTGTGATTATTTCGTGAGTTTGAGTGGCCAGGAAGTGAACAAGCAACCTCCCCCAACAGTTTCCTGGCCACCCACACCCTGAGGTACATACCATAGTTGGTGTGTGTGTGTGTGTGTTGGGGGTGGGCAGAGTCTTATCCTGCGGCCCTGGGTAGCCTAGAGCTCAGAGCAATCCCACCTCAGACTCCCAATGCTGGGATTACATGGTCACAGGGGAGACACTGCTCTTGGCTCCATTCAGCTTCTTTCTGTATAGAAGAAAGCTGATGGGAAGCCAGGTTGCCCCAGCTCTAACATTCTAGAACCCAAAGCCCTGGAGCCTCACCCAGGAGCCCTCTTTTGTCCCAAGCTTTCTGTTTCTAATTCTTGTGGTAGGAGGGATGGACCACAAGACCTGGACAGACACGCTTCCAGCTGAGCTAAATTTTCAGCCTCCGTTCTCTCCTATCTTAGGATCCTCACCTCTTCACCTACTTCAGCTACTGCGTGGTTCCCTGTTGGGGCTGCACATGTCCTTTTGTGAACACTCCACTAAAGCATAGTCCTCTCTCTCTGACTGCCTGACTTCCTGCCTCTCTCGTGCCCCAACTTGCGGATGTTCTCCCCTTATAAATCTGCTGTGTGTGGCGTGTTCTCTTGGTGGCATACCTTGGCAGGATCTGCCACAGGTACTCACTTGGCCACTTTCTACCCTGTCATCACTGGCTAGCACCCAGATGGTGGAAGGAGAGAACCGATCCAAACAGGCTGTCCTCTGACCTCCACATCTGCACAGATGTTAACTACAATGTGGGCGATGTGTACTTATTAAGTAAACATGAAGTTCAGAAACGCATAGTGGCTCAGCTGTTCAGGGCACACACTGCTCTCCCAGATATATACTCTCTCTCTCTCTCTCTCTCTCTCTCTCTCTCTCTCTCTCTCTCTCTCTGGTTTTGGTTTTTGAGACAGAAACTCTGTGTAGCTTTGACTGTCTGTCCCAGAACTCGCTCTCTGTAAATCAGGCTGACTTTGAACTCACAGAGATCTGGTTCTGCCTCCCAAGTGCTGGTATTACAAGTGTGTGCCACCACTGCTGGCCTTGAACTCCAGATCTCCCCACCTCCATTTCCCAAGTGCAGCCCTTCTGCAAAATAGTCCGAGGAGGTCGGGGTTGGGGTCATTCCTGCCTTGAATTTGCCCAGTGAATCGGCACAAACTCCCTTCCCCACAGAACTCACGGGCTCCGCTGTCCGGGGGGCAACTCAGGAACCAGAGGATAAGAGCCCACATGCTGTAGGGTGCAGTCTGTCCGTCCGTTGTCTCTGAGGTTTAACCAGGAAGGCAGGAGGGTGTTGGCAACTGAAAAGGGGCGGGCTTTAAGGGTGATGGAGGAAGGTCATTGGCTAATAAAGGAACTGCCTTGGCCCTTTTTTATTGGTTAGGACATAGGTAGGTGAAGTAAACAGAACAGAATGCCTGGAGGAAGAGGAAGTGAGGTCCGGAGCAGACGCCTCAGCAGAGACGCCATGCCCAGCTCCCAGGCAGACGCACGTGATGAAGCTCCGACCCAGGATGGACTTAGGCTAGAATCTTCCCGGTAAGACCGGTGCTATACAGATGATAAGAAATGGGCTAGTCCAGGTGTGAGAGTTAGCCTAGAAGAGGCTAGGTAGAAATGAGCCAAGCGGTGTTTAAATGAATACAGTGTCTGTGTAATTATTTCGGGTAAAGCTAGCCGGGCAGGCGGCTGGGGTGTTGGGGATGCAGCCCCGCCGCCGCTCATATTACTACATAAGGGTGTGTCTATTTTCAGGGATCCTGGCAGGGCTTCCCACCAGGATGAAGGCCTTCTTGCCTGGAGATGTGCCCCCCACACCCACCCTGGCTCTGAGCACCGCAGGCTAGCAGGCTAGTGGCTGCTGCAGTTGGTCCTTTGGTCAGTTTGAGCCCTCACTCTTGCCAGCATCTCCAACTTGTTTACTTTTGAGCTGCTTTGACCCCGCCTCTTCCTCGGCTCTGGTCCACTGCTGCTTTCAGAGCAGATAGGCTGGGTGGCACTGTTAACTAACAGTCTCTGTCTGTCTCCCTCCCTCCCCCCTCCTTTCTTTTTTGAGATAGAATTTCTCTAAATAGCCCTGGCTGTCCTGGAACTCACGCTATAGACCAGGCTGCCTGGAACTCACAGAGATCCACCTGCCTCTGCCTCTCCCTCCCAAATGCATCTCCTGGCCCACTTCCTATTCTTATAGAGGGCCCAGGTTCAAGTCCTCGCACCTGCCTGATGGCACACAACCCCTTGTAACTCTGTAACTCTAGAGGATCTGGTGCTCCCTTCTGGCCTCCATGGTTACTGTATTTATGTGGAGTACATTTGTAGAGAAGGCAAATATACACATAAAACAAAAGCATAAATTGTTGTGCCCAGATTATGATGCCCGAAGAGAGACCACCAGAGAGGCCCAGACTGTAATAAACAAGGTTTAACCAGCATAATACAGCATTACAAGCATGTTTGGAACCCCTGTCTCCAAATGACCCTGTTACGGTGAGGTAGAGAGAGGAGTTGTATCTCCTCTGTGGGGTAAGCTTTTAAAGGCATAACTACAAAGAGGCTTTTTGAAGCTGGTTTGGCATGTTTGCGAGGACTTTTGCTCCCTCCCATCCTGCTAAGTCAGCTTTCTCCTTGTTCTTAGAGCAAGGCCACTGTTCCTGAGTCAGGCCATCTTTTTTGTTTTTTGTTTTTTTTGTTTTTTTCTGATACAAAGCAATTTATTAACAGAAAATAATTTGAGAAGTCCTGTTCACAGACGGCGACCACGAAGACCTCCCTTCCTTCGGGTGCTGTCAGAGGGAATGGGGGTGACATCCTCAATCCGCCCAATCTTCATGCCTGAGCGAGCAAGAGCTCTGAAGGCTGACTGGGCTCCAGGTCCAGGGGTCTTGGTCCTGTTTCCTCCTGTGGCGCGGAGTTTGATATGCAGGGCGGTGATGCCCAGCTCCTTGCACCTCTGGGCCACATCCTGGGCAGCCAACATGGCTGCATAGGGAGAGGACTCGTCTCTGTCAGCCTTGACCTTCATTCCACCAGTCACCCAGCAGATGGTTTCCTTGCCTGAAAGATTGGTAACATGGACAAAGGTGTCATTGAAGGACGCAAAAATGTGGCAGACGCCAAATACATTCTCTCCTTCAGCCACTTGAGGCTCAAGGCTGATGACTTGTTCTTCCTTCTTTTCCTTCCCCTTGCGAGGTGCCATCTCTGAATGTCGTCTCCAGACTCCTCCACCAGGAGTCAGGCCATCTTTATCAGCCTGTACCAGGTGGCTGGCCGGGCTGAGCTAAGTGACCTTGTGCTCGGAATCTCCTGGGTGGGAGAGGGAAAGGCCACTATCTTCCTGGGAAAACATTCTGCTAGAAAATTTCTTCTTGTCCCTTTGAGAATAAGGGGTGAGGGTCCTACAAAATCTGATCTGAGAGGTGGCTCAGTGGTTAAGAGCACCTAAGGGCCTGAGTTGGTTTCCTAACCCTATGGCAGGTGACTCACAGCTGTCTGTAACTCCGTTCTGGGGGATATGCTCCCCATCTCTGAGAGTTCCATATTCACACACAGACACATATACATAAATAAAAAGCAAAGCAGAACAATAATCTTTAAAACCATTACATATGAAGTTGGACTCGGTGTTATATGCCTTTAATTCCAGTACTTCGAAGGCAGAAGTGGGTCTCTGTGAGTTCCAGACCAGCTGGGGCTACACAGTGAGACCCTGGCTCAAAAAAGGGAACTACATAGAGAGGAAATGTGTGCCTTAACACAGTAAAGAGCATGTGGGAAAACTCGTGATCAACCTCTTACTGAATGGGAAGAAGACAGTTCAGTTTCCAGAGCAGTGGGACAGCATAAGGGATTGAACCACAGGGCCTCCATATCACTGAGCTTCTGGAATGACATGGGTGTGCTGCGTGGGAGGCTGAAGGCAGTCAGCAAGCTGTTCCTCAGACCCCGCACAGGAGCCAGGAACTAAGTCAGAGCCCTGTTGGAGAGGGGAGGCAGAGACACGGAACCGCGTGCAAGATGGCTGCGCAAAGCAGAGCATTTGTGCGCAAAGTGAGGATGGAACTCACAATGTCAATTGTGTAAGTGAGGATGGAACTCACAATGTCAATTGTGTAAGTGAGGATGGAACTCACAATGTCAATTGTGTAAGTGAGGATGGAACTCACAATGTCAATTGTGTGAGGATGGAACTCACAATGTCAATTGTGTAAGTGAGGATGGAACTCACAATGTCAATTGCAAATGGTTAAGGAACAAAAATCTGGAATTTTAAATTTAATGTCAGCGCGTAGGGAGGCTGTGCCCCATTGCTTCTAACCGTCCGCAGCAGAGGGAACTGGGTAGCCTCCTGCACCAGGGGGATGCATGATGGAGAAAGGGCCCTGGGGGTGCCGGGCCTTAATAAAGACGGCCTCTCGTGCCATTTCTCTGTGTTAAGAGAGTGACCTCATCGCTGTCAGGCACAGCGCCCTGGGCGCCCACCTTCGGACTTTATATATCAGCTGCTTTTTCCTTCTCGCCAAGTATATTCCCGTTTTTGTTTGTTTGTTTTTTTGAGACTGGTTTTCTCAGTGTAGCCCCAACTGTCCTAGAACTCACTCTGTAGACCAGGCTGGCCTCAAACTCAATGAGATTCACCTGTCTCTGTCTTCCAAGTGCTGGGATTAAAGGCGTGCACCACCATGCTGGGCACTATTTTGTTTAAAAAAGATTTTATTTTTCCTCTTAGAAAAAATGTTATTTTTAATGTGTGTGTGTGTGAGAGAGATAGAGCAGGGAGAGAGCATGTGTGTCACATGTGGGTGTGTGCCCAAGAATGTGGCATTGAATACCCTGGAGTGGAGGCACAGGTGATTGTTAGCTGCCTGACGTGGACGCCGGGAACTGAGCTCTGGTCCTCTGGAAGAGCAATGTGTGCCCTGTGCAAATGTGAGGATCTGAATGCAAATCTTAAGCACCCGTGTAAATAACCATATCTGGCCACATCAGTGCCAGTGAGCTCAGTGCTGTGGGCGGTGGAGAGAGGTGAGTCACGGGGGCTTGCTAGCTACCAGCCTAGCTTCGGATTCAGCGAGAGCCTGTGTCTCGGGAAAGTGGCAAACACGCTGGAACAGGAACCGAACATCCTCTTCTGGCCCTCAAGAGCACCCGTGGTCCTCATGCTGTTGTGCCACACAAATCAGGGAGGATGGGGATGGAGGATGGGGCAAAAAAAGCCAAATATGATGATTAATTGGCATGAAAATGGCACGGTTAAATCCAGGTTCTCATTGACCCGTCCTGCGTGGGACCACAACACAGCTGGCTGTATGATGTGAGCAGGGGGCAGATGAAGGCCTCCAGGAGCCTTCAGAACCCGCTGCAGTGGCTTATCAGTGAGTCAGCTCCAGATGTCAGGAGACTGGATGTGGAGGTGGCGGCTGGGGATGTGTACAGTGGAAGGGACGAGTAGAGGATAAGGAAGTTAAAAAGAGCAGCATAAGAACCAACGCCAGTGGGAGCGGAGGAGCAGCACAGGAGGAGGAGCACAGGAGGAGGAGCACTGGAGGAGCACAGGAGGAGGAGCACAGGAGGAGGAGCACAGGAGGAGGAGCTCTGGAGGAGGAGCACTGGAGGAGGAGCACAGGAGGAGGAGCACAGGAGGAGGAGCTCTGGAGGAGGAGCACAGGAGGAGCAGCACAGGAGGAGGAGCACAGGAGGAGGAGCACAGGAGGAGGAGCTCTGGAGGAGGAGCACAGGAGGAGCACAGGAAGAGGAGCTCTGGAGGAGGAGCACAGGAGGAGGAGCACAGGAGGAGGACGGTGAGCACAGGAGGAGGAGCTCTGGAGGAGGAGCACAGGAGGAGGAGCACAGGAGGAGCAGCACAGGAGGAGGAGCACAGGAGGAGGAGCTCTGGAGGAGCAGCACAGGAGGAGGACAGGGGGAGCACAGGAGGAGGAGCTCTGGAGGAGGAGCTCAGGAGGAGGACAGGGGGAGCACAGGAGGAGGAGCACTGGAGGAGCAGCACAGGAGGCGACTAACACCTGGCTGTTGGATGGGAGGATGAGAAACCAAGAGTTAGCAAAGAAAGGCCCCGGCTGGGAAAGAGTCAGTGTTTGGACTGTAAAGAGTGCCCCCCCCCCCACCCTCAGCTAAGACAGCTAGAGGCAACACTGAAGTCCTCAGCCAGCAGGCTTCCGACCACCACAGGGGTAGACAGTGGGCCGGCTTTTTGTTCCAGGTAAGTCAGTCGAGTTCAGGCACCTTCTTGGGGCGTAATCGGAAGTTGCATTGTGCATGCAGACTCCAGAGTTCGGGGCAGGTAGGAAGGATGTCTAGAATTCTAAAGAGACCCTAATTTGACCATGGAGGCTGGCACCGACTAAGCGGTTCTCCTTCCCTTTGCCCTCTCTAGGCTCAGGAATTCCCCTACCAGGTGGGGCTTCTCCTGTTTGAAATCATGTTTGGTACCCCACCTCCCATCATTCCCAACCTCCAGACAGATTTGTTGGCGGAGTTGGATGGCCAAGACCTCCATGATGCTATGTGAGGGGCCTAATGGGCACACAAGGAAGTTTTGGCCCAAGCTCAGGGCCCTCTCTGAATCTGGTGTTACCCATGAGCCCCACGGGTTATGGCTGGGGAATTGGGTCTGTTTTAGGAGACACTGCCTGGGGTCACTGGAACCCATTTGGAAGGGACCATAGTCATCCTAACCACACCCACCTGGGCCAGTACACCCATGCCAGGCCTGCGATCCCTTCACATTCAAGAAGGGCTACCAAGGCGAAGGATGGGAGGGGTCAAGGGACCATGCAGAGACTGGGAGCCATCCAAATGATGGTGTTGCAAATTCACTATCGGCCCCTCCACCAAGAAGTTATAGATCTTGAAAGGGTTCCGTGATTGGAACTTCGAGGGACCAGGCAGAGGGGAAAACCTGCTTAGTCTCACAGCTTCTGTCTTGAAAATGGGCCTTCATCTTAAGGCTGACGACGTGTGTGTGTGTGTGTGTGTGTGTGTGTGTGTGTGTGTGTGTGTGTGTGTGTGGTGTGTTTGCATCGGAAACCGGCTCCCTGGTGGTCTTGTTCTAGCCTCCCCAGTCACCTGCTCATGTGTGGTTCATGTAACCTCACACAGTGGGCACGCGTGTGCACGCACACACAAGTGTAAAGTTTGCTTTACATTTTAATCACAATTAAAATCAAGAACATTGAAGAGGGGTCTTTTCCTGCTGTCTGGGCAGTGCGTGGCCTGGCTGGCTCCGTGCTGCGCGAGCATCGATTCATCTGGAGAAGGCAGAGCATCTTTACCTGGTCTCCTCTGCTGGTCTGCTGACCCTTGCCTTGCATTTAGACAGCAGCAGGTACCATTCATTGTATGACGGACGGTCCTCGTGTTTGTCACACCTGGGCATGCCAAAGACCAGATCTGCCCTGCATCCATGGCAGGAAGTCCCTCCTCCAATCTACTGTGTTCCTCCCCTGCTTGTCCCTGCATGTCTCCATTGGTTCCTTACGTGGTGTCCAGCACTGTTCAGGAGGCTGAGGCAAGAGGTTTACTGTGAGTTCCAGGCCAGCCTGGGCTGCATAGTGAGTTCCGGGCCAGCCTGGGCTACATAGTGAGTTCCAGAGCAGGGTAGGGTACAGATGAGACCTTGCGTCAGTGAAAGGGGTGACGGGGTTGGAGACGGTGCAGCTGCTAGTGCATGCTCCTTTTGCAGAGGACTGGAGTTTGGCTTCCAGAAGCCATGTTCAGCAGTTTGTGACCACCTGCAGTTCCGCTCCTGACGTCCACTCATTGGACTCTGGTCACCCACAGGGACAGATATGCAGAGACACATGTGGAAACACATGCTTACAAACAGTAAAAATATTTCTTTAACAATAATAAAATAAAATTTCACAATAAAGAAAAATGATCAAAGGATCGGAACAGGCTTTTGTAAAACAAGACAAGCCTAGGAAGAGCTGTCAAGACTGTCAGGGCTGGAGAGATGGCTCAGTGTTAGTGTTTGCTGTGCCAGCAGGGACACTGGAGCTGGATGCTGGGTGGGTGTGTCAGCCTGCTTGTAATCCCAAACTTCAGCCGTTGGAGGTGAGGTTCCTCAGAGCACGCTGGCCTGCCCTATCAGTGTGCTTTGGGTTTGATTGAAAGACTGTTGGGGGGGCTGGAGAGATGGCTCTTCCAAAGGTCCTGAGTTCAATTCCCAGCAACCACATGGTGGCTCACAACCATCTGGAATGAGATCTGGTGCCCTCTTCTGGCCTGCAGACATACACACGGACAGAATATTGTATACATAATAAATAAATATTAAAAAAAAAAGAAAGACTGTTGGGATAAATGGTCCTCGCTGTCTTGTTCCTTGTGGTTTAGATTAGGTTTTGGTCTCTTACCCAGCTGCATAGCAAGAACTGGCTAGGCTTTTGCTTTGATTTGTTGCTGTTGGATTGCTGATGGGACTGTGTTGCACGTGTGCTGTGACGCGCGCGTGTGTGTGTGTGTGCGCTGTGGCATGTGTGTGTGTGTGTGTGTCACTGTGCTGTGGTGTGTGCATGTGTGCGGCATGTGTGTGTGCTGTGGCTTGTGCGTGTGCTGTGGCGCGTGCGTGTGCTGCGGCGCGTGCGTGTGCTGTGGCGTGTGTGTGTGCTGTGGCGCGTGCGTGTGCTGTGGCGCGTGCGTGTGCTGTGGCGCGTGCGTGTGCTGCGGCGTGTGCGTGTGCTGCGGCGTGTGCTGCGGCGTGTGTGTGTGCTGCGGCGTGTGTGTGTGCTGCGGCGTGTGCGTGTGCTGCGGCGCGTGCGTGTGCTGTGGCGCGTGCGTGTGCTGCGGCGTGTGCGTGTGCTGCGGCGTGTGCGTGTGCTGCGGCGTGTGCGTGTGCTGCGGCGTGTGCGTGTGCTGCGGCGTGTGCGTGTGCTGCGGCGTGTGCGTGTGCTGCGGCGTGTGCGTGTGCTGCGGCGTGTGCGTGTGCTGCGGCGTGTGCGTGTGCTGCGGCGTGTGCGTGTGCTGTGGCGTGTGCGTGTGCTGTGGCGTGTGCGTGTGCTGTGGCGCGTGTGTGTGCTGTGGCGTGTGTGTGTGCTGTGGCGTGTGCGTGTGCTGCGGCGTGTGCTGTGTGCGTGTGCGTGTGCTGCGGCGTGTGTGTGCTGTGGCATGTGTGTGTGCTGTGGCGTGTGTGTGCGTGTGCTGTGGCGTGTGTGTGTGCTGTGTGTGTGCGTGTGCTGTGGCGTGTGCTGTGTGCGTGTGTGTGTGCTGCGGCGTGTGTGTGTGCTGTGGCGTGTGTGTGTGCTGTGGTGTGTGTGTGTGCTGTGGCGTGTGCGTGTGCTGCGGCGTGTGTGTGTGCTGTGGCGTGTGTGTGTGCTGTGTGCGTGTGTGTTGCACGTGTGCAGTAGTGTGTGTGGAGGTCAGGGCTCATCTGTAGAGTTGGTTCTCTCCTTCCACTTTTACTTGGTGAAATTCCAGGACCTCAAAGAGGAGTTTGAAGAGGGCTCTTGGCCCTGAGTCCTGTCTTTCTTGGCAGAGAGAAGAGACCAGGAGCTGTCCCCACCTCCATCTGACCCCCCAGTCACCTTTGGATGCAGGGAGTTCCGTCAGTGGCCTGTATCAGCCTTCAGTTTGTTTGGCAGGGGAGGGAAACTCAGGTCATCGTTGGGGCTTCAAAGCCAGCACTTTAAGCCACAGAACCGTCTCACAGGCCCCTGGTGAGTTCAAGCTGCTTTTACTGGTGCAGTCTCCAGCTCCCAGGCTGTGGGGAGACCAATTCTGGACACTTCCTGCAGCCCATGTGCTCTGAGGACCTGAATTTTCCAACTCTGGAACGTGCGGTTTTGCTGTTGGCCACTGCTGGGTCTAACTGGTATTCCAGATGAATATTGAACGATGTGAACAGGAACTAAGGGGGTAATGTCACTTAACCCTTTAAACCTGTGACTGGTGATGTTTCCCAGTCCTGTTAAGGGGCTAAGTTTGGGGTGGGAAGGTAGGTATCTAAAGCGTGTACAGGAGGGCCCTGAGATGGTTCTGAGGCTGTAGGTGGGGAGGAACTTTTGCCACCAAACCTGACCACCTCAACCTCAGTTTGAGTCCCAGAACCACATGCTGAAGGAGAGAACCAGCTCCCTAAACTTAGCCTCTGATCTCTACACATATTCTATGTCATGCATGCATCTACATAATATGCATACAAAATAAATGCTTAAAAAAAACAGGTGTGATGGTGCTTGCCCAGCACTCAGCAGGTAGAGGAAAATGGATGTCTGTGAGTAAGAGGCCAGCCTGGTCTACATAGCAAGACCATGACTCGAAAAATGAAATAAATAAATACCCCCCCCCCAGGAAAAACCCCTTGAGCTGGCCAGATGACTCCGTGGGTAAAGCAGCTGCCCCTGAGTCTGATGCTGACTGTGATTCCTAAGGACCAAGTGCCCCACACAAACACACAAACAATCAGAAAGCAGCTAAAACCCTTGTGCATGAAAGTAGAAATGGGGCCATTTGGGGAAAGGAAGGAGACAGGGAAGCGGACGGAAGGGCAGTGGCCATGGACGCGGTGTGCTTAGGTGAGAATGTCACTGTGAAGCCCTTCACATCGTGATTGTGCCCTAACTTTAAAACCTTAAGGAAACTAAGGAAAGGAAGCAAAGGGGGAAGCAGACATTTAAAATCATGTGATACTGTATTTAAAATATCAGAGTGGATTTCAGGAGTACAATATCAAGCAGGGCGTGGTGGGTCGGATTGTCTAAGCACTTGGATGTGAGGATGGTGGCCGACCGAGCCAGCGGTGAAGCTGAGCCTGTCACCCAGCACGTGCTCGTGGAGGTGGAGCCCAGATGGGAGGAGTTGAGGCCAGCCAAAGCACAGGAAATCCTGTCTCAAAAACTCAAAACAAAAGCCCATATTAAAAAAAAGCCATGACGGATGTCCTCAAATTTCAAAGGTATTAAGTAGAGTTAGCAGATGCACTTGAATTAATGAAATTGGGCATGTGGCTATTTCCATTCGGGGATAAAGGGAAGGCTGGACAGATGGCTCAGATGTTATGAGAGAGAGCACAGCTCTTGCAGGGGATCCACGTTCAGTTCCCAGGACCCCCACTAGGTAGCTCACAACCACCCGTGTGTATACCCCACAGCTCACAACCACCCGTGTGTACACCCCACAGCTTACACCTCACAGCTCACACCCCACAGCTCACAACCACCCGTGTGTATACCCCACAGCTCACAACCACCCGTGTGTACACCCCACAGCTCACAACCACGCGTGTGTACACCCCACAGCTCACACCCCACAGCTCACAACCACCCGTGTGTACACCCTACAGCTCACAACCACGCGTGTGTATACCCCACAGCTCACACCCCACAGCTCACAACCACCCGTGTGTACACCCCACAGCTCACAACCACCCGTGTGTATACCCCACAGCTCACACCCCACAGCTCACAACCACCCGTGTGTACACCCCACAGCTCACAACCACCCGTGTGTACACCCCACAGCTCACAACCACCCGTGTGTACACCCCACAGCTCACAACCACCCGTGTGTACACCCCACAGCTCACAACCACCCGTGCGTACACCCCACAGCTCACAACCACCCGTGCGTATACCCCACAGCTCACAACCACCCGTGTGTACACCCCACAGCTCACACCCCACAGCTCACAACCACCCGTGCGTATACCCCCAGCCCCCCACCCCCGCAGTGAAGAAAGGGTTTAAACTTGCGGGTGGAGCAGCTTTCCCTCCTTTTTCTGACTTATTCCTCCCACCCCTCACCCTCAGACTTTGGCTTTTCCCCTGGTTTAGCTGCAAGCGTATTTTGCAGCATGAGTAATCTCGGGAAACAGCTTGAACTGGTGTATCCAGAGAGATCTGATTTGGAAACAGATCATTTCCTGTCAGCCTGTGGGGAAAAAGAAACTTAACCAAGAAACGAGAGAGAAAGTTGAGGAGGCTGGGGGTGGGGCGGGGGCGGGGGCGGGGTGGGGGCAGCTCTCGAGGGAAGCTGCCATTCCTGCTCAGCAGGGAGCACTGTCTCAAAGCCTTTTCCCGCCTCTGAAGGCCAACTGTGGGTGACAGCCTGGCCTGGCCGCACGTCCAGGGGGCAGGGCTGAGACAGCTGGTCACATTATCCCACTGAACCAGCTCTAGGGACAGCAGGGAGCTGGGGCCCAGCAAAGCTGGGTAGAGTGTGAAGTTGAGAGGCTAGAGCCTTTCTTTCACGTCCTCCCCCGCCCCCCTGTGGAGTTTGTCTTCAATCCTTGCAGGCTAATGAATTCCTAAGCCAAGGTTTCTCTCCTCCCCTTCTTCCTTCCTTCTTTGCCCCGAGTGTGTGTGTGTGTGTGTGTGTTTGTGTGAGACAGATGAATTTTCTGGGTGTTGGTTTTTGGAGGGGAAGGGACAGGCAAGGGCTGACATGTGTTTTTGTCACATGTTTGCACACAGGTCCACTGGAGACAGGAGGAGAAACGCATGAGCTTACTCGGTGAGGTGACCAAGGAGACGCCAAGACTCACGTTTGTTTTCCTATCCGGATCCAACCTGCACATTTCCCCAAGAAATCCCCACTGCTCTTGCCTTCCCGTTTGGTACTACGTAGGGATGACCACACGGGACTGGCCGGTTCCCCAAACCTTTGTACACTCGTTTCCCAAGTGAGTCCCCAAAGCCAAGGCTGTCTCTGATCACACTAGCAGGGAATGGAGGAAATGAAATAACTGTGCAGTAATATCAAGAGGTGGGTGAGTGGGACTGGAGAGATGACCCAGTGGTTAAGAGCACTGGCTGCTCCTCCACGGGATCTGAACTCGATTCCCAGCACCTTCATGGAGGCTCACGACCATCTCTTAACTCCTGTTCCAGGCACACAAGCGGTTCACAGACATACATGCAGACAAAATACCCATGCACATAAACTTTAAAGAAATTCTTAAAGGTGGATTTGGGAGAGCTGGTCCTCCGAGCTTAGCCTGACCATCACCATCCTGGGACATGAGTTACCATGGCGATTGAGCAGAGACCCCAGCTTGTGACTGGGACATAGCAGAACTTAAATAAAATTGAGGGGATAATGAATTGATACTGAGTCTGTTGATATTTTTCTCTTGGGAACACGGGAGAAAACTAGAAAACTGCCCTCCTAGAATTCATTAGCCACCACCCGTCCCTGCTTGCTGTCATAGACAGATAGCAAAGATTCTGTAAGTGTATATAAAAGAAAACCGCTGACCAGGGGGTGGGACTTGGGTGGTGCAGCTGCCTAAGGTTGTGTCCAGTAATCTGTACACTGCCTTGAGTTAAACCATCAGTCATGGCTGAACTTAGAAAAGTCATTCTTTGAGGGTTTGGTGTTGTCCAAATTTGGAGGTAGAGAACTTCTCCCTTTCCCCAGGAAGCCATGTGACACTGGGTATCTGATGATTGGTGTGGTCTACTGTGTGTGATGACAACGCCCTACTAGGTGTTGGGTACTTGGGTTTTTTTTGTTTTTAATAAAATATCCTGACAAGAAGCAGCCTGTAGGAGAGAGGAATTCAAGGCTAGCCTGGTTTACAGTGTGGAGGTCAGCCACAGCTACACAGAAAAACCCTGTCTTGAAAAGCCAAGGGGGAAAAAAAAGATTATGGGGAAGCTTGAATGCAGCTTATGGGAAACCCCAGTGGTGCAGTGTGTGGGAGGGTGTGGTGTGAGCCGCAGTGCTGCAGAAGAGGGCAACGTGTCCCCAGACATCCCTCTCGCCATGTCCCAGTTAATGGTAAATGAGTTGATGTGGGAGGCTCAGCCCATCGTGGGAAGCACCGCTCCCTAGGAGGGAAGTCCAGGCCATATAAGAAAGCTAGCTGGGCACAGTAAGCCGTGCCTGCCAGGGAACATCTCTCATGGTCCCTGCCAGCCTCTCTGGCTGCATGTTTCCCTCTGCCTTGACTGGTGGATGTGATGTGTGCAGCTGTCCCAAGCTGCTGCCACAGTGACTCCCTTAGTGATGGACTGTGCCCTGGAGCTGTGAGCCCAATAAACCTTCCAGGCCCTACGTTATTCTGGCTAAAGTGTTTTGTCATGGCGTCAGAACGGAAACTAGGACACGCTGCTAGCGTGACGTACAGCCACGTGACGTACAGCCACGTGACGGAGCCCAGCATGAAGGCTCTTGGCTCTGCACTGTGCTACCAGTGTGGTGGGTCATGAGCGTAGTAAGAGGTCTTAGGAGGCACAAGGACCAAAGTTAACTCGGGTTCAAAAGGTGTAGTGCAGTTAATGCTGCTGGCAGTGCAGGCTCGCCTTTGTCACGGGACGTCACTGCAGCCTCCGTCCTGAGCACTCTGTGTTCACACCACTCTGCATCCAGGGAGCAACGCTTGAAATTTCCCAGCTCAGCTCTGATGCTGCCGTATGTTAGGAATCGCGGTGTTTGATTGTACATGGTGTTTTGTGCTCTTACAGAGACATGGTTTGATTACAGAAGGTACAGACAGCATTTCCTCACGTCTAAGTGTATTGCGTTATATTAGAATGTTTGATTTTAAAGTTCATATTGGAAAGGCTGGAGAGATGGCTCAGCAGTCAGTTCCCAGCACCTCATGCCGGCTCACAATTGTCTCTAATTCCAGTTCCAGGGATCTGATGCCCTCTCCTGGCCTCCAACAGCACCAAACACATGTGTGGTTTACGGATGTACATGCAGGCACTCACACAAAATAGAAATAAAAATCTTCTTAAAACTTGGTATTTGAGTTGCTGACTTGACTGCTCCAGTTTAGGATTTAGCCGGTTAGTAGAGCCCTTGCCTAGAACACATGAAGCCCTGAATTTCGTGGTCAGCAATGCCTTAAGCAGGGATTGCTACAGAGCAAGTTCTAGGCCAGCCCGGGCTACTTGAGACCCTGTTTCGAAAAACAAGCACAACAAATTGCTGAAGGGACTGAGGTGTGGGATTAGGTCACAGTTCCCGAAATGACCTGGAGCATGCTTCTGTGATTCTGTGCTGTGGATTTATGGGAGTGGCATCTGCAGTGTAGATGACGATAACATCAAACGCTCAGTAACTGAAAAACGCTGAAGATGCTCTGCGTTCTTCAGGATCAGACACTTGGCTGAGACTTAATCACCCCACCCCGTGTGTGTTTTGAGAGGGGTTTTCACGTGGCTCTCTAGTCCAGGGTGGCCTTGAACTTGCTATGTGGGTAAGGATGACCTTGAACTCCTGGTCCTTGTGTCTCTTCTCAATTACTAGGATTACAGGCACGGACCACCACACCTGACGAAGTATAATTCTTTGAAATAAGCATATCCATAAACAAATTTTTTTGAATCTATAATAAGTGCTAAAATTCTATATATATACTAAATAATGGATTTTAAATAAATTATTAATATTTTATTAGTAGTATTTTATTTGAATACCTGTTTTATACACCAAAAGCCCAAGGCCATGTAAAAATATCCTGGGTGGGCCAGGTGGTGGTGCGCACCTTTAATCCCAGCACCTGGGAGGCAGACAGGTGGATCTCTGAGTTCTAGGCCAGCCTGGTCTACATATGTGTGTGTGCATGTGTGAGGGCAAGTGTCCACGAAGCCCCCCTGGAGCTGGGGTTTCAGGAGCTGCTGGAAGAGCAGCAAACGCTCAACCACTGAGCCTTCTCTCCAGCCACCCTGCACCCCAGTCCTTTAGTGGCCTCGTGTGGGCAGTAAGGAAACCAGATGACTAGTGATAGACACAGGTAAAGTCCCGTGACTGTTCATGCCGTCTCTTCAGCCCCTCTTCCCCTTTTTAAAAACAACCTAAATTGACATAGGAGGGATGGTGGGCTCATAGTGTGGTCTACCTGCAGGAATGAAAGTATGTCACATACGGAGCACACACATCTGTGCAGAGCACACACATCTGTGCAGTGGTCGCTGTCGCTGCTGCTTTACATAGCTGAAACTGTTTCCATTTGCCGGAGACAGTGACAAAGGGAAACACCCGCCCGGCTAAGAATCAGACTCTTATTTTCAGTAGGGAAGTCAAGACCTGTAATTCAGGTAGCAGGGAGGTCGCAAGATGGAGCTTGTCCCCTGTTGCATGAATAATAAAAACCCAGAGAGAGATATTGGTGTACAAGATGAAGATCAGAAAAGCAAAGCAGCCAGTCACTGGCTCTAACCTCTACCTCAGACCAAAAATGGGTGATCCTGCCTCCAGGAATACTCAGATTCAGACTGAGACTGGGCTGAGATCTGTCTCCTCCTATTTTATATCCCTCTCTAGTGCTGGAATTAAAATCGTGCACCACCCCCACCTGGCCTCTATGGCTACCTAGTGTGACTGCCGGGATTAAAGGTGTGTGCCACCACTGCCTGGCCTCTGTGGCTGGCAAACATGGCTGCTTTGCTCTGATCTTTAAGCAAGCTTTATTTATTAATAGAGTCTCTCCTGTTAGTACTGGGAACAGGAAGCTTGGTCCTGGAAAGGAACTCAGGGTCAGTGTCCTGGTTGGTAGGG
Organism: Microtus pennsylvanicus; assembly: GCF_037038515.1. Classification (NCBI taxonomy): domain Eukaryota; kingdom Metazoa; phylum Chordata; class Mammalia; order Rodentia; family Cricetidae; genus Microtus; species Microtus pennsylvanicus. The sequence continues at coordinate 1,148,043 of NC_134585.1, read as the reverse complement.
GTGGTCTCTGCAGATCTTCATCATCCCCAGAGATCTGGTGTTTCCTGAGTCATCCCTTACTCAGTCCCACGAGGCAGATGTCTAAAGCTGTAGGACCAGAGTCGTGAATCGTCAGTATAAAGACTTCTCAGAGTCCTGCCATGACTCAAAATATCTAAATCTGAGAGGCCTTGGGACCCAGTTCTATTCTCTGTATCTCAGCCCCATTCCCAGGCCCCCAGGGTGTCATGTTTTTAAACAGACAAGACAAAGCTCTAGGCACTGTCCCTGCCAGCAGAAGAAGAAATGACAAAGTGTAGATGGAGGCCTCTTGTTTGTTTCCGGCTGCCCAGACTCCCAAAATAACCACACAAAAACTATATTAATTAAATCACTGCTTGGCCAATTACTTAAGCATACAGCTAGCTAGCTCTTATATCTAGAATTAATCCATCTCCATTATTTTATATTTTATCACAAGGCTCGTGGCCAACCAGTAAGGTTCTGGCGAGTGTCTCCCACGAAGTCTCCATGGCTTCCCTGACTCCGCCTCCTTTCTTCCAGCATTCAGTTTAGTTTTCCCCACCTAGCTTAATTCTACCCTATCATGGGCTCAAGATAACAGTTTCCTTATTAAGCAATGATATTCACAGCATACAGAGGGGAATCCTCATCAACAAGACACATTCAGGAGACTGAGAGGCTGTGGCTGGAGGAGGAATTAGGGGCTCCCCACCAGCTCCAGGTCCACCCCAAGAGCCCCAGGGACAATCCTGCTCCCCCCACACTTACCTACAACATGATCATAGCCTCCTTTTCTACCTGTGAGAAGAAAAGCTGTGAGAGACCAGGGAAGTCCCCGACCCTAGGAAGTTTCCAGAACTGACAGCAGACCCAGGATAGAGACAGCAGCAATGAGGGTGTGGATGTGTTTCTTATTAATGAGGCAGAGCACACTTCTAAAAGGGGCTGAGAGAGAACTCAGACCCTGCCCTTTCCTACCTGTGTTTCTCCTCCTCTTCCTCACAACAACCACCACAGCTACAATGACCACAGCTCCAAGGAGTACCAGACCAGCAATGACTGCCATGATGGGGACTGTGGACTGAGGAGGTTCTGGGAAGGGAAGGACGGGAAGGGAAGGTGAGGGTCGTGACCCAGCTCTCAGCCCTGACCCTGCTCAGGGTCCGCAGAAGGCTCCAGCTTTCCCTGACCCCAGCTCTGCACCCACTCCCTCCTTACCCCATCTCAGGGTGAGGGGCTGCCTAAGCCCCTCATGGTACACATGGCATGTGTATTTGTGCTCCTCCCCAGAAGGCACCACCACAGCTGCCCACTTCTGGAAGGTTCCATCCCCAGAAGGTCTGGTCTCCACCAGCTCCATGTCCTGAGTCTGTTCCTCCTCCTCCCTCTGCCAGGTCAGGGTGATGTCAGCAGGATAGAAGCCCAGGGCCCAGCACCTCAGGGTGACATCACCTTTAGATCCAGGATGATGGGCCACATGTGCCTTTGGGGGGTCTGAGGGAAAGGGTTGTGAAGATGAGTCATCTTGCTTTCTTCTGGGGACTCAACAGTGTTCATGTGACCATTCTGGGAATGGACAGGGGAACTGGGGTGGGATTAGGGTGTCCTGATATTAGTAGACCCTAAATAGAGCTCAGGCCATGGGGTCATGTGCTCTTTGGGATGCTCTAAGATGTGAGTGACAGTTTGGGGTAGGAGGCTTCAGGGCTCTGCACACTGATGGAGGGGAAGAGATTCTGGTCCTGAGCTGAGTGAGGGCCAGGAGACTCAGAAAAGCTGGGGTCAGACTCCAGAGACACCGAGGGTGACCACAGAAGGAGGCCTGAGAGAAAAAAGCTCCTGTGGTTCAGGGCCATCCTCAAGGCTGACCTGCTGTAAAAGGGTTAGTCTCCCAATGGGAAAAGCAGCCTGGAGTCTACCTGTCCTTATTCCTCAGCCCGGTGCCTGCTGGACAGTGTTCTTCCTCTGAGGATGCCCAAGCCTTTCTCCCACTCTACTGAGGAAAAGCAAGGATGGGTCTCCACGTACCTGAGCGCAGCAGGGTCGCGTTCCCCAGCTGCAGGTATCTAAGGAGCCAGTCTATGCAGGGGCCCTGCAGGTATGCTCTCTGGTGGCCGGCCTCGTTCAAGTTCTCTGACTTGCGCTTAGAGATCTGAGAGGCCGCGTCAGTTGCGGTCCAGGAGCGCAGGTCCTCGTTCAGGGAGATATAATCCCGGCCATCGTAGGCCTCCTGACAGTACCCGCGGAGCAGGCGTCCATCTGAACCCAGGTCACAGCCATACATCCACTGCAGAGTGTGAGGTTCTGGTGGGGACACAGTCATTAGCGCCACCTTGCGGCCACCCTGCTCCCTGTCAGTCCATCCACAACCCGACCTTTCAGAAAGGAAAGTGCAACCGAAACCTGAGCCAAACTCTATGGGATTCTTCCTGTTAGATAAGGGTTTGGGCAGGTGTTTGGACTCAGCGGGTGAAGATGACCCAAACCTGTTCAGGGGAGATGGAGCTGTTGTGTCTGTGATCGGGGCCGCGGTCACTCACCGTCGTCACTCTGATTGTAGTAGCTAAGCAGGGTCTGGAGATTCAATTTGAAGTTCTTCCCTGTGTTCCTGGCTTTCCGTGTCTCCTTCTCCCAATACTCCGGCCCCTCCTGCTCCACCCACGGCGCCCGCGGCTCCAATCTTGGAGTCTCCGCGTCGCTGTCGTAGCGCACGAACTGCGTGTCGTCCACGTATCCGACTGCGAAGTACCGGGGCTCCCCGAGTCCAGGCCGGGACATGGCAGTGTGGAAATACCGCAGCGAGTGCAAGCCTGGGGGAGGCCAGCAGTGAGACCCCGACCTCCTCCCGGGACCAGGGTCCCAGGTGAAGGCAGAGGAGACAGGGGCTAGGGCAGTAAGAAGCGTTTATTGGGTACTGCCCCCACCCGGCTCGCTGCTCCGTCCCCGCAGTCTCCCCACCCCGTACTCACTAGCCTGTGTTTGGACCAGAAGTATGGCGCCTGCCAACATCTTGAGCCAGGAAAAAGAAGACATGGTCCTCAGTACAGGGGCCTGTGAAGGTGTAGAAGCGATTCCTGTCAACTGCTCTACTTGGAACCTCTCTGTCTCTGATTGGTTTCTCTAGAAACTCGGTGTCCAATGAGAACTGAGTTCATCATTTGTTCCGAAAGAGGAACCCGGTTGGACTTGAAAGTGGAACTGTGTATATTATTTATTATATTATTTATTTATTATATTATTTATTAAAGATTTATTTATTATGTATACAATATTCTGCCTCCATGTATGTCCGCATGCTAGAAGAGGGCACCAGATATCATTACAGATGGTTGTGAGCCACCATGTGGCCGCTAGGAATTGAACTCAGGACCTCTGGAAAAGCAGCCAGTGCTCTTAACCACTGAGACATATCTCCAGCCCTTCTGGCATCTTTAACAAAGAAAATGCTGTCAAAAGCCACTGCAGACCTAGGACTTTAAGGGGACCCGTGTCCTCTTCACTCTGGGGCAGCTGTGAATGTCCCGGATACTGTGGGCACCTGGCCCCGTACCCAGCCCGGCCAACCCGATATCGCCCACCCTCAGGAACAGTCCCCAAACCTAAAGCAAAACTCTGATACCCACAGCCTCCTGCGGAATCTCAAATGCTGGGATCAAGGGAGATTCGTGGGGCCATGAGGGGTCGTGATCCCGACCTGGAAGTCACTCACTGTCGTGACTCTGGTTGTAGAGGTGGAGTAGGTTCTGAAATTCTGTCTGTGCTCCTGTGGGTGCCCAGGGCTCCAGCTCGTTCCGCTCTCTTTACCCTCCATACTGCGGGTTCACACCGGATGAACGGTCTGTTGTCCCCGTAGTCCACCGCATTGAACAGGGCTGGAGGGGGCAGGATGGTGGGCCACAGTTGTGGCAAAATAGGGAAGCATAGCCTCAGAGTAGCGTGCAGTGAGATCCGGACCATCCTCTTAGGGTAAACCTGGAAGCAAGAGAGAGCAAGATTGAAATCACCAGCAGTTTATACTTCCCAAACCAAACCACACCTTTATGCTCTCAGAACCTGAAAGCTACTTCTGAGGGGTTGGGACTTTGTCATGACTCCATAAAGCGCTCTCTCTCTCTCTCTCTCTCTCTCTCTCTCTCTCTCTCTCTCTCTTTCTCTCTCTCTCTCTCTCATTGATTTTTATTTTTATTTAAAAAGGGGGATTAACTGGTTTGATGGGATGATTGGTATTTGTGACTTACTGTTTTTAGAAAATTATATTGGTACTGTTTCTTGTATATTGATATATTGAATATTGAATGTGAGTGTTCCTACCTCTATTTTTGTATAAGAGTATGCTTATATTGTACGGATACATCTATCATATCACAATGTACATTTCCACCTCTGATACTATTTATGTAATAACATTGTTTACATTTGATATGTAATGACATTGTTTACAGGTGAAGATCATTGTCTTCATATTGCACAGCTGTTTATTCTCTTAGTTTTCAAATTAGATAGGTATTGAGAATTATATGTTTGTCATATTTATTTTTAGGTTAATCAGGTCTTTTAGATACATAGAGATTATATTTAGTATAGATAGTATAATCTTCAGCCTCTTTGAAGAGTTGTAGAAAATGGCCTTTAATCTAACCTAGAATTCTGTGCCAACAAGACACAATTACTTCTGGCAACACCACTCTACTCCCGAGAGAACGTTGAGCACCAAAGACACTCCACTGGGAGCTTGTCTTCTTGGCAGAACTGGCCTTTGGGTTAAGAAAAGCCCATACCTCAACTACTGACTAAAATATGAAACAGGATTGTCTTATCTTGCCAAGACAGGGTAGGATAATTCTAAGAAAGTTCCTTGCATTTGATAATGGTATGTCAGTTATGTTAGGCCTTAGCCAAAGTTGGTTGACTCAACATTGCAAACGAGATTTTGGGTGATTGCCCAGGCAGTCAGTTGTCTCTGTCATTTGTTGCACATTTTGGATATCTCTAATTTGTTAAGTAATATTTATTCCCATCTCAGATCTTTGATGGAGTTGAAGATTATTTAATTGTAGTTACTCTCTACATTATTTAGACTCCTTGAGATAGAATGTCTAGCAAAACTTTTGTTCTCAATATTGTTTGTTATATTTATCATTTGTTATTATTGTTTATAGTTATATTTGGTTTAGTTCTGTCTTATTTAGACAAAAGGGGGAGATGTAGGGTTAAGCCAGCACCTTTAGGGGGTGGGTTTGCCTCGGGCGAATGCATACGGATAAATCGGGCGGGCTCGCAGGAGGCAGCTCGTCCCTTTTTCCTGCCTCCTGTGAAACGGCTACGCAGGAACCTTGGTTCTGTAAGTTTATTTAAACATTTTTTTTAAATATTCATTTATTTATTAAGTACACAATATTCTGTCTGTGTGTATGTATACCTGCAGGCCAGAAGAGGGCATCAGACTCCATTACAGATGGTTGTGAGCCACCATGTGGTTGCTGGGAATTGAACTCAGGACCTTTGGAAGAACAGGTAATGCTCTTAACCTCTGAGCCATCTCTCCAGCCCAGTTTATTTAAACATTAAAGCTGTATATATTCTTTAATATCTGCCTTGCATTTATTTATGCCGATACATTAGTGATGTGGGAGTGTCATATATCAATCTGTTGATTTCATTGGTTAAGCAATAAAGAAACTGCTTGGCCCTCATAGGTTAAAACATAGGTGGGAGGAGGAAACAGAACAGAAGGCTGGGAGAAAGAAGCTGAGTCAGAATCGCCATGATTCTCCCACTCCAGGCAGACGCAGGTTAAGATCATTCCTGGTAAGCCAGCTCTTGGGCTACATAGATTATTAGAAATGGGCTAGTCCAGGTGCAAGAGTTAGCCGAGAAAAGGCTAGATATAATGGGCCAAGTGGTGTTTAAAAGAATACAGTTTCCGTGTAATTATTTCGGGGCATAAGCTAAAGCTAGCCATGTGGGCGGCCGGGTGCCGGGGACGCAGCACCACCGCTCTTACTACAACATTTATTGAGCTCTACATTTTTCTCTGCTCCCCTCCCTGCCTCTCCCCTCCACTTCAACCCTCTCCCAAGGTTCCCATGCTCCCAATTTACTCAAGAGATCTTGTCTTTTTCTACTTCCCATGTAGATTAGATCTATATACGTCTCTCTTAGGATCTTTATTGTTGTCTAAGTTCTCTGGGATTCTGATTTGCAGGCTGATTTTCTTTGCTTTATGTTTAAAAACCACTTATGAGTGAGTATCTATGATAATTGTCTTTCTGGGTCTGGGTTATCTCACTCAAAATGATGTTTTCCAGCTCCATCCATTTCATTTGCTTGCAAATTTCAAGATGTCGTTATTTTTTTCTGCTGTGTAGTACTCCACTGTGTAAATGTACCACATTTTCCTTATCCATTCTTTGATCGAGGGGCATTTAGGTTGTTCCAGGTTCTGGCTATGACAAACAATGCTGCTGTGAACATAGTTGAGCACATGTCCTTGTGGCACGATTGAGCATCCTTTGGATATATACCCCAAAGTGGTATTGCTGGGTCTTGAGGATGGTTGTTTCCTAATTTTCTGAGAAATCGCCACACTGACATCCAAAGTGGCTGTGCCAGTTTTCACTCCCACCAGCAATGCAGAAGTGTTCCCTTTCCCCCACAACCTCTCCAGCATAAGTTGTCATCAGTGTTTTTGATCTTGGCCATTCTTACAGGTGTAAGATGTTTGCTGCAGAGGAGTTATATCAAGTAGAATATACCAGACCAGTATCTCTCAAGCTAGCATTGCAAGCTGGATCATTTTATGGCAGAGAAGTACTCTGCTATCTTTCAGGCTTTCACTCAACACGCAGGATTACAGATAATTCTAGTAGTGTTCTGTGTCCATTGTGACATGCTACTCTGAGGTTGGGAAAACAATAGTTCAGCTCTCCATGATAACGACATAAATTAGACAATTGTCCTTAATTCTGTTGTCAGCTGCTGTTGACACACATTTTCTATAATGTGAACTGACATTGTTTGGTGCAGCACTAAGAAATTTGATGATTTGAGTGTTTAAGAAAAATAACATTAAATACAATAATTTTTTAAAATATTTATTTATTATGTATACAATATTCTGTTTGCGTGTATGTCTCCAGGCCAGAAGAGAGCACCAGACCTCATTACAGATGGTTGTGAGCCACCATGTGGTTGCTGGGAATTGAACTCAGGACCTTTGGAAGAGCAGGCGATGCTCTTAACCACTGAGCCATCTCTCCAGCCCTAAATACAATAATTATATCTATGTTTTTAAAAAAGAGAGGTCATGGAGTTCCCAGTAGGCCAGCAGCTCGCTCAATCTGGATGTTGTTTTTAAGTTAAGACCTTGCATTTTCAAAAAAGGTGTTTCCTTTGCTCATTCTTTCTTTTTCACCTTAATACAAGGTTATCTTTTTTTTTAAAAAAAGAAAAACTTTTAACCTTTGTTTTATTTGTTAGAATAGCATATCCATATAAATAAGAATATGAGGAAAAGAGTTGGAAAGATCAGGCATTTTTCGTTCTTCCTGGGGACTCCAGCAGGGTCCATTAGACCTTCCTGGGAAGGGTCAGAAATGGGGTGAGGGAGGGGTGACAATCCCCTGGAGCTTAGACACAAGGTTCTAGATAACCTTATCTTTGGGAAATTCTAGATAGGGATGAAAGAGCCCAGGGTCACAGAACTCTAGGTGCCACAGCAGGAAAAGGACTTCTGTCCTGACTGGGTGGGACTGAGGGGTTCAGCCTCACTGAAGACTCCAGAGACCTTAGGTGTGGGCAGAGAACTGGGCCTAGGGAAGACTCTGCCCCACACAGGACTGCAGACTGAAGGTTAACTGCTGTGGTCATTTCAGGACCTTCTCTCCTTCCCTGCTGAGACACAATCTGTTTTGTCCCGAGAAAAGGGTGAGCCCTGTGTGAGCTCACTGTCAGTCCTGATAAATGGTCCAGAGAGTCAATGGAACGTTTCACCTCCCATATGTGAGAGACAGGGGACAGGTGGATATGATGTCAGAAGAGAGACAGCCTGAGTTTCCTCTAAAGCCAGGAAGTAGACAAGGGAGTACAATCTCCACCATCCTATCTGATACAGTGATGATTTATATAAGCTATCAGAATTCGACGGAAGATAGGCACAAAAGGATCAAAAGAAGAAAGGAAGAATTCACATCACCTCTATTTCCAGACAACGCCATTCTTTACTTAGAAGATCCTGTTGAGTCCATAGGAGAACTCTAGGACCTAATACACACTTATGGTTTGCAGATACAAAATCAATAGAAAAGAGTAGGCTTCATTTATGCCAGTACTGTATTTCCAGAAAAAGACACTAGGAAATGTACAACATTCAAAGTAACTAGAAGAAATAAGTGTATATATAACCAAAGAAAGGGAAGGAGTCTACAATGAAAACTTCAAGACACAGACACAGGAAATCATAGAAGACAATGTTAGAGAATGGAAAAGTAATCCTGCTCCTGAACTGTCAGAGTTAACATTGTGAAAATGCCCATACTACTAACATTAATCTACAGAGTTATTGCAAGTCTTCCCAACTCTATAGCTTTAGAGAGAAAAAAAGACGAGAACTAGTATGGAATGAAAAAAAGGCTATGAACACCAAGCAATCTCAAGATGTTACACTTCCAACCTCAAATTACCCTGCAGAGCTATAGTGACAAAGACGGCCTGGAACAGGCGTAAAACAGGCAGGAAATCAAAGGCCTAGGATAGAGATCCTGGACATAAAACGACAAAGCTATGCAGGCTTAATTGTAGACAAAGAATGCAAAACACATTGGATAAAAGCCCATTCTACACACGAGGCTGCAACACTGTTTTCCTACCTGAGAAGATGAATTTAGGTTTTCACCTTGTACAAAAGTAAACTTGAAAGAGAGCAATGACCTTATTATGTTTAAATCTTGAAACACTGAAACTTCAAGAAGACAGCCTAGGGGAGGCCCTTCCAGATACTGGGGTAGGCAAGAACTTAGGATAGAACAGCAATACCACAGGAGGTAATGAGGCCACACATGAGCATGAAAACAAAGTCTCTCTACAGCATAGGGCACAATCAGCAGAGAGAACAGAAGCCACAATAGGAGAAACTTGTAACCAGCTCGTCTGTAGACAAGGGGCTAGAGCTCTCAATTTAGGAAGAACAGCAGAAGCTAAATATGCAGGAGCTAACATTGCCAATCAACCAACGGGCAAGAGAACTGAATAGACAGTTATCTTAATAAAAGAAAACCACCTTTGGTCACTATTATCAGTGTATTTAGTATGCCTAGCCCTCATGAAATGCAGATAAAACTTTGAGGGGGCTGGAGATTGGCTCAGTGGTGAAGGCACTTGATGCTCTGCAGAGGACCTGGGTTAGATGCACTGTGTGTAACTCCAGCCCCAGGGACCTGACACCCTCTTCTGAGCCCAGATACCAGGCACACACATGGTGCACATGCACACATGCAGGCAAAACCCTCATCCACATGAAAGAATGAAGTAAAAATGAAAATTAAAACTGCTAGTCAGGTGGTGGTGGCACACACCTTTAATCCCTGCACTTGGGAGGCAGAGACAGGTAGATCTCTGTGATTTCGAGGCCAGCCTGGACTACAAGAGCTAGTTCCAGGACAGGCTCCAAAGCTATAGAGAAACCCTGTCTTGAAAAACCAAACCAAACAAAACAAACCAGAAAAAAATACACCTGCACTGGGCGGTGGTGGCGCACGCCTTTAATCCCAGCACTTGGGAGGCAGAGGCAGCCTGGTCTACAAGAGCTAGGTCCAGGACAGGCTCCAAAACCACAGAGAAACCCTGTCTCGAAAAACAAAAAAACAAACAAACAAAAAACAAAAAAACAAAAAAAAACCCCTGCTATGTATAGCACTTCACCTCAGTCAGAATGTCTGTCACCAACAAATCTGACAGCAAATGTTTGAGAGGTGTGGAGGGGAAACATTCACTGTTGAGGGGCTGCAAATTAATAGTCTTTGTGTATCATTGGGTATTTTGGACATTTCTCAAAAAAAAAATTAAAAATAGAACTACCATATGACCCAGCTATTTTATTCTGGACAGAAGTCCACACCTTACCGGTGGGATATTTACACCCCATGGTTATTGCTGCTTTATTCAGTAGAGCAAAGAATTGAATTTAATCCAGTTGTCCATCAACAGATGAATAGATAATGAAAATTTGGTACACAAATAAAAGGGAATACTATATGAGTTATGAAACAGAATTTCCCCTCCCTCGCTCCCACCCTCCCTCCCTTCCTTCCTTTCTTTCCTTTTTGCATATTGGTGCTGGTTAAGTGCATGAATCATATTTGATAACGAATGTGTAAAATCCGAAGTGAATCTCCACAAGTTCATAATGGTTACTGTAACTTAACAAAAATTCACTGAGATGTATAGCCTTTGATCTGGTTAGTTTCAGTGTGTGATTTTTTTTTGTAATAAAGTTTAAAATATTAAAAACAAGAAAAAAAGGGTGATGACCCCAAAGAGGGTTTCCTCTTCCTCAGGACTGAGCCCAGCCCGAGGGCAGAGGGAGGAGTTGCCCGCGGCCCCCGGACCTGCGCGCAGCAGCGCGTCCTTCCCGTTCTCCAGGTGTCTGCGCAGCCACTGCACGCACTCATCCTCCAGGTAGGCCTTCTGTTTCTGTGCAAACCCATCCCGCTCCCACTTGCGCTGGGTGATCTGCGCCCCCGTGTCCGCCGCCGTCCACGTTGTCAGGGAGAGGTAATGGTGGCCCCTCTTTTTTTTTTTTTTTTTAAATGTATTTAGCCTACATGCCTGCACACACACCAGAAGAGGGCACCAGATCTCATTATAGATTTTTATGAGCTACCCTGAACTGAACTCAGGATCTCTGGAAGAGCAGCCAGGGCTCTTAACCTCATCTCATCCCACCAGGGACACAGCATAGTGAACACAGGTTCCAGAAGGTTCTACCTGCTGCCATTTATTTTCTAAATCACCCCTTCAATTTACCGACCAATGAAACCTCAGGTGAAAAATCTGAACCATCGAGTTCACGTTCAGATTCTTATTTTCAGTGAAGCCATGAGCTGCAGCTCAGGGTAGCATGGAGCTGACAGGATGGAGATGTCTCCTCCAGTTGGCTGACAAGGAAGTTGGCTGGGGAAGGGAACACAGGACGGTGTAGTGACAGGATCCTGGTGTGCACGGCTGGGCTGGGCTCCCCAGTTCTTCACGTTGAGATCACGAGGAAGATCACACACTGTTGCCTAAGACAACTGCTGGGCTCTGGACATCACAGCAGAGGCCTGACCAAGTCTTCTGTCGTTCAGTGCACACCAGGCAGCTGTCTCCGCACTACAGAACAAGAGTCATGGGCAGTCACTGTGAAGACGACACCCACCCCTCACTCACAGGTGCAAATTCTCAGAGTCCCTGTGAACCATTCATATCCCCTTTGTCCCACCCCCACTTCTTCAACGTCTCATTTTTACAGTCTGTGAAAGACATCATAGCTCTGCGCTGTCCTTGCCTATGGTAAAAAATTAACAGTCCACATTCAGAGCCTCAAGAGAATTTGTCTGAAGGAGGAATTATGGTCTGGCTGAGCTCCCCACCAGCTCCTGCTCCACCCAAAGGCCTCAGGGGCAAGCTTTCCCTAATCTTTCCTGGAGTCTGATCCAGGTGGTGCCCAGTGATTCCACCTGTGATAAATGAAGCTATGACATCAGGGAAGCTCTGAACCTCAGGAAGTTTCCAGAATGGACAGCAAAGCAGGGGAGGGTCAGGAGACATGAGGAAGGAGGTACACAGGGAGTGAACCAATTTCCAGCCTGTGAGTCCTCAGCAGAGACCTTCTCCTCTGACCTCTGAGCACTGAGGACCAGGTCCCCATCACTCCCATCATCAGGCTTATGAATCTGTCCTTCAGTTTCCCTGTGTTTGACGGTAAGGTGATGGTGATTCCAGAGATGGGCATGGTGTGTGTGTGTGTTGTGTGTGTGTGTGAGTATGAGTGTGCCTTCCCATTCACTGTGCATGCTTATTGATGGTGCTGAATGAAAAAACAACAATAACAAAAAAAAAAAGCCAACTGTGCCCCCTCCTCCTCCACATCATAACACCTCCAATGATAAAAACTAAACTCACAGCTCCAAGCACAGCACCAACAATGGCCTTGATGGTGATGGTGGACTGGGGGGGCTCTGGGAGCGAAGACAACAGAAGGGAAGGTGAGGCTCATGGTTCCAGCTATCAAGCCTGACCCTGTCCAGGGTCTGCAGAAGGCTCCAGGTTTTCTTGACCCAAGCTGCACCCAAACCCTCCTAACCCCATCTCAGGGTGAGGGGTTCAGGCAGACCCTCATGTTCCACATGGCATGTGTATTTCTGCCCCTCTCCAAATATGTGTATGCACGTGTGAGTGCAAGTGTCCACGGAGCCCAGAAGAGAGTATCAGGTCCCCTGGAGCTGGGATTTCAGGAGCTACTGGAGTTGAACTCGGGTCTCCTGGAAGAGCTGCAAACACTCAACCACTGAGCCATCTCTCCAGCCACCCTGCACCCCAGTCCTTTAGTGGCCTTGTGTGGGCAGTAAGGAAACCAGATGACTAGTGATAGACACAGGTAAAGTCCCGTGACTGTTCATGCCGTCTCTTCAGCCCCTCTTCCCCTTTTAAAAAACAACCTAAATTGACATAGGAGGGATGGTGGGCTCATACACAGGAAGTAGTTGGGAGGGACTTGGAATGTGGCGGTCTTTTTTGGTTTGGTGGAGCCAAAGCATGCTCTTTCTGATATACCAGTGACGAGGAAACATCAGTTAATAGTGCCTCAATCTCTCGAAGCTAGCAGATTTTCATCCCAACGTCTGACTCCTAAGTCTTTATGGGTAAACAGAATGATGGATATAAACAACACCTGTATTCCATAAAATTGGAAAGTACAAAAGAAATGGACAATTTTCCTGATAGATACCACTTGCCAAAGTATAATCAAGATCACACAAACAGCTTAAATAGACCTATAACCGCTAAGGAAATAGCAGTCACTAAAGTCTCCCAACCAAAAAACCCTAGGGACAAACAGTTTAGCACAGACTTTCAAAGAAGACCTAATTTCGGTACTCTACAAAAAGAAACACAAGGAACACTCCAAATTCATTTTGTGAGATCACAGTCACCCTGACACCCAAACTACACAAAGATTCAAAGAGAGTGAATTATGAACCAATTTCCCTTATGAACATAGACACTTTTAAATATTCAATTACTTCAAATTCAAAATACTTGCAAACCGAATCTAAGATCATATCAAAAAGAGCATCCACCATGATCAAGTAGGTTTCATCCCAGAGATTCAGGGATGGATATATATATATATATATGAAAATAAGTCAATATAATCCACCATATAAACAAACCAAGAGAAAAAAAAACATGATCATCTAACAAGATGCCGAAAAAAGCCTTTGATAAAAATTGAACATTTCTTCATGATAAAAGTCTTGGAGAGATCATGAATACAGGCATACCTAAGCATAATAAAGGCAATATACAGTAAACCTACAGCCAACATCTACTTAAATGCAGAGAAGCTCAAAGCAATTCCACTAAAATCAGAACAATACAAGGTTGTTGACTCTCCATAGCTATTCAGTATTGGAGTGGAAGTTGTAGCTAGAGAAATAAGACAACAAAGGAGATCAAGGGGACACAAACTGGAAAGTAGGAAGTCAATAAATGATTTCTTAGGATGCTCAAACATTCCCTATATGTTATCCTCTGGATAACACCACACTGGACACCTATTTAAACAGCATTCCTAGGGCTGGAGGGGTGGCTGGGGCACTCATAGTCCCTTCTGCTCCTGGGGAGAACCACCTTCCGTTCCCAGCACCCACACCCAGGGGCTCTGACACCCTCTTCTGACCCCCAGGACCACTGCACTCACCTGACCACACTCAGAGGGATTCCACACATCCACTGTGGTGGATTCCATGAGAAATGTCCTCATGGTCTTAAGTAGTTGAACTTTGTTGCCTACTTGGTGGTGTTATTTGGGAGGTTGAGGTTTAAGAGGTATGGTCTTGCTGGAAGAAGTATGATATTGGGGGAGGCTGTGAGAGTAAAATTCCCATTTTGCTCTCACATTTTGCTCTTTCCTTCCTGTTTGCCACGGAGGATGTGAGCTCTCAGCTTCCTGCTCCAGCCACCATGCCTGCGGCTCAGTGCACTTCTTGCCTGTCATGGTGCACTCCTATCCATTGGAGCTGCGGCCCAAACAAACTCTTCTCAGGATTGCTTTGGCTGTGGTGATTATCCCAGCAACAGAAAAGTGGTTAACACACACACAATTAGAATATATTTTTGCAAAGTGTCAATATGTAGAACAGGATGGCCATGAACTCACAGAGATTCACCTGCCTCTTCCCTTAGAGGGCTAGGAATAAAGGAATGTGCCAGCATGCCACACTAAAAATATAATACATCTTAAAACAATAGCTCTCCACCTTGTTCTTCTCACCTGCACTCTGGACACCTTCCCTTCTGCCCGCCACCTCCTGAGACAGCCTGTCCTTGTTTATTCCCTTACACTGTATCACAGGCAGCTTCCCATCAGAGCTTGCTCTAGGGACCAGCAACACTGTATTCCTTCCTAGTGTGTCTCAGAAACAGGACTTACATCTCACATCTGGAAAAGACTCTGTGCAACAAGCAAAATGGACACAGCTGTGTCCCCTGCTTGAGGAGTGGATTTCCTCCACCCAGATAGAGACAGTGACAGCAGACCAAGGAAAATATCCATCCACAGTCAGCCGGGTGAGCCCTGAGCTCACTGGTCCTTCACAGGAGCCTGGGCGAGTTGGGGATAACCACTGACAGCCACCTCAGTGCGCATGTCCGCTCACATAGCTGCACCACTGACAGCCCCCCCAGTGCGCATGTCCACTCACACAGCTGCACCACTGACAGCCACCCCAGTGCGCATGTCCGCTCACACAGCTGCACCACTGACAGCCACCCCAGTGCGCATGTCCGCTCACACAGCTGCACCACTGCAGCCCCCTGCACAGCTCCCAGCAGCTCCACTCCACATCTCCTCTCCCTCAGGAACTGCAGCTGGCTTAACCCTGAGAGGTAAGCGCTACATTGTGTCAGCTCCATGAACCTGTATCTTCTTGTGTTTCCTTCGCCTCATCAGCTCCTCCTGGCTCCAGGAGGGAAGCTTCAGTCCAGAGGAAAATTCAGTCACCTTCCTCTTCAACAGAAGCTCCCTTTATTAGCACAACCTCAGGCCATGTGCTGGGGTGTCACGTGCAGCCCCAGGTCCCCTCACACTGAGGTCACAGTCACCTGAGCTTTCCCCTCAGCAAAGCCCTCCCTCCCTCTCCCCGCCTGCCCTTCACTCTGCGATCCATGATCCTCTTTATGTTTATTTACCCGTTAAACATTTATTGGCTATGAATACTCGCTGGGGCCCAGGCACTGGGACCCATCATCCCTCACAAGACAAAGATGGCAGCATCATGACAGAGATCATCACCTCCTTGGTCATCAGACATCTCTGCTAAGGCTCCTGGAGCTCCTGACTGGACGTCACAAAGCTAGAAGAGAAAACTGCGGGGGATGGAACCTGGAGCAGGAAATGGAGGAATTTCTATTTCTGGTGTTCTTACAATCTATTTCTTGAAAGATTTATTAATTAATGTCTATGTATGTTCTTCTTGCTTGTTTGTATTTGTACCATATGCCTGTCTGGTTCCCACAGGGACATTGGATGCCCTGGAATAGGAGTTAAGGATGGTTATGAGCCATTAGGTGGGTGCTGGGATCTGAACCTGGGTCCTCTGCAAGAGCAGCAAGTGCTCTCAAGCCCTGAGCCATCTTTTCAGTCCCTGGATCATGACTTTTAATAAACATAAATCTAAAGTAGACTCAGCCTGTAAATCCTTGAGTCTCCACTGGAGGGAGCACAGGATTCCCAGAGGCAGAGAGGGAGATGGACCTTGGGAAGAAAACAGATCCAAAAGACAGATCTGAGATGAGACCCTGTGGATCCCTCCTCTCTGCCCATCCTACAACCCGGGTTAGATTCTGATAGATGGAAAGAGGAGAGAACCTCCAGGGAGGGGTCTGGAAGGAGGCAGGAGCTCAGGAGACTGAAGCTCATGTTCTCATCCCACAGTCTCCTGAGTGCAGGGGCCTAGTTGGGCCTTGAGGGGACAAGGACGGAAAACAGCTCTTAATGCTGTCACTCAGGGACCCCACAGGATAATGAGGCAGACACCACTCACAGGAACAGGAACAGGCCTAGTCCTCCATACTAACTAAAAAGACAAGAAATCAACACTGAAGACAGGGGACAGAGTCACAGCCAGGACAGCAGCCCTGACTGTCACAGCAGCCCTGGCGGAGACATGACAAGGCTCTGGCCATCCCAGCATCCCTGTGATCACAGATGTCAGCTTGTGGTTCTAAGTGACCAAGAGAACTGAGCCAGGAGGGGACAGAGCTGAGGAGTGACCTTGTCCATGCCAACAACGCACAGCCCTGTTCTCACTCAGCTCCCACAGCCTCATCCTGTCCCACCAGATGCACACAGCACAGTGAACACAGATTCTGGGAGGTTCTCCACGCTGCCATTTATTTCCTCCACAAACTCTACATATCTCAATTCTTTATTTTACCTGACAATCAACCTTTGAGATCAAGGACATGGACAATCAAGTTTACACTCAGAATCTTGTTGACAGAGGTATTTCATCTTGCTTCCCCTGTCAACTCCAAACTCAGCCTTTCCTCTTCCGAGAATTCTGTTCTCATTGCCACACTTCTATTTCCTGCCTGGTCGCCCTGCCTATACTTCCTTCCTGGCTACTGGCCAATCAGCGCATTATTAAAAACAACACAAGTGACAGGGTACAGACCATTGTCCCACAGCAGAGTCTTATTTCCAGTGGGAAGTCAGAGGCTGTAGCTCAGGGCAGCATGGAGGAGACAGGATGGAGATGTCCCCTCCTGTCTGCAGGAACAGGAAGGTTGGCTGTGGAAGGGAACAGTGCAGTGCAGGGACAGGGTCAGGTGTGCAGGGTGGGCTGGGCTCCCCAGTTCTTCACATTGAGCCCCTAAGATCACAGGGACCATTATGCACTGTTGGGGACCTTTCCCCAACCTCCTCAGTTATGGATGACCCTGGGTAGTGCCGCAGAAATCAGGACACAGGGGATGCAGAATAGGAGATACAACTGCATACTTTATTGCAAAGTCCGTGTTCTTTTTATAATATGATATATATTATAATCTTTTTATAATACGATATAATATAATCATGATTCAAACTAGGTTCCCATAATACATGAAAATAGTCACTTGGTTGCAACTAATTTCGAGGGCTTCGTGCTCTAGCTAATCTAAACAAAAAGCTCGGTGTTATGGGAATAACTCTTGTTGTAATATAATATGTAAAAACACCTCATCAGAAGACAAACCACAACCTAATCAGAGCCTTTGAACTACAGTGCACATCTGTATTCTCAAGGACTGACCATTGGCAAGGCACTCTACTGATGGGAGAGGTTTGCCTCCTCCCAACTTGGTTTGCCAAGCCTATCAGCAAGAATGATACCTCAAGTCTCCCTTGCACAGAGTTTCTATGCAGTTCAAACCCAGCCCTCTACAACGTACTATTGTTGAGAGTGAACTGGGGGGCTCTGGATGTCACAGGAGAGAACTGGACACATCGTCTGTCACTCCATCCACACCACGCAGCTGTCTTCACGCTACAGAACAAGAGTCATGAAAAATCACTGTGAAGACAACATCCCAACAACCCACCACTCACTCAAAGGAGATTCTGGGGGTCCCTGAAACCCAATCATGTCCATTCTGCCCCTCCCCGAGTCAGGTCCCAGAGTGTCACCTTTACAGTCTGGGAGAGACACATCGGAGCTCTGGGAACTGTCCCTGCCTGGGGTAAAAGTATATATTAATGGAAAGGTAAAAACAGGGACCCCAGAATATTTTGGTGGAGCTATTATGGATTTCCAGAACTCCCCCCCAAAAATCCAGCATCAACCCAAAGGCTTCAGGGACAATCCTGCTCATTGGTCACACTTACCTGGAGCTGGAGCATAGTCCCCTCCTTTTCCAGCTGTGAGAAGAAAAGCTATGAGAGACCAGGGAAGTCCCTGACCCTAGGAAGTTTCCAGAACTAGCAGCAGACCCAGGGTAGAGACAGCAGCAATGAGGGGTGTGGATGTGTTTCCCATTAATGAGGCAGAGATTCTTCTAAAAGGGGCTGAGAGAGAACTCAGACCCTCCCCTTTCCTACCTGGGTTTCTCCTCCTCTTCCTCACAACAGCCACCACAGCTCCAATGATCACAGCTCCAAGGAGAACCAGACCAGCAATGACTGCCATGATGGGGACTGTGGACTGAGGAGGCTCTGGGAAAGGAAGGACAGGGAGGGAAGGTGAGGGTCGTGACCCAGCTCTCAGCCCTGACCCTGCTCAGTGTCCGCAGAAGGCTCCAGCTTTCCCTGACCCCAGCTCTGCACCCACTTCCTCCTTACCCCATCTCAGGGTCAGAGGCTCAGACAGCCCCTCATGGTACACATGGCATGTGTATTTGTGCTCCTCCCCAGAAGGCACCACCAGAGATGCCCACTTCTGGAAGGTTCCATCCCCAGAAGGTCTGGTCTCCACCAGCTCCATGTCCTGAGTCTGTTCCTCTTCCTCCCTCTGCCAGGTCAGGGTGATGTCAGCAGGATAGAAGCCCAGGGCCCAGCACCTCAGGGTGACATCACCTTTAGGTCCAGGATGATGGGCCACATGTGCCTTTGGGGGGTCTGAGGGAAAGATTGTGAAGATGAGACATCTTGCTTTCTTCTGGGGACTCAACAGTGTTCATGTGACCATTCTGGGAATGGACAGGGGAACTGGGGTGGGATTAGGGTGTCCTGATATTAGTAGACCCTAACTAGAGCTCAGGCCATGGGGTCATGTGCTCTTTGGGATGCTCTAAGATGTGAGTGACAGTTTGGGGTAGGAGGCTTCAGGGCTCTGCAGATTGATGGAGGGGAAGGGATTCTGGTCCTGAGCTGAGTGAGGGCCAGGAGACTCAGAAAAGCTGGGGTCAGACTCCAGAGACATCGAGGGTGACCACAGAAGGAGGCCTGAGAGACAAAGCTCCTGTGGTCCAGGGCCATCATCAAGGCTGACCTGCTGTAAAAGGGTTAGTCTCCCAATGGGAAGAGCAGCCTGGAGTCTCCCTGTCCTTATTCCTCAGCCTGGTGCCTGCTGGACAGTGTTCTTCTTCTGACGATGCCCAAGCATTTCTTCCACACTACCGAGGAAAAGCAAGGATGGGTCTCCACGTACCTGAGCGCAGCAGGGTCGCGTTCCCCAACTGCAGGTATCTATGGAGGCTGTCTATGCAGGGGCCCTGCAGGTATGCTCTCTGGTGGTCGGCCTCGTTCACGTTCTCTAACTTGCGCTTAGAAATCTGAGAGGCCTCTTCAGTTGCGGTCCAAGATTTCAGGTCCTCGTTCAGGGAGATATAATCCCGGCCATCGTAGGCCTCCTGACAGTACCCGCGGATGAGATTCCCATCTGGACCCAGGTCACAGCCATACATCCACTGCAGAGTGTGAGGTTCTGGTGGGGACACAGTCGTTAGCGCCACCTTGCGGCCATCCTGCCTGCTGTCAATGCGTCCTTAATCCGACCTTTCATAATCAAAAGTGCAACTGAAACCTGAGCCAAACTCTGCGAAACCTGAGCCAAACTCTGCGGGGTCCTTCCTGTTAGATAAGGGTCTGGGCAGGTGTTTGGATGAAGAAGACCTAAGCCTGTCTCAGGGGAGTTGGAGGCCTCCCCTGTGATCAGGGCCTCTGTCACTCACCGTTGTCACTCTGATTGTAGTAGCCAAGCAGGGTCTTGAGGTTCAATTTGAAGTTCTTCCCAGTGTTCCTGGCTTTCAGCGTCTCCTTCTCCCAATACTCCGGCCCCTCCCGCTCCACCCACGGGGCCCGCGGCTCCATCCTTGGAGTCTGGGCGCCGCTGTCGTAGCGCACGAACTCTGTGTCGTCTACGTAGCCGACCGCGAAGTACCGGGGCTCCCCGAGGCCGGGCCGGGACACAGCGGTGTAGAAATACCGCAGCGAATGTGAGCCTGGGGGAGGCGCGCGGTGAGACCCCGACCCTGCTCCCGGGACCAGGGTCCCAGGTGAAGGCAGGGGAGACAGGGGCTAAGGCAGTAAGAAGTGTTTATTGGGTACTGCCCCCACCCGGCTCGCTGCTCCGTCCCACAGTCTCCCCACCCCGTACTCACTAGCCTGTGTCTGGACCAGGACTATGGTACTCGCCAACATCTTGAGCCAGGAAGCAGAAGACATTTTCCTTAGTACAGGGGCCTGTGAAGGGTGTAGAAGCGATTTCTGTAAACTGCTCTACTTGGAACCTCTGTGCCACAGATTGGTTTCCCCATAAACTCGGTGTCCAATAGAACTGAGAGTGTCCGCAGGTAGGAACCCGATCGGACTGGAAAGTGAAACTGTGTATACGGAAAACAGTGCCGGGCATTGTTCTGGCGTCTTTAATAAAGAAAATGATATCAAAAGTAACTGCAGACCGAGGACTTTAAGGGGACTCACGTCCTCTTCACTCTGGGGCAGCTGTGAAGGACCTGGATACTGTGGGAACCTGGCCCTCTACCCAGCCCGGCCAATCCGATACCGCCCACCCGCAGGAACAGTCTCCAAACCTAAAGCAAAACTCAGACAGCCACAGCCTCCTGCGGAATCAGGGGAGTTCGGTACCTTTGGCGTGGCTGTGAGGGGTCGTGGCCCCAGACCCTGAATTCACTCACCGCCCTGGCTCTGGTTGTAGAGGTGGCGCAGGTTCTGAAGGCACTTTTGGAAATTCTGTCTGTGCTCCTGTTTGTCCCCAGTGCTCCAGCTCCTTCTGCTAGCTCTAGCGTCCTGTCCCGAAACCCATGAACTGCCCTTTGTCCATGTAGCCCACAGCAATAAACAGAACTGGACTGGAGGAGGCGGGAAGGCGGGGACGTGGCTGTGGCAAAACAGGGAAGCAGATGTGAGCCTAAGAACAGCAGGCAGTGAGATCCTGACCAAGGCAGAAACCTGGAAACAAGAGAGAGCAAGATTGAAACCACCAAGGTATACTTCCCAAATCAAACAACACCTTTAAGCTCTCAGAACCTGAAAGCCACTTCTGAGGAGTTGAGACTTTGTCCTGACTAAATAAAGCTAGGTCTCTTTATTTTTATTAAGCTTTAGTGAGCTCTACATTTTTCTCTGCTCCCCTCTCTGCTTCTTGCCTCCTCTTCAAAACTCTTCCAAGGTCCCCATGCTCCCAATTTACTCAAGAGATCTTGTTTTTTTATACTTCCCATGTAGATTAGATCTATGTAAGTCTTTCTTAGTGTCCCCATTGTTGTCTAGGTTCTCTGGGATTGTGATTTGTAGGCTGGCTTTCTTTGCTTTATGTTTAAAAACCATTTATGAGTGAGTACATATGATAATTGTCTTTCTGGGTCTGGGTTATTTCACTCAAAATGATGTTTTCCAGCTCCATCCATTTCATTTGCTTGCAAATTTCAAGATGTCGTTATTTTTTTCTGCTGTGTTGTACTCCATTGTGTAAGTGTACCAATTTTTTTTTAACCCATTCTTCAGTTGAGGGCATTTAGGTTGTTTCTAGGTTCTGGCTATGACAAACAAAGCTGCTATGAACATAGTTGAGCACATGTCCTTGTAGCATGATTGAGCATCCTTTGGATATATACCCAAAAGTGGTATTACTGGGTCTTGAGGATGGTTGTTTCCTAATTTTCTGAGAAATCATCACATTGACATCCAAAGGGAGCTGTACCAGCTTGCACTCCCACCAGCAATGCAGAAGTGTTCCCTTTTCCCCACAACCTCTCCAGCATAAGTTGTCATCAGTGTTTTTGATCTTGGCCATTCTTACAGGTGTAAGATGGAATCTCAGAGGTGTTTTGATTTGCATTTCTCTGATGACTAAGGATGTTAAACATTTCCTTAAGTGTCTTTCAGCCATTTTAGATTCCTCTGTTGAGAGTTCTCTGTTTAGGTCTGTACTCCATTATTTTTATTGGATTATGTGTTCTTTTTGTGTCCAATTTCTTGAGTTCTTTGTATATTTTGGAGATCAGACCTCTGTCTGATGTGGGGTTGGTGAAGACCTTTTCTGTTCTGTAGGCTGTCATTTTGTCTTGTTGACCGTGTCCTTTGCTTTACAGAAGCTTTGCAGTTTCAGGAGGTCCCATTTATTAATCGTTTCTCTCAGTGTCTGTGCTGCTGGGGTTATATTTAGGAAGTGGTCTCCTGTGCCAATGCGTTCAAGTGTACTTCCCACTTTCTCTTCTATGAGGTTCAATGTGGCTGGCTTTATGTTGAGGTCTTGATCCATTTGGACTTGAGTTTTATGCATGGTGATAGATATGGTCTATTTTCATTTTTCCACAAGTTGATACCCAGTTATGCCAACACCATTTGTTAAATATGCTTTCTTTTTTCCATTTGATATTTTTTGCTTCTTTGTCAGAAATCAGGTGTTCGAAGGTATGTAGATTAATATCTAGGTCTTCGATCCAGTTCTATTGGTCCTCCTGTCTGTTCTTATGCCAATACCAGGCTGTTTTCAGTACTGTAGCTCTGTAGTAGAGTTTGAAGTTAGGGATTGTGATGCCTCCAGAAGTTCTTTTATTGTCCAGGATTGTTTTGGCTTTCCTGGGTTTTTGCCCTTCTATATGAAGTTGAGTGTTGTTCTTTCGAGGTCTTTGAAGAATAAAGTTAGGTCTCTGTATGATTATGTAATGCATGACTTAACAATGGAAGAACTAATTGAAGGAATAATTAACTGGGATTTACATACTACTATTCATCATTTTGACAATCCTTGTTGTTTTACAATTCTTGGTTTATCTCTTAAAAGTTGTTTGGTATGGCTGCCAAGATGCAGGCCTTAGAAAAACTTATTAAACAGATCACAGAGATATTCAAATCCAAACACAGGAATTTAATGGAGAACTAATTTTAGCATTGCATTGTAAGTTTAGAGAGAAACAGCCTAAGATTTTTCAAACAGCCCACCTTAATATATCCAGTAACCTGCATTTTTACAACGATCTTCATTCCAAAAACTAAGTTTGTGTGAAGTCAGAGCATTGCTCCAATGCAGCTGTCACCCTTTGCTGAAGGTGCCTGGATGCAGCCCAGCAGTGAATGCTGCCCACAGTCCACGTGGTACTGTATAGACACTCGTATAGTACAGAATAATTAATAAATCAGGCACATTAACAACTGGGGTTAGAGAGAAGGCTCAGCAGGTAAGAGCACTGGCTGCTCTTGCAGAGGATTGGGGTTTAATTCCCAGCCCACACAGCAGTTCACATCTGTCTGTAACCACACTTCCAGGGGGATCCAACACCCTCACACCAGTGCAAAAAAAATAAATTATTTTAAAAATGAACAATTTCACAAAGCAGGTAATACCCTTCCCCCCAACACCGGCTGCCCTGCAGTCACACTGTTAGTAAGGAGAGAGGACTCAGGAGCTGATGGGAGGAGGAGATGGATGAGGCATGGTGTGGACAGTGGATCTGAAAACTCAGTTGGCCCCTAAGTACCTCTATAGTGATATTTTATGTGTGTTTTATAAAATAAAGCTTGTCTGAAGATCAGAATACAAAACTAGCCACACTACTAAGCCATACAGGCCAGGCAGTGGTGGAAGACACTGTTAATCCCAGCAACCACACTAGTTAGCCATAGTGGCCAGGTGGTGCTGATAGAGGCCTTTAATCCCAGCACTAGAGAGGAATATAAAATGGGAGGAGACAGGAGCCCAGGGTCTCAGTCTGCAGTCGTGCTGAGAACAGGATCAGCCAGCCTTGGTAGAGGTAAGAACTCTGGTGGTTGGTTGCTTTACTTTTCTGATCTTTATCTTGAACACCAGTATCTGTCTCTGGGTTTCCATTATTCATCTACATCTTGTCCCCAAAATCAAATGCCAAACTTTTGGGGTATGAATTCACACACACACAAAAAGCCGTTTGCCTGTGGCTTTGCAGCCACTGACATAGGCCAGAGCTACATGCAGCCGAAGTCACTGCCCTACCAGCTTGGTTTTCCTTTCTTCTCACCTGGTAGGCTTTCCCTGAACCCCCTTCTTGGGCTGCTGCCAAACTAGGCAGCTGCCTTGAAATTCAGTCAGACTTTTACTGTTCTATGAAGTAGCAATAAGACTCACCTCCCCATCATTATCAGGGACCGATTTAGTGAGAAAATTGGGAATTCTGTTTTTGTTTTTTGTTTGGTGTTTTGAGAGAAGGTTTCTCTGTAGATTTGGAGCCTGTCCTGGAACTAGGTCTTGTAGACCAGGCTGGCCTCTAACTCACAGAGCTCCACCTGCCTCTGCCTCCTGAATGCTGGGATTAAAGTAGTGTGTCACCACCGACAGCCCAGTTTAAAACTGGGAATTTCTAAGGAAGGAATTAGTTAAAAGGGAGAGTTTTTTCCCATGTTAAAAATTAGGGAACGCAATTACAATAAAGCTAGGTCTCTGTATGATTATGTAATGCATAACTTAAAAATGGAACAACTAAATGAAGGGATAATTAACTGAGATTGACATACTATTATTCATCATTTTGATAATCCTTTTGATGTTTTGATAATTCTTGGTTTATATCTTAAAAAGTTGTTTGATTTGACTGGCAAGATACAGATCTTAGAAAAACTTAATAAAACAGATCACAGAGATATTCAGATTCAGACAGAGGAATTTATTTAATGGAGAACCAATTTCAACATTGCTTTATAGGGTTAGAGAGGAACAGCCTAAGGTTCTCAAACAACCAACCTTAATATATCCAGTAACCTTACAGGAATTGCCAAACGTTAGAGGCTCTGTAAGAACTGTTTGGATTCCTGTGCCAATGTCAGATTCAAGGAGATTCAAGAAAGCAATGGTCTCACATGGCATGTGTTCACCTTTGGTGAAGCAATTGTTAAACTTGTGATCAGCTTGTAATAGAATTGTCTCTAAAGAATGGACAAACTTGGTTAAAGCTGTTTTAGAGCCTGGTCCACAATCACAGTGGAGAAGCTGATTCAGAAAAGAGACCAAGATTACTGAACAACAGAGTAAAGCTAGAGGTATGGTATAGAAATCTCCCAAGACCAACTTCTTGGAGAAGGAGACTGGGCTACCATAGAACAGCAATCTTTGTAGGATGACCATGCTCTGACTTTATGCCCTGCAGCAGCTTTGAATGCTTGGGACAGAATTAAAGAAGTAGAAAAGAAAACTGAGTTCTCACCAGAACCCCAATCTGAGGCTGTGGTCCTGGTGGTTCACAGAAGGCATGTTGGTTCCTAGAGCTGGGGACAGGTAGGGCAGGTGAATGGGAGGTGGCCAGCCTGGCAGGTCCCACTACTGGATCTTCAACCTGCAGGCCTCAGATGGGGGCCCTGGAGCAAAACCCCTGCTTTATTCATCCACCAAGAAACCATGGCAGAATGAAGAACTGAGCTCCTGGACTCTGGGGGGACCTGGGATCCACAAGCACACAGAAGCAGCAGCAGCAGGCGGCACAGGTAGCTCTGAGTTTGAGAGCCCATAGGAGCTGAGAGGTCCTTGGTGCAGTTCAGCAATGTCAGCCAGAAGCCTTGGCCTCTGGAGTTGCTGGATGCAGCCAGGCTGGTCCACAGAATTCTGGGATTGAACTGGAGAGGAAAGAGCTTCTCAGTTCTGGGAGGGAAAAGATAAGCTTTGCTACCAGTTCTCATGTTGGAGTTCAGTGCCTTCTCAATGCAGCCGTGACCCACAGTGAGGCCAGCAGCAGGACCTGATGGAGCCTCACAGTCGCTGGGATCTTGCTCTCTTGGCTCTTGGGGACTCATCACCAAGATCCCCTGGTCCTGTGTAACAGGGCTGCTCTTGGCAACACGTACCCTGGGCAGCACCACCTGCATCCAGTGCCTAAACTGCCATCTCAATACCGATGCAGGGGTTCCCAGAGCAGTTGCACAAGCCCGCATTCCCACCCCACAATCCCACCTGCCACTGTGGCTTCCACTTGTCCTACATTCTGCCAAGCCAGCACCTCACAGCGGAGAGGATCTGGACCACCTTGAACTGTCTGGTACAGGAAGGAGTTCAACACAGCCATGAGTACCATCCAGAGGAGCTGAGGGTCTCCATTCCCTGGTTTGCATAACACCCAAACTAGAGGTCACTTCTCCCAACACCTTGGGTTTGGTTTGCTGTGGACCCGGGGGACCTGGGCTGCTCCTCCAGTAAGAACCTCTGGGTTTACCCTCACTGGCTTTCCAGCCCTGGGTCCCTGCAACTTCAGCCATGAAAGGGAGACATCCCTGAACTCAGTGCGGGCCTGCAGGCACCTTTGCTCCTACACAGCTTCAAGAGAACCACTACACTGTTGGGGGTCAGCCTTGACATAAATACCTCTTCCAGAGTGGAGGGTGGGAATTTAGAAATATAGTAAAGAATAGCAAGACGTGAACAAAAATAATAAAATGCAGAAACACACAGGATAGTATCGGGAGGGAATTTCAGTGAGTACTAAATATTCACCCTGTTTAATTTCCAGCAGCTTGATATACCCCTGATTTCAAAATGTAGGAGTAGAACAAAAGGAAAGGACTGCATTAACACACAAATTGAAAGTCACGGAGTACAGCCATAGCTCAAGCACTAGACTCGTGCCCTAGACCAAACCCTTTGTAGGCAAACCACTCCCTGTGAGGAATCCAAGTTATTTCCATACAAGGAACGAACAAGAACCTAGTTGGATCCTCAGACTTTTGTTTTAGGTAGGAACCAATTACTTCCCTATTTCAGGAGCAGGAAGTCTGGCAACAAGCCACACCTGTTGAGAATAGTCTTGAGAGAGCAGGACTCTAATTTACAACTAGGTGGGACCTTTGAGTTAGAAGCACCTTTGGTCACTTTGGGCCTCCACACTCCTGTCAGCCAAAGGCCATGAACAGCCCACACTGTGCAGTGCAGGTTGCAGGGTGCTGAGTCTCCCCAGCGCGTCCAATGCAGGAGCCCAGGAGACTGATGCCTGTGGCTGTCCCAAGGACAAGAAGCCAGCAGCTGATGTCAAGGCTGACAGCAGGGAGGACTTCACCCCTCATCATCCTGGCGACCCTCTTGGTGCCTTTCCCCTTCCAACTCCCAGCTCTCAATGGCCCCAGTTGCCCAGGTGAGCCCATGGCTGCTCTGGATGCTGTGGCCCATGCTGCTGCCCTGAGCTGTCTGAAGTGACAGCCTGAACACCAGGAATCCAGAGAGAGGCTCCTGTGTGAGAGGCGGCCTGTTGGTGTGAGCAGTGACTTCATGCTCAGCAGCTCTGCAGATGGTAAAACAGGGGCTGCAGCGGGAGGAAGGTTGCTGACCATCCCCACCTCTGAAGATAGTCAGGGAGAGGAGCAGACAGTGCCCCAGAAGTCAGTCACCTCAGCCCTGAGCAGGACGTGGGCTTTCTGTGTTCTGCCTGTGCTCCAACACTGCTGCTCCTGCAGCCCCTGGCACCCAGCACTGCCAGAGTGAAATGCTCACTCCCTGGAGTTCTTTGAATTCTGTCCTTAGTTTTTCAAAGCAGTAGCCTGGGGCTCTAGAGGTCTTGAGTTTGCACAGTAATCTGTGCAGTGGGCAAGACACCAGCCACTAGAGAGTTGACTCCAGTGTGGGTGTGGGTTCTAAAGGGGATCCCAGGCTGGCTCAGCCATCTCTGTGTTGATGGGGACTGTAGGGACGCCTTGACAGTGACAGAGTCTTCTGGGTGTATTAGAGAAACACCCAAATCCATCCTGGGAAAGGGAGAATAAAACTGAGCAGCAGTTGAAACCATGATATGAGCCCTGCTGGGGAGCTCAGAGGAAAGAAACAGCCATGCTCACAGAGTCATTGACCACAGGAAGCCATGAGGTGAGAAAGAGAAGCCAGCAAGGATGTGTGTGTGTGTGTGTGTGTGTGCGTGCGTGCGTGCGTGTGTGTGCGTGTGCGTGTGCGTGTGTGTGTGTGTGTGTGCATAAGATCTGTATAGATGAACAGCTCTAAATGTTAAAAGGCCTGATAAGTGAACAGCAGGAAGGGGAGCTGATTGCTCCAGGCAAGTTAGATCAGGACTTATTAGCTCAGGGGTGAAAACATCTTCCCAGGTCTCAGCAGACAGGCAGGCATTAGCTCCACACAGGAAGAAGACTCCTAAGGAATTAGGGGACAGGACAGGAAGTCACACCTACAAGGAAATATCAGGAAGCCAAGAATCTGCACCAGGGAGCAGGACTGTTATTCCCAGCGCAGATGGAGCCCTGGAGGAATCTATTAGGAGGCACAGCTGGTGACTGGAGAGAGGGCTGTGCTTGTTGAGAGGAGGTGCAGTCTTCTCCAGGAGACAGGAGAGACGGGACAAATAGGTGCTCTCATCGATTAAACTAACACTTTTTATTAATGTTTATTCAGGCATGACAAGGACACTTGTCTGAGGCCCTGTATGTGGCCTTAGAATTAGAGTGTCAGAGAGGGAGAGACAGATGGAGAGAGAGAGAAAGACAGGAGGGGAGGGGTAGGGAGTGATGCAGAGAGGGAGGGAGGAAGGATGTGTTTTGTCTAACAAGGTGGGCTGTCATGATGAAAATGCTCACACAGTGGGCTTTCCTGTGGCCTTAATACAACATGGGGTTTGAATAAAAAAGCCTACTTTGGCGAGCCTGCACTCTGCACTGGCAAACAAGAAGATGTGAAGACAGGACATTCGTGTCCATGCAGCCATGAGATTGCTGAAGACACAAGTCCGCCCTCGTAGGGAAATGTGTATGGAAATAGCTGTGGTGGTGCACGCCTTTAATGCCAGCCCTTGGGAGGCAGCAGCAGCAAGTTCCAGACCAGCTGAGTCTCCACAGAGTTTCAGGTCAGCCAAGGCTACCTAGTGAGACCTTATCTCAAAAATGAATGAGTAGATACAGAAATAAATAATAAAATAACGGCAGTAAAAGGGAAAACTATGCATGGAGGAGACAGTTAACTGGGTCCATCAGTGCAGCGCCTGAGAAAGTGCAGCCTGCATGGTCAGGAGTCAGGGCAGGCAGGGTCAGCAGCCTCCCCCACGGCTGAGCTGTGTGGTGGAGACCATGGGCCTCCTGGAGAAGGGAGGAGTTGGGGACAGAAATAGGAGGAAAACAATGGAAGTCATAATGGCTAAAAGTGACACCACAGAGTGACAGGAAAGAACATGGAGACTGTGTGTCCAGGACGTCTGTATTCTGATGAGCCTTGTGTCTGTGGTGATGTCATGTCCCACAGTTTTAGTGACCTTTAGTTACCTGAGGACTGAAGATAACAAGTCACACATTAGTCATAAACATTACATTTTATGTTTTGACCTTTCTGCCTAGTGACATCTAATCTGCCCTCCGGTTTATGTCACCTGGCACAGGCCCTCTGTCCATGTCCACTCCGTCCACACTGCAGAGGGCTGAGGTACTCAGGGGCCAATTCAGTTTTTAGATCCACTGTCCACACCATGTCCCGTCCACCTCCCTCCTCTCATCAGCTCCTGAGTCCTCTCTCCTTGCTAACAATGTAAGTGCAGGGCAGTCGGTGTTGGGGTGTGGGGGTCATGGTTCAGGAAACTGTTTATTTCTAAATGTGCCTGACCTATTAGTTAAACTGGATCATAGGGGAGTCTGAACGGTAACACATAGAATGTGGGCATCCTTCACTGCTGGGCTGCGTCCAGGCACCTGCAGGGTAAGGGAACAGCTGCCTTGAAGCTCTGTTCTGGCTTCACAGAAACTTAGGCTGTGGAAGGAAGGTCTTTGTCATACATGATAGCTGGGGCCAGGGATGAACCATCTGTGACAAACACTTGGAGACTGTGGGTCTAGCACGTGGCTGTTTTAACCCATTCATTCACATAAGAAGAACACAGATTCCGGAGCTGTCAGGCCTGGCAGTGTAAGCTGCCCACTGCAGGTCAACACAGAAGCCTGGTCTCTGTGGGAGTCTGTGTGGTGCTTGCAGGCCAGCACCTCTGTTTTAAAGAGAAACCATCTCTCTGCTGTGTTCCTCATCAGCTCAGACATCATGGGGAAAGAGCAAACAGCTGTAGTTATCCAGTTGGTTTCTCCTTGGAAAACCATCAGGAAAATTCTGGGCCAGGGTTCAAGAAGGGGATGTCACAGACAGACCTCCGTGCAGAGGATGGAGTCAGGACAAATCCCACGTCCTCAGTAGTGGCTTTCATGGTCTGGGGCTGGAGAATGTAGACAAGTGGTTTCAGTCTTGCTCTTCCTTGCTGCCAGGTTCCTCCTCACAAGAGTAATCTCACCTCAGGCTCCCACTGGGCATGGGTTCCTGGAGAACATAACAAAAATCTCTATGATTGCAAGTTACAAAGTCCGCCCGACTTTGTGCGGCTCTGCTTTGATTCTATCTAGGCCTGAGCACCTGGACTTTTGTGCCCTGCGCTCTCCTGCTGCTGGCGTCCGCCCTGGCCCCAAGCCAGACCTGCGCAGGTGAGGGAAACGGGCTCTGCCAGAGGGCGGCGGGGGGGTGGGGGGGTGGGGGGGGCGGCACCGGGGAAGCCGCAGCCCAGCGAGGCCCAGCCGGACCCCCCCCCCCCCCGGCCCGGCTTCTGGGAGCCCCAGTTCATCTCTGTTGGCTAAGTGGACGACACACAGTGGGTGGAGCAGGAGTACTGGGAGAGGCAGACACAGATCGCCAGGAACAAAGACTTTCCGAGTTGACCTGAGGACCCTGCTCTAAGACTGCTACAACCAGAGCAAGGGCAGTGAGTGTCCGCGGTCGGATCTCTCATCAAGGATCAGCCGAAAACGTCCCGAGCCCCACGTCCCAGATTCTCCCTGAAGATTTCGGAACCGCAGAGACGCTGGAAAGATGATGGCCAGGACCCACTTTCACTTTCAGTGTAGAGAAGTCCGCTTGCGGGTGGGCGGGGCCGCGGGTCGCGTAAGACAGGGACCGGGCTGTGGGTGGGGTCCCCGCAGTCCATCCAGGAGATGTCAGGCTGTGAAATGGGGTCAAACGGGCGCCTCTACCGCGGGTACAGTCAGTTCACCTACGACGGCCACGATTACATCGCCCTGAACGACGACCTGACGACGTGGACGGCGACGGACACGGCGGTGCAGATCGCCCGGAGCAAGTGGGAGCAGGGTGGTGCTGCTGAGAGTGAGGAGGCCGAACTGGAGGGCGCCTGCTGCGCAGACACCTGGAGAACGGGGAGGACGAGCTGCGCACAGGTTCTGGCCTTGGGCAACTCTTCCCTCTGCTCTTGGGCTGGGCTCAGTCCTGAGGAAGAGGAAACCCTCAGCTGGGGTCATGCCTCTGTCTCTTCTTGTTTTTAATTTTTTAAAATATGTTTATTACAAAAAAAATCACACACCGAAATTAACCAGAACTAAGACTATATACAGCTCAGTGAATTTCAGTACAGTCACAGGAGTCATTACGAACGTGTGGAGAGACCGTTTGTATTTTACGCATTCGTTATCAAATATGATTCATGCACTTATCCAGCACCAACACGCAAAAAATGAAGGAAAAAGAAAAATCCAAACAGATTTATAACTAGAAAACAATTAACTTTGTATCCTGCTTCATAACTCAAGTCCATTGCCTGCATTCAGTCCTGCCGCATCCCTGGTATTTATGCGATCTTCCTATACTGTACACATGTGTACAGGTGTCTGCACATAACCGTATACTGTTGGCTATATCCCACATATGGGGAAAACCATTGTAGTTTATTTATGAGATTGTGTGGCATCGATTAATAACATACGTGCTAAGTCCATCCATTTTCCTGAGTATTTTGTGATTACATTGATTAGAGCCAAACAGTAATCCATCTTACTTGTATACCAAATTTCCATTATCTATTCATCTGTTGATGGACACCTGGGTTAAATCCAGTTCTTTGCCCTCGTCAATAAAGCAGCAATAAACATGGGATGAAAATATGTGCCCAGGAGTAATAGAGCTGAGTCGTATGATAGTTCTATTTTTAAGCTTTTTGAGTAATATTTAAAATGATTTTCACAATGACTGTTTTAATTTACACACACACACACGAGCAAGGACTCCCCTCCCTCCACGTCCTCTCCAACATTTTCTGTCAGATTTGTTGATGACAGCCTTTCTGACTGGGGTGAAGCGCTATCTCTAAGCAGTTTTATTATCTTTATTTCATTCTTTCATGTGGATGAGGGTTTTGCCTGCATGTGTGCATGTGCACCATGTGTGTGCCTGGTGTCTAGGGTCAGAAGAGGGTGTCAGGTCCCTGGGGCTGGAGTTACACACAGTGCATCTAACCCAGGTCCTCTGCAGAGCATCAAGTGCCTTCACCTCTGAGCCAACTCTCCAGCCCCTCAAAGGAGTTTAATCTGCATGTCATGAAGGGTAGAGATACTGAACACAGTGAAAATGGTTAGTGGCCACTTGTGTGTTTTTTCTTTTGTTAAGACAACTATCTCTCCAGTTTCCTCATCCACTAGTTGATTGGCAAGGTTGGTTCTCTGCTGTTTAGTTTCTGCAGTTCTTCCTGAATAGAGACTCTAGTCCCCTGCCTGCAGTATAGCTGGTACAGGTTTCTTCCTTCTCTTCTCTCTGCTGATTGTGTCCTACGCCGTGGAGAGAATTTATTTTCATGTTGACGCGTGGCTTCATTAGCTCCTGTGGTATTGTCCTATTTTGAAGTTTTTGCTCAATCCAATATCTGGAAGAAAATCCCTGTTTTCTTCTTGAACTTTGTGTTTTTCGGGTTTTAACATTTCCAAGTTTACTTTTGTACAAGGAAAAAGGTGAGCATCTGAATTCATCTTCTCGGGTAGGAGAACGATGTTGCAGCAGCGGGTGTAGAATGGGCTCTCTTCAGTGTGTGCTTTGAATTCCTCGTGGAAAACTGAGTGTGCAAAGCTTTGCCATTTTATTTCCAGGGTCTCAATCCTAGATCTTCGATATTTCCAGTCTAGTTTGTGCCAGGTCCAGGCTGTCTTTGTCACTACAGCTTTGCAGTAAAATGTGAGGTTGGGAGTGGAGCAGCTGCAGGTTGTTGGCTGCTCATGGTTTTGTCATTGCATGTAAGTTCTTGTCGTTCTTTCTCAAATGACGGAATATGTCAGAGTCTTCATAGTATCACATTAAATCTGCATATTAATGTTGGTACTATGGGCATTTTTACAACATTAACTCTGCCAGTTCAGGAGCATGGATTGTCTTCCCATCCTCTAACACCCTCTTCTGTGATTTCCTGTGTCAGTGTCTAGTGTTTTCATTGCAGACTTCTTTCCTTTCTTTGGTTACATGTATCTCTAGACACTGATTCTGGTGGAGTCACGTTGATTGTCGTGCATTTCCTAAGATACACTGCTGGCACAAATGAAGGCTACTTTTTAAATATTGATGTTGTATCTGGAAACCACGGGTGTTTATTAGGTCTCAGAGTTTTCTGTGGACTCAACAGGATCTTCTAAGTAAGGAATCATGTTGTCTGGAAATAGAGGTAGCATGAATTTTTCCTTTTCTATTTTCATCCTGTTTATGTCTACTTTCTGTCTATCTCTGATAGCTTATATAAATCATCACTGGATCAGATAGGATGGTGGAGAATGTACTCCCTTGTCTCCTCCTGGCTTTAAAGGAAACTCGGGCTGTCTCTCCTTCTGACATCATATCCACCTGTCCCCTGTCTCTCACATGTGGGAGGTGGAAAGTTCTTTTTGACCTCCTTACCTTTAGCTTAGACTGACTCTCCCAGGGCTCACCTTTCTCTCAGGACAATTCAGAGTGTCTCCAGAGGGAAGGAGAGAAGGTCCTGAAATGACCAAGGCAGTTGACCATCAGTCTGCAGTCCTGTGGGGGCCACAGCCTTGCTCAGGCGCAGGTCTCTGCCTACACCCAAGGTCTCTGGACTCTGACTTCAGTGATGCTGAATCCCTCAGCTCCACCCAGTCAGGAGCAGAAGTCCATTTTTCCTGATGTTAACTCTAGAGTTCTCTGACCCTGGGCCGCTGTCCTCTGGTTTAATGGTTGCTGCCTTTGAAACCACCCTAGTCAGCCACTGCAACTCTGCCATTACAAGCAGGAGCTGGACCACAAGAGCTGAAGCCTGAGGAAATTCTGTTCCCTCAGGCACCGAATCTTTCAAAGCTACTAAGAGAAATTATCTAGATTTCTGTTCCACTAAAGAACTCACGATTCAAAGGCTGAGGTAGAATCCTCTTCCCAGAGAGGCTGAATAGCAAGCAGCTCACCTAGCTCACCTCTCTCACCTCCCAAGAAGTCCTCCTGCTGCTTCTGGCCCCTCCTCAAAACCCCTTCTCAACCTGTCTCCTCCTAACAACTTCCTGTCAGCTGGTTGCTGACCCAGCCTCTAGGACCACAGGTGAATTGTATTTAATTGGACATATCTTTGCATCTTTAAGCAAATGTCCCAGAGCATAAACAAAAAAACCTTAAAATAATTTCTACAACACTGGGCTCTTTCACCCTCATATAAAATTTCCTTCAGATGAGATTATCCAGAACCCTGTGTGTGAGTTACAGGGGATTTTCATCCCCTCCTCACCCAATTCTGACCTTTCCCAGGAACGTCTCATGGACCCTTCTGGAGTCCCCAGGAAGAATGCAAAACACCTGACATTTCCACCTCTTCTCCTCAGACCCGCCAGAGACACATGTGACCCATCATCCTGGATATAAAGGTGTTGTCACTGTGAAGTGCTGGTCCCTGGGCTTCTATCCTGCCTTCATCACCCTGACCTAAAAAGGGAGGAGTAGGAGCAAACACAGGACATAGAACTGGTGGAGACAAGACCTTCAGGGGATGGAACCTTCCAGAAGTGGGCATCTCTGGTGGTGCCTTCTGGAGAGGAGCAGAGATACACATGCCATGTGTACCATGAGGGACTGCCTGAACCCCTCACCCTGAGATGGGGTAAGGAGGGAGTGGGTGC
This sequence comes from Microtus pennsylvanicus, assembly GCF_037038515.1. Lineage (NCBI taxonomy): Eukaryota > Metazoa > Chordata > Mammalia > Rodentia > Cricetidae > Microtus > Microtus pennsylvanicus. The sequence continues at coordinate 1,112,975 of NC_134585.1, read as the reverse complement.
AGAGCTGGGGTCAGGGAAAGCTGGAGACTTCTGCAGACACTCAGCAGGGTGAGGCATTATAGCTTAGGTCCTGACCCTCACCTTCTCTTGCCTTCCCTCCTAGATCTTTCCCAGTCCACCATCACCATCATGACTATTGTTGGTGCTGTCCTTGGAGCTGTGGTCTTCTCCTAGGTTTTATTATTGGTGTGATGATGTGGATGAGGAAGAACACAGGTATGTAAGGGGCGGGTCTGCATTTTTTTTACTTTCTGTTTTTGCATTCAGCACATTCAAGAAGGGTGCACACTCAAACAACACACACACACACATACCACACCACACCCATGCCCATCTCTGGATCTGTATGCTGACAATCACCTTACTGTAGGGAAATGTTCATAACCCTGGTGCTGGAGGTGATGGGACCTGATCCTCAGAGGTCAGAGGGGAAGGTCCCTGCTGAGCACAGACCTCCAGTCTGCCATTGGCTCTCTCCCTGCACACCTCCTTCTCCTGCCTGCTGACCCTTCCCTGGTCTGCAGTCACAATTCTGAAAACTATGGGGACCGGGACTTCCCTGGGCTCTCACAGTTTTTCCTCTCACAGGTGTAAAGAAGGCAACTTTGCTCCTGCTGCAGGTCAGTGTTCAGGGAAGAATCCTCCCTGAGGCACTGGAGTGGAGGCTGAGCTGATGGTTTCCCCTCCAGCCCCACCTGTCAATCTCCTGACTGTGTCTGGTTATTTCTCCTGCATGCAGGGACAGTGTCCAGAGCTCTGTCTTGTCTCTGGAGGCTTGAAAAGGTGACACCCTAGGGCCTGGAGTTGGGGCTGAGGCAAGGAGGAGAGGACTGGGTCTCAGGGCCTTTCTGACTTAGACTTTTCTGAGTGGTGGCCTTTGGGACGTCCTTATAGTGACTTTCGTGGCTCTTTTTCTTTACCTTGGAACAGCTGCCTTGTGGGCCTGAGCGACCAGTTCTGACCTAAGAACAAACAAATTCTCTGTGGACAGCAATGTCTGAGGGTTTCTGCTTTTCCTGTGCCAACCATCCTTGCATTCCTCAGCCAACCATCCTGGTCCACCACAGGCAGGAGGGGACATCTCTATTTCTGTCACCTTCATGCTGCCCTGAGTTCCAGCCCTCGTCTTTCCTACTGAACATAAAAATCAAATGTGCGCCTGATGATTCATGTCCTTAATTGAGACATTGGCAGTCAAATTAAAGGAGAGAATTCTGCAAGTGTGATGTAGAAAATAAATGGCAGGAAGGAGACCCTTCCAGGATCTGTGTTTGTTGTGCTTAGTGACCAGGGGGGCACAGGAGGAGTCTGTGGGAGCTGAGTGAGGACGGGGCTGTGCTGGGTGGAGCTCTGTCCATGTGGGCTTCCTGTGCTCACTCCTCAGCTCAGTACTCCCTGGCTCTTCTGTCCTTGTCACTTAGTACAAGCACATGCTGAGACACTCTGATCACAGGAATACATAGGTGTCCCCAGCCCTGTCCTGTGTCCAGGATGAGAGCAGCCAGGGCTGCAGTGTGAGGTCTGCCTGGACTCAGTCCTGGCTGTAGCCTTTACCCCTTCCTTCCTGTTTACTTCTATATTAGTCTGTATGGAGGAGCCGCCCTGGGGTCATTCCTGTGATTGCTGCCTGTCTCTTTCTCCTTTGAGTGTGACCACAGCAGGAGCTGTTTTTCCTGTCCTTGTCCCAACAAGGCCCCTGCACTCAGGAGGTGATCTTCAGCCTCCTGAGCTCCTGCCTCCTTCCAGAGCTGTTGCCTGGAGTTTCTCTCTCCTACCCCCCTGTCTTTCAGAACCTAACCCTTGTGTTTAGGATCAGCAGAAAGGACTGATCCACAGGGTCTCAACTTAGATCCGGCCTTGTTTGTACTGTGTTCTGCTCTGCTCCACTGCCTCTACCTCCCTGGCTCTGGGAATCCTGGTGCTGCCTCTGAGGGTAACTCTAAAACTCATAGGCAGATTCCGCTAGTGTGTGCAGCTAGGAAACTGATGAGGATCACAGTAACTTTGGTAATATTGGCATCAGCAGGTAAAGCCTTTGTGTGGTGAATCTTCCCATGTAGCACATCTCAGTGCATCCGAGAAGTTTCCTTTAACAGGGAAGAATTTGTTGGGCAGAGCTGGTGAACATTTAACCCCTGAATTCCATAAACCCAGGCAGGCAAATCACTGAGATCCAGGCCAGTCTGGTTCAGGACTGTCAGGGTTACACAGAGAAACCCTGTCTGGAAAAATAAAATCAAAAAAACAAGCAAAAAAATTGAAGAAATTATGAATGCTTCCTCACAGGAGAATCAGTTCATTTCAAAGAAATGAAACAAAATCAGCAGTGAGTGGCCTGTTCATTGATCTGTTTTAAAGTTTTTTAACAATCTGGATCTAGCCTTTCTCTGTGTGTAGCTTTATAATTGCTGTAACTTGAGCTGGAGCGATGTCTAGGAGGTTAAGATCACTCCTGCTCTTTCAGAGGTCCTGAGTTCAATTCCCAGCGTCTGGTGCCCTCTTCTGGCGTCCAGCACACATGCAGGCAGAACACTGTATACATAATAAATAAAGATTTGTTTTTGGTATTACTTTAAAAAAAATCCCAGTCCAAATTCCCACTACTTCCCCTCCTCCCATTCCCTCCACACATTCTCCCACCCCACCCCCTTTAATCCTAAGAGAGGGTAAGGCACTTTGCTTTGTGGAAAGTCCAAGGCCTCCCTACTATATTTAGGCTGAGCAAGGTATCCATCCAAAGAGAATAGGATCCCAGGAAGCCAGTACATGCAGTAGAGACAAATCCCAGCGCCACTGTCATTGGCCCCTCAGTCTGCCCCAACTGTCAACCATATTCAGAGGGTCTAGTTTGGTCCTATGCTTGTTCCTTCCCAGTCCAGTTGTAGTTGGTGAGCTCCCATTAGCTCAGGCAAACTGTCTCAGTGGATGAACCCTTCCTGGTCTTGACCTCCTTGCTCATATTCTCACTCCTTTCCCTCTTCAATGGACCTTGGGAGCTCAGTCCAGTTCTCTGATGTGGGTCTCTGCCTCTGTTTCCATCTGTTGTTGGAAGAAGGTTTTATAGTGATATTTAAGATAACCATCAGTCTGACTATACGGCAAGGATAGTTTGAGCCTCCTCTCCTCTACTGCTTAGAGTCTTAGTTGGGTTCTTCCTTGTGGATTCCTGGGAATTTTCTAGATCCAGGTTTCTTTCTAACCCTGTAATGGCTCCCTCAGTCAAGATTTCCCTTTCCTTGCTTTCATGTCTGTCCTGCGTGCAAATGGATGGCATTAGGAAACACTATCCTGAGTGAGGAAACCCAAACCCCAAAAAGATGAATACAGTATGTACTCACTCATAAGTGGATACTAGCCATAAACAAAGGACATTGAGCCTGTAATTCATGATTCTAGAGAAGCTAAGTAATAAGATGAACCCAAAGAAAAACATATATAGATCCACCTGGAAATTGGAAACAGATAGGATCCTGACAAAACTGGGAGCATGGGAACAGGGGGTAGAAGGAAGGGGAGGGAGGGTTGAGGAGAACTGGAAGGAATGGGATAGTAGAGATGAATAAAGATTTATTCTTAAAAAGTGCTGTAACTCCTGTGTTGCTGTTCTTCCAGCTTCAGACTGGAGCTACCATGGTATCTGTGTCCTCTTCGCAACTGTGAACTTCAGATTTTTCCAGCTTTGTCTCCAGCACTGGTCATCTGCTTCCCTGGCCCTCTGTCCCTGAGGAACATCCAGTGTAGTGCCACTGGTCACCTGAGCAAGGTGATGCTTCAGCAATGGGAAAGGGGCCGAAGCCAAGTTCTGTTAAATCCTCCTAGTCCTGTTTGGACCCACAGCATCTTCTTTTGCTCACTTCCTAGGATTCATGAAAGCCCTGATTACAGATTACTCTGTCACACAGTGTATCACTCTGTTACAGAGTGTATCGCTCTGTTACATAGTGTATCACCTGTTACACAGTGTATCACCTGTTACACAGTGTATCACCTGTTACACAGTGTATCACCTGTTACACAGTGCATCACCCTGTTACACAGTGTATCACCCTGTTACACAGTGTATCACCCTGTTACATAGTGTATCACCCTGTTACACAGTGTATCACCCTGTTACATAGTGTATCACCCTGTTACACAGTGTATCACTCTGTTACATAGTGTATCACCCTGTTACACAGTGTATCACCCTGTTACACAGTGTATCACCTGTTACACAGTGTATCACCCTGTTACATAGTGTATCACCCTGTTACACAGTGTATCACCCTGTCACACAGTGTATCACCCTGTTACATATTGTATCACCCTGTTACATATTGTATCACCCTGTTACACAGTGTATCACCCTGTCACACAGTGTATCACCCTGTTACACAGTGTATCACCCTGTTACACAGTGTATCACCCTGTTACACAGTGTATCACTCTGTTACACAGTGTATCACCCTGTTACACAGTGTATCACCCTGTTACACAGTGTATCACTCTGTTACACAGTGTATCACCCTGTTACACAGTGTATCACCCTGTTACACAGTGTATCACTCTGTTACACAGTGTATCACCCTGTCACACAGTGTATCACTCTGTTACACAGTGTATCACCCTGTCACACAGTGTATCACCCTGTTACACAGTGTATCACTCTGTTACACAGTGTATCACCCTGTTACACAGTGTATCACCCTGTTACACAGTGTATCACTCTGTTACACAGTGTATCACCTGTTACACAGTGTATCACTCTGTTACACAGTGTATCACCCTGTTACACAGTGTATCACTCTGTTACACAGTGTATCACCCTGTTACACAGTGTATCACCCTGTCACACAGTGTATCACTCTGTTACACAGTGTATCACCCTGTTACATAGTGTATCACCCTGTTACATAGTGTATCACTCTGTTACACAGTGTATCACCCTGTTACATAGTGTATCACCCTGTTACACAGTGTATCACTCTGTTACACAGTGTATCACTCTGTCACACAGTGTATCACTCTGTTACACAGTGTATCACTCTTCTTGTACTCAAAGGTTTGATGTTGATGTTGTATCTATGGGTAAAATAGAATAGCACTGTTCTAGAGCCAAAAACTCTTTGGTAAAATCAGATTTCTGTGGAATGATTAATCGTGTAACCCAGATTGCACCTAATAGTATTCATTGTATGTCTAATGTGTTGTATAAACTTCCCCATGGGATGGGACCATACTGGAAGAGCATTTATCTCCCATGCATGAAGAAGCTTGAGGTGCAGTTTCCAGCAATAACACAAACTAACCCTGAAAATGAAGTTCTTTGATTGTATCTGCTTTCTCCTAATTAGAAACTTAACCAGTAAGATCCTGTGTGTGACCTTTGAACAATGTGTTCTGTCTGTGTCTTAACGGTGGCCCTGTGGTGTTAAGAAGGTAACAGTTCAACCCCCTGGCAGGGCCTGTGGTCATCAGAACCTCTGAGCTCAATTGACTAAAGCCCCCATCTGCCTGCCACACAGTGTGTTCTAAAGGGCACCTGCTTTGTAACTTTTGATTGAAGTTTTTTGGGGATAGTTGCCTAAACTATATAAAAGAATGAAAGTTTAAAATAATGTAATTTGATTTTCAAGTTAAACTATCAGCATTAAGGAATAATCAAACAAAACATTATGAAACTTGGACTGGTCAGTTGGTTCAGAGGTTAAGAGCACTGACTGCTCTTCCAGAGGTCCTGAGTTCAATTTCTAACACCTTCATGGTGGCTCACAGCCATCTGTAATGAGATCTGATGCCCTCTTCTGGCCTGCAGGCAGAACACTGTGTACATAAGAAATAAATAAATGCAAACAAACAAATAAATACAACCTTTTAAAAATTATGAAACTTAGCCACTGCAAATTCCATTATCTACAAAAGTATTGTAAAATAACTCATTAGCATTTGGTTTTGGCCAGAATATAAACTGCCTAATTACGTATTTTTCTTTTACTTTATATGATTAATTTTTTTTTGTTTTTGTTTTTCGAGACAGGGTTTCTCTGTGGTTTTGGAGCCTGTCCTGGAACTAGCTCTTGTAGACCAGGCTGGTCTCAAACTCACAGAGATCCGCCTGCCTCTGCCTCCCAAGTGCTGGGATTAAAGGCATGCGCCACCACCGCCCGGCTTATATGATTAATTTTTAAATGGCCAGGATACTTACGAACAAAATCCTTGGGCAACTTCTACTACTTTAGCTATAACAGAAAAAAGTATTTAGATAATATGTTTGGTGGCGATGAAGTCAGTAGGCTTCACTGTATCAAGACTTCACTTCTGGGTGCCACTTCATGGTGACACACTCCTTTAATCCCAGCATTTGGGAGACAGGTGGGAGGATCTCTGTGACTTTCAGAACAGCTTGGCTGTGTAAAGAGACCCAGTCTCAAACAATAAAACAAATAAAACTTCACAACTGAGAGATCTTATAGAAGAGAGAAAGCATCTTTCAATCGGGAGTCGCGGGAATCTTTAATGTTTGATTTGTATAAACTGTGAGGTGTCCATACTCACCCCAACATGAGGTGACATAATAGATAATTGTCTGCCCCAGGATCTCAGGGTCTCAGTGGCAGTCTGAGTCCACACCTGAAGATTGTGAACCTTTGCAGGGACTCCAGGACATCAGGACAGGGAGGAGAGCCATTGCACCACCTCATCCTGAGTGGATGCCCTGAAAAGAATACACTGACCCATAAAATTAAGAGCCCTGTGGGTAGTGAGCCCTACACAGGCCTCCTGAAGTGTATACAGTGTCTTAGAACCCCAAGAAGAAAGACCCAGCTTTGTATTAAAAGTGACCATTCATCCTGTGTGTAAGAAGAGTTTGTTAATTTTGGGGCCTCTTTATGCAAAATGTTGCACACTGCCTGGGTACACTGAAAGAGTGTGGGACTGACCACACCTGCATGTATACACACACACACACACACACACACACATACACACACACATACACCACATACACAAACACACACATACACACACACACACCACACACACATACACCACACACACATACACACACACATCACACACACATACACACATACATACACACCACACATACACACACACATACACACATCACACACACATACACACACACCCCCTACATGACAGGTCCCCAGACATGACAGCAAACCACTCAGAGGACAGTCACTGGGATGAGGCTGCCTGTAGCTGTGAGGCTGCAGGGTGGAGAAGGCAAGCAGAGCGACTGTCAGTGTCTCCCTTCAGGAACGGGGTGTGGGGGTGCTGCTCCAGGGCTGGGTAGCTGGTCAGGGTCTTAGGATATGGGAAACAGAACAAAAATGGCATTCAAGGAGAAAATTTGTCACAATTAACAGAGGAACATTTAAATATCTAAACACATCAGTGTTGGGAATCTTAGGACTGAGGTTCCCAGTGCACCAAGGAGGGAGATTTCACAGGGAGCTCTGTCAGCCTGTTCAGCCTGCACCACTGCAGCAGGGCTCAGGGAAGATGCCACCTCAGGGCTGCGGAGGAGAAGCAGCCACACTCTCCTGCACTGGCCCCACAGTCACACCCCCCTGTGTCTGTGCCAGCCTGCACCCCATGCCAGCCACACTCCAGGCTCACCAGGGCACATCACAGCTGGAGGTCCTCAGTGTCAGTGGTCACCACAGTTACAACAGGTCCCGCACCCTCAACCAGAACACACACATTGCCGTTCCTGTCTTCCCCTTCCTGTAACAGCTGTGGTCCTGAGAGCAAGCATCTGACTGGGCCCAGAGATGCAGGGACTCTGTGCTGAATCTTCCTCTCACACCACCACCCAATAGTGGCCTTCCAGCCTGGACACCCAGTCTGCACAGCGGGGCTCTCCAGTGACATCAGAGTGGAAGGTTCAGCTGCTGTCAGGAACTAAGTGGTGCAGGGGCTTAAACTCCCTTTAATTCCCAGAGGCCAGGCTAGTCTACAAGAGCAAGTTCCAGCACAGGTTCCAAAACTACAGAGAAACCTTGTCTTGAAAAACCAAACATACACACACACACAGAAAAAAAAACCCACCAAAAACCCACCTCTACAAATACCACCCATTCCTTCCATTTTCAAGAGAGTTTAGCTGTACAGCTTCCCTCTTGGGGAGAAATACTTCAGGACTTGACTTTATACAAATTTTAAGTGTAAAATACAGATTTACCTTCTGCCCATGAAACTGGAGATGGAAGCTGCGGGCACCTCTCATTTTAATTGGCCTCTAGGGACACTGGTGTTTGCATTGACTTCTCTGCCAGTTAAGTTATTGGTGATGTAGGTGACCAGCAGACATACTGGGAAACCAGAGTCTTGGTTATGAGGAGTCCCAGCGGTTGGTTCTCAGCACAGTTCCTAAGGCACTAGTGACAAGAGCGTCATCAGCCCCACTGTGAATTCTGCTCTGTCCTCATTAACCCTGAGATCATGTTCCCAAGCTGTCACAGGACACTGTGGTGTTAAAGACCGTGAAATTCCTAAATAAACTTTCCATGCGCTAACATGATTTTTACACAACTAATACTTTGTTTAAACAACAACATTTTACTACAATTCATCATAAATGTACATTGTGATTAAATTAACTACAGGATTTGTAGGCTTTTTTTTTTTGTCTCCCTTGGGCAGGCCCCCTGCTGGTGGACTTGAAGTGGCCCCAGAGTTGGCACAGGAAGCACCCAGACAGGAAATTCTCAGCACGAAGGAGATTACACAAGAGGGACATGGGGGAGGGGGTTTGCTATCTCTGGGTGTAACAAAGACAGCAGCAGGAGTGTTAAGTCCTGATTGGATGTTAGTCAGGGTGGCCAAATAAGGAATTTTGATTGCTGGACCTTGATGTTTTAAAATTGGACCTTGGTGATCAACCTGCAGGGCAAACACTTGTATGGAATTAAGAGCTTTTTCAGGATACAAACACAGGGCCTATCTTAACTCATTTATGAGCCATCAAGGAAGCCAGAATTCTCCCACAATACCTGAAAATGTTAGTAACCCAAATCAAACACAAAGATAATTAGAAAGTTGTTCTTCAACACATTCCTGATATAAGACAATTGTTTGCTGCAGAGGAGTTATATCAAGTGGAATATATCAGAGCAGTATCTCTCAAGCTAGCATTGCAAGCTGAATAATATTATGACAGAGAAGTACTCTGCTATCTTTCATGCTTTCACTCAGCACGCAGGATTACAGAATAATTAATTCTAGGAGTGTTCTGTGTCCATCATGGCATGCTACTCTGAGGGTGGGAACAAAGGCTCAGCTCTCCATGATAAGGACATAAATCAGACAAGTTGTAGGTAGGGCTTTAGACCCTCCTTAATTCTGTCGTCTGATGTGGGATTCCCCTCTGTGTGCTGTGATTACCATTAATGAATAAAGAACTGCATTGACCTATAGCAAGGCAGAACTTAGCGAGGCTGGGAAAACTAAACTGAATGCTGGGAGAAAGAAGGGTGGAGTCAGAGAGAAGCCATGGAGTTGCCAGAGACAGAATTGGGAACTTTACTCCGTAAACCACAGTCACTTGGCGATGTACAGATTAATTAAAATGGGTTAAATTAAGATGTAAGAGTTAGCCAAAAGGAAGCTAGAGCTAATGGGCCAAGCAGCGATTTAATCAATACAGTTTCTATATGGTTATTTCAGGGGTAAAGGGCTAGGAACAAACCAGCGGCTCCTTCTACAGTTGTGAGCTGGTGGTCACATACATTTGCTAAACTTGAACTGACATTGTTTGATGCAGCATTAAGGAATTTGATGATATGGGTTTCAAGAAAATAACATTAAATGCAACGATTATATCTATGTTTTTAAAAAGACGGCTCATGGATTTCCCACTAGACCAGCAGCACACTCAATTTGGATATGTTGTTTTTAAATCATTTTAAAAAGGAGTTTTTCCTTTGCTTATTCTTTCTTTTTGCCTTTATAAAGGCTATCTTCATTTTTAAAATAAAATATGCAACTAATGCTATCTTGATTTTTAACATCAAAGTTCATTTAGTGACCATGGACGGTCTATAATGCAATTGGAGTAAAATACTGACGTTTAAACAAAGAATCATTCAGGTAATAATCATGTCATAGCATGTATAATTAAGTGAGAAAATTCACGGTCCCCAAAAGCACAGTGTCTTGTGACAGCTTGGGAACATGGTCTGAGGTTTACGGAGGACAGAGCAGAATTCAAGTGAGGCTGATGACGCTCTTGTCACTAGTGCCTTAGGAACTGTGCTGAGAACCAACCGCTGGGACTCCTCATAACCAAGACTCTGGTTTCCCAGTATGTCTGCTGGTCTCTTGTGTCACCAATAACTTAACTGGCAGAGAAGTCAATGCAAACATCCGTGTCCCTACAGGCCAATTAAAATGAGAGGTGCCCGCAGCTTCCACCTCCATTTTCATGGGCAGAAGATGAATCTGTATTTTACACTTAAAATTTATACAAAAACCGGGCGGTCCTTGGGCTTCCCACAGGTCAGGGAACCCTGATTGCTCTTCGAGCAGATGAGGGAGGGTGACTTGATCGGGAGAGGGGGAGGGAAATGGGAGGCGGTTGCGGGGAGGAGGCAGAAATCCTTAATAAATAAATAAATTAAAAAATAAAAGAAAAGAAAAAAAGAAAAAAAATTTATACAAAAACCAAGTCCTGGAGTATCTTCTCTTTTTTTAAAAATATTTATTTATTATGTATACAATAGTCTATCTGTGTGTATGCCGAAGGCCAGAAGAAGGCACCAGGGTCTTATTGCAGATGGTTGTGAGCCACCATGTGGTTGCTGGGAATTGAACTCAGGACCTTTGGAAGAGCAGGCAATGCTCTTAACCACTGAGCCATCTCTCCAGCCCCCTGGAATATCTTCTCCAAGATAAAAGTTCTAATATTAAACTCTGTTAAAAGGGTGGAGGGTGGAGTTAGCGTGTGGAAGTAGTTTTGCATACAGAATTTGAACCTGGCACCTCTCAGCTCATGACTGCAGCTGAGCCTTCTACATCTACCATGACCTTCCCCTGAAGGTCCCCACGGGAGATGGGGTCAATGCTGGAAAGTCTTCACAAGTGTTGGTGTGAGAGGAAGAATTCAACACAAAGACACCATGTAGCTGTTTGTCCTCAGGGCCAGAAGCTTGAGATCGATTGTAAGGTTGTGAACCTGCCAGGCATGTTTTCTGAGTGTGTGTGGGGATGTTGTAAAGTGGAGCAGAGCAGAACACAGCCCCACAGGACCAGATCCATGTTGAGACCCTGTGGATCAGTCCTCTCTGCTGATCCTACAGACAGGAGTTAGATTCTGAAAGATGGGGAGGGGAGAACCTCCAGGTAACTGTAGTAGTAGGGGCGGCGGGGTTGCGTCCCCAGCACCGGGCCGCCCCCACAGCTAGCTTATGCCCCGAAATAATTACACAGACACTGTATTCTTTTAATCACTGCTTGGACCCATCTCTATCTAGCCTCTTCTAGGCTAACTCTCGCACCTGGACTAGCCCATTTCTTATCATCTGTGTAGCACCGGTCTTACCGGGAAGATTCTAGCCTAAGTCCATCCTGGGTCGGAGCTTCAGAGCGTGCGTCTTCCCTGGAGCAGGTAGCATGGCGTCTCTCTTGCGTCTGCTCAGGAGAGGAGAGCTGCGGAGTCTGACCTCACTTCCTCTTCCTCCCAGCGTTCTATTCTGTTTACTCCACCCACCTAAGGGTGGGCCTAGCAGTTTCTTTATTGCTTACAATGAAATCAACAGATTGATATATGACACTCCCACATCAGGTAACAACCACGGAAGGAGGCAGGAGCTCAGGAGACTGAAGCTCATCTCCTTAGTCCACAGGCTCCTGAGTGCAGGGGCCTAGCTGGACCTTGGGGGGACAGGGATGGAAAACACCTCCTACTGCTGTCACTCAGGGACCTCACAGGACAATGAGGCAGGTACCACTCACAGGAACAAGAACAGACCTAGTCCTCCATACTCACTAAAAAGACAAGAAATAAACACAGAAGACGGGGAAAGAGCCACAGCGGCATGAGTTCAGGTTAACCTGTCAGAGCAGCCCTGTTGCTCATAATCCTGGACACGGACAGGGCTATGCCCATCCCTGTGTCCCTGTGACCAGGCCCTGCCACCATGTGGTTGTACTAAGTGACAAGGACAGAAGACCCCAGGAGGACATAGTCCAGGAGTGAGCACACCACATGGCTGAGCGCCACCTGGTACAGCCCCATCCTCACTCAGCTCCCACAGACTCCTCCTGTCCCCCACCCTGACACTCAGCACAGCTAACACAGATCCTGGAAGGTTCTCCATGCTGCCATTTATTTTCTCCATCACACTCAGAATTCTCTCCTTTAGGTTGACCTGCTAATCTCCCATGTCAAGGACACATGAAGAACCAAGTTCACATTCAGATTCTTATTTTCAGTGGGGAGGTCAGGGGCTGCAGCTCGGGGCAGCATGGAGGTGACATGATGGGGATGTGACCTCCTGTCTTCTGGACAAGGAAGTTGGCTGGGAAGGGAGCGCAGGGCAGTACAGGGACAGGATCCAGGTGTGCAGGGGTGAGGTGGGCTCCCCAGTTCTTCACATTGTTTCCACAGGAGAAAGCAGACAGCTTCAGACATTTGTTGTTTCTTGAGTCAGATCATGCCCCCATGAGGCAGCAGTCTGAAGCTAGGAACTAAGAGTTATGAAGAGTCAATATAAAGGCATCTCAAAGGCCTGCTGTAACTCACTTAAATGTCTGAATCCTGAGGATCCCTGGGACCCATCCTCTCCTCCTTGCCTCAGCCCAACCCCAGGTCCCCAGGGTGTCACCTTTTCAAGCCTCCAGAGACAAGACAGAGCTCTGGGCACTGTTGCTGCCTGCAGAAGAAGAAAGAACAAGACACATTCAGGAGACTGAGAGGATGTGGCAGGAGGAGGAATTAGGAGCTGGCTGTCCTTCTTACCAGCTCCATCCCAATGGTCTCAGGGACAATCCTGCTCCCCAAACTTACCTAAAACATGAGCATAGTCCCCTCCTTTTCCTTCTTTTGTGAGAAGAAAAGCTGTGAGAAACCAGAAAAACTCCAACCCAAGAATGTTTCCAGAACTCACAATAAACCCAGGTTAGAGACAAGAGCAATGAGGGGTGTGGATGTGTTTCCCATTAATGAGGCAGAGCATACTTCTAAAAGGGGCTGAGAGAGAACTCAGACCCTGCCCTTTCCTACCTGTTTTTCACCTCCTCTTCCTCACAACAGCCACCACAGCTCCAATGATCACAGCTCCAAGGAGAACCAGACCAGCAATGACTGCCATGATGGGGACCATGGAATGAGGAGGCTCTGGGAAGAGATGAACAAGAAGGGAAGGTGAGGGTCATGGCCCAAGCACTCAGCCCTGACCCTGCTCAGGGTCTGTAGAAGGCTCCAGCTTTCCCTGACCCCAGCTCTGCACCCTCTCCCTCCTTACCCCATCTCAGGGTGAGGGGCTCAGGCAGCCCCTCATGGTACACATGGCATGTGTATTTGTGCTCCTCCCCAGATGGCACCACCAGAGATGCCCACTTCTGGAAGGTTCCATCTCCAGAAGGTCTGGTCTCCACCAGCTCCATATCCTGAGTCTGTTCCTCCTCCTCCCTCTGCCAGGTCAGGGTGATGTCAGCAGGGTAGAAGCCCATTGCCCAGCACCTCAGGGTGACATCACCTTTAGGTCCAGGGTGACAGGTCACATGTGCCTTTGGGGGGTCTGAGAAAAAGAGTTGTGAAGATGAGACATTTTGCCATCTTCTGGGGACTCAGCAGTGTTCATGTGGCCATTCTGGGAATGGACAGGAGAACTGGACAGGATTAGGGTGTCCTGATATTAGTAGACCCTAACTAGAGCTCAGGCCCCGGGGTCATGTGCTCTTCGGGATGCTCTAAGATGTGGTAACAGTTTGGGATAGGAGGTTTCAGGACTCTGCAGACTGATGGAGGGGAAGAGATTCTGGTGCTGAGCTGAGTAAGGGCCAGCAGACTCAGAAAAGCTGGAGTCAGACTCCAGAGACACTGAGGGTGACCACAGAAGGAGGCCTGAGAGACAAAGCTCCTGTGGTCCAGGGCCATCTTCAAGGCTGACCTGCTGTAAAAGGGTTAGTCTCCCAATGTTCGGAAAAGCAGCCTGGAGTCTCCCTGTCCTTATTCCTCAGCCCGGTGCCTGCTGGACAGTGTTCTTCCTCTGAGGATGCCCCAAGCCTTTCTCCCACACTACCGAGGAAAAGCAAGGATGGGTCTCCAGGTACCTGAGCGCAGCAGGGTCGCGTTCCCCAGCTGCAGGTATCTCTGGAGCCAGTCTATGCAGGGGCCCTGCAGGTATGATCTCTGGTGGTCGGCCTCGTTCACCATCTCTGACTTGAGCTTAGAAATCTGGGAGGCCGCGTCAGTTGCGGTCCAGGAGCGCAGGTCTTCGTTGAGGGAGATATAATCCCGGCCATCGTAGGCCTCCTGACAGTACCCGCGGAGCAGGCGTCCATCTGGACCCATGTCACAGCCATACATCCACTGCAGAGTGTGAGGTTCTGGTGGGGACACAGAGGTTAGCGCCACCTTGCGGCCACTCTGCCCTCTGTCCACAACCCGACCTTTCAGAATTAAATGTGCAACCTAAACCTGACTCAAATCTGGGTCTTTCCTGTCTGAGAGTCTGGGCAGGTGTTTGGATGAAATTATGGCTCAGCGGGTGAAGATGACCCAAACCTGTTCAGGGGAGGTGGAGGGGTCGTGTCTGTGATGGGGCCGCGGTCACTCACCGTCGTCACTTTGATTGTAGTAGCCACGCAGGGTCTGGAGATTCAATTTGAAGTTCTTCCCTGTGTTCCTGGCTTTCCGTGTCTCCCTATCCCAATACTCCGGCCCCTCCTGCTCCACCCACGGTGCCCGCGGCTCCATCCTCGGAGTCTCCGCGTCGCTGTCGTAGCGCACGAACTGCGTGTCGTCCACGTAGCCGACGGCGATGAACCGGGGCTCCCCGAGGCCGGGCCGGGACATGATAGTGGAGAAATACCGCAGCGAATGTGAGCCTGGGGGAGGCGCGCGGTGAGACCCCGACCTCCTCCCGGGACCAGGGTCCCAGGTGAAGGCAGAGGAGACTCGGGCTAGGGCAGTAAGAAGCGTTTATTGGGTACTGCCCCCACCCGGCTCGCTGCTCCGTCCCCGCAGTCTCCCCACCCCGTACTCACTAGCCTGTGTCTGGACCAGGACTATGGCACTCGCCAACAGCTTGAGCCAGGAAGAAGAAGACATGGTCCTCAGTACAGGGGCCTGTGAAGGGTGTAGAAGCGATTCCTGTAAACTGCTCTACTTGGAATCTCTGTGCCACTGATTGGTTTCTCTAGAAACTAGGTGTCCAATGAGAGCTGTGAACTCATCATTTATGCCAGGAGAGAGGAACTCGATTGGAGTTGAAAGTAGAACTGTGTGTAAGGAAAACAGTGCGGGGCATTGTTCTGGCGTCTTTAATAAAGAAAATGCTGTCAAAAGTCACTCCAGACCTAGGACTTTAAGGGGACCCGTCTCCTCTTCACTCTGGGGCAGCTGTGAATGTCCCGGATACTGTGGGCACCTGGCCCCGTACCCAGCCCGGCCAACCCGATACCGCCCACCCGCAGGAACAGTCCCCAAACCTAAAGCAAAACTCAGACAGCCACAGCCTCCTGCGGAATCTCCAACACTGGGATCAGGGGAGTTCGGGACCCTGCTCTGGGTCGTGAGGGATCGTGATCCCCGACCCGGAAGTCATTCACCGTCGTGACTCTGGTTGTAGAGGTGGAGTAGGTTCTGAAATTCTGTCTGTGCTCCTGTGGGTCCCCAGGGCTCCAGCTCGTTCCGCTAGCTCCACCCTCAGGACTCTGGGCTCGAAGTGCTTGAACTCCATTGTAGTCCCTGTAGCCTGAAGCAATGAAAAGAGCTGGAGAGGGCAGGATGGCGAGATGCGGCAGTGGCAAAATAGGGAAGCAGATATGAGCCTGGGAGCAGCAGGCTGTGAGGTCCTGCCCCTGCTCATGTAGATGAACCTGGAAGCAAGAGAGAGCAAGATTGAAACCACCAATGTATGCTTCAAATCATACCACATCTTTATGCTCTCAGAATCTGAAAGCCACTTCTAAGGAACTGAGACTTTGCCTTGACTCAATAAAGCTAAGTCTCTCCTCTCTCTCTCTCTCTCTCTCTCTCTCTCTCTCTCTCTCTCTCTCTCTCTCTCTCTCTCTCTCTCTCTCTGTGTGTGTGTTTTAAATTTTATTTTGTGTATTTTACCTGCATGGAGGCCAAGTCTATCACATGCCTGTAGTATGTGTAAGGCCAGAAGAGGGAGACAGAAGTCCTGGAACTAGAGTTACTGGCAGGTGTGAGCTGCTCTAATTGCTGAGTTCTCTCTCCAGCCTCAGACACTGTGGTTTAATACAGCAGAATAGAAACATTCAATGATGGAGTCACGTTATCATTAGCCATCTCATAAGTACCACTTGTATAGTAGTAGTGTAATATCTAATATTACACGGGACAAAGTATTAAAAAGAATCCTCCCACGGAAGGAAGAGATGGCTTAGCTCTCAAGAGCGCATTCCTAGGTCTTTCAAAGAACCCACAGCTGGTTCCCAGCACTCTCATGGCTCTTACCACCACAGGTAACTCCAGCTCCAGAAAATCTGTCTTCCTCAGGCACCGCACTAATATATTCACACACAAAAACACACAAACATAACTTAAAAATAAATTAAAGAACCAAAACCTACATAGACTCTACCTCAAGGCTCAGAGAAGCAATGTGGTCAAGAGGTCCAACAGTCAGAAGACATGGGTTCCATTCAAGTCCCAGGTCATAGAACGGCTCTTACGGCATTTTGTTTTTAATTTTTTTTATTATTTCATGTGCATTAGAGTTTTGCCTGTATGTATATCTGTATGAGGGTGTGGGATACTCTGAAACTGGAATTACAGGCAGGAAGGAGCTGCCATGTGGGTGCAGGGAATTGAACCCGGGTCCTATGCATGATCAGCCAGTTCTCCGGCCCCACATTTTTTTTCACTAACAGCTCCAGAACGATGCCAGCACTGGTTTTCCACAGGCACAGTCTCAACCCTGACCATGTTCTCCCTGGACATAAATAGTGCACTCTCAATTCTCATTGCACACCTGATTTCTAGAGAAACCAGTCAGTCACATAGAGGTTCTGAAGGACAACAATCCACAGGAATCACGTCCACACTCTTAACAGTCCCCTGTAGTGAGGACCAAGTCTTCTGCTTCCTGGCACAAGCTGCTGTCAAGACCCAAGCTAGTGGGGAGTGAAAAGGACTCTGCCAGAGAGAACAGGGCTCCAGGTGGGGGCAGTACCCAGTCAGCACAACTCAGTTGCCCTGGTCAATGTCTCCTCTGCCATCACCTGGGACCCTGGGCAGGGCGGAGGTTTGGGATCTCACAGCTTGTCTCCTGAGGCTCACACTAGCTGAGCCATTTCTACACTGCAGGGTCCCTGCCTGGCCTCCAGAAACCGTGGTTCATTTGTCAGCTGTGAGGAAGACACACAATCTGTGTGCTCCAACAGCTTCAGGAGATCCTGAGGATGGGGCCGAGGGCACTGTGGATGGAGCAGGAGGGGCCTGAGTATTGGGAGAGGGAGACACACAATGTCAAGAACACCCAGCAGACTTTGGGCCCTGTCCGGCTGCGACAAGCATAGCTGCAATGGTGTGTGACCGCGGGTCGGAAGTTAGGACTGCTCCAATTCGCTAAGGATGGAACTTGGGTTCCAGTCGCCCCGGGTCCGAGGTTCTGCACAAATGCAACCTGAGAAGTGGTTTCCTATTCGGTTTAGGGGGGCTGTGGGTGGGCTTGGTTCACTGCTTTCTTTGTTACATTCACCTATAAAAGTATACTGAAACGGAAGTAAGGTTGTCTATATCATTAGACTAGTCTGCCTCATTCTTGCGGGCTCTTAGATCCCAGGTCCTGCAGACACAGATCTGCACAGATTGGCAAAAGTCAATAAAGACGCCTGCAGAGGGTATCAGTACCCTGGAACTGACGTTACAGAAGGTTGTGAACCCGAGTCCTCTGGAAGAGCAGCAAGGTAGTAATGATCCAAGTTTAAGGCAAGGAAGTGTGCGACCTTGAAGAGAACCCCATCCTCTCCCAGGTGGTCTCTGGGAGTCTCAGGTTGTTGACATGTTTACAGAGAGGTTCTTCTTTTCTGCAACCCTGTGGTCTAGACTCACTTAACAATTGTAACCTGATCTCATTTAGGTTCCTAAGCAACACTTTTGAGGCTAATACCTTTAAAACTCATCCCAGTAATGTATACAGCTATTTGTAAAGACGACAAAGTGTGACAAGCCCACATTCATGCTCTTGGTATACTTTCTTTCTTTCCCTCCCTCCCTCCTACCCCCTCCTCCCTCTCCCTCCCCGCCCCCCCTCTGAGACAGGGTTTCTCTGTGTCCCTGGCTGTCCTGGAACTCACTCTGTAGACCAGACTGGCCTTGCACAAAGATCTTCCTGCCTCTGCCTACTGAGTGCTAGGATTGAAGGTGTCACCACCGCCAGACTTGTCTTTCTTTCTTAACGTTCATCTTTCTCTTTTTCTTGGCACCTCTCTTGATCTTCCTGCTTAAGGTCTACATTAAAATACATTTATTGATTCTTTTTCATGGCACCTCCTAGGTACCCCCTGGCCGTGCCACCAGGTGTCAGGAACTCTTGGAAGTGGATGATAAAAGCAAGCTTCGCATTTCTCATGAGAAGGGCACAGAAGTAGCTGCTGATGCGAAGGGTGAATAGCAGAAGGGCTTCGTGGTCGGAATCAGTGGTGGGAAGGACAAACAAGGTTGTCCCACGAAGCAAGATGTCTGGACCCACAGCTGAGTGTGCCTGCTGTTGTGTAAGGGACGTTCTTGTTGCAGACCATGAAAACTGGGCAGAGGAAATCCAAGTCTGTTCAAAGATGCATTGTGAATGCCAATCTGGGTGTCCACAACTTGGCTATTATAGGTAAAGGAGACAAGGAGGTTCCTGCACTGGCAGATACTGCTGTCTCAGTGGGTGGGGCCCAAAAGGTTGGCAGAATCTGACAGCTTTCCCATCTTTCTGAAGAAGCTGATGAAGTTGGCCGATATGTTATCAGAACATAAATTAAGAGAGTGAGAGGCCTAGTACCAACACACGCAAGATTCAGCATCCTGTTACTTCATGCATCTTTCAACACAGACAACGAAAGTGCTGTTCTGGAGAAAGAACGCACTGAGGAAAATGAGCCCAATGCTGCAGAATGTCTTAAACCTTTGGCCTAGAGAATGAAGGAAGCCCAAGAAAAAAAAATGCCAGGAACGGATCCACAGGAGATGCAGGCTGTCCTCACTGAGAGCTTCTGCTTAATCTAACTCAATTAAAAATGGGTCTTTAAGATGGGCGGTGGTGGTACACGCCTTTAATTCCAGCACTTGGGAGGCAGAGGCACGCGGATCTCTGTGTTCGAAACCAGCCTGATCTATCAAGTGAGTTCCAGGACAGCCAGGACTGTTACACAGAAAAATCATGTCTTGAAAAAATAAATAGTGTGTGTGTAGGTCTTTAAAAGTAACAAGTACAGCTACCGCAGAATAGAATCCTTTTTTATTTGTTTGTTTTTTAAGACAAGGTTTCTTCGTGAAACAAAGTGATCAGACCTTCAAAAAATACCTTTATTGGGCCAGCCAGCTGGTTCAGTGGGTAAAAGTGCTTGCCTCCAGGTGTGATGACCTGCGTGCCATCCCTGGACCTACTTGGTAGAAGAAGAAAACAGACTCCTACAAGTTGTCTTGTGGCTTCTACACATGAGCTGTGGCTCTCACACACATGCACACAATAAATAAATAGACTTACGCCACATTAAAATAAAAAATGTTTATTAACCCCCAACTCTACTAGTCTGCAATTCTCTTCTGCACCAAAGTCATAGATCACAATTTGGCCTGAGTAAAGATCCCTAAAAATTAGGGGGTGCTACTCAGGGCACAGTGGGTGAGGGGGTGGAGCTTTGTTTCCAACCCTGTGCCCTGTGACTGTGACAAAATACCTGATGAGAAGCCACCCAGCGAAGAGACAGGTGTCAGACCTTCAAGACAGAAAGGTGGGAGCAAGGGAAGAGACGGGGTCAGATCTTCCAGACAGAATGGTGGGAGCCAGGGAAGAGACAGGGGTCAGATCTTCCAGACAGAAAGGTGGTGCTGTCTCTGTTCACAGTGGCAGGAGATGTCCTGCTCAAGCCTTGCTCAGGAAACAGAGGAAGGGGACGCCAGCGCTCCACTGGCTTTTTCCTGAGTCTCCAGGTGATGAGTGCAGACACCTTATAGTCAACATGGCTCTTCCCTCCTCAGTTAAGTAAACCTGGCTGGAAAGACCCTCACAGACACACCCAGAGGGGCGGCTCCTAGGTGATTCTACCTCCGGGCAAGTCTGTGAAGATAACCGACTGAGTCTGGTGGTGGTGTCCCAGTCTTCAATCCAGGAGGCAGAGGCAGGCAGATCTCTGAGTTTGCGGCCAGCCTGGTCTACAGAGTGAGTTCCAGGACGGCCAGGACTGTTTCATGGAGAAACCCTGTCTTAAAAAACAAATAAAAAGGATTCCATTCTGCGGTAGCTGTTCCAGGCATTTCCACATGGGGTGGGGAGGGAGTTGGGATCTCCCTGAGTGAGGAGACTAGGCAAAGGCTTCTGAGAGCCATGGGGAGACAACACCAACAGGGTGGTGGGAAACAGGCAGATACCTTTCAAGGTGAGCAATCAGGCCATCTTAAAGGTCTGAAGAAGTGGCCTGGATGACTCTTGCAGGGTTCAGCCTTCCACAGAAGAACCGCTATGGCCTACAAGATTCAGAGCAGATTCGGGGCAGTCATTGTGAAGTGGTAACATTTCTGAATAGCTCACTCTTCACTCAAAATGTCCAAGTCCAAAGACTCTCGCCAGCGTCACCACGTGTCCCCTGTCTTTCCCCATGTCTCACCTCATCATCCACGACTGTCTCGCCGGAGTCCTGGTGACTGTCCCTGCCTAGAAAAGCACAAAGCAGGACCTGGTCAGGATTCACGAGGCTTGAGGTGAAGCCGGGTGAGCTCCCATGGCTCCAAGGATCTGAGCCCACCCCCACCACACTTACCTGCTTCCTGAGAGTGGATCCTTCTTCTCCAACCTGAGGGAAGAAACCATGTATGGGTGGCAGGGGAGCAGGCAGTCCTGAGGGCCTAGAGCAGTGGTTCTCAACCTCCCGAAAGCTGACACCCTTTAGCTCCCCATGGTGTGGTGGCCCCACCATACAATTATTCTCTAGCTACTTCATGGCAGTAATCTTGCTGCTGTTATGAATCATAACGTAAATCTGATATGCAGGAGATCTCATGCACAACCTCCAAAGGGGTTGCGACCCACAGGTTGAGAACCACTGCCTTAGAGGCATCCTCTTAGTCCTGAGCCCAAGGGAAATTTCTAGAACTGAGGTGATGTAATACCTCCCTGGAGGTTTGTCCTCAGTGAGACCTCTGCCGGTGACAGCTGGGCATGAGGTCTCAATCACCAGAACCATCCCCTAGCTAAAACTGTCCTTTGGTCCCCTCTACTATGTTCTAAAAAAAAAATATTTATTTATTTATTTATTTACTATGTATACAATATTCTGTCTGTGTGTATGCCTGCAGGCCAGAAGAGGGCACTAGACCCCATTACAGATGGTTGTGAGCCACCATGTGGTTCCTGGGAATTGAACTCATTGGAAGAGGAGGCAATGATCTTAACCTCTGAGTCATATCTCCAGCTCCTCCCCTCTACTTTTGAAGGTTAAACAAAAAGTTCCCAGAAGTAGAAGCAGAGCTGTGGATGGTGCATTCCACTACCCAAGCAGAGCACACAGCTACCCATGGTGTATGGTGCATCCCACTCCCCAAGGAGAGCACACTGCTACCTGTGGCGTGAAGCCCTCAGTATGAGAAGAAAACTCAACACGTCTCTCCTACCTGCATCCTTCTTCATACATATGTAACACATCAAAGCTCCAATGATGATGAGACAGACAAATAGGACAGGAATTAGTAAGATGGGGTTCTTGTACCAAGCAGCCTCTGGGAAAGGAAGGGAAGGTGAGGACCACCCAGCTCTCATCCCCAACCCTGCTCAGGTTCCCCAAAGAGCTAACTCTTACTTAGCTTACTCTAATCCCAGTTCTGTACCCATGTCCTCCTTACCCCATCTCAGGGTGAGGGGCTCGGGCAGCCCCTCATGCTGCACATGGCATGTGTATTTCTGCTCCTCCCCAGAAGGCACCACCACAGCTGCCCACTTCTGGAAGGTTCCGTCCCCTGCAGGCCTGGTCTCCACAAACTCCATTTCCTGGATCAGTTCCTCCCCATCCAGCTGCCAGGTCAGGGAGATCTCAGCTGGGTAGAAGCCCAGGGCCCAGCACCGCAGGGTAACAAAGGTAACTTTTTTCAGAATGAGGTGATGGGCCACATGTGCCTTTGGGGGGTCTGAGGAAAGGGTTGTGAAGATGAGACATCTTGCTTTCTTCTGGGGACCCAGCAGTGTTCATGTGGCCATTCTGGGAATGGACAGGGGAACTGGGGTGGGATTAGGGTGTCCTGATATTAGTAGACCCCAGCTAGAGCTCAGGCCCTGGGGTCATGTGTTCAGGATGCTCTAAGATGTGAGTGACAGTTTGGGGTAGGAGGCTTCAGGGTTCTGCAGACTGATGGAGGGGAAGAGATTCTGGTCCTGAGCTGAGTGAGGGCCAGGAGACTCAGAAAAGCTGGAGTCAGACTCCAGAGACATCGAGGGTGACCACAGGAGGAGGCCTGAGAGAAAAAGCTCCTGTGGGTCCAGGGCGATTGCCCAAGGAAAGAAATTGTTCGTCAGTTACTAAAAGATTGGTCTCCTGCTAGAGAAAATGAATTTCCTAATTGTCTGTAAGAGAAAAGCTGTTCTCAGAGGGCATCATTCTTGGTCAAAGATCTGGATCCCAAGGAGATTGCTGCCTCCCGGGACTCTGGGGATGAGTGAATTAAGGCCTTCTTGTTCAGGGGTCTCCCTCTCCTCCTCCATCTCCAAAGGACAGGATCTACTCCAGAACCTGTGCTTGCTGGGCCAGTGAACTAAGCCCCAAGTCCTCTCATCCTGCCCATGCACCCCCAGCTTTCCAAACTCCCAGCAAGCAGCCTGAGGGAAACTTGGGCAAGGTATTGCCCCCCTCCCCCCACCGCGCACCTGAGCGCAGCAGTGTGTCCTTCCCCTTTTCCAGGTGTTTCTGCAGCAGCTTCACGCACTTGCCCTTCAGGTGGGTTCCTAAACTGTCCTGCGAGATCTGAGCTAAGGTGCTGCCAGTGGCTGTCCCGGAGCTCAGGTCCTCATTCTGGGTGAGGCAATCCACGCCATCATAGGCCATCTGGTCGTACCAGCGGAGCAGGCGCCCATCTGCCCCCATTTCGCAGCCACGCATCCCCTGCAGCGTGTGAGGGTCTAGCGAGGACAAGGTGATCAGTCCTCTCGGGAAGCACAGCACCACTAACTGTTAACCAAGTCCCAGCGAATCCCTGAGGGCTCTTTTTCTGGTGAGGAACTAGGCAGGTCTCGGGTGACACTGCAGTTCCTCGAGTCTGGGCAACCCTGGTACATTTTTGGGTGATGTAAAGGGTCGGGGTCACTCACTCACCGTCCTCGCTCTGGTTGAAATAGCGAAGCAGGGTCATCAAGTTCCCCCCAGACAGTTGTGCTTGAGTCCTGGCCTTCTCCGTCTGCAGGTCCCAGCCCTCAGGCCCCTCCTGCTCCATCCACGGCGCCCGCGGCTCCATCCTCGGAATCTCCGCGTAGCTGTCATAGCGCACGAACTCCGTGTAGTCCACGCAGCCCACGAAAGTGAACCTCGGCTCCCCTAGGCCGGGCCGGAACACGGTGGTGCGGAAATACAGCAGCGAGTGTGAGCCTGGGGGCGGCGCGCAGTGAGACCCTGACCCTCCTCCCGGGACCCCGGGCAGAAGCGCTGGCCTGGACGGGAGAGTGGCGCGGGGCTAGGAACAGGGACGGAGAAGGGAGCAGCGGAAAGTTCAGGCTGGGCGATTGGGAGACCTGAGTTCCTGGGTTCCGTCCGTCCCTGCCCCTTCCCGCCAAGATCGGTTTCTTCCTGGGTTGCACTCACCTGCGTGGGTTTGAGCACAAAACAAAGGTGCCGCAAGCATCAGTCCGAGAGCTGGGGGCACAATGGCCCCCATTCTTGGGGACCCTGAGCGTCTGGTTCTGGGCGGATTTTGGGCACCTTTACAAACCAGAGTGACCCTGATTGGATTATCTCAGAACCCGACTTCAAACGAGAGTGAGAACATGTGTGACGTCATCAACCTTCGGGCAGAAATCAATGAGGGTGGGGACTGGAAAGTCAAACTGAATGCAGATCGCCCAGTCACCACTCCCTGAAACTCTGAGAGCCACTGCCAGAGAACCCAACACAGTGCTGACTTCCCGGAAAGAGCTAGGGTTTGTCAACCTGTCTTCCTGAGTCCCAATCAGAGACTGTGGAGTTCAGGGGAGACTGCAGACTGAACTCAGGCCTTCTCTGATTCAGCGCTGTGAAGATGCAGTCCCACCCCTTCTGGGACTCTGCCAGAGATATATGCCAGCGGGTGTGTGGGCAACAGCGACCTCCTCTGGGAATTCATCGGAGAGATAGGTTTTCTCAGTCTCTGTCTCTCTCCCCTCCCCCCATTGTGTGTCTGCCTTTCTGTCTCCCCATGTCTCTGTGTCTCTCTCATCGTTTTTTTTCTCTCGCTTTTTCTGAGTTTTTCGAGACAGGGTTTCTCGAAGAGGGAAGTAACTATGACCATCTAGTCTTCAATCCCATAAAAGACCTGAGAAGGAAAATAATATTACTTGAGTAAGCAGGAAGTGCAATCATACAACTTCCAAAAGGTGTAAGAAATGACAAAGACAGCCGGTTACCTGGGCAATCACCCAAAGTCTCATTTGCAATGTTGGAGCAATCAACTTTGGTTAAAGCCTGGAGTAACTGACAGACCATTTTCAGAGGCAAGAAAATTTGAAAAACTGTCTTACTCTGTCTTGGCAAAGCTTGGCAGTCTTTTTATTTGTATCCTGCTTGTCCAGTCTAGACACCATGCACTTTGTCAGTAGTCAAGACAGGGCAGTTCTTTGCCCAAAGACCAGTTGTGCAAAGAAGAAAACAAGCTCCAAGTGGAGTGTCTTTGGTGGAATCATCCCGAGCAGTTTGTAACCCAAAACCAAACTTAAAGCGGTGCTATCAGCATGATGACATCATATCAACCAGGTGGAGTCGCTGCTGTGGGGCCCCATTACTGCAGGAAAATGTATTGTTTATTGTGGAAAACTTAAACATTATTCATGTGGACATACATTTAATAAAGGGTACCATAGAGACAAAAATAGTCATAGGGAGAAGTCAAATTTTGCGAAAGCAGAGTGAATCGGTAGGGCACGAGACTGAATCTCAGGGTTTGTGCCCCACATTGGGAGGCAATTTGTTGCCATACCAAAGAGTTCCACAATAGCCTGGAATGGAGTATAACAAAAGTTTATTTGGGGATAAACTCACAGTAAGGGTAGCAATTTGCAGTCCTCTGCGTGCGCAGGGAACTGAAACCGGATCCAGCATCAGCGAGGGCCGTGCATGCTTTTCGCCGGCATTTATACTATATGAGAGGCACGCCCCAAATGGGCCGGTTTATTTATTTATTTACTATGTATACAATATTCTGTCTGTGTGTATGCCTGCAGGCCAGAAGAAGGCACCAGACCCCATTACAGATGGTTGTGAGCCATCATGTGGTTGCTGGGAATTGAACTCAGGACCTTTGGAAGAGCAGGCAATGATCTTAACTTCTGAGCCATCTCTCCAGCCCTGTGGGCCGGTATCTTAAAGGCTGTTGGCTGAAGGGGTTCCCACAACACAGGGCAGCTAGGGATGTTGCACATAGAAACTTGTCTCGAAACATCAAATCAAAACAACAATAACAACAAAAGAATACATTGGCCCATGAGAGAGGGAGCTGGGAGAGCAAGAGAAGAGAGAGGGACAAGAGAGGGGACCAGGAGAGGGAGAAGAACCAAAGAGGCCGAGAGCACCAGGAATGGAGCCAAAGTGGAAAGCACTTGACCAAGTGACTGGGTTATATAGGAAAGAGAAGCTGAGGGGTTGAAGAGGTTTAGGATGGGGTGGAGGTGAGAGGTGCTGAGAGGAGCCAGGGCTCTGTAGCACCAAACAGTTTATTTCTCAGCCAGCATCGGTACTAACGGCAGGCAAAAGGCAGAACAAAGGGCAGTAGAGTCAGCTGACCACCTCCCTGCTCTGTCCTTGGGAGGAAGCTCACACAGGTGCATTTTCTCAATACAAGAATTCAGCTAGTAGCAAGCAGCTACCAATCACTAAGGAGGAGTGCCTCTGGCTGGCATACAGCAGTCCAAATCTTAATAGATATGTGTTCTTTCACCTGGGCAAAATGCTCTTTCTCATGGGCTTAATCAGAACTTTCTTACAACCCTCAAGGGTATTTGGAGCAAGCACAGCAGGCAATCTTTTTTTTTAAATATTTATTTATTTATTATGTATACAATATTCTGTCTGTATGTATGTCTGCAGGCCAGAAGAGCACACCAGACCGCATTATAGATGGTTGTGAGCCACCATGTGGTTGCGGGGAATTGAACTCAGGACCTTTGGAAGAGCACTTTGAACTGAAATGACTTCTTTAAGTCAGAATGACTCCAGATGGAAACTGAGTCACATGTGGGCTCCCACAGGTACCATTAGCAGCACAAGAACAGGCCTAGTCCTCCATACTAACTAAAAAGACAAGAAATAAACACAGAAGACAGGGGAAGGTGCCACAGCCAGCACTGAATTCAGGGTAACCTGTCAGAACAGCCCTGTTGCTCATAATCCTGGACTCCAGTCCAGGAATCCAGTCGTCTCCTTGTTTTCACCCTAATCCCAGGTGTTGACTCAGGATTCTCTCCTGCCTGGTTCTCACAGTTGTTAACTCCCAAAGAAATCACATAGAAGTCTACATCAATTATTAACTGATTGGCTCAGTATCTCAGGCTCTTCTTAATTAATTAATTAATTCTTATAATTTATATTAGCCCATAATTCGTGTCTATGTTGGCCATGTGGCTTGGTACCTTTTTTGTTGAGGCAGTCACATCTTGCATCTCTGTGTCTGGGTAACAACTGGAGACTGCAGAATCCTCTTCCCAGAATTCTCCTGTTCTCATTGCCTCACCTCTACTTCCTGCCTGGCTACCAGCCAATCAGCATTTTATTAAACAAGTACAAGAAACAAATGTTTACAGGGTAAAACCATTGCCCCGTAGCACCCAGGCCCCAGGGCGTCACCTTTTCAAGCCTCCAGAGACAAGTCAGAGCTCTGGACACTGTCCCTGGCTGCAGCAGAAGAAATAACCAGACACAGTCAAGAGACTGACTGGTGGGGCTGGAGGAGAAACCATCAGCTCAGTCTGCACTCAAGTACCTCGGGGATGATTCTTCTTCCCGGACATCCTGAACTGACACAGGAGCATAGCCTTCTTTTCTCCCTGTGAGAGGAAAAGCTGTGAGAATCCAGGGAAGCCCTGGTCCCTAGAGAGTTTCCAGAATTGTGACTGCAGATCAGAGGAGGGTCAGGAGGCACGAGGAAGGAGGTGTGCAGGGAATGAACTAATGCCAGTCTGGAGGTCTGTCCTCAGCAGGAACCTTACTCTCTAGCCTCTGACCTGAGAATCATATGTCCATCCCTTCCATCATCAGGGTTATGAAATGTTCCTCAATTTTCCAAGCACTTTATAGTAGGTGATTCTCAGCATACAGATCCAGAGATGACATGGTTGTGCACATGACGTGTGTGTGTGTGTGTGTGTGTGTGTGTGTGTGTGTGTGTGTGAAAGACAGACATGCACTCATGCTACAGCAGGTGTGTGTGTTGATCAGAGGAGTCCGTTCCTTCCTCCCACTTTTACATGGCTTTTGAGGGTTGAATTCAGTTCATCAGACATGCATGTGTATACCTACTGAGCCATCTTGCCAGGCCAGGAACCGTTTCTTAGTATCTAGAAGACAGCGCTGTCTGATAGCCATTCACCATGCACCCTTCTTGAAGGTGCTAAATTAACATAAAACATGCAAAACAAAATAGAACGAAAACTAGACTCTGTCCCTTCCATACCTGTGTTCTTCCTCACCCACATCATCACACATCCAATGACAAAACCAAAGACCACAGCTCCAAACACAACACCAACAATAGTCATGATCGTGATGGTGTACTGAGGAGACTCTAGGAGAGGAGGAAATGGAAAAGAAGGTGAGGGTCATGGCTATGCCCTGGGTCTGTAGAAGGCTCCAGCTTTCCCTGACCCCAGCTCTGCACCCACTCCCTCCTTACCCCATCTCAGGGTGAGGGGCTCAGGCAGCCCCTCATGGTACACATGGCATGTGTATTTGTGCTCCTCCCCAGAAGGCACCACCAGAGATGCCCACTTCTGGAAGGTTCCATCCCCTGCAGGTCTGGTCTCCACCGGCTCCATGTCCTGGGTCTGATCCTCCTCACCCCTCTTCCAGGTCAGGGTGAAGTCAGCAGGGTAGAAGCCTAGGGCCCAGCACCTCAGGGTGACATCATCTTGAGGTCTGGGGTTATGGGTCACGTGTCTCTGGAGGGTTTGAGGAGAAGAGGTGGAAATGTCAGGTGTTTTTCACTCTTCCTGGGGGCTCCAGCAGGGTCCATGAGACCTTCCTGGGAAGGGTCAGAAATGGGGTGAGGGAGGGGTTAAAATACCCTGAAGCTTAGACACAAGGTTCTGAATAATCTTATCTTTGGAAAATTCTAGATAGGGGTGAAAGAGCCCAGGGCCAGAGAGCTCTAGGTGTCACAACAGGAAAGGGACTTCTGTCCTGACTGGGTGAGGCTGAGGGATTCAGCCTCACTGAAGACTCCAGAGACCTTAGGTGTGGGCAGAGAACTGGGCTTGTGGAAGGCTGTGGCCCACAGGACTGCAGACTGAAGGTCAACTGCCTTGGTCATTTCAGGACCTTCTCTCCTTCCCTCTGGAGACACTATGAACTCTGCTGAGAGAAGGGTGAGCCCTGGGAGAGTCAGTCCCTGCTAAGGGCAAGGATACCAAATAGAACTTTCCACCTCCTATAAGTGAGAGACAGGAGACAGGTGGATGTGATGTCAGAAGGAGAGACAGCCTGAGTTTCCTCTAAAGCCAGGAAGCAGACAAGGGAATAGACTCTCCACCATCATATTTGATACAGTGATGATTTATATAAGCTATCAGAGTTAGACGGAAGATAGGCACAAAAGGGTCAAAACAGGAAAGGAAGAAGTCCACTCTTTCCAAAAACCATCATTCTTTCTTACAACACCCTGTTGATCCCATAGACATTATCTGGGATCTAATAAACACGGTTTTACACAAAAATCAATAGAAAAAATGGGACCTTCATTTATGCTAGTAGTGTATTTTAGGAAATGTACAACATTCAAAGTAACTCCACCAGAATGAAGTGTCTGGAGGTTTACCTACCCAAAGAAACGATAGAAGTCTGCAATGAAAACTTCAAGACATAGACACAGGACATCATGGAAAGACAAACCATGCTGCTGGACTGGCAGAGGTAATATTGTGAAAATGGCCACACCACCAAAATTAATCTAGAGATATAAGGCAATACTATCAAAACTCTGATATATTCCATAGGTGTAGAAAAGAGGAAAAATCTGTATGGAGTGAAAAAGACCACGAACAGCGGACACTCCTAAGGATTAAGGTCACTGCTGAAAGCTGGACATGGTGAGGCACTCCTTTAATCCCAGGACTTGAGAGGCAGAGGCAAGTGGATGTCTGTGAGTTCAAGGCCAGTCCTGCCTACAAAGCGACTAGGACTGTGACAAATAAAAGAGCCCTGCTGGAGGTGTTACATCACCAACCTCAAATTACCCTGCAGAGCTGTAGTGACAAAGACAGCCTGGAACAGGCATAAAACAGACAGGAAATCAAAGGCATAGGATAGAGATCCTGGACATAAAACGACAAAGCTATGCAGACTTAATTTTAGAGAAAGAATGCAAAACACAAACTGGAAAAAGAGCCCATTCTATGCACGATGCTGCAACACTGTTTTCCTGCCCGAGAAGATGAATTTAGATTCTCACCTTTCACATTGTACAGAAGTAAACTTTAAATAGAGCACTGACCTTATTATGTTCAAATCTTGAAACACCCAAAGTTCAAGAAGACAGTCTAAGGGAGGCCCTTCCAGATACTGGGGTAAGCAAGAACTTAGGATAGAACAGCAGTACCACAGGAGCTAATGAGGCCACACATCAGCATGAAAACAAAGTCTCTCCACAGCATAGGGCACAATCAGCAGAGAGAACAGAAGCCACAATCGGAGGAAACCTGTATCAGCTCCACTGCAGACAAGGGGACTAGAGTCTTCCATTTACAGAGAACTGCAGAAATTAAATACCAAGGAACTAATGTTGTCAATCAACCAATGGTCGAGAGAATTGAATAGACAGTTATCTTAATAAAAGAAAATCTCAAATGGCCACTAGCTATTTTTAGTGTGCTCGGTATCTCTACCCTTCAAGAAATGCAGATTAAACTCCTTTGAGGGGCTGGAGAGTTGGCTCAGAGGTGAAGGGCACTTGAGCTCTACAGAGGACCTGGGTTAGATGCACGGTGTGTAACTCCAGCCCCAGGGACCTGACACCCTCTTCTGAGCCCAGACACCAGGCACACACATGGTGCACATGCACACATGCAGGCAAAACCCTCATCCACATGAAAGAGTGAAATAAAGATAATAAAACTGCTTAGAGACAGCGCTTCACCCCAGTCAGAAAGGCTGTCATCAACAAATCTGACAGCAAATGTTGGAGAGAACATGGGGAGAGAGGAGCCCTTACTCACTCCTCTGTGTGTGTGTATGCATGCGTGCGTGCGTGTGCACACGCACACAAATTAATACTGTCTTTGTGGAAATCATTTTGCTCATTTCTTTAAAAAAATTGAAGCTAGAACTACCGTATGACCCAGCTATTTTACTCCTGGGCAGAAGTCCACACCCTACTGGTGAGACATTTACACCCCATGGTTATTGGTGTTTTTTCACTAGAGTGAAGAATTGGGTTTAGTCCATCAGTGGATGAGAAGATAATGGACATTTGGTATCCATATACAATGGAATACTGTTTGGCTGTAAACAATGTAATCACAAAATACTCAGGAAAATGGATGAACTTAGCATGTATATTATTAAGCGAGGTCTTTAAAAGAAAAGCTACATTGTTTCTCATCATACATGGGATACAGCCAACAATATATGGACTAGGTTATCTTCAAACACTTCAGAGATCTACAGACTATGGCATTTAAGATGTTTCAATAACCTATGTTCTTCTTGTTCATGGCAATGAGACACGTCTGCTCCTGGCAGCACCAATCTACTTCAGAGAAGATAATGGACATCGAAGAAACTCCACATGGAGTTTACTTTCTCTACGGCAAAAGTAAGACACTGGGCAAGAAAATGCCCTTGCCTCGACTGCTGACAGAATGCTGTCCTAATTTGATAAGCAGCACACAAAATATCCAGCTTCACAGAACAGTCTGTCGGATATACTAGACCTGTAGGCTGAAGATGGAAGCCCCAACATTGCAGAGGAACTTAGGGTGACTGTCCAGGTACCCAGCTGTTTCCATCATTTCTCACATTTTTTGGAAGTCGCTTGCTCACACTTCCTGCTTACTCAGTTAATGTATTTCCTTCTTGGGTCTCTGAGGGAGTGGAAGACTAGATAGTTAGTTTTCCTTGTTTACTAGACACAGAAAGCAAGTTATAATAGAAAGGAAATTAGGTACAAGACTTTGGACTCACCAAGATAGAGATATGGAGTATTTTCTCTGAATTTGTCAAATGCAAATGGACTAGACATTTTTGATGTATTTATTGCCTGAATATATTGTATATAGTTATTGTACTTATTGTATATAGCTTTTCTTACATTAGTCATAGTTTTTTATTTTAAACAAAAGGAAAATGTAGTAGCATTTGACTTTTACTTTAATAAAATAAAATTTTATTTAATAAAATAAAATAAAGCTTGCCTATAGATCAGAGTAAAACAGCCCCACTGGTCAGCCTTACTACCAGGCAGTGGTGACACACACCTTTAATCCCAGTAGCCACACTAGTTCCCATAGCAACCAGGCAGTGCCTTCCCTAAATCCCAGTGATGCACACCTTTAACGACAGCCCTAGAGAGGATTACAAAATGGGAGGAAACTGCTCTCAGACACAGTCTCTTTCTGAGATTCCTGGAGGCAGGATCACCATTTTGGACTGAGGTTTAGGAAAGAGCCAGTGGCTGGCTGCTCCCACAGCCTCATCCTGTCCCACCAGATGCACACAGCACAGTGAACACAGATTCTGGGGGGTTCTCCATGCTGCCTTTTGTTTCCTCCACAAGCTCTACATATCTCAATCCTTTATTTTACCGCCAATCAACCTTTGAGAGCAAGAATGTGAACAATCAAGTTCACATTCAGATTCTTATTTTCAGTGGGGAAGTCAGGGCTGCAGCTCAGGACAGCGTGGAGGAGACGGGATGGAGATTCCCCTCCTGTCTGCAGGAACAGGAAGGTTGGCTGTGGAAGGGAACAGGCAGTGCAGGGACAGGGTCAGGTGTGCAGGGGTGGGCTGAGCTCCCCAGTTCTTCACACTGAGCCCATAGGATCACAGGGAACATCAGACACTATTGCTGAGAGTGAACTGAGGGCTCTGGATGTCACAGGAGAGACCTGAACACATCGTCTGTCACTCCATCCACACCAGGCAGCTGTCTTCACGCTACAGAACAAGAGTCATGAACAATCACTGTGAAGACAACATCCCAACAACCCACCACTCACTCAAAGGTGATTCTTCCAGTCCCTGAAACCCAATCATGTCCACTCTGCCCCTCCCCAGGTCAGGTCACAGAGGGTCACCTTTACAATCTGGGAGAGACACATCAGAGCTCTGGGAACTGTCTCTGCCTAGAGTGAAATTATATATATATGTTAATGGAAAGGTAATAACAGGGACCATATTTTGCTGGAGGAGCTATTATGGATTTCCAGAGCTCCTCAAATAATCCAGCTTCAACCCAAAGGCTTCAGGGACAATCCTGCCCCCCACTCTTACCTGGAGCTGGAGCATAGTCCCCTCCTCTCCCACCTGTGAGAAGAAAAGCTGTCAGAGACCAGGGAAGTCCCTGACCCTAGGAAGTTTCCAGAACTGACAGCAGACCCAGGGTAGAGACAGCAGCAATGAGGGTGTGGATGTGTTTCCCATTAATGAGGCAGAGCACACTTCTAAAAAGGTGCTGAGAGAGAACTCAGACCCTGCCCTTTCCTACCTGTGTTTCTCCTCCTCTTCATCACAACAACCACCACAGCTCCAATGATCACAGCTCCAAGGAGAACCAGACCAGCAATGACTGCCATGATGGGGACCATGGAATGAGGAGGCTCTGGGAAGGGAAAGACAGGAAGGGAAGATGAGGGTCATGACCCAGCTCTCAGCCCTGACCCTGCTCAGGGTCTGCAGAAGGCTCCAGCTTTCCCTGACCCCAGCTCTGCACCCACTCCCTCCTTACCCCATCTCAGGGTGAGGGGCTCAGGCAGCCCCTCATGGTACACATGGCATGTGTATTTGTGCTCCTCCCCAGAAGGCACCACCAGAGATGCCCACTTCTGGAAGGTTCCATCCCCAGAAGGTCTGGTCTCCACCAGCTCCATGTCCTGAGTCTGTTCCTCCTCCTCCCTCTTCCAGCCCAGGGTGATGAAGGCAGGATAGAAGCCCAGGGCCCAGCACCTCAGGGTGACATCACCTTTAGACCCAGGATGATGGGTCACATGTGCCTTTGGGGGATCTGTGTGGAAGGTTTAAGATATCTCATAATTAACAAGATAAACTGAAATCTGCAAAGACAAAGTTAAATCAATAACGACACTGAACTATGTGACTGAAC
Organism: Microtus pennsylvanicus; assembly: GCF_037038515.1. Lineage (NCBI taxonomy): Eukaryota > Metazoa > Chordata > Mammalia > Rodentia > Cricetidae > Microtus > Microtus pennsylvanicus. The sequence goes on along the minus strand of NC_134585.1, from coordinate 1,078,873 downwards.
ACTTCTGTCATCACACAGTGACCTGCAGGTAGAGCTGGTCCCCTCATCACAGAACTGCACATTTCCCTGGGAGGAACTAGGGGGGGAATCTACATGAGCTGGGTGGTCAACATGGTCTTCTTATGTGATGTTCTGTAGCATAAGTTAGGTTGTAAAAGAATGAAGGAATAGAAAATAATTAGTTTATATATGTGTTTAAATTCATATCAAAATAAGAAATTAGGGGCATGCACTACATGACGGTGCCACCACTGAGGCACAGCCACTGTGGCCATCTTGCTGTCCAGCATTTACTGTCCATCCGAGTGAACAGCCATCACCAAAGTGAGCCGTAGAAACGTGGTGAACCTCTGACACTCAGCCAGAGAAAATGACTCCACAATCTCTGTCTCTGGGAGACTAGATACCAGGTATTGTCACACAGGGTCCCTGGAAGTGGAGGGCAGAGGGAGGAGTTGCCAGAGGCCCCTGCACCTGTGCGCAGCAGTGTGTCCTTCCCATTCTCCAGGTATCTGCTCAGAGACTTCACGCACTCGCCCTCCAGGTAGGCCCTGCTGATCTCCCCAGCACCAGCCTGCTCCCACTTGCGTTGGGTGATCTGAGCCGCTGTGTCCGCCGCTGTCCACGTCGTCAGGTCGTCGTTCAGGGCGATGTAATCGTGGCCATCGTAGGCGTACTGTTCATACCCGCGGAGGAGGCGCCCGTCCGACCCCACCTCACAGCCGTACATATTCTGGTATGTGTGAGAGCCTGCGGGACCCCACGGTCAGCCCCGCCCATCTGCCCCGCCCCCGTCACCTGCTCCCCGCGGCCCCACGGTCCCGCGGCCCCGCCCACCCGCGGACTCTAAACCGAAAGGGAAACCGGGTCCGGTCCCCGCTCTCCTTCCAAACCTCCGACCTGGGACCCGGGGCGACTCCGGCCCGTGTGTGGGGACGTGGAGGGGTCGTGACCTCAGACCGCGGTCACTCACCGCCCTCGCTCTGGTTGTAGTAGCCGAGCAGGGTCCTCAGGTTCCCTCGGAAAGTCTGCTCACGGTTCTTGGTTCTTTGTGTGCTCCTCTCCCAATACTCCGGCCCCTCCTGCTCCATCCATGGTGCACGGGGCTCCTTCCTTGGAGTCTTCGCGTCGCCGTCGAAGCGCACGAACTGCGTGTCGTCCACGTAGCCGACTTCCACATACCGGGGCTCCCCGAGGCCGGGCCGGGACACGATGGTGTAGAAATACCGCATGGAGTGCGAGCCTGGGGGCGGCGCGCGGTGAGACCCCGACCCTGTTCCCGGGACCCCGGGCAGGAGCGCGGGCCGGAGGGGAGCAGGGCGCGGGGCTCGGGACGCGGGTGGAGAAGGGGCGGGAGAGTCCGGCTGGGTCCACGCGGGGATGCGGCTTCCCCGGTGCTGCCCCCGCCCTCCCCGCAGAGCCCGTTTCCCTCCGGACCCCGCACTCACCCGCGTGGGTCTGGGTCGGGGTCAGGGCGGCCGCCAGCAGCAGGAGCAGTGTGCGCAGCGCCATCGCCCCCACCTCAGATCTGGGGCGTCTCCTGAGTTCCGCGGACTCAGTGGACTTTATAACCGGTGACCGCGGCGACGCTGGTTGTTTCTCCGGGATCTCGCTACCCAATGGAGATTAGAACAGCTCAGTTGTCAACAGTGTCTGGACAAAAGGAGCCTGTCATGATATGCTAAATAGAAACAGATCACCCAAAGGAAGTTCTTCATTTCCAACCATTATCACTGCCAGTGTAGGACTTAGCCATCGGTAAGTTTAAAGGAGGCTTGAGTCTCAGTAGTTTACCCTGAAGTAATACCTGGGGGCTCTTACATATGGGACTTAGTCTCCTTGTTGGCTTTTTGGGGTTTATGGATCTGGGCATAACATATGTGGGCTTGTCCTGGATCCCCCAAGCGCATGGGACTACACCCGTAGAGCCTTCAACAGGTCCCTAAGTTTTCTGTGTTTTGTTTCATGTCTCATGTCTGTGTCTCATGTCTTTCTGTGAGCGGGCCCTGGAACTGTGAGAGCCTGTAGACGATCTACACAGAAGCAGGAAAAGATCACTGGCGGGGTACCTGGTGTCTCAGTTCAGTAGAGAGACACGCGGGATGCTACCAATGTCCATTCTCTAGATAGACTGGCGGGTTGCAACCGCAAAACAGCTTGAGGCTGACGTCTTTGGTTTGATTTGGCACCAACAGGATTTATCTGTCCATTGTCCTGTGTGTCTGCGTGATGTTGTGTTTTGTCCTGACTTAGACTGACACTGACGTGGGACAGATTCAAATTGAGACTTCTTTGACCTTGATATTGGGATCACTAATAGGACTTTAGAGATAGGGCCATAAGCATAGGGGTATATTTTCCTAAAAGGGAAAAGACAAATAACCTTTACCTGCCACCATAAACATTTCATGAAAAGCAGTCAGCCTTGGTCTGTAGTGCGGGAGCAACACTGGCAGATTGCCACACAAGCAGGAGGCTGCAGGGCAGCATGCTTGTATGGATGGGTGGCTGGACTGTGCAGCCTTGTTGTTACAATGTAGCAAGGCTGCCAGCCACATTTGTAGGGGTTGGATATGTCCCATTAGCATTTCAAACACTGAACAGAGAATCTGGGGTTAATTGCTATGGAAGGCAAGGTTAACAATCTTTCTCCCCCATTCTGCATACCACCCTGCCCCCTCCCATGCTGGTGGATGAGTTCCCTGGGTCTGCCCTGGCGGCTGCCAGCCTCAATTTCTGGCCAAACCTGACCAACGTTTGTCTCCATAGGTCAATGACTCTGGCTATAGGTTTGTTTTTTTTTGTTTTTGTTTTTTTTTTTTTTTGTGGTTTTTCGAGACAGGGTTTCTCTGTGGTTTTGGAGCCTGTCCTGGAACTAGCTCTTGTAGACCAGGCTGGCCTCGAACTCACAGAGATCCGCCTGCCTCTGCCTCCCGAGTGCTGGGATTAAAGGCGTGCGCCACCACCGCCCGGCTTCTGGCTGTAGGTTTTAAACTGCGATGAACATTGAACTTCCAGCAATAAAGCCAGTACTGGAACAGGACAGGGACTGATGAATGAAATAGACTGTGCTGAAATGAAAAGATGCAAAACAGCATAAAATTAAACAGAAAATACAAAAAGATTTCATTTTACGAACCTACTGTACACAGTGGATCACAGCCTCATTCCAGGGAGAAGACACTGTGTGTGTTCATCTGTGCACTTCAGCCCTGTGTCAGGTTTGGATTGCTGCTGAGCAGGACAAATTCCTTCAGTCACTTGAATGATAACTTGTAACAGACCGTGACAGCCCACATCCAGCAAGTTCCTGCAGCTCGTGATGTCTCCTTTCCCATGTTCCCTCCCACATGAGGCCCTCAGGCTCTAGTCTTTTTTTTTTTAATTTATTTATTTATTAAAGATTTCTGTCTCTTCCCCGCCACCACCTCCCATTTCCCTCCCCCTCCCCCAATTAAGTCCCCCCCCAGCCCGAAAAGCAATCAGGGTTCCCTGTCCTGTGGGAAGTCCAAGGAACCCCCACCTCCATCCAGGTCTAGTAAGTTGAGCATCCAAACTGCCTAGGCTCCCACAAAGCCAGTGCATGCAGTAGGATCAGAAACCCATTGCCATTGTTCTTGAGTTCTCAGTAGTCCTCATTGTCCGCTATGTTCAGAGAGTCCGGTTTTATCCCAGGCTTTTCCAGACCCTCTAGTCTTTTTAATATGACAGAGAAGCATCAGAGTCTAGGACAATAGTTCAATTTGTTGAAGAACAAAACAGGACTCTGTCTGAGCCCACAGAATTTAAGGATGAGAAGGAGGAATCACGGTTGGCTGAGCTGCCCCATGACCTCCCCGCTACACCACTGCGAGGGTCTCAGGCTGTCCTGCCCTCATGAAGCTTACATCCAGATGGAACTTCCCATCCTCCCCCCCCCCCGTGGGAAGACAGTTCCCTGCAAGAGGGTAGGGAGGGTGCAGAGCCAGGAGAGTCACAGCAGCTGCAAAGCCAGGAACCAGGGAAGTTTCTAGAACTCTGAAACAGACTGTGATGTCTATTCTCAGTTGTCAACTTGACTATATTATATCTGAAATTGACTAAAAGCCCAAAATGGAGGGCACAGCTGTGAGGGACTTTTGCTTAATTTGAGGTGGGAAGACCACCTTCTGGTCTGGATCTGTGCGGTGAAGGACAAATGCAGTTGGATTTTCTATGTCCTGCCAGCTCCTCCATAATGACGCAGTCAGTCTTAGCTTGGGCTTGTTCCCAGCTACCTCTTAAAGCATAAATTATTCCACTCATATTAATCTATATTCTGGCACATGGCTCACTACCTCTCCTCATAACACATGTCTGACTTCCTCCTCCTCTGGCTGTTGAATTCCCCTTGCCTCTGATTCCTTCCCAGAGTTCCTATCTCTGCCAGGAAGTCCTGCTTTTCTTCTCCTTCATAGCTATTGGCTGTTTAGCTCTTTATTAAACCAATCAGAAGATGCCTTAGGCAAGTGAGGAAGGACAGAGACACATCTTATAAAAGGATTATCCCAACAAACAAACCTTTAGTCCAGATATTTTGAGATGGAAAAACGCACCTCTCACGTGGGCCACACCTTCTGCTGGGATTCTGTATAAGAACATGGAAAAAGGAATTTCTTTATGCTTTTTGCCTGTGTGCTTTTGCCCCGCTAGCGAGTCCATTCCTTCAAGGCATTAGAGCCTATGCTGGGAATCCAGCACATACGGAAGACCAGCTGAGAAATCTGGCTTCAAAGACTGAGCAAGTGCTGGATGTTTGGACTTTGTGTTTATCACCAACCCTTGTTGATTAGCTGGACCACAGCATGTAATGACTTATAAATCCCCTTTCTATAGACAGACAGACAGACAGACAGATAGATAGATAGACAGACACATAGAAACATAGGTTCAGTCTCTAAGTTCTGCTACTCTAGAGAACCCTGACTATTCCAGTGACCCAAGAAAGGCTGAGGAAACACTGGGATGGGATGTGAAGGAAGAGAACCATCTACCGTCCTGGAGGGCTGTCTCAGTGAGGACCTCCCCTCCATCCTCTCCCTCCTGGGTACTAAGCATCCATTTCCACCACTGACAGGTGCTGAGTCTGCCCTGTGTCCTCTCCTGTGTTTACAGTAAAGTGTCTGCAGGCAGCGCCCCCTGCTGGGTGAGCACCATGTGGAACACTGAACTCCTAATCCTCAGAGTCTCAGACCAACACTAGAGACTCTATGAAGACCAAGCTCTCCACAGTTAAAATCCCCAAACTCACAGTCCCCTCCCTAAGTTAAAATACCAAATGTTCAAATCTGCAAAATTAAAATCCCAATGAGCACAGTCCCCAGGGTGGGGAGGGTGTCACCATAAGAAGGCAGTTCAGAAAAGCCTTGGCCACACAGTGTGTGCATCTAGCACAGGCGACCATAGTCATTTTGGAGGGGTAACAACCCCCATACTGTTCAGGGAGCTCTTTCTTTGGAGAAATCGTATTTCCCTTCATTTGTTTTTCTTTATTTAAAAAAAAATATTTTTATTGTATGTGTATGGTGTTTTGCCTGCATGTATGTCCCTGCACCTTGTGGATGCAGTGCCCCCGGCAACCAGAAGAGGGAACCCTATACCAACCTCTCAATCCCGAGAGACTACAGTTGCAGGTGTGTGAGCTGGTCCTAACCCAGGTTCTCTGGGAGAGCAGTGAGCACTCTTTACCCTGAGCAATCTCTCCAGCTCCAGGACTGTCCTTGAAAGTGACACCGTCTTCATTTTAACGCTGAGTTTTCTGTGGATCTTTTCTCTGCAACCCAGGTCCTCACCCAGGGCCTGAGCCACCAAACCCCCTGCAGGGAAGGTTTTAACTGGCGAAGCTCAGGGTCCTCAGGTCACAGCCTCCAAGCCATGGAGGCTCTGATCAAAGAGAAGGCGCTTCCCCGTCTGTGCCCAATGCACTCTACAGGAAGGTCTGCTGTCCTCCAGCACCAATGCAGCTTTGTTAACAAACATGAAGGGAACTTTCCAGATGGCCTGGTCCTCCTGGAGGGTCCCCTGCTTAACTTGGTGTGTTGCCAAGATCCAGCCTATTTTTAATTTTTATTTTTTTTAAAAGAGGTTTGTTTATTTCTTTATTTATTTGTTATGTATACAATATTCTGTCTGTGTATATGTCTGCAGGCCAGAAGAGGGCACCAGACCTCATTACAGATGGTTGTAAGCCACCATGTGGTTGCCGGGAATTGAACTCAGGATCTTTGGAAGAGCAAGCAATGCTCTTAGCCATTTGAGCCATCTCTCCAGCCCCCAGCCTATTTTTTAATTTGTAGTCTCTGATTTCATCTTCATCCCAAAGTTTTAGTACAAGTCTTTGTTGTTTGAGATTTCCCCCATTCATCGGGAATGTGGCTTGGTGAATAGAGCGCCCACCTTGTATACCCCAGGCCCTGGGTTTGATTCTTCAACACCTCCAAAATTAGGGTGGGGGCACACAGGCTGGGCAGGTGAGATGGCTCAGTAGGTAGAGGTGCTTGCCACCAAGTCCGACCACCTGAGTTCAGTCCCCAGACCCATAGTGGAAGGAGAGAACTGGTTCCCCAAAGTTCTCTTCTGATGCACACACATAGACACACACACACACACACTATGGCTGGGTGTGCCCTTATTCTCACACCATACATGAACAGTATTAATGCATAAAATAATTTGCTGGGTGTTGGTAGCACGCGCCTTTAATCCCATCACTCAGGGGGCAGAGACAGGTGGATCTCTGTGAGTTTGAGACCAGCCAGGGCTACAGAGTGAGTTCCAGGACAGGCTCCAAAGCTACAGAGAAACCCTGTCTTGAAAAACTAAAATAATAATAATAATAAAAGAAGAAGAATTTAACATTTTTCATGATTATGTTTGACTTCCAATCCTTTGGACAATTTCTCATCACAGTGTAGGTTTTGAACACAGGAAAATTCCCCCACTGGAAGTTCCAAGGCAAACGAGACACAAGATATGGATTTGTGTTTCTGTGTTCTTCAACATAAAATCATGCTTTCTTTTTGATTTTGTTACATTGATTTACTAATTTCATGAGGGGCGTCCATGTCCTGATGCCCATGTGAGGCTTAGAGGACGACTTCTGGGCCTCAGTTCTCTCTGTCACCGTGTGGTTTCCATGGATGGAACCCGGGTCGTCAAGCTTGGTGGCAGGGTCCTCGAGCTGTCTATCTCGATGGTCTCCTTGGACATCAGTGTGTTTGGACTTTTCCTTTTGAAGGTTCCTTCATTTCTGGAGTTGGCACACAGGCACACAGATGAGCCCCCCACCCTGACTTAGAAAAGGTGTTTACTGGTCTGATATGTAGTAGCGTTGCCTTGGGTGTCTGCGGAACCGTGTCTTCCTGTCCACCTTTAGTAGAGCCAGCTAGTGTTGTCTGGAATGTTGTCAGCCATACTTTGGGGTGACTTCTGTCATGGTTCAGCCATGACGGCTTTGTATATTGCAGGGTAGGGTGTGTGGATTAGAAATGTCAGGTAGGAGGCACAGAGATGTGAAAGAAACACAGAGACACAGGAGGGAACCGGGAGGACAACCCAGTGTGTGCTGGACACTGAATCTGCCTGTGTTTACTTTCCACACACTTTAACCCCAGTAGGAGGGGGGGGGGAGAAGACAAAAGTCTGCTTTAATGTGACACAGAGGACAACAGGAACAGTTTCTTGTTTCAATACTTGAGACGTTGAGCCATTATTTCCTGAGTAAAGCATTTGATGTTTTGGGCAGGATATGCAGAGAATTCACTCTAGACCAAGTATCCTGTGGGCAGCCACTCCCTATGTCAATCTCCCTATTTTAAAATGAAGGAGCAGGAATAGGCTCGAATTCTCTGACCTTTGGCCAGAGAGGAGCACATCCATATTTATATGGCTACAATATTTTATAATAAAGTAATGGGGAATAACCAGACATCAGATTGTCTTTTTTAATTGGTCTAGGATAGCCTTAACAGTTTTTAGTTACAATCAAAATTGAAATTTGTCTTTTTTAACATATCAATTATAAGGATTAATGGGCAATGTTTTTTAGACAAGCTCTATCTAACCTTTTTCTAATGAGTGACATTTTTATAGTGAACTAAGGCAGTTCAAACATTAACAGGTCAATACCATAATTTTAGTATGGATATTAACAATATACACATAATTGTCAAATCCATTTCTGTTAAATCCGTTATAAACAAAAGACAAGAAAGGTCCCTGTGACGGGTGATCTAAGAGTCTTCCCCATTTGCTCCGCTGCTGTAGTTTCAGTGATGTCTGCTCTGCCCCGGTCTCTGAGCAGCAGAAACTTAGGCTGTTCCTCCCCGTCTCTGACGCGGGCTCAGTCCCTCTGTTTCATGAGTCTCTTCTCCCCAGGGAGGAAACTGAGGCCCCAGGTCTCAGGTCTTTATTTCAACAGGAGACTGAACGCCATACTGACAAAAATGAGTTCTGTTCTCACAATACAGTGTGGATGAACTGTCAAACATTCAGTCGGTGTTCCTGGACTGGCTCTGAAGTAAACAGGACTCACTCAGGTCTGGAGGTTTGTGCAGTGGGTCCACCCAGAAGCCAGGAATCACCAACCATCACCACACCTTCCTTCACTCTCAGACTGCAGCATGATGCAGGAGTGGTTCTGTACTGTCACATAGTACAGGTGGGCGCAACACAGCAGCAGGAGCTTGAGGCAGGGACTCTACCCCTTCCCATACCTCAGAGGAACAGGAAGCTGACCAGCCGCCATATTTAATAGGGTCCATCACAGGAACAGGTGAAATCCAGCCTGTTCCTGCCCCAGTGTCCTTTAACAGCAAACTCGGGAGCTGGACTCTGCCGGCTCTCCACACACTGTCTCCCCAACACTGTCTCTGCACGTCTGTCCCCACCACAGCCTGGCCTTGTCCCTCCCACATCTGCCCTCCTGCCCTCTGAGTAGCTCAGCCCTCACAGCCATCTCTGGCCTGGGGCCTTCTCCCCTGTCTGTGCTCCCTGGGGCAGCTCCTACTCTGCAGCTTCTGAAGTGAGAGATGTTGGAGTCCTTTCCTTGTCCTGATGCCTCCTCCTCCTGGTGCAGGATATTTGGTCACTGTGAACCCCGAGTTATTTACTGGAAAACCTGTTTCTAGTTGTGGTGTGACTCAGCCCTAGCACACACCTTTCTCCAGGAGCTTTCTGCTTAAATATAGTACTTTATTTTTGACACAGGGTTTCTCTGTGTAGTTTTTAAGACTGTCCTGGAACTCTCTCTATAGACCAGGCTGACCTCAAGCTCACAGATATCTGCCTGACTCTGCCTCCCAAGTGTTGGGATTAAAGACATGAGCCACCAGTGCCCAGCTTTTTTGTTATTGTTGTTGTTGTTGTTTGTTTGTTTTTGTTTTTCTGGTTTTTCAAGACAAGGTTTCTCTGTGTATCTTTGGAGCCCATCCTGGCACTCACTCTGTAGACCAGGCTGACATTGAACTCACAGAGATCAGCCTGTCTCTGCCTTCCGAGTGCTGGAACTAACGGTGTGCATCTTCAGCGCCCTCTACTGCTGGGACTAAAGGAGTGCACCTCTACTGCTGCACAATAATATAATTCTTTCCTGATTATTGTCCTTATTGTGCAGTTTTTACTACGTTATAGTTAAAACTTTTCCTTTTTATTTAGACAAAGGAGGAAATGTCAAGGGATATGTGATTGTACTGTGAAACTCTAAGACTCTTGGTAAAGTTACCCTTGAGTCAGGGGGCGGAGTCAACAACCAGCTGTCTGGAGTTAGCCATAGAGGTTTTGGAGGACCCAGGATACAATATGATAGAGAGGCACAGAAAAGTGTAGGGTGGGGCCTAGAAGGATTCATGGGTCTTTTTGAGGTGGAAGCAAGGAGAGAGAGGGTCAGCTGTTTTTTTCTCCTCTGCTTTCTTGATCTATCAGGTTTTTACCCCATTATCTGACTCCTCAGTTTCATTAATGATAGAACAATTTATATAAACATCCACATGGCTGTGTCCCCTGCTTGAGGAGTGGATTTCCTCCACCCAGATAAGAGACAGTAACAGCAGACCAAGGAAAACATCCATCCACAGTCAGCTGGGTGAGCCCTGAGCTCACTGGTCCCTCACAGGAGCCTGGGTGAGTCGGGGATCACCACTGACAGCCACTCCAGTGCGCATGTCCGCTCACACAGCTGCACCACTGACAGCCACTCCAGTGCGCATGTCCGCTCACACAGCTGCACCACTGCAGTCCCCTGCACAGCTCCCAGCAGCTCCACTCCACATCTCCTCTCCCTCAGGAACTGCAGCTGGTTTAACCCTGAGAGGGAAGCGCTACATTGTGTCAGCTCCGTGAACCTGTAGCTTCTTGTTTCCTGAGCCTCATCAGCTCCTCCTGGCTCCAGCAGGGATGTTTCAGTCCAGAGAAAAATTCACAGTCACCTCCCTCTTCTACAGAAGCTCCCTTTGTAAACACAACCTCAGGCCAAGTGCTGGCGTGTCACGTGCAGCCCCAGGTCCCCTAACACTGAGGTCACAGTCACCTGACCTTTTCCCTCAGCAAAGCCCTCCCTCCCTCTCCCTGCCTGCCCTTCACTCTGCGACCCATGATCCTCCTTATGTTTATTTATTCAGTAAACATTTATTGGCTATGAATGCTCGCTGGGGCCCAGGCACTGGAATCCATCATCCCTCACAAGACAAAGATGGCAGCATCATGACAGAGATCATCACCTTCTTGGTCTTCAGACATCTCTGCTAAGGCTCCTGGAGCTCTTGACTCAAAGTCACAAAGCTAGAAGAGAAAACTGCGGGGGATGGAACCTCAAGCAGGAAATGGAGGAATTTACATTTCTGGCGTTCTCACGATCTATTTCTTGAAAGATTTATTAATTAATGTCTATGTGTGTTCTTCTTGCTTGTTTGTATTTGTACCATATGCCTGTCTGGTTCCCACAGGGACATTGGATGCCCTGGAACAGGAGTTAAGGACAGTTATGAGCCATTAGGTGGATGCTGGGATCTGAACCTGGGTCCTCTGCAAGAGCAGCAAGTGCTCTCAAGCCCTGAGCCATCTCTTCAGTCCGTGGATCATGTTTTTTTTTTTTTTTTCAAGACAGGGTTTCTCTGTAGCTTTGGTGCCTGTCCTGGAACTAGCTCTTGTAGACCAGGCTGGCCCCGAACTCCCAGAGATCTGCCTGCCTCTGCCTCCCGAGTGCTGGGATTAAAGGTGTGAGCCACCACCGCCTGGAGGATCATGTTTTTTTAATAAACATAAATCCTAAGTAGACTCAGCCTGTAAATCCTTGAGTCTCCACTGGAGGCAGCGCCAGGATTCCCAGAGGCAGAGAAGGAGAGGGAGAGGGGACCTTGGGCAGAACACAGGGCAGATCTGAGATGAGACCCTGTGGATCCCTCCTCTCTGCCCATCCTACAACCTGGGTTAGATTCTGATAAATGGGAAAGAAGGAGAGTGTAGTAATATGGGGTGGCGGCAGGGCTGCGTCCCCAAATCCCCAGCCGCCTGGCTCGGCTAGCTTATGCCCTGAAATAATTACACGGACACTGTATTCTTTTAAACACTGCTCTGGCCCATTTCTAATCATCTGTGTAGCGCCCCTAGGTGCGCTTACCGGGAAGATTCTAGCCTATGTCCATCCTGGGTCGGAGCTGGGGCATGGTGTGCGTCTTCTCTGCAGCAGGTAGCATGGCGTCTCTCCTGCGTCTGCTCCGGAGAGCAGAGCTGTGGAGTCTGACCTCACTTCCTCTTCCTCCCGGCATTCTGTTCTGTCTACTCCACCCATCTAAGGGTGGGTCTATCCAATGGGCCTAGCAGTTTCTTTATTGCTTAACCAAGGAAATCAACAGATTGATATATGACACTCCCACATCACTTCCCCTTTTTCTGTTTAAACAAAAAAAGGAAGGCTTTAACCTTAACATAGCAAAATTACATATAACAAAACAGTTATCAAGTAAAAGTTACATCAGAAACATTTATACATATAACAAAATTGACCGTAAATCTCTATCAATAAAGCAAAATCTATACTAATGCAAATTATTCATATCTATATCATATCCCCCTTTAAATGTAAAAGAACATTTATAAACCATATTTGGGAACATGGGCGCAGTTTTTTCTCTCCAAACTGCTTCCTGCTGAATGGGGGCGTCGTTAATTAGGTCTTTCATGGTATAACCTGTGTGCTAGTTTCATCTCAGTTGGCAGTTGAGCAAAGCAATTTTCTGAAGATGTTCACAGCAACCCTTCAGGAGGACGTGGTCCATCATACCAAATCGGGATAAATGCAATCCACAAGGTCTGATCCTCTGTGAAAACAAAAGCAGAATCTCTTTTCCAAAGTATCATATCCTTAGATCCAAATTCTGAAATCATACCCTCATGATATCCGTTCTGGTTCCACTTGGCAGCCCATATAATGAAATGTCTCTCTGTACTTAGCTCCTTCACAGTCAAAAATTTTAAAGAAAACACAATGTTCATAATCCAGACTCTCTGTGAATTTTTCATTTTTACACGGCTTATTTTTATTTATATCTATAACTATCTGTACTCTGTCTCTTTAAAGACTTTACTTTTACTTTTTTCTTTTTAAACCATTAACTTTATTCTCTATATTCTTTTTCTTCTCTCTCCCAAGCCAACGTACATTCATCCAACAGTGTGATTCATTTAGTGGTCTGAATCTGTCCTATTGTGAATCTGCAATTTTTTACTATCCAGGAGCACTTTTGATTTGCGCCTTCAAATCACTAGGCGCTTAAGAATCTAAGCTGTGACATTCCTAGGTTAACTTTTTGCTTTTTGAGCGTATATCTTTGACCTGAAATAACCCTGTAGACCAGGCTGTCTTTGAACTCTCAGAGATCCACCTGTCTCTGCCTCCCAGGCATTGGGATTAAAGGTGTTTGCTACTACTTGAACTCACAGACGTCTGTTTGTCTCTGCCTTTTAGGCACTGGGATTAAAGGCGTGTGCTACCACACCTTGAAGTCACAGAGGTCTATCTCTCTCTGCCTCCCAAGTGTTGGGATTAAAGGTGTGTACACACAACAACTCTCTTCCTTTTTTTTGTTTTTTGCTTTAAGAACTTCAACTTTCAGCTTGCATATATTTTTAACACACTTTAAACCATTCAGAAATTTTCTCTGTCTTTGAATCTCTCTTTACTGTATATCTCTCTTTTTCTGACCACGTGAGTCTTTAATTTGCCAAGCAATCTCAGTAGGACTAAAGCCGTGGCTTTGCCAGCTAGATCCAGTCCATTCCTTAGCTTTCCAGCCTCATGGCAGATATACAGGCTGCAGCCATATTTATAGCCACAACTGGCATTTCAAGGTACCTGCCAGCCAGAGAGCTACAACAGACAACACTCAAGTCCTCTCTCAGTAGCCGGCCCTCCTGCCTCAAACAGTCAGAGTTTGCCCTGGCAGGATGGCCCAGAAAGCCGGCATTTTTAAACAACACAGGTTTGTTCCTGCTGCTGAGTCAGGAAAATTTCAAAATGGAGGACATACCATTTTGTACTAGCTCTGGGGCCACCAGGTAGGAGCGGCACTCAGCACTTTAATTCTGAGACTGAGCACGCAGCACAGAAATTCTTTTCGTCCAAGTTACATTCAAATCTGACACACAGAGCACTGCGCAGTCTGAAAACACGTCCCTGTATGGCGGCAGGAATCCGCCATGCTCTTCCGCCTGCCTAAACCTGATTCTGCCTTCTGCCCAGGAGCAGGCGGGGAGCTCTGAGTCATCGTCATGGTCTCAGAGCACTCTCCTTCCGATCCCAAGCGGGAACACAAACCTAAAGCCAGAGTTTGCACTGGCGGCAAAGCCCCAGGAAGCCACACTTTAAAATAACGCAGCTTTTTTTTTCTGCTCCGGCTGAAAACCGAAAAGCATGTGTTCAGCTTTTAGTCAACACCGTTTAAGTGTTTCGTGGCAGGACCTCTTAATGAGCTGCTGGGTTTTGCAGCTAAAGCTGAGTCAGGAAGCCTCTCTTAGATGAGGCGCTTGCTTGCCTCTAGCAAGCAGAGTAGACCCGAGAAATTGCCATAAGAAACATGCTTTGCTCTATTCTTTTCCAAGCTTTCTCAGGCTTTCTGTGGACTCAGTTAGCCACACATCTGGGCGTCATTTGTAGTAATATGGGGCAGCGGCAGGGCTGCGTCCCCAAATCCCCAGCCGCCTGGCTCGGCTAGCTTATGCCCTGAAATAATTACACGGACACTGTATTCTTTTAAACACTGCTCTGGCCCATTTCTAATCATCTGTGTAGCGCCCCTAGGTGCGCTTACCGGGAAGATTCTAGCCTATGTCCATCCTGGGTCGGAGCTGGGGCATGGTGTGCGTCTTCTCTGCAGCAGGTAGCATGGCGTCTCTCCTGCGTCTGCTCCGGAGAGCAGAGCTGTGGAGTCTGACCTCACTTCCTCTTCCTCCCGGCATTCTGTTCTGTCTACTCCACCCATCTAAGGGTGGGTCTATCCAATGGGCCTAGCAGTTTCTTTATTGCTTAACCAAGGAAATCAACAGATTGATATATGACACTCCCACATCAGGAGAGAACCTCCAGGGAGGGGTCTGGAAGAAGGCAGGAGCTCAGGAGACTGAAGCTCACATCAGACCACAGTCTCCTGAGTGCAGGGGCCTAGTTGGGCTTTGAGGGGACAAGGATGGAAAACACCTCCTACTGCTGTCTCTCAGGGACCCCACCACTCACAGGAACAAGAACAGGCCTTGTCCTCCATACTAAATAAAAAGGCAAGAAATCAACACAGAAGACAGGAAAGATCACAGCCAGGACAGCAGCCCTGACTGTCATAGCAGCCCTGATGGCTCATAATCCCGGGGACAGGACAAGGCTCTGGCCACGACAGTGTCCCTGTGATCACAGACTCTCATCTCAGCATATGGTTCTAAGTGAAGAAGAGAACAGAACCAGGAGGTGACAGAGCTGACAAGTGATCTTGTCAAAGCCAATAAAGGACTGAGCTCCACCTGGGCACAGCCCTGTTCTCACTCAACTCCCACAACCTCATCCTGTCCCACCAGATGCACACAGCATAAGGAACACAGATTCTGGGAGGTTCTCCATGATGCCATTTATTTCCTCCACAAACTCTACAATTTAATTCTTTATTTTACCTGCCAATCAACCTTTGAGATCAAGTGTTGTGAGGAGCAGTTGGCCGCTTCCTGCCACCTGGCTAGCTTTATCCGAAATAATTACACAGAAACTGTATTCTTTTAAGCACTGCCTGGCCCATTAGTTCTAGCCTCTTATTGGCTAGCTCTTACATATCGATCTAACCCATTTCTAATATTCTGTGTAACACCACGAGCTGGCTTACCAGGGAAGATCTTAACCTACATCTGTGTCTGGTGGAAAATTCATGGCGACTCCTGACTCGGCTTCTTTCTCCCAGCATTCTGTTTTGTTTACTCCGCCTACCTAATTTTCTGTCCTATTAAAAAAGGGCTAAGGCAATTTCTTTATTAATTAACCAATGAAAGCAACAGATTAGAAAGAAATCACTCCCACATCATTTCCCCTTTTTCTGTTTAAACAAAACAGAAGGCTTCCATTTTAACATAGTAAAATTACATATAACAAAACAGTTATCAAGCAAGAATTACAGTTACAATATTTATATCTATTTTATCTCTTATCATAACTAAGGAAAACTATAACTATCTATTCATTCTTCAACTCCATCAAAGACTCCAGAAGGATATAGTATTACCTAAGTAAACAAGAAATAAGAAAACTCTAGAAATGACAGAAACATCTCGCTGCCTGGACAGTCACTCAAAGTTCCTCTGTACTGTTGGGGCATCCATCTTCAGCCTACAAGCCCATAGTATCCAGCAGACATTTCCATGAAGCAGGAAATTCCAAAGACAGTTCAGTCACTTTCTGCTGTGTCCTGCAGAATGTCTCGTAGACTCTTTCATGAATCAGGAACCCCGAAAGACCATCTCACCTTTAGGCAAGTTCAGCAGTCCTCTCTCTGTGGGTTCTTTGTATCCAGTTTATGCAACAGTCCAGGCAAGAGCAGTTTCTTGCCCAAATGGCTATCAAACTCCATAAGGATCCTCTTCGATGCCCATCTTCCTCTTGAAGTAGATTGGTGCTGCCAGGAGCAGACGTGTCTCATTGTCATGAAAAGCCTTAAGTTATTAAAACATCTTAAATGCCATATTCTGTAACCTTTGAAAGATATGAAGAATGCCTATCTGAAATATATCTACGTATATCTAGAAAATCTAACTAACATGACTACAAGCTTGACTATTACTGATGATTATCTATCAACAACCTATATTTCCTCATTATACATTACATTTTTAAATGAACTACACAATCACAATACCTTAATTAATACCAGAAATACATATACATATAACAAAATTGACCTTAAAATCCATACCAATGCAAATTATTCATATCTATATCATATCCCCCTTTAAATGTAAAAGAACAGATATAAACAATATTTGGGAACATGGGTGCAGTTTTTTCTCTCCAAACTGCTTCCTGCTGAATGGGGGCGCTGTTATTCAGGTCTTTTATGGGATAATCTGTCTGCTAGGTTCATCTCACTTGGCACTTGAGCAAAGTAAGTTTTTGAGGGTGTTCACAGCAACCTTTCAAGAGGGCGTGGTCTATCATACCAAATTGGGATAGAAGAAATCCACAGGGTGTCATCCTCTGTGAAAACAAAAGAAGACCCTCTCCAAAGCATCATATCCTTAGATCCAAATTCTGAAGTCATAATACCCTTATGATATCCACTCTGGTTCCATTTGGCAGCCCATATAATGAAATGTCTCTCTGTAATTAGCTCCTTCACAGTCAAAAATTTTAAAGAAAACACAATAATCAAAGAATCCAGACTCTCTTTGAATTTTCCATTTTTACGTGGCTTATTTTTCTTTATTTCTCTTAATCTATAACTATCTTTACTCTGTCTCTTTAAAGAATTTACCCTTTTTTTAGGGCATTAACTTTATTCTCTCTATTTTTTTTCCTCTCTCATGCCTACGTACACTCATCCAACATTGTGATCCATTGAGGTCTTTTATGTCTAAATATGTCCTATTGTGAATCTGTAATTTTTTTACTATCTAGGAGCATTTTGTTTTGCACTTTTAAATCGTTAAGCACTTAAGAATCTAAGCTGTGACGTTCCTAGGTCAAAAACAGGTACTGCCTGCTTGCCCCACCCAGTCCAACATGGCAGAGCTGCTCATCCCTCTGAGCCTTGTACATTACATTGGTAGCATGGAGGAACTGCTTGCATTGCACAGTCTGAAAACACGTCTCTGTATGGCGGCAGGAATCCGCTATGCTCTTCCACCTGCCTAAGCCTGATTCTGCCTTCTGCCCAGGTGCAGGCAGGGAGCGCTGAGCCATCTGCACGGTCTCAGAGCACTCTCTTTCCGATCCCAAGTGGGAACAGAAATAAAAGCCATTGAAATGCTTTAAAGCCAGAGTTTGCAGTGGCGGCACAGACCCAGGAAGCCGAGCTTTAAAATGACACAGCTTTTTTTTTCTGCTGCTGTTGCCGAGTCAGGAAATCTCTCTACAGCACGCCACCAACAAACAGCAAAAATCTGTGTTAAACTCTGTTTTTTCTCTGTTTAAAAGTAAGCTCTCTCAGGTTTTACGTGGAGTTTGTTACCATGCTGGGCGCCACTCTGTTGTGCGGAGCAGCGGGCTACGTTCCCACCACCCGGCAGCTTTACCCGAAATAATTACACATAAACTGTATTCTTTTAAACACTGCCTGGCCCATTAGTTCTAGCCTCTTATTGGCTAGCTCTTGCATATCAATCTAACCCATTTCTAATATTCTGTGTAACACCACGAGCTGGCTTACCAGGGAAGATCTTAACCTACATCTGTGTCTGGTGGAAAAATCATGGCGACTCCTGACTTGGCTTCTTTCTCCCAGCATTCTGTTTTGTTTACTCCGCCTACCTAATTTTCTGTCCTATTAAAAAAGGGCTAAGGCAATTTCTTTATTAATTAACCAATGAAAGCAACAGATTAGAAAGAAATCACTCCCACATCAATCAAGGACACGAACAATCAAGTTTTCATTCAGATTCTTGCTGACAGAAGTATTCTCACCTTGCTTCCTCTGTCAACTCCAAACTCAGCCTTTCCTCTTCCGAGAATTCTGTTCTCGTTGCCACACTTCTATTTCCTGCCTGGTCGCCCTGCCTATACTTCCTTCCTGGCTACTGGCCAATCAGTGCATTATTAGAAACAACACAAGTGACAGGGTACAGACCATTGTCCTACAGCAGAGTCTTATTTCCAGTGGGAAGTCAGGGCTGCAGCTCAGGGCAGCATGGAGGAGACAGGATGGAGATTCCCCTCCTGTCTGCAGGAACAGGAAGGTTGGCTGTGGAAGGGAACAGGGCAGTGCAGGGACAGAGTCCAGGTGTGCATGGTGGGCTGGGCTCCCCAGTTCTTCACATTGAGCCCATAGGATCACAGGGAACATCAGACACTATTGCTGAGAGTGAACTGGGGGCTCTGGATGTCACAGGAGAGACCTGGACACATCGTCTGTCACTCCATCCACACCACGCAGCTGTCTTCACGCTACAGAACAAGAGTCATGAACAATCATGGTGAAGACAACATCCCAGCAACCCACCACTCACTCAAAGGTGATTCTGGGAGTCCCTGAAACCCAATCATGTCCACTCTGCCCCTCCCCAAGTCAGGTCCCAGAGTGTCACCTTTACAGTCTGGGAGAGATGCATCAGAGCTCTGGGAACTGTCCCTGCCTGGGGTAAAATTATATATTAATGGAAAGGTAAAAACAGGGACCCCAGAATATTTTGGTGGAGCTATTATGGATTTCCAGAACTCCCCCAAAAAATCCAGCATCAACCCAAAGGCTTTAGGGACAATCCTGCTCATTGGTCACACTTACCTGGAGCTGGAGCATAGTCCCCTCCTTTTCCACCTGTGAGAAGAAAAGCTGTGAGAGACCAGGGAAGTCGCTGACCCTAGGAAGTTTCCAGAACTAGCAGCAGACCCAGGGTAGAGACAGCAATGAGGGGTGTGGATGTGTTTCCCATTAATGAGGCAGAGATTCTTCTAAAAGGGGCTGAGATAGATCTCAGATCCTGCCCTTTCCTACCTGTGTTTCTCCTCCTCTTCCTCACAACAGTTACCACAGCTCCAATGACCACAGCTCCAAGGAGAACCAGACCAGCAATGACTGCCATGATGGGGACTGTGGACTGAGGAGGCTCTGGGAAAGGAAGGACAGGGAGGGAAGGTGAGGGTCATGACCCAGCTCTCAGCCCTGACCCTGCTCAGGGTCTGCAGAAGGCTCCAGCTTTCCCTGACCCCAGCTCTGCACCCACTCCCTCCTTACCCCATCTCAGGGTGAGGGGCTCAGGCAGCCCCTCATGGTACACATGGCATGTGTATTTGTGCTCCTCCCCAGAAGGCACCACCAGAGATGCCCACTTCTGGAAGGTTCCATCTCCAGAAGGTCTGGTCTCCACAAGCTCCATGTCCTGAGTCTGTTCCTCCTCCTCCCTCTGCCAGGTCAGGGTGATGTCAGCAGGATAGAAGCCCAGGGCCCAGCACCTCAGGGTGACATCACCTTTAGGTCCAGGATGATGGGTCACATGTACCTTTGGGGGGTCTGAGGGAAAGATTGTGAAGATGAGACATCTTGCTTTCTTCTGGGGACTCAACAGTGTTCATGTGGCCATTCTGGGAATGGACAGGGGAACTGGGGTGGGATTAGGGTGTCCTCATATTAGTAGACCCTAAATAGAGCTCAGGCCCCAGGGTTATGTGCTCTTCGGGATGCTCTAAGATGTGAGTGACAGTTTGGGGTAGGAGGCTTCAGGGCTCTGCAGATTGATGGAGGGGAAGGGATTCTGGTCCTGAGCTGAGTGAGGGCCAGGAGACTCAGAAAAGCTGGAGTCAGACTCCAGAGACACCGAGGGTGACCACAGAAGGAGGCCTGAGAGAAAAAGCTCCTGTGGTCAAGGGCCATCCTCAAGGCTGACCTGCTGTAAAAGGGTTAGTCTCCCAATGGGAAGAGCAACTTGGAGTCTCCCTGTCCTTATTCCTCAGCCTGGAATTCCACTGCTGGACAGTGTTCTTCCTCTGAAGATGCTCCAAGCCTTTCCCCCATACTACAGAGGAAAAGCAAGGATGGGTCTCCACGTACCTGAACGCAGCAGAGTGGCCTTCCCCAATTCCAGGTATCTAAGGAGCCAGCCTATGCAGGGGCCCTGCAGGTATGCTCTCTGGTGGTCGGCCTCGTTCACGTTCTCTGACTTGCGCTTAGAAATCTGAGAGGCTGAGTCAGTTGTGGTCCAGGATTTCAGGTCCTCGTTCAGGGAGATATAATCCCGGCCATCGTAGGCCTCCTGACAGTACCCGCGGATGAGATTCCCATCTGGACCCAGGTCACAGCCATACATCCACTGCAGAGTGTGAGGTTCTGGTGGGGACACAGTGGTTAGCTCCGCCTTGCGGCCACCCTGCCCCCTATCAGTTCGCCCTTAACCCGACCTTTCAGAAACAAAAGTGCAACTGAAACTTGAGCCAAACTCTGCGGGGTCCTTCCTGTTAGAGGGTCTGGGCAAGAGTTTGGCTGAAACTGTCGCTCAGCGGGTGAAGATGACCCAAACCTGTTCAGGGGAGATGTAGGGGTCGTGTCTGTGATCAGGGCCGCGGTCACTCACCGTCGTCACTCTGATTGTAGTAGCCACGCAGGGTTTGGAGATTCAATTTAAAGTTTTTCCCTGTGTTCCTGGCTTTCCATGTCTCCCTCTCCCAATACTCTGGCCCCTCCTGCGCCATCCACGGCACCCGCGGCTCCATCCTTGGAGTCTCCGCGTCGCTGTCGTAGCGCACGAACTGCGTGTCGTCCACGTAGCCGACGGCGATGAACCGGGGCTCCCCGAGGCCGGGCCGGGACACAGAGGTGTAGAAATACCGCAGCGAGTGCGAACCTGGGGGCGGCCCGCGGTGAGACCCCGACCCTGCTCCCCAGACCAGGGTCCCAGGTGAAGGCAGGAGAGACACGGGCTAGGGCAGTAAGATGACTTTACGGGGTACTGCCCCCACTTTGCTCCTTGCTTCTTCCCGTAGAGTCTCCCCACCCCTTACTCACTAGCCTGTGTCTGGGCCACGACTATGGCGCCTGCCAACAGCTTGAGCCAGTAAGAATACATGGGCATCAGTACACGGGCCTGTGAAGGGTGTAGAAGCGATTTCTGTAAACTGCTCTACTTGGAACCTCTGTGTCACTGATTGGTTTCTCTAGAAACTCGGTGTCCAATGAGAACTGAGAGTGCCTTATTTGTGTCCGGAGAGAGGAACCCGATCGGATCTGAAAGTGGAACTGTGTACGTGGAAAACAGTGCCGGGCATTGTTCTGACATCTTAATAAAGAAAATGCTGTCAAAAGTCACTGCATGACCTAGGACTGTAACTGGACCCAAGTCCTCTTTACTCTGGGGCAGCTGTGAATGTCCTGGATACTGTGGGCACCTGGCCCCGTACCCAGCCCGGACAACCCGATATCGCCCACCCACAGGAACAGTCCCAAACCTAAAGCAAAACTCAGACACCCACAGGATCAGGGAATTAGGCACCGCTCGGGGGGTCGTGAGGGGTCGTGATTCCCGACCCGGAAATCACTCACCAGCAGACTTGGGTTGTAGTGTTCGAACAGGTTTTGAAGGCAGGTTTGGAAATTCTGTCTGTGCTCCTGTGGGTCCCCAGTGCTCCAGCTCCTTCTGCTCGGTCCACCCTCCATACTCTGGGCTCAAATCGCTTGAACTTCCTGTTGTCCCGGTAGCCCACAGCAATGAACAGCGCTGGAGGAGGCAGGAAGGCAGGACACAGCTGTGGCAAAATAGGGAAGCAGAGCCTAGGAGCAGCACAGTGAGATCCAAACCTTCCTGTAGGGACCTGGAAACAAGTGAGAGCAAGACTGAAACCAGCAGCAGTTTATACTTCCCAATCCTAACCACATCCTTATGCTCTCAGAAACTGAAAGCCACTTCTGAGGACTTGGGACTTTGTCCTCACTCAATAAAGCTAGGTCTCTCTCTCTCTCTCTGTCTCTCTGTCTCTCTGTCTCTCTGTCTCTCTGTCTCTCTCTCTCTCTCTCTCTCTCTCTCTCTCTCTCTCTCTCCCTCTCTCTCTCTCATTGATTTTTATTGAGCTCTACATTTTTCTCTGCTTCCCTCCCTGCCTCTTCCCCCCCCCTTCAACTCTCTCCCAAGGTCCCCATGCTCCCAATTTACTCAGGAGATCTTGTCTTTTTCTACTTCCCATGTAGATTAGATCCATGTAAGTCTCTCTTAGGGTCCTCATTGTTGTATAGGTTCTCTGGGATTGTGATTTGTAGGCTAGTTTTCTTTATGTTTAAAAACCACTTATGAGTGAGTAATACGATAATTGTCTTTCTGGGTCTGGGTTACCTCACTCAAAATGATGTTTTCTAGCTCCAGCCATTTGCCTGCAAATTTCAAGATGTCGTTATTTTTTTCTGCTGTGTAGTACTCCATTGTGTAAATGTACCACACTTTCCTTATCCATTCTTCAGTCGAGGGGCATTTAGCTTGTTCCTAGGTTCTGGCTATAACAAACAACGCTGCTATAAACATAGTTGGGCACATGCCCTTGTGGCACAGTTGAGCATCCTTATGATATATACCCAAAAGTGGTATTGCTGGGTCTTGAGGAAGGTTGTTTCCTAATTTTCTGAGAAATCGCCACACTGATATTCAAAAGGGATATAGCAGCTTGCATTCCCACCAACAATGCAGAAGTGTTCCTTTCCCCCACAACCTCTCCAGCATAAGTTCTCATCAGTGTTTTTTATCTTGGCCATTCTTACAGGTGTAAGAGGGAATCTCAGAGTAGTTTTGATTTGCTTTTCTCTGATGACTAAGGATGTTGAGCATTTCCTTAAGTGTTTTTCAGCCATTTTAGATTTCTCTTTTGAGAGTTCTCTGTTTAGGTCTGTACTCCATTTTTTTTTTTTGGATTATTTGTTTTTTTTTTAAATATTTATTTATTTATTATGTATACAATAGTCTGTCTGTGTGTATGCTTGAAGGCCAGAAGAGGCAACCAGACCTCACTACAGATGGTTGTGAGCCACCATGTGGTTGCTGGGAATTGAACTCAGGATCTTTGGAAGAGCAGGCAATGCTCTTAAACACTGAGCCATCTCTCCAGCCCTATTTGTTCTTTTGATGAGCAATTTCTTGAGTTCTTTGTATATTTTGGAGATCAGACCTCTGTCTGATGTGGGGTTAGTGAAGATCTTTTCCCATTCTATAGGCGATCATTTTGTCTTGTTGATTGTGTCCTTTGCTTTACAGAAGCTTTTCAGTTTCAGGAGGTCCCATTTATTAATTGTTTCTCTCAGTGTCTGTGCTGCTGGGGTTATATTTAGGAAGTGGTCTCCTGTGCCAATGCATTCAAGTGTACTTCTCACTTTCTCTTCTGTGAGGTTCAGTGTGGCTGGCTTTATGTTGAGGTCTTGATCCATTTGGACTTGTGTTTTGTGCATGGTGATAGATATGGTCTATTTTCATTCTTCTACATGTTGATATGCAGTTATGCCAGCACCATTTGTTAAATATGCTTTTTTTCCTTTTGATACTTTTTGCTTCTTTGTAAAAAATCAGGTGTTTGAAGGTGTGTAGATTAATATCTGGTTCTTCCATTTGGTTCCATTGGTCCTTCTGTCTGTTTTTATGCCAATACCAGGCTGTTTTCAGTATTGTAGCTCTGTGGTAGAGTTTGAAGTCAGGGATTGTGATGCTTCTAGAAGTTCTTTTATTGTACAGGATTGTTTTGGCTATCCTGGGTTTTTTGCTTTTCCATATGAAGTTGAGCACCATTCTTTCAAGGTTTTTGAAGAATAAAGCTAGGTCTCTGTATGATTATGTAATGCATGATTTAAAAACAAAGCAACTAAATGAAGGTATAATTAACTGGGACTGATGTACTATTATTCATCATTTTGATAATCCTTGTTGTTGTTTTTATAATTGTTGGTTTATCTCTTTTTTTAAAATATTTATTTATTATGTGTACAATAGTCTGTCTGTGTTATGCCTGCAGGCCAGAAGAGGGCACCAGACCTCATTACAGATGGTTGTGAGCCACTATGTGGTTGCTGGGAATTGAACTCAGGACCTTTGGAAGAGCAGGCAATGCTCTTAACTGCTGAGCCATCTCTCCAGCCCCATGGTTTATCTCTTAAAAAGTTATTTGGTATGGCTGCCAAGATGCAGGTCTTAGAAAACTTAATAAAACAGATCACAGAGATATTCAGATTCAGACAGAGGAATTTAATGGAGAACTAATTTCAACATTGCTTTATGTGGTTAGAGAGGAACAGACTAAGGTTCTCACACAACCAACCTTAATAAATCCAGTAACCTTACAGGAATTGCCAAATGTTAGAGGCTCTGTAAGAACTGACTGGACTCCTGTGCCAATGTCAGATTTAAGGAGATTCAAGAAAGCAATGGTCTCACATGGCATGTGTTCACCTTTGGTAAAGCAATTGTTAAACTCGTGATCAGTTTGTAACAGAATTGTCTCTAAAGACTGGAAAAGCTTGGTTAAAGTTGTTTTAGAGCCTGGTCCACAATCACAGTGGAGAACCTGGTTCA
Organism: Microtus pennsylvanicus; assembly: GCF_037038515.1. Classification (NCBI taxonomy): domain Eukaryota; kingdom Metazoa; phylum Chordata; class Mammalia; order Rodentia; family Cricetidae; genus Microtus; species Microtus pennsylvanicus. Next base: position 1,054,150 of record NC_134585.1, on the reverse strand, counting down.
GAGAAGAGGCCAAGATCATTGAACAACAGAGTAAAGCTAGAGGCATGGAAATCTCCCAAGACCAACTTCCTGGAGAAAGAGATGTGCTACCATAGAACAGCAATCTTTGTAGGATGACCATGCTCTGGCTTTATGCCACGCAGCAGCTTTAAATGCCTGGGACAGAACTGAAGAAGTAGGAAAGAAAACTGAGTCCTCACCAGAACCCCAGTCTGAGGCTGTGGTCCTGGTGGCTCTTAAAGGACATGTTTGGGTCCTAGAGCTGGGGAGAGGCTGGGCAGGTGGGTGGGAGGGGGCCACCCTGGCAGGTCCCACTACTGGATCTTCAACCTGCAGGCCTCAGATGGGGGCCCTGGAGCAAAACCCCTGCTTTATTCATCCACCAAGAAACCATGGCAGAATGAAGAACTGTGCTCCCTGGGCTCTGGGGGGACCTGGGATCCATAAGCACACAGAAGCAGCAGCAGCAGGTGGCACAGTTAACTCTGGGTTTGAGAGCTCATGGGAGCTGAGATGTCCTTGGTGCAGTTCAGCCATGTCAGCCAGAAGCACTGGCCTCTGGAGTTGCTTGATGCAGTCAGACTGGTCCACAGAATTCTGGGATTGAACTGGAGAGGAAAGAGCTTCTTGGTTCTGGGAGGGAAAAGACAAGCTTTGCTACCAATTCTCATGTTGGAGCTCAGTGCCTTCTCAGTGCAGCAATGACCCACAGTGAGGCCAGCAGCAGGACCTGAAGGAGCCTCACAGTTACTGGGATCTTGCTGTTCATGGCTCTTGGGGACTCATCACCAAGGTCTCCTGGTCCTGTGTAACAGGGCTGTTGTAGGTAAAACCAACCCTCCACCCTGCCAGGTGTTGACCCCAGACTGGCACTCAGCCTGCAGATCAACACAACTCCATTCAGAGTTGCTTGGGCAGCACCACCTGCATCCAGTGCCTAAACCTCCATCTCACATACAGGACACAGGAGCTGCCAAGGCAGTCAGTTGCACAAGCTCCACCCCCACCACATCCCTCCCTGCTACTGTGTTCAACCAGTCCCATATTTTGCCAAGCCAGCACCTCACGGCCAGAGAGGATCAGGACCACCTTGAACTGTCTGGTACAGGAAGGAGTTCAGCTCAGCCACAAGTACAGTCCAAAGGAGCTGAAGGTCTCTATTCCCTGGTTTGCATAACACCCAAACCAGAGGTCACTTCTCACAACACCTTGGATTTGGTTTGCTGTGGACTGGGGGACCTGGGCTGCTCCTCCAGTAAGAACCTCTGAGTTTACCCTCACTAGCTTTTCAACCCTGGGTCCCAGCAATGAAAGGGAGATGTCCTTGTGACTCCATGGCTGGTCTGCAGGCACCTTTGCTCCTACACAGCTTGAAGAGAACCACTACACTGTTGGGGGTCAGCCTCAACAAAAATATCCTCTTCAGGTTGAGGTGTGGTAATTTAGAAACATAGTAAAGAAAACGAAGATGCGAATAAAAGTAATAAAATGCAGAAACATATAGGATAGTATCCGGAGGGAATTTCAGTGAGAGTACTGAGGTTCCCAGTGGACCAAGGAGGGTGACTTCACAGGGAGCTCTGCACAGCCTGTTCAGCCTGCACCACTGCAGCAGGGCTCAGGGAAGGGGCCACCTCAGGGCTGCAGAGGAGAAGCAGCCACACTCTCCTGCACTGGCCCCACAGTCACACCCCCCTGTGTCTGTGCCAGCCTGCACCCCATGCCAGCCACACTCCAGGCTCACCAGGGCACATCACAGCTGGAGGTCCTCAGTGTCAGTGGTCACCACAGTTACAACAGGTCCCGCACCCTCAACCAGAACACACACATTGCGGTTCCTGTCTTCCCCTTCCTGTAACAGCTGTGGTCCTGAGAGCAAGCATCTGACTGGGCCCAGAGATGCAGGGACTCTGTGCTGAGTCTTCCTCTCACACCACCACCCAATAGTGGCCTTCCAGCCTGGACACCCAGTCTGCACAGCGGGGCTCTCCAGTGACATCAGAGTGGAAGGTTCAGCTGCTGTTGTGAGCTAAGTGGTGCAGGGGCTTTAATTCCCTAAGTAAAAATCCCTCCACACATCACCATCCCATTTCTTTTTTTAAAAAATATTTTTATGGTTTATTTAACTTTTTTAAAAAAATTTTATGTGCATTGGTGTGAAGGTGTCAGATCCCCTGCAAATGGAAAATGGATCTTCAGATAGTTGTGAGCTGCCATGTGGGTGCTGGGAATTGAACCTGGGTCCTCTGGAAGAGCATTCAGTGCTCTTAAGCACTGAGCCATCTCTCCAGCCACCCCCCCCCCCATTTCTTTAAAAGAGTTTTAACTCTACAACTTTTCTTTTTGGGAAAAAAAACTTCAGTGCTTGAATTTTGCCCAAGTTTTAACTCCAAAATACAAATTTACCTTCTGCCCATGAAACTGGAGATGGAAGCTGTGGGCACCTCTCATTTTAATTGGCCTGTATGGACACTGGTGTTTGCATTGACTTCTCTGCCAGTTAAGCTATTGGTGATGTAAGTGATCAGCAGACATACAGGGAAACCAGAGTCTTGGTTATGAGGAGTCCCAGCGGTTGGTTCTCAGCATCAGTTCCTAAGGCACTAGTGACAAGAGCGTCATCAGCCTCACTGTGAATTCTGCTCTGTCCTCCGTAAACCTGAGACCATAATCTCAAGCTGTCACAAGACACTGTGCTGTTGGGGACCATGAATTTTCTCACTGAATTGTACATGCTATGACATGACTTTTACATGAATTAACTTTGTTTAAACGTCAGTATTTTACTCCAATTAAATTGTAAAAGGTCCATGGTCACTGAATGAACTTTGATGTTAAAAATCAAGATAGCATTAGTTGCATATTTTATTTTAAAAATATTAACCCCTCTTCACTTAAGAAGGGGGGAAATTGGGGTTTTAACTGTTGCTCAGAGACTGGAACTGGTGGTATTTAATAACAACAATGTCTGTCATTGTACTCTTACTGGAATTGACCTAATGATATTTGTAACTGCTTATAGATGTTGGAAAAAGTTTGACACACCCTGTAAAATGTTTGAGTTTAATGCATATGTTAAAAAATTTAGATTTTGACCCCTTCTCTAACCTTACTAACCCACCTCCTCAACCCTGGAACCCTTGGAGCAGGATCTTTGGTAGAAAAAAATAAGTTAAAACATGTCTCATCACTCTCTGGCCCTCCCTCCTAAAAGAGCTCCTCGCAGTTTTTTCATTGATGATTCACGCAGAGGCCCAATGACGGGAATATTGTGGAGCCCTCCCCTGAACAGCACATCATACAGAGGCCGTACAGGCCTGCTCAACATGGCATGGTGTCAGGGGATGAGGATCGCCCTCCACATAGCCTAAGCCAGGGACCCTGAGGTCAAAGGTCAAAGACCTGCTTACCTTGGTCTTGCTGAGGAGTGACAAAAAAAAAAAGGAGCATATGTCAGGTTTCTTCTTTCTCACATCTCACAGGGCCTTGAAGTAAAAATCTTGAGACAGAAAACTTAAAGTTAGCCAAAACATTACGTGCTGACCGTGGAGACTCAAGCTCTGGAAAGAACCACAGAGTGTCTTCACGGCTTGCTGCTTATCACTAACAGCAGGTGTTCTAGCCACTGACCTTGCAACTGCCCTGCTTAGCTGCCAAACTGCCCCACTTAGTTGCCTAGCTACCGAGCTCCTCCTTCCCTTCCCCCTTTCCTCAGTTCCCCCTTGCCCTGGCTCCTTTCTGAGGAGTATTTAAGACATGAAACTTGCTTCAATAAACGGATGCCTTGACAAGGAATACTGCTTGGCGTCTGTCCCCCCCCCCCCCATGTCTTTCAGATAGTGCCTCTTCAGACCCTGGAGTAACTTAGGACCTGCTGGGCAGGTCGACCTCTGATCCGATCCATCTCTCCAGCACCCCCGGCCCCAGGCTACTTTTTAACTACTGAATGAAACATTAAAGTTATTCGTATTTGTGGGCTATCCTTTGGTGGTTCCATCCACATATACATGTTATAAGGTCTAAATGGGAATACACACATCTCAGCTGTGTGCGGTTTCTTTGGTGAAAACATTCAGGATCTTCTCTTCCAGATCTCTGGAAGCTATAGTCTGTTGTGGTTTTCTAGTCACTGCACCTTACAGCTGCCCCTGACCTCCTCACCCCTACCTAACTGTACCCACTTCTCAACAACTCTCACCCCATTGTGCCTTCCCAATTAGTGGTTAGGTCTGAGGATCTGTTGTACTCAAGACCCCATCAAGATAATCAAGGATGTCAAAGTGTGAGCCCTCAGCAAGATTTCCTAATTTTGTTTGTTTTTTGGGTTTTGTTTTTGTTTTTAGACAGGATCTCTCTATATAGGTCTGGTTGTTCACTATGAACAGACTGGCCAAAAAAGTAGATTCACCAAGTGCTGGGTTAGAGATGTGCAATTCCTTCATCACAGCTTTCTTCTCAGCTCAGCAGGAGGAGCCTCCCTCCCATCCACCCAGGGCTGGGTCTCTGGATCCGGAGCCCCTGACTGTCACCCTGGGGCCCAAGGAAGAAGGATCCGCACCATCTCAGTAAGAACAGGCCTGGTCCTTCACAGAAACTAGGGAAGAGGGCCACAGCCAGGATGGAGCCCAGGTTGACCTGTCACAGCTGCATGGCTGTGATCATTCTGGGGACAGGACTAGGCTCTGGCCATGTCTGATCAGAGGCCCTGTCAGCATCTGGTTACTGAGGGAAGAGAAGACTAGAGCAGGAGATGACAGAGCTGAGGAGTGACCACATCAAAGCCCACAACATACTGTGCTCCCCCTGGGCACAGCCCTGTGTACACTCAGCTCCCACAGCCTCATCTCATCCCACCAGGGACACAGCACAGTGAACACAGGTTCCACAAGGTTCTCTATGCTGCCATTTATTTCCCCCCGAAACTGTAAAAAATCACCCCTTCAATTTACCGACCAATGAAACCTCAGGTGAAGAATCTGAACCATCAAGTTCACGTTCAGATTCTTATTTTCAGTGAAGCCATGAGCTGCAGCTCAGGGCAGCATGGAGCTGACAGGATGGAGATGTCTTCTCCAGTTGGCTGACAAGGAAGGTTGGCTGGGGAAGGGAACACAGGACGGTGTAGTGACAGGATCCTGGTGTGCACGGCTGGGCTGGGCTCCCCAGTTCTTCACGTTGAGATCACCGGGAACATCACGCACTGTTGCCTAAGACAACTGCTGGGCTCTGGACATCACAGCAGAGGCCTGACCAAGTCTTCTGTCGTTCAGTGCACACTAGGCAGCTGTCTCCGCACTACAGAACAAGAGTCATGGGCAGTCACTGTGAAGACGACACCCACCCCTCACTCACAGGTGCAAATTCTCAGAGTCCCTGTGAACCATTCATGTCCCCTTTGTCCCACCCCCACTTCATCTTCAATGTGTCATTTTTACAGTCTGTGAAAGACATCATAGCTCTGCGCTGTCCTTGCCTATGGTAAAAAAAAAAAAAATGAACAATCCACACTCAGAGCCTCAAGAGAATTTGTCTGAAGGAGGGGTGCCAATGGTGGCTGTGCTGAGGTAAAGGTTTTGAAGGAGAGGAGCTGGCATTGAGTTCCCTGAGCAGGGGTTCAAAGCAGACTCTGGGGCACCTCAAGCTGTTTCCTTTACTTAAAATCTGAATCTCCCTAGCAACAATATTCTCGTTCCTACATGAGGATCTTGTAGAGGAAGCAGCCAATCCGTGGAGTCCTGGACTCCCTGGGATGAAGATGTGCCCACAAGTATAAAGACTGAAGGAGGGGTCAGGCGGTCGTGCGCACCTTTAATTACAGCACTTGGGATGCAGAGGCAGGACGATCTCTATGATTTCTAAGCCAGCCTGGTCTACAATGCGAGTTCCAGAAAAGTCAGGGCTACACAGAGAAACATTGTCTGGGAGTGGGGGGTTCTCTATGTGTAGTGGGGAGCTGCGGGCCTGCTTTTTGTCCACCCTGCTCTCGCCTGGCTAGCTTATGCCCCAAAATAACAACACACAAACTGTATTCGTTTAAACACTGCTTGGCCCATTAGCTCTAGCTTCTTACTGGCTAATTCTTACATCTTGATTACCCATTTCTGTTAATGTGTGTAGCACCCCAACGTGCGCTTACCAGGAAGATTCTAGCCTACATCCATCCTGGGTCGGAGCTTCATCAGGTCTGCCCCAGAGAGGAGAGCTATCGAGTCTGACCTCACTTCCTCTTCCTCCCAGCATTCTGTTCTGTTTACTCCGCCTACCTAATTTTCTGTCCTATCAGGGCCAAGGCAGTTTCTTTATTTAACCAATGACCTTCCTCCATCAACTATGTAACATCCCTGGCTGTTAGATGCAACATTAATGAATTTGATCATTTGGGTTTCAAAAAAAAACATTAAATGCAACAATTATATTTCTGTTTTTAAAAAAAGAGTCCACGGAATTCCCACTAGGCCAGCAGCAAACTCAATATGGATATGTTGTTTTAAATCATTTTAAAAAGGAGTTTTTTCTTTGCTCATTCTTTCTTTTTTGCCTTTAAAAAGGCTGTGTAGGAGCAAAGTGTGTCTGCAGGCCTGCACTGAGTTCAGGGATGTCTCCCTTTCATGGCTGAACTTACAGGGACCCAGGGCTGGAAAGCTAGTGAGGATGAACTCAGAGATTCTTACTGGAGGAACAGCCGAGTCTCCCAGGTCCACAGCAAACCAAATCCAAGGTGCTGGGTGTTATACAAACCAGGGAGTGGAGACCCGCAGCTCCTCTGGACTGTACTTGTGACTGAGCTGAACTCCTTCCTGTACCAGACAGTTCAAGGTGGTCCTGATCCTCCTTGGCTGTGACATGCTAGTTCAGCAAAATATGGGACTAGCCACAGTGGCAGGTGGGGTTGTGGGGTGGGAATGCGGGCTTGTGCAACTAACTGACTTGGGAACCCCTGCATCCAGTATGTGAGATGGCAGTTTAGGTACTGGATGCAGGTGGTGCTGCCCAGGGTAGGTGTTGCCTAGAGCAGCCCTGTTACACAGGACCTGGGGACCTTGGTGATGAGTCCCCAAGGGCCATGAACAGCAAGACCCCAGTGACTGTGAGGCTCCATCAGGTCCTGCTGCTGGTGATTGCTGCATTGAGAAGGCAAAGAATTCTGTTATGAGAATTGGTAGCAAAGCTTCTCTCTTTCTACCTGGAACCATAAGGCTGCCTCCTCTCCATTCAATCTCAGAATTCTGTGGACCAGCCTGGCTGCATCCAGCAACTCCAGAGGCCAGGGCTTCTGGCTGACATGGCTGTGCTGCACCAAGGACCTCTCAGCTCCCATGAACTCTCAAACTCAGAGCTACCTGTGCCACCTGCTGCTGCTGCTTGTGGATTCCAGGTCCTGCCAGAGCCCAGGAAGCACACTTTTTCATTTCCTGATGGCTTCTGGGTGGATGACTAAAGCAAGGGTCTTCCTCCAGGCCTTCAAGTTCACAGCCAACAGGATTAAGTGTCAGCTGGTGGGACATGCCATACTGGTCACCTCCTAGTTCCCTGTCCGGCCTGTCCCCAGCCCTAGTATCCAAGCATGCCCTGTGCAAGTCACCAGGACCAAAGCTTCAGAATATGGTCCTGGTGGGAAAGAATAGGATCCAAGAAATGTGAATTGTCACAGTGAAGGCAAAACCCTGCACAATTGGCCCTGAAACCCAAGGACCGTCCTTGGGCTGCACTACACTGCCTTCACCTCCTGGTGTCTGATCTGCCCCAAGTTCACCAAATCGCCTGAGGTTTTCACTGTGTAGATATTGTTTTTGACCGTACAGACTGGATTTGTTGCTTCAAGAGGTCACTGGATTTGGTGGTTCCTTTGGAGGTCTGCAAGCCCTCTGCCCAGCTACCTTTTTTATTGTTTTTATTGAGCTATATATTTTTCTCTGCTCCCCTCTTTCCCTTTTTATCCCCTTCCCATCTACCCTCTCTCATGGTCCCCATGTTCCCAATTTACTCAGGAGATCTTGTCTTTTTCTATTTCCCATGTAGATTAGATCCATGTATGTCTCTCTTAGTGTCCTCATTGTTGTCTAGGTTCTCTAGGATTGTGAATTGTAGGCTAGTTTTTTTGATTTTGTCTAAAAGCCACTTATGAGTGAGTACATATTTGTCTTTCTGTGTCTAGGTTACCTCACTCAAAATGATGTTTTCTAGCTCCATCCATTTTCCTGCAAAATTCAAGATGTCTTTATTTTTTTCTGCTGTGTAGTACTCCATTGTGTAAATGTATCACATTTTCCTTATCCATTCTTCAATTGAAGGGCATTTAGGTTGTTTCCAGGTTCTAGCTATGACAAACAATGCTGCTATGAACATGTCCTTGTGGTACAATTAAACATCCTTTGGGTATATACCCAAAAGTGATATTGCTGGGTCTTGAGGTAGGTCGTCTCCTAATTTTCTGAGAAATTGCCATACTGATATACAAAAGGGCTGTACCAGTTTGCACTCCCACCAGTGATGGAGGAGGAGTGTTCCCTTTACCCCACATCCTCTCCAGCCCAGGCTACTTAAAAAAAAAAAGATTTATTTATCATGTATACAATGTTCTGCCTACATGTGTCCCTTCAGGTCAGAAGTTGGCACCAGATTTTATTACAGGTGGTTGTGAGCCACCATGTGGTTGCTGGGAATTGAACTCAGGACCTCTGGAAGAACAATCAGTGCTCTTAACCACTGAGCCATCTCTCCACATCCCCCCCCCCAGGCTACATTTTTTTTAATATTTTACAGTCAGGGAGAGGAGCAGACAGTGCCCCAGAAGTCAGTCACCTCAGCCCTGAGCAGGACGTGGGCTTTCTGTGTTCTGCCTGTGCTCCAACACTGCTGCTCCTGCAGCCCCTGGCACCCAGCACTGCCAGAGTGAAATGCTCACTCCCTGGAGTTCTTTGAATTCTGTCCTTAGTTTTTCAAAGCAGTAGTCTGGGGCTCTAGAGGTCTTGAGTTTGCACAGTAATCTGTGCAGTGGGCAAGACACCAGCCACTAGAGAGAGCTGACTCCAGTGTGGGTGTGGGTTCTAAGGGGGATCCCAGGCTGGCCTCTGTGTTGATGGGGACTGTAGGGACGCCTGACAGTGACAGAGTCTTCTGGGTGTATTAGAGCAACACCCAAATCCATCCTGGGAAAGGGAGAATAAAACCGAGCAGCTGTTGAAACCATGAGCTGGGGAGCTCAGAGGAAAGAAACAGCCATATTCACCTGCAGGGTAGGCAGACAGCTGCATTGAAGTTATGTTTTGGCTTCACAGAAACTTAGGCTGGGGAAGGAAGGTCTTTGTCCCACACAAAAGCTGAGGCTAGGGATGCACCATCTGTGACAAACACTGGGGAGACGGTGGGTCTAGCACGTGGCTGTTTTAACCCACTCAATTCACCTATGAAGAACACAGATTCCTGTGCTGTCAGGCTTGGCAGTGTGAGCTGCCCACTGCAGGTGAACACAGGAGCCTGGTCTCTGTGGGAGTCTGTGTGGTGCTTGCTGGCCAGCGCCTCTGCTTTAAAGAGAAACCATCTCTGCACTGATCAGCTCAGGGTCATCATGAGGATTTGGGGGTGGGTGGTGGGTGGGAAAGGGCAAACAGGTGTAGTTATCCAGCTGGTTTCTCCTTGGAAAACCATCAGGAGAATTCTGGGCCAGGGTTCAAGAAGGGGATGTCACAGACAGACCTCCGTGCAGAGGATGGAGTCAGGACAAATCCCACGTCCTCAGTAGTGGCTTTTATGGTCTGATTACTGAGGGTGAGGTTTGGGCTGGGAAATGTAGACAACAAGTGGTTTCAGTCTTGCTCTTCCTTGCTGCCAGGTTCCTCCTCACAACAAGAGTAATTTCAACTCACTGGGCGTGGGTTCCTGGAGAACATAATAAAAATCTCTCATTGCAAGTTACAAAGTCCGCCCGGCTTTGTGCGGCTCTGCCTTGGACTCTCGTGCCCTGAGCTCTCCTGCTGCTGGTGGCTGCCCTGGCCCCCACCCAGACCCGCGCGGTACGGGTGAGTGCGGGGTCGGGAGGGAAACTCTGCGGGGAGGGCGGGGGCGGCACTGGGGAAGCAGTGTTCTTGTGTGGCCCATTCTCCAGTGGAGTCCAGAGCCCTACACCCTGCTCCCCTCCTGGCCCGCACTCCTGCCCGGGGTCCCGGGAGCAGGGCTGGGGTCTCACTGCGCGCTGCCCCCAGGCTCGCACTCCACGCGGTATTTCCACACTGTCCCATGTCTGGTCAGGCCAGCCCCTAATTCCTCCTTCAGCCACATCCTCTCAGTCTCCTGAATGTGCCTTGTCCTTTCTTCTTCTTCTGGCAGAAGCAGTGCCTAAAGCTCTGTCTTGGGTCTGGAGGCTTGAAAATGTGACATCCTGGGGGCCTGGGATTGGGGTTGAGTCAAGGAGGAGAGGACTGGGTCCATGACTTCTCAGATGAAGACATTTCAATGAGTCATGATATGGACAATGAGATGTCTTTATACTGACTCTTGTGCTATAGCTTCAGACAACTGCCTTGTGGGACTAAGAAGTTCTGACTCAAGGAACAGCAAATCTCTTGATTGACCTGTCCTGTGAGAACAATGAAGATCTCAAAGGCCCACCCCTGCCTAACAGCACACTGACCCTGTGTTCCTTTCTAGAACCAAGTTTCCTCTTCCCAGCACAGACAGGAGGGGACACCTCCATTCTGCCACTTTCCGGCTATGTGAATTTCAGCAGTGAAAATAAGAATCTGATTCTTAGCTGGGCGGGCGTTTCCCATTGTCACTGTCTCCAGCCAATGGAAACAGTTTCAGCCATGTAAAGCAGCAGTATTCTGCAGTGACAGCGACCACTGCACAGATGTGTGTGCTCTGTATGTGACATACTTTCATTCCTGCAGGTAGACCACGCTATGAGCCCACCATCCCTCTTATGTCAATTTAGGTTGTTTTTAAAAAGGGAAAAGGGGCTGGGTGGTGGTGGCGCACGCCTTTAATCCCAGCTCTCGGGAGGCAGAGGCAGGCGGATCTCTGTGAATTCGAGACCAGCCTGGTCTACAAGAGCTAGTTCCAGGACAGGCTCCAAAACCACAGAGAAACCCTGTCTTGAAAAAAAAAAAAAATTAAATAAATAAAAATAAAAAAAATAAAAATGCTGCACTGGGCTTTTGAAACCTTAATGTCTGTCCCCAGTAACACATCTCTTCTAACATGGCCATTTCTCCTGACCTCACAGAGTTCCACCGACTTGAGACCAAGAGTTCAAACAGACCAGTACATCTGTTGGGCTTAAGACAAAGTCCACATTCGACCTGAGGCCTCTAGTCTCACTGTAGTCTCCCATCCTACAAGAGATGAACATCACACATCCCATGTTGTACCAAGAGCAACATGGGGTTAGGGGGTGGAGGGGACTCTGCTTCACCTCTATATGAATTGCTACTCAGCCCTGAAGCCTCCAGTGTCACCGAGGTGTTTCGTATTTCTCTTTTGCCAATCCCGCCCTGCCAGGATCCAGCTGTGTTTCCTAGTCTTGAGTGTCCTTCCCGGTACCTCCTTCAGAAAGCTCTATGAGCCTGTGTATTTGGTTAGCATGGCGATCCAAACCAGGCAGGGACCCAATGCTGCCCCTGCCGACTAGAGCACTCACTGGTATAAACAGAGCCCCGTGCAGTTCTTTTGGCCCTTGTTGGATCAGCTTTGCCTGAGTCCTGTAAACACAATGCAGGCTGGACCACTGAGTTGTGTGTCAAATGCTGCCTCCCGCAACCCCAGCTCTCCCATCAAAGACTCGCCTTCTTTAGTTGCAGTGTGGAATATCTGTTGGAGCCCGTGTCGCTCCAACACAGATAACTGTTTTCCCTAACTGGACTGATACGGAGACGCAAGGAATAATCAGACACAACTTACACGGTCACCATGGAAGGGCAACTCAGGGTTTTTTCTTCTGACGATCTTTTTGAGTTTATTATTCAAACAGCTTATATACCATCACATAAATTGAGCGGGAAAATACATTAGGCTGTATCCTAGGTAACCAGGTGAATGGCCTTTTGTCACATCTGCATCTACCTGTTTGCCGAGTATGTTAGGTGTCATGTAGGCCTGAATGAGGATCTCTATAAGATAGCCTCCAAAGTATAAAGGAAGGAGCACACCATACAGAAATATGGGCCTACAAATATCCTTAAATATCTCTATTTCCAGACAACACAATTCTTTACTTAAAAGACCCTGTTGCATCCACAGGAAAACTCTGGGACCAAATAAACCCTTATGGTTGCCAGATACATAAATCAATATAAAAATGTAGCCTTCATTTATGTCAGCAGTGTATTTTAGAAAATGTACAACATTCAAAGTAACTTTATCAGAATCAAGTGTTTAGAAATATATCTCACCAAAGAAATGAAAGAAATCTACAACAAAAACTTCAAGATACAAACATAGGACATCAGAGAAAAAATTCCATGCTCCTGGACTGGCAGAGTAATGTTGTGAAAACGGCCATACCACCAAAATTAATCTACAAGTATAATGCAATATTATCTAAACTCTGATATAGTCCATAGTTTTAGAAGAAAAATAAAGAATTAGTGTGGAATGAAAAAGACCACAAACAAGCAACAATCCTAAGGATTAAGACAAGTGCTCGAAGCTGGGCAAGGTTGAACACTTCTTTAAACTCAGGACTTGTGAGGCAGAGGCATGTGGATGTCTGTGAGTTCCAGGCCAGTCCTGTCTACAGAGCCAGTAGGGCTGTGACACAGAGAAGCCCTGTCTTGAAAACAAAAGAAAGGAAAAAGAAAGCAAAGAAAAGAGCACTGCTGTGGGGCTGCACTCCCAACCTCAAATTACCCTGCTGAGCTACAGTGCAAAGACAGCCTGGAACAGGCATAAAACAGGCAGGAAATCAAAGGCATAGGATAGAGATCCTGGACATAAAACGACAAAGCTATGCAGACTTAATTTTAGACAAAGAATGCAAAACATATCGGATAAAAGCCCATTCTACACACGATGCTGCAACACTGTTTTTCTAGCTGAGAAGATGAATTTAGATTCTCGCATTTCACCTTGTACAAAAGTAAACCTTGAATAGAGCAGAAAGTTTAGTATGTTCAAATCCTGAAACATGAAACTTCAAGAAGACAGCCTAGGGGAGGCCCTTCCAGATACTGGGGTAAGCAAGAACTTAGGATAGAACAGCAATACCACAGGAGCCAATGAGGCCACGCATCAGCATGAAAACAAAGTCCACAGCATAGGACACAATCAGCAGAGAGAACAGAAGCCACATAGCAGGAAATCTATACCAGCTGGACTGCATACAGGGGACTAGAGTCCTCAGTTTAGGAAGAACTGCAGAAACTAAATACAAGGAACAAACATTGTCAATCAACTAATGGTCGAGAGAATTGAATAGACAGTTATCTTAATAAAAGAAAATCTCAAATGGCCACTAGGTATTTAGTGTGCTTGGTATCTCTAGCCCTTATGACATGCAGATTAAACTACTTCGAGGGGCTGGAGAGCTGGCTCAGAGGTGAAGGCACTTGATGCTCTGGAGAGGACCTGGGTTAGATGCACTGTGTGTAACTCCAGCCCCAGGGACCTGACACCCTCTTCTGAGCCCAGACACCAGGCACACACATGGTGCACATGCACACATGCAGACAAAACCCTCATCCACATGAAAGAGTGAAATAAAGATGATAAAACTGCTTAGAGATAGCGCTTCACCCCAGTCAGAAAGGCTGTCATCAACAAATCTGACAGAAAATGTTGGAGAGAACATGGGGAGAGAGGAGCCCTTACTCACTTCTCTGTGTGTGTGCGCGTGCATGCGTGCGCACACACACACACACACAAATTAATACTGTCTTTGTGGAAATCATTTTGCTCATTTCTTTAAAAAAAAATTGAAGCTAGAACTACCGTATGACCCAGCTATTTTGCTCCTGGGCGGAAGTCCACACCCTATTGGTGAGATATTTACACCTCATGGTTATTGGTGTTTTTTCACTAGAGTGAAGAATTGGGTTTAGTCCATCAGTGGATGAGAAGATAATGGACATTTGGTATCCATATACAATGGAATACTGTTCGGCTGTAAACAATGTAATCACAAAATACTCAGGAAAATGGATGAACTTAGCGTGTATATTATTAAGCGAGGTCTTAAAAAGAAAAGCTACGTTGTTTCTCCTCATACGTGGGCTACAGTCGACAATATATGGACCAGGTCATCTTCAATCACTTCAGAGATCTACAGACTATGGCATTTAAGATGTTTTAATAGCCTATGTTCTTCTTGTTCATGGCAAGGAGACACGTCTGCTCCTGACAGCACCAATCTACTTCAGAGAAGATAATGGACATCGAAGAAACTCCACATGGAGTTTACTTTCTCTCTGGCAAAAGTAAGACACTGGGCAAGAAAATGCCCTTGCCTCGACTGCTGACAGAATGCTGTCCTAATTTGATAAGCAGCACACAAAATATCCAGCTTCACAGAACAGTCTGTCGGATATGCTAGACCTGTAGGCTGAAGATGGAAGCCCCAATATTGCAGAGGAACTTAGGGTGACTGTCCAGGTACCCAGCTGTTTCCATCATTTATCACATTTTTTGGAAGTTGCTTGCTCACACTTCCTGCTTACTCAGTTAATATATTTCCTTCTTGGGTCTCTGAGGGAGTGGAAGACTAGATAGTTAGTTTTCCTTGTTTACTAGACACAGAAAGCAAGTTATAATAGAAAGGAAATTAGGTACAAGACTTTGGACTCACCAAGATAGAGATATGGAGTATTTTCTCTGAATTTGTCAAATGCAAATGGACTAGACATTGTTGATGTATTTATTGCCTGAATATATTGTATATAGTTATTGTACTTATTGTATATAGCTTTTCTTACATTAGTCATAGTTTTTTATTTTAAACAAAAGGAAAATGTAGTAGCATTTGATTTTTACTTTAATAAAATAAAATTTTATTTAATAAAATAAAATAAAATAAAGCTTGCCTATAGATCAGAGTAAAACAGCCCCACTGGTCAGCCTTACTACCAGGCAGTGGTGACACACACCTTTAATCCCAGTAACCACACTAGTTCCCATAGCAACCAGGCAGTGCCTTCCCTAAATCCCAGTGATGCACACCTTTAACGACAGCCCTAGAGAGGATTACAAAATGGGAGGAAACTGCTCTCAGACACAGTCTCTTTCTGAGATTCCTGGAGGCAGGATCACCATTTTGGACTGAGGTTTAGGTAAGAGCTAGTGGCTGGCTGCTCCCACAGCCTCTTCCTGTCCCACCAGATGCAGAGCATCGTGAACACAGATTCTGGGAGGTTCTCCATGCTGCCTTTTATTTCCTCCATAAACTCTACATATCTCAATCCTTTATTTGACCACCAATCAACCTTTGAGATCAAGGACATGAACAATCAAGTTCACATTCAGATTCATATTTTCAGTGGGGAAGTCAGGGCTACAGCTCAGGGCAGCATGGAGGAGACAGGATGGAGATGTCCCCTCCTGTCTGCAGGAACAGGAAGGTTGGCTGTGGAAGGGAACAGGGCAGTGCAGAGATAGGGATAGGTGTGCAGGGGTGGGCTGGGCTCCCCAGTTCTTCACAGTGAACCCCTAGGATCACAGGGACCATCAGACACTATTGCTGAGGGTGAACTGAGGGCTCTGGATGTCACAGGAGAGACCTGGACACATCGTCTGTCACTCCATCCACACCAGGCAGCTGTCTTCACACTACAGAACAAGAGTCATGAACAATCATGGTGAAGACAACATCCCAGCAACCCACCACTCACTCAAAGGTGATTTGAGAGTCCCTGAAACCCAATCATGTCCACTCTGCCCCTCCCCAAGTCAGTCCCAAGAGTTTTACCTTTACAGTCTGGGAGAGACACATCAGAGCTCTGGGAACTGTCTCTGCCTATAGTGAAATTATATATATATATATATATATATATATATATATATATATATATATATATATATATATATATGTTAATGGAAAGGTAACAACAGGGACCATATTTTGCTGGAGGAGCTATTATGGATTGCCAGAGATCCTCAAATAATGCAGCTTCAACTCAAAGGCTTCAGGAACAATCCTGTTCCTCACACTTACTTGGAGCTGGAGCATAGTTCCCTCTTCTTCCACCTGTGAGAAGAAAAGCTGTGAGAGATCAGGGAAGTCCTCGACCTAGGAAGTTTCCAGAACTGACAGCAGACCCAGGTTAGAGACAGGAGCAATGAGGGCTGTGGATGTGTTTCCCATTAATGAGGCAGAGCACACTTCTAAAAGGGGCTGAGAGAGAACTCAGAAACTGCCCTTTCCTACCTGTGTTTCTCCTCCTCTTCATCACAACAACCACCACAGCTCCAATGATCACAGCTCCAATGATCACAGCTCCAAGGAGAACCAGACAAGCAATGACTGCCATGATGGGGACCGTAGACTGAGGAGGCTCTGAGAAGGGAAGGACAGGGAGGGAAGGTGAGGGTCATGACCCCACCTCTCAGCAG
This sequence comes from Microtus pennsylvanicus, assembly GCF_037038515.1. Classification (NCBI taxonomy): domain Eukaryota; kingdom Metazoa; phylum Chordata; class Mammalia; order Rodentia; family Cricetidae; genus Microtus; species Microtus pennsylvanicus. Next base: position 1,037,611 of record NC_134585.1, on the reverse strand, counting down.
TGACCCTCCTCAGGGTCTGCAGAAGGCTCCAGCTTTCCCTGACCCCAGCTCTGCACCCACTCCCTCCTTACCCCATTTCAGGGTGAGGGGTTCAGGCAGCCCCTCATGGTACACATGGCATGTGTATTTGTGCTCCTCCCCAGAAGGAACCATGAGAGATGCCCACTTCTGGAAGGTTCCATCTCCAGAAGGTCTGGTCTCCACCAGCTCCATGTCCTGAGTCTGTTCCTCCTCCTCCCTCTGCCAGGTCAGGGTGATGTCAGCAGGGTAGAAGCCCATGGCCCAGCACCTCAGGGTGACATCACCTTTAGGTCCAGGATGATGGGTCATGTGTGCCTTTGGGGGGTCTGTGTGGAAGATTTAAGAAATCCCACAATTAACAAGATAAACTGAAATCTGTAAAAACAAAGTTAAATCAATGATAACACTCAACTATGTCACTATTTGAACACTTCTGTCATTAGACTAGTGACGTGCAGGTAGAGCTGGTCCCCTCATCACAGAACTGCACATTTTCCTGAGGGGCCTAGAAACTAAGAGGTAATCTATATAAGCCAGGAGATCAGCATGATCTTATTTGACTTTCAATAGAATAAGTGATGTAGAAAAAGGATGAGGGAATGGAAAATAATTGATTTATTTGTGATTAAACTCCTACAGGAATAAGAAATTAAGATGATTGGACTACATGAAGGGCGCCACCAACTCCTGCTGCCACCATTGGGGAACAAGCACTGTGTCCATCTTGCTGACCAGTTCAACTGTGAATCCAAGTGAACAGCCATCACCAAACTGTGTGAAACAATTGTGGTGAACCTGTGACACTCAGCCAGAGAAAATGACTTCCTAACCCCTGTCTCTGGGAGACAACATACCAGGTATTGTCACCCAGGATCCCTGAAGTGTGCTGTGGAGCCCAGTGCAGCACTCACTGGGACACAGTGGTGCTCACAGGGTGTGCGGATCTTCCCTGTCACTCCAGTCCTGGAGGTGCAGAAGACCCTGTCTCTGAGGAAGTTCAGTTCCTAATCCACTAGGCCTACACTGTAACTTGTTGGGTCAGAGGGAGAGCAGGGGACTCTGGAAGGTTAACTCTGGCTGATAATAGTCTAATCTCCCAGGAATCTTTCTCATTTAAAGAGATCACTGACTTAACTTGTCTAATTATCCAGAGTGTCAGTCCCCACGGCACCTGTGGAGACTGATACACATGATAACACAGGGGAGGGAGAGAAGGAATAACGTCCTAGTGAGGAAGAAAAACTTAAAGCAAAATGGCAACAAAAAGAAAGAGAGAGACAGAGGGAGAGAGAGAAAGAGAGAGAGAGAGAGAGAGAGAGAGAGAGAGAGAGAGAGAGAGAGAGAGAGAGAAAGGAAGAGAATACAAGAAAGAAAGAAAGAAAAGAAAACATCCACAATTTACTATTTGTCCAGGGCACCCCATAAATGTATCTAGGAAGAGATAGAATTGGGGTGTGGGATGGATGCAAACCTGACACACAGGAATCTGTGAGAATTTATTCTTTGGAAAGTTCTAGAAACTGGGGAAGCAGCCTAGGGTAGGGGAGTCCGTGTCTCCCATCAGGTGAAGGAGACTCCGGTCCTGGTGTGTAAGGCTGACACACTCAGATGACAGGACTCAGTGTCCACAGACACTGGGTGTGGGCAGAGAACCCGGCCTGGGAGAGGCCATGGCTGACAGGGGCTGCAGACTGAAGGAGCCACTGTTGGTGATGTCGGGATCCTCTCTCCTCCCTCCTGAGACAGATGTGGAACTGTCCAGGGAGAAGGCTGAGCCCTGGGAGGTCAGTGCAGTCCCTGCCATGCTGGATCAGGAGACCCAGGGACCCTGTCTGCCCTCAGAAACAGGGGCATGACCCCCGTGAAGGTTTCCTCTTCCTCAGGACTGAGCCCAGCCCGAGGGCAGAGGGAGGAGTTGCCCGCGGTCCCCGCACCTGTGCGCAGCAGTGCGTCCTTCCCCTTCTCCAGGTATCTTTGCAGAGACTTCACGCACAGGCCCTCCAGATAGGCCTTCCGTCTCTCTGCAGCACCAGCCTGCTCCCACTTGCGCTGGGTGATCTGCGCCGCCGTGTCCGCTGCTGTCCACGTTTTAAGATCGTCGTTCAGGGCGATGTAATCGCGGCCATCGTAGGCGGCCTGATGATAACCTCGGAGGAGGCGCCAGTCCGACCCCACCTCACAGCCATACATCCGCTGGACGGTGTGAGAGCCTGCGGGGACCCCGCGGTCAGCCCCGTTCACCTGCCCTGCCCCCTTCACCCGCGCCCTCCTCTAAACTGAAAGCGAAACCATGTCTGGTCCCTGCTCTCCTGCCAAATCTTGGACCTGGTACCTTAGGCTACTCTGGTGGTGGGTAGGGACCTGGAGGGGTCGTGACCTCCGTCCGCGGTCACTCACCGCCCTCGCTCTGGTTGTAGTAGTCAAGCAGGATTCTCAGGCTCACTCGGTAAATCTGCTCGCTGTTCTTGGCCTTCTGTGTCTGCCTCTCCCAATACTCCGGCCCCTCCTGCTTCACCCACGGCGCCCGTGGCTCCTCTCGTGGAGTCTCCGCGTCGCTGTCGTAGCGCACGAACTGCGTGTCGTCCACGTAGCCGACAGAGATGAACCGGGGCTCCCCGAGGCCGGGCCGGGCCACGATGGTGGAGAAATACAGCAGAGAGTGCGAGCCTGGGGGCGGTGCGCGGTGAGACCCCGACTCTGCTCCCTGGACCCCGGGCAGCATCGCGGGCCGGGAGGGGAGCAGGGCGCGAAGCTCGTGACGGGGGTGGAGAGGGGGCGGGAGGGTCCGGCTGGGCCACGCGGGGACGCGGCTTCCCCGGTGCCGCCCCCGCCCTCCCCGCAGAGCCCGGTTCCCTCCCGACCCCGCACTCACCCGCGCGGGTCTGGGTCTGGACTAGGGCGGCCGCCAGCAGCAAGAGCAGCCAGTGCGGTGCCATCGCCCCATCTCAGATCTGGGGTGTCTCTGAGTTGCGAGGACTCCGTGGACTTTAGAACCATTGCCCGCGGCGACGCTGGTTGGTTCCCTGGTATCTCGTCACCCAAAGCTGGTGAGAACCGCCAAGCCTGACCCAGGTTAGGAGCTGGAGAAGTGAAACTGGGGACAGGGGAATCCCCAGCCCTGGGCTTGCCCACCCAGACCTCATCAGCCTGAAGACTAAGACTTTGTCTGAGCCCTCTGCTGCGGGATGGAGCGCTGTGTGTCATGGTGTCTCTGAGCCGCCCAAGGACAACTGCTTCTCAGGTTAGTCAGGATGAAACCTGGGAGCATGAAGTTTCCAGGTGAAACACACAAATCACTAAAAATGAATGTTCACGGAAACAGGTGCTGTCGGAGTCCTGGAGGGTGCGGGGCTGCTGTGGACACCTGCATCTGGAGGTGACTGGAGTTTTTACAGCTCTGATTAAGCACTTTCGACACACTGTGTCATATGTGACTCTCCCTGCAGGAAGGAGGCCCTGATCACCTCTGCTTTCACTTTCTACTCCAGTTGTGTTTGGTTGAGATTTAAAGACATCAAGTCAAAATCCACAGAAAAAAATGATAAATTTAATTATTCTCCACACTACTGAACAATGATGAAACCTAGAATCTCCAGTGTGGACCTCTGCTGTGAGAATCACCCTCTGTCCACACTGCAAGGGACTGAGGAACTCAGAAGTCAAGGGTTAACAGATCTAAGGTCCCATATGTCTGCAACATCCATCTCCCAGGGCTCCTCAGATCATAAAGTGCGAGTGAAGGTCAGAGGGGGGAGGGGAGAGAGGGAGAAACGGAGACAGAGGGAGAGACAGAGAGAGAGAGAGAGAGAGAGAGAGAGAGAGAGAGAGAGAGGAGAGGGGAAGAGGGGGAGAGGGGGAGAGGGAGAGGGAGAGAGGGAGAGACGGAGACAGAGGGAGAGACAGAGAGAGAGAGAGAGAGAGAGAGAGAGAGAGAGAGAGAGAGAGGAGAGGGGAAGAGGGGGAGAGGGAGAGGGAGAGAGGGAGAGATGGAGACAGAGGGAGAGACAGAGAGAGAGAGAGAGAGAGAGAGAGAGAGAGAGAGGAGAGGGGAAGAGGGGGAGAGGGGGAGAGGGAGAGGGAGAGAGGGAGAGACGGAGACAGAGGGAGAGACAGAGAGAGAGAGAGAGAGAGAGAGAAGAGGAGAGGAGAGGAGAGGGGAAGAGGGGAAGAGGGGGAGAGGGGGAGAGGGGGAGAGGGAGAGGGAGGGAGAGACGGAGACAGAGACAGAGGGAGAGACAGAGACAGAGAGAGAGACAGAGAGAGAGAGGTTATGTATCTTCTACCACACGGTCATCATTATTCTCTTTATTACTAGTTCCAGTTCCTCTCTGACTGTGGTTCATTCACTAAAGCAGCTGTACCATGGAAGTGTGTGCACACAGGGAAACGTGGACTGTAGACAGGGTCAGTGCCCTGCTGTATTTGGTCTCCACAGGGGTCTCTTCCCATGGAGAAGGGGTCTACTGTGCTGAGACAATGACCCAGGTCCACACGGACAATCTCAGGACTATGGAATGAAGATCCGTGTAAACACAAGCACCTGGAGCCACAGATGATCATCTGGGAAGAAACACTAGGAGTCTGAGTGTAAGCACAGGCTGTGAAGACAGGATCCTGAGTGAAGAGGCAAAGTCTCTGTTTACAGGTGAGATTCCTGAGCATCAGGCATGGCAGTGTGAGCTGCCCACTGCAGGTGAACACAGGAGCCTGGTCTCTGTGGGAGTCTGTGTGGTGCTTGCAGGCCAGTGCCTCTGCTTTAAAGAGAAGCATCTCTGCCCTGCATCCCAACTGGCTTGTTGTTGCCATTGTGTTCCCAGAAGCTACTTTTCTTCTAGAGTATCCAGGATCAAACTATTGATGAGAAAAAGAAAGAAGAAGGATGGAGGACTGTAGTAATAGGAGCGGCGGGGCTGCGTCCCCAACACCCCAGCTGCCTGCTCAGCTAGCTTATGCCCGAAATAACAACACACAAACTGTATTCTTTTAATCACTGCTTGGCCTTTAGCTCTAGCCCTTACTGGCTAATTCTGATATCCCAATCAACCAATCTCTAATAATCTGTGAGCACTGGTCTTACCAGGAAGATTCTAGCCTAAGTCCATCCTGGGTCGGAGCTGGGGCATGGCGTCTCTCTGAGGCATCTGCTCTGGAGAGGAGAGCTGTCGAGTCTGACCTCACTTCCTCTTCCTCCCGGCATTCTGTTCTGTTTACTCCACCTACCTATGTCCTAACCAATAAAATAGGGCCAAGGCAGTTCCTTTATTAGCCAATGACCTTCCTCCATCAGAGGACAGAATGAAATCAGTCTGACCTGCAGGTCTCTCCTGTTTTTTTTTTTTTTTGTAAGACAAGGTCTGTCTCCACAGCTCTGTCTGTCCTTGATCTCACACAAACCCACCTGCCTTTGCATCCCTCGTCCTGGGATTAGAGGCTGTGTCAAAACACTTGGCTTTAGTTACTTTTCTATGGCTGTGAAAAGACACTGTGACCCCAGCAACTTATAAAAGGCCTTGTTTCATTTGGGTTTAAGTTTAAGTTTTCAGAGGGTTTGAGTCCAGGATGGCAGAGGAAGCTGTGGTGGCAGGAATAGCTGAGAGCTCACATCGTGATCCACAGGCAAGTGTCAGAGACACTGGGAATAGTGGGAGTCTTTAAAACCTCCATGCCCAGCCCCAGTGACACACCTCCTCCCACAAGGCCACACCTCCTGATCCTTCCTGAACAGTTCCATCAACTGGAGCTGAAGTATCCAAACCTCTGAGCCTGTGTGGTCATTCTCATTCAAACCCCTACAGTATTCAGTGTGGGATATCAGATGCCCTGCAGGGTTCTGCAGATGTGTCCACTGTGGTCTGTAGACAAAGACCCTCAAACAGGAGGACCCCACAGCACTATGATCTCCCCCTTTGCTTCTGTCTCCTTCTGCCCAGTCCTCTGCCTTCTCCCTCAGGCCTCCCCCTGGCAGTGCCCAGCACCCCTCACTCCAGAGCTCTGCACTAACACTGTCTCTTCCTTTGCATCCAGTCTCTCTCTGTGGTCAGCCATCTTGTCAGCCATCTTGCTGTGAGCCAGGATGTGCCGTTTCCTTATGTAAAAGTTAAAATAGGGGCCAGAAAGATGCTCAGATGTTAAGAGCACCTGTTGCTATTGCAGAGGATCCAGGTTCGGTTCCCAGAACCCACGTGGTCCTTCACAACCATCTGTGACTCCAATTCTAGGGGATCCAGTGCCTGGTGCACCTGCACACTCATAAGCTTAAAATACACATCCAATAAAAACAAAATTAAAAAAATACATCCAAAAATGCTCTAGCATGTCCCTCTCCCTCTCCTACCCATCTAGAGTCTGAGTCCCAGGCACTGAGGGCACAGAGCTGTTTAGTCAACATTGAACCCCCAGCCAAAGGAGGCAGAGCTGGAGCAGGACAGGGACTGATGACTGAAATAGACTGTGCTGAAATGGTAATTTGCAAAGCAGCATAAAATAAAAAATACAAAAAGATTTTATTTTATAGGTCTACTATTCATGGTGGATCACAGCCTCATTCCAGGCAGAAGACACTGTGTGTGCTCATCTTTGAGTTTGAACCATGTGTTAGTTTTTAATTGCTTCTGAAAAAGAAAAATTTTAGTCACTTAAATAGTGACTTGTGACAGATCGTGACATACCCAACATCCAGAGAGTTCCTGAAGTTACTGGTGTCCCTGTCCCCATCTTCATTCTTACTTCAGGCCTTCCAGGCTCTCACTTTATTAACATGAAAGGAAAGCATCAGAGTCTAGGGTGAAAGTTCAACCCATTGAAGAAAAAAACAGGATTGGGTCTGAGCCCACGGAGGGTGAGGCTGAAGGGACCCATAGCTGGCTGGACTGCCTCACAGGCTCCTGTCCACACTACTCCAAGGGTCTCGGGTCTCAGGCTGTCCTGCCCTCATCAAACTTAGAGCCTGGTGGAACATTACCTCCTTTTCCACCAGTGGGAAGAAGACATCTTGTTTTCTTTCAGGGATGAAGCAGATCCATGGAAACCAAAAGAGGCTGCAAATCCTGGAACCAGGGTATTTTCTAGAACTCTGAAGGGCACTAATTGGTTAAAACAGGATCCCTTAATTTGGGTTGAGGATGTGAGGGAGGGCCCTGCTGAAGCTGAGAACTTTTTTTTTTTTTTTAGTTTTTCAAGACAGGGTTTCTCTGTGGCTTTGGAGCCTATCCTGGAACTAGCTCTTGTAGACCAGGCTGGCCTTGAACTCACAGAGATCCGCCTGCCTCTGCCTCCCGAGTGCTGGGATTAAAGGCGTGTGTTACTTTGAACCCTTAGATTCTCACGTTTATCTCAGCTGTGGAAGCAGTCTCTCTACCTCATCCCCACTCCCTGAAGACAGTGTTTCTCTGTGTAACATTCCTGGCTATTCTGGAACTCTCCCTGTAGACTAGGCTGGCCTCAAACTCACAGAGATCCACCTGCCTCTCCCTCCTGAGTGCTGGGATTAAAGTCATGCATCACTACTGCCCAACAGTTTTTTCACCTCTGAAGGAGAAAATTAATCCTTCATTGTCTGTTCATCGGCACTGACTGTCTCTGACGGAAATGTTAAGCAAGACAATCCTGATGTCCCTCAGAACCCACCAATAGTTGCCTCTAGCCTATTGTTAGCATCCAGGTACACCTGGCCCTGCCCCTTGAGGACCTAAGAGAGTGTGTCACCCCTGCATGCATAGCAGGCAGTATGCTGGCCTGCTGTGTGGTCTCTGTGCACATGCGATGTGCCCCATCTCTTTAAAGGGCACAACTCCACCTACTCCCTTCTCTTCTCTTCCTCTCTCCCAGTTCTCTCTCTCTCTCTTTCTCTTCCTGCCTATTTGCACCTCTCTCTTTGTTTCCCCAGGAGACTGCTGTGTGTTTTTCTCTCCCCTTGCTCCCTTCCCCCCAGTAAAACTCCACACAGCTCTATCTACATGGTGTTTCAGTCTCTCACCCACTCTGGGGCTCCTTGGACCCGCCCTACCCACTCAGGTTCATCTCCTGCCACATTGTAACACCTATAGCCAGACTGCAGGCAGAGCAGACAGCTAGAGGGGACATAGGGAGTATCCCCAGAGGGGATTGCTGCAAAGCTAAAGAGCTTAATAAGTTTGCTAATTTATTCAAGCAGAAGTCTGTAGAATATGTGTGGGAATGGATTTTGAGGGTGTGGGATAATGGTGGAAGGAACATTAAAATTGTGTCAGATTGGGTTTATTGATATGGGCCCTCTAAGTGCAGATTCTAGATTTAATATAAAAGCTCTCAAAAAAAAAAAAAAGCTCTCACAGTTTAAAAAGGTCAATAGTTTGTTTGGATAGTTGGCTGAAGCATTTGTCAAAGATAGCTTCCTGATAAGGACTTGGAGATGCCTGACATCCCTTGGCTCAGTGTTGATGAAGGGATTTTGAGGCTCAGGGAAATTGCAGTGCCGGTTGAGTGTGCTGTGTAAAACCTAATCCTCCACATGGGAAGTCCAGAAGACACACCCTTCACAGATCCTGTAAGACAGAGTGATGAGGGCACCAGCAGGGTTCAAGAGTTTTGTTGTCAACCTTTTCCTTGAGCCAGAACCTAGGGCTGGAGATTCTGCTCAGTGCTGCTCAGACGAATTAAAGACAATGGAGTTCATTGGGTCCCAAGGTATCAGGGACAAATGGCAGCATGGAATTGCTAAAGACAATGTGATCACAGTTAGATAATGGCCAGCACAGGCAAAGGTAACTTAATGGTGGCATGAGTCACATGGACTTGGTACTGGATTAACCATGGTGTCTCCAGGAAAGAAATAAATAAGAAGCTGTTGTAGTCAGTGTTCTATTGCTGTGAAGAGACACCATGAACAATGGAAAATCTTATAAAAGAGAGCATTTAACTGAGGTTTGCTTACAGTTTCAGAGGTTTAGTCCATTATCATCTTGATGGAGAGCATGCCATCATGCAGGCAGACATGTGGCTGGAGAAACAGCTGAGAGTTCCGCATCTGGATCCTCAGCAGCAGGAAGAGTGAGAGCCACTAAGACTGACTCGGGCTTTTGAAAACCAAAGCAGAGGCAGGCGGATCTCTGTGAGTTCGAGACCAGCCTGGTCTACAAGAGATAGTTCCAGGACAGGCTCCAAAACCACAGAGAAACCCTGCCTCGAAAAACCAAAAAAAAAGAAAAGAAAAACCAAAGCCCACCACAATGACACGTGTCCTCAAACAAGGACACACCCACTCCAACAAGGCCACACCTCCTAATTCCTCTCAAGCAGTGCCATTCCCTGATATTCAAATATATGAGTCTATGGGGACATTACTATTTAAACCACAACATCCCACTCCCTGGCCACAATAGGCTTGTAGCAAGATCATAGTGCAAAATGCTTTCAGTTCAGCTTCTAAAGCCCCATAGTCTATAGCAGTCTCAACATTGTCTAAAAGTCCAAAGTTCAAAGTCTCTTCCGTGACCCATGGCAATCTCTTAACTGTAATCCCCTGTAAAATCAAAATAAAAAGCAGATCACACATTCCCATCCACAGCAGCACAGGACATATATTACCATTCCAGGAGAAGAAAAGTGAGCACAGTGAGGAAACCCGGGACCAAAGCAAGACCAGAATCCAGCTGTGCAAACTCCACACTCTGAACCTCCATGTCTGGTGTCAGAACGCTCTTCAGATCTCCAACTCCTTTCTGCTCTGTTGACTGTGACACACTTCTCTCTCTTGAGCTGCTTCCACAGAGTTTTAGCATCTGTCCTCAAGAGGTGTCCCATGACTGTGCCATCTCTTCACACAATCACCTCTCTGGCCCCCATGCAGGGACACCCTGACACACAGCTGTGATCAGGTGCTTTCCTTAGCTTCTGCATAGGGACAGAGATGCCACAACTTCATGGTCCACTTCCTCTATGGAAAAGACAACACTTTGTCCTTCCTGGAGTAGATAATTATTCTGGTTATGAATTTGCCTTTTCTGCACAGAGTGCTTCTACCAAAACCACCATCCATGGACTCCAGGATGCCTCACCCACTGCCATGGTGTTCCACACAGTATCGCTTCTGACATAGGAACTCACTTCACTGCAGCGAAGTGGGACAGTTGACACATGATCATGGAGTCTACCAGTTTTACCATGTTCCTCACCCTCCTGAAGCAACTGGACTAACAGAAAGGTGGAACGGCCTTTTGAAGACACAGGTGCAGAGTCAGTCAGGTGACAGCAGCCTGGGCCGCAGAGACAGGGTCTCCAGGAGGTGGTATATGCTATGAAGCAATGTCCAACATATGGTACAATTACTCCAGTAGCCAGGATCCATGAGTCCAGGAATCAAAGGGTGGAAAAGGGAACAGTTCCACTCACTGTCACCCCCAGTGACCCACTAAGAGAATTTTGCTTTCTGTTCCAGCACCTTAAGTTCTGCCTGGGCTAGAAGATTTGGTTCCAGAGCAAGGAGAGCTGAGCAGTTACTGGGCAGGCAGGGAGGCTGAGTCAGTGAAAGCTCCAGGCTGCTGCCCACCACCCTGCTGACTCTGCTATGCAAGAACGTGGTCCCTGTTGCCCTCAGCCTTCTCTCTCACCTCTCACCACGTCGAGTCTCTAGTGCTGCCTCTCTCCACTGCGCATGCTCTGCTCCATGCCTCCATCTTCCCTCCTCTCTCCACTGCGCATGCTCTGCTCCATGCCTCCATCTTCCCTCCTCTCTCCACTGTGCATGCTCTGCTTCATTCCTCCATCTTCCCCTCCTCTCTCCATTGCGCAGGCTCTGCTTTGTTCCTCCATCTTCCCTTCTCTCTCCACTGCGCATGCGCTGCTTCATTCCTCCATCTTCCCTTCTCTCTCCACTGCGCATGCGCTGTTTCATTCCTCTGTCTTCCCCTCCTCTCCACCACATATTCATTGTCACGGTGGCATTGGAAACTACAGGGTAATACACAGTCCATTTTTCTCCCCAGTCAGCTTTACATGTGAATATTCATGGCAATGAGTCCTTGGTCTGGTTCAATATTTCTGGTTTCTGACACATCATGAACACTGGACCATTGCAAGACTCATCCAGGATGTCCTGCTGTTGTCTAGAGTCATGGTGACCTGTGCTAGAGATAGGCAGGACTTCGGGGCCGAATGACACCAACGGAAAGAAGAAAGCGGCAGGAAGCTATGCAGAAAGCAGATTGGTGTCTCAGGTCATTCTCCACATGTGACCTGTGACACCAGCCTCTCAGTTTAGATTTGTTGCCCCCATTCCATGGTTTGGAGGTTTTTCCTGCCTCAGCCACACTGCTTAGCCAGGACAGGCAGCCCCAGATGGGTGCAGTGTCCAAGAAGACCACCAGAGGGCGTGGGTACCCAGAGTTGGAGTTCTTGGCAGATGTGAGCCGCACCTGCACACATTGACATGGTGCTGGGATCTAGTCATCATCTCCTGGGGGAACAGCAAATGTTTTTACTTGGCGGCCATCTTCCAGCTCTTTCTAGATATGTTTAAATGCCATTTGACCCTCCTGCCCTGGACACCAACAACAGACACATCCGTTCAGGTCAGGAGAGTATGACAAGCTGCAGATTCTCATGTAACTGAGCTGGGACAAGGACATGGCTGCCACCTGGTTGACTGTGATGAGAGGGATTCCAGTTTCTGACATGTTAAAATGTCTAGAAATGGCTACCTTTTCTGTTATTTTGTTTTTCTTTTTGAAGACAAGGTTTTTCTGTGTAGCCCTGGCTGTTCTGGAACTTGTTATGTAGAGTAGGCTGGAGTAAAACCCAGAGATCTCCTGTCTCTGCCTCCTGAGTTCTGGGATTAAAGGTGTGAACCATGACCCCCTGCTACGACTGTATTTTTATGACTGTGTTAGTCAGTATGCAATTGCTCTGAAGAGACACATTGTATTGTAGACTATTTTTTTAAAATTTGGGTTAGGTTTTCTTTCTTTTTTTTCTTTCTTTCTTTCTATTTATTTATTTAAGATTTCTGCCTCCTCCCCGCCACCGCCTCCCATTTCCCTCTCCCTCTCCCAGTTAAGTCCCCCTCCCTCGTCAGCCCGAAGAGCAATCAGGGTTCCCTGCCCTGTGGGAAGTCCGAGGACCACCCACCTCCATCCAGGTCTAGTAAGGTGAGCATCCAAACTGCCCAGGCATCCACAAAGCCAGTACGTGCAGTAGGATAAAAAATCCAGTGCCATTGTTCTTGAGTTCTCAGTAGTCCTCATTGTCTTCTATGTTCAGCTAGTCCGGATTTATCCCATGCTTTTTCAGACCCAGGCCAGCTGGCCTTGGTGAGTTCCCAATAGAACATCCCCATTGTCTCAGTGTGAGAGTGCACCCCTCACGGTCCTGAGTTCCTTGCTCGTGCTCTCTCTTCTTCTGCTCCTGATTTGGACCTTAAGATTTCTGTCCAGTGCTCCAATGTGGGTCTCTGTCTCCTTGTATTGTAGAATATTATTTAAAGGTGTGCTACATTCGTTTATGCTGTGTAACAATTATTTTAATGATGCAAAGAGGTGTTGCTTTTTTTTGTTGTTGTTGTTAGCCAGCCTTGCACTTTATTGCCCTTCCATTAGGCCTTGACGCATACTTGCCTCTCCTTCCGCTGCTGCTTCTTTGTCTTCAGCTTCTCCTCGTGCTTGGTGAGCCGCCGGCGCATGGCTCTAGTTTTCTTGGGTCGCAGGTCCAGAGGCTTGTACTTCTTGCCTTTGTAGAATTTCCTGAGGTTTTCCTTTTGAGTCTGGTTAATGACGGTGAGAACACGGGCGATGGATTTGCGGACAACTCGTATCTTGGAGAGCTTGGACGCGGCGCCGCCTGTCACCTTGGCGACGCGAAGCTGGGATAGCTCCACTTTCAAATCGTCCAGTTGTTTTAGTAGCTCCTCCTTCTTCTCGCCGCGCAGGTCCCGAGCCTTAATCTTGGCCTTGGCTGCGTTGCTCACCTCTCCAGAGGTGTTGCTTTTTGTTTGTTTTTTCAAGACAGGGTTTCTCTGTGTTGCCTTGACTGTTCTGGAACTCACTCTGCAGGCCAGGCTGACCTTGAACTCAGAGATTCTCCTGCCTCTGCCTCCTGAATGCTGGGATTAATGGAGTTTGCCACCATTACCTGGCATGTTGTATTCTTTTATAGTGCATTTAACTCTGTGAAGCTCTCACTGTGCCTGTCTCAAACACCTGATGGTCTAATAGAGAGCTGAATGACCAATAGCAAGGCAGGAAAAAGGACAGGTGGGGTTGGCAGGCAAAGAGAATAAATAGGAGAAATGTGGGAGAAAAGGAAGAAAGAGCAAGAGATCAAGGAGTGAGAGAAGAAGGGGCAACCTAGCTACACAGCAAGTCATGGAGAAATGAGTAAATAAAGGTAAACAGAAATGTAAAAAAGTAAATATAAGGAGGAAGATAAAAGCCCAGAAGCAAAGGATAGACAGGATAGTTTAACCTAAGAAAATATGGCTAGAAACAAGGCAAGTCCAGGCATTTATAAATAAGAGTAAGCCTCCATGTCTGATTTCTTTGAGAGGTGGGTGGCAGCCCCCTAAAGAGAAAAGAGCAAGAGAACAAAGAACTAAAAGTAAGAAAGAAAGAAAAAAAAAACACCATTGTCAGTGTTGTGAGTTCCTTGGGATAATCACAGAAAGAGATCTCTATAAGAAGAGTTTCAGGTTCTTTGCAACAGAGAGGTCCAGCCTCTGATGGACTGAACCTCTAAGGGCTGTGCCAAGGCTTATTTAGCAACTGTTCCATAAATGTTGGTTTTGGGAAAACAAGTTCCTCATACAAAGGCCCTGAAGGAAAGCATCACATCCCTGCAGCTTTAGTCTTTATGGCGCATCACTGGCAAGTGTTTGTTTTGAGATAGGGTCTCCTTTATCTCAGGCGGCCTTCAAACTCACATCATCGCTGAGGGTGGCTTTGAACTACTGACATCCTGCCTCCACCTCTGCACTTCTGGGATCAGACGCTGCACCTCTGTGCTCATCTAGTTGATGGTGATGCACACGCGTGTGTCATGGAGCCTTAGTCATTTCACCTCCAGTCATCTCTGTGTCCTGCCTCCCCTGCTGCCCCTCCCCCAAGTGTCCCTTGCTCTTCCTGTTTCCCATGTTTAAGTCTAGAGTCCACATATGAATACATATGTGTGAAGTCACAATATTGCTTCCATACAGTTGTCCCCTCCTCTGCTGGGAAAAGACTCCCAGTAAGAGGCTGTGACTGATCCCAGTAGAGCAGGGAACTCTGTCCACACTCCGTGTGCCGTGCACACATCCTATGACAGAGTTCATGAATCAGCTACTGTAGCGACGTAAATGAATGCAGACAGATTGTAAAAAATATATACAGCTTTAATGGGGAAAATAGACTTAAAGTACCACGGTTCACCAGGAGAACAGGAAGCAGAAGGGGCAGCTGGGCGCACACCTGGCAGATTTATAGGTAAATATTAGCCCGAGGCATACACACCCCCTAATGCTGTGCTTACCCCTACAAGCTACAGAAAGAGACAACAGCAATTACATGGCAGAACAGTGACAGAGGGCAGTGCACAGAAGTGATTTAATTTGTCCCCTCCCGCCGTCCTGCACTCACCCGTGTGAGCTGATGAGATGAGGGAGATGAGTGGGCAAGGCTGTGGGACAGGAAATCTGTGGATCTGATAACTGAGTGGGTCCCTGAGAACCTCAGTCCTGCACAGTGGACACTGTGGACACCGGGTAGACGATGGTTCTCATGCCAAGGGAAACAGACTGGGGACAGAAGCTTATTGCCAGTGGCCATGTCAAAGGAGCAGCAGATTGCAGTTGACTTCAGGGGACTGGTCCAGCAGGAAACTGTGATGGGGGAATCTTGGTTGGGCAAGGCACCAAGACCATCAACCAGAGAATGGGCACCAAGACCATCAACCAGAGAATGGGCACCAAGGCCATCAACCAGAGAATGGGCACCAGGACCATCAACCAGAGAATGGGCACCAGGACCATCAACCAGAGAATGGGCACCAGGACCATCAACCAGAGAATGGGCACCAGGACCATCAACCAGGGAATGCTTCTTGCTATGCTGTACTTTTGCATATTTGTCTGTGCCATTTTTTTTCTAGCATCTGGCAAAGTATGAATGGGTGTGGGGAGATTCCCGTTGCCTTTAATGCAGTATGACATCTCTTCGAAATATCTCATTCTACTGGGCATTTTTACTGTAGATTATTACGAAGATGATTTCTTTCTAAACTCTACTGTCCTATTGATAAGAATAATGTAAGTTTAAATAGAGTTCTGATGATCAAAAATAAACACAGGAAGTGTCACTCACCTGGGGCCTGTGGGCTTCACTTAAGGAGCTGTACAGATTGCGGTTTAGGTTAGTGATTAAGGAAAACATTGAGCCCCAGGAGACAGACTGGCTCAGATTCTTTTGATCCTGATGTTGTCAGGGTGTTCACAGGTTTCAGTTGCATCATTAGCTGAAACAAAACCTTGAAATAAGTTTAGGTTAGATTGAGATGTCTCGATTAGAGCTCAGGTGAAAAACGCTAGAAAACAATCTAGAGGTCAAAAGGACACATAGCTGAGGGACAGGTTTGTTAAGGCTAGAGATCAAAAACAAAGCAGTCCAATCATTTGTAGCTGATGTTCGTTCTTGCTAGGGTTGGCTAATGACCAAAGATGGGTTTCAGTGCACTGGGAAATAACAGTCCTGCACCCAGCGCCAGATTCTTGGCTTCCTGATATTTTCTTCCTGCTGCAACTTCCTCCCTTCTTAGTGTGACATTCAGTGTGTCCCCTGGCCCTTCGGAGCATTTCCTGTGTTGACCTCATGCCGGCCTTGTCTTCTGAGAAGTGGGAAGATGTTTGCACCATTTCCTAATCAGTCCTGATCTCCACTTTACCTGGAATAACCAATTCCTCCTGCTGCCCACTGTGGGTACTCTGAACACTAAGGTTGCTCATCTATCTGATGCCTCTGCTGGTCTTTTTACCCTCAGCACAGCCCATTGGCTGAGTTAGCTATAGGACTAGGCCCCAAATCAATGGGCCTTAAGCCTGTAAGAGACCTCTAGGGAGTGGGGGCCTGCTGGTGTTCTGCCCTGCTTGTGTCCATGCAAAAAGAATCAATCACTGCCCACTGTGTCACAAAAAGGCTTTTTATTGTTCACAATTTACACCTCTTAGCAAGTCAATTTCCATACACCAGAACCTCTTATCCAGAGTTGTTTGAAGGAAACAAATGCCCAAGCCATTCTCAGGCATGAGGCATCTTGGGTCTCCACATCCTCTCATAACTAAGTTTCTTTTATTATTATTTTTATTTATTATGTATACAATGTTCTGTCTGTATGTATGTCTTCAGGCCAGAAGAGGGCACCAGACCTCATTACAGATGGTTGTGAGCCACCATGTGGTTGCTGGGAATTGAACTCAGGACCTTTGGAAGAGCAGGCAATGCTCTTAACCACTGAGCCATCTCTCCAGCCCTCATAACTAAGTTTTGCAAAGGCCTTGAACCCTTCAGGAAGAACTCAGATAAAAATCAAACACTTCAAACAACGAGTTAACAAATAGAAAAGGCAGGTCAATGCCCAGGTGCTGTTACTCCATAATTGAAGCCAGGTGCAATGCTCTGTGGGATCTCTAGCTGCAGGGACACGGTAAGAAGTCAGGTAAAGTGTTGGTCAGGTTAATTCCGTGCCTCGGTAGTGCCACAGAATCACCAGCGCTCACCGTAGAGCTCAGTGTGCTAGCAGCTGCTGAAGAGAGAGCCACCTAGTCCTGAAGAAGAAAGGACTAACTATGTCAGTGACTGGCTGCTCTTCCAGAGGTCCTGAGTTCGGTTTCTAGCATCACGTGGTGGCTCACAGCCATCTATCCTGGGATCTGGTGCCCTCTTCTGGCATGTAGGTGTATGTGTAGATAGAGCACCATTTACATAAGATAAATAAATCATAATAATTTTTTTTTAAAGGCCAGGAATGTAGTTCAGTGTCAGGAAGCTTGCGAGGCTGACAGCAGTCCCTCTTGATTTGGGCCGTATGTCTGTGGGCGGAGTCAGTGCTGTCCTTATGGAGCTTGCCCAGTCCACCTCGTTTCCCCTTCCTGGTTCCCAGTTTCAGCTTTTCCAGTCTCGCTCGGGCTCCCAGGATCCTTGAGGCTCACCCGGCCCAGCACTAGGTTGGGGGCCACAGGCTCACCCCAGATCCAACCCTGAGAATCCTTCAGGGTCCTTTCTAGCTTGCCAGGCCTCAGATATCTACTCCACCACCGCCGCCCCGCCCTGCCCCAGGAGTCAGTCTTGGGGATCCCTGTGTTCTGGTCTCACTCACCTTATAGCTCTGGGTGTCCTGAACTTGCTATGTGGATCAGGTAGTCAGAGATCCGCCCGCCTCTGCTATCTGACCACTGGTTTTAAAGGTGTTCCCAAAGAAACTGGGACCCTTTCTTCGGGTTACATCAAACTAAGCTAGTGGGGCTGAGGTGTCGTTCAGTTAGGACAAACTGAACATGCACGGTTAAATCCCGGGCAACATCAGCAACTAAGGAAAAAGAAACTAACGCTGTGACGTGAGGGACTTTGTAGGAGACAGCCGGTTCTCCAGTGTGGCCCAGACAGCCTCCAAGGCTCCTGAACCGGGCCAGCAGGTGGAACTCCGCAGCCTTCAGACTGATGGGCATTTAACATTGTGCTGTCCCTCCCGGGACCTTCGGAAGCCGCGATGCCGCTAATGACCACCAGGGGGCAGCAGGACACAGTGTGAGCTGGTCCGGGCGCCTGCTCACCTGAAGGGCTGTGAACTTTGATTGCTGGGGAAGGCAGGGAGGTGTAGCCTATGCCCTCTTCATCCTGAAGCAGGTGGAATTTTCCCTTCAGTCCGATCCTCTGATTTGAGGTTTGCACGGGTCCTTGAGATCTCCGGGCTGAAACTCAGCTTCTCAGGTAGATTACACCTCCAGCTCCTCCCACAATTGTTAACTCAACATCAAATTCTCCCGTCGTGATCACACACAGACACACACACACACAGACACACACACACACACACAGAGAGAGAGAGAGAGACAGAGAGACAGAGAGACAGAGACAGAAAGAAACAGACACACACACAAAACACTGACAAGAAAGAAGGATCAAGAATTCAAGGCCATGCCTTTAATCCCAGCACTCGGGAGGCAGAGATAGGCGGATCTCTGTGAGTTCGAGACCAGCCTGGTCTACAGAGCTAGTTCCAGGACAGCTCTCTCTCTCTCTCTCTCTCTCTCTCTCTCTTCTCTCAGGAAATTCGGGATCAACCTTCCCCTGGACCCAGCAATACCACTCTTGGGAATATACCCAAGAGATGCCCTATCACATGACAAGAGCATTTGTTCACCTATGTTCATAGCAGCATTATTTGTAATAGCCAGAACCTGGAAACAACCTAGATGCCCTTCAATGGAAGAATGGATGAAGAAAGTGTGGAATATATGCACATTAGAGTACTACGCTGCGGTAAAAAACAATGACTTCTCGAATTTTGCATGCAAATGGATGGAAATAGAAAACACTATACTGAGTGAGGTAACCCAGACCCAAAAAGATGAACATGGGATGTACTCACTCATAACTGGTTTCTAGCCATAAATAAAGGTCATTGAGTCCGTAATTTTTGATCCTAAGGAAGCTAAATAAGAAGGTGAACCCAAAGAAAAACATGTTATCCTTCTGGCTATGGGAAGTAGACAAAATTGCTGGGCAAAAAATTGGGATCTTGGCGGTGGGGTGGGATGGGTGTAAGGGGAGATGGGGAGAGAAAAGGGAGATGGGAAGGATGGGGGGAACTTGGGGAAAAAGGATGATTGGGATAAAGGAAGGTTGGATAGGGGAGCACAAAAGCACAATTCTTAGTTAAGGAAGAAAGAAAGAAAGAAAGAAAGAAAGAAAGAAAGAAAGAAAGAAAGAAAGAAAGAAAGAAAGAGGCTCCAAAGCCACAGAGAAACCCTTTCTCGAAAAACCAAAAAAAAAAAAAAAGAATTCAAGGCCAGCCTGGGCTACAAGAAGATAAAACAAAACAAACAGCATAAACGGACACACGGGCTTCACAGATCAACAGAATCTGCAGCAGACACTGTGTCAATTTCCCCTTCCCTCTGCTAATCCCTAAGACCAGTGTGTGCGTCTAGGGCAGGCGACCATAGTCATTTAGGAGGGGTAACAACCCCTAATACTGCTCAGGGATCTCTTTCTTTGTAGAAATAGTATTTTTCTCCATTTATTTTTCTTTATTTAAAAAAAAATATTTTTATTGTATGTGTATGGGTGTTTTGCCAGTGCATATGGATGCAGTGCCCCCGGCGGCCAGAAGAGGGCACCCTATACCAACCTCTCAATCCCGAGAGACTGCAGTTGCAGGTGTGTGAGCTGGTCCTGACCCAGGTCCTCTGGGAGAGCAGTGAGCACTCTTTACCCTGAGCAATCTCTCCAGCTCCAGGACTGTCCTTGAAAGTGACATCATCTTTATTTTTATACTGAGTTTTCTGTGGTTCTTTTCTCTGCAGCCTAGGGCCTCACCCAGGGCCTGAGCCACCAAACCCCCTGCAGGGAGGGTTTTCACTGGAGAAGCTCAGGGTCCTCAGGTCACAGGGTCCAAGCCATGGACGCTCTGATGAAAGAGAAGGCGCTTCCCCGTCTGTGCCCACTGCACTCTACAGGAAGGTCTGCTGTCCTCCAGCACCAATGCAGCTTTGTAAACAACCATGAAGGGAACTTACCTGGTCCTCCTGGAAGGTCCCCTGCTCAACTTGGTGTGTTGCCAAGATCCAGCCTATTTTTTAATTTGTAGTCTCCGATTTCATCTTCCTCCCAAACTTTTAGTACAAGTCTTTGAAATAACTACAATCCCTGTTGTTTGAGATTTCTCCCATTCATCGGGAATGTGACTTAATGAATAGAGCGCCCACCTTGTACACCCCAGGCCCTGGGTTTGATTCTTCAACACCTCCAAAATTAGGGTGGGGGCACACTGGCTGGGCAGGTGAGGTGGCTCAGTAGTTAGAGGAGCTTGCTACCAAGTCCAACCACCTGAGTTAAGTCCCCAGACCCATAGTGGAAGGAGAGACTCACTCCCCAAAGTCCTCTTCTGATGCACACACACACACACACACACACACACACGACAGACACACACCATGGCCGGGTGTGCCCTTATTCTCACACCACACACACAGTGATACTATTAATGCATAAAATAATTTGCTGGGTGTTGGTAGCAGGTGCCTTTAATCCCATCACTCAGGGGGCAGAGACAGGTGGATCTCTGTGAGTTTGAGGCCAGCCAGGGCTCCAGAGTGAGTTCCAGGACAGGCTCCTAAGAAACATAGAGAAACCCTGTCCTGAAAAACTAAAATAATAATAATAGAAGAAGAAGAAGAATTTAACATTTTCCATGATTATGTTTGACTTGACTTCCAATCCTTTGCAGGTTCTCATCACAGTTTGTGTTTTGGACACAGGAAAATTCCCCCACTGGAAGTTCCAAGGCAAACTAGACACAAGATATGGATTTGTGTTTCTGTGTTCTTCAACATAAAATCATGCTTTCTTTTTGATTTTTATTACATTGATTTACTAATTTTGTGAGGGGCGTACATGTCCTGATGCCTGTGTGAGGCTTGGAGGACGACTTCTGGGCCTCAGTTCTCTCTGTCACCGTGTGGTTTCCATGGATGGAACCCGGGTCGTCAAGCTTGGTGGCAGAGTCCTCGAGCTGTCTATCTCGATGGTCTCCTTGGAGACCAGTGTGTTTGGACTTTTCCTTTTGAAGGTTCCTTCATTTCTGGAGTTGGCACACATGAGGGCCACCCACCCTGACTTAGAAAAGGTGTTTTCTGGTCTGATAAGTAGTAGCGTTGCCTTGGGTGTCTCTGCGGAACCGCGTCTTCCTGTCCACCTTTAGTGGAGCCAGCTAGTGTTGTCTGGAATGTTGTCAGCCAGACTTTGGGGTGACTTCTGTCATGGTTCAGCCACGACGGCTTTGTACGTTCCAGGGTAGGGTGTGTGGATTAGAAATGTCAGGTAGGAGGCACAGAGATGTGAAAGAAACACAGACACAGGAGAGAACTGGGAGGACAACCCAGTGTGTGCTGGATACTGAATCTGCCTGTGTTTACTTTCCACACATTTTATACCCCAGTAGAAGGGGGCGGGGGGGAGACAAAAGTCTGCTTTAATGTGACACAAAGGACAACAAGAACAGTTTCTTGTTTCAATACTTGAGACATCGAGCCATTATTTCCTGAGTAGAGCATTTGGTGTTTTGGGCAGGATATGCAGAGAATTCACTCTAGACCAAGTATCCTGTGGGCAGCCACTCCCTATGTCAGTCCTCCTATTTTAAATGAAGGAGCAGGAATAGGCTCGAATTCTCTGACCTT
This sequence comes from Microtus pennsylvanicus, assembly GCF_037038515.1. Classification (NCBI taxonomy): domain Eukaryota; kingdom Metazoa; phylum Chordata; class Mammalia; order Rodentia; family Cricetidae; genus Microtus; species Microtus pennsylvanicus. Next base: position 1,016,193 of record NC_134585.1, on the reverse strand, counting down.
TGGCCAGATAGGAGCACATCCATATTTATATGGCTACAATATTTTATAATAAAGTAGTGGAGAGTACCCAGACAACGGATGGCATTTTTAAATTGGTCTAGGATAGCTTTAACAGTTTTTAATACAATCAAAATTGAAATTTGTCTTTTTTAACATATCAATTATAAGGATTAATGGGCAATGTTTTTTAGACAAGCTCTAACCTTTTTCTAATTAGTGACATCTTTATAATGAAGTAAGGCAGTTTAAACATTAACAGGTCAATACCATAATTTTAGTATGGATATTAACAATATACACACAATTGTCAAATCACATTATCTTAAATCCGTTTTAAACTAAAGACAAGAAAGGTCCCTGTGGCGGGTGATCTAAGAGTCTTCCCCTCCTTTCGTCCATCCGCTCCGCTGCTGTAGTTTCAGTGACGTCTGCTCTGCCCCGATTTCTGAGCAGCAGAAACTTAGGCTGTTCCTCCCCGTCTCTAATGAGGGCTCAGTCCCTCTGTTTCATGAGTCTCTTCTCCCCAGGGAGGAAATTGAGGTCCCAGGTCTCAGGTCCTTTATTTTAACAGGAGACTGAACGCCATACTGACAAAAATGAGTTCTGTTCTCACAATACAGTGTGGATGAACTGTCAAACATTCAGTCAGTGTTCCTGGACCAGCTCTGAAGTAAACAGGACTCACTCAGGTCAGGAGGTTTGTGCAGTGGGTCCACCCAGAAGCCAGGAATCACCAACCATCACCACATCTTCCTTCCCTTCCCAGACTGCAGCGTGATGGCTTCAGTCAGGAGCACAGACTCAGGAGCCTCACTGCAGCTCCTCTGTGGGTCTCCAGCGGCTGAGATGTCATCAGGGCTGGCTCTCCTCCATGTTTGCAGCCATCAATCAAGTTTTCTTCTTTTCTTCCTGTGAAAAAAGCACAAATATGCCCTCGAACCAGCGTGAAAACAGGATTGGGTCCCTTTCAACAGAGCCTGGGGTTATAACTCCCCTATTTTTTCTTTTCACAGCTGTGTTTTAATCTCATCAAGGGGCTCAAGATCCCCTGTAAAATCCAAGCTGCAGGTCCCCTGACTGACAGGTTTGCACAGATTCCTGACTCCAGGTGCATTCACATTTAATAGACACTCACTGGGCCTGGAGCAGCAGCTTCCTGAGCCTACTTCTCAGCAGCTTGGCTGTCAGGCTGGGAACCAGTCTTGGCTGGCAGCAGAAGCTGGGAGCATGGCATGGTGCAGCTGCCCTCTCTGCTGCTTGGCAGTGTCCCATAGGGGCTTTGGGACCCAGAGGTCAGTGGTCTGGGTCCAGGCCAGCGCTCTCCATGCTCAGTGGTCCCCGACTTGCCAGCAGTGGCTGTCACACTTTTATCCTCACAGGCTCCTCAGATCATGGGCCCTGGAGCTCTAGCCACTTCCTGCCACCTGGCTCCAGGCACTGGCCATGGGAGCACAGCCCTCCAAACTTTTCTGTCTCCTGTTTTCCCTGGCTGTGTGGCACAGTGTGGGCCAGACTCAGCTGGCTACAGCGTGTGCACGTGGGCTTGGTGGCAAAGGCTGCAGCCATTGCTGGGTCTTCTGCCCCAGGTTCCCTTCACTTCTCCACCCACTCAGCAGCAGCTGCTGAGGCTTCATGTCCACAGCACCACAGGTCGGGCCTGACCATCATGGACGGGGATGCTCACTGGCTTCTCCAAGCACTGACACTGTCTGGAGCTGGTGGTGGCTATGCTGCCAGCATGGGGGAGAGATATAATATTTACAAACTCTAAACATCTCTGTCTTTGCTTTTGCTCCACCCCAGCTCCTCTATCTGTCAAATACACTCAAGTAAATGTGCAGAGAGTTGGACACTATTTTCTAGTTCCATAAAAATCACCCATAACTCCCGTTCCACAACATCCATGATGCTGTGGACACCAAACAGGCACATAATACAACACATAAAGGAAAGAAAACATTCATAAACATAAAATTAATTAATCTTTTAAAAAATAGATTTTGGGAGTCCCAGAGATGGAGAATCCTTCATCCCCTGCTCCAGGATACAGCCCTACAGCTTTCTCTTCTAGCTTTGTGATTTCAAGTCAGGAGCTCCAGGAGGCTAAGCAGAAATGTCTGATGACCAAGAATGATGACAGAAGTTACAAATAACCCCACACTAGTTCAAAACTATGTCTAATAAAGGGTAATTTATTTAGTGGTGGACTCACAAATCACAGTCCTAGATTACAGTCCTCTGCATGAACAGGGAATGGGAACTGAATCTATGAGCCAGAAGTGGAGACAGCACCAGGAGCTGCAGAGCCAGGGAGGGACATGGGGCATTGGGCAGAACCCAGATCCAGCAGGACAGATCTGAGCAGAGACCCTGCGGATCCCTCCTCTCTGCCCATCCTACAACCCCGGTTAGATTCTGATAGACGGGAAAGAAGGAGAGGACCTCCAGGGAGGGGCCTGAAGGGAGGCAGGAGCTCAGAAGACTGAAGCTCATGTTCTCATCCCACAGTCTCCTGAGTGCAGGGGCCTAGTTGGGCCTTGAGGGGACTGGGATGAAAAACACCTCCTACTGATGTCACTCAGGGACCCCACAGGATAATGAGACAGACACCATTCACAGGAACAAGAACAGACCTAGTCCTGCAGACAAACTAGAAAGACAACAAATAAACAGAGAAGACGGGGTAAAGATCCACAGCCAGGACAGAAACATGGCTGACCTGTCACAGCAGCCCTGGCTCTTCACAATCCTGGGGACAGGACGAGGCTCTGGCCATCCCAGTGTCCCTGTGATCAAAGATGTCAGTATGTGGTTCTAAGTGATGAAGAGAACTGAGCCAGAAGGGGACAGGGTTGACAAGTGACCTTGTCAATGACAACAATGCACTGAGCTCCACCTGGGCACAGCCCTGTTCTCACTCAGCTCCCACAGCCTCATCCTGTCCCACCAGATGCACACAGCACAGTGAACACAGATTCTGGGAGGTTCTCCACGCTGTCATTTATTTCCTCCACAAACTCAAAGTATCTCTATTATTTAATTTAACCACCAATCAACCTTTGAGATCAAGGACATGAATAATCAAGTTCACATTCAGATCCTTATTTTTGGGGAGTGGGGGAGTCAGGGTCTGCAGCTCAGGGCAGCATGGAGGAGACAGGATAGAAAAGTCCTCCCCTGTCTGCAGGAGCAGGATTGCCTGTGGAAAGTCATGGCAGTGCAGGGACAGGATCCTGGTGTGCAGGGGAGGGCAGGCTCCCAGTTCTTCACACTGAGCCCATAGGATCACAGTGAATGTCAGACACTGTTGACTAAAGAGAGCTGAGGGGCTCTGGATGTCACAGGAGAGACCTGAACACATCGTCTGTCACTCCATCCACACCAGGCAGCTGTCTTCATGCTACAGAACAGGAGTCATGAACAATCACTGTGAAGACAACATCCTAACAACCCACCACTCACTCAAAGTTAATTCTGGGGGTCCCTGAAACCCAATCATATCATCTTTGGCTTTACCCCAGTCAGGTCCCAGAGGGTCACCTTTACAGTCTAGGAGAGACACATGGGAGCACTGGGCACTGTCCCTACCTATGTTTAATGTATATATTCACAGGAAGGTAACACCATAGTTCCTAGATGATTTCTCTGGGGGCACCATTATAGATGGCCAGGAGCTGGAGCATAGTTGCCTCCTTTTCCACCCGTGAGAAGAAAAGCTGTGAGAGACCAGGGAAGTCCCTGACCCTAGGAAGTTTCCAGAACTGACAGCAGACCAAGGTTAGAGACAGCAGCCACCAGGGGTGTGGATGTGTTTCCCATTAATGAGGCAGAGCACACGTCTAAAAGGGGCTGAGAGAGAACTCAGACCCTGCCCTTTCCTACCTGTGCTTCTCCTCCTCTTCCTCACAACAACCACCACAGCTCCAATGATCACAGCTCCAAGGAGAACCAGACCAGCAATGACTGCCATGATGGGGACCATGGACTGAGGAGGCTCTGAGAATGGAAGAACAGGAAGGGAAGGTGAGGGTCACGACCCCAGCTCCCTGCCCTGACCCTGCTCAGGCTCAGGCTCTGTAGAAGGCTTCAGCTTTCTCTGACCCCAGCTCTGTACCCACTCCCTCCTTACCCCATCTCAGGGTGAGGGGCTCAGGCAGCCCCTCATGGTACACATGGCATGTGTATTTGTGCTCCTCCCCAGAAGGCACCACCAGAGATGCCCACTTCTGGAAGGTTCCATCCCCAGAAGGTCTGGTCTCCACCAGCTCCATGTCCTGAGTCTGTTCCTCCTCCTCCCTCTGCCAGGTCAGGGTGATGAAGGAAGGGTAGAAGCCCAGGGCCCAGCACCTCAGGGTGACATCACCTTTAGGTCCAGGATGATGGGTCACATGTGCCTTTGGGGGATCTGTGCGGAAGATTTAAGAAATCCCACAATTAACAAGATAAACTGAAACCTGTAAAGACAAGATAAATCAATGATGACCCTGAACTATGTGCCTGTTTGAACATTTCTGTCATCACACTAGTGACCTGCAGGTAGAGCTGGTCCCCTCATCACAGAACTGCACATTTTCCTGGGAGATGCAAAAGCTAAGAGGGAATCCACATGAGCCAGCAGATCAACATGGTCTTCCTTATATGATGTTCTATAGCATAAGTTATATAGGAAAAAAATGAAGGAATGGAAAATAATTAATCTATATATGTGATTAAATTCACATAAAATAAGAGACTAAGAATAAGGAGGTAAATGAGGTGCCACCAACTTCTGCTGCCACCATTGAGACACAGCCACTGTGGCTATCCTGCTGACCAACATTAGCTGTCTGACCAAGAGAACAGCCATCACCAAAATGTGTAGAACTATTGGGTGAACCTGTGACTCTCAGCCAGAGAAAATGACTCCCCTAGCCCTGCCTCTGGGGGCGACAAGATATCAGGTATTGTCACCCAGGATCCCTGAAGTGTGCTGTGGAGCCCAGTGCAGCACTCACTGGGACACAGCGGTGCTCTCACAGGGTGTGCGGATCTTCCCTGTCACTCCAGTCCTGGAGTTGCAGAAGACCCTGTCTCTGAGGAAGTTCAGTTCCTAATTCTCTAGGGCAACACTGTAACTTGTTGGGTCAGAGGGAGAGCAGGAGCTCTGGATGGTTAATTCTGGCAGAAAATAATCTAAGCTCACAGGTATCTTTCTCATTAAAGAGAACACTGACTTGCTCCAAAGCTATAGAGAAACCTTGTCCCAAAAAGCAAAAACAAACAAACAAAAAACAAAAACAAACCCAGTGACTTAACTTGTCTAATTATCCAGCGTTTGAGTCCCCAGGGCACCTGTGGAGACTGATACACATGATAACACAGGGGAAGGAATACCATCCCAGTGTGAAGAAAAAACTCACTAAAAGGAAAATGATGACTTCAAAAATAAAACAAAAAAAAAAAAAAAGAAAAGAAGAAGAGAAAAACCTCCACAATTTGTCCAGGGCTCCTCATAAGTTCCCACATGACCATTCTAGGAAGAGATAGATTTGGGGAGTGGGAGGGATACAAAGCTCACACAGGAATCTGGGAGAATGTATTTTTTGGAAAGTTCTTGAAACTGGGTGAGGCAGCCTAAGAGAGGAAATTCCATGTCTTCCATCAGGTGAAGGAGACTCCGGTCCTGGTGTGTAAGGCTGACACACTCAGATGACAGGACTCGGTGTCCACAGACACTGGGTGTGGGCAGAGAACCCGGCCTGGGAGAGGCCATGGCTGACAGGGGCTGCAGACTGAAGGAGCCACTGTTGGTGATGTCGGGATCCTCTCTCCTCCCTCCTGAGACAGATGTGGAACTGTCCAGGGAGAAGGCTGAGCCCTGGGAGGTCAGTGCAGTCCCTGCCATGCTGGATCAGGAGACCCAGGGACCCTGTCCGCCCTCAGAGACAGGGGCATGACCCCAGTGAGGGTTTCCTCTTCCTCAGGACTGAGTTCAGCCCGAGGGCAGAGGGGGGAGTTGCCCGCGGCCCCTGCACCTGTGCGCAGCAGCGCGTCCTTCCCGTTCTCCAGGTACCTGCGCAGCCACCACAGGCACGTTTCCTCCAGGTAGACCCTGGTGATCTCTGTAAAACCATTCTGTTCCCACTTTCGCTGGGTGATCTGCGCCGCTGTGTCCGCCGCTGTCCATGTCTTTAGGTCGTCTTTCAGGGCGAGGTAATCGCGGCCTTCATAGGTATACCGACGGTACCCGCGGAGAAGGCGCCCGTCTGACGCCACCTCACAGCGGGACAGCCACTGGAAGGTGTGAGAACCTGCAGGAACCCTGCTGTCAGCCCCGCCCCAGTCACCCACTCCCCACGGCCCCGCCCACCCGGTACTCTAAACTGAAAGGGAAACCGGGTCCGGTCCCCGCTCTCCTCCCGAACCTCGGTCCTGAAACTTGGGGCGACTTAGGCTCCTGTGTAGGGAAGTGGAGGGGCCCTGACCTCCGACCGCGGTCACTCATTGCCCTCGCTCTGGTTGTAGTAGCGGAGCAGGTTCCTCAGGTGAACTCGGTCAATCAGCTCATTGTTCTTGGCTCTCTGTGTCTCCCTCTCCCAATACTCCGGCCCCTCCTGCTCCACCCACGGCGCCCGCGACTCCATCCTCGGAGTCTCCGTGTCGCTGTCGTAGCGCACGAACTGCGTGTCGTCCACGTAGCCGACTTCCACATACCGAGGTTCCCCGAGTCCGGGCCGGGACATGGCGGTGTGTAAATACATCATAGAGTGCGAGCCTGGGGGCGGCGCGCGGTGAGACCCCGACCCTGCTCCCGGGACCCCGGGCAGGAACGCGGGACGGGAAGGGAGCAGGGCGCGGAGCTCGGGACGCGGGTAGAGAAGGGGCGGGAGGGTCCGGCTGGGCCACGCGGGGACGCGGCTTCCCCGGTGCCGCCCCCGCCCTCCCCGCTGAGCCCGGTTCCCTCCCGACCCCGCACTCACCCGCGCGGGTCTGGGTCGGGGCCAGGGCGGCCGCCAGCAGCAGGAGCAGCGTGCGCGGTGCCATTGCCCCCATCTCAGATCTGCGGAGCGGAGACTCTGAGTTCCGCGGACTCCGTGGACTTTATAACCGGTGACCGCGGGGACACTGGTTGGTTTTCCGGCATCCCGCCACCCAATGGGGCTGAGAACCGCCAAGTTGTCATCAGTGTCCGGGCAGAAGGACCTGACCCAGGTTAGGAGCTGGAGAAGTGAAACTGGGAACAAGGGAATCCCCAGCCCTGGGCTTCCCCACCCAGACCTCACTGCCGGGGACTAAGACTTTGTCTGAGCCCTGTGCTGCGGGATGGAGCACTGTGTGTCATGGTGTCTCTGAGCGCCTAAGGACAACTGCTCCTCAGGTTCGTCAGGGTGAAACCTAAGAGCATGAAGTTTTCAGGTAAAATACAACAGCACTTAAAATGAATGTTCACGGAAACAGGTGCTGTCGGAGTCCTGCAGGGTGCGGGGCTGCTGTGGACACCTGCATGGGGAGGTGACTGGAGTTTTTACAGCTCTGATTAAATCCCTTAACTCCTTGCAGGATGGAAGCCCTGCTCACCTCTGCTTTCACTTTCTACTACGGTTATGTATGCCTGGGATTTGAAGACATCAAGTCAAAATAGACAGAAACAAAAAAATTATAAATTTAATTTTTCTCCATATCACTGAACAAGGATGAAACCTAGAATCCCAGTGTGTACCTCTGCCGTGAGAATCACCCTCTGTCCACACTGAGGAACTTAGAAGCCAACTGTATCAGATCCAGTGTCCCACACACCTGCGATATTCATGTCTCTCATCTCATCAGCTCATAGCGTGAGAGCGAGAGAGCGAGAGAGAGAGAGAGAGAGAGAGAGAGAGAGAGAGAGAGAGAGAAAGGGATACTGAAATAGACTGTGCTGAAATGGTAATTTACAAAGCAGCATAAAATAAGAAATGCAAAAGATTTCATTTTATAGATCTACTGTGCACAGTGGATCACAACCTCATTAGAGAAGACACTGTGTGCTCATCTGTGCACTTGAACCATGTGTTAGTTTTTGATTGCTGCTGAAAAAGAAAAATTTTAGTCGCTTAAATAGTGACTTGTCACAGACCATGACATCCCCAACATCCAGTGAGTTCCTGCAGTTACTGGTGTCCCTGTCCCCATCTTCATTCTTACTTCAGGCCTTCCAGGCTCTCACTTTATTAACATGAAAGAGAAGCATCAGAGTCTAGGGTGAAGGTTCAACCTACTGAAGAAAAAACAGGACTATGTGTGAGCCCACAGAGGGTGAGGCTGAAGGGGACCCATGGCTGGCTGAGCTGTCCCACAGGCTCCTGTCCACACTACTCCAAGGGTCTCAGGTCTAGGCTGTCCTGCCCTCATCAAATTTACAGCCAGGTAAGTATATTACATCCTCATTGTAAGGACATGGAAAACTTAAAAAAAATTTGCTTGATCAGGAGTTGGTTAAGGGCAATTGGTTCAGGAAACTTTGCAGAATTCAGTTAGTTGGAAACGGGAACTTTTGCAAAAGTGTAGACCAACTGTTCCTAGCAGCTAGTTCCCTGTCAACACCCAGCTTTGTGGTCAGGAAAAGAGCAGAAATAATTGCTTGGAAGGAGGATGGGGAGCATGCACAGAAGCAGAAGTCGTCCCTACCCTGTACTGCAGAAGTCGTCCCTACCCTGTACTGCAGAAGGAGTCCATACCCTGTACTGCAGAAGGAGTCCATACCCTGTACTGCAGAAGGAGTCCATACCCTGTACTGCAGAAGAAATCCATACCCTGTACTGCAGAAGTCAATACCCTGTACTGCAGAAGTCAATACCCTGTACTGCAGAAGAAATCCATACCCTGTACTGCAGAAGTCAATACCCTGTACTGCAGAAGTCAATACCCTGTACTGCAGAAGAAATCCATACCCTGTACTGCAGAAGGAGTCCCTACCCTGTACTGCAGAAGTCCATACCCTCTACTGCAGAAGGAGTCCATACCCTGTACTGCAGAAGTCAATACCCTGTACTGCAGAAGGAGTCCATACCCTGTACTGCAGAAGTCAATACCCTGTACTGCAGAAGGAGTCCATACCCTGTACTGCAGAAGTCAATACCCTGTACTGCAGAAGGAGTCCATACCCTGTACTGCAGAAGTCAATACCCTGTACTGCAGAAGGAGTCCATACCCTGCACTGCAGAAGTCAATACCCTGTACTGCAGGAGGAGTCCATACCCTGTACTGCAGAAGGAGTCCATACCCTGCACTGCAGAAGTCAATACCCTGTACTGCAGGAGGAGTCCATACCCTGTACTGCAGAAGGAGTCCATACCCTGCACTGCAGAAGTCAATACCCTGTACTGCAGAAGGAGTCCATACCCTGCACTGCACAAGGAATCCATACCCTGTACTGCAGAAGGAGTCCATACCCTGTACTGCAGAAGGAGTCCATACCCTGCACTGCAGAAGTCAATACCCTGTACTGCAGGAGGAGTCCATACCCTGTACTGCAGAAGGAGTCCATACCCTGCACTGCAGAAGTCAATACCCTGTACTGCAGAAGGAGTCCATACCCTGCACTGCACAAGGAATCCATACCCTGTACTGCAGAAGGAGTCCATACCCTGCACTGCAGAAGTCAATACCCTGTACTGCAGGAGGAGTCCATACCCTGTACTCAGCAAAACCAACCCCCTTGACCCTGAGTAAACCTGGCTTGCAGTTTTTGCCTATAGATGTCGACCCCAAATGAGAAGAGGGAGCTCTCCCACTTGGTGGCTTTGAGTTCCCAGCTAGCTGGACTATGTCTGTGCACTGAATAAACATCACTTTTGCATTCTGGACTTGACTGGCTTCTGGTGGTGTGTTTCTGGGGGTCTGAACTTGGGCACAACATCACCACAAGTCCCTGTCTGTGCATCTGTCCAGTAGTTCGGCTATCAACATCTCCTCCCCTGTTTCTCTGACCTGTTGAAAAATGGCCTTAATAGCAGCACCAGTTCCCAATAAAAAAGACAGAGACCTACAGAATAGATAAAACAGGATCCATCCTTGTGCTGCACACAAGAAGCACACCTCCACATCAAAGACAGACATTGTGTCAGAGAAAAGGTTAGGAAAAAGATTTTCCAAGCAATGGATATAAGAAGCAAGTTGGAGAATTCCTCCACGCATGGTCCCAATGAACCAGGCAATATTCCATACTGCTTGCCAACAGCTTCCACAAATCCAAGTCAGGTAATTCCTGGAGATGAAGGTTTTCAGCTCCTGCTGGCCCTGGGCTGCTTCAACCAGCAGCCTTCTGTTTTCCACCACAGCACCCACAGGCCTCACCCAGTGATGGCGCATTCTCAAAGGGTCATAGCAGCACATCCATGGCACAATAAAGGACAGCGCTACCAGGGCTAACCATCTTTGGCAGAACTTGTCATCACTAGTGTCACATGAACAAGGGTCAGAAGAGTCTCCCTCTGAGTCTGACATACAATGATACAGCCTGCTCTCTGCACAGAGCATGGGACTAACTCGATACATGCACCTTCTAACAGGATCTGGAGCATCTTGGCGTCCCCCCTGCTGTTGCCTTCATGATTAAACCGTTCCTGGTAGTACACGCAGCGAGAACGTTCTCCATCCTCTTTTCTTCGTTTTGACTTAAATTTTAACGAGGGAGGCTGTGTCTTAAATGCCACAGAGTTTCAGGGAACTTAACTTAGTTTCATCTCCACAGTGGTAGAGATAGTCTGATTTTTACTGTCTTGTTTGGAAAATGGAATATTGGAGCCAATATCATCTCTCTCTGAGTTATTTCCCCATATGTCCGGATGTCTGTCATCTGCATACCGACATATTAAGATATTCTGACAATCTCATCCTCATTTTGAAAGCTGATTGACTTTAAAGGGGCCCTGTTTTGGGAGTTTAGGCTCCCACACTCCTTAGATAATTGCCGCTGTACATATTCCATACTTCAGCTCTGAATGTCTAGGCCTTGCTGACTGAATGGTATCTGGCTGCCTTGGCTTTGCAAGTAGATTCTTCTGGCATTCAGATCTTCAGAGGGTAGAGGTCTTATGTCTGAGCTTCTATAAGGCTCACTGGTAACGACTGTCTCTTGCTGGAAAAGGTGATCTTTCACTAGGGAACAGGAAGTGTTCTCTTCAGTGGTTTATAAATCGTCTTCTCCTTCAGCCTCATTTTTTTGGCGCTGGACACCCTTGAGAAATATCCTCTATAGGTCTTTGAATGCCTCCATCGAAAGCCCCAGCATCTGCAGGACTCTGAAAGGTAAGGCGGAATTCTTGTCGTCCATCTCCCAGTGGTGAGATGTGGGAGTGACCTTATTATAAACGAGGTATTTTTTAAGCATAGATCCCCAAACCGGCAAGTTGTCCCTGAGTTTCTTCCCATGTATAAAGAAGTCTGCACAGCCTTTTTCTTCCTGATGAGGGACTCTGAAGACAGTGGCACAGCTCAGTCCGCTCGCTCCCTCTGAGTGGTAGCCATCCACCACTCGAGTCATCTCTGGTCATCACCACAGCTCGAGCTCCTGCATAACTATTATCGTTGTCAGAAGTCGCCATGTCCTCGCCCCTTTTTCCCTCACCATGAAATACACAGGAGATGGAGGAGCAACAGCAGGCTGGGAAGCGGAGGCAGGGCGGCAGCAGCACCAAGGGGCGGCGGGCAGCGGGGCACACGGGCAGTGCCTCTGGGGCCTCACCTTGGGGGACGCCTCACTGGGAGCGGCGCCCCGCAAGCGGCTCGGGCATCCCCGCAGGGGGACAGTGGCAGCGAGCAAGGCCAAGGCCTTGGCGACCCAAGCGGTTCCATGTGCCAGGTGCGATGCCAAGAAGGCGCAGACAGCTGAGGGCACTGGCAGGGACACATCCAGAGACTGAGGCAGTGCTGATCTCTGGGGCGCAGCGACCAGAGGGCGACGGGGGCGGCGGGGGGAGGGCAGCCAAACGCTGGCTGCAGGAGGCAGCGCGGTCTCGCCAAGGTGCCCAGTACCATCTCCTGCCCACTGCCCTCAGAGGCTCCCTCAGATGCACTCCAGCTGGGGGTGGCTGGCAGGGCGTGAAAGGGCCATCCAAGCCCGAGGACACAGCTGGGCGAGCAGGGCCGCGGGCCTGCTCCTCGTTTTTTTTTTTTCAATAAACATAAGCAACCTTCGACAGAACAGGGATCCAACAGGACAGATCTGAGATGAGACTTTGTGGATCACTCCTCTCTGAAGATCGTACAACCCAGGTAGATTTTGAAAGATGGAAAAGAAGAAGATAGGGAGGGGCCTAGAAGGAGGTAGGAGCTCAGGAGACTGAAGTTCATCTCAGCCTGCAGTGGCCTGAGTGCTGAGCAATAGTTGGGCCTGTGGTGACAAGGACAGGAAAAACAGCTCCTGCTGCCATCACTCAGGAGCCCAAAGGAGAACGAGACAGACAACACTCACAGGAACAAGAACAGGCCTAGCCCTCCATAGAAACTAAAAAGACAACAAATAAACAGGGAAGACGGGGTGAAGAGCCATGGCCAGGTCAGAGCCCAGGCTGAATTGTCAAAGTTGCCCTAGGGGCTCATAATCCTGGGGATAGGATAAGGTTCCAGTCACCCCAGTGCCCCTGTGATCACAGATCTCAGCTTGTAGCTCCAGTGATGAAGAGAACAGAGACAGGAGGGGACAGAGCTGAGGAGGGGAGCATGTCACAGCCAACAATGGACTGAGCTCCACCTGGGCACAGCCCTGTTCTCTCTCAGCTCCCAGAGCCCCATCCTGTCCCACCAGATGCACACAGCACAGTGAACATAGATTCTGGGAGGTAAGTGTCTCAGTTTAATTAATTTATCCACCAAACCGCCTGTCAGATCAAGGACATGAACAATCACATTCAGATTCTTATTTTCAGTGGGGAAGTCAGGGCTGCAGCTCAGGGCAGCATGGAGGAGACAGGATGGGGATTCCCCTCCTGTCTGCAGGAACAGGAAGGTTTGCTGTGGTAGGGAACAGGGCAGGGTAGCAACGGGGTCCTGGTGTTTTGCTGCCTGGGGGTCCACAAGTGCAGGACTCAAAGGGAAGCTATGGAGTGAAAAAGTTCAAAGACTTATATCTGAGAGGGTTGGGGAAAAAAACACTCACACTCTCTCCTGAGGATTTCCTTCTTTATTCTTCTGTAGTCTTCATGTTGTGTTCCGTATTCTCTTTTTAAAATCACTATCCAGGAATGTCCCTTCTGTCTCTCCATATGTTTTCCTTCTCTTTCTACCTCGCCTGATGTTCTCTACCTAATTCTCTCTCATTCTGGATGTTTTCCTTTTAACTCTCTCCCTTTTTTTAAAAAACTTTTTTTTGAGACAGGGTTTCCATGTGTAACAGCCCTAGCTGTCCTTGAAATAGCTCTTGTAGACCAGGCTGGCCTCAAACTCACAGAGATCCACCTGCCTCTACCTCCTCAGTGCTGGGATTAAATGTGTGTGCCACCACACCTGACTAAATTCTCTCTTCTTGATTTTTCCTTCTAACACATCTTAACTCCTTTCAATTCTCTCTGTATTCTTTTCCTTACAGCTCATATACCCAAGCAAAATATTTCATGCAATATACAAATTACAATGTTTTCACCTCAAAGCTATTATCAAAACATCTGATCTAACTTGCAGCTATAATAAGGCTTTGTTTCAGTGATGATGCACTCTGACACCTGTGAACACATCTCCCAACATTAAGATTAAAATAGTTAAACTAGCTAGGCTACTGGGACTCAGTGGAGATTATTAATCATTAACCTCAGCCACAGTCTACATGGCTGATCAATGGAAACTCGTGTCTTCCAGCTGTGAGACACTTCCTTGTTTATATTTTATCATCAAACATTATTATCAGTCAGACAGCACAGCTTAGGAAGGAATCATCTTCATGATAGTCCACAGGGAACCCTGCCTGGTAGAGCGGGATGTTCCCATGAGAGAAACACACCACACTACAGGCAGTGCAGATCTCCCCACACCAATTCACACCATGCCAGACACCAGAGAAAGATGGTGGCCACAAACCTGCGAAGGCACAGCAGAACCGAAAGACATTCTGGAGTCTGTGGTCCTGGACCTTTGCTTATCCAGAGAACCAGCATCAGGGAGTTTGCTCCTGGTGGGCAGACATCCTTAACTTCAACTGCCACCGACTGCTCCTCAGCAGGGCCACCATCACTAGAGTGCAGGGGTGAGGTGTGCTCCTCAGTTCTTCTCACTGAGGCCGTAGATTCCAGGAAACATTAGACACTGTTCCCTAAAGAGAGCTGGGGGGCTCTGGATGTCACAGGAGGGGCCTGGATACATCATCTGTCACTCTGTCAGGGCAGGCAGCCGTCTTCACGCTACAGAACAAGAGACATGAATAACCACTGTGAAGACAACATCTCAACAATCCACCGCTCACTCAAAGGTGATTTGAGGGTCCCTAAAACCCAATCATGTCCACTTTGCCCCTCTCCAAGACAGGTCCAAATATGTCACTTTACAATCCAGGAGACACATATCAGATACTATGTAAGCACTATCCATGCTTAGGGTAAAAATAAATACATTCATAACAAGGTACAACCAAGGCCCCCAGAATATTGCACTGGAGGAGATATGGATTGCCAGAACTCCCACTACCTCCAGCTGCACCCCAGGGACCTCAGGGACAATCCTGCTCCCCCACACTTACCTGGAGCCAGAGCATATTCCCCTCCATTGCTACCTGTGAGAAGAAAAGCTGTGAGAGACCAGGGAAGACCCTGACCCTAGGAAGTTTTCAGAACTGACAGCAGACCCAGGTCAGAGACAGTAGCAATGAGGGATGTGGATGTGTTTCCCATTAATGAGGCAGAGCACACTTCTAAAAGGGGCTGAGAGAGAACTCAGACTCTGTCCTTTCCTACCTGTGTTTCTCCTCCTTTTCCTCACAACAGCCACCACAGCTCCAATGATCACAGCTCCAATGATCACAGCTCCAAGGAGAAGCAGACCAGCAATGACTGCCATGATGGGGACCTTGGACTTAGGAGGCTCTGGGAAGGGAAAGATAGGAAGGGAAGGTGAGGGTCATGACCCCAGCTCTCAGCCCTGACCCTGCTCAGGGTCTACAGAAGGCTCTAGCTTTCCCTGACCCCAGCTCTGCACCCACTCCCTTCTTACCCCATCTCAGGGTGAGGGGCTCAGGCAGCCCCTCATGGTACACATGGCATGTGTATTTGTGCTCCTCCCCAGAAGGAACCACCAGAGATGCCCACTTCTGGAAGGTTCCATCCCCAGAAGGTCTGGTCTCCACCAGCTCCATGTCCTGAGTCTGTTCCTCCTCCTCCCTCTGCCAGGTCAGGGTGATGAAGGAAGGGTAGAAGCCCAGGGCCCAGCACCTCAGGGTGACATCACCTTTAGGTCCAGGATGATGGGTCACATGTGCCTTTGGGGGATCTGTGTGGAAGATTTTTAAAAAATCCTATAATTAATAAGATAAGCTAAAACCTATAAAGACAAAGTTAAATCACTGATGACACTGAACTATGTGCCTGTTTGAGCACTTCTGTCATCACACTAGTGACCTGCAGGTAGAGCTGGTCACACTCATCACAGAACTGCACAGTTTTCTGTGAGGATCCAGAAACTAGGTGGGGGAATCCCCATGAGTCAGAAGGTCAACGTGGTCTTCCTTATGTGATGTTCTGTAGTGTAAGTTAGGTGGTAAAAGAATGAAGGAATAATAAATGATTTATTTATGTGATTAAATCCATATCAAAATGAAAAATTAGGAGCATGGTTACATGAAAGATGCCTCCAAAACCTGCAGCCCCAGTGAGTCACAACCACTGAGGCCACATTGCTGCCTAGTGTATCTGTTCCTCCAAGTTATGAACCATCACCAAGTGAGTAGCAGAAATATGGCAGACTAATGACATGCAGCCAAAGAAACTGACTCCCCAAACCACGCCTCTGGGGGCGACAAGATATCAGGTATTGTCACTCAGGATCCCTGAAGTGTGCTGTGGAGCCCAGTGCAGCACTCATGGGACACAATGGTGCTCACAGGGTGTGTGGATCTTCCTTGTCACTCTGGTCCCTGAGTTGCAGAAGACCCTGTCTCTGAGGAACTTCAATTCCTAAGTCACTAGGGCAACACTGTAACTTACTATTGCAGAGGGAAAGGGGTCTCTGTGTGGTTAATTCTGGCAGAAAATAGTCTAAGCTCCCAAGGAATCTTTCTAGTTTAAAGGGAACAGTGAATTATTCCACAGCTATGGAGAAACACCTTGTCTCAACAAAACAAAACAAAACAAAACCTAACAACAACAACAAAAAACCCCACTGAATTAACTTGTCTAATTCTCCAGAGTGTCAGTCCCCATGGCACCTGTGGACACTGATACACATGATAACACAGGGGACAGAGAAACAATACCTTAAAGTGAAGAAGAAAAACTGATTAAAATCAAAACGACAACTTCAAAAAAAAAAAAGAAAATTCAATTAAAGAAAAAAGTAGTAGAAAAAGAAAAACCTCCACAGTTTAGTACTTTCCCAGGCACCCCATAAGTGATCATTCTAGGAGGAGATGGATTTGGGGTGTGGGAGGGATACAAAGCTCACACAGGAATTAGAGAGAATGTTTTTTTTTTTTTTTTTGGAATATTCTTGAAACTGGATGAGGCAACCTAGGAAAGGAAAGTCCATGTCTTCCATCAGGAAAAGGAGACTCCGGTCCTGGTGTGTAAGGCTGACACACTCAGATGACAGGACTCGGTGTCCACAGACACTGGGTGTGGGCAGAGAACCCGGCCTGGGAGAGGCCATGGCTGACAGGGGCTGCAGACTGAAGGAGCCACTGTTGGTGATGTCGGGATCCTCTCTCCTCCCTCCTGAGACAGATGTGGAACTGTCCAGGGAGAAGGCTGAGCCCTGGGAGGTCAGTGCAGTCCCTGCCATGCTGGATCAGGAGACCCAGGGACCCTGTCTGCCCTCAGAGACAGGAGCATGACCCCAGTGAGGGTTTCCTCTTCCTCAGGACTGAGTCCAGCCCGAGGGCAGAGGGAGGAGTTGCCCGGGGGCCCCTGCACCTGTGCGCAGCAGTGCGTCCTTCCCGTTCTCGAGGTATCTGCGCAGAGAATGCACACAGGTGCCCTCCAGTTCGGCCTTCAGTCTCTCTGCAGCACCAGCCTGCTCCCACTTCCGCCGGGTGATCTGCGCCGCCGTGTCCGCCGCTGTCCACGTCTTCAGGTCCTCGTTCAGGGTCAGGTAATCGCAGCCATCGTAGGCTTGCTGACTGTACCCGCGGATGAAGCGCCCGTCCGACCCCACCTCACAGCCATACATCATCTGGATGGTGTGAGAGCCTGCGGGGACCCTGCGGTCAGCCCCACCATACTTCCCCGCCCACCCCCGGACTCTAAACTGAAAGGGAAACCCGGTCAGGTCCCTGCTCCCCTCCCAAATCTCAGTCCTGGGAACCAGGGCTACTCCAGCCCGACCCATACTTAGGGACGTGGAGGGGTCGTGACCTCCAACCGTAGTCACTCACCGCCCTCGCTCTGGTTGTAGTAGCCGAGCGCGGTCCTCAGGTTCCTTCGGAAAATCTGCTCAATGTTCTTGGCATTCCGTGTGTTCCTCTCCCAATACCCAGGCCCTTCCTGCTCCACCCACGGCGCCCGCGGCTCATATCTCGGAGTCTCCGCGTCGCTGTCGTAGAGCACGAACTGCGTGTCGTCCACGTAGCCGACAGAGATGAACCGGGGCTCCCCGAAGCCGGGCTGGGACACGATGGTGTAGAAATATCGCATGGAGTGCGAGCCTGGGGGCGGCGCGTGGTGAGACCCCAACCCTGCTGCCGGGACCCCGGGCAGGAGCGCGGGCCGGGAGGGGAGCAGGGCGCGGGACTCGGGACCCGTGTGGAGAAGGAGCGGGAGGGTGCAGCGGGGCCACGCGGGGTCGCGGCTTCCCCGGTGCCGCCCCCGCCCTCCCCGCTGAGCCCGTTTCCCTCCCGACCCCGCACTCACCCGCGAGGGTCTGGGTCGGGGCCAGGGCGGCCGCCAGCAGCGGGAGCAGCGGGAGCAACATTGCCACCATCTCAGATCTGGGAGGCGTCTGTGTTCAGCGGACTCTGTGGACTTTATAACCGGTGACCGCGGGGACACTGGTTGGTTTTCCGGGATCGCGTCACCCAATGGGCGTGAGACCCGCCCAGTTGTCATCAGTGTCTGGGCAGAAGGACCTGACCCAGGTTAGGAGCTGGAGAAGTGAAACTGGGGACAGGGGAATCCCCAGCCCTGGGCTTCCCCACTCAGACCTCACCGCCTGGGGACTGAGACTTTGTCTGAGCCCTGTGCTGCCGGATGGAGCGCTGTGTGTCATGGTGTCTCTGAGCCGCCTAAGGACAACTGCTCCTCAGGTTAGTCAGGGTGAAACCTAAGAGCATGAAGATTCCAGGTAAAATACACGCTGCACTTAAAATGGATGTTCACGGAAACAGGTGCTTTCGGAGTCCTGGTGAGTGCGAGGAGCTGTCATGCACACCTGCATCCGGCAGTTACTGGAATTTTCACAGCTCTGGTCAAACACTTTTTACTTTGTTAACTGTGTTGTTCTATGTGAATCTCCCTGCAGGAAGGAGGCCCCCACTCAGCTCTGCTCTCACCTTCTTCTTCAGTTATGTGTGGATGGGATTTGAAGATCTCAATTCAAAATCCACAGAAACAAAAAATTATAAATCTAAATTTTCTCCACAGTACTGACCAGGATAAAACCCCAAATCCCCAGTATGCACCTCTACCATGAGAGTCACCATCTGTCCAGTGTCCACACTGCACAGGACTGAGGAACTCAGAAGCCAACTGTTATCAGGTCCAGGGTTCCTCAACTCTGTGACATTCATCTCCCTCATCTCATCAGCTCATAAAGTGAGAGTGAAGATCGTGGGGGTGGGAGGAGCACAGGTTGTGTAAATCCTACCACACAATCATTGTTATTCTGCTTTAGAGTTACAGTTCCTCTCTGACTGGGGTTCATTCACTAAAGCAGCTGTACCATGGAAGTGTGTGCACACAGGGAAACGTGGAGTGTAGACAGGGTCAGTGCCCTGCTGTATTTGGTCTCTACAGGGGTCTCTTCCCATGGAGAAGGGGTCCACTGTGCTGAGACAATGACCCAGGTCCACATGGACAATCTCAGGACTATGGAATGAAGATCCGTGTAAACACAAGCACCTGGAGCCACAGATGATCATCTGGGAAGAAACACTAGGAGTCTGAGTGTAAGCACCAGGCTGTGAAGACACGATCCTGAGTGAAGAGGCAAAGTCTCTGTTTACAGGTGAGATCCCTGAGCATCAGGTTTGGCAGTGTGAGCTGCCCACTGCAGGTGAACACAGGAGCCTAGTCTCTGTGGGAGTCTGTGTGGTGCTTGCAGGCCAACGCCTCTGCTTTTCTTTGTTTCTTTCTTTCTTGAAAATTTTCATACCAATCCCAGTTTCCACTCCCTTTCCTTCTCCTGCTCACTTGGCCTTTCCCCCTTAACCCATCCCCCATCCACTCCTCGGGAAGGGTAAGGCTTCCCATGGGAAATTAACAAAGTCTAGCAGGTCACTTTGAGGTATGACCAAGGCCCTCCCCAGGTGGCACTGGATGTCAGGAAATATCCCTTACCCATCATGAGAAAATGTCCAGGTCAAAACACATTTCCTGTCTTTGGTTGGGGTAGCCCCCCCAAAAACCTTTCTCATCATTTGCTCACTAGTCACCCATCACTGAGTTCAGCCAGATTTGCTCTGAAAGATCCTCTGGGGCAATAGCTAAGAGGACTCGCCAGTGAGGACATTGACCTGAGCTTGCCTATGGCTCTGGCACCATGAAAACATGGAGATGATGCTCCAGCACATATAAGCATTCCTAAGGAGGCTGTGCCTGCTCAGTCCTTAATAAGTCTGCCCACCAATCGGAGCCCTTTAAGTAATGTCTCAGAGCTGGTGGGAGGAGCCCTAATATTGTTCACTAGAGTAATATTAAGAGCTGATTTGTAAATCGTGTATTCCAGGGTCCATGAATAACAGCATTAAGCCTGTAACTGTATAACCTAGCCGTGGTCTTTAACCAAAACCAATTGCAAATTTAACTGCAATATTCATTTGTGAATTTAGTTCATTTTGAGTGGCCAAGGCATTTGCAACCTGCCCCATAATTGTGCTAGCAGAAGCAACTGACTGACTAATGGGAAATCCAGCAGCTCTAGCTGCTCTGGGAGCCACAGCAATGCCATGGGATGGGTTGATAGGTAGGGGAACAATCCTTGGCACTCAGACCACCATAACCGGCTCCTCGGGATCCCAGCAGCTCTTAAGTTGACAAGCCAGTGTCTACTTGATCTCTGGGCTCTGTCCTGTCTTGTTAAAAAATGTTCTCTGTGAACAAAACCTCTAGCTCTTCCCCATTTGGGAGTTAATCCTCATTTGCTTGCTCCTAATCATTTAAGGCAAATAAATTTTACCCATGTTCTGTTGAAGGAGCTGCGGGTTGCATTCCTGCCTCCCTGCTCCCTGTCGCCTGGCTAGCTTATACCCCGAAATAACAACACACAAACTGTATTCATTTAAACACTGCCTGGCCCATTTCTATTAATATGTGTAGCACCGAGGTGCGCTTACCCGGAAGATTCTAGCCTACTTCTATCCTGGGTCGGAGCTTCATCGTGTCTGCCAGGGAGAGGGGAACATGGTGTCTGAGCTCACTTCCTTTTCCTCCCAGCATTCTGTTCTGTTTATTACACCCGCCTATGCCCTAACCTATCAGGGCCAAGCAGTTTCTTTATTAATTAACCAATGACCTTCCTCCATCAATGTTCCTTCTTTTGGGCTTATGCAATATGTTCACGTAACTGTGGATACATATTCTCATCTTATTTTTGCCTCAGTCCATGCAGGAAAAAAATTGTGGGATGTTAAAAGTCACTGTCTCCAGGCTTTTGCCTACATGAGAGTTCCAAAAACTGTAAAAACTGGCAATGGGCCAGCCTACACCAGCACTGGCTTTGCGAAATTTTGCTCTGGGTTCTCTATTTCTCATAAAACAGGAATACCTTATAACAGGAAAGCTATAGTGGAGCGTGCACATCACGTATCAGTGGCCTGTTCTCGAGATATCTTAAAGTGAAATCTTAAAGACCCAGCATTGAGATGAAAATGATTATGAGCTTTTTTTGTAGCTTTCTAAGATTTTTGACTAACTGTACAAATTTGGCAGGTAAGCTGATCAGCCAATGCATTCCCCTTGCTCAAGGGACCAGGAAGGCCAGTATGAGCCCGCACATGCCCTACGTAAATGGGAACATATCAGGCCCAAAGCAATGTCTGAATAGCCAATAACTGTATCTGGACTCGAGATACAGAGGCAATATAAGCTGTAGTCTTCAAAGGTGCAAGAAATTTGCTTAAAATATTAGCATATTTTTAGGACCATTGTACAGCTATCAATTTAGCCACCTGAGCAGATTTAGCATCAACAGGCTGAATATCAAAATCTGGAGGGGAGGCCACCACAGCTCTCCTGGTAGAAGACCCATCAGTAAACACATTCTGTGCCCCTGCCAGAGGTTGTAAAGGAATAACTTTGGGGAAGCAGACCCGATGATTTTAGAAAAAGGTGACCAACTTATCAGAAGGATAATGATTATCAAACCTGCAGGGATTAGTGCATAAAAACAAGGTCCAGTCTTCAGCAAAATTTTGCAGCCAAGTTCTTTTTGCCTGGGTATATGGTGTAATAAACTTATAAGGTAACATTTTGCATTTTTTTTTATTTTTGAGACAGGGTTTCTCCATAGCTTTTGCTTCCTATCCTAGAACTAGCTCTTCTAGACCAGGCTGGCCTTGAACTCTCAGAGATCCGCCTGTCTCTGCCTCCTGAGTGCTGGGATTAAAGGCTTGCACCACTACTGCCCAGCATAAGGTAACATTTTAAAGGTTTGTAAACTAAGTTTTTACCTTTTCTGAATAACATGTAGCACAACTGATGGATGCGAGATAACAGTTTTTACAGGTGACGCATGTTCGTGTACCCACAGGATGGGTCCTTGTTGCCAAAAAACTCCAGTAGGACTATGCTGAGAATTATCAACAGTAGCGGCTGACTATAGTCAATATAATGAAATGAGCAGAGGGAAGCTATTTTAAATTAAAGTAATACATTGCCTTGCCTGAGGTGTCAACTTACAGAAAGAGGTTGAGTCTGGATTCCCCTGCAGAATGTCAAAGAGTGGTTTTAAGACTCCCATAGGAATTCCCAGACTGGGCCAGACACAAATGAGGTCTCCAAGCATTTTTGAAAATTATTGAAAGTTTGTAATTTATCTAAGCAAAGAGTAACGTTTTGTGGTTTTACTCCTGTCTGCAACAGCTGATGCCCCAAACACTGATACGGAAACTGTTGTACTTTTTTCAGCGACTATCATCAACCACAGAACTATCAGCCCCTGTATCTGGAAGGTCTTGGAACCTTTTCCCATGATAGTTATTATCCCACTGAGCCTCCTTTTGATATTTTGGGCAAACACCTGGATTTTTCCTGGTCTGACTAACCCTTTACCCGCAGGGCAGTTCCTTCTGCTGTGTTTCTAGTTGTGGTGTGGCTCAGTCCTAGCACACACCTTTTACCAAGAGCTTTCTGCTTAAAATAATATTTTATTTTTGACACAGGGTTTCTCTGTGTAGTTTTTAAGTCTGTCCTGGAACTCCCTCTATAGACCAGGCTGGCCTCAAACTCACAGAGATCCACCTGACTCTGCCTCCCAAGTGTTGGGATTAAAGGCATGAGCCACCAGTGCCCAGCTTTTTTTTCCTTTTTTTTTTCTTTTCAGGACAGGGTTTCTCTGGGCATCTTTGGAGCCTGTCCTGGAACTAGCTCTTGTAGACCAGACTGACCTTGAACTCACAGAGATCCGCCTGCCTCTGCCTCCTGAGTGCTGGGATTTGAGGCATATGCCATCACCATCCAGCTATAGGTGAATTTCTTGCTAGTAGTGTTTGTACCATGTATCTATGTGGTGTCCATAGGGGCAATGAATGTCATGGAACAGGAGTAAGGATGGTTATGAGCCATGCGGGTGCTGGGATCTGAACCTGGGTCCTCTGTAAGAGCAGCAAGTGCTCTCAAGCCCTGAGCCATCTCTTCAGTCCCTGGATCATGTTTTTTAATAAACATAAATCTAAAGTAGACTCAGCCTGTAAATCCTCGAGTCTCCACTGGAGGGAGCACAAGATTCCCAGAGGCAGAGAGGGAGAGGGGACCTTGGGCAGACACAGGACAGATCTGAGATGAGACCCTGTGGATCCCTCCTCTCTGCCTATCCTACAAGCTGGGTTAGATTCTGATAGATGGGAAAGGAGAGAACCTCCTGGGAGGGGACTGAAGGGAGGCAGGAGCTCAGGAGACTGAAGTTCATGTTCTCATCCCACAGTCTCCTGAGTGCAGGGGCCTAGTTGGGCCTTGAGGGGACAGGAATGGAAAGCACCTCTTACTGCTGTCACTCAAGGACCCCACAGGATAATGAAGCAGGCACCACTCACAGGAATAAGAACAGGCCTAGTCCTCCGAACTAGCTAAAAAGACAAGAAATCAACACTAAAGACAGGGAAAAGAGTAACAGCCAGGAGAGCAGCCCTGGTGACTCATAATCCTGGGGACAGGACAAGGCTCTGGCCATCCCAGTGTCCCTGTGATCACAGATGTCAGCTTGTGGTTCTAAGTGATGAAGAGAACAGAGCCAGGAGGGGACAGAGCTGAGGAGTGACCTTGTCACAGCCAACAACGCACTGAGCTCCACCTGGGCACAGCCCTGTTCTCACTCAGCTCCCACAGCCTCATCCTGCCCCACCAGATGCACACAGCATAGTGAACACAGATTCTGGGAGGTTCTCCACGCTGCATTTATTTCCTCCATAAACTCTAGCTCAATCATTTATTTTACGACCACTCAACCTTTGAGATCAAGGACATTAACAATCAAGTTCACATTCAGATTCTTATTTTCAGTGGGGAAGTCAGGGCTGCAGCTCAGGGTAGCATAGAGGAGACAGGATGGAGATGTCCCCTCCTGTCTGCAGGAACAGGAAGGTTGACTGTGTATGGGAACAGGGCAGTGCAGGGACAGGGTCAGGTGTGCAGGATGGGCTGGGCGCCCCAGTTCTTCACACTGAGCCCATGGGATCACAGGGAACATCAGACACTATTGCTGAGAGTGAACTGGGGGCTCTGGATGTCACAGGAGAGACCTGAACACATCGTCTGTCACTCCATCCACACCAGGCAGCTGTCTTCACGCTACAGAACAAGAGTCATGAACAATCACGGTGAAGACAACATCCCAACAACCCACCACTCACTCAAAGGTGATTCTGGGAGTCCCTGAAGCCCAATCATGTCCACTCTGCCCCTCCCCCAAATCAGGTCCCAGAGGGTCACCTTTACAGTCTGGGAGAGACACACCGGAGCTCTGGGCACTGTAAATATCTAGGTTAAAAAAATATATATATACATATATATATATATATATATACACACACATACATACATAGATACATATATATGTATATACATATATATTAATGGAAAGGTAAAAAGAGGGACTCCAGAATATTTTGCTGGTGGAGCTATTATGGATAGCCAGAGCTCCCCAAATACTACAGCTTCACCCCGCTTGTCTCAGGGACAATCCTGCCCACTGCTCTTACCTGAAGCTTGAGCATAGTATCCTTTTTTTCCACCTGTGAAAAGAAAAGCTGTGAGAGACCAGGGAAGTCCCTGACCCTAGGAAGTTTCCAGAACTGACAGCAGACCCAGGTTAGAGACAGCAGCAATGAGGGGTGTGGGTGTGTTTCCCATTAATGAGGCAGAGACTCTTCTAAAGGGAGCTGAGAGAGAACTCAGACCCTGCCCTTTCCTACCTGTGCTTCTCCTCCTCTTCCTCACAACAGCCACCACAGCCAACACAGCTCCAAGGAGAACCAGACCAGCAATGACTGCCATGATGGGAACCGTGGACTGAGGAGGCTCTGGGAAGGGAAGGACAGGAAGGGAAGGTGAGGGTCATGACCCCAGCTCTCAGCCCTGACCCTGCTCAGGGTCTGCAGAAGGCTCCAGCTTTCCCTGACCCCAGCTCTGCACCCACTCCCTCCTTACCCCATCTCAGGGTCAGGGGCTCAGGCAGCCCCTCATGGTGCACATGGCATGTGTATTTGTGCTCCTCCCCAGAAGGCACCACCAGTGATGCCCACTTCTGGAAGGTTCCATCTCCAGAAGGTCTGGTCTCCACCAGCTCCATGTCCTGAGTCTGTTCCTCCTCCTCCCTCTGCCACCTCAGGTCGATAAAGGCAGGATAGAAGCCCAGGGCCCAGCACCTCAGGGTGACATCACCTTTAGGTCCAGGATGATGGGTCACATGTGCCTTTGGGGGATCTGTGTGGAAGATTCAAGAAATCTCACAATGAACAAGATAAACTGAAACCTGTAAAGACAAAGTTAAATCAATGATGACACTGAACTATGTGACTGTTTGAACACTTCTGTCATCACACAGTGACCTGCAGGTAGAGCTGGTCCCCTCATCACAGAACTGCACATTTCCCTGGGAGGAACTAGGGGGGAATCTACATGAGCTGGCAGGTCGACATGGTCTTCTTATGTGATGTTCTATAGCATAAGCTAGGTAGTAAAATAATGAAGGAATGGGAAATAATTAATTCATATGTATGATAAATCATATCAAAATAAGAAATTTGGGGCATGCACTACATGACGGTGCCACCATTGAGGCACAGCCACTGTGGCCATCTTGCTGTCCAGCATTAACTGTCCATCCGAGTGAACAGACATCACCAAAGTGAGCAGCACAAACAAATGTGGTGAATCTTTGACTCTCAGCCAGAGGAAATGACTCTCCAATCCCTTATTCCTGGGGGACAAGATAGCAGGTATGGTCACCCAGGATCCCTGAAGTGTGCTGTGGAGCCCAGTGCAGCACTAACTGGGACACAGTAGTGCTCACAGGGTGTGTGGATCTTCCCTGTCACTCCAGTCTGGGAGTTGCTGAAGATCTGTCTCTGAGAGAGTTCAATTCCTAATCCACTAGGGCAACACTGTAACTTGTTGGGTCAGAGGGAGAGCAGGAGGGTTCCAGATGGCTAATTCTGGCAGACAATTATTCTAAGATTACAGGCATCTTTCTCGTTTAAAGGGAACAATGACTTGCTCCAAAGTTACGGAGAAACCCTGTCTTGAAATACCAAAAAAACCCAAAAAACAAAAATAAACAAACCTGTAACAAACAACAAAAACCAAACAAACAAAAAAAGACAACAGCAACAACAACAAAGAACCCCACCGATTTAACTTGTCTAATTATCCAGAGTGTCAGTCTTCCATGACACCTGTGGAGACTGATACACAAGATAACAAAAGGGAGGGGAGAGAAGGAATACCATTCCAGTGAGGAAGAAAAACTCACTAAAAGAAAAATGACAACATCAATAATAATATCAACAATAATTAATAATAATAATAAAGAAGAGAAAAAAAAAAACCTCCACAATTTAGTATTTGTCCAGGGCAAAGCCTAAGTTTCCACATGAACCATTCTAGCAAGAGATAGAATTGGGGTGTGGGATGGATGCAAACCTCACACACAGGAATCTGGGAGAATATATTTTTTGGAATATTCTAGAAACTGGGGGAAGAAACTTAAAATACGGGAATCCATGTCTCCCATCAGGGAAAGGAGACTCCGGTCCTGGCGTGTAAGGGCTGGCACACTCAGATGACAGGACTCGGTGTCCACACACACTGGGTGTGGGCAGAGATCCCGGCCTGGGAGAGGCCATGGCTGACAGGGGCTGCAGACTGAAGGAGCCACTGTTGGTGATGTCGGGATCCTCTCTCCTCCCTCCTGAGACAGATGTGGAACTGTCCAGGGGGAAGGCTGAGCCCTGGGAGGTCAGTGCAGTCCCTGCCATGCTGGATCAGGAGACCCAGGACCCTGTCTGCCCTCAGAGACAGGGGCATGACCCCGTGAGGGTTTCTTCTTCCTCAGGACTGAGCCCAGCCCGAGGGCAGAGGGAGGAGTTGCCCGCGGTCCCGCACCTGTGCGCAGCAGCGCGTCCTTCCCGTTCTCCAGGTATCTGCGCAGAGAATGCACGCACTCGCCCTCCAGGTAAGCCTTGTCTCTCTCTGCACCACCATCCTGCTCCCACTTGCGCTGGGTGATCTGCGCCGCCGCGTCCGCCGCCGCCCATGTCTTCAGGTCGTCGTTCAGGGCAAGGTAATCGCGGCCGTCGTAGGCGAACTGTTCATACCCGCGGAGGAGGCGCCCGTCCGACCCCAAGTCACAGCCGTACATCACCTGGATGGTGTGAGAGCCTGCGGGGACCCCGCGGTCAGCCCCGCCCACTCGCCCCGCCCACCCGCGGACTTTAAACCGAAAGGGAAACCGGGTCCGGTCCCCGCTCTCCTTCCGAACCTCGGACCTGGGATCCGGGGCGACTCCGGCCCGTGCGTGGGGACGCGGAGGGGTCGTGACCTCCGTCCGCGGTCACTCACCGCCCTCGCTCTGGTTGTAGTAGCCGAGCAGGGTCCTCAGGCTCACTCGGAGAGTCTGCTCTTGTTTTTTAGCGATCTGTGTGCTCCTCTCCCAATACTCCGGCCCCTCCTGCTCCACCCACGGCGCCCGCGGCTCATATTTCGGAGTCTCCGCGTCGCTGTCGTAGCGCACGAACTGCGTGTCGTCCACGTAGCCAACAGAGATGAACCGGGGCTCCCCGAGGCCGGGCCGGGACACGGCGGTGTAGACATACCGCAGCGAGTGCGAGCCTGGGGGCGGCGAGCGGTGAGACCCCGACCCTGCTGCCGGGACCCCGGGCAGGAGCGCGGGCCGGGAGGGGAGCAGGGCGCGGGGCTCGGAACGCTGGTGGAGAAGGGGCGGGAGGGTCCGGCTGGGCCACGCGGGGACGTGGCTTCCCCGGTGCCGCCCCCGCCCTCCCCGCGGAGCCCGTTTCCCTCCCGACCCCGCACTCACCCGCGCGGGTCTGGGTCGGAGCCAGGGCGGCCGCCAGCAGCAGGAGCAGTGTGCGCGGCGCCATCGACGCCATCTTGGACGTGAGGCGCTTCCGAGTTCCTCAGTCTGCGGCGACGCTGGTTGGTTCCCCGGGATCTAGCCACCCAATGGGGATGAGAACCGCCGAGTTGTCATCAGTGTCCGGGCAGAAGGACCTGACCCAGGTTAGGAGCTGGAAAAGTGAAACTGGAGACAGGGGAATCCCCAGCCCTGTGCTTCCCCACCCAGACCTCACCCTCCTGGGGACTAAGATTTTGTCTGAGCCCTGTGCTTCGGGATGGAGCGCTGTGTGTCATGGTGTCTCTGAGCCGCCTAAGGACAACTGCTCCTCAGCTTAGTCAGGGTGAAACCTAAGAGCATGAAGTTTCTAGAGAAAATACACACAGTCCTTAAAATGAATGTTCACGGAAACAGGTGCTGTCGGAGTCCTGGAGGGTGCGGGGCTGCTGTGGACATCGGCATCGGGAGGTGACTGGAGTTTTTACTGCTCTGATTAAGCACTTTTGACACACTGTGTCATATGTGACTCTCCCTGCAGGAAGGAGGCCCTGCTCACCTCTGCTTTCACTTTCTACTTCAGTTGTGTGTGGCTGGGATTTTAAGACATCAAGTAAAAATTCAGGGAAACAAAAACTGTATAAATACAATTTTTTCTCCAAACTATTGAACATAGATGAAACCTCAAATACCAGTGTCTACCTCTGCCATAAGAATCACTCTCTGTCCAGGAACTTAGAAGCCAACTGTTATCAGATCCAGGGTCCCAAAGTCTGGGACAATCATCTCCCTCATCTCATCAGCTCATAAAGAGTGAAGGCCAGATAGATAGATAGATAGATAGATAGATAGATAGATAGGGTCATAGGTTATGTAACTTCTACCACACGGTCATTATTATTCTCTTTATTATTAGTTCCAGATCCTCTCTGACTGTGGTTTATTCATTAAAGCAGCTGCACCATGGAAGTGTGTGCACACACGGAAACGTGGAGTGTAGACAGGGTCAGTGCCCTGCTGTATTTGGTCTCCATAGGGTTCTCTTCCCATGGAGAAGGGGTCTACTGTGCTGATATATTTACCTAGGTCCACACGGACAATCTCAGGACTATGGAATGAAGATCCGTGTAAACACAAGCACCTGGAGCCACAGACGAGTCTGAGTATAAGCACCAGGCTGTGAAGACACGATCCTGAGTGAAGAGGCAAGGTCTCTATTTACAGGTGAGATTCCTGAGGGTCAGGCTTGGCAGTAGGAGCTGCTCACTGCAGGTGAACACAGGAGCCTGGTCTCTGTGGGAGTCTGTGTGGTGCTTGCAGACCAGCACCTCTGCTTTGAAGAGAAGCATCTGTCCACTGCATCCCTGTTGACTGAGGTTTTCTGCCCTACCCTGTCCTTGTCCTGCCCAGTTCCTGCAGTTGTTAAGTCCCACAGAAATCACACAGAGGTCTACATTAGTTATAAACTGATTGGCCCATTAGTTCAGGCTTCTTATTAACTCTTACAACTTATATTAGCCCATTATTCTTGTCTATGTTAGCCATATGGCTCAGTGCCTTTTTCAGTGAGGTAATCACATCTTGCTACTTCTGTGACTGGGCAAGGACTGCAGAGGAATGGGCTTCCTCCTTCCCAGAATTCTCCTGTTCTCCTTGACCCGCCTCTACTTCCTGACTGGTTGTCTTGCCTATACTTCGTGCCTGGCTAGTGGCCAGTCAGCATTTATTTAAAATATAATTGACAGAATACCGACCATTCTCCCACACCACTTCCCCCTCTTTTTTTTTTTAAACAAAGGAAAATATCCATAGTCCATTTGTTGGGAATGTGGGCATAGTTTTTCAGGCTACTTCATGCTGGTTGGGGATGCTGATAATCTTATGGGGACCTATAGAAAATTTAGAATTATGATCAAGTCCTGACTGGAGTATCATGTGAGGCTTGATCATTTCAGGCAGCATCTTGAATCTGATGTAGAACTCTGACATCTGGGCCATCTGTTCCTACTAGGGATTTATTAGGTGGTCTTCCTTGATCAAACTGATTTTTCTTAACTCAGAATGAATCCACAGCCTCTCATTTCCTGTGAAAACAAAAGCAAATCCTCTTCTCCAAAGTAACATATACTTAGACTTCAATTTTGAAGTCAAGGTATTTTTAAAACATCTATCTTGGGTTATTTCAGCAGCATTTATAAGCAAATATCTTTTAGCAGCCGTTGCTCCTTCCTCAGCATTCAAACAATTCAAAAAGAACATAATAACATACAGCATTCAGATTCTGTATATTTTTCATCTTTATGCGGCTTTATTTTAACATCTATTACTTTTATTTTTAATTTTTGGCTTTTTGAGACAGAATTTTTCTGTGTATCTTTATACTGAAATTTACCCTGTAGACCAGGCTGTCCTTGAACTCATAGAGCTCTGCCTGCCTCTGTCTTCCAGTGCTGGGATTAAAGGTGTGTGCCACCACCGCCCACGCCCAGCTAAAAAATACGTTTTTAAAAATGCTCTATCATGTCTCTCTCCCTCTCCTACCCATCTAGAGTGTGAGTCCCAGGGGCTGAGGGCACAGGGCTGTTTAGTCAACATTATAATTCCAGCCAAAGAAGCCTGAGCTGGAGCAGGACAGGGACTGATGACTGAAAGAGACTGTGCTGAAATGGTAATTTGCAAAGCAGCATAAAATAAAAAATACAAAGATTTCATTTTATAGACCTACTGTGCACCGTGGATCACAGCCTCATTAAAGGCAGAAGACACTGTGGGTATTCATCTTTGCACATGAACCATGTGTTAGTCTTTTTATTGTTGTTGTTGTTTGTTTTTTAATAGACTTTTATTGATATTTTTTGAGCTCTACAGTTTTCTCTGCTCCCCTCCCTGCCTCTCCCCTCCCACCTTCAATCCTCTCCCAAACCCCCCTTCTCCCAATTTTCTCAGGAGATCTTATCTTTTTCTACTTTCTACTTCCCATGTAGATTAGCTCTATGTAAGTCTCTCTTAGTGTCTGCATTCTTGTGTAAGTTCTCTGGGATTGTGGTTTGTAGGCTGGCTTTCTTTGCTTTATGTTTAAAAACCACCTATGAGTGAGTACATGTGATAATTGTCTTTCTGTGTCTGGGTTACCTCACTCAAAATAATGTTTTCTAGCTCCATCCATTTCCTGCAAAATTCAAGCTGTCATTATTTTTTTCTGCTGTGTAGTACTCCATTGTGAAAATGTACCACATTTTTCTTATCCATTCTCCGATCGAGGGGCATTTAGGTGGTTTCTAGGTTCTGGCTATGACAAACAAAGCTGCTATGAACATAGTTGAACACATGTCCTTTTGACACAATTGAGCATCTTTTGGATATATACTCAAAAGTGGTATTATTGGATCTTGAGGAAGGTTGTTTCTTAATTTTCTGAGAAATCGCCACACTGACATCCAAAGGGATTGTACCAGCTTGCATTCCCACCAGCAATGCAGAAGTGTTCCTTTTTCCCCACAACCTCTCCAGCATAAATTGTCATCAGTGTTTTTGATCTTGGCCATTCTTACAGGTGTAAGATGTAATCTCAGAATTGTTTTGATTTGCATTTCTCTGATGACTAAAGATGTTGAACATTTCCTTAAGTGTCTTTCAGCCATTTTTAGATTCCTCTGTTGAGAGTTCTCTGTTTAGGTCTGTACTCCATTTTTTTTTTATTGGATTATGTGATCTTTTGGTGTCCAATTTCTTGAGTTCTTTGTATATTTTGGAGATCAGACCTCTGTCTGATATGGGGTTAGTGTGAAGATCTTTTCCCATTCTGTAGGCTGTTGTTTTGTCTTGTTGACCGTGTCCTTTGTTTTCCAGAAGCTTTTCAGTTTCAGGAGGTCCTATTTATTAATTGTTTCTCTCGGTGTCTTTCCTTCTGGGGTTATATTTAGGAAGTGGTTCCCTGTGCCATGCGTTCAAGTGTACTTCCCACTTTCTCTTCTGAAGGTTCAGTGTGGATGGCTTTATGTTGAGGTTTTTGATCCATTTGGACTTGAGTTTTGTGCATGGTGATAGATATGGGTCTATTTTCATTCTTCTACATGTTGATATCCAGTTATGCCAGCACCACTTGTTAAATATGCTTTCTTTTTTCCATTTGATATTTTTTTGCTTCTTTATCAAAGATCAGGGGTTTGAAGATGTGTGGATTGATATTCGGTTCCATTGGTCCTCCTATCTTATGCCTATACCAGGCTGTTTTCAGTACTGTAGCTCTGTAGTAGAGTTTGAAGTCAGGGACTGTGATGCCTCCAGAAGTTCTTTTATTGCCCAGGATTGTTTTGGCTATTCTGGGTTTTTTGCTTTTCCATATGAAATTGAGTACCATCCTTTCGAGGTCTTTGAAGAATTTTGCTGGGATTTTGATGGGCATTGTGTTGAAGCGTTTGTATCTCTTAAAAGTGCTTTTTTTCTATTTCAGTTTAATTTTCTCTAACTTGGATTGTTGCGTGGCAGAGAGGCTTATCCAGTGCAGAAACTTTTCAGTTACATCATCTCAGCGAGGTGTTTCTTCATTTCCCTGACTACCAAGGATGTTGTGTGTCTTTTCATATCTCTATGGTTTTCTTCTCTCCCTTCCCCCCCCCCCCCCCCCGTGTGTGTGGTTTTCTGAATGTTCAATGCTCAAAGGAACATTTAGTTGAAAAACAAAAAGCAAAATTTGGTCCCAAGTCCCACCCTCGCTTAGGAGTCCTCAAGACAGGAAGCTAAGAATGAGGTGTGGCTGACTGTTGAGGTCAACTCCTTCCGCCTTCCTCTACCAAGAACACAGAGTAACCGCTCCTCTTACCTCCCTCCCTTTTTAATCTCGGGGTCTCTTTACCTCTATACCCACCAGGGTAATCTAACATTGGGCAACCACTCACCCTGTGGTATCAGATGCCCTGAGTCCTGTAGCCCTGGGGGTCGCTCCTCCCTACTCCCCGCCAGGATTGGCTTGACCTCATCTGCACTGGGTGTGTGATACGTGGCCCCAGAAGACCAGGGGCTTCTGCTCAGGAGACCTGCCTAGATGTGCAGAAGTCACCAGACTGAACCCATCACACCCCAAATCTTGGCAATCCCAGAGTGAAGTCAGTTTCTCACACTCCAGGCTTCAGCGAGCTCCTTTGTAACCCACACTACACTCTACCTACTGTGCGCCACTTCGAGGGTCACCTCTGGTTCAGGGACACTGGCCTTGCAGGCATTCTGGTCAGAAAATGGCCAGGAGCTGGCAGGGCAGCTTTTTTGAATTTATATTACAGTTTAGTGCGGGTATGCCAATGCATGCCTGTGTAGGTCCCAGGACCAATTAATCGCAAGTCAGTTCCCTTCCTCCATTGCCTGGAGGCCTGGAACGGAATCCTGGTCTCAGGCTTGGAGGCCAGCACCTACGCCCGCCGAGCCATCTTGTCTGGCATGCTATATCGTTTTTAAGCTGCTGACTGCTTAGTACTTCTCTGATTCATTTTTAAAATTCAAATTGGATAGTTTTTTGGTTTTTTACAATACGCTGCTAATGTTTCAGCAGCAAGCTGGAGAGTCTTACTTCCCCTTTTCGGAGGCAGACATCCGCCAACACTCAGGCCCCTCACGTCCGGTAGCGTGACGTCAGGTAGCTCTGCCTGCATTAGGTCCAGGCTGTCTCAATCTCACCTCGTAGCTCCCAGGTTTGGTGACTGCAGAATGCAGCCCGTGGGAAAGGAGGCCTCTGTAGACCACAGTTTCCTGGAAGGGTTCTGTCTCCTCCGTGGAGCAGACTGGATGTCGGCCCAGACTCCATTCTAGGTGAAGGACTAGGATGCCAGGACCAGCCTCCTCTGGTCCTGGGAAAGTAGAGATTTTTGACCCATGGCTTCTGTACAGACCAACCTCGTCACCCTGTGCTACCTCTCAGTGCCAGAGATGGTGGGGTGGTGTTGTTATCGGCTTGTTTTTGTTTGTGTGTGTGTGTGTGTGTGTGTGTGTGTGTGTATACGATGCTAAATGTACTTCCTGGGTTCTTCTTAAGCCTTCTTCCCCTGCCCATGCCTCCTTCACCACGCAGCTTGTTCTGGATGTTTAAACGACAGTTTAGGAAGGCACGCGTCTCCTTTTCATAGGGCTGTCAGTTCTCTTTCAGCCTCTAGCTGTCTCTTGTCCTCCACTTTTCTGGGTCAGTAGCAGCAGCACCCCAGCCTCTCAGGTTCAAAAAACTCCCTGCACCTCTCAGCGGGGCTCGGCTGATTTCCCAAACTGTCTCTTCCGCCACAGGACAAGGGTGTAGGGGTTTGTTGAGGTCCTCGGGGTTGGCACTTCCGCAAGCCGGAGTCTTCCCCGCCCCACTCGCTCAGATTCAGATCTGGAGAAAGGCTCGGTTTAAGAGTCGGGAGGCTGATGCGCATAGTCACTAGGGATCAAGTTACATTTCTCCAGACAAGCGCTTCAGATTTCTTTTGCTCTCTGCTCTTGGGGTTTTAGAGACTGCAAGACAGACAAATACAGGTTTGTATGTGAGAATTGTTTGCAGAAGCAGCCACTCGTGGGTCCCCTCAGGTACAGCAGCAGACGCTGGGCAGATTGGAAACTCCACAATCAGCGAACGCAGACCCAAGCGTCCCCAGCACATCCTACATTCAGCTAATTGCAGAACAAGCCAGCGCACCAGGCAGACGAACAACTCAATTCCACCTCAGTACCCTATTCTGGGGGGGGGGGGGGGGGGGGAGTCTTGATCCGTCTAGAAAATGTCAAGAACATCTTTTTGCAAATTTCAGAAAAGTGGAAATGTTGAAGATGAAATAACGAAACTGAAGGAGGGTGGAAGGAGAGAAAGAAAATTACAGAAGAACCGGAGTGATGGCTCAGCGGTTAAGAACGAACACAACACTTCTGGCGACTTCAGCTGGCCGCTCACATGCGCGCACACAATTAAAAATAACACAAATAATTTAAAAAGAAAAGAATATTACAGATGGGCATCTCCCCAGATTGCAGACACAATCTCTTTTGAGAGCGTATTTGGAGGTTCTAGCTGAAAAGCGTATCTCGGTCCTCCTCTATTGGGGGAAGGTAGACTGAGAGCGCAGCTTCTGGAGGGATGTGGAGCTAGGAAGAAGGAAGAGGACCCCCGGCCCCCCGCTCCCCACATAGCCTTCTAGATCAGCCGAATCAACCAACCCTGGTGATCAGTGGGATGGCATGTCGCAGCCAGCTCTTGCATCCACACAAAAACTTTCTTAAATAAAACATTTTAAAAATTTAAAAAAGAGTTGTGTGTGTGCGTGCTATGGCACACGTGTGGAGGACTGAGACCAACCTCGTGGAACCAGCTATCCCGTCACCCTCCCGTGGATTCTGAACTTGTAGGGTAAAGCCCTTAACAAATTTAGTTTCTGCAGTCAATATAAAACCAACCAAACAAAAGCATGGTAAAACAAGTCACCCAACACACCTAAAATGAAGTGCGTGTAAGCAGCAAATACATTTTTACATCTTTCCAAAAAATATATTTTTTAAGATTTATTTTGATATTTTGTATTTATAAGCGTTTTGCTTGTAGGTATTTTGTACACTGTGTGCATGCTTGGAGCCAGCGGAGCCAGGTTGGTGATGTTGGAACTAGAACAGTTGTGAGTCACTATTTCAGTTCTGGGAACCAAACTCAGGTCCTCTGCAAGAACAGTAAGCATAGCTGGGCGGCGGTGGCCCTTCCCTTAAATCCCAGCACTCGGGAGGCAGAGGCAGGCGGATCTCTGTGAGTTCGAGGCAAGACTGTTCTACAAGAGCTAGTTCCAGGACAGGCTCCACAGTTACAGCAAAATCCTGTCTCAAAAGGCCAAATTAAAAAAAAGAAAAAGAAAAGGAAACAGTAAGTAGTCTGTATGTTATAACTGCTCAGACATCTCTCTAGCCCCTCAAAAACGAATATTTAGAATAAATCTTACAAAAGATCCCAAGATCTCTGAAATACAAGACACACGGTAGGAGGAAGCAAAGGAGACCTGAGGAAGCTGACCGCTGCAGAGACAGCAACTCTGCATTAATCATTTTCTGATGCTGTGATTAAAGCATCAGGACCCAGAGTGACTGGTGGAAGAAAGACTTTATTTTGGCTTCTGGTTCCAGAGGGAGGCATGACAGTGGGCGGCCAGAGTGTGCAGCTGAGCGCTTACATCTTCAGGCACAAACACTAAGGAGAGAACAAACCGGAAGTGGGTCGAGGCTATCAACTCTCAAAGCTTGCTCACAGTGCACAGTGACTTACTTCCTCCCGGAAGGCTGCAATCTAAAAGTTCCAGGATCAAATGCGCGAGAGCCTGTGGGAGGTGTCTCTCGGTCAAATCGTCACAATCCCTAAACCATCTGGCCGCTACTGTGGGCGTATGTTGCCTGGCTGGTCAGTATTGCGGCATGCAGGGTCTACAGCAGGGAAAGACCGTCAATGACGCAGAGACTTTCTCCAACCAGACACCACTTCCTATCATTCCCTAACCTTCAATAATGCTGTCATAGTAAGACTCCATCAAGGGGCTAATGACGTCACAGACGTGCACGAGTGTCTTACCCGCATGTAAATATGAGTACTATGAGTGTGTCTGGTGCCCACAGAGCTCAGAGGAGGGCGTCAGAGCCTCAGAACTGGAGTGGTTGTGAGTCACCACGTGGGTATGGGGAAATTGGACCTGGGTCCTCACAAGAGCAATAAAGTGCTGTTAATCACGGCCCATCTCTCCAAATCTAAGCTCTTTTTAAAATTATCTTTTTTTTTTCTTAAAAAAACCCCTAGTGCTCCTTTTTTTAAAGATTTATTTATTATGAATACAGCGTTCTCTCTGCATGTTTGCCTGCAGGCCACAAGGGGGCACCAGAAATCTTTATAGTCGGCTGTAAGCCACCGTCGGATAGCTGGGAATCGAACTCAGGATCTCTGGAAGAGTAGCCAGCGCTCTTCACATTTGAGCCATCTTCCACACTCTAAAAAATTTATCATCTTTTGTGGTAGATTTCTACACATTTAGCTTTGGTTTATCTCCCCTGCGCTTGCCCCAACACCTCTTCTTGCTGGTTTGAGACAGTGTTTTGCTATGTAGTTCAGGGTGGCCGGAAATTAGCGATTCTACTCTCTTAGTCTCCAGAGTGCTTGGGTTATAGACTTGACCACCATGCCCATCTTGACGACCTAAGCCTTTTTATGAGTTTGATCAAATAGTGCGAGGAGTTAATTAATGTTTATCTTATTATTTATTTATTATTATATAATATATTACATTATATTTATATGTTATATATTTTTTCAGTCACCCGAAGAAATAAAAAAATATATGTCCTTCAAAAACATAGATGTAGGGCTGAAGAGATGGCTCAGTGGTTAAGAGCATTTGCTGCTCTTCAGAGAACCTGAGTTTGACTCCCAGCACCCACCTTGGGTGAATTATAACCACCTGCCTATAACTCCGGCTCCAGGGAAGCCAACATCCTCTCCTGACTACCTTGGGGCATCCACACACATGTGGCAGACACACAGGTACACGCCAATAAAAGTATAAAATGAAATCTAAAATAAGTACAGAGATACTAAAAGAGCATGGCTTTAGCTAATGAGGAAGCTTCAGTGTTTTTAACACAAAAGTACTTACAGCATGAACAGTGTGTTAATGCACT
This sequence comes from Microtus pennsylvanicus, assembly GCF_037038515.1. Taxonomy (NCBI): domain Eukaryota; kingdom Metazoa; phylum Chordata; class Mammalia; order Rodentia; family Cricetidae; genus Microtus; species Microtus pennsylvanicus. Next base: position 978,441 of record NC_134585.1, on the reverse strand, counting down.
CACCTGGACTGCAATTTGCAAAAAATTGTATAAAATAATTAGAATTCTTTTAATGACTTTATATAATTTATGCTTCTAGTATTGAAAATGATGTGAAGATGAAATATATAACATTGCAAATCTTAAAATATAGTGCTGACAATTAAAAACAAAACAAACAAACAAAACCCCAAACAGAACCTGAGGCCAGACAGATGGCTCAGGAGTTAAGAACACTCGTTGATCTTGCAGTAGATCAGGATTCCGGTGTCAATACCCACAGCAAATGACTCACAATTAACTATATAGTTTTAGGGTGTCTGGTACCCTCATCTGGCCTGCTTGGGCACATGAGCTCACATGGTACACATCGCTCCAACAGGCACACATATACACACATAAATATAATAAACAAATCTTTTTAAAAAGCAGTATAACCGTGTCTTGAGTGTGATGGCATTTCCAGTGAGCGTTAGATCACCGAGGCTCTGACCTAACGAATATTAACCCCTGGATGGACTCACAATAAGATGGCATAATTGAGAGTTAGGGGATGGTAGGAAGTGGAAGTCACTGGAGGACACAGTTTGCTCTGGTCTCTTCCTGTACCTTTCTGGCCACCGTGATGACACTTTTCTCTGCCATGACAGATTAAAATCTTTCAAACCTTGAGCCAAATTAAATTCTTCTGATGTCAGGAATTTTGTCACAGTGACCAGAAGTAAGAAATTCAGTATTTCTAAGGCTGGGTATGTTTCAAGGGTGTTTTGTAAGAATCCACTATGCCATCCTTTTGTTTGCGTATTTGGTGTACATGTGTGTTCATGTATGTCGTGTGGATGCATATGCCCATGTGTGCCTATGCATGTGGAGACTGGATGGTGGTACTCACTGTCACTCACTCCTCGGGTGCCGCTGCCCACCTTGGTGGGTTTTGTTGTTGTTGTTTGTTTGTTTTAAACAGGTTCTCTTTCTGACCCCAAACTTGTTGAGTGGGTAAGGTGCTGGCTGGCCAGTGAGATCCAGAGGTCCACCTGCCATAGATCTACCCAGCTCTGCCTCCCCAGGGCTAGGATTACAAATGTACTACCACACCTGGCTTTTTTATTTATTTATTTATTATTTGTTTGTTTGTTTGTTTTTATTTGTTTACATGAATCCTGGGAACCAACTCCTCGTGATTTCAAGCCAAGTGCTTTACTGACTGAGCTGTCTCCCCAATCACTGTTTTGAATGTTTGTTCTTTGCATTGTGATTTTCAGTAAAGAGTCAGGAAATTAACTTAAGGGTGAGTGACCTAGCAATGCAAACACATAAGAATACCACTTTATTAATTGTAGACATGTGGACACAGCTGTGCTGGAGGCACTGATGGATTGTGGGAACATTAATTCAGATTTCCCAATACACAAGACATGTCTTTTTCTCCTTATATGCCTCCTTTTAAATTTTTAAAAATTTAGTTTAAATGTAGTCATATAATTTCTTCTCTTTCCTTTCCTCCCCCAAGTCCTCTCTTCCTCCAACTCCTCCTATGCCCCTTAATCCCTCCCAAATAGATGGTCGCTTTTTCAGATTATTATGATTTTTATTATAAGCATATTTATGATTATTATTGTTGTCACACACATTTAAACACATAAATATATAAATCCAACCTCTGGAGTGGAGCCCAGGACTAACCACTTTGTGTTGAGTAACCATTAGACAGTTCATCCCTGGGAAAGACTAATTCTCCCCTCTCAGCAGTTTTTATTTGCTGATCGTCCCTTTTCTAGGCATGGGACTCTCAGGTTTCCCCTTCTACATTAGAATGTCTGTTCGTTTTATCATCGCTCGGGTCTTTTTTAGGCAGTCATATTGTTGATGTATCATGGTGTAGGTTCTCTGTTGTTTCTTTTTTTCTTTCTATCTCTCTGCGTCATTTCTAAGAGACACGTTTGACGGATTTCCTGGTCCTCTGGAGTTGAGATCTTCCTTCCCTCGACTTCCCCAGTGTTTCCTGAGCCTTAGGTGCAGCAGCCTGTTGTGGATGTGTCTCTGGGGCGGGAACCCCGAGGTCAGTTCTCTGCACTTTGGTCATCTGTGGTTTTCATAATGATCTCTGTCTGCTGCAAAGAGAAACTGCTCACGAGCCAGAGCTTGTCTTTTCTAATGTGCTTTGCTGTTATTACTCCCAATGTGTTTATAATTGTTGATTGAATATCTTATATCCAGCAGGATGGAGTGGCTCAATTTCTAACCTCAGCATTTAACAGGCAACCTGAGCAGGAGGCCGCCATGAGTTCAAGGCCTCCCTGGACCAAATGAGTTTAGACCAACTGGGGCTACAGAGTGAAACCCTGTCTCAAAAAGCATGCTCCCCCCTGTCACAAAGAAAAATTCTTACCTATTTTTCACTCTCTCCACATACAGTATTTGATACTGCCATGTGAGACGGTCAAAACCGTAATTATTTCCTTTGTGGAGAATCCAATGTTCTGAATTCTGAGAAAGAGCAACATTTGATCCTTCTTACTTCTCCTGACAGTAATGATATTCATTTCCACCATCTCCCTCCCTCTTCCTCCCTTTTCCCTCTGCATCCTTTAGTGCTGGACACTAACCACAGTCTTGGTCATAAGAGCTTTACCACCAAGCAAAACAACTGTACCACTGACGTGGTTTTTCCTTTCCTTTCCTTTTCTTCTTTTCTCCTTCTCCTTCAACTCTGTACCCCAGCTGTCCTGGACCTCACTGTAGCCCAGGATGTCCTGAGAGATCTGCTGTCTCTGCCTCTTTTAATCTCTCTGTTACCACAACACGTTTTTTCTTTTTCTAAAAGGGATTTGTTATGTATACAGTGTTCTGCCTGCATGTATAATACTGCAGGCCAGAAGAGGGCAGCAGAGCTCATGACAAGTGTTTGTGAGCCATCATGTGGTTGCTGGGAATTGAACGCAGGGTCTTACCAGGTGTTGTGAGGCTGGAGCGATGGCTCAGAGGTTAAGAGTAAGTTAAGAGCCATCGCTCCAGCCTCACAACACCTGTTTTTTTAAAAACCAGTTTTTCAAAGTGAATAAATTTAAGGTTTAGACAATGATCAATTTTGTATAACTACTAAAAGTGTTCTTTCTTGCTTGACTTAAATTAAATTAAATTAAATTAAATTGACGGATCTTGTTATCTTTTAGTTTTGAAAGGGCACACATCTCAAACGATTGAGTTTCTCAGAGGCATTTGAGAGAACTATCAGACGCCAGGAACTTGTTTTCATGTTTGGTGCAGGAAACTCACTTTTGTATGTCCTAACTTCCATCCTCCAGAGAGTTAGAACTTTTTTTTTTTTGAGGTAAGGTCTTGCTGTGGTCAAAGCTAGTATCGAACTCCCAAGTCCAACTGATTCTCCAGCCTCAGTCTCTTGAACAGCTGGGACTACAGTGCAGATCAGGTACCAGCTAAACCAAAGGTTTACTTCTTGTCCTTGAAGTATTCTTGAGTAACAGCCAAGGCCCGAGAGTCTTTGCTGCAGTCCTTGGAACACGCACACAACCAAAACTGGTTCCTGGAGGAACCAGAACTCATGAATAGACCACAAAGAGTTATGAGGTGTGGGGACCCACATATGTGAGCCTGTTCTACCTTGACTGGAGGTCAGGGAGTTTGAGCTTAGTTTGGTTCTTCCAACCTTGTTGACAACAGGTGTGGGTTCTTAGGGTTTTGGACATTAGGATGGCCCATAATGGTGGATCCCTTCCACCCTGACCAAAGGTCAGAAAACTCAAACATACTCCTGCTCCTTCATTTAAAACAGGAGGTTTGACCTAGGGAGCGGCTGCCTACAGACTTGGTTTAGGGTGGATTTGGTGGACATTCCTAACATCAAATGCTTTACTCAGGAAATCACGGCTTGATATCTCAAGTACTGAAGCAAGTAACTGTTCTGCTTGTCCTTTGGTCCTGCAAAGCAGTCTTTTGCCTTCTCCCCCACTTTTGTATTGGGGTATAAAAGCATATAAAAAATAAATGCGGGCAAATTCAGTATCCAATATCCACTCTGTTTCTCTCCCGGTTCTCTCCTGTGTCTCTGTGTTTCTTTCACATCTCTGTGCCTCCTACCTAATGTTTCTAATCCACACACCCCTACCCTGCAATGTACAACCCCGCCGTAGCTGGACGGCAGCAGAAGTCACCCCAAAAGTGTGGCTTACAACAATGAGGGGACTATATTCATGTGTGTGTGTGAGAGCATGTACGTGCACCATGTGTGTGCAAGAGCCCTAAGAGGTCAGAAGTCGTTAGATCCCAGAATTCTCCTGTTCTCATCCACCCGCCTCTACTTCCTGCCTGGCTACTGGCCAAACAGCATTTTATTAAAATACAAGTAACAAATCTTTACAAGGCACTAGGTCATTGTCCCACAGCATATGGGCAATTGTGACTTGCCATGTGGATGCTGGGAACCAAATCCTGGTCCAATGCAAAAGCAGCAAGTGCTTGTAACGGTAAAGCCATCTCTCCAGCCCTCTGGAGTCTACTCCTCCCGCTTCTCCCCCCTGTGGAACTTGATCCTAATGGTCTCCTACACAAGAGGAAATCTCTTGACTGAATCACAAAACCAAAACTCGAGCTTTCCTGCTCCTATGCTGGTGATGCAGCTCGGTTGATCGAGCACTTGCTTAGCAAGCGCATGATCCTGGGTTCAATCCCCAGCACTGCATAGAAACCAAGCAATTTTGGTGAATGTATGTAATCCCAGAACTGAGGCCAGAGGCTCAGAAGCTCAAAGCCATTAGTGCTAACATAGGAAATTTAGGTTAATCTGGGCAAAAGACCCTAACAAATATTCTCTGGCTGTTATCCTATTTGGGGCATGTTGTGGTAATTTGATTAGGAATGGCTCCATAGACTCATGTGTTTGAGTGTTTGGGCCATAGGGGGTGGTACTATTAGCAGGCATGGCCTTGCTGGAGGAAGTATGTCACTGTGGAAGGCGGGCTTTGAGGCCTCAAATGCTCAAGCTATGCCCAGTGTGGCACACAGCCTCCTGCTGCTGCCTTTGGATCAAGATGTAGACCTCTCAGTTCCTTTTCCAGCACCATGTCTGCCTGTACTGCCACCACGCTTCTCATCACGATGAGAATGAGCCAAACCTCTTAAACTGTAAGCTGGCCCCAATTCAATGTTTTCCTTTATAGGAGTTGTCATGGTCATGGGGTCTCCTCACAACAGAAACCCTGAGACAGGGCATGTTCCATTGTATGCTGTCACAATGTGTGTGTGTGTGTGTGTGTGTGTGTGTGTGTGTGTGTGTGAGAGAGAGAGAGAGAGAGAGAGAGAGAGAGTTGTCCATAGATTAGATTGAGAGAGAGAGAGAGAGAGAGAGAGAGAGAGAGAGAGAGAGAGAGAGAGTTGTCCATAGATTAGATTTAGTGTGCAAGAGCCAAGAGCCATCAGAACTGATTTTCTGGAGAAGCTGAAGAACATGACTCGAGGCACGAGTGAGGTGTGCTTTTACAGCCCGTGTTCTTTACGGCTCTCAGCTGACCCAGCCGGCAGTCTCTAGGAATGGACTACCAAATACCATTGTCACCTACACACTACTTAGTACTTCTAGTGCCAATCATTTACTGACTTGTGGAGTCACCGGAGAGGCTGAGTGGGGGACAAAGACAAAACAAGAATCCAGCAGACGGTTACAACCATGGTCCCAGGAAACCGATAAACCCAGTGTTCTTGTCCTGAGGAATCCGGCCTTGGAGATATGCCTTGCTTTGACAAATGGGAGATGAAGTTACTGGGTCTTCTGGAGCAGTTAGGCAACAGACTCCTTCAAAATTCCAAATGCAGAATCATTGTTGCTTAAGGCACACAATAGAGATTTTTGCTGGGCGGTGATGGTGCATATCTTTAATCCCAGCATTCCTAGGCAGAGGTAAGAGAATCTCTGTGAGTTCGAGGCCAGCCTGGTCTACAAGAGCTAGTTCCAGGACAGGCACCAAAGCTTCAGAGAAACCTTGCCTCGAAAAACCAAAAATATATATATATCAAGGCCAGCCTGGTCTACAGAGTGACCTCCAGGACAGCCAGGGCTAAACAAAGAAACTCTATCTTGAAAGAAAAAAAAAAAGATTTTTAAAAGCTGAGTTCATAGGTAAATGCAACACAGGGCTAAAGGTAAAAGAGAAGAAAACTTCACTCCCATGATAGTGAATTTTGTTTCTGTATGTCTGGGGGTACCATGATAGTCTGCAGTCAGCAAAGAAGTCAGTTCACAGATTGTGTCCTTGAGTAGCCTCTCCGCAGACATCAGACAAGACAGCTGAGTTACTGTGGAGCCTATGTGAGCAAGCCGGCCATGCTTACCACCTTTCCCTGTTAGTCCGGACCTGAGCCATTTCCATTATGATTTTACAGAGGACAACTCTGAGACGTGGGAAGGGCTAAGTTCGCGAATGCCCAGAGGATATGAACTATCTGCCTCCCCATCTCAACAGTCGGAGACGCCTCAACATGGAATCCACTAAGAAGGCACACGAACATGTAAGGAATTTCCAGATATATCACTATTGAGGATGCAGGGGTGAAAAGGGCTGCTTAGGGGACCTAGTGGTGAATGGAAACCGGGAAGGATGGTGGAGTACAGAGATGTAAGGAGGTTACCATGACAACCCGCCCCGCCTCGCACCCCCGTCCCCCAAAAAGAGGAAAATAATAAAACCAGTTGAAATACCACAGAACAGACAGAAAGTCAAACAAAATTCAATCTTTATTTATCTGGGAAATGGTGAATTTGTCATTGGTGTCTGAAGCCTGAGGCTGCTTGTTCTCCTTAGGCAGGTGGGCTGTGTTTGGCAGGGGCTCTGATGCTCTGAAATCTAGACGATGGAGGAGAATCAGAGAATTAGTTTCCCAAGACTGTGGCGCCCCTTACACTGATCAGGCTCACCCACCTTGCTTTTCAACCCTCCATTGTCCTTTCTCGGGACTCCCTCATCTTGCCCTGCCACCGCTCACCTGCCTGATTTTCCAGCTGGGCCTCAGGCCGGTCACCCCAGAGCAGATGCTTGGGGTCATTGAGGAACCGCTGGCTACGCTGGCACGTCAGGCAGGTCTGTACCGTCCAGCGCTGTCCCTTCAGGCCTGGGGTTTAAGTGGGGGGAAATAAGAGAGTGTCCACGCTTCTGAGAAAAAGGTCTTGCTTGCTGTTTTCTTCCACTGCCAATAGGAATTCTATCCCACCTGCATTTGGATCGCAAATTTGATATGTATGGGAGGCCCTGCATGAGCATCAATTCCTTGGAACTCTAAGATGAAGTTCAAACTCTTTTGTTTTTGAGATAGGGTTTCTCTGTATAGCCTTGGCTGTCTGGGAAGTTGCTCTGTAGACCACACTAGCTATCCTCGAACTCAGAGATCCTCCTGCTTCTACCTCCCCGAGTGCTGGGATTAGAGACGTGCGCCACCACTGCCCTTAACAAGGTCTAGCTTCCCCCTCCAGTCTCACATTTTCTCCGCCCTACCCACCTCACATCCCAGCCTTCTGTCATTCATTTTCTTATATCACAGATTCTCTTTTCAAAATTCCTTATTTATACTTAATATTTATATTCTGTACATGTGTGTGTGTGTGACACGCATGTGTGTGGACACAGGCGCACTCGTGTGGGTGTTACGTGTGGAGGACAGAACTCTAGTTTGGGGCGTCTTCCTTTACTACGTTCCACCATATCCTTGAGACAGGGTCTCTCACTGAACCTGGAATCAGATGTTCTCAGACTGTGGCCAGAGAGACGCCAGACTCTGTGTCCTCACCTGGCCCCAAGGGGGCTATCACATGGGTGCTGGGTCCTCATACTTGCACCTTAGCCACTGAACCATCTCCCGAGCCCCTTGACGGCAAGCAAGCTTGTGTGTGTGTGTGTGTGTGTGTGTGTGTGTGTGTGTGTGTGTGCACGCACGCGCGAATCCTAACCAATGTCTAGAGTTTCTGTCTGACTCTGTCTATCATGACATACTTATGTCCCTGCCACTGGTAGAAGAAACTTAGCAATCCACTCTCTTCCAATGCAAGCATTTAAAAATGCTACTCTAGTAGCTGTGTGTGTGTGTGTGTGTGTGTGTGTGTGTTGTCCCACGCTTGTAAGCCCTAACACAAGGGATGCTGAGGCAGGAGACGCCAATTTCGGCTGCAGTGACCCTGTGTCCAAAAACAGCAAAACCAAAACCAAAGACAGGTTGTGTTTTGTTTGAGACAGGGTCTCACTAAGCAGCCCTGGCTGGTCTGGCTTGTGTAGATCAGGATGGCCTTGAACTCATGGAGACCACCTGCTGCTACCTTCCAATTGCTGGGATTAAAGGCGTGAACCACCATAACCCACTCAGTCGGTATTACTTAATGAATCTTAGAAATTAAATAATTTAAGTAAATAGGGTTAATTTTGATTAAACTACAGAGTGTCACGTAGTCCAAATCAGCTAGTGAAAGCCTCCCCCTTCGGGGGAAGGGGCTGCTGCCCACCACGGTGCCCTGAGGCAGCACTCACGTCTCTGGCGCTGGGTGCAGGTGAGGCCCGGGATGAGGAGAGAGGAGCAGTCGCGACAGAGCGTCCTCTTCACCGAGGGGTCCCTGGGTGAGGAGGAGAGGCAGTGGGCACCCGCTCGCCCGCGCCCCTGGTTCCTCCCGCCGGCCCGTGCCTTACTGCCGCAGGACCAGCCGCTTCGCGATGGTCTTCTCCGTGTGGCAGTAAAACCTCGCCAGTGCCTGGTTCTCCGGATTCTGCGAGAGGACGCAGTGTGCAGCCTGGGGACAGAGACGGCCACCCGGGTCACGCTGCGGCCGCAGCACCGGACTGCTGCCCACCGGGACCCCGCCGTCTTACCTGGTACAGAAAGCTGAGTCTCTGGAAGGCCTCCCGGTCCTTCACTGGGCCCGCCATGAGCGTCTGCCCCTCTTCCGGATGTCCCGCCCTGGGCACGTGCAAGGCCTGCTGGGAACTGTAGTTTCAGGCCGCGGCCCCATAGAGGCCCTTGTCCGACACCGGACAACCTCACCGGCCCTGTGCGTTCTTCCCTGGGAGGCGGTCCTAGTTTGGTATTCCTTATCTATCTATTAGGTAGGGTCCAGCGCGGCTAAGGATCTTAAAATAGCGAAACATTTTCAGAACAAACGTATTCTTTATGTATGAAGAGGATTGTGTGTGCAGTAGTTACCAGGCTAGACTTTCTTACTCTCCTGAAGCCAAACAGACATCTGGAACAACAAAACAGGCAATGTCTAGCTTCGCGTTATATTTTTGTTATACCAGCACTTGGGAGGTTGAGGTAGAATTGCCATAAATTACATATGAGTCTGAACTGGCCGCATGGCCAGACCCTGACTCAAAACCAAAAGTAGGGGCTGGAGAGATGGCTCAGCAATTAAGAGCACTGGCTGCTCTTCCAGAGGTCCTGAGTTCAATTACCAGCAACTACATGGTGGCTCACGACCATCTGTAATGAGATCTGGTGTCCTTTTACCATCGTGCTGAGATTAAAGTTTAATCCCAGCACTTGGGAGGCAGAGGCAGGTAGATCTCTGTGAGTTTAAGGACAGCCTGGTCTACAGAGTGAGTTCTAGGATGGCCAGAGATACACAGAGAAACCCTGTCTCAAAAAATCAAAAATAAAATAAAATATGGTTGGAGAGATGGCTCAGGGGTTAAGAGCACTGCCTGCTCTTCCAGAGGTCCTGAGTTCAATTCCCGGCAACCACACAGTGGCTCACAAACATATGTAATGAAATCTGGTGCCCTCTTCTGGCCTGCAGGCAACCCACTGCATACATAATAAATAAATCTTAAAAAAATGGAACAAAAAGCATTGATGCCTGTGGGGCTTAAGGTGGAAAAGATTATATCGTATTATGAGGGAGGACATAGCTCCTAGCTTAAGGTGGAAAAGATTATATCGTATTATGAGGGAGGACATAGCTCCTAGCTTAAGGTGGGAAAGGTTGTATCTTATTACGAGGGAGGACATAGCTCCTAGCCCTCAGGAGGCACGGCTCTCTCCCACTTTTTTACTTAGTAAAGAAGACGCCTGCTGTTACAGAACAGGCCATGTGGACAGTTTCTATGGCCTGTCTCCTCAGGACAAGTCCAGGGAGTCACAGATGTCTTCCTGTCTCAAGACTCCTGCCAGGATGGGCGGAGAGCCAGGCTTCCAGCTCAGAATAAGGCCATTAGCTGAAACGTGCCCTTGGCGGTGGTTTCCAAGGGCCTTCAGAGTCAAATGAGAGGAGTGTGTTAAAATGTAGACTCCTAGGCCCACCCAAAACTCCATTAAGGACGGAGGGTGAGACCCAAGAACATGTATTTTTCATACCCAGTGATTTTTCACATAAGACCACTGCCAAATTACCACACAAACTCAGAGGTCACATCAGTGGATCCTTTGTTCCATATTTTGACCAACCAAATTATCTTGCCACAAAGAACCACAGTCAAGGCACAAAGGTAAGAAGAGAGTGGACAAAGTCCTGTTGAGGTGGGAGGAGAACCGAAGGCCCCCAGTGCAGCTTCTTGTCTGTCTTCTACAAAGATACCCAAGCAGCAGAAAATCCAGGTTGTTTGGTTTGGCATGCATCACATTACCTTTTGTGACAACATATGTACCCTATTGGCTTTTATTTTGGCCTAACTTAAAATGGTTTCCGTTCTCTGAACAAGGGAACGTCAAAGGGTGAAGGACAGCAACAGAAGCGAAGCTGTCTACCTGACCCTTTGCTACACAAACCACCCTCTTCTAAAGACTCCATGACTGTTCTTGCTTCTGGCTCGGACACCTGAGCCAGTGGACAAGGCAAACAACTTGGGAATAACTACTTTTAACATTCTTTAAGGCCAGGGCTTTGGATAGACCGTTCTCTTTCCTCTAATATCTGACTCCTCTCCACGCTCCCTTGGGAAACCAGTGCGAGGGTAAGCGTGTGTCCCGCAGGGCCGTTTCCATCTCACCTCCAGAAGGGAGAAAGGTGAGCCTACTTCTCGGAGACAACCAACTGCGGGGACAGGAATAACCAGGGTTGAGACCTGGTTCTCCTTTCTGCCCACCTTATCTTTCTCCCCAAATTCCAACCTCTGGCTAAACCTATGGGTAACGGTAACATTAACCTAAGAAGAGAAAACAAAAGAAATCCCCATCTCCTTCAATCATTTCTAGAAATATCCCTTTAGCCTCTTTCCTGATCCTCCTCCTAACTTTAATGTCCAATCTCTGCCCTCAAAAGTCACTCAGCTTCTAGACTGATGACAGCAATTGTCAGTCATCTTTCCGACACAGAGGTATACAGATCCCTATGCGCTCCCACAAGGAACAAGGCTACTCTGAATCACAGAAGCCTTTTAAAGGTTTCTGTTTCCTGCATTCTAAGCAAGTTAAGACCCTTTCATATAGACTTTCTGTTTCTAGAAAGCCTTTTCTTTCCCAACCTGTCCTTGTGCAACAAGAAACCCGCTGGACACGGATTACGATCCCCTGGGAGCCTGTTCTCCCGCTACAGTAAGTAGGGACACTCCTCTGTGCTCTGCCACGCAGCCCAGTCCTGTCTTCACACACCCAGAGACCAGGTGGTTTCTCAAGATGGCTCAGGACTGGAACCTTGTACACGTCAAGACATTCCAGCAGGTCACAGTAAGGAAGACCATCACTCTTGACCCTGCCTCACCCCAACTACGCCCGTCTCCTGTCACTCCCAGTCTGTCGGGGGCCTGATGGTAAGAGGTGCAGCATTCTTCCGACCAGCCCGGATCCCTGGGTAGAAGAGGGGCCAGAGTTTTTCAGTAAAAGTATCAGTGAAGGTGAAGATGTGCGAGCGGTCTGTGACGTTGTAGAAAGACAGTGTGCCAGCCTCATAGTCTAGGAAGATGCCCACCCGCTTAGGTTTCACCTTGATGTGCAAAGGGGTGAAAGGTGTGGTGGTGGCTGCGTACTTGTCCCCGTTCCACAGCCGGATGCGCCAGTAGCCGGTCTCGGGGAGTGGAGTCAGTTCGCCCTTTCTGCTCACAGAGTCCCGGCACACTCCCACTGCCCAGTGGGTCTTGTCGCCCACCTCCACCTCCCAGTAGTGCCGACCAGAGGTGAAGCCTTCAGTAGCCAAGACACAAGGGTAGAAAGTGAAACGCTGGGGCGTGTCAGGGAGGTCTCGGAGTCTTGTCTCCACAAACTTGACACTCTTCCGATCCTCTGACAGGACGAGGTTAGGATGCGCTGTCTCAGGGTCCAGGGTCACATCCGCTGGCGGGAGAAGCCAGAGTGGGGAGCTAGATGAGGATGGGAACAGCTAAACGTCCCTGCCTCGCTCTCCTCGCCTACCTACGCAAGGTTCCCAGAACACCGTGGGTGAGTCAACTAAACATCCCTGCCTTGCTCTCCTCGCCTACCTAGGCAAAGGCCCCCAGAACACGGTGGGCGAGTTAACTAAACATCCCTGCCTTGCTCTCCTCGCCTACCTAGGCAAAGACCCCCAGAACACGGTGGGCGAGTCAACTAAACGTCCCTGCCTCGCTCTCCTCGCCTACCTATACAAAGGCCCCCAGAACACGGTGGGCGAGTTAACTAAGGTGGGCGAGTTAACTAAACGTCCCTGCCTTGCTCTCCTAGCCTACCTATACAAAGGCCCCCAGAACACGGCGGTGAGTACGGAAAATGAAAGGCACTGTCTGAGGGAGTGAGCTGTGGTAGCTGGGGACAGGGTGAGCATGAACTGGAATCCTGTGAAGTCTGGCTTTGCGAATGCTTTTCACTACACGAATATTAATGATATCCCCCTTCGCTTTCCTGGCTCACTCCACCTGAGTTAGGAATCCTTTAACATCTCTAGGTCCTATACAGTGCAGAACCTTAGGGTTTTTTCTCTGAACTCTGTGGTTTAAGGTGAGATGGACAGGTGGGATGGGCATGAGAAAAATGCAGCCCACTGGAAGGATCTTAACCTTCCACTCCTTTGCATGCCCTATACCAGTTTCCTCCTGGGAACAACTCACCAATTAGCTGCTTAAGGATTTTCCTTAGGGCAAAGTACTGCCGGGGGAAACTGCTGAAGTTCTTTTCCAGCTCTATAGATACTGAAGTCACCTCCATGGTCTTCACCTTCTCACATCTAGGAGGGATGGGTGATAAAGAAAGCCAGAATACCATCAGGGGGAGCTCCAGCCAACTGAGTATGTGAGTGGTGTCATCGTAGAGAAAGGTAAAAAAGACCAGACCCCTCTCACTTTCCTTCCTCCCTAAGAGTATGTGGCTCCCTTGGCAGGTCTGTATCGTGAGTATGGACCTGAAGACTTCCTGGAATATTCTTACATTCCATGCAAATGGACAGTCACCCCCGCCACTGGTACTCCTGTGCTTCCAGCCCCTTCCGCCGTCTTGTTTGAACACAGCTCGGCTCCCCACCGTCACTGTACGACCAAATATGACCTGATATTACGAGGGAGGTGAAGCGTTATCACCCTCCATGGTTCATCCTGCTCCTCTCTCACTCAGACACTACTTCCCTTTCCTACTTCCGACAAGGCATTACTAAACCCGTTGCCTCCTCTAAGTCAAGACCTAACTTAGAGAGACAGAATCACTTACTTTTCCAGGGTACTTTTCACATCCTAGAAGAAAAGAGAAAAGAAAGTAAGATTGGTCCTAGAATTCATGGGTCACGAAGGCAAAAAGGTTCTCCCTCCTCTCTTCCAACCAGGCGCTAGGCAAACTGAGGGCCCAAGGGACAAGCTTCAGATGGGCTTAAGTGTGTGTTTCTCATGGAATGCCCAGTTTCAACCGCTGGTCATAACAAAGCTTGATAATTAACACCACTTCCTAATGGTCCCTGCACACGTGTCTTCCTCGTCACAGACACTGGAGGCTCTCTGTAAGAACAGACCTCAGCATCACTGAGAATCAGTACAGACAGCTCCAGACTGGTGGCACAGGATGCTTCCCACTGTGGTCTGGACATCCCTGTTTAGCACTGGATAAGCTCTAATTCATATCAACCCATTCTGAGCACCCTTTAAATTAGGCTCCTACACCCTGCTTTAGCACTAGGTAAATTAAGTTCTAGAACTAGAAAGTAAGGGCAACTGTATTCACAAAAACTCGAATGCACAGTTCATCACTAAGTAGGATGGACTTCTGTCTTCTGAAAAGGATTCTGTTTTAGGGGGCACAAATTATATACATTAAAAAAAAAGATTTATTTTGGTCAGGAGGGATGGCTCAGCCATTAAAGGATAGGCTCACAACCTAAAATATAAAGAGTTTGGTTCTCAGCATCCATGGCTGTCCCTCCAGGTACTTAAAAAGAAAAAAAGATTTATTTTATATGTATGAGTGTCTTGCTTGTGTGTATGTCTGTGCACCATGTGTAAGCAATGCCTTGGAGCCCCCAGAGCTCCAGTTACAGGCTGTTATAAGCTTGTGTGTATGTCTGTGCACCATGTGTAAGCAATGGCTGTGTAAGCTCCAGCCCCCAGAGCTCCAGTTACAGGCTGTTGTAAGCTTGTGTGTATGTCTGTGCACCATGTGTAAGCAATGGCTGTGTAAGCTCCAGCCCCCAGAGCTCCAGTTACAGGCTGTTGTAAGCTTGTGTGTATGTCTGTGCACCATGTGTAAGCAATGGCTGTGTAAGCTCCAGCCCCCAGAGCTCCAGTTACAGGCTGTTGTAAGCTTGTGTGTATGTCTGTGCACCATGTGTAAGCAATGGCTGTGTAAGCTCCAGCCCCCAGAGCTCCAGTTACAGGCTGTTGTAAGCTTGTGTGTATGTCTGTGCACCATGTGTAAGCAATGGCTGTGTAAGCTCCAGCCCCCAGAGCTCCATTACAGGCTGTTGTAAGCTTGTGTGTATGTCTGTGCACCATGTGTAAGCAATGGCTGTGTAAGCTCCAGCCCCCAGAGCTCCAGTTACAGGCTGTTGTAAGCTTGTGTGTATGTCTGTGCACCATGTGTAAGCAATGCCTTGGAGCCCCCAGAGCTCCATTACAGGCTGTTGTAAGCTTCCACGTGGGTGCTGAGAACCAAACCTGGCCCCCGGCCAAGAGAAGCAAGTGCTCTTCACCACTGAGCCAACTCACTAGCTCCAGGCATGTAAGTTCTAAAAGGACGTATCTGGAAGAGCAGTCTAGGCTTTGGGAAGCAGAGTAAGAAAGGATGCACCCAGGCTGACTGCAGGGCCCTTACAAAGCTAGTCTGCATTTGACCAAGAACTACATTGGAGCAAAGGTCGAACCTTAAGCATCTCGAAGCCCGACTGTAAGCACTTGCCCTCCACCTCAGCAGCTAAGTGGGCCACGTCCCGACGCTTGCCCCCAAGGTGAGCAGCATTTTCTCGAAGTCTCTGTAGAATGTCCTGCTCTTCTTCTTCCAGTTGGGAAAAGAGTGCCTGCTGTTCTTCATCCAGCCTCCTGTGGAGTTCTTCAAATTCCTTTAGGATTTGCTGTCTGCGGCTCTCCACTAGTCTCTGAGAACAAGGGAGGATGTGGTCAGGACCAGGGGGCAAGAGGGAGTCTCTCCCAGACCCACCAGGCTCAGTACAGACTTCCTTGTCACTGGGAAGGCTCTAGCAGTAGTCTTGATTTTCTTCCTGTAAGGAAACTGTACTGAAACCTGCACACTCCCGACAGAGGACTTGTTAGTCCCAGTCAGTGGGAAGATTTAAAACAATCAACACCTGACTTTTTAAGACCTAAATTAACCTTTTCTATGTTAATAAAATACATTCAAGGTTCAAGAACTCAATGATGTGATGATATGTACTGTTATGGATATCAGGGATACTTTTGCTATTTTCTTCTCTGATGTTTCTCGTACACAGTTTGTTAAAGTACAAATATTAGAAAGCCAAAGACTTCATCATTAATAATTGTGGCACATTAACTGATAAAGCGAACAGAGGAAACTATCAGAATCAGTAACAGTTTAATGAACTGATGCAAAGTTTATATTTAAATTTCAGGGCTGAACTTATTTTGGTTGCCGTTTCTATTTTGTCCCCCCAAATAGGGTCTTGTAATATAGCACAAGCTGGCCTTGAACTTGGGATCCTCCTGCCTAACAGCTGAAGTCACTTCTGATGGGCTGAGAATTCCTGGGAGGGAGCTGGACTGCTGCAGCCCGGAGCCGACTTACATTTTATCTCGGACTACCTTTAGCCTCCTACATAGCCTTTTCTGTGCCCACCTCTGTGCTGGACCTAATAGCCTGTGATGAATTTAATGTCAGACGGCATCCAGGGCTACAGCTGAGACTGCTCTCCTTGGCTGTGACTACCTATTTCATGTTTCTACCACAGTCTTGAAAACTGCCCTGCTCTAAGGCCTTCTTCTTCTAGTCTATAAAAGCTTCATGAAACTGACTCTAAGTTGAAACATAAAATTTGGGGTACCTAAATCTGTGTTTCAATGCAAGATCGCTCATATTTGGCTCCAGAATAAATTCTTCTTCCCTTTGAGAGAGATGGGAATTGTTCTTTGTGTTGATAGAAAATAGGTTTTTTTTCTGCCCCAGGATCACGTTCCAGATACTTTCTACTAAATCAGTTGCTTAAGATTTGAAACATGCTCTTGATAGCAGCACATCCTTTTTTGAGAGGGTAGGACTCAAACAGCAGCCACACCACCTTCTGAGGGTTATCAGCACATCCCCCTCCATGCCGTCCTAGAAGTGGCCTCCCCAGTGAAGGAGTCCCAAGTCCTTGTGACTGACAGGGAGGCATCAACTCAGAAGAGAAGAGGAGATGGGCAGGGACCGAGAAGCAGTGCTCAGGCTGAAGAACGGCTGGGACATAGGTAAAAGCCGTGGGCCTCACACGCTTGGCAGTCCTCATCTGCAGCTACTCTGGCAGACAACAGCCTAGCTTTCATTTCAGGGAGGCAACAGAACAGGATGTGTGCTCACTTTGTCCTGAATACAGATTCTCAATGTGTGTGTGTTAGAAGCAGGCGTGCTGAATTAGGCTCATGAGGACTATCTTCTAGGGGCCAGAGAGATGCCTCAGTGGTTAAGAATGCTTGCTTCTCTTCAGAGGACCTGAGCTTGGTTCCCAGCACTCACACTGGGTAGCTTGAAACCGCCTGTAACTCTAGGGGATCTCATTTGTACTCTTCTAGTCTCTGACATTTGTGTACATGGGTGTGCATGCACATACACACAACACACACATTTACATGGACAAATAAATCTTAGACTTTACCACATATGCCACCAAGCTGCTTTGTGGGGTTTAACTCACATCCGCCTCAGAATGAACCCATATTTATTTCACTTGATAACATCACATACAGTTGCAAGCACATAACCACACTATCGTGTCTTTTCACCTATCAGATTTTATTAGAAATTACTTCCAGTTAGGAGCAGTGTGCATACCTTTAGTTTCAGTATTCAGAAGGCAGAGGTAGACAGAGCCAGCCACAACTACTCAGTGAAGCTCTGCTCCATCACTAACTAACTAACTAACTAACTAACTAACTAACTAACTAACTAACTATCACTCTATAATGCTACTGGATACGACAGTCTCTTTAAATTATATAGGTAGGTTGTCTCATCTGAACTTTTTTGCTAAAATTTTTGATTTCAGTATAGCTAGTTATAAACTCCATCCGAACCCAGGAGATAACATCTTACTACACAGCCCAGGCTGGCCTGTGCTGGCTATGAACTTGTGATAGGAGCTTGAAATATTATAGCTCCAGCCTCCTCTGTGATTGCAGGTGTGCACCATCCATGGCCAGTTCATAAGCTTAATATTTTTTTGTCTGTGGTGTTGGTGAACTGATGCCATACCCTCAGTTCTTACGCACTTTTTAAAATTTTAATTTTTTTTTTTTAAAACCAGGGTCTTAACTGCAGTCTTGGCTTCCTGAGTATTGGGATTATATGTATGTGCTGCTTTTATAAATTGTTTTTATAATTTGAAAATTTTTAATTTACTTTTGTTTTATGGGCATTGGTGTTTTGCCTTCATGTATGTCTATGTGAGGATGTAGGATCCTCTGAACTGGATTTACAGATAGTTGTGATCTGCCATATGGGTGTTGGGAATTGAACCTGGGTCCTCTGGAAGAGCAGTCAGTGCTCCTAACTGATGAGCTATCTCTCTGGGCCCCTACAAACTGTTTTAACGGGGGTTACTGAGTCTAATTCTGGAGGCTGAGGAAAGAGGGAAGCAAAGCGGGAAATGGGCGGGAGACAAATTCAAACAGTCATAAAAGGAATGTTTTGAATTGCAGTTTTAAAGACCACTAAATTGAAAAATTATAATTAAAGACAACAGCCATACTTTGGTTCAAATATTACCATAGTTTAAAGGAGAAATACCCTCCATAGGTCATGTATCTGAACACTGGGCCCCAGGTCATGGGACCTTTAGGAGGTGGAGCTTTGCTAGAGGAAGTATGTCACTGGGGGCAGGCTACCCTACTTCCTGTTCTTGCTGCTACACTGCCTTCCCTGCAATTATAGACTTCTTCCCTCTGGAACTGCAAGGTAAAATGAAACTTCATCCTTTCGTTACTTTTGGTCAAGGCATTTTACCAAGAACCCCAAAGCTGAAGGCTGAGGAAGGGAAAGGCATTCTGGGAATGAATCAGCATTACCTTAGATTACTTAATTACAAGAATGTAGTTCTAAGCCAAATGTTATGGTGCACGCTTTTATTCCAAGCACCTGGGAGGCAGAAGCAGGTGGACCTTTGTGAATTCGAAGCCACCTTGGTATATATAGTGAGTTCCAGGTCAGCCACGGCTATATAGTGAGAGTCTCTCAAACAAACAAAACAGAATGTGGTTCTGTGGGACTGCAGAGTTTAAGAATATTGGCTGTTTGTTCTTCCAGAGGACCTGAGCTCAATTCCCAGCACCCACATGGCACTTGGAACCATTGGTAACTCCAGTTCTGGGGGATCTGAGGCCCTCTTCTGCTCTCTTTGGGCAACAGGCAGGGATTTGGTCCACAGACATACACATAGACAAAATACCCATACACATAAAATAAAAAAAAAAGAGTAACTAAAAGTAATTAAAAACAAACAAAAGAGCAGTTCTGGGAGCTCTTGCTCAGTTCATCCCTCTCTCCTGGTGAACTTCCCAAATTCTCTGTCCTCCAACCTCTCTAAGAAGCTCCCATCCCTGTAGTCTTAGGAGATCCTCTTTCCTTGCTTGTGGGTGGGAGGAGAATACTGGGGCGAGGACTCCCTGGACTTAGCAGTATTTATTATTGTATACACAGAGTGTGTACACACAATGAGTATGTAAACTCAGATGTCATCTCTGTGGGTTCATTTTTATCTTCCTACCTTCACGGGGGCTTCAAGCCTTGATGCTTGCACAGCAAGCACCTTTATCCACAGAGTCATCTCAACAGCTCATTCATTTCTTATATCCTTCTCAGTACTTAACTCATGACAAGTAATTTAAGTATAGGGTTTAATGACAAACACCTAATGAAATATCATTCTGAGAGAATAGCAGTTTTCCAATTAACTGATAGATTAAGTCAAGTGTTGTTGACTCGCTCACAGGCAAACACCCAGCCAAGCAGTGAAGGCAGCAGTTGCCTGCTCTACCTTGAGCTCCCCCGGTTTCTTTTCTTCGGAGGTTTTGCAGGAAGTGATCTCCTGCAGCTTCTGTTCCAGGGGCTCCAGGCACTTCTGCAGTTTCTCCTGAAGGTTGGGAGAGAGCAGGAGAGGAGACATTTGGAGTTAGTCGATACATCCATTCCTTAAGAGCTTAACCCATTTATAAGCAACAGTGAATGGCCATCTGGGAACCAAATTCAGGTGATCTGCCAGACTGGTAAATGTTTTTAACTGCTAAATCATCTGTACAGTCCTGATTATTCTTCCCTTGAAGTACTCAGGGTAGACTGACCCAGGGCCTCGGGCATGCAGGACAAATGTTCTAGGACCAAGACATCTTCCCCACCCTAAATCATATGATTTCTGCTCTCATCACTTCTTGACCACACCCCCTCCCCTGCCTAGAACTGGGTCTTTTATAGACCCCTTCCCTGCGTTGGCTCGTCCCCCTCAGGTCTGAGGCACACCTGACTCTAGAAGTCTACCTGTTATCACCTGCTTCCTTTCCCACTCTGTTTTCTTACAGACAACTGCCTACTACACTCAAAGTTACCTGATTTATTCTTTTCTTTTTGGTTTGTTTTGGTGGTGCCGAGAATTCATGCAGGGTATGTACATCAAGAACAGTCCCGGGGCTGGAGAGATGGCTCAGTGGTTAAGAGCACTGGCTGCTCTTTCAGAGGTCCCGAGTTCGATTCCCAGCAACCACATGGTGGCTCACAACCATCTGTAATGAGATCTGGTGCCCTCTTCTGGTGTGTGGGCATACATGGAGGCAGACTGTTGTATACATAAGAAATAAATAAATAAATCTAAAAAAAAAAAAAAAAAGAACAGTCCCCTCCTCCAGCCAGGAGAAAACCTTTACTTATTTGTGTATTGTTGTTGTTTCATGGTAAAGTCTCCAGCAGCCTGGCCTGGCTACAAACCACGGATGACCTCACCTCCCAGGCGCCTGCTGCCTCTACCTTTGGAGTCTTGGGATTATAAGTGTGTATCACCCCCGGCCTGTCTTTTTTTTTTTTAATTAATTAATTTATTTATGTTTATGTTTACAATATTCTGTCTGTGTGTATGCCTGCAGGCCAGAAGAGGGCACCAGATATCATTACAGATGGTTGTGAGCCACCATGTAGTTGCCGGGAATTGAACTCAGGATCTTGGGAAGAGCAAGCAGTGCTCATAACCGCTGAGCCATCTCTACAGCCCACCCCCACCCCTGCCTGTCTTGATATCCTTTTGTCACCTGGGCTTCCATTCAGATCTAACCACCTATAGACAAAATAAAACCTGGCTGTAAATTACCTTAAATATTTTTTCAAAATTTTGTTAACTAAGCAGAATAAATGAAAATTCTAGACAGTGCCATCTTTGATTTTTATGACTGAAACAGCTACCCTGTGCCCTCGCTAGCGATTTAAATGTTAAATGTCACGATACTCGTTACATGGACAAGACGCAGGCTGGTTCAGCTTAGTCTGCTGGATTTAGCACTTTAACGTAATGTTAGCTATTTCCAACAAATGGGGAAAACCATCCTGAGCGAACAGGCAGAAATGAAGAAATCAAAATACTTTTCAGTTCTTCCAAACTATTTTTCAGAATCTTATGTGGCTTCACTCATTTATTTAAAATCTGATATATGGCTTGACTGTGGTGGTGCCGCCTTTAATCCCAGCACTTGGGAGGCAGAGGCAGGTAGATCTCTGTGAGTTCGGGGACAGCCTGGTTTACAGACTGAGTTCCAGGACAGGCTCCAAAAGCTACAGAGAGAAACCTTGTCTTGAAAAAAACCAAGAACTAAAGAAAACAAAAAAACCCCAAAAATTCTGATATATTCCAAAACCATACATACCAATACTCTGAAGACTCAATTGTTTTGCAATAAGTCACAGAAATTTTTGGGTACTCCTCACTGTTCTTGTGGAGGACAGTTGACCAGATGCACTGAATACCCATGTATATAGTTCTGAGGAGAACATAGAGGAACAGATAGCCTTGCCTCAGGAGCTTAAACCCCTCTACTCGAAGTGTGTACTCTCTCCCCACACTGGCGTCATGTGTCTGGATGCCCACCTTATACTCCTGTGTAGCGTCATCCAATGGCACCACGGTATGGGCCCGGTGGGTATGGGAAATGGCACATATCAAACAGACAGCCTCCTGGTCTTCATTGCAGAAGAGGCTCAGGGCCTCATGGTGCTGGGAGCAGAGGCTCTCATCCCTGATCTTCCGCTTGACGGCCTGGAGCTGCTTGGCGATTTCCACCATGCTGCCCAGTTGTCGATTGGGCCGGAGGCTTCGGTATCGCGATGTCTTCCGACAGACCGGGCAAGGAAAGTCCCGCTCTAGGTCCTCCCACCAGCGGGTAATGCAGGCTTTGCAGAAGTTGTGCCCACATTCGATGATAACTGGCTCCTTCAGATACTCCAGGCACACAGAACAACTTGCCTCCACTTGCAGGTTCTCCAGGGCGGCAGCCGTGGAGGCTGCAGAGGCTCCAGCCTCTATCAGACTTGTCTCGGCCATTATTTGACTTGGAGATGGGGAGAGAGAAAAGAAAGGTATTTGTTAAAAGGTTACCTTTCTTTTTGCACTCCTATCCTGACGTCAGCTCCCAGTGAGCCCCATCTTGGTATTTTCCCTTCTCTTCCCGTAGACCTGTTGCTCTGTTTACGGTATTTGTGACTTCTAATCAATTCACTTGCTTTTTCTGATTTAGCAAACAAAAGCAGTCCTTAGATCACCCTCACCTCTATTTTCTCACTACAACCAGAAGCTTCCTTTAAGTTGACAGATTTTTTTCTAAAGATGAAAACGAGCCTGATGTGGTGGCTCAAACCCAGAACCCCAGCATTTCTGAAGTCAAGGTGGGGAGCCTGACGACACAGATCTCTAAAGGGAGGGAGGGAAGGCTGGGAAGTGAGATTGGTAGCTCACTGTGAGGCAGGAGGATCAATGTAAGGATGAGGCTAGCCTGGGCTACTGTAGAGTAAGCATTTTTTTTTTTAATGGAGCTTTGGTCAGCAGTCCTGGGACTTGTTATTACTATTACATTTTTAAAGAACTTCATACATAAGCTTTGTACCTATATTAACAAAAAACAAAACTACCTTTTTTTAGTTTTTCGAGACAGGGTTTCTATGTAGCTTTGGAGCCTGTCCTGGAACTAGCTCTTGTAGACCAGGCTGGTCTCAAACTCACAGAGATCCGCCTGGCTCTGTCTCCAGAGTGCTGGGATTAAAGGTGTGCACCACCATCGCCTGGCTTAAAAAAACAAAAACAAAAAACTACTTCTTAAAATACATATCAACCCTCAGAGAATACTACTGAGCAGAGGGCAGTAACTTTTCTGAAGAGACTTGGTAAGTCCATTCTAAACATTCAGCGGCGAGTTTAGTCTTTCAAAGTCTCTACTGAAAATTAATTCCATGGATATTCAGTGTATCAGCTAGGAATTAAAAATAAATTTGCCAGGTGTGGTGGTGGCACTCGCTTAAAATCCCAGCCCTGGGGAAGTGAGGGCAGGGAGTATCAGGAACTCAAGGCCTGCCTTAGTTATACAGAAAGCTTTCTGAGGAAAGAAATTCAGATGCAGATTAAGATCAGTAGGATTTCTTCTCTACCCATTAGAATGCGATTTTGACTAAGTGCTGCTCCCCAATCTTTTTTTATTATTATTATTATTATTATTTTGGTTTTTCGAGACAGGGTTTCTCTGTAGCTTTGGTGCCTGTCCCAAAACTAGCTGGCCTTGAACCCACAAACTCACAGAGGCCCGCCTGCCCCTGCCTCTCGAGTACTGGGATTAAAAGTGTGCACCACCACCACCACCACCACCACCACCACCACCGTCCGGCTCCCCTCCCCAACCTTACAGACATTAGATAGCATCCTCACCTAAGTGAATTGAATTATATGCACACTTAAGGGGCCAGGACGTATCTAAGTGGCAAATAAGCGGTATGAAAGAGAAATGGGCTCTGGGTTAGTGAAGAATGGAGAGGATTTGATTTGGAGCTGTGGGTGGTGGTGATGATGGAGAGGGCAGCCAGACCATGGCCTTGTGCTCCTCTGGTTTGGTCCTTCCTCTCCCTCCATTACTGTCTCAGTAGTAGTGCTAACTTCAGAGACGACCTCCTTCTGTCTTTTTAATCACCGCCTTAGGAGCCCCTCTCGAGCACCGGCCACAACTCTGTCCCACCCGGTCTCCATCTTCTCCTGCCCTATCGGGAGCATGAGGACCAGAGCGAGGGGGCGCACGTCGTGGTTGGCAGGGAGGAAGGATGCGCGTCTCAGTGAGGGAGAGGTGTGAAGTGAAGGTGGGATGCCCGCTGCCATGTCGCAGTCCAGACCCCGCCGTGACTGCGTCAGTTTCACCCGGGGAGACCAGAGGCAGCAGGACAGGGGGAACGGGGTAGCCAAGCAACGCCGGACGCGCTGACGTCGCCGGGGCGGCAAACGTCCTCCGGGCCCGAGGCGGGCGGAGGCAGCTGTGGTTGCACGCCGGGCAGCTGACGCGCTCGTCGGGGCGGAGGGCCGCGGCGTGAGGACCCGGCTGGGCAAGGGGCGGGTCCCAGGCCCCGCACGGTGGCGGCGGCGCAGCACCTACCTACCTTCCCGGCTCCGGGTCCCGGAGTGCCGGGCGCGGAGACGCCGGAGCACTGCCTCCCTCCTTCCTCCTCCCCTCACCCCCGCCCCGCGGCGCGACTCACAATACTCACCGGAAGCGGAAGCGGGGCGCCGCGGCTGGTGGAAGGCTGCGAGCGCGGCGCTGAGCCGGCTCGCGGCGCCGGGGCCTAGACGGGGCCGCCGTGGGTGGTGGCAGAGGGCCAGAGGTGAGGGCCCGCGCGGCTACGGAAGGGCGGGAGGGCACCCGTCGCGTCAGGTGGCTGCGGTGCTGGCGCCCAGGTGACCCGAGCCGTCCCCGGGAGACCCAAGGCCGCGCATGCGCGTGGCGGAACGCCGAAGCCCATGGCCGGCGGCTCGTCTCGGCGGGCGAAGCTTCGGTGTCACCTCGCCGGCGCCGGGGTCTGAGGCTGCTCCCCGGTGGGGCTGGGCGCCGCAGAGCCTGGGTGACTACGGATTATGGGCTTGGGGGTCTCACTTTCCCGGTCTCTGGGTCAGTTTGGGGAGAGGGTGGCTGCTGCAGGCGGCGGATTACGTGGCTGACCCGAGAGGCTGCGCCGGCACGTCACTTCCGACTGGCTGAGGGTTTTAGCATTTTAATGGTCACGGAGTAGGTGAGTTGCTTAGGCTGCAGACCCTGGTGCGCCTGATGCTCTCTTGGTTGGCTAACATTCGCGAATTGCTTTTCCCTTGGTGGAGCAGAACTGGGCTGGTCCGGTGGCTTGCTGCTTCTCGGGTGCTGGGCGAACCAGATCCAAGTAAACACTGGGTGAGAACCAAAGCCGGTTTCTTCGGCTTAAGTTTCCACGGGAGAGCAGATAGAGCTTGGGGATAATCTCCCTGTTTTTGGAAGTGTCACAAATCTAGCGGTGGTGAAAATTTTTTTTGGAAGGGAGTGAATTAATGGGGAGGGGAAGTCTGATGGTACAGATGTGATGGACTCAGGAGGATGCATATTTACACCACCGGTAGCACAGGTTGTGTGTTTGTCCCTCTGTCGTGAGACAGACCTGCTCAGCTCAGGTAGGGCACCTGTATATACCGAATTTGTGTATCGCTGGTCTGATTTGGTGAAGCGTGAGTTTTACTGGGGTTATTTAGAGGAAATGCGTGAGGGGTCACTTACACGAGCAGAAATCACACAAAGAGACACAACACAGTGTTGCCAAAAACCACCCCAGCATGGCTCCCAAAGCTAGAAACCTGGAGTACACCCCCACAGCCCAAAAGATTGGACTGTCCTTTCCTGGTGGCTCAGTGGGTCTGAGCATCTTCCAGGCTGTTCAGCTTGTCCTTATTAATTCTAGGCATTATTTGCTTCTGCTGGGCTTGTCTGAGAGAGGCCCTCAATACTCTCTACTGTTTAATAGACTCACGGGGAGGGGGTTTGGGGAATCTAGTCAGTTTCAGGGACATTTTCTTTGTGTGTACTTCATGTCTCTTTAGAACAGACTATTTTGCCTCTGTAAGCCTCCGTCTTAGGAAGTTTCCCTCTTGGATGCAAGGTTTTAATCTGAGAAACTGCTACATAGCACCCTCCCTGCTTCCTGCAACAGCTGGCGTGCATCACATTTGAGTGGGTTTTAATGGATGCCCTCCTTTCAGAGGAAGCGGTTCGTGGTTCCTGTACATTTTGAAGTGGTTTACAAACAGCATGCTGGTGTTTTTGTTTTGTTTCGTTTGAGATAACATTTTGTGTGGTCCACGCTACACTTGAGCTCACTAAGTAGCTGAGGACTGCTTTCAACTCGATCCTCCTGCTTCACCTAGAGTGCTAGAGTCTGCCACAGCTAGCAAGCCTATTTAACCCTCATACTTAAGAGGTTAAAGGTTTAGAACCACAAGCCGTGGGGTGGTGGCACTCGGGAGGCAGAGGCAGGCGGATCTTAGTCTACTAGATCCTGGTCTACAAGAGCTAGTTCTAGGACAGGCTCCAAAGCTACAGAGACCCCCCCCCCCATGTCTTGAAAAGCAAACAAACAATAATTAAGACCACGAATAGCAAATAAAAGTCTACTTTAAAAAAACTATCTTATTCTTTTTTGTTTTGTTGGGTTTTTGTTTTGCTTTTTTTGCTCCCCTTTTATGGTAGTCCGTGACTTTAAGCGTAAATTTGATAATTATTAAGTTCCCTTCACTTAATTGCTGTCACGTTTGGCCATTAGGGGTTATAAACTGCAGCAGTTGTTACAGTTCACAAACACCTTGTTTCTAACTTAAGGTAGTTTGAAGGCCATTAACTTGCCTTCTGAATTGCCCCTTAAACATGTCCCAGCGTGGCCTCTTCCACTGCGGTACCTTCTGCCACGAGGACTTGTCTCCCTCCTCCCCCTTTAGTCTTGTGTTTTGGAAATTTTCTCTGGCCACCCGCCCTGCCCCTTTGAGGTATGAAGAAAAGGGAGATAGGTTTGAATTACCATGAATGAGTGACTCCCAGGAGTTCTGTACTTAATACAACAACAGTCCATAAGGGATACACGATTAATAGAAGCTCAGGGTCAGAAACTGGGGTTAGCCTGAAGACGGAAAAGCAAAACAGCCAGCCACTCTCTCTTTGACCTCAGTCTGAAATGGCGATCTTGCCTTCAGGAATCTCTCAGAATGAGACTGTTAAGAGCTGTTTCTTCCCGTTTTATAGTCCTCTCTAGGGCTGGAATTAAAGGTGTGTACCACTGTGATTAAAGGCATGCACCACCTGATTTCTATGGCAGCTTGCTGCAGGATAGCGGTTTTACCCTGTAAAGATTTATTTCTAATACTTGTTTAATAGAATGCTGATTGGCCAGTGCCAGGCAGGAAGTAAGGCGGGCAATGAGAACAGAAATTCTGGGAATTCTGCAGATGCAGGACACAAGATGTGACTGCCATGGGGTGGGGGGGAGTTACCAAGCCATGTGGCTAACACAGACAAGATTAATGGGTTAATGTAAGATGTGAGAATTAGTTAAGAAGCCTGAGCTACTAGGCCAACCAGTTTATGATTAATGTAGACCTCTGTGTGTTTATTTGGGACTAAACGACTGTGGGACCTGATGGGAAAGAAACCCCAGTCAACAGCAACTAGTGTGGCTACTGGGATTGAAGGTGTGTGTTACCATAACCTGGTCCGTAAGGCTGACCAGTTTTACTCTCAGATCTTCAGGCAGCCTTTATTTCTTAAAATATAATTGAAATACCACTATACATAAGCGATATGTAAGTAATACTAGTGCCATAAGCGATATGTAAGTAATACTAGTGCCCCATTTTCTTTCCTTTTTTCTTTTTTTCCCGAGACAGGGTTTCTTTGTTGGCCATGGCTGTCCTGGAACTAGCTCTTGTAGACCAGGGTGGCCTTGAACTCACAGAGATCCACCTGCCTCTACCTCCTGAGTGCTGGGATTATCTCAGATTTTCTAAGCGCTGAGGTTGGTTATACTACTGTGACAAGCAAGGCGATTGAAAGAAAAACTACACAGAATGATGTTTCTGCGCCAACTAAGTCTTCATTTCACAAAAGAAGTCTCCTTAGCAAAGCCAGGCGTGGTGGTGCGTGCCTCAAATTCCAGCAATCAAGATGCTGACGCAGAAGGGTCACTGTGATGCCAGCAAGGCTGTATCTTTAGGAGAAAAATGCCCTTCCCATTCGTGGCATATAATGGTGTTTATTGGCTTTTTACCCACAGTAAAAAAATTTTCAGAATTGGAGTTAGTCCTCTGAATTTTGCTGCTGCTTTATTAGTAAAATTATTTTTGTTGCTGCTTCAAAACTGTAATTCTACTACTGTTATTAATTGTAATGTAAATAATACCTGATGTGCAACCCTGGTGAAAGGGTTGTTTGATCCCCACAGGTTGAGAACTGCTTCCCTAGACCCACCTAGGAGAGCTGGAACCAGCTTCTACAGTGTTTACATTGTAGCATACAGGTACTCATGACATCTAGAGTGGACTGGGTACCTCAGAGGAGGCTGCTGTGTCTGTCTGAAATGAGTCTCTTCAGTACTTAAGATTGCAAAGTCAAGATGACCCCACAGGGCTGCAGGAAGGATGCTGAGTTAGCAGGAAGCAGCAGTCCAATTATATGTTTGAGTGCCCTGGAGTAGTAAGGAACATTGAAACTAATATTTTAAACAGAATATTTTCTGAGCAGTAGGTCTCAACAGTGGATTTAAAATACCTAGAAACCATGTTTTAAGCAGGTGTGCTGTCACACACACACCTGCTTCTCCATGTAGAGAGCTTTAGCGTAACTTTTTAAAAATTATAGTGTTCTGCCTGCATATGTGCCTGCAGACCTGTAGAGGGCACCAGACCTCATTACAGATGGCTGTGAGCCACCATGTGGTTGCTGGGAATTGAACTCAGGACCTCTGGAAGGGCAGTCAGTGCTCTTAACCTTTGAGCCATCTCCCCAGCTCCCTACTGTAACTCTTAATGGCCCTAGGATTTGAGCATCATTTTCAATTTGCAGTCACTAACTGTATTAGTCTCTTAACATAATGAACTTGTCTTTTGATGTTTTCAAGTGGAGTTATCTACTATATGATTGTTTTGTCTACCTTGAAAATCTGTTACTCAGCACAGCCGTCTTCATTCTCTTAGCTCTTCACGAGGACTTGGTGTTTCTCTGTGAGCATGGAGACAGTTTCTTCCATCCGTGGGAACCATCTCAGCCTTTGGAATTGTATTTAGGGTCAGGTTCTGCATTAGGCTTTGGCTTCATGGATGCTGTGAAGCACGTCAGCACCATTCATGTATCTAACAATCTTAACAAGTAAAGCCAGCCTGAAGATCAGAATGCAGAGCTAAGCCGCTAGTTAGCCATAGAGGCCAGGTGGTGGTGGCTCACACCTTTAATCCCAGCACTAAGGCGGTGCAGACAGGAAGGAATGTGGCTGGGCAGAGAGAAGAGTGTAAGATGGGGGGAGACAGCAGGGCATGGCCTTCAGTCTGAGGATTTGAGGGAGGTAAAAACCCTCTGGTGCTTGACTCCTGTACTTCTTTAACTTTACCCCAATATCTGACTCTGGGTTTTTATGATTAAAACCAATTAGAATTTGTGCTACATTCATGTGTACAATGAAGTAGCCATTTTTTATTCTTCAGGAAGTTTTCCTTTGTGTTCACAACTTGGCTAACTAGAGGGGCCTAGCAGTTTGACTGTCCCAGCTTTCAACTTATCTCTCTCATAAAGCTTCGTCAAGTAGTTTATGGTTTAAAGTGGGAGCTGGGACAGTTCCTTTTACTTAAACACTTAGAGACCATAGTAGGGTTGGTTGGTAATTTCAGAATTATGTCTCTGGGACTAGAAAAGGCCCAGGAAAAATGAGATGGAAAATGACCAGTCAATGAAGTGTCAGGAGACACATATGTATTGAATAAATGTGTTGTCTTTTTTTTAATTGATATTTATTGAGCTCTACATTTTTCTGTTCCCCTCCCTGCCTCTCCCCTCCCCCTTCAACCCTTCCCCAAAGTCCTCATGCCCCCAATTTATTCAGGAGATCTTGACTTTTTCTACTTTCTACTTCCCATGTAGATTAGATCTATGTAAGTCTCTCTTAGTGTTCTCATTGTTGTCTAAGTTCTCTGGGATTGTGGTTTGTAGGCTGGCTTTCTATGCTTTATGAGTACATGTGATAATTGTCTTTCTGTGTCTGGGTTACCTCACTCAAAATAATGTTTTCTAGCTCCAAGTGTGTTGTCTTATATGGGCATGGTTTGTGGTATTCTGATGCAAATTTCTATTAACAGCAAAAATCACAGATTACAGTTTGTCTAATAATAAAATGAAGTTTTTAATGTAATAATAAAATAAAAAGTTTTCATGTAATAATAAAATGTTTTATTTGTTTTATTTTATTTTATTGTTTTTTTTTTGAGACAGGTTTCTCTGTGTAACAGTCCTGGCTGTCCTGGAACACACTCAGTAGACCAGGCTGGCCTCAAACTCACAGAGATCTGCCTGCCTCTCTCGCAAGTGCTAGGATTAAAGGCGTGTGCCACCACGTCCAGCAATAAAATGTTTTAAATGTTATCAAAATTACCAGAATGTGACACAGACTTTGAAGGGATCCTGTGCTATTGGAAAAGTGGCTTTAATAGACTTACTTGATGCAGGATCTGTAAAAACAAAACCAGTATCTGTGCATGCGATAGAGCGAAACCCCAACAGCAGGAGAGATGCCTGTGCTGTTCAGTGACTGGTCAGTGTGCGACACCACCCTATTGAGTAGCTCTAACCGTGGGGCTTCAGAGCAAATGTTCTTGCTCAGTCCTCACACTGAGCTCATGGCCTGGGCTGTTCCCTCTTTCCCCAGCCCTTCTGCAACCTGCAGCAGCACCCAAATACATGGCTTAGAAGATTGTAAATGATCGTATTTTCCAACCAAGGAAAAATCTAAATTAGACTCTTTCATAAATTCTTGAGGCTGCATATAAGGTTAGGGTTGTTTGGGCCGAGGGCAGGGAGAGGAGTAGCTGAGGAGACAGAAGAGTGGCTGCAGGAACTCATGTCAGGTGATGAGCAGCTGGCAGAGCCTTTGCTAACTCCGGAATTCAGTTCCTTCATAAAGGCTGCAGAAAGAAGGAAGCTAAGAAGTGAGCCTCGATGAAAGTTGGTGCCTAAGACTGGAGACAGCAGGCAATGCCTGACAAAAACACCTGCTGTTGTCAAGAAAAAGGGACATCTGAAAGGACGGGGCCAAGACTTACACAGGAATAAGAAACACATATGTTGGGGGCTGAAGGTTGAAATTAGGCCTGATACCAGCTGCCCTGCCGCATGCAGTCTTCACTGCATGGCTCTATAAGCGGGATGAGGCCCAGGGCCATAGCAGGGACCTTGTGATCAAAGGTTTGGGTGGAAGAAGCAAAGATGACCCAGCCGAAGTCTACAGTGACTGAACACCAGATGGGCCAACGGTCCCATCCGTGTTTAGATCCCCAGTCTCCTCTCCCAACCTGAAACAGATCCATATAGCAGAGGTACATTCTGAAATGTTCTCAAATTTTATTTCCTCTCCCAAGTTTGAAGCAACTTGCTGTACCCTAAGCCATCAGCCAAGCCTGGGGTAAGAATTCCAAACAGATTAATGTCTAGATGCTGTTCTAGACAGATGGAGAATCCTAATCCCAGCTTGAACAGACTCACATTTTGCTGACAGAATCTCACATAGTCAGATGCCAGTTGCAGAAAGAAGTCAGGCTCCCCATGACATAGTTTGTTGTGTATGTGTTCACCTTTGTATGGTCAGTTCCAGTGTTATGCTGTAGAGGAAAATTCATGAAAAACGCAGGTCACTGCATATTAGTCCACCTGCATTCCAAACCCAGAAACCCACAACATTGGCCTGTCCCTGCCGCTCTTGGCTCTGATTCAGGTTCTCCTGTGTTTTAAAATTTAGACGCCTTAAATGCCCACAGAAGATGGGGGGTTGGAACTAAGGGCTCCTGTCTACGCTGCTGCCAGCATCTCAGGGATAGCCATTCCAAGCTTAGAGGTGCCCTGATCACAGCTGCCGCTTCTGCTTGTAGAAAACAAGGAGGTGAGAGGTCATGGACATGGGCCAAGACAGCCTAAAAGAGCCAGCAAATCCTGGGACATGGGGAAGTAGCTTGAACTTCACACAGACCAACACACCACAGGGCTGGAACAGGAAGGACCAACTGCCCTCTTAGAGGTCAGTGTCTCTAGAAGGCTCTCTGACCTGTAGGTGCTGGGAGCCAGGTCCTCGGGGCCACAGTCATCTTGGCACAAAACTTCTAATGGACTTTTAATTCCCTCAGGAGCACACTCCACAGGTGGTTCAGTGGGTAAAGGCTGCAAGCCTGAGGACCTGGGTTTGATCTCCAGAACCCACATAAACTTAGAAGGCGATAACTAACCCTACAAAGTGGTCATTTGACCTATACACGCATAGCGTGGAACACACAAACATACACATGCATATTCACAATAAAAAACACCCCAATCTTCTCACCTTTCCTCCTTGGTAACTTTCTCCACACCACAGCAATGACCACAGCTCCAAGGAGAACCAGGCCAGCAGTGACTCCCACAATGGGGTCCATGTGCTGAAGAGGTGGAGCTGGGAAATGAAAGAGGGGCTTGGGTCTACTCAGGGTCTCCAGAGGGCTCCTGTTTCCCTTGACAGCCTGCCCCTCCTTACCCCATCTCAGGGTCAGAGGCTCAGGCAGCCCCTCATGGTACACATGGCATGTGTATCTCTGCTCCTCCCCAGAAGGCACCACCACAGCTGCCCACTTCTGGAAGGTTCCGTCCCCTGCAGGCCTGGTCTCCACAAGTTCCATGTCCTGGGTCTGTTCCTTCCCATCTCTCTGCCAGGTCAGGGTGATGTCAGCAGGGTAGAAGCCCAGAGCCCAGCACCTCAGGGTGATGTCGCCTTCAGGTCTGGGATGATAGGTCACACGTGTCTTTGGGGGATCTGAGAATTCAGAGGGTCCGAGACTGCATTACCTTCACTGATATAGTGGGCTCATGTGACCGTCCTGAGAATGGACAGGACACTCAAGGTGAAAAAGGAGGCCCCAAACCCAGACTTTTAGGTTACTCTCTACCGTGGAAAATCCTACAGTCAGTTTAAGCCAGCCCACGGTGAGAGGCTTCAAGTCTCTGAAAGGGACATTGGCTTCTGACCTGGGGGGAGGCTGAGCTTTTCTAAGCTTGACCAAATTTCCAAACACACTGGAGTGGGGGCAGAAAACAGTGAGTCTCCACGTAATGTCCAAGGCTGCTGGAGGCTGGTCATTTACCGCAGGAACTGACTTCCGTGCATCCGGAGAGAACCCAAGAAGATTCACCCGGGCTAGCTCAGAAGGGAGGGAGGTGACCTTGCAGGAGACCCGAAGCAGGAAGGTCTACACGGGGATCCAGGTGTTTGCTGCCACTCAGTACCTGCACGTTGCAGTAACTCTCTTCCCTTCTCCAGATGGCTGCGGAGCCACTCCATGCACGTAACTTTCAGGTAGGCCCTGTGGTGCTCTGCCTCATTCGTCGCCTCATATTTGCGCTGGGTAATCAGAGCCACCTTGTTTGCAGCAGTCCAGGAATGGAGGTCCTCGTTCAGAGAGATGTGGTCGGCGCCATCATAGGCCGTCCGGTAGTATCCGCTGAGGAAGCGCCCATCACTGCCCATATAGCACCCACGCATGGACTGGATGGTGTGGTACCCTGGAAGGCAAAAGGAATCAGCCCCAGAGGCCTGGTCCCGCCTGCTACTCTTAGCCCCGCCCCATGGAGGAAGGGAGGGAGGGAGGGAGGGAGGGAGGGAGGGAGGGAGGGAGGACCATACTGGTTGTGAGTCCTTCCCCCCCCCCCTCAGACTGCAGAATTTTTCTAGCTCTGTGGGGTCTAGGAGATGCGCCCGGCAGTAGCCTTAGGTTTATGAGCCGGGTCGACTATTTGGGGTTATCCAAGCCACACAGGGCTAAGTGACTCGGGTCACTCGCCTGCTTCGCTCTGGTTGTAATAGCGCAGCAGGGTCCTCAGATTTTCACGGAAAATCTGCGCGTTAGCCTTGGCGATCCGAGTCTGCCGCTCCCAGTACTCGGGCCGTTTTTCCTCCATCCACGGCGCCCGAGGCTCCTCTCTAGGGGTCATCGCATCGCTGTCGAACCACACAAACCGCGTGTCGTCCACGAATCCGAAGGCGACGAACCGCGGTTCCCTGTGTCCCGGTTGGGTCATGGCGGTTCCGAAATAACGCAGCGAGTGCGAGTGTGAGCCTGGAAGAAGCAAGGAGCTGACGGCGCCTCCACCTTCCTTCCAGGATCCGGAGCTGGTGTGGGGGCCGAGAGGGGAGCAGGGCACGGGACTCGGGACGCGGGTGGGGAAGGGGCGGGAGGGTCCGGCTGGGCCACGCGGGGACGCGGCTTCCCCGGTGCCGCCCCCGCCCTCCCCGCAGAGCCCGTTTCCCTCCGGACCCCGCACTCACCCGCGCGGGTCTGGGTCGGGGCCAGGGCAGCCGCCAGCAGCAGGAGCAGCGTGCGCGGCGCCATCGTTCATATCTAGAGATCTGGGGAACATAAGAGCTGTGCGCGGGATTTTAGAACCCGGAATCTCGTACTGGCATCTGCAGAAACCGGACACCCAATGGGAGCGGGAATTACCATCGCGTCATAAGTGTCTAGGCAGAAGAATCTGACACAGTTTGGGAGACCAGGAAGTGAAACTTGTAGGAGATGGGAAATTTCCAGGGCTTGGTGTCCTAGCTATCTGCCATCCTGATCAGGGACCTGGGCCCTTACCCTTCCTTCCCTCTTCCAGCACCAAGAGCTTTCGCCATGTTGTCTCTCTGACTCCAATTCAAGAATTGTCTTGGTCAGCTGTTCTCAAACTTCCTGGTCTCAGGATCTCCATGTGCTCATAAGATTTAATGAGTTTCCCCAAGGAAAACATGTTTTTGTGAGTTATATGTGTAAATAATATTAGAAGCTAAACCTTTTAAAATGCATTCAGTTATTTAGAATATTAACAAATCCATTGCATTGATAAAATAAAATCTTATGAGAAATAATCATTTCCCAAATGAACGGTCTGAAGTGCGGGTCTTTTTGCACTTTGCGTGTTTGCAAATCTTTTCCTTAATCTGTTTCAGTAAAGATAATGGATTTTCATATATACTTTGCATTTAACCTGCTCTTCCTGTTGAGTGTGAAACAGCTTGCCTTATCCAAATATGAAGGCGGAATATTTTAATAATGTTACCAGATAATTGTGGATACTCATCTTTGATACCACAGTAAAATAAAATGTATTAATAGTTATTTAGACGGGGTTCGTGAATTCTACCTTGGATTTGAAGTGAGGAGGGAGTGTTGATTCTCTCTCCGGCTCTGTGGCCAGCTTCATATGCAAATCTGCATATTATGTCAAATAAAGTAAAGGCCAATAATGTGCACATGTGTCTATAAGCCTCCCTTGATAGTTACAGTTACTATAATTTTTACTCTATAGTGTGCAGTAAGACACAGGTGAGCCATCAGTCCGAGGAGGGGTTCTAGAGAGACAGCAGCATTTGAGATTTATATTATACTAAATGAAGAGCCATTTCACATACCTTCTATTGGGCTTTGTTCCATGGAAGAGAAATAATTGCATTTATCTCCCAATATTACATCTCACAACTGAATATATATCCAACATATATCGATAGATAAGATATATTACATATGATACATATCTGGAGATGTGGCCCAGTAGCAGAATGATTAGAGGTTTTCTGACATGCACAAGACCCTGACTTTGAACCCAGACATTAGGCTGTTGGGGAAGAACTGCCTTCATCATTCTTGCTTGGCATTGGGTCCTGCAGGCTGCAGCACCAACCTGCACGGTACAGTGTGCTGCACAAGATGGGATAGACAATAGAGCACTTTTGTCTGGTTTTGCCAGATACAAATGGACTGGACATTGTGAATGTAATTCTCGCCTGATAATTGTTCTTATTGTATATAGTTTTAATGTGTTAGAGTCAAAACCTTCCCTTTTTATTTAGACAAGAAGGGAGAAATGTTGTGGAATATTTGATTGTACTGTGACATCCTGAGACTGTGTTAATAAAGTTATCCTTGGATGGGGGTGGGGAGAGTCAGCAACTAGTTGATAAGAATTAGTCATAGAGACTGTGGAGGACCCAGAATACAGCTAGAGAGGCACAGGAAGGAGCAGGGAGGGACTTGGCCTTTTTGTCAGCCCTTTTTCAGTTGAAAAGTGTGGTGAGGAGGTCAGCTGGTTGCTCTTCTACCACTTCTTTGATCTAGCGGTTTTCACCCCAATATCTGACTCCCATATTTGTTGATAATAGAACAACTGAGGGGAAATAACCTGGCCCAGTTGTTAAAAGCAACTGTTACTTCTGCAGAAGACCTGAGTTTGATTCTCAGCAACTACAAGATGCTCTCTTCTGACCTTTGGGGGCACCAAACATTCACATAATATGCAGACATATATGCAGGCAAAACACTCATATACATTTAATAAATAAATCTTTTTTAAAAAAAATAAGAAAGAATCAAGATACTGGAGCATGTCATACATAGATTCAAGTTTTCGAAAATTCACTTTATGTATATAGGTGTTTAGCTTGTTTATATGTCTTTACATCGCATGTGTTCAGTGCCTGAGGGGACATGAAGAGGTCGTTGGATCCCTTGCAACTGAGGTTACAGATGGTTTTTAGCCAGCATGTGGGTGCTGGGAACTGAACCCAATCCTCCTGAAGTGCAATCAGTGTACTTAACCACAGAGACATCCCTCCAGCTCAAGAATCAGCAATTCTTACCATATTTTGAATCTAGAACGTTCTGTTTAACAAGGTTTTCTTCTCTAGACGTCACTGCAGAATCAGTTCATCTCAATTTTGTCTCATGTCTCTTGAGGCAAAAGGAATGACTTAGGGCACCAGTGGATGTCTTCCTGGAAGTCAGTGTTTTGTTCGACCAAGTGTGGGGTACGAATGGCTCTAAGGGGGTCGTTGGCACAGGGGTGGTCATTAAACACTCTGTGGGTCTGCAGGCTGTGCAGAAGGCTCAACAGGTAAGAGCACTGACTTTTGTTGGGGGGGAGGCTGAGTTTGTGTTGTGATCCAGCTGCCCTTACTCCCCCTGACCGGCAGAGGAACTTCCTTGTGGTCTGTAATTGACAAGGATGTTTGTGTTTTTCTGGCCGGTGGGTCTCCACAGAAGGAGTATAGAGGTATAAAAGGTTGCTGGGCAAAATAAAGGTTGCTGTTCTCCCACCTGAAAAGAAGCCTCTGTGTCTCAATCCCGGCACCCCCCCCCCCCACAGCAAGTTTGATTCTTAATGTCTCCAGAAGAGGTCACAGCTGTCTGTAACCCCAGTTCCCAGGGACCTGAGGCCTTGTTCTGGCATCTATGGGCACTAGGCATGCAAGTGGTGCACACACTTGCTTATATGCATGTAAAATACCCATAAAACTAAAGAAACCACGATGCTGGGCTTTGGCTGATGAAGGTGAAGGAACATGGGTGACGTGCAAAGCAGAGAGTAGAGTGGATAGGTTCAGTGGCAGTAGAGGGAGCTGGCCAGCACCGCTTCAGGGAGGCCTCTTGTCACCGGCAGGGACAATGGCGGTGGATGTTTGATGCAGGTAAAGACAGCTTCATGCATGTGTGTCAGCTGAGGAGTTTTGTTCAGAGACCTCTAATCAGGCAAAGATGAGATTCCTGACTTGAAAAAAAAAATAATTTAAGAACTGCCAGTATGGAGGCTGGAGAGATGACTCAGCGGTTAAGAGCACTGACTGCTCTTCCAGAGGTCCTGAGTTCAATTCCCAGCAACCACATGGTGGTTCACAACCATCTGTAATGAGATGTGGCGCCCTCTTCTGGCCTGCAGGCATACATGCAGGCAGAGCACTTTATGCATAATAAATAAATAATTTTTAAAAATAGAACTACCAATATGAAGCAAAGTTCAAGTTTATCAGGAGGAGGCATTAACAGGTTTGAACACGAGGTTGATGAGAAAGAGAGGCATCTAGAAAAGGACAGAGAAGATCGAAAGATGGATTTCAGCTTCTCAAGACAGTTACTATTTCAGTCATCTTTCTTTGACTGGGTTTATCCATTAAGCGAACCATGGGAAAAATTTACCAAACAAAATTACCAAAATATCCACATCCTTCTTTTCAAGAAGGAAGAATATACTTGTAGCTCATTGGAAACTAAATTCGGTCTCTGATGGAGGTTTCCAGGCCTGCCTCTCCTGGATCAGGAGAAATGACTGGGGAATGCACACGTCAGTGTGGAGAGGAGGAGACATGCTCAGGTCTGGGCTGGGGAAGGCACACGTCAGTGTGGAGAGGAGACACGCTCAGGTCTGGGCTGGGGAAGGCACACGTCAGTGTGGAGAGGAGACACGCTCAGGTCTGGGCTGGGGAAGGCACACGTCAGTGTGGAGAGGAGACACGCTCAGGTCTGGGCTGGGGAAGGCACACGTCAGTGTGGAGAGGAGACACGCTCAGGTCTGGGCTGGGGAAGGCACACGTCAGTGTGGAGAGGAGACACGCTCAGGTCTGGGCTGGGGAAGGCGCACGTCAGTGTGGAGAGGAGACACGCTCAGGTCTGGGCTGGACTCAGTTCCTCATGGCGTGCTCACAGGAGACAAACACTTGTGCACAGATGTCAGTTGTGGAAAGAAAAGTCAGGAGCTTTTGAAGTCACAGGAGGTGGGTGTCTCACCCTATAGAAGTGGTTAAGAACAAACTCTGAGTTAAGATTGTGAAGTCGTCAGCACTCGGGAGGCAGAGGCAGGCGGATCTCAGAGTTCGAGACCAGCCTGGTCTACAGAGCTAGTTCCAGGACAGGCTCCAAAGCCACAGAGAAACCCTGTCTCGAAAAACAAAAAAACAAACAAACAAACAAAAAAAGATTGTGAAGTCGTGATACTGACTAGGCAGCCGTACTAAACAGATCCCAGAAAGAGAGTGACCACAGCTCAGGAGTGTGTTCTTGGGGTACTTCCTGTCCCAGGCAGATCCCTGGGCACTGTGCCTGTCTAAAGCAGTACAGAATAAGACCTGTTAAGAGCCCACAGCAATAGGGCCAAGAGAGAAATGTGTGAGCCACGCCCAATGGCTATCTGTCTACTCTATTGCAAGGGTCTCAGGAACCACCTTCCACTAATTACAGGCAGTCAAAATATAGCTGCCTCTTTCCCACCTGTGGGAAGAACCAACCAGTGACAGACCAGTGATGTAGTGATGTGGGATTCCCCGCTGTATGCTGTGAATACCATAGGTTAATAAAGAATCTGTCTTAGACCTGGCAGGGCAGAATAGAGGTAGGTAGAAAACTATATTGCATGCTGGGAGAAAGATGGCGGAGTCAGTGAGACATCGTGTGCCCCCTCTGGAAACAGACACCGGAATTTTACCTGGTAGGCGACAGCCTCGTGGCGATGCACAGGTTAATGGAGGCAGGTTAATTTAAGATATGAGTTAGCCAGAAATACGTTTAAGCTATTGGCCAAACAACATTACAAATAATGTGGTTTCTGTGTGTTTATCTCGGGGCTGAGCAGCCGGGAACAAACAAGCAGCCTCCTACAACAGACCAGGGTGCCGTAGAGTCACGAGTGTGGGAGGAAACTCCTAGTCCAATCCTAGGAACCTTTCTGGAACTGTGACTGCAGCTCTGTG
The DNA here is from genome assembly GCF_037038515.1 of Microtus pennsylvanicus. Classification (NCBI taxonomy): domain Eukaryota; kingdom Metazoa; phylum Chordata; class Mammalia; order Rodentia; family Cricetidae; genus Microtus; species Microtus pennsylvanicus. Next base: position 939,081 of record NC_134585.1, on the reverse strand, counting down.
GAAGGAGGAGGAAACACAGTGGAAGATTGTACACACAGAGGGCTAACTGGCCTCCTGTGTTCTCAGCAGGGGCCTTTTCTGTGACATCTGTCTGTGGGGAATCAGAATCACGTCTCTAACAAGAGGGTGATGGGTCTGTTCACTATTTCCTTTTTGCTTTATAACAGAGTTAATGTCAGCATAGAGGTCCCAGCCCCTGTTCATGGATACAACTTTGCTCTTATGGGACGGGTGCATTCATAGCTTGGGCTTGAAGTCCTTAGGGAGACAAGAACTTAAACCCCGCCCCTTCCTTACCTCTGCTTCTTCCATATCGGAAAAGTCACCACAACTCCCATAACCAAAGCTCCAAGAACCAGGCCAGTAAGAATCGCCATGAGGAAGATGTTTGGTGGAGGAGGCTCTGATGGAGGAGAGGAAGGGTGAGGGCTCTGACCCTCGCCCTCAACCCTGATCCCGCCCTGGTTCTTCATTCCCCGACAGCAGACTCTCGTTCACCACACCCACTCCTTACCCCACGTCAGGATCAGGGGCTCAGGGAACCCCTCATGGTTCACATGGCATGTGTATCTCAGCTCCTCTCCAGAAGGAACCACCACGGCTGCCCACTTCTGGAAGGTTCCATCTCCTGCAGGCCTGGTCTCTATCACCTCCATATCCTGGGTGTGGTTGTTCCCAGCCTTTTGCCAGGTCAGGGTGATCTCAGCAGGGTAGAAGTTCAGGGCCCAGCACTTCAGGGTGACATTCCCTCCGGGTCTAACTTGACGGGTCACATATGTTTGGGGAGGGTCTGAGGGGAGCAATTGGAAAATTCAGGCATTTGGCATTCCTCCTGGGGATCAAGGCGTGCTCATGTGACCATCCCCGGAAAGGGTGGGAGAGGTGGAGGGGAGCAGAATTCACACAGCAGCCTAAACTTGGGATCTGGATGAGGACTTCCTTGGAAATGTTCAGAGTGATCATGAGCCAGCACAGAGCTGAAGGCTCTGAATCTCACTCTAGGTAAACAGACTTCTGACTTCTGGTTCTGACTGGGTGGAGGAGGCGGGGGAGGGCTTAAGACACTCAGCAACCCTGGAGTCAGACCTTCAGTGTCTTTGTGCTTGGACAGTGAACAGGCCTGAGAGAGGCCCTGATTCGCAGTGCAGCTGTGGCAGGGACCCGCTGCCTGATTGACACCCTGGACTATCCTGGGGGAAGGGCAAATCCTCTGGAGAGTTTCTCATGTTGAGTTAGGAAACTCAGGAGCAGTCTTATGCCTTTGATGCAAGACAGTGTAAATCCTCCAGCTGCTCCCTGCTGAGGGAAGAGGCCTCAGGAGACTGGAGTTCTAATCTCAGAAGAAGGAGTTGGCAAGCGCCCCTCTTACCAGAGCGCAGCAATGTCTCCTTCCCAAGGTCCAGGCATCTACGAAGCATTTTCACACAATCCCCCGGCAGGTAAGTCTTCAAGTATTCTGCCTCTTCCACCCAGACGCTTTTGAAAATTTGAGCTAACTTGCCCTCTGCAGTCCAAGAGCTCAAGTTCTCGTTCAGGGCGATGTAATCGTAGCCATAGTAGGTGACTTGATAGTGCCCTCGGAGGAAGTTACCATTATTTTCCACAGCGCAGCCGTACACCTTCTGTAGGGTGTGATATTCTGCCCCACCCCCATTCAACCATCAGTCACTGCTGCTTCTCCCCCTCCCGGGCTTTTGTCCCAAACTAACCCTGTTCCCGGATCACAATCCTCTACTTAACCCTGGACCTGGAGATCTGGAGTGGAGCCAATTGGACATGGAGGGGTTGTGACCTCGGATCTGGGATGACTCACCGCCGTCCTTGCTGTGTCCGTAGTATTTCATCAGGGCCCGAAAAAGCTTTCGGTCGCTCAGTGACTGGTACAGGGCTTCCTCTGTTTGATTGTGCCAATACTCAGGAGGCTCCTGCGCCATCCAGGGAGCCCGAGGTTGCACGCTCACAGTCGCTGCTGTGCTATCGAATCCCTGGACCTGTGTGGTATCAACGTAGCTGACGTAGATGCACCGTGGCTCCCAGATGTCCGGTCCATAAACCACGGTGTCGAAAAACTGCAGCCAGTGTGAGCCTGGGGATGATGGGCACTGAGACCCTGACCTGGGCCCGGGGCTGGCTGGTGGACTGGGAAGGGAGGAGAGCAGGGGTGGTGAAGGGAGAGGGGCGGGGTCCTCCAGCTGAGGGAGCAGGAAGGTCTGGTTAGGCGATGGAGGAGATGCAAAGATGAGGATTTCCAGTGCGGCACCCTGCTCCTCTAAAGGTCATTTCCCACCTGCACAGTTCTGGGTCAGGGGCAAGGCCAGCACCAGCAGCAGAAGGGCAGAGGGTCTAAGTGTCCTCATCCTCCGAGATGAGTGGTATCTCAGCCAGGACCGGTATCGCTTCTCTTTATAACTCTGATGTGGAGGAGGCTGACTGGCTTCTCTAAGAATTCCCAAAGGTGGTGATGTACATCTGGTGGGTTGGGTCATGGAGAGATGGACTTAGAAATAGTCCTGCTTTGGACCCAGTTCTGCGGCCTGGTATCCTGGGATCAATGTCTGAACACAAGTTGCTTTACCCTGACCCCCAACGTCCTGCTTCTGGTCACAACATCCTTGAGTCCTAGCCCAGAGCCTAGAAAGTCAGTAATTCTCAAAGGTTTTGGTGTCAAAATCTGTACATGGCTTAGGCACGGTGTAGCCATCAATGGGGACTGTACACCAGTGGATTACACCAATTCATGTTTGCACGTTAGGAACAAGAGGGTTTGAGGCATTTGGTTCAGTGTGGACATTAATAGCCGCTTTCAATTAAGTAGAATAAACAGAAAGAACTGTTTTCCAAAATGAAACGATGTTGTGCAAAGGTCTTTTTGGCTGCTTAACATTTCTGGTCATTCTTATCTTCATCTTTCCCACTACAAATTGTATGGGTTTTGTTTCCTTTGAATTGCGGAAAAATACAGTCTCATAGACATATTTTTAGGAGAAACAATGTTAAGATTCACTTTTATTTGTATGTATTTTTGTGTGTCTCTGTGTGTATGCAAGGAGTATGAATTCATAAGACCCAGAAGAGGTATTGGGAAACCCTGGACTGGAGTTACAGGAACTTGTGCTGGGAAATCAATTCAGGTCCTCTGCAAGGGCAGCAAGGGCACTTCATGGCTGAACCATCTCCCCAGGCCCAGCAGAAATAGTCTCATGAACATCTCCAAATAACTGTAGTTTTCTTTTGAGGCAGGGTCTCAGTGTGAAGCCCTGGCTGGCCTGGAAGTAGCTATGTACACCAGAATGACCTAGAACTCAGAGATCGGCCTGCTCCTGGCTCGAGATTCCTGGGATTAAAGCAATGTACCAACAGAATGGGCTAATTGTGAATTGTTTTCTCATTGATACATCACCAAGTTGGGACAGGTGGTACTTTCTCAAGATTCTTTACACTGTGGACTCAAAACACCACTGAGTCCTCCTCATCTGCTGCGTCCACGTGCAGAGGGGAGTCTTGTATATTGACTGGATGCTATGTGAATGAGTCTTATTTTAAAGTAGGGCATCTTTGACCAACTCCTTTAAGTACTAGTAATCAAAAACTCAGTCTTTAATCTGGTCACACATTTCATAGGAAGTTTTGGAAGCCTTAAGAAGTCTTAACTGATGGTGAAGAGCTCAAGAGCTGAAATCACTAATGCTATCTTGAGAGCTTAGATTTTATCTTTGTTGGAGTTGACTAGGGAAGGGCAGTGGACGATGAATTAGCTTTTACACTTTTTGTGGTGGAGGAGGAAGACAATACACCTCTAACCATAATGCGAAGGACGGGCAGGAAGAAAGTCTCCACCAGCTGTGTGGCGCAGGGGATGCAGGTGCAACAGTTTGAGAAGTAGTTGTTTAGCAAGGCGGTTTCTGTTTTCAGCTTCCTGGGAGGAGGCCCACTTCTTGTGAACGAGGGGAGTGTAGACTGGCTGGTGTATAGTTCTGTGAAGTTAGCAAGAACCACTGTTCCTGCCATTTCCAGTGATGCCTCTGAGTTCAGTCCTGGTCAGCGGCTCAGGCCACAGGGCTGGACGCTGTCCTAAGATGATGTCCTTTCAGCACTCGGCCTCCAGAGATCTGGCTGGAGCTGAGGTTTTCCATTACAGAGCTTGGAACAAGCTTCTGGAGATTCCTTAGTGACAACGTGTTTTCTGATCTCTTATTTATGGCCTTCCCTCTGCTGCTGGCAAGAGTTAGTCAATGGCTTAGCTAGAGCAGTGGTCCTCAACCCTCTGAATGCTGTTCCCCTTAATATGGTTCATCTTGTCGTGGTGACGGTTAACCACAAAACTGTTTTCCTTGCTGATCCATAGCTGTAACTTTGCTCCTGTTATAAATTGCATATTTTTGGAGATGGAAGTTTGCCAAAGGGGTCACGATCCACAGGTTGAGAACTGCTGATCTAGAGGGGTATGGTTGGGTCATTGTTGAGAACTCGGCCATATTTAAGTATGGAAGTCTATGGAATTCTAATTTCTCTTTGATTTTTTTAAATTGACATGGATTCAGTGAACATAAGGCTATGACACTTCTCCAGACCATTTTATTGTTTGTATTAAAAATATTCTCTGACAATGTATTAGCATTATTCTTCCAATGAAACAGGGCAGGATGGGGCATGCCGTTATCCTAGCACTCGGGAAGCAGAGGAGGTCAAGGCTTTCCTGAGTTACAGGAGATTGTTTTCTCAAAAGAATAATAAAATTCACATAGTAATTTTATATGTTCTGTCTACAAGTCTCATGTGATAAATTACTACACTCTTTTCTAGACATGGATAATAGACAGTGGTCTGGGTATCATGGCAACCCAGGTCAGCACACTTGGGAGGTGGAGGCAGGAGGATTAGGGTCAAGGCCGTGAAGATCCATGATGGAGGGGAACACACATGCACAGTCTGATAGACTCTCCAAAGAACGTACTGGGGAAGTTGGACAATAGCCATCAGGAGAGGTGAGTGATGACCAGAAATCTCTAGTTTATATAGCAAAAATAAAAAACAAATAAATAAATTAGAGGAAATGTTAGAGAACAGACAGGGAAAGGTCCTCCTGCCACGTACTTAAACTAAACTGCATGTCAGGATCCTAAAGATGAACTTAGTGGGTATCCGGGAGTCACTGACCTCTTTGGCCCTCTTCCCTGTTCCCAAATCTCCTTTTTCTCCTTTGCTCTGTCCTCACCACTTCAATAGGCTTATTGTAAATGCGTGGCCATGACTAGCTTATTAGGGCTGTCAGAAGTCAGGTTTTGACCCCTACAGAATTCTGTCGTCAGCACCACAAAGAGTCCTGTGTTCCGGTTCCTTCATGTGAAGCAGTGACAGACAGAAACATCCTCTGCTGCTGTCAGAGATGAGGGACACACAAAGGAGAGTGACCCCAGGCTCGTGTGCAGTGCTGAGAACAGGTTTAACTCTGTAGAGTAGGGAACAAAACCTGATGGGGCTGGTACACACTGCACAGGCACACAAGAAAATCTGCCAGGAATAGTTGCGGTGATTTCGACAAAACCATCAGAAGCCGTGAGTGATGGCTAGAATCCTGTAGCGTGTTATCAAAATATGAAATGAAACTTTACAAGGCAGAAGGAAAAAGTGTAGCATAAATAATGAAAACCCAGAGACAGATCAGAAAAGCAATGTGGCAGTCACTGGTTGTTACCTTTACCTCAGCCTGAATGGACTATCCTTGCTTCCAGGAATCTCAGAATGAGACTGAGCTGAGACCTATCTCCTCCCATTTTATATTCCTCTCTACTGCTGGGATTAAAGGCGTGCACCACCACCGCCCAGCCTCTATGGCTAACTAGTGTGGCTGCTGGGGTTAAAGGTGTGTGCAACCACTGCCTGGCCTGTATGGCCTCTAGTGTGGCTGCTTTGCATTCTTCAGGCAAAGTTTATTTATTAAAACCCAAATAATATACCACTATAAAAAAGTCCCAAGTTCACGAAGGGATTTGGTGGGTCTAGAGAGCACCTTCTCCTAGTAGAAGGGACCAGGGCTATGGGAAGACAGAAGCTCCCTGAAAATCTTCATTGCTCTCTCAGTAACAGATATTTTAAGGTGGGAGAGAGGGGGCAAGGGAGACAAGAGTTGCAAACAGCCACAGCAGGAGAGCAGGAGAGATTCTGGAAATCCATCTCCCTTCAGTACCCAACCAGAGTAGTGGCCAAGTGCTGTTTTTCAAAGATTTCTGCCGAGCTGGTGACTGGTTAGCCCCAGACCCTCCAGTAACTGCACTCTTGGGAGAGTCAGAGCGTGGGCATGGGAATATGTGCTGGAACCTGGCAGGGACGTTGGACTGGAACATGAAGAATTCAGCGTGGTAGAAATCTCCTAGGCTCAGAGTCTGCTCAGACCATTAACACAGGTGGCCAAGTATGGCCTCACTAACGTCAGAAAGGTCCTCACGGGGGCCAGGTCAGTATCCAGACTGCCCAGGGCATGGCTAGTGTGTGAGCAGTACCCGAGCCCCAACCCATGAAGGACTGCCTCGTGGTAGAACACTGTCTCTAGTGATGTGAAATTGCACAGAATTGCCCGGTGTGCAGATGTCTGGGAACCCAGGAAGGAACACCAAGGGCATCAAGGCTGCAAGCAGCAAGCAGGTGAGACTGTATTCAGACTTCGTACCCTACACAGTTCTCGTTCTCTCTCTCTCTCTCTCTCTCTCTCTCTCTCTCTCTCTCATACTCCTCCTCTCTCATACACTTGGTTTCACACTGCCAGTGAACTGCTACCACAGACCATGCATTTGGTGCAGCACACACAGATTCCATAAGGTTATCGCACGTAATTTTCTTTATGGATTTTACTCAGTTCTAGTACATGAATGAATCATCCACCCTGGCAAGAAATTGCAAAACCATATCCTCATCCTTTCTTTCAAAAAGGAAGGATGACATTATAGTTTAATGAAATCTTAAGTTCCATCAGTAGTGGAGACTTCTAAGCCAGCCTCTGCTGGAAGAGAGGGAGGGCTGGAAACAGAGAGGCTCAGCGTAGGGAGGTCTCAGTGCTCTGGACTGGACTGGGTTCCTCCCTTGAGAACACAGCACTGATGGGAGACAGATACTCAGACACGATCAGATGCCGAGTGCAGAATGAAAAGCCAGGAGCTCTGGAAGGAACAGTGGGAAAGGGAGGACCAGAGCAAATTCTCTATGGTTCAGTCCAACGCAAGGCTCTGTCTCATCCTGTAAAGGGAAGAAGAAGAAATAAATTCACATCGGGGTCCGTGGGTGGTGACACTCTGCGGAGACCATCACTTGCTCAAACTGCCTCAGTCCTGAGAATCAGGACAACCCAGAACATTACCTATGACTCTGCCCCTGTCCCATAGGCCCTGCAGGGGCAAATCTGTATAAAGCTTGACAGAAGCCTCTGCATCCTGGCCTTGGTCTTGTCTGGGAAAAAGCGAAACATGACCTGATCAAATCAGATAGAAGATGGGACTAATGGAGGGGTAATAGCAGTCTACCCAAATCTCCGGAATCAGGCCCCACGTACGTACTATCGGCCTGAACAGAGGTTCCTCATATTTGACCTTTGTGAGAATCCAGGTCAGAAGCAGATTCATGCGAGGTTCAGAGTGCCAACCCCCAATCCTTATCTCTCAGAAGTTTCCAGAAGTGTAACTGCAAACCCAGGGAAGGATGAGGAAACACAATGCAATGTTGTACATGGAGAGGAATAACTGGCCTCCGGGGTGTCTGTTACTGGCAGGGACCTTCTCCATAACTCTGCTGCGAGTCTGAGCTCTATTATCTGCAGCATACATCATTTTCTACACGCTTTACAAGGGAGTAAATCTCTGCAGGCAGGCCCCAGCTGAGTGAGCACTTCGGTGTGGATATCTCTCTCATCTTATGGGCCGGGGCATGTACATAGCCCGGCTTGAAATCCCCTGAGAGACGAGATCTCAGACCCTGCCCCTTCCTTATCTTCATTCCTCCTCTTCCACATCAGACGTGATAAATCTTGTTACCTTACTGTCTGTAGTCCAGGAGTTCAGGTCCTCCTTCAGGGTGCCACATCTGTGACCAGAGTAAGTAACTGTCGGTACCCTCAGGGACAGCGCCTTTTGTGCCCAAGTACAGCCATGTGCATTCTTTAGGTTGTAATATCCTGGTCCTGCCGTTGTTGTCAGATTTGCTACAAGTTAGCACCTTACACAAAGTCAGACTCGCCTTCACGCAACTGCCCCAAGACCTTTTTAGGGTCTAAAGTGCACCCAAAACTGGGTCTGGTCACTAAGTCCCTCCAGGTTCCAGAGTCTCCACAGGTAAGTTTGATGGGGACTCTTCCTTAGATAAAGGGTGACTTGCCTCTGTCTGTCAGGACATGGAGGGGTCCTGACCTTTGAACCAGGGTCACTCACCGGCAGAACTCTGGTTATAGAAGCTGAGCAATTTCCTCAATTTTTCTTTGAAACCTTGTGTGATTTCGAGGGCTTTCTGTGGCTGTTTTTCCCTACCACCTCTTCTCCACTATGGGGCCCAGTGGCGTGGCCCTGTTTTTGTGGAAGCTCACAAACTGAGTGTCATCCATACAGCAGCAACAGAAGGCCATCACACAGAAACTATATTAATTACAACAATGTTTGACCAATGGTTCAGGCATATCCCCAGCTTGCTCTTACATCTTAAATTAATCTATTAATCTAAAGCTCCAAAACTACAGAGAAACCCTGTTTCCAAAAACAAAAAAAAAAAAGAATTTCCTCTCAATGTGAATGTAGCGAACTGAATGTAGGTAGCCTGTAGGAACCTGCTCCTGCAAGGTCAGCTAGGGTCTCTGGATAAGGGATCCTCGAGGCCAAAGAAAAGTCAGAAGACAGGATAGAATTGGGAGGTCTGTCTGGTTGTACCAAAGCAGCCAAACAGCCCAGAGTTTATTTCAGAGCTTGCTTATATCCAAGAGCAGAGCAAAGCACAGCACAGATGTCAGTCAGTGTCTAACTGCAGGACCATTCCTGTCCTTGAGTGAGCAGCCTCCTCTCCAACAGGTGCTTGCTTCTCGGAAGCAGCCTCAGTTTCTATCTTGATGTTCCTGGGTTTTGTCGTCAGCAGTATACGGTCTACTAGATAGAGTGTTCTTTTCTCACAGGCTAAATCAGAAGTCTCTCACAGCCCTCAAGTTTATAGGAAAAAGTAGAGCAGGCGAGCTTGAACTCAAATGACTCCTTTAAGCCAGAAATGACTCCAGATGGAAACTGAGTCACACGTGGGCTCCCACAGTAGCCCCTGTGTCAATCTAGTGAGTTGTCAAAGGTAAAAATGTACATTTAAATTAGTGTGGTGGCCCAGGCTTTCAATCTCAGCCCTCAGGGGACAGAGGCATGGGGATACCTGTGAGTTCCTGGTGAGCTCATCGGAAGATGCTAATAAAAATCTTCCCCCTCCCTCTGACTGGAGTGGCTACGCTCTTTAGATCACCAAAGTCGGAATCCTAAAAGTCTGGGAGCGCACAGGAGCCGGTGTGTCCTACTCTATGGTTTCTACCGCCCTCTGCTGGCGTGAATTGATAACTGCAGCCCAACATTCATAGACACATCAGCATACAAATGTGTGTGTATACATGTGTGTGTGCACGTGTGTGTATATATATACAAAAAATTAAAAAATGAATCTAAAGGTATTCTTTTTAAAAAGATTTATTTATTATATATACAATATTCTGTCTGTGTGTATGTCTGCAGGCCAGAAGAGGGCACAAGACCTCATTACAGATGGTTGTGAGTCACCATGTGGTTGCCGGGAATTGAACTCAGGACCTTTGGAAGAACAGGCAATGCTCTTAACCACTGAGCCATCTCTCCAGGCCTCTAAAGGTATTCTTCCTGTGTATTTCTGTGAATCTGCATTGCTTGCATTGCACATAAAACTAAAAGGTTAAAGAGAAGAACCCAAAGGACCACTAGTAAGAAAGACCAGGATAAGGACAGGCAGACATGAAAATAAACATCTATTATTTCCACCATATCATTGTATTTCGGAAAATAGCTGTTCCTTTTTGTAAATATTCTGCTTACATGTGCTCTATCATTAATGTCCTCAGTAAGGCAAGTGTTCCAAAATCCCCTGTTCCTAACGCAGTGAGCATAGATTGATATAATCCACACAAGCGTGAGTCCCTTTGACGGCCAATCAACTTTCAAGACTCTGTAAACATCTTGACATGTGAATGATGGAGAATTGATGACACCATGGCTTCTGCACTGGACTCGGAAGTATATTGTGACCAGGATGAGGGCAACAAAGATCAGGGTGAGCGACCTGTTCCCAGACACCGCTCCCAGCATGCTAGGTCAGAGAGCTGGAACTCAGTCAGGAAAGCAGGGCCCAGGAGATTCCTCTGCCTGGAGTTCACCTTTCCGTGACCCAATCTCACTGCTTCACTACCACTGGGAATTCTTAGAGAAGCCAATCAGCCTCATCCACATCAAGATTATAAAACCAACACAGACTGGCAGGACTCGGAGTCCAGTCTTCAAGCAAGATGAAGACATTTGTTCCCGAGGCTCTCCTCCTGATGCTGGCAGCCACCCTGGCTCTGACCAGGCACCCAGAGGGTGAGTGTGGGGGCCAGGAGGGAAGGGACCTAACCTGGGAAACAAAAGGACTCCACCCCCAAGGGTGCCACACGGGGAAGTCTGTCTCTTTCTTAACCCACCCACAATCTTCCATTCCCTTTCCCATTTTGCATCGGGGCCCCCAATCTGCTTTTCTTAGACCTAGATGCAGAGCAGCACATCTAGGGTCCTAGGTAGGGGGTTGAGATCTCAAGGCCCACTGCCTCTAGGTTCACACTCGATGTACTATTTCCAAACTCTCCTCACCTGGCCTGGCCTCATGGAGCCCCAGTTCGTCATGGTTGCCTTTGTGGATGACGTGCGGTTTGAAAGATTCAACAGCAAAGCTCAGCCTCCGAGGATGGAGCACTGCGCGCTGTGGGTGGATCAGCAGAGGCCAGAGTACTGGGACGGGAGGACACAGCTGATCCTGGAACAAAGCCAAATGTTCAGAGAAACGCTGAAGGAAATGCTTCAAGTCTACCAACTTAGTGAAACTGGTGAGAGAGCCCAGAGAAGAAATCCCGTAATTTCATGCTCCCAATGGGGTGGCCCCAGTGAAATGTGATCCATGGAGGCCAGGCTGAAGAGGGACACTGACCCGGTTTTCTGTACAGTTTAAGTCCAAATCCAGTCATTTAGAAAGGCCATATGGGAGGGAACAAGCCACTGGAGGGCCCCACCAAGGAACCTGGCCTGAGGTTGTGGCTGAGAGTGAGGGTTTGGCCAGGATATCACACAATCTAGAATCTGTATGGCTGTGATTTGCTGTCTGGATCATACTCCAGTCACGGACAATACAAATTATCCTTCAACGGCCACAATTACATCGTCCTGAACGAGGACCTCAGAACCTGGACCTCCGTGGGCAAGGCAGCTGAGATGCTCAGGCGTAAGTGGGAGGAGTCAGACTTTGCACAAGTAGTCAAGACTTACTTGGAGGAGGAGCTGGACTACAGGAGGAAGATTTTGCTGAGAACAGGTAAGAACAGATACGGCCCCATCTGCTCTGAGACAGGAGGCCCTGTCCCCTGAGGATTTCTCCTCAGCGGGGAGCAGCTGGCATACTAACTCAGTCTTGCATCACCGGGGAAAGAGTGTCATGGGTTTTCTAATTCAACAAGAGAGAGGGACTCTCTAGAGGACTAGGCCTTCTCTCAGGGCAGTTCAATCAGTCAGTTAACAGCATTTCCCTTCCCTATCCGCATTGAGAATCATGACCTCTCTCAAGCCAGTTCCCTGCCCATGTACTTTGGAGGTCTGTCCCCATCAGTCAGAACCAGAAGTCCATATTCTTAGAATGAGATCTGGAGTCTCCTCCTCTGCGCTGGCTCATGCTGATTGAAACTTTCCAAGGAATAAATTACCCCATCCTTATCCTGAGATTAGGCTGATGCGTGGCCCCTGTGTTTCTCCTTCAATCTCCTTTCCATTCAAAACAAGGTTACAAGCACATTGATGGGTCCCCAGAAAGAATGCAAAATGACTGAATTTCCCAGTTTGTTGCCCTCAGATATCCCACAAGTACATGTGACTCGTAAGATCAGAGTGGATGGGAAAATCACCCTGAGGTGCTTGGCCCTGAACTTCTACCCTGCTGAGATCACCCTGACCTGGCAGAGGGATGGGAGCAACCAGACTCTGGATATAGAGCTGGTGGAGACCAGGCCTGCAGGGGATGGAACTTTCCAGAAGTGGGCAGCTGTGGTGGTGCCTTCTGGGGAGGAGCAGAGATACACATGCCATGTGTACCATGAGGGGCTGCCTGAGCCCCTCACCCTGAGATGGGGTAAGGACTGGGAGTGAGCGCAGAGCCTATTCTCAGAGAGTGGGAGGTTTGAGGAGAACTGGAACAGGGTCATGGATGATACCTGGAGGTCAGAGGCCTCACTGTCCCTTCCGTTCTCCTGTCAGAGCCTCCTCAGCCCTCGGTCCCCATCATGCCAATTGTGACTGGCCTGGTCCTTGGAGCTGTGCTAATCGGAGCTGTGGTGACTTTTCTGATGTGGAAGAGGAGGACTAAAGGTAAGAAAAGGGCAGGGTCCGAGTTCTTGTCTCTGTGGGTTTATCTAGCCCAAGCTGAGAGTGTTCCCTGCCGCTTGAGAGCGAAGTTTCACCCACACGGTTGCTTGTTCTGTCTTGTGCTGATGCTGACATTAACTCCAGTGTGAAGCATAAGGAAATAATGAACAGATTCGTCCTTGCAGTGGTAGAGGAGGCAGAGATCTGGTCCTCAGCTCTCAGAGGTCAGAGGGGAAGGTCCCTATTAAGGACAGATACGCAGGAGTCCAGTTGGTCCTCTGCAAGGGCAATCTTCCATCATGTTTCCTGATCTTTCTCTGGATCTCTATTCCCAGTACTGGAGATTTCCCTGAGATAGAGACCAGGAGCTTCCTCTAGGCCCTCTAGATCCCGATGCTAGCATGAACTCTAATAAAAGGGATCATTCCCAGGAGTTAAAAGATGAGGCAGCTATGTTCATGCTTGCCAGTCCTTATGCTGGGGGCTCGTGCCTGAGACACCTGTGCCAGTATAGACAGGAGCTCATGGAGGTTCTCAGCCAGCCCACACCTCCTCGTTTACTTCATCTCCAGAGGCTTCCTCTGGTCTTGTTTCTCTTTCCCCAGGGAGGTAAAGTTTTAGGATGTCCAGCCTTCTGTTGCAGCTTTAAAAAGTGACACCCTCAAGGGCCTGGTGTGGGACAGGGACAGTTTGTGTGTGTGATGGGCTGTTCAGAATATCACCCTGATATTCAGACACTGATCTGAATTTCTTCCTTGTTCTTTTCTTCTATAGGATAAGACAGCTGGACTGAGCCTAACAGAATTTGCTCTGGTTCTCCTCCCACTCTGGCCTCAAGACCTTATGCCTTCTCTTTCTATATGTGACGATGGCTATGTGTCTGTTTCCTCTGAGCAAAATGTAAGCGGGTGTTGAGATCAGCCAAGCCTTGAGCAACAGCAAGTCCCGCCCCCAACCTTTGTGTCTTCCCCAGTCATCTTCTTCAACAGGGGCAGGACTGGGAACCCCAGTGGCCTATCGTGCTTTAGTTTTCAATGAGTTACAACTCCAAGCTTCTCCTTTTTTTTTTTTTTAAAGGTTTCTCTATGTAGCCCTGTGTCCTTTGGAAAGAGCTCCGTAGACCAGGCTGACCTTGAACTCACTGAGATCTCTCACCTCTCAGTCCAGAGTGCTGAGATAAAAGGTGTGAGCCACCACCACCAAATACTTCTGTTTTTAATTAAGCATTTTTTTTTATGGTTGTGCAGCTTCTTGCCAGAGTGGGTGATTGATTAGTGTCCCAAAGATGAGTGAAAGGTGATGGAGAAAATAAAGGCTCGGAATCTTACGGAATTCATGCGTGCTATGCTAAGTCTATTGCCTAGCGTGACAGCTGGAAACGGTGTGGAGTTGTGTGGCCTGGGCTGTGCACAGCTGTAGCTCAGAACACCCTGGGCTCTCACGCAGTCTCCTCCCAGCTGCCCCCAAATGATTCCTCCTGTTAAAACAATGGAACTCTGTCTTAATCAGGGCTCTGGCAACTCCTTCTCACAGGGTGGGGATGCTCTATGGATACACGAACTCCCTTTAGGAACTCAGGACATTTTCCTTATTCTGTTTTGTAAAATTTCCTACTTCGCTTTGCTAATATTTTCAGACATGTCTGGTCATCACCCACCACTCCAGACAGTTGTTACTGACAAACTGTATATCCCCTGTGGATTCTAGAGGGCTGTGGCTGTGTGTCCTGTTGTCCTGCATCCTGAGGAGGTGGACATCCCAGGCTCCTCTGTTTTTGTTTCTGGCATTTACAGGGAATGTGGCTGCTGTCATTCTCTCCAGGATCACCCCCACACTCTCACCGCAACATAGATGTGTCTTTCCTTGTCCTTTGAGGCCCATAAACCCTTGACTCCAGGAACCTCTGTGGTGTTGTCATCTGATATTTTAGGGTCAAAGCCTGCTTTCTGACGGGTATAATAGGCTAGGGTTGACCATCACAGTAGAATAATTGAACACAATTACAGTGGAAAGGGCAGAGAAAGGAATTTATTAAATGCGGCCCTCGTGGGAAGAGGCACAAACAGGTCCAGTGACTCACCCTGAGTCCCTGGGTTCATCTCTCGGTCCTGACAACCGAAGTTTGATAAAATTTATTGAAATGTACGAGCACCAAAATGCCTCTAAACTTGGTCAACAGTATTCTACATCTGAAAGTAACATTCCATCAATACAACATCCACTCAATGAACAAGACTCTCCAATGACATGGATGAAGAAAACTATGAAGGATTCAATGATGTTTGAGTTCCAGAATGTAGGTAGCACCTACGTCAACCTAGTGAAATATCTAAGATAGAAATCTCCAATTAAACTATGCGGCGACCCATGCTTCTATCTCAGTACTCAGTGGGCAGAGGCATGTGGATGTCTTGCAATCCAAGCCAGGCTAAAAAAAAATATCCCACCCCCACCCTGTGTCTGGAGAGATGGCTACACAGTGGAGATCCCTTGCTTCTCTTGAAGAGGACCAGAGTTGGAGTCCCAGAAGTCTGGCTGCTCACAACCTCCTGAGTACCCTACTCCAAAGATTGCAGCACCCTCTTCTGCCTCACGCCAAAATTTCACACAGACATAGACATACAAACAAATACATGAACAGAAAATAAAAAGAAATTTTAAAAACATTCTTTCTGTATATTCTGTGAAGCTGCATTTCCTACACTGCACATAAAATTAAAAGATTAAAGGGAGAATCAAAGGCACTCCATTGGGAAGATGCGGATAAGGACAGGCAGACATGTAAGCATCTATTATTTTCACCGTATCTTTGTATTTTGGAAAACAGTCACTACGTTCCTAGGCATTGTAGTTATATGAGATTTGTTATTAATGTTCACTGAAGTAAATTTTTCAGAATTCTCAGTTCCTAATTTGGTGAACATGGATTGGGAGTCCACACAGGCATGAGTGCCTTTGAGAGACAATCCATTTCTGAGCCTGCATAGACACACCCTGACATCACCGTGTTTGAGAATAGCCCACTCAACAGACCTTCAGTTAGCAACTCACTGCTCCTAGGATACCAGGTCCCCGAGCTGGCTCCAAGCCAGGAAAGCAGGGCCCTAGAGGTTCCTCTAACATGAATTCATCTTCACCATGACCCAATCCCAATGCTCTCTCTCATTACCCTTGGGAATTCTGAGAGAAGCCAATCGGCCTCTCGCATTTTAAGATCATCAGATGAACACAGATTCTAGCGACTCAGTCTCTGCTCTTTAAACAGGATGAAGACCCTTGCATCCCAGGCTCTCCTCCTGCTGCTCCTGGTCACCCTGGCTCTGACCAAAGGTGAGGGTGGGAATCTGAAGGGAAAAGACCTAACCTGGGAAAGCAAATGGACTCTACCCTTAGGGGTGCAGGTCCAGAGAAGCCTGTCTCCTCCCTAGCCCAGCCAGAAACTTCAGTTCCCTTTCCCAGTTTGCATCCTGTCCTCAGGGCCTCGGCTGTGGACAGGCACGGACTAAGTGGAGGACAGAGATCTAAAGGCCCCCTTGCACCTAGGTTCATACCGGCTGAGCCATTTCCAAACCCTCCTGACCTGGCCCAGCCTCGTGGAATCCCAGTTCATCTCTGCCAGCTATGTGAACGACACACAATTCATGGGATTCAACAGCTGGGCAAAGGGTTTCGGCGTGGAGCACCGGGCACCGTGGGTAGATCAGCAGGAGCCAGAGTATTGGGTGAGGGAGACACTGAGTCTCTTGCAAGAAAAAAAGTTCTTCCGACAAGTAATGAAGAAAGTGCTCCGCATCTATAACCAGAGCATGTCTGGTAGGTGAACCCGAGTCAGAAATCCCAACCCTCCAGCGCCCTTGGGGGTTGTACCAGTGCGCCGTGTCCAAGCTTTATCCCTGGAAAATGTAACCTGTAGAGGCTAGGCTCCAGAGATCCACGAGACACCGAGAGGGCTTTCTGAGCAGTTTAAGTTCACTTAGAAAGGTAACATGGGAGGGACCGACCCACCAGAGGGCCCCACGAAGGGGCCTGGCCTTGTGGGAGTGGCTGAGAGAGCATGCTTGGCCAGGATATCACACAATCCAGAGGAGGTATGGCTGCGTCGTGCTGCCCGGAGGGTACTTCAGTCGCGGGTTCTACGAATTAACCTTCGGTGGCCAGGATTACATCGCACTGAACGAGGACCTGCGCACCTGGACCTCGGCCGGCAAGGCTGCTAAGAGGATCAGGCAAGAGTGGGAAAAAATAGGGTTTGCAGAAGAGGTGAAGAATTCCTTGAAGGATGAATGCGTTCAGTTGCTCCTGGCACAGCTGGCCTACGGGGAGGAGATTTTGCTGAGAACAGGTAAGGACAGATACTGCCCCATCCTGTCCCCTGAGGATTTCTCCTCAGCAGGGAGCAGATGGAATACTAACTTGCATGCAAGGGAGAAGAGGGCTCTCAAGAGGGTTTCCTGATTCCACGAGAGGGAGGGATTCTCTGGAGGACTCAGCCTTCACTCAGGATAGTTAAGTCCTTCGGTTAAGAGCAGTTCCCTTCCACCTGCCTTATGAATTACAACCTCTGTCAGGCCGGTTCACTATCCACGCACAGTGACTTTGGAGGACTGTCCCCAGTGTTTCTGAGTCTTTCATCTCCATCCAGTCAGAACCAAAAGTCCATGGTTCTAGAAGGAGATCCAGAGTCTCCTGCTCTAAGCTGGTTCATGTTGGTTCTGAAACTTTCCAAGGAATAGATTACCCGATCTGTATCCTGAGTTTAGGCTGCAGCGTGGGGTCTGTAAAACCCATTCAAGCCAACCCTCCCTTCCATTCAACATGAGGAAACACGAGCACTGATGGATCCCTGGGAAGAATGAAAAATGACTGAAGTTTTCGATTATTTCCCTCAGACTCTCCCAAAATCCTTGTAACCCATAAAGTCAGAACTGACAGAAATATCACCCTGAGGTGCTTGGCCCTGAACTTCTACCCTGCTGAGATCACCCTGACCTGGCAGAGGGATGGGAGCAACCAGACTCTGGATATAGAGCTGGTGGAGACCAGGCCTGCAGGGGATGGAAGCTTCCAGAAGTGGGCAGCTGTGGTGGTGCCTTCTGGGGAGGAGCAGAGATACACATGCCATGTGTACGTACCATGAGGGGCTGCCTGAGCCCCTCACCCTGAGATGGGGTAAGGACTGGGAGTGAGCGCAGAGCCTATTCTCAGAGAGTGGGAGGTTTGAGGAGAACTGGAACAGGGTCATGGATGATACCTGGAGGTCAGAGGCCTCACTGTCCCTTCCGTTCTCCTGTCAGAGCCTCCTCAGCCCTCGGTCCCCATCATGCCAATTGTGACTGGCCTGGTCCTTGGAGCTGTGCTAATCGGAGCTGTGGTGACTTTTCTGATGTGGAAGAGGAGGACTAAAGGTAAGAAAAGGGCAGGGTCCGAGTTCTTGTCTCTGTGGGTTTATCTAGCCCAAGCTGAGAGTGTTCCCTGCCGCTTGAGAGCGAAGTTTCACCCACACGGTTGCTTGTTCTGTCTTGTGCTGATGCTGACATTAACTCCAGTGTGAAGCATAAGGAAATAATGAACAGATTCGTCCTTGCAGTGGTAGAGGAGGCAGAGATCTGGTCCTCAGCTCTCAGAGGTCAGAGGGGAAGGTCCCTATTAAGGACAGATACGCAGGAGTCCAGTTGGTCCTCTGCAAGGGCAATCTTCCATCATGTTTCCTGATCTTTCTCTGGATCTCTATTCCCAGTACTGGAGATTTCCCTGAGATAGAGACCAGGAGCTTCCTCTAGGCCCTCTAGATCCCGATGCTAGCATGAACTCTAATAAAAGGGATCATTCCCAGGAGTTAAAAGATGAGGCAGCTATGTTCATGCTTGCCAGTCCTTATGCTGGGGGCTCGTGCCTGAGACACCTGTGCCAGTATAGACAGGAGCTCATGGAGGTTCTCAGCCAGCCCACACCTCCTCGTTTACTTCATCTCCAGAGGCTTCCTCTGGTCTTGTTTCCCCTTCCACTGGGACCTAACGTTTTAGGATGTCCAGCCTTCTGTTGCAGCTTTAAAAAGTGACACCCTCAAGGGCCTGGTGTGGGACAGGGACAGTTTGTGTGTGTGATGGGCTGTTCAGAATATCACCCTGATATTCAGACACTGATCTGAATTTCTTCCTTGTTCTTTTCTTCTATAGGATAAGACAGCTGGACTGAGCCTAACAGAATTTGCTCTGGTTTCTCCTCCCACTCTGGCCTCAAGACCTTATGCCTTCTCTTTCTATATGTGACGATGGCTATGTGTCTGTTTCCTCTGAGCAAAATGTAAGCGGGTGTTGAGATCAGCCAAGCCTTGAGCAACAGCAAGTCCCGCCCCCAACCTTTGTGTCTTCCCCAGTCATCTTCTTCAACAGGGGCAGGACTGGGAACCCCAGTGGCCTATCGTGCTTTAGTTTTCAATGAGCTACAACTCCAAGCTTCTCCTTTTTTTTTTTTTTTAAAGGTTTCTCTATGTAGCCCTGTGTCCTTTGGAAAGAGCTCCGTAGACCAGGCTGACCTTGAACTCACTGAGATCTCTCACCTCTCAGTCCAGAGTGCTGAGATAAAAGGTGTGAGCCACCACCACCAAATACTTCTGTTTTTAATTAAGCATTTTTTTTATGGTTGTGCAGCTTCTTGCCAGAGTGGGTGATTGATTAGTGTCCCAAAGATGAGTGAAAGGTGATGGAGAAAATAAAGGCTTGGAATCTTACGGAATTCATGCGTGCTATGCTAAGTCTATTGCCTAGCGTGACAGCTGGAAACGGTGTGGAGTTGTGTGGCCTGGGCTGTGCACAGCTGTAGCTCAGAACACCCTGGGCTCTCACGCAGTCTCCTCCCAGCTGCCCCCAAATGATTCCTCCTGTTAAAACAATGGAACTCTGTCTTAATCAGGGCTCTGGCAACTCCTCCTCACAGGGTGGGGATGCTCTATGGACACACGAACTCCCTTTAGGAACTCAGGACATTTTCCTTATTCTGTTTTGTAAAATTTCCTACTTCGCTTTGCTAATATTTTCAGACATGTCTGGTCATCACCCACCACTCCAGACAGTTGTTACTGACAAACTGTATATCCCCTGTGGATTCTAGAGGGCTGTGGCTGTGTGTCCTGTTGTCCTGCATCCTGAGGAGGTGGACATCCCAGGCTCCTCTGTTTTTGTTTCTGGCATTTACAGGGAATGTGGCTGCTGTCATTCTCTCCAGGATCACCCCCACACTCTCACCGCAACATAGATGTGCCTTTCCTTGTCCTTTGAGGCCCATAAACCCTTGACTCCAGGAACCTCTGTGGTGTTGTCATCTGATATTTTAGGGTCAAAGCCTGCTTTCTGACAGGTATAATAGGCTAGGGTTGACCATCACAGTAGAATAATTGAACACAATTACAGTGGAAAGGGCAGAGAAAGGAATTTATTAAATGCGGCCCTCGTGGGAAGAGGCACAAACAGGTCCAGTGACTCACCCTCAGTCCCTGGGTTCATCTCTCGGTCCTGACAACCGAAGTTTGATAAAATTTATTGAAATGTACGAGCACCAAAATGCCTCTAAACTTGGTCAACAGTATTCTACATCTGAAAGTAACATTCCATCAATACAACATCCACTCAATGAACAAGACTCTCCAATGACATGGATGAAGAAAACTATGAAGGATTCAATGATGTTTGAGTTCCAGAATGTAGGTAGCACCTACGTCAACCTAGTGAAATATCTAAGATAGAAATCTCCAATTAAACTATGCGGCGACCCATGCTTCTATCTCAGTACTCAGTGGGCAGAGGCATGTGGATGTCTTGCAATCCAAGCCAGGCTAAAAAAAAATATCCCACCCCCACCCTGTGTCTGGAGAGATGGCTACACAGTGGAGATCCCTTGCTTCTCTTGAAGAGGACCAGAGTTGGAGTCCCAGAAGTCTGGCTGCTCACAACCTCCTGAGTACCCTACTCCAAAGATTGCAGCACCCTCTTCTGCCTCACGCCAAAATTTCACACAGACATAGACATACAAACAAATACATGAACAGAAAATAAAAAGAAATCTTAAAAACATTCTTTCTGTATATTCTGTGAAGCTGCATTTCCTACACTGCACATAAAATTAAAAGGTTAAAGGGAGAATCAAAGGCACTCCATTGGGAAGATGCGGATAAGGACAGGCAGACATGTAAGCATCTATTATTTTCACCGTATCTTTGTATTTTGGAAAACAGTTACTACGTTCCTAGGCATTGTAGTTATATGAGATTTGTTATTAATGTTCACTGAAGTAAATTTTTCAGAATTCTCAGTTCCTAATTTGGTGAACATGGATTGGGAGTCCACACAGGCATGAGTGCCTTTGAGAGACAATCCATTTCTGAGCCTGCATAGACACACCCTGACATCACCGTGTTTGAGAATAGCCCACTCAACAGACCTTCAGTTAGCAACTCACTGCTCCTAGGATACCAGGTCCCCGAGCTGGCTCCAAGCCAGGAAAGCAGGGCCCTAGAGGTTCCTCTAACATGAATTCATCTTCACCATGACCCAATCCCAATGCTCTCTCTCATTACCCTTGGGAATTCTGAGAGAAGCCAATCGGCCTCTCGCATTTTAAGATCATCAGATGAACACAGATTCTAGCGACTCAGTCTCTGCTCTTTAAACAGGATGAAGACCCTTGCATCCCAGGCTCTCCTCCTGCTGCTCCTGGTCACCCTGGCTCTGACCAAAGGTGAGGGTGGGAATCTGAAGGGAAAAGACCTAACCTGGGAAAGCAAATGGACTCTACCCTTAGGGGTGCAGGTCCAGAGAAGCCTGTCTCCTCCCTAGCCCAGCCAGAAACTTCAGTTCCCTTTCCCAGTTTGCATCCTGTCCTCAGGGCCTCGGCTGTGGACAGGCACGGACTAAGTGGAGGACAGAGATCTAAAGGCCCCCTTGCACCTAGGTTCATACCGGCTGAGCCATTTCCAAACCCTCCTGACCTGGCCCAGCCTCGTGGAATCCCAGTTCATCTCTGCCAGCTATGTGAACGACACACAATTCATGGGATTCAACAGCTGGGCAAAGGGTTTCGGCGTGGAGCACCGGGCACCGTGGGTAGATCAGCAGGAGCCAGAGTATTGGGTGAGGGAGACACTGAGTCTCTTGCAAGAAAAAAAGTTCTTCCGACAAGTAATGAAGAAAGTGCTCCGCATCTATAACCAGAGCATGTCTGGTAGGTGAACCCGAGTCAGAAATCCCAACCCTCCAGCGCCCTTGGGGGTTGTACCAGTGCGCCGTGTCCAAGCTTTATCCCTGGAAAATGTAACCTGTAGAGGCTAGGCTCCAGAGATCCACGAGACACCGAGAGGGCTTTCTGAGCAGTTTAAGTTCACTTAGAAAGGTAACATGGGAGGGACCGACCCACCAGAGGGCCCCACGAAGGGGCCTGGCCTTGTGGGAGTGGCTGAGAGAGCATGCTTGGCCAGGATATCACACAATCCAGAGGAGGTATGGCTGCGTCGTGCTGCCCGGAGGGTACTTCAGTCGCGGGTTCTACGAATTAACCTTCGGTGACCAGGATTACATCGCACTGAACGAGGACCTGCGCACCTGGACCTCGGCCGGCAAGGCTGCTAAGAGGATCAGGCAAGAGTGGGAAAAAATAGGGTTTGCAGAAGAGGTGAAGAATTCCTTGAAGGATGAATGCGTTCAGTTGCTCCTGGCACAGCTGGCCTACGGGGAGGAGATTTTGCTGAGAACAGGTAAGGACAGATACTGCCCCATCCTGTCCCCTGAGGATTTCTCCTCAGCAGGGAGCAGATGGAATACTAACTTGCATGCAAGGGAGAAGAGGGCTCTCAAGAGGGTTTCTTGATTCCACGAGAGGGAGGGATTCCCTGGAGGACTCAGCCTTCACTCAGGATAGTTAAGTCCTTCGGTTAAGAGCAGTTCCCTTCCACCTGCCTTATGAATTACAACCTCTGTCAGGCCGGTTCACTATCCACGCACAGTGACTTTGGAGGTCTGCCCCCAGTGTTTCTGAGTCTTTCATCTCCATCCAGTCAGAACCAAAAGTCCATGATTCTAGAAGGAGATCCAGAGTCTCCTGCTCTAAGCTGGTTCATGTTGGTTCTGAAACTTTCCAAGGAATAGATTACCCGATCTGTATCCTGAGTTTAGGCTGCAGCGTGGGGTCTGTAAAACCCATTCAAGCCAACCCTCCCTTCCATTCAACATGAGGAAACACGAGCACTGATGGATCCCCGGGAAGAATGAAAAATGACTGAAGTTTTCGATTATTTCCCTCAGACTCTCCCAAAATCCTTGTAACCCATAAAGTCAGAACTGACAGAAATATCACCCTGAGGTGCTTGGCCCTGAACTTCTACCCTGCTGAGATCACCCTGACCTGGCAGAGGGATGGGAGCAACCAGACTCTGGATATAGAGCTGGTGGAGACCAGGCCTGCAGGGGATGGAAGCTTCCAGAAGTGGGCAGCTGTGGTGGTGCCTTCTGGGGAGGAGCAGAGATACACATGCCATGTGTACCATGAGGGGCTCCCTGAGCCCCTCACCCTGAGATGGGGTAAGGACTGGGAGTGAGCACAGAGCCTGTTCTCAGAGAGTGGGAGGTTTGAGGAGAACTGGAACAGGGTCATGGATGATACCTGGAGGTCAGAGGCCTCACTGTCCCTTCCGTTCTCCTGTCAGAGCCTCCTCAGCCCTCGGTCCCCATCATGCCAATTGTGACTGGCCTGGTCCTTGGAGCTGTGCTAATCGGAGCTGTGGTGACTTTTCTGATGTGGAAGAGGAGGACTAAAGGTAAGAAAAGGGCAGGGTCCGAGTTCTTGTCTCTGTGGGTTTATCTAGCCCAAGCTGAGAGTGTTCCCTGCCGCTTGAGAGCGAAGTTTCACCCACACGGTTGCTTGTTCTGTCTTGTGCTGATGCTGACATTAACTCCAGTGTGAAGCATAAGGAAATAATGAACAGATTCGTCCTTGCAGTGGTAGAGGAGGCAGAGATCTGGTCCTCAGCTCTCAGAGGTCAGAGGGGAAGGTCCCTATTAAGGACAGATACGCAGGAGTCCAGTTGGTCCTCTGCAAGGGCAATCTTCCATCATGTTTCCTGATCTTTCTCTGGATCTCTATTCCCAGTACTGGAGATTTCCCTGAGATAGAGACCAGGAGCTTCCTCTAGGCCCTCTAGATCCCGATGCTAGCATGAACTCTAATAAAAGGGATCATTCCCAGGAGTTAAAAGATGAGGCAGCTATGTTCATGCTTGCCAGTCCTTATGCTGGGGGCTCGTGCCTGAGACACCTGTGCCAGTATAGACAGGAGCTCATGGAGGTTCTCAGCCAGCCCACACCTCCTCATTTACTTCATCTCCAGAGGCTTCCTCTGGTCTTGTTTCCCCTTCCACTGGGAGCTAACGTTTTAGGATGTCCAGCCTTCTGTTGCAGCTTTAAAAAGTGACATTTGCAAGGGCCTGGTGTGTGACAGGGAGAGGTCAGAGGAAAGCCCCTGGGGCCTGGGGACTCTAGGGATTGGGGCCGTTTGGATGTGTGATGAGCTGCTCAGAATATCACCATCTAAGATACTGATCTGAATTTCTTCCTTGGTCTTTTCTCCTACAGGATAGGACAGCTGGACTGAGCCTAACAGGATTTAGGCTGTTTCCCCTTTTCCCACTGTGGCCTCAAGAACTGCTGACTTCGCTTCCTGCATCTGACTGTGACTGTGTCTGTTTCCTGCGAGCGCAGTGTGACCAGGTGATGAGTGCAGCCCTGCCCTGGGCAGCAGTCAGTCCCATCCCCTCACCGATCATTATTCCTTCCCCTGTCACCATCGCTGTTCCCACAGGAGCTGGGCTGGCAGACCTCCAGCTTGTACTGAGATTTAGTTTTCACTGAGCTACAACTTATTCTGTTTTCTTGAAACTAAACATTTTTTATGGTTGTGTAACTTCTTTCACAGTGGGTATTTGATTAGTGTACTAAAGGTGAGTAAAACTTGGAGAAAATAAAGTCTCAGAATCTTCCAGAATCGTGTGTGCTGTGCTAAGTCCATTGCTTCTCTTGAGAGTTGAGGGCTGTGTGGGGACAAGTGAGCCCTGTGTGTGCACCATTACTGCTCCTTCACCCTGGGCTTTCACACAGTCCCTTCCCACCTCTGTCTTCTTGCTAGCTCCTAATCCCTCTCTTTCAATATGCCTGTCCCATCAAAGGATCTCAGGTACGTGCAGGGTCTGCCCAGGGTCTGTGCTGTTCTTTATGTTGGCAGTCAGTCTGTTCAGGCTTGAGTCTGATGTTCCATCAAGAGATGTTTAGATTCCTTGATTTTTCTCAGTTCTGTGATTGGGTCCGGAGTCAATGTCTTCTGTTGTGGACATTCACTGACACAACTGTGGAGTGTTGCTGTCGTTGTCCAACCATGGGTCTCTGTGGTATTCTCACCAAATTTGTCAGAGGCCAAGCCTGGTTTCTGACAGACTAGGGGCTATAATGTGTCAGCAATACCGGCAGGCGGAGTTCTGACAACAGGACTTTTTGCAAAATATCAATTGCCCCTTGTCCTAAATTTCTCCCAACTAGGTGTGTTGCTGTTCTTCCATCCACACAGCTGCCCTCCCCGCAGTTGCCTTTCCCTTTATAACCCAGCCTTTTCTGTTACCTGGTCTTTTTTTTTTTTACTACTCTCCTGGCCAGTCTCTTGGTCCAGGCGGCTCATCTTGGTCTGCAACTGCTCTGGTCTCTCGCCTCCCACACCCGCCCTCCCATGGCTCAGTCTGGTCCTGCTCACTATGGACTCCCCGCTATGTTCCTGTCTCTGGCTCTACTCACCCTTTTATCTATAATACTCTTTCTCCTCCACCGTAGCTGGGAGTATTCATTTCCTTCCTTTTTTAATTTCATCTTTTTTTTTCCCCATTCATCTAGTGTCTTAAATGAGTTCTCTCCCAAGGAACTGAGCTGCTACAAGCCAAGCTGCTGGCCTTGCTCTCCTAATGTTTGTAGGGATCATTTCTTTCTGTTGACTTTGTCACCCTACAAATTTGACCCTAGAGTCTGCTAGTACAGCTGCTGCTTCCCTCTACCTTAGCAAACCCTCCATCTCTCCTTGCCTACTCAGTAAGTGTCCTCTCCCTGACTCCTGGGGTCTACGATGCCCTGGGTTACTCACCACAGGGGCCACTTTCTGCTCACTAAGATACTTGCCCCCTCAACTGGAACTCTCCCTGTCTCCCCAAAGCCCCCCACAGTACAGATCTGCAGCAGTTTCTCCTCCACCTGCTTTAAGCACCTGTCTCTCCCCTTCTACTGGGTAAGCGGCTCCAGGGAACTCTGCTTTTTCTACTTTTACTACAAAAGCCACAGTAGTGAGCCAGGAACTCCTTCACTCTCCCAGTAGGCTCTAATCACAAGGATAAGGGTTGCCTTTCTTCTGTGATATGCTGTATTTTTCTCGCTGACAAGCTTTTCAGTCCACGTGGGGAAGCCCAGATTGAAATTCTTGTCACACGCTTACCGGCATTTATTCCCTGTGCAGAGGAAACTGAGGGCATTTCCCCCACACCCTCCAGACTGACTAGATCACAGAGCCCTCTGCTACCACACTTTCTAACTTCAATATAGAAGACGCAGCCCTCCCAGGTGCCTCCTCCTCCCTACCCTCTTCCTCACTCTGACTCTCAGCCTCTGGTACTCTCCCATGCAGCTCCCCACTCACCAGGGATCTAATAGGTCTCCAGACAAGGAAGAGAGCTTACCTTGCTACCAGGCTCTGAAAGGAGATAAACTCACCAAACAGATTTCAATAAACTTTTTACCATTCCTTTATTTAAAGGTATTTGGTTTGCAATGACTGCTCTCATTAGCCAGCCATCTGTGTTCAATGGTTAGAAAGAAAATGTTTGTTTAAAGGTTATACAAGCTATGAAGATCTAAGAAGGTGTTTTCAGGTGTGTAAATACAATTTGTAAAGGTGTAAGAAAGTGATTTCAAGCATGTAAAATGAGAAATAATTTAGATTTTTCCTCTGTCTGTGCTATTCTGATATTGAGCTTCAAACGTTCAGGGTTTTAACTTTGGAGATTTTAAAGTTCTTTTAGTTGTCTTCTGCGAGAAGACTTGAAAGTGCTTCTGAAACAAATACCTCTTTCTAATCGGAGCATTAGTGACTTTAACAGAAGCACTCTGAGTTCCCAGGCTTTTCTATGACTCACAGGCTGAGTCTCCTGCCTTTCTACCATGTGGATTTCAGTGCAGATTATAAACATGAATAGTGTTAATATATCTAAAACATTCATCTCTTTTTATAAAGTTAAAAGAAATTCTTGTAAGAGTCAGGGAGTTGACTTGAATCCACCTCTCACAAGTCAAAGCCCCCCAGATACGGATTCCTGCTTACTAACAGCCAAAGGCTTCTCCTCTTCTGCCTTTTCTCGAGGGTGGAATCTCTCTCCTCCGCAAACTAACAAGACCATGGGTCTAGATGTTTCAAATGTACACCCAGGATAAAAAACTAAACTAAACTCCTTAGCTTTACCTTCTCTCCGAGGTCTATCTGTCCCAACAGATTTCACAGCTGCAGACCCTGCAGCAACTCCACAGCTCCAGGTGCTTCCGCAGAATATGCATTCAAGTTGTGGCCTGCATTTCAGCGTTCCTGTCCAACCCCCCAAAAATGATACTGCAACATCAACAGGAAGTAGTCATAGGAAAGACTTGTTAACAGCAGAAAGGCTGGGATATTAGGTCCCAATTCTCAAATCAGGGCTAAGGGTGAGGTGTCCATTGGACACACAAAAGGTGGACCTGGCTGCCAGGGTCTTCCTGAGTCCCTCAGTTTCTAGTTGTTACAGGGTCCTCCCTGCCTCTCTTATCCCTTCCCCTACTCTAAACTTCTCCAGCCTAGGAATGAGACTGTGCTTCCCTCCCCTGATGCCCTTCCCCCAGCTGCCCTTCCTTATATAATCCAAGCATTTTGGTCTCCTGGTCTCTGCCATCTGCCCTTTGTATGCCTGGCATCTTGGTCTGGCTCAGTCTGGTTGTCTCCTCAACAGACTCTTCCGGATTTCCCTGTTCTCCCTTATATCTACGATAGACTTTCTCCTCCACTGTACCTGGGAACAGGCTTGGCTTTCCTTTTTCTTTCTGCTTCATTCAAAGCCTAAAGCAGCCTTTCCATGGACTTTGCTTCAGTTCCTGCTTTCAGATTCCTGTCTTAGTTCCTGCACTAACTTCCTCAGAGATGGAGTGTGACCTGGGCTTGTCAGATGAAAGAAACTCTTTCCTCCTCACTTGGTTTTGATCATGGAGATTTGACACAGAGACAGAAGAAAGAAGCTAATACAAATTAACTTAGAGCATTTAAGACAACTTCACAGCTACCCCAATGTCTTATTTTCAGAGAGCGCACTGTTTTCATTTTTTAAAAAAAGATTTGTCACAGCAATAGAAAAAGTGAGTAATCCAAATTAACTTAGGGCACATAAGATAACTTCACAAATACCCTAAATTTTTATTTGCAGAAAGTACACCTTTTTCATAATTTTTTTGTTCTTTCTTTATTTGTGTGTATGTTATACATGCCAAAAAAGCGGCAGCATCTGTGGAATCTAAGGGATGACATCAAATCCCAAAGAACTATAAGAACAGGAGTTTGTGAGGGGCCCCTTGAGGAGTTTCTCAAATGAACTCAGGCCCACTGCAAGAGCAGTAAGCACTTTTAACAACCAAGTCTTTTTCCCATTCCAAAGGTAGTGATTTTTGTCTGCTTTTCATGCTGGATCCCAGGAACTGGAGGAGAGAGAGGCGCTTGGCAGATTCTAAAACATTTGCTGAGGAGTAAATCTGAGAAACAGACTTTTTCAAAGTGGAGCCTAGAAAAGGAAAGGTTGATTGCGGATTTGATGGAGATCTTCTCCCGTATGCCCGTGAGACATCCTGTCCAGCCCAAGTTCCCCCCAGCATGTCCGCTGCTTCCCACCTCCCACACTGCCAAACTACAACTACATAGCCATGGGAATTACCCAATGCCACAGCCCCAAACTCCGTCCCCCAGATAAGATCAGAACTAAGGCATGATGTGTGTGTGGACAGAGATGCGGTAAAGGATGATGGAGGAAGGTCATTGGTTAATTAAAGAAACTGCTTGCCCTGATAGGTTAAAACATAGGTGGGAGGAGTAAACAGAACAGAATGCTGGGAGGAAGAGGAAGTGAGCTCAGACTCGACAGCTCTGCTCTCTCCCGGGCAGACGCAATAGCTCTGCTCTCTGAGGCACACACGATGAAGCTCTGACCCGGGATGGACGTAGGATAGAATCTCCCTGGTAAGCCACCTGGTGGGCTACACAGATTATAGGAAATGGGCTGCGAGAGTTAGCCGAGAAGAGGCTAGATATAATGGGCCAAGCTGTGTTTAAATGAATACAGTTTGTGTGTTGTTATTTCGGGGCATAAACTGGCAGGTGGCCGGGGTGCCAGGGACACAGCCCCGCCGCTCCTATTACTACAATAAAAGGAAAGCCACATCTTCACAGGAGCCAAGAAAAGGATAGAGGACAGACAACTACATCCTAAGTCTCACAGACATGAAACAGTGGCCATTTCAGTCCCAAGATTGACAATATGATATCATTTAGAAGGTTCTCCATGGGTTCCCAGAGTATTGTACTTATGTGTCAAGATTATACCAGTGTCTTAGCTGGGAATCACCAGAGTTCTGCAGTAACACATTATCCTTCTCAGCTCCTGCCTCTTCTCCTCCATGTTCACTGGGGACATGGACTGTATGACCACCGACACAGCAACCAACTCCCATCCTAATTTCCATGGCTCCTTCAGACTCCTGTTTGATGAGATCACCAGTAAACCAAGGCTTATTGCAGGTGGACTGAGCTGGTCAGGAAAGGACCCTGACAGAGCAGTGAAGACATGGCAAGCCCAGACCAGGGACCAGATCTGGTCACTTCAATGATAGACATCGGTCTTTGCTTTCCTTTGCTTCCTTGATTCTGTCAGCCAAATCAGCACCTGGGCTGGGACTCAAAAGGATGTTGTCAACAGGACAATTACAGGTTTCAGGGTGAGCAACTTGTCCCCAGACACTGGTTTCAGGGTACCAGGGAACAGAGATGGATCTGCAGGGGGGAAACAGAGTTCTGGAGATTTCTCTCGCAGTTATTAATCTTTCCAAGACAGTTAGTGTCCTGACACTCCCATTGGATATTCTTAGGGAAGACAGCCAGCCTCATGCCGTACATCAGATTTGTAACGTGAATAAGGAAAGCTCTGCACTCAGTCCTGACCCACGACTTAGGTTGATGATTCATTTAAAAATTATGTACTGGAGAACGCGTGTGGTCTAATGTCTGGGTTGGGAATCCAACTCTGGTCCTTTGCAAGAACTGCAAGTGCTTTTCATTGCTGAGCCATCTCAGCAGCTGTAGGAGGAATATTTTTATTAACCTCTTCAGATAATAGTATTTTTTTTCCAGAGAGGATCTTACTGTGTAAGTCTCCCTGACCTAGAACTTGCTGTGTAAATCAGGCTAGTCAGGAACTCAAAGACATCCCCTGCCTCTTCCTCCTGAATGTTGAAATTAAGGGCATAATAGGGGATGGACTAGAGAGTTAGCTTAGCAGCTAAGAGCACTGGCTGCTCATCCAGGCAACCTGCTTTGGATTCCTAGTATCCACAATGCTGGTCACAACTCTCTGTGACTGCAGTCCCAGGGGACCCCATGCCTTCTTCGGGTATGCTCACAGTGCATAGGCATAATGCAGTCAAAATACCCATGTACATAATTAATTTCCAGAATATAAGTAACAACTGTTTAAACCTAGTCAAGTATCAAGGATGAAAGTCCCCAGTGAGCCCAGTACTCTTGGAACAAAGGCAGGTGGATATCTGTGACCTCCGGGCCAACTTCAAAAACATAGTTTGCTAAGCCAGGCGGTGGTGGCACACGCCTTTAATCTCTGTGAGTTCAAGGCTAGCCTGGTCTACAAGAGCTAGTTCTTGGACAGGAACCAAAAACTACAGAGAAACCCTGTCTTGAAAAATAAAAAAAAAAACCCACATAGTTTGCTGCATCCATGTTTATAGGAGAATCATGTTCATTGAGTTCATCTTGCTATTAAATTTTATTTTCAAAATTAGAATATTATTGACCAAGTTCATCAGTGTGCGTATCTAGATGAATCTCTCTCCTGAATGATGGGTAGAGACTGAAGACAGGGTGGTCCCTTATTTACTTTGCCACTCTCTTCAGCATGAAGCTGACTGGCTCCTGTAGGAATTCCCTGCTGGAGTGACAGAGACTTGACGTGTCATGGAAAGATTAACTAGTGGGAGGGGAATTTCCAGTGCCCAGCTTCCCCACTGCAGATCCAACTCCGGACCACGGTATCCAAGAAGCAGTGTCTGGGGACAAGTTGCTTACCTTGATACCCGTAATTGTCTTGTTGACAACATGCTTTTGAATCTTCGCCCAGATGTTGATCTGTCTGACAGAATTAAGGGAAGAAAGGAGAGTGAAGAACTATGTCTTTCACTGAAATGTCAGGCTCTAGTTCCTGATCTGGGTTCCCATGGCCTCCCTGTTATGTTGCGGTCCTTTCCCCTCCAGCTCAGGCCACCTGCAGTCAGACTGGGATTCCTGGTGCTCTTATCCCACAGGAGCCTGGGGGCGGCAAGGAAATTAGAATGGGCGTTTTCTCATGAAACCAGGCTAATCCCTCCACAGACCCCTAAACCAGGCATAGAGTACAATACTCTGAACATCTGTGGGAGATTTTATACGCACATGATATTACCCTGCTAGGGAATGTAATGACTCCCATTTCCCATCTCTCAAATTTAGGCCCCAGGTGTCCTTCCTAATACACTGTTTTTGAATCCTATATCGATGTGGCCTCCCCTGCCTCACCTGTGTCCACAGAGCCATCACACCTTAGTTATGATCTTATCTTGGTGGCAGAGTTTGGAGCTGTTGCATGGAGCAAGTCACATGACCACATACCTGTGTCTAGGGCAGGGTGGGACTTGAGGAGCTGCAGACACGCCTGATGGGGAATGTTGGCAGATGCTCCTCATTCATTCCCAGTCCCTCAGACCTGAAATAACAACACAGAAACTGTATTATTTAAAATGCTGCTTTGGGGAGCTGGAGAGATGGCTCAGAGATTAAAAGCACTAGCTGCTCTTCCAGAGGTCCTGAGTTCAATTCCCAGCAACCACATGGTGGCTCACAACCATCTGTAATGAGATCTGGCACTGTATCCTGGAAAGTGTATATATAATAAATAAATAATTTTAAAAAAATGCTGCTTTGCCTGTTAGTTTAGGTATATTCCAGGTTAGCTCTTATATCTTAAGTTAACCCATTTCTGTTAATCTGTGTATCGCCATGTGGCTGTGGCTTACTGGGTAAAGTTCCGGTGTCTGTCTTCTTCTGCAGATACATGGCATCTCTCTGACTCTGCCTACTCTCTCCTCCTCGATCTGCTTTGAATCCCCGCCTTGCCCCATTCTGCGCTGCAATAGACCCAAAGTAGCTTCTTTATTAACCAATGGGAATAAAGCATATTCACAGCATACAGAGGGGAATCCCACATCACCTCCCCTTTTCTGTGTAAATAAAAGGGAAGGTTTTTAACTTTAATGTAGTAAAATTACATATAAAAAATCAGGTATCAATCAAGAACTACAGTTATATTAATATCTACTTTATCTTTTATCATAACTAAGGAAAACTATAATTATCTATTCTTCAACTCCATCAAAGATCCCAAAGTATATAATATTACCTAAGTGAACAGGCGGTGCATTGTAAACAACTTCTAAAAATCTAGAAGTGACAGAGACATCTCACTGCCTGGACAGTCACCCAGATTTCTTCTGTACCATTGTAACATCCATCCTCCTCCTCCAGTCACAATGTGGATGGCAGACTTCTCCATGAAGCAGGAAATCTAAAGATCTCTTACGCCTTGTACTGGCAAAGTTCATCAGTTGCTTTCTTCTGTGTCCCGGAAACCGTCTGGCAGTTCTCTCATGAAGTAGGAGCCATGAAAGACTGTCTCACCTTTATGCAAGTTCAGCAGCCATTTTTCTGTGGGCCCTGCATGTCCAGTTCATAGAAACTAATATCAAGAAGTCCAGGAAGAACAGTTTCTTGTCCAAATGGCTAGACAACTCCATAAGGAGCTTCTTCAATGCCCATCATCCTCTTGAAGGAGATTGGTCCTGCCGGGAGCAGATGTGTCTCATTGTCATGAAAAGTCTAAGTTCTTAAAACATTTTAAATGCCATATTCTGTTAGTCTTTGAAAGGTTTGAAAAACATCTGTCCATCTGAAATATATTTCTGTACATCTAGAAAACGTAACTAATATGACTACAAGCTTGACTATTATAAATGACTGTCTATTAACCTATATTTCTTAATTATACATTATATTTTTAAATGAACTGCACAAACACAATACCTTAATCAAGAGCAGAAATATATCTATAACAAAATTGACTTTAAATTTGTATCAATAAACCAAGATCTATACCAATACAAAGTATTCATCTCTATATCATATCCCCCTTTAAATGTAAACAAACATTTATAAACAATCACTTAGGGAATGTGGATATATTCTCTCCAAAATGCTTCCTGCTTTTTGTTGGGCAAAGTATTTTTGGGTGTTCATGGAGATCTTTTGCAGGGTCTTGGTTCATCAAACCACACTAGTCCGGAAGGAATCCACAGGTTCTCATCCTCTGTGGAAACAAAAGCAGAACTCCTTTTCCAAAGCAACATTTCCTTAGACCCAAATTTTGACTCTGCAGAATGTCGTCTCTTCCGTGGGCTCCCAGGCCAGATGAGGGACAGCAGAGCGTTGCTCTGACCCTGAACATCTCTCAGGGAGCAAGGCAGGAGCAGGACCACTCCCTACCCAAATCAGGGCTAGGCCCTTTCCACGTGGTAGAGATAAGGCCATGAAACGATGAAGTCAGTGCAGTTTCTTCTTCCATACCAGAGAGCTGGCTCCTCAGAAATCATGGGACTGGTGGGCTGGCTGACATGCCTGGAAAGTCCCTGCCTCCACTATGGTACTTCCTCACTGCACTTCCTCTGGAGCCCTTGGTATTGAATTAGTGCAGCATCAACATTTGCCTGTCTTCAGTCAGGTCCGCTTATGCAGATTCGGTGCGTCTCCTCCCTTCTTTAGTCCTCTCCCCTGACGAGAGCTATATAAACTGACCCTATTGCTTTAATGGACAGGAAAGAAGCTGAGCTGCCCTCCAGCACAGTCTCCACACCACTGCCCTGAAATGCTGCACCCTGGAGCTCCTCTGCTCCCTGAGATCCCAGCGCATGAGGGTCAGCCAGGAGCAGGAGACCCACACTCTTCCTCTCCATATCACACATCTGCTCAGGACTGGATGGCAGTTTTTTCCCATTGGCAGTTTTCTCATCATTGCTACAAGGAACCGCAGCTCAATAGGTGTCAGTTAGATCTGTAATCAATGAGGAACCTAACTCTCCACACTAGGCAACATCTGCATGAATTAAGCCTCAGTCCGGTGCGTCTGTGACAGTTGCAACACCAGATCCTCACCCTGAGCTCAGTATTGCTGGGTCCTAATGTCTTCCATGGGGGAGGGGGTGAAAAGGCATCAATGACCACAGATGCTGGGAGCCAGGTAGAAAATTTACAGCAGACTCAGAAGTTCCTTATTTACACTCCCTGCACCCAGGCGTTGACCCATTGACAGCTGACATTTCAAGCTTGTCTCTCATTGGCTAGGCACAATCAGGACCTCTGACAGCGCCTGTTGCTAGGCACTCAGGAAACACTACTTGGTTACTCCTTATTGGTGAGGCACAGACAGGACCTTTGAGAGCTCCAGGCTGACTCCAGGTTGGCTCCTTTTGGTCTGGTATCCTTAGCTTCCTACGGCTCAGGATCTGAATTTCCTCACAGAGCTGCCCTCCTTCCCTCCTCTCCCATAGCTGGCCCTCCTGAGCTACACTCTACCCCTCCAGGAAAGCTATTCCCTCACTTAGGGATTGCAGTTTCAACCAAATGAAATTAAACTTTGTATCTTCTCTTCTTAAACATCTGTTTTCAGTTATGCACACAGCCTAGAAACATGGCTCAGTGGTTAAAACCACTGCCTGCTCTTCCAGGGGACCTGAGACTGATTCCCAGCACCCACATGGTGGCTCATACTACCTACAACTCCAATTCCAGAGCATCCAAAGCTCTCCTCTCGCCTCTGACAGCACTGAAACCATGTGGTGTGCAGACATACACACAGGAAAGCACTGATCCACGGCACAGCCATATGTGATGGGAACGGCAGAAGTCATAAAGCCAGCACAGCTGTTTGGCAAAGATCCAGCAAAGCTGAGTCACATGACGGCCGCCATGCCACCTTGGTTTTCACCTCCACCTGTTGCATACTTGGGAGACCTTTAATATTTGTACAATTTGGGAATATTGGATCGATAGAAATTTTCTTTCTTCTTTCTTTTTTTTTTTTTTGGTTTTTCGAGAAAGGGTTTCTCTGTAGCTTTGGTGCCTGTCCCGGAACTAGCTCTTGTAGACCAGGCTGACCTCGAACTCCCAGAGATCCGCCTGCCTCTGCCTCCCAAGTGCTGGGATTTAAGGAGTGCGCCACCACAGCCCGGCTTGATAGAAATTTTCTTATAAATCATTTATTCCTTCTCCCAGGAATGCTCTTTCTAAGCTTCCCCAGCACAGTCCTGAGCATACAACTCCCCTGCTTTAGGGAGATACCTTATCTACCTAACGGTCTTCCTTATGCATTGGAGGTCATGACACACTTAAAGAAGCCAGAGATCTCTTTATGAAGCTATGAGATATTTTTGAAACATCTGTCCTTATACTTACTCAGGAACAAGATAATCAAAACAGAGTAACTTAAGCCGGGCAGTGGTGGCACACACCTTTAATCCAGCACTCATGAGGCAGAGGCACTCAGATCTCTGTGAACTCGGGGCCAGCCTGGTCTATAAGAGCTAGTTCCAGGACAGGCTCCAAAGCTACAGAAAAACCCAGTCTCTCTCTCTCTCTCTCTCTCTCTCTCTCTCTCTCTCTCTCTCTCTCGCCTCTTACATGGCATAGACAGCAACAAAGTTAGATGAGCTGAAATTGCCTCTGTCCTATACAGAAACCTATACTAATTGCCAAAAAATAATGTAGAAAGATGATACAAGTATTCTATAAGATACAAAATATAAACATTGTATTATGCCAGAATTTGAATAATAACTGCAGCAGCTTTGGCCTGAGGTTATTTCTTGGGCACTCTGATGGTTAAGAGTTAATAATACCCTGCTTGGGACATAGCAGCATGCTCAGGATGGCTTGAAGATGGTTTGGTCAAATGTCCTTGTAGCCACAAATGCCACCAGCCTGAGAACAACTTATCATATGTCTCTAGATTCTTAAAAATTGGGTTATGGGGCTAGTGAGTAAAAATGATAACTCTGTTTATCAATGATGTCAAAGCTTGAGGAAAAATTATTGGGAATGATAACTCTGTTCTGTCATAGATTTTTATTGATGTCTAAAAGATGAGCAAGAGGAAATGAAACACACGTCCAAAACCAAAGGTGATATAATCAGTGTTTGGGAACAGCATGAATGTATCCGTGCTTACTAAACTCTGTATGAATGAAGAAGCACTCTGGCTGCCACTCAGTCAGGCTACAAGATTCTCCCGACCATCATGGCCCGGCTCCCTCCCTCCCTCGCCAACTCCTTACATCCTCTGTGGGGACCTGTCCACCCTAGGGACGGCTCCCAGCAGATACACCTAAAATAAAATTTACAAAGTTATGTGTACAAATGTGTCTGTGTATGGGTATGTGCTTGTGGGGGTGGAATCTCTGAAGCCAGAAATGGGCACCAGACCATCTGTAGCCTGAGTTACAGATGCTTAGGAGCTGTCTGCCTCAGGTGTTGGCGATGGAACTCAACAAGAGCAGTGTGGGCCTTAACTTCTCCGAAATCAATGGATTTGGGTTTGAACCTATGCTGACCTTGATAGAGCCAAGGGCGGGGAGAAACTGGATTATCAGAGAACATGGATTCCAACAAGATTTTAGCCAAGGTAAGAGATCATCTCTCTGCAATTCCTACAACCTGGTTCCTCTCAAATACTGGAGAAAGAATAGAAGATTTAACTCAGAATCAATGGAAGTCAAGAGGTGAGAACGTGTGAGAACTCACTTGTTGGTGTCACAGAGACTCCTGTGGGCAGGAGCCTTCACAGGACTCATGGGAAACTAATCACAGGAGAAACACCTGGTCTTTAGTGAAGGTGGGGACATCTGGAAAAGAGAACCACTAAGCTCACACGTGTTTCATTTCCACAGTAGAAATGAAACAAAGAAAGTGACAGGGTGGCTATCAGACTAGAAGAGGTTGACAACCATATTAAATCATTGCCACTCAAGCTTCTAAACACATTTCTGCATATGTCTGAGGTACAGTGATCTGGAGCCTTAGTGGAAATTGGATATCTGTGCCCTTCTCAATGTGGCCACACAATACATCTCCTTTCTCTGCTTTTCTGTATGTGTCTCTTCAGTTGGCTTATTGTGGTTCCAAGCCAGGACTCGGGTATTGGAACTGCCAGACACCAAGCTCTGATACTAACAGCCATGGTGACAATACCACAGAGACTGTAGTGGCCAAACTCCTCATAACGCTCTCTGGGACAGTGACAGACACACCTCCTGCTACTGTCTGAAGAAAGGAAGGAAGTTAGGAAGGAAGGAAGGAAGGAAGGAAGGAAGGAAGGAAGGAAGGAAGGAAGGAAGGAAAAGAGCAATGCACACAGGGCTTTAAATAAATCAGTAAATCTTTGCACCCATGTGCAATAATTGGTCTTTTTTACTTCACTCTTCTTCAAGTCTGTAAATAACTCTGTTCTGTGGTATCTACTGCCACCTTCTGGCCTCCAACAGCACTGCATGAACTGGCAAAATATCCATACACATGAAATAAAAACAAATTTTAAAAGCTGTCAGGCACTTACTAAGGATTCAGGCTTAGCCCCAAAAGACAGATATTTAATTCATCTTATTAACTATAGACTGAATTGTGTTAAAAAATCCAAACATACTGGTTTGAAGTGGGTAGGGGGTAGCTCAGTTGGTATAGGGTATGCCCAACATGCAGAGAACCCTGGATTTGATCCCCAGACAGCACAAACCTGCTGTGGCATCAATGCCTATAATCCTAGCACTCAGGAGGTGACTGTTACATAGTGAGTTTGAGGTCATCTTGGATGCCACAAAACTGTCTCATCTAAACCAAACCAAACCATTGGAGCTGCGAAGACAGCTCAGTGATTAAGGGCTCTTGCTACTCTTCCAGAGGTCTAGAAATGAGTTCATAACCAGCTATAACTCCAGCTTGAGGGGACCCAACACTGTCTTGTGGGCTCTAGGGCACCTAACAAGTGCACATCCCCACACATGTATGCATTTAAAAAATATCTCTGCATTTGATCTGAGTTCTAAAGGGAGGTAGGCATTGCTTAACTAGTTGGTTCTCCCTGGTTTTTACCTCTGGTTAATGCTTTATGTTACTAAGAAGAAAACCTTTTTTTCTCTAAGCCCCTTGCCTGGACAACTGGAAATGCTTTGCCGAGACTGTGAATAACAGGTAGGAGGTTCCTGTGGAAATAATGATTTCACAGGTTCTTGATATCTGTGTCTATGCCAGTCATTGAGACATTTTAAAGGGTTTTATTTATTAAAATAGTTTTACAAGTGAGTTTTATGCATTCTTTCTCTCTCCTCTGTCTCTCTCTCTGTGTCTTTCTCTCTCTGACTCTCTCTCTCTCGCTCTCTCTCTCTCTCTCTCTCTCTCTCTCTCTCTGTCTCTCTCGGCAGGATCTCACTTTGTAGACCTGCCTGGCCTTGCACTCACTATGTAGACCAGACTTGCCTCAATTGCACAGAGATCTACCTGCCTCTGCCATCTGAGTGCTGGAATTAAAGGAATACATCAACACACTATAGATGCATAGCTAAGGCTAACTTCAAACTGTTGATTTATGCGTAGCCATGTGTTACCTTGGCAAAAACCTGTGAATGGAATTGTTTTTGCGGTGCACCACGCCCATCTGTGCTCTGTGTGCCACCAGGGCTGGAGATTAAACACACAGAGACAGACAGAGACAGAGACACAGGTTGTCCTTGAAACAGAAATGCCCCCAGAATGCCCCCTTTATTGTGTCCAGGGGCAGCTTATATAGGGATCCTTAACTGAGAGCCACGCCCCAGCCAAACGCACCAGAAACCACTCCCCTGCCATCAGGAACTCCTGAGGGTCTCAGGATCAGAGCAGATGCAGGCTGTCTCAGAGCAGAGGAAAACAAGTTGTTTACAAGAAATCCAGGATCTGGGGGTTGACTGCTCCCAACAGTTTTTGTTGATTCTGGACAAAATCTTTATGAGCCATCCACTACTTCTCCCTCTGTCATGACAACCAACAAGATTCAAATGATGTTTCTCCATCTTAGATCCTAGTGTACAGACCTGCAACGAATCTTGAACAATGTATGGATGAAAAATGCACTTTGGAAGATTAATAGTAAAATTAAACCAAATTTATCCAGACATTGGAACTGGAGTTCAGAAAAATGATTGTCGGTTTATTAATTACTTTTTCTTGTTGCTGCAACAAACTATAGGACAAGCACAACCTAGAAGAAAGGGTTTGTTTCGGCTCACAGTGGGAAGGAGCAGCCTGTCCTGGCAGGGGGGGAGGATGATGAGCAGTTCCAGGACATCAGGATGTGAGGCTGCCTGTCCATGGCCTGCAGATCGGGAGTGCAGTGCTCACAGGCCTTTTCTCCCCCCCCCCCTTTTATGTTTTTATTTATTTATTATGTATACAACGGTCTGTCTGTCTGTATGCCTACAGGCCAGAAGAGGGCACTAGACCTCATTACAGATGGTTGTGACCCATCATGTGGTTGCTGGAAATTGAACTGAGGACCTTTGGAAGAGCAGGCAATGCTCTTAGCCGCTGAGCCATCTCTCCAGCCATTCTCTTCCCCTTTTATTCAGTCTGGGGCCACAGCCTGTGGTGTGGTGCCCCCTCCCTTTAGTTCAACCTCTCTGCAAATGCCCTTGAAGACATGTCCAAAAGTGTGCCTCTCAGATGACTCTAAATCCACTCAAGTTGACGATGAAGATTAAACATCATAGTCATCTTTGGGGAAACAAGAGAGGCTGAGGTTTTGCCTTGCTAGGGAGGGGATAACAAGGGCCTCAAGGTACTTCTGCTATAGTAGAGTTCAACAAAAACCTATTCACAGTGGGCCATTCCAGAATAAAACCTCAGAAGGGCACCTGAGAAAGCTGCTGCTTGCTAGTCTTGCTGTGTTCTGTAGATGCTGGATGCTACAGCTGCTTCTGATGCTAAGGGAGGAGATGCTGGAAAAACCAGGCTCACATTGCAGAAACCTGGGAAGGAGCTTTCAAGACAGAAACCCAATGCTTTCCACTCACGGTGCTCTGCTGCCCTCTACTGGAATATTTTCAGAGTCAGCTGGCGAAGAGCATAGACAATGGGCTCAAGACTATTTTGGTAGCTGAGAAGCAGTAAAATCATTCACACACAATGGGAGCAATACCTGAACCAGCAAACTGAAAGTGGGAAGCAGATCACACCTATAAATGTGATGGTGTTATTGTGATGCTTACTGAGTACTTGTTTTTTGCTTTGTAATCAGTATATTAAAAGAGACATTCACACATTTCAGAGATGGTTTGAATTCTGACATTCAAATTTAAGGACGTGAACATAACAACTTTAAACACATAGTTAATTTCTTCTTAGTTAACAGTCTTCTATTGAGCCAATATTAAATTGTGATTACTTTGGAGCATAAATCAGATGGTTTAAAATAAACTTGCAACATGCATGAGGAGCATCTCATACAAGCGTATGACTTCTCCGTGTGCCGGTCTTTTCCACGGTGGGAGATACTAAACAAGGACTGTTCTTGCTGAAATGCGTTAGAAGTCTCCATCTCTCTCTGGACATGGGGCAGGTTTAGCAGTTAAAACACTCACTGCTAAAATCTAGAATCACTCTTAATGAGTTCTGAGGCTGAAGAGAGGATTCAGAGGTAAGAGCACTGATTGCTCTTCCAGAGGTCCTGAGTTCAGTTCCCAGCAACTCTCTATAATGAGATCTGGTGCCCTCCTCTGGCTTGCAGGCATACATGCAGGCAGAAAAAAATGTATACATAATGAACAAGTAAATCTTTAAAATATTACTGAGTTGTATGTGTTAATATTGAGAACACTCTTTCTAATGTTAGTTTTTCTGTAATAAACGGACACTGGGGATAAGACAAATTGACTAATTATCAGAGATTGGACCCACCTTTGCTGTTGAAGGCACCTCGAGTAAAGCCACTGTTTTCAGTTGACTTCGACTTTCCTGCCTAGGAAACATTACAGAAGGGAGAAGGGATGGAAAGACGGTAAGACTAGGGAGTTTGCTGTGAGGTTGTGTGTAGGCTGAGACTGCTTGTTCATTTCCCGGCTGCTTCCTCCAACAAGGAGGAAATAAGTGCCACTCCCTTTGGGGCTTTTAAACCCTCGGTTTCTCTTTTGATTGCCAGTTAAATAGAGTTTTAATTCCATGAGGGGGCATACAATGAAACCAACACATACACATAGCCTTTCGGTGCACAACAGAGCAATTACCAGGCATAACCTGAGAGGTGCTGGGGGAACATTTTTGAAAGTGGCTTTTTACCGTTATTTTTCTTTAAAAAGATTTATTGTATGCATATGAGTGTTTTGCCTGCATGTATGCCTGTGTACCACCTATGTGCCTGGTGTCCAAGGAGGTCAGAAGAAGACATCAGATCTCCTTGAACTGGAGCTACAGATGGTTATGAGCTGCTCTGTCGGTGTTGGGAATACAACTCCAGTTGTCTGAAAAAACGGCCAGGGCTCTTAACTGCTGAGCCATCTCTCCAGCCCCTTGTTTGGCTTTTGAAACAATACTCAGCTGAGGACTAAGAAACATAATGGGGGGATGTGTAGCACATTCCAGTCCAAACAATTAAAATGAGAAGGTTTTTAAAAGAAGTCACAAAAAGAAACCTAAACAAGTAGTGATCATATATCATTCTTACGAGTGTGATCAGCCCCTCCCTCATTCACCACCGCCCACCAGATACCAGTGGTGTTAGTCACTGCCCCCCCCCCCCCCAGGTTTGACACTGAGGACAAAAGCAGCCAGTCCAGAAGTAGTTAGTTTTCAGTCTGATGGCTGGTTTTCCTCCTTCATAGTATGCTGAATACAATTCTTCCTTCTTATTATTTCTAGTTATTCTTTTTTTAATGTGTGAATCTTTGCCTGCCTAAGCACTATCTGTGTACAGTACCTTCAGAGGCCAAAAGAGGGTGCCAGATGCCCTGGAACTGGAGCTAAGGATGGTTGTGTCCCACCTTATGGATGCCACAAAGTGGACCCAAGTCTTCTGCAAGAGCAACAGTACCCTTCACTGCTGAGCCATCTCTCCAGTCGATGAACACAATTCTTACCAGTTCACGTGCATGGCTATTAACCAAGGCTCACTTATGTAGTTACCTAATTTCCTATAAATGACTTGAGGCTATTTAGAGAACATTTTAGGGTTTGTTGTGGTTTGAATGTAAAACAGCATCAACTATAGGCTCCCGTGTGTGAAGGATGGCTTGCCAGGGTTGGTCGTGTTGTAAAGAATCTTTAGGAAGTAGATGCTTCTCAGAAGAAGTGGATCATCTGGGGCAGGGTTTACGGCTTTATTGCTAGGCTCCACTCCCTGTCTGTCCTCTGTTGTCTGGCTGCCAACAAACTGGCTACCTGCCTAATACACCTGGTCCATGCCTTCCTCAGTCTAGCTCCTGGGAGGAAGGGGTCTAGGGAAAGAGGGCGGGGTGAAAAGTACTGAGAAAAGCCGCAGGTACTGAGCGGCTATCCAGTGACTGCTTTAGAACATTAGTAGCCTTTAATCCCAGCACTCGGGGGCAGAGGCAGGCGGATCTCTGTGAGTTCAAGGCCAGCCTGGTCTACAAGAGCTAGTGCCAGGACAGGCTCAAAAAAAAAAAAAATTAGTAGGCACCTCAGTACCTCAGTTAGTTATTTGTTCAGTCTTTCTGAGACCTTACAGACTGCTGATAATGGCCTTTAATTCCCCCCTTATTTTATGCTTAAGGGTGTTTTTCCTGCATGTTTGTCTGCACATCATGGAGGCCAGGAGAGGATGATGGGTCCCCTGAAACTGGAGTTACAGTCATTTGTGAACTTCCAAGAGGATTCTGGGAAGCAAACCAGGGTCCACTCCAGCCCTAGAGGGAGAACTCTTGAATGTGTCAAAGAAGCAGAGTCATGTCCGGCAGATTACCTGCAAGAGGCAGAGAATTTCAGCACAGGGATGGTGAGCATTAAAGAACAGGCAAAAGCCGGTCAGGGAGACAATCACGTCAGGTCCTTAGGCCCTGTGGAGGGCCTCTTCCATGCAGCTCTCCCAGCACTCCACAGGAGGAGACCAAAGAACAGTTTAAGACCAGCCTGGTCTACTTAGTGAGTACCACGCTGGCAAGGGAATGCAAACGCCTGTCTTCAATAACAGGGATAATAGGTAGATGGACCGGATGAACCGCCCGGGGAGGCCGGAGTCGGGGAACATTTATAGAACGGCCTGTAGGTGGAGCAAGTTCCTTCTGGGGACTGACAGACAGCCCAGTCTCAGGTTACTGAAGTAACATTTTGAATGAACAAAAAGTAAAAAGGGAAGGACATGATTGCTCCTAGGTATGGTGGAAGAGAAACTTTATTGTAGATACAAGGCTTTGCCTCACATCTGGGAGAGTTCAGAGTGGACACGACCCTGAGCCCTATGAGGAGAGGGAGAGGGGAAGGAAGATGGGAGAGAGGGGAACCGGGTATGGCAGCCAAGAAGGCAAAAGGTTAATAAAAGGTGTGTGTGTGGGGTAACCAAAATGGCTGGAGTAGATAAAGACCCTCTGGGGGAAGAACAGCCCAGCCTCTGGGCTGGGAAATTCCCAGTAGAGGGTGGGGTGAGAGAGCCAGATAAATATCATGGCAGGCCTCTTATAACTCAGTTAAAGACTGATGTGGGGTGCCCTTCTGTATGCTGTGAATATGTTCTATTACCATGGGTTAATAGCGAGGCAGAATAGAGCCAGACAGGAAGTCCCAGCAAAGATAAAGGGAAAAGGAAGGTGGAGTCAGGGAGACACCAGCAACCTCTGGGGAAGCAAGACAAGCCTTGAGCTTAGTGGTAAAATACAGAATAATAGAAATAGGTTAAGTTGTAAGAGCTAGTTAAGAATAAGTCAGAGTTAATAGGCCAAACAGTTTGTGATTAATATTAAGCCTCAGAGTGGCCAGGAACTGGTGGGCAGGAGAGAAACACCCAGTTACAAAGAACTAGGCCTCAGTTCACAAACAAATCACCAATCACAAATCAATCACCAAAGCCCCTGATACTGGGTGAGGCACAAACACCTGGCCCAACAGCCCTCCACCCCCACAGGTGATAATCAAATAAGAATAAAGCGTTTGTCCAGACTTGCCAAGAATAGAAGCCATAGCTGTGTAGACCACCCCTACTAGCTCTATCCAATCAGAAGTGAACTAATGTGATTGTCACTTGTGTAAGCCAATCCTACATAGAATAGTCACACTGCTTTTAAAATTCCTATAGCTGTGCCTAAAAGGCGTTCACACATCTCTCTCGGGGTCATCGCCAATTTGTATAGGTGTGAGACCCCCACAAGCATATGGTATAATAAAGGCTTTTGCTGCTTGCATCCTGATTGGTGGTCTTTCAGGGACTTCTCTGGACCCTAATATGGTTCCCTGACTGGGGAGTCTCCCCCAAGACTCCTGATGTGGACAGTTTGAAACTCCAGCTGGC
Source organism: Microtus pennsylvanicus (assembly GCF_037038515.1). Classification (NCBI taxonomy): domain Eukaryota; kingdom Metazoa; phylum Chordata; class Mammalia; order Rodentia; family Cricetidae; genus Microtus; species Microtus pennsylvanicus. The sequence continues at coordinate 894,468 of NC_134585.1, read as the reverse complement.
TGGTAAGTGTGAACACTCTGTGTACCTCAGTGTCTTTGCATTCTTGTGTTCTTTGTTCTTGCTTTCTGGAGAGCTGGAGCTAAACTGACCCTGAAGCTGGCCAGGCTGTGCCAAGGGGATGCAGTTTTGGCACCTGTGCCCACGTGGGTCAAGAGACATCTTTGGTCCACCTGTATTTGTATGATTTGGAGGCTCTGGCTGTGCTGGGACAGTACAGCAGGTCACTCCTGCAACAAAAGGGGCTTGCCACCAGCCGGGAGATAAGCTAATGTGAGGGGGTCCTTAGGCTGCCCCTGAGGCAGCCCACAAATTTGTCTAAAGTAAGTCAGGGGCACCAGAGACCCGATGAAATGCCAGGAGCCCTCTTGGAAAGACTGATAGATGCCTATAAGACCTGTATACCCTTGGATCCAGACGTACCAGAGACTAGATCAGACCTTCGCTGTAAGTTACAAAGGCTACAAGGGTTTGAAGGTAAGAGCTCAGCTGAACTCATTGTGGTTGCATAAAGTGTTTAATAACAGAGAGACCCCAGAAGAAAGATAGACCAGAGGGCTAACCAAAACTTTAGATAAGCAGACACAGGGACTCACCAAGGTCCTCTTGGCTGCATCAGGTGATCCTGAAGCTAAAAAGCAGGCAAGTAAATTGGCTTTTGGAAGCTCAAAGCAGGGAGGGAAGACAAGGCCAGACAATAGGCCCAACTGTGGAAATTGGGTGACAGGAAAAATGGATGTTCTGAATGACAGGGCTCAAAAGCAGAGCCACTAGGGACATTAGAACGGGAAGCAATGAGTGACTGATGGAAGGGTACAGGGCTCAGAGCCCCTCCTAAAACCTTGGTTAACCCTGAGGTGGAGGGGAAACCCATAGATTTTCTGGTAGACACCAGAGCATAGCACTCCATCCTTGGGCCAAATGTCCCCAAAGCAGTCCTGGGGACAAGGGTCCACAGGGATGAACTGGAGGACTTCATGGACTACCCGAAGATCGGTAGACATGAAAAGGTCTGGGTAACCCACTCTTTCAGGGCTCTCCCTGAATGTCCGTACCCACCACTGGGAAGAGATTTATTAACCAAGATGGATTCAATGGACAGTTGTCTTGGACACAACTACCCCTCGGGTTCAAAAACTCTCCCACCGTCTTTGATGGAACACTTTATGAAGACTTGGGTGAGTACCAACAGACCTACCCAATATCAGCCTATTACTGAAAGACCTGGATAAATCCATACCCTCCCCCCTCCAGGCAGGAAAAAATAGAGCCAAAAATCTAAGCAGAGAGGGAAAAATCAGAAATCTAGGATTAGCCGGTTCAGTGACTCTGTTTCAGGAACTAGCTGAAGATAAAGTTAGATTGTAATCTTGAGAATAATCTTGAGAACCAGGGAGTTGCCCCCTTGTGATCATCACTGGTATTTTCAGAATTTTCTATGATGCCCTCCCTACCCCCCTTCGGATTACTGGGCTATGGTTTCTTCCCTTAAAAACTCCTCCCAGTTACTCGGGGTCGAACTCTTCCCCTGCGTGGGTTATGAGTCTTGGCCCCTGTGCACTGGTTCCTGTCCTGTCAATAAACCTCATGTGATTGCAACAAGGAAGGTCTCTCGTGAGTTACTGGGGGGTTGTGTTATCCCGAGACTTGAGTGAGAGTCTCCCTGCACCGTGTGTGTGTGTGTGTGTGTGTGTGTGTGTGTCTTTCATTACCATATGTAAACAATCTCCTGATAGCAACATTGGAAGCCTGCAAAGCTGCCACTAAGGAACTGCTCAAAACTTTGAGAGATTTAAGATACTGTGTATTAGTGAAGAAAACTCAACTCTGCCAGACTGAGATATCTTATCTGGGATACACACTCAAGGGGGCAAGGGATAGCTCTCAACAGCAAGATAAGACACTATCCTGAGGATCCCCAGACCCAGCAACCATCAAGAGATGAGAGAATTCCTGGGGTCTGCTGGGTTCTGTAGACTTTGGATCCTGGGGTTTGCAGAACTGGTATGGCCCTTATATGAGAACACAAAGAGAGGAAAGCTCCCCTTGCTTGGACTCTACAGATGGAAAAGCCTCTGATGAAATCAAAGCAGCTCTAGTAAATGCACCTGCTCTAGCATCACCAGAAGTCACCAAACCCTTCCTATGTGTGGACAAGGAGGGACTGACACAGCCTTGGTCCACGGAAGAGATTGATGACCTGCTTATCAAAAGGACTGGACCCAGTGGCCCCTGGAGATGTCCCCCTTGCCTCTGCAGAATAGCAGCAACAGCCTTGCTAGTTAAAGTCTCAGACAAACTGACTTTGGGGACAACCCCCAAAACCCAGATCTGCAGAGGACCCACACATGCATAAACACCTATAAAGAAAAAGGATGGTACAAGACCCCAGATGGATGGATCCTTCTCCCATCAGATTCTGCCACTCAACTGGTCTGGCAGATACATCAGAGCACTCACTTGGGAGAGAAAGAGAAGGCACCAGAGGCCATAAGCCAATGCTCCACAAGTCTCATGAACTCAGAGAGTGGAGTCACAAGGACAGGGCACCAGGAAAGAGGAACCCAACCAGGAGCCAACTGGGAAATCAACTTCACTGAGGTTAAACCAGGACTATATGGTTATAAAAACTTATTAGTTTTCATAGATACTTTTTCAGGATGGACTGAAGCCTTTCCAGCCAAACATGAGATGACTGCAATAATAGTCAAGAAACTACTAGAAGAAATTATTCCAAGGTCTGGCCTTCCAGTCTTTTGGGGTTCAGACAACAGGCCTGGATTCATTTTTCAGGTAGCACAGGTGCTATCAAAGTAATGGGGACAAACTGGAAACTTCACTGGGTACACCATCCCCCAGAGTTCCGCCCAGGTAGAAAAGATGACTCAGACCCTTAAGGAGACCTTAACAAATTAACCCTTGAGGTTGACAAGGGACTGGACTGGGTTTCTTTCCTTCCCTTTGCTCTTTACCAGGTTCACAATTCCTTTAGCCTAACCCCATGTGAGATCATGTATGTCAGGCCTCCCCCAATACTGCCTAACCGTAAGGCGGAACTGTTAGTTGAATGTGATGAGCAAAAGTTTCTCTCCTCCCTACAAATTCTCTCTCAGGTACAAAAACAACTCTGGTCCCAGCTAGGTGCAGTCTGTGAGAAGAAACTGCCTCCTGTGCCCCACAGATTCTGCCCAGAGGACCTAATGGTCATCAAAAGACATTAAAAAAAAAAAAGACGGTAGAGACTGGCTGGAAGGGACCCCACGCTGTCATCCTGACTGTGTCCACAGCTGTTAAAGTGGATGGGGTCCCCTCCCTGATTCACCATTCCCACATGAAACCTGTGGACCCGCACGCTGACCCTCAGGAGTACGCTCCAGAAGAAGCCAACTCTGGACATTGGGAGGGCATTTGCTCACCCACAGGACCCTCTCAAATTGAGAATTCAGAAAGTCACTGACCCAGCTAGCATAGGCTCAACAATGACTATGGCTGTGTTTGTCCTCCTTCTAAGCTGGTACCTGCTAGGATTCTCTGTTACTTTTAACAGCTGGGCAGAATGTTTATATCCCCCATTGATGCTACAGCCTCACTTGGGTTATTACTGATTTAGAAACTGGGGAAACTGGGAACTTGGTTCCCTAACTTGCATTTAGACCGAATCACCCTGACCCCATCTCGTTCCTTCATGCTGAGCCCTTACCACCAGGTCCCTGGCTCATGTCTTTTTCAAGATTAATATTTCTGTATCTGCCCCAGCCATATTAAGGACAGAAAATGGGAGAAACGTAGGGGAGGGGGGGGAGATAAATGCCTCTTGGAATTGTGTCTTCACAGGCCACATCTGGTGACTGGCCCCGTAACATGGAGACCTCATTGTCGTCTCTAGGGCAGGTGTCTCAGTCTGCAAGAGGCTTCATTCAGGTATGGGCAAGGCATAATCCAATACTAATTCAGTTTACTGAGTCAGGCAGGAAGGCCATGGGATGGACACCACATGAAACATAGGAACTGTGATTCAGGGCATGGCAGATTGGTGTGGTAATATTTTGTTTATGATATAACAGATAAAGCTTTCCTGAAGATCTATGCTACTAGTTATCCATAGAGGCCAGGCAGTGGTGGCACACACCTTTACTCCCAGCACTAGGGAGACAAAGGCAGACAGATCTCTGTGAGTTCAAGGCCGCCCTGTGCTGTGCAAGATTGACGTAGTCTAAAAGAGAAACAGAGCCAGGCAGTGATAGCTCGCACCTTTAATCCCAGTACTTGAGAGCTGCATGCCTTTAATCCCAGCACTAGGAAGGTGGAGGAGACAGGAAGGGATATGGTTGGGCAGAGAGAGGAATATAAGGCGGGAGGAGATAGAATCTCAAGGCATTTAGTCTGAGGACTTGTAGAGAGAGGATACCCTACTTAGTCTGAGGATTTTGCAGAGATAAGAGCTAGTGGCTGGCCACTCTGCTTCTGTGATCTTTCAGCTTTCACCCCCAAATATCTGACTCTGGGTTTTTATTATTAAGATCAATTAGAAATCGTGTCACAGTTTGGTGATCCCGAGAAGCTGTTTTCTATACTATTGCATGCCCATTCTCTGGGATCACCCAAGCCTTTGTGTCCCCAAAAAGGCATTGGCTGCTCTAGCTAAGCCAAAAGGTACAAGAACCTTAATATCTACCACCGAAACCCCTCATTTAGACATACCCTGTAGACCAGGGCACTTGGGGGCTCTTCTCAGCCACCTTCTTGGTTCTGGATGCTTCTAGCCTCACTGAAAACTGCTGGTTATGCCTAATACCACCCCCCCGTATTATGAAAGTATAGCAGTTAAGAGAAATTAAATTATATCCCACAACATACAAGCCTGCGGGTGGGAACAGCCGATTATGGGGAGGTTTGCCTTGCCAGCAGGAACAGGAAATGGCCTCTATCCGGGACAAGCCCCACATGGCTCTTCCAATCTCTGCAATCTCACTCGGAACTCCCTGGGAGCTGGCTTACACCTGGTGGGTATACGCTGCTGGTCTCACCCCTTCAGACCAAAGACTTCCGCAGCCTGGTTTATTCAGCTAGTCCCCAGGGCAGTCTACTACCCTGATGATAAAACTTTTACCAATTAGAAACGCCACTGAGAGAGGGGAAAGGAGAAGCCATCACAGCCCTCTTAGTATGCACCCTCCCAGGTGTTGGTGAATCTAGAGCCACAGGTACTAGGACTTCAGATCTACAAGATCAGCATTACAGGGCCTCGAGAGTGGCAACAGATGCAGCTATAACCACCCAAGAGAAATCCAGAACAGGAGGGGACCATACACTGATTTCAGTGAGTTCAAGGCCAGCCTGGTCTACAAAGCAAGGTCCAGGACAGCTAGGACTGTTGTTACACCGAGAAACCCTGTCTCAAAACAAATAAACAAACAAAACAAAAAGAAAGAAAAGCAACAAAATGAGGCCTGGTATGAATCTTCATTTAATTGGTCACCCTGGTTAACCACCCTCTTACTGGTTTTAGTTGGTCTCCTAATTCTTCTTCTTTTAGCTTTGACTTGTGGACCTTGTATTTTTAACACCTCCAGATCTCCAAGGTCCAACTGATGTTTTCAAAGCAACATTACAAACCTGTAAACCTGGACAAAGCAGGCAAATATCATGACAGGCCCCTAAAAATTCAGTTAAGAACTAGATCTCAGTTCACAAAGGGCAATCACCAATGCCTCTGACTCTGGACCAGGCACACACACTTGGGCCGGTCACCCCCCTACCCCCCACTCCCACCCCGCACACACAGGCACTTGTCCAGACTTGCTAAGAATAGAAAAGCTATAGCCTTAGACCTCCCGTGTTTGCCCTAACCAATTAGAAGTATACGGATATGATTGCCACTTGTGTAAGCCAATTCTAAGTAGAAAGGTCACACTGCTTCTAAAATTCCTGTAGTTGTGCTTAAAGGGAGCTTACACGTCTCTCTCAGGGTCCTCGTCTTTTGTATAGGTGTGTGACCCCCACATGGTACAATAAAGGCTCCTGCTGATTGCATACCGATTGTGGTCTTCTGGGGGCTTCTGGACCCTAACAGGGGTGTCCCAGCCATACCCTGCAACAGACTGAGGGATTCTGGGTGGATCTGGCAGCCAGGTCTGTTAAATAAACCTGGGTCTAGCCGGGTGGTGGTGGCGCACGCCTTTAATCCCAGCACTCGGGAGGCAGAGGCAGGCGGATCTCTGTGAGTTCGAGGCCAGCCTGGTCTACAAGAGCTAGTTCCAGGACAACATCTAAAGCTACAGAGAAACCCTGTCTCAAAAAACCAAAAAAAAAAAAAAAAAAAAAAAAACAAAACAAAAAAAAACCCAACAACAACAAAAAAACCTCGGTCATTTGTCCCAGGGTTTGAGTTTAACACACTTCAAACATCGTTTCTTCCCACAACACCAACTCAAAGAGCCAGACGGTGGTGACCCAAGCCTTTAATCCCAGCATTCAGGAGGCAGAGGAGTTCGAGGCCAGTCTGGTCTACAGAGCTAATTCCAGGACAGCCAAGGCAACCATAGCAAGACCCTGTCTCGAAAAACCAAAACCAAACGAACAAGCGAAACCCCACCAACTAAAAGAGCAGGTAGCGAGGGATTTTAGGATATCCAGAGCACAGGCAGCCAGAGTTCCGCCCCACCCCTCCCCCAGCTCACAGGAAAAAAGGAACCGTTCTTTCCAAACATCCTGCCTGCAGCGAGTAGGGGTAGGGTGTTAGGGTTGCAGCTTAGACAACCGCTTTAGAAGCAGTGGGAACGGAGGAGCCTGGAGAGCCTTCCCTGCTTCACACCGGGATGACCACCATATGGAGCAGAGTGGGAAGCCCTGTGAGGGTTGGCACTTCAGCCTAGTGGGCACGGTGGCGCCTCTGGCTGTGGAGCTGCAGGGTCTCAAGACTCCAGCTGAAGGCCTAAGAACTGGATTTTGCAGGCTCTGTTGTTTTCACCTTTTTAGACAAATTCTCACTCCGTAGCCCAGGCTGGTTTTGAACTCTTCCGCCTCCGTTTTCCTAGTACCAGGATCTTTAAATGTTTTACGTTTATTTTAGTGTAGGGTTAGGGCGCACGTATCACCGTGCACACATGTTGAAGTCAGAGCACAACTTGAATGAGTGTGTCCTCGCTTTCCAGCATGTGGGGGTATGGAATTCGAATTCCAGTTATCTAGGTTGATGGCAAGCGCCTTTACTCTGTGTGTGTGTGTGTGTGTGTGTGTGTGTACACTTTGCTCTGTTAAGAGGGAACAGCACTGGTAATTTTTGTAAATGTATCCTGGAAACACTTGATATAGACTGATGTCTGGTCTTGTCCTGGACACAGGGCAAGCCACGAGGAGGAAATTTCACGTAAAATCCAGTCCCTGCAGATACCGCCGACCACCCCTAGCCCCAAGGAGTCAGAGACAGGGTCTCGAAAGGCGAGGAGCTCCTGCACCCTAACCCGCACAAGGCCTCGCGCGACCTCAGCAGCTGGGCGACTACCGTGACGCACCGGCCACTTCCGATTTCACTTTCCTTTTCTCGGGCCCGGCCGCTTCACCTCCACGGCGGCTGCCTGGGGATTTGCCCGGTGATCAGTGACGTCAAGCAGGCTGAAGTTCCCATTGGAGGGCGGAGTTCGGCAAGGGCCAATCCCAGGGCTGGCCCCAGAGAAATCTCGGTGGAGGGCACCGTGCGCCGGGAGATTGCTGGGCGGGGTGGCTGTGGTGCTTGCAGCTCTCTACGCCCCGAACAGCTAGACCGAGAGGAGTGACCGGGCCCGGAGCGTGGCGCGGCTGAATGCGACCTGCACCGGTGAGACACGGCGGCTCCGCCGCGCGACCCGGGTGGGGACGGCGAAGGCGGCCGCGGGCCCAAGGCAGAGCTGGACAGGCCCGGGCGCGCGGGATGGCGAGCTCGGGTGCCCGCCGCGTCCCCGGCTCGCTTCTGGGCCTTTCGCCCTGAGCTCGCTGTGTTCATTACTCTTCAGGTCTAGCCCAGACTTACTTCAGTCTCTTCTAGAACCAAGATCCAGAAGTGAGCGGGACCCGGATGACGGTCTACTTGGTGGCTTGGAGTCTTGCATGACCAAAGGCAAGTCCTTATTTTATTTATTTATTTAATTTATTTTCAGAGTAAACTAGCTTAGCCACTTGTACCTGGAGCTGTGTATTATCCTTGATGATTTACTAACTAATTAGCTTTAGGAGAAAAAGGTGGTGATACCTTTAATCCCAGCACTTGGGAGACAGATACAGAGGAAGACGGAATCCGAGTTCAAGGCCAGCCTGTTCTACAAGAGTGAGTGCCAGGATAGCCAGGACTACAGAGAGAAACCCTGTCTCGAAGGCTGAAAAAAGAAAAAAAGGATAAAAAGTGTATAAATTTAACTTTTTGGAGAGAATGGAAGGAGACACTTAAAGATTTCTAGTGCATTCCAGATTTTGACAGTGTGTGTGTGTGCTTCAGAAAAAGGAAGAATGACATGCGTTCATGCATGCCTGAACCTCTTGTTAGATGAAGTCATGATCCCTAGAGCGTTCTGCCCAAGTTAAAAAAAACGAAAGACAAAACACCTTTTCTAAAAGCAAGCTTTCATTAATGTTTTTAAAGTTGCAACTTTATTAATATGATTGTTGTTGTTGTTATTATTATCGAGACAGGATTTTACCTGTATCCAAAGATGGTCTGAAAGTGGCCATGGCAGCCCACGTTACCGTCTGCCTCCTGAGTGCTTAGATTGCAGAGATTACAGGCGTCTGCTAGGGTGCCTGGTTGCGATTTTTAATAACTTTGTTTTTTGAAACAGTTCTCGATGTACAGAAACATGGGAGAACAATCTGTAGAGTTCTGTATACTGTATAGCCTCCAACTGACTCCTTTCATTACCATCTTACACGTTACTGTTGGCCAAAGCCCCCGTATATTTATCCACATTTCCTTTTTACGCAAATACTTAACTCTCCGTGTTCTCATCCGGGTCTCACTGCATTGCATTTGGTTGGCTCTGACTATTTTTAGACTTTGTCTATGTGAACTCTCAAAGTTTTGGGAGATATGTGACGGATACCTCAGACAATTAACCCACAAAACGGGTTTATTTTGGCTCACAGTTTTGGATGTTCTAATCCATGATCCGTTGGTGCCTGTTAATCTGGGCCTGTGCTGAGGCAGCCCATAGTACGGAGTGTACAGTGGGACAAAACTACTCTCATCATAGCCAGGAAGCAAAAGAGAGAGAGGAATCCATCAGAGTCCCTCCGTCCCCTTCTGTGATGTTCTCTGTGTCCTAAAGGAACCCAGTGCTTAAAGTTTGTTCTGTTTTCCAGTAGTGCCAATGCGAGAAACAGCCTTTCTGTCATGAGCCTTTGAGGCGTATTACGATGTAAACTGTATCTGCATTTGTACCCTCTTATTTTATGTCCTACTCTTACGGCTGGGTTTATATGGTAAAAGGATGGAATTAGGTTGCCGTATTCAGAACACCTTAGCAGGGATGTCATATTGTCAAGATTTATGATGATGCTGACCTGCTCACCAGCTGACTGTGTGTTGGTTTTCTACAGCGTCAAGTTCTGCGTTGTGTTTTTTTCTTCCTTTGCATACCGTATTATTTGGAAGGAAGTCCAACTACGGTTCTGCTCATTGGAGGAATTAGGGAGTTAGGAATTTTAAATTCTGTATGTGAAATGTGTCCCCTCATTAATTTATTCGTCCATTTATTTATATCAGTATGGACTTGCAGGTGTTGGTTTCAGGCATTGGATTATAGTTCAGTAGTACTTTGTTTTGTTGCTCAGATTGGTGCAACTTTGACTCTTGCCTCTGTGTCCTTCCTCTTTTACTGGCGCTTTTTGAACATTCAGGCATTTTTTATGTGACCTTTCAACTTCAAACAAGTTGGTAAACTTGGCCAAACAATTTCCTCTTGTCGAGAGAGAGAAAGCTGGGCCCGGAGAGTTGGATCTGTGGATAACTGGACTTGTTGCCCGTTCGGAGGACCTAGGTTCAGTTTTCAGCATTTATGTGGCTCTTAACCATCCAGCACCCTCCTCCGAACGCTGCAGGCACGTGGCGCACATGCTGACAAGCAACTTGAAGAAGAGGAAGCTGTCGGGAAGCTGAGTCTTGCCAGCTGGAATGATGATTGACAAGGCAGAGGTCAGCTGATCTCCGAGGCCACCCTGATCCATATAGTGAATGGCAGGCCAGCCAAAGAGGCATAGTGAGAACCTGTCTCAGAAAAAAAAAAAGAGTTAGGGAAACTGGGGCACAAGGGTAGTGACTGGCTTGTTACTTTCTACAAGAGAATAACAGCAGGACTGGATGTTACCACGGAACTCTGCAAACTAACTCAGGTGGAACCTTTTGGGTTAAGGCTTCTGGAGGTGGCGTCCGACTTACACTCCCAGGATCACAATCGCAAATACATGGGAAGAAGTTGTCTGTAAAATACAAAGGGTTAGTTTAAGATTGGCCTTTAGGATGAAGTAGACTTTGGCCAGACTGATGGGAGTGGGATATTGGATGCTGGCCTTCCCCGAGAGGGGCGGGTAGGAGAAAATCTGGGTGATGGGGCAGACGACACCTAATACTCAGGTCCTGCTGCTGAAGTAGGTTTGTGAAGTGGGAATCAGAGTTTCATGAAAATTGGGGGCAGAGAAGCTCGTAGGTCTCTAATATGGGAATGGCGTTTTATGGACATGATTCTCTGGTTTGTGCCAGCTACTGGGGTAAAAAGATCTTTGACTCATTTTCACATTCTGATTGTCTGAGAATACCCACCCCTCACCAAAAACATGTCCATTATAAAGCAGAGTGATAGAGAATACCCACCCCTCACCAAAAACACGTCCATTATAAAGCAGAGTGATAGAGAATACCCACCCCTCACCAAAAACACGTCCATTATAAAGCAGAGTGATAGAGAATACCCACCCCTCACCAAAAACACGTCCATTATAAAGCAGAGTGATAGAGAATACCCACCCCTCACCAAAAACACGTCCATTATAAAGCAGAGTGATAGAGAATACCCACCCCTCACCAAAAACACGTCCATTATAAAGCAGAGTGATAGAGAATACCCACCCCTCACCAAAAACACGTCCATTATAAAGCAGAGTGATAGTGTTATCATAGAAGTACGGAAGGAGAGAAGTAGGGGACAGTTTTATTCAAGGCTAAGCTGGGTGGAGAGGGCAGAATGTACAAGGACAGGGAAGGAGTGTGGGACGTGAAGGGCCTCTCCCTATGTTCTTACTCTGGGGAACTGTGCAAGGGGAAGCAGGATTGGGGGCTGAAAGTGTAAATTTGGGCCAGATCCCCGCTCCCCCCCGAGGAGTTTATTTAGTGTGTGAATGGGCACATATACCATGGTGTGTGTCCAGGTCGGAGAACAACTTTCAAGAGTTGGTTCTCTTCCTTCCATCATGTGGGGTTTCAGTCAGGTGGTAGGTGCCTTTACCCCCTGAACCATCTCTTAGTTTGAAGTGAGTCAATCCACTTCTAGTCCGGACTGTTAAGTAAGAAGACACGCACCTTTGATCCCGATCTTGTAGACCAAGTTGGCCTCGAACTCACAGAGATCCACCTACTTCTGCCTCCAAGTGCTGGGAATTAAAGGCGTGCGCCACCATCATCTGGCAATATTTGCTAAATATTAATATTTGTTAAGTAGTTAAATGGTGTGTGACATTGATCAGAGATGCTAAGATATATTATAGGTATCTCAACTTTGATGAAAAATAGTAACTCGTTATAGCTTCCTTGAATGCTCTGCCCCCACTATACGAATCCTCGTCACACTTACCCATGGGTAGATTTTGAGTTACCAGCTCCATTTGTGATTATTGATTTTTGAGACTGGGCCTCACTAGATTCCTAGCTGTAGACCAAGCTGGCCCGGAGTTCAGAGATCTCCCTGCCTCTGTCCCTGCCTCCCAGCGTTAAAGTTGTGTGCTGCTGTGCCATACCTCCTGTTTGTGATCCCCATACCCCAAGGTCTCCCATCCACAGTACAGACTAGGAACAGTAGCCTGGACTGGGGTAGGTTTACTCTGCCCCCTCTTTCTCTATATACAGAATAGGAAAGCGGCCCGTCCTTGAGGATGAGGAGGCCACCATTTGTAACTTCAGAAACACTGGTGTAGCTGGGTAGGGTGGCACCCTCTTGGCGTCCCCTCATTGGGGAGGTAAGGAAAGGACAATCAGGGGTGTAAGATCAGCCTTGACTACCTAGCAAGTTTGAGGCTAGATTGGAACAGATGAGACTTTGTTCTATGAAGCACAATTAATTAAAAACCCAGAGAGAGAAATTGGGGTTCAACCTGAAAATCAGAAAAGCAAAACAGTCACTGGCTCTAACCTTGACCTTTTTGAAATTGCCATCCTGCCTCCAGGAATCTCAGAATGAGACTGTGTCTGAGAGCTGTTTCCTCCCGTTTTATAATCCTCTCTAGGGCTGGGATTAAAAGTGTGTACTGCCCGGTTTCTATGGCAACTAGTGTGTCTACTGGGATTAAAGGTGTGTGTTATCATACACCTGTAAGGCTGACTAGTGTGGCTGTTTTACTCTCCCGATCGTCAGGCAAGCTTTATTTACTAAAATACGATTGAAATGCCACTATAGTTCTACAACAGCTAACCCCTGCTACATTGATGAACTGGCCCTTTCCTGCCTGATAGCCAACTTGTGAAAACTCAGAGTACCTATTCTCCCCAAATGTCAGCCATTTTTATCCTGATTTGGTTGCCGCTAATAATAGCAGTGCCTTTATACTTCACATTAAATGTGCTGGTACATCTGCAAACCTTACTGTCAGTTTGTTTTGTGAATGGCTCTGTGATCCACACCTTTATTTCTTCATGGTGGTATGGAAGCCGAGGAAAGTCAAGACTCTAGCCTTGTTCTTCTCAACAGGGTGGCTGAGGCCAGGTGCAAACCCAAGTGACTTACTAGGACTCTGTGGTATGGCTTTGATTGAGTGACTGCAGATGGTAGAAGAAGAGGCTTGGGTTCCCTGCTCAGAATTCTAGGAGCCACAGGAGGACCTGTGATGCCCCAGAGCAGGCTGGAGGTCTCTTCTGTTCTAGAGGGTGTGCTCACCTGTCTCGGTCAGTTGGCTGGTGTTGTGTGTATTTCAGCCCTCTTGGTTTACAACAGGTTCCCCACCCCTTAAAAACAAAACGTGACAGACAAGTCCAAGCTGGAAGGGCAGAAAGAGGGTTTATTGAGCTGACAGGTTTCAGGGTAGGGCTAAGTTTGGGCACAGGATTTGAAAAGGTGCTGTCAGGTTATGCTTTTCTCCTTCATCTCCCTAGACTGGCTTATTTCTTAAGAGATTAGCAATCAGTCTGCGCAGCAGGAGCTGCAAATCAAATGACTTTACCTCTTCCCAGTTCCCGAGAAATCACTAGACTTTTCCCCTTTCCCAGCTAGGTCTCCTTGTCACTTGCAGTGGACTTGTGTTTTTCCCTGAACCAAAGGGTATGGGTTGTTAATATACTGATGTTTTCCCCTTCAGTCTGGAACTGAGGGAGAGTTCCACTCTAAGCATGGACACCCCAGAAATGAACTGTAGAGAAAGTTACTACGGGGGGTGGGGCGGTGGAGGGGAAGGAAAGTTGTAGGCCCCTCCGATAACCAGAGGGTAAACTTTAAACTACATTTACTAGTGGGTCAGAGAGCGCAGTGTCTTTGGCCTCTTTCAAATTCCTTTCTCTCTGTCTCTCTGTCTCTCTCTCTCTGTTTTCCTCGTCTCTTTTCATGTTACACATGATGAGATTCAGATTTGTAAAGATGGTGGTGCCAGGTGTTGGTGAGTCCGTGGAGCTGGTTGGTGGGAGCGTACATCACCACCGTTGCTTTGAGAACAACTTGGACCTTTCTAGTAAAATCGAGGGTCTGTCCGTGTGCCTGTGTGTGTGCACGGAGGGTCACAGGGATGGTGTTTCTAACGGTCCCAACTGTAAATAAGTCAGGTGGCCACCAGAAGAACCAACGGAGCCGCAGTGAAAATGAGCAGAATCAGCACTGTCTCAGGAGTGAACCCCTGTTGGTAAAAACAATGGGCTGTCTGGACTTGGGATTCCATTCTTTGAAATGGAAAACCAGGCAGTGTGTGGTGGGGGGAAGAGGGAGAGACGGGAGTGATTGTCACCGTTATAGTAAGTTAATTCCTCTGCAGCCATTTCCTCGCCCTGTTCTTGAACCTTCCCGGAATGAACCGTGTCTTCAGTGAGCTGACGACAGAGACCTTGCCAGAGGGGGAGGTGTTCAGCTGAGAACTCCACAGGAAAAGGAGTCAAAAGTGAAAAGGCAGGGAAGAATCAGCACTAGGGCGGGGAGGGAGCGTGGTTTCACTTCTGATGGAGATGGAGTTACAGGTGGGAGTGGCGGAAAGTTGAGCTGGGAGACCGGAGGAGGCCTGGGTCCACAGGACGCTCTCAGAGGAAAAGGAAGGGAAAGATTTTTGACTTTATCTCTGGGGTGCCAGAAAGCATTTGGGGGCGTTTCACCAGTGAGCACACTGGCACTTCACGCTAAGCTGAGTGTGTTGGAGGGGCAAAAAGGAAGACGGCCATTGTAACTGGAGTGGCGCCAGCTGAGGTGAGAGGTGATATATATATATATATATATATATATATATATATATATATATATATATAGTCCCTGATGTTGAATCTGCTTGCTGCAGCCACTAGAGAGATCCTTCTAGATGGCAAGGAATGCCTCTTTCATTCCCTGTGTAGCTTCAGTTCCTGAAGCATCGTAGACGCTCAGTAAATCATACTTAAACCCTCAGTGGTTTCCCGCGAATGCTGGGATGAAAATGCTGGGATGATCAGCTCTATCTGACTGAGCTGGGCCTGAGAGAACAGATGTCTTCTGGGAATGTCATAGGCAAGAGATAGGAGACAAATTTCCAATCACAAACCCAGAAAACTTGCCATTTTTTTCCTAAAGCAAGGCCACACAGGAGGTCAGTTGTAGACCTGGGTGTTTTAAACCTTTGTCTCGTTAACCTCTCAGCTGGCAGCTGCATCTGAGCCCTGTGCGTGTTTCCGCTGTGGTGAACCTGGTCAGCTCCTTGCCCTGGTGGCTTTCACTGCCCTCAAAACACCATTGCTGTTTGGACTGTGGTCCCCAGGATTCCCAGGGCAGCCTGGTATCCAGCCCCGAGCTGTGACTAGGGCTATAATATTGGGGAACATCACGTTTGGTAGCCGGGGGTGGGGGGTGTAGCCATTTCTCGGGTTCACATAGCCAGATCAATTGCTTTTTTGCCCTGAAGTCTAACCTCTCCGGGTTTGTTAGAGATAGCTAGCTGATGTTTACCTCTGGAAAAATTTACTTAATTTAGATTGAGAAATAGGCCTTAACTGTACCCTGTGAACGTGTAAGTGGGGTCTCGCAGTGCATGGAGCCTTTAGCTAAGTATTCTGGGATGACAGGAAAAAGGGACTCCTGTTGGGAAACCCGGGGACGTGTTTGAGGAACTGCTGGGGTAACTGAAAGAATCCCTGAGTGTCAGACCTCTACTCGCCTCTCTGGGTACTATATTCCGCACCTGGGGGTTCATTGTCTTCTAGGAGCTCTCTGGCTCAGAGGAGTTTGAGGAAGCAGGAAGTCAGGTGCTAGGTGTGGGGCAGAAGAAACCACAGGTGGGGGAGAGGGATTTAGCACCTAGTGCAAAAATTGTGGCTGTGAAGAAGTGTGGGGCCGGAGCTTGGATGCATTCCCTTCCAAACGGGGCCAGGGCAGGGGTGGGAGCAAGAGCAAAAGCGTCTGCCTGGGAGGTGTGGACCTTCACAGTAACACTTCTTCAGAGTGTGTGCAACTCAGTGATTCTCACAGCCGAGAATCGGGCCCAGGATCCACACTGCGTTGCCAGAAATGACAGTGGTCCCCCCTCCCCCCTTCTACCCCCCACCTCTGTGTAGCAGGTTCGATATTTATGAGAGCCTCGGCTTTGTAAAGGGCCAGAGGGAGACTCAGCGGTGGACGGAGAGTAAAAGGTGCAGGCCTTTTTTTTGTGGCATCTCCTTGCTTCTGTGGAACTGTAGCTGATTCCTGACTCACTGGAGGGGCTGGAGATCCGGTGCTCCAGGAGCAGGGGTGCATATGGCTTCAGGCACAAGGTAATAGGCCGTAGCTTCCTGTGGATTCAGAACTCTCCTTTGAGCAGGGAGTGGTGGCGAACTTTCCTAATTTGCTTTTCTGCTGCTGTGGTAAAACAGTCTAACCACAGCAACTTGAGGAAAGAATTTATTTCAGCTTAAATTTCCAGGTCATGCTCCATCATCGAGGGAAGTCGGTGCAGGAATGCAAGAATTTAAAGGAACAGTACCTATTAGCTCACTCACTTATGCGCAGCCTCAGACTGTGCCTAGGAGAAACATTGTCCGCAGAGTGCTGTGCCCTCCTCTATCAGTAAACAATTAAAGCTGTGCCTCACAGACGTGCCCACGTGTCTCATTTAGGCAGTTCTCCAACTGAGGCTCCGTCTTCCAGGTGACACTAGGTTGTGCCAGATGGCCAATGAAAAACAAGATGTGCGCCGCTCACTTAAGGTGATTTTAGTGACTCTAGCTTTCTATGGTTTCTGTCTGTCTGGAGCCAGACATGGAGGGGAGGATAATGTTTGCATCTTATTGTGGAGGTGATCAGAGAGAACACGGTCGAGGTGTATATGATAAAATGGGGGAACGTAGTTACCTGAGAAAGGTATTTTTAGAATCCCAGCAGAGGCACACGGCTGTGATCCCAGTTCTCAGGAGGCAAAAGCAGGAGAGCGCATTCAAGGCCAGCATGAGTGCCGAGATTCTGCCTCGTCAAACGAGCACAAGATTTTGTGAAGGGTGGTTTGCATTTGACCTGACAGAATAAAATATGGGAATGGGTGTGGTCTTCCTCGGGCTCTCCTCCCTTCCTCCCCTCTTCCCCTCTCCCCCAGCATTTTTTTCCTTAATTATGCAAGCTTGAGCTCCTTCCGTCACTGAAAAGCAAAAAGTGCTGTCTTAGCAGGAGTGCTCGAGCCAGCCTGTAGTGAAGTCCAGCGTGCTTTCAGCCAGATCTGAAGAATGCACGCGCCTTTCCTGTCGTCAGCTCTGCTCAGTTTACCAAGCCTTCTGCATAGCTGAGCTCCTCTGGCTGTCGATCAGAGGAGCTGCTCTTGGGCCCCGGTTCACGGTGTGCTGGGGTAAGGAAGTGGCGTGGATCGGGCCTAAGTTTTGGCACTGGGACTGCCTCCTAGCTCTGAGCTCTTTGGCATAGTGGTTAACAGGGCCAAGCCTGTGTGTGTGAAATAGCACATTTAAATGGCGGATTCCATTGCCCCCAAATTGTTGGTCACCTAGTTATAGGATTCTAGAACCTGAACTTTGACCTGGATAATTCACGTTTTTGAGTTTATACCTCGTGTCTTACATAGAACACAAAGAGGAGTCTTTTGTAGTCAGTCAGTGGGGTTGGCCTCTCAGGTTATGGTGACCTAGAAACAGGACTGAACAGTTAGCATGGATTTTGGTTGTTCTGACCCAAGCATTAGTTCAGTAGAGCATTGGTTAGGTTTTCAGTACTCTGGTTTCAACAATTCTGGTGGTTACAGGCCGTTTTAATGCAACAGAAAGCCGTAACCTTTGTTCCCCCCAATTTTTTGTATAGTTTTATGAAACCATTTCGATGTGAGTTGTAGTTACGAAACTCTAAATATTGTAGCATCTATTGCTGGAAAGCAGAGGTTTTCCTAAACTATACTGTGAAACTATCACTAAGTGCCATTGAGATTATTTCCATTTAAATCTTTCTTGATAGTCCCTGAAGGGTTGTTATAACTGTTTTGAAGCCAGATTCCAGGCTAGGTTTATCTTTTGTGCTTGCTTGCTGTTACTGTGATCTTTTTTAGTTTTTATTTCTCTCTCTCTCTCTCTCTCTCTCTCTCTCTTTGTGCACAGCTCGCAGGAATGGGCTCCTCCCTTTTATCTTGGGGATCCTAGTTGTCAGTCTTGGCAGCAGATGCCTTTACCTCCACGCCATCTCGCTGTCTCTACCCTGGTCTTTTTAAAAGACCAGTGGATCTGTGGATGCCCCAGTTCTGGATTTGTCTGATGTTTCCCCGTGGTGTGGTTTAACCTGGTGTTAGTAGCACCTTCTCTGTGATAACTTAGTGCAGCGTTTTTCAAAATTGCCTGTGTTTTCTATAAACTGAAAGTTAAATCTGAAGGCTTGATTACGGTCACTGAAGTCAAATATATTTTTGGCAAGAAAGCTTCATGGATGATAGTGTTTGTTTTCACTTAACTTTATTTCCTGTGTGTTTGTTATTTTGCCTGTAATTTTGTTGGCACACCATATGTCTGGAGAGGCAGGTTGTCACATTCCCTGGAACTGGAGCAACACACTGTTGTGAGCTGCCATATGGGTGCTAGGAATATCGAACCTGGACCTCCAGAAGAGCAGCAAGGTTTTTAACAACTGAGGCGCCTCTCCAGCCCCAGGTGATGGTGCTCACCAGCCTGTGCCAGATTGTTCCTGTTTAGTGATGACCGGTTTGGTTGCTTGGTTAAGGTAACCAAGCACTGGGTCTCTCCTAAAGTGAGGCCATAGGAAATAATTCACTGTGGCATTGTAGGGACTGCCCCAAACAGGTCACCTAATGGCCTTGACGTCTGGTGATGTTTGGGTTGTTATAGCGCAGCTGCTGAGTTCTTATTGTGTCCCCACTCCCCTGAAGCCCCAAGGGGGCCTCACTGATTCTAAACAATACTAATCAGGTGCTGTCTTGGCTACGTCTCAGTGTCTGATTCTGTTAACCCTTCTGCAGCGATTTCCCAGTGATCTGTAAGCCCTGCGGTGTTAACTATAATGGACAGCTTAGTTTTCATTCAGCTTAAAAGATCTAAAGACCCACTGGGCCCAGCGTGAACTGGTTTAATGTGGGCTCTCGTGCTGAGGGCGTCATATTTTATGTGAAAAAGAGAACTCGTAGCTGAGATCTTCCTAGGAAATTGTAAATTCTGTCCTTAGAGCTACCCCCTTCTCTCCAGCAAACAAACAAAAATAACAGAAAGCTGGCCTGGCTTTTAAACTTCCAGGCCATTCTATAAGTGGCCAGAAAAGGCGTTGGGAGCCCCACAGTTCCATTTCCTTTTCTATTGTCAAGCCTGCTGCAGTGTGTTAAACTGAGAACACTGGTCGGCCCTCAAAAGCAAACCAAGGGATTAGCTCAGACACCGTTAACACCGTTAACATTTCTGCTAACATTCTGGGGACTTGATCCATCTTAATTTGCCAGTTGAATTTCATTTCAAGTTGGTATGTACTTTTTTTAATTTATTATATTTTTTTAAAGAGCCACACAGGTCTAAACCAGGGTGTTTTGGTTCATATTCTCCGCAGTATAATCCTTATGTTTGTATAGTTCTGTCCCCTGCGGAGCACGCTTATGTGTCTTCACACCAGATCCCTAGGGAATCAACATTGCATTGTCTCCGTGGGCCATGTGGGCTGCAGTTATTATGTCTGTGTATGTCTGTGTGTTTACCATCTCTGAGCTCTGTAAAGTCTGCCGAGCTCTGTTGATGCTCTCGCTGTACCCATTAGTGCTGGCGTCGCTGTCCCAGCGCTGTAAAACCTGTGTCCGTAGCAGAGCCAGCTTCCCTGCCCAGCATCGACATTGTGTACCATAAGCGAGGCAGGACCCTGCCTTCCTGGTGCCCCTTCCAGCTTCCCTGCCCAGCACGGGCATTGTGTACCATAAGCGAGGCAGGACCCTGCCTTCCTGGTGCCCCTTCCAGCTTCCCTGCCCAGCACGGGCATTGTGTACCATAAGCGAGGCAGGACCCTGCCTTCCTGGTGCCACTTCCAGCTTCCCTGCCCAGCACTGACATTGTGTACCATAAGCGAGGCAGGACCCTGCCTTCCTGGTGCCACTTCCAGCTTCCCTGCCCAGCACGGGCATTGTGTACCATAAGTGAGGCAGGACCCTGCCTTCCTGGTGCCCCTTCCAGCTTCCCTGCCCAGCACGGGCATTGTGTACCATAAGCGAGGCAGGACCCTGCCTTCCTGGTGCCACTTCCAGCTTCCGCTCCTAGGATTCATCCAGAGGACCGAGGAGCCAGGCATCTGGGTTCTCTCCCTGACTTCCTTCTAGGAACCAGACCTATGCTTAGTGTTCCCAACAGAATTCTTCTGTATCGCCTGCTTAGAATCCCCGGTCGGCCTCTCTCTCTCTTTCCATTTTATGGATAAACTGAGGTTCAGAATACTCAAATGACTTCGGTTGTCACAGGGGTAGGAAGAAGGCTGAAGCTGTGAAGGCTGAGCTTCTGTGTCCCTAGAAAGGCCTTGCCTGCACAGCCCAGAACGGCCACAGAGGATTCCTCCCTTCCTGGCTCCCTTGTGATCTCAGCTTGGACAATCCTGGGAAGGGTGCCTCTCTTCTCCTTTTGCTGAGTCTGCTCTTGATTTCAGGTCTGGTCTCTGAGGAAGACAAACCCCCTACCAGGGAACAGAGATCGCCCCGCCCCCAAGCTAAGGGCACAATGGCAGCCTCTGCCCCCTTGAGGAGCCTGGAGGAGGAGGTGACCTGCTCCATCTGCCTGGATTATCTGCGGGACCCGGTGACCATCGACTGTGGCCATGTCTTCTGCCGCAGCTGCACAGGTGATATCCGCCCCATATCCGGGAGCCGCCCAGTCTGTCCGCTCTGCAAGAAGCCCTTCAAGAAGGAGAACATCCGGCCCGTGTGGCAGCTCGCCAGTCTGGTGGAGAACATTGAGCGGCTGAAGGTGGACTCTGGCAGGCAGCCGGGAGAGCTGGCCCGAGAGCCGCAGGACATGAAGCTGTGTGAGCGGCACCAGGAAAAGCTGCACTACTACTGTGAAGACGACGGCAAGCTGCTGTGTGTGATGTGCCGCGAGTCCCGCGAGCACAGACCCCACACGGCCGTCCTGGTGGAGAAGGCTGCCCTGCCTCACAGAGTGAGTCCCCAGGCCTGAGACGAGGGCCGTTCTGTCTGGTGTCCTGCCTGCCACAGCTCAGGGCACTAATCTCTCTCCACTGCTTGTCTTTCCCCAGGAGAAAATCCTGAACCACCTGAACACCCTAAGGAGAGACAGAGAAAAAATTCAGGGCTTTCAGGCCAAGGGAGAAGCTGATATTCTGGCTGCGCTGGTACGTGGAAGTCATGGCTGAGAGGCGATGCGTGTTCCAGGGAGGGACCAGGAAGGTGGGAAGTGTTTCTAGGAGTGCTTTGAAAGTATGGGTGCTAGGCTGGCTTCAGGCCAGCTGGAGCTAGCACAAATACGGGGAAGGTTGGCCTGCCCTGACCCTGCAGGAGCTGAGGAACCTGACTTGGTGCTGTAAGGGTGAAGATGTGATTTCCTGAGTAGAGAAGCAGCTAGGGGTGTTTGGGAGGGGGTGCCAGCTTCAGGGCAGAGGAAAGGGACAAGGATGGTCTGAGCAGCCCTGACTGAGGCTGTCTAGGACAGTATGGAAGACTGGTAGGTAGCATATTGTGTGTTCTTGCTTAGACAGGTCTGGAGGGACAGCTGATAGGCGGGTCCAGTCCTGGGGGAGTGTGTGTGTTGGGAAAATGGGCAGTGGAGGGGTTCTGGGGTCAGGCCTAGCAGTGTGTGGTCAGGCCGTGAAGAGAGAGTAAAGGTAGAGAGAACTCAAGTCCACAAAGGACCTCTAGGACCTGGTGTGCTTGGACACCTCATCTACCAAGAGGGACTGAGGACTCAGGGAGACTCCAGCCACAGGACAGGACTTGGTCCCTGGACTCGCAGTCCAGCCCCACATGGGAGGGATAGGTGCAGGTAGTGTGTACAGAGTAGGAGAGATGCTGGAGGGGAAAAGATAGAGCATAGACGTCATCCCTCGCAGAGCTTCCTGAAAGAGGGAGGCATTTGGATACTATCTAGAAGGGTGAAGTGTCATCAGTGGGACACACTGGCTACCTTTTGCTCCAGGACACGCTGGTCAGCTAGAACAGGCTGTGACAGCCGTCAGGCAGGGTTGGCTTTGAGAGCAGTGGAGGAAATAGGCTGATTGATAAGTGGTAAGGAGAAGAGAGTAGAGCAGGAGCACCCCGTGACTTTCTACTCAAGGACTAGGAGTCCCCAGAGGATCGAGTGGGCCCCAGTTCCTATGACACACACATACCCACCCCTTGCCCTTGCAGACGAAGCTGCAGGAGCAGAGGCAGTACATCGTGGCGGAGTTTAAGCAAGGCCACCAGTTTCTAAAGAAGCGGGAGCAGCACCTGCTAGACCAGCTGGCCACCCTGGAGCAGCTCCTCACTGAGGGCAGAGAGAAGTTCAAGACCCGGGGCGTCAGTGAGCTTGGCCGGTTGACTCTTGTCATCTCCGAGCTGGAGGGCAAGGCACGGCAGCCTGCTGCGGAGCTAATGCAGGTGAGAGGGCCAGGGCCCGAGTGGGAGACAGGGTAGGGCCTGGGCTGCCACTCTTACCTGGCTTTTGAGGAAATTCCTCCTCCTGGGTCCTCAGTTTTACTGTCTAAAATAAATAAATGGGTATGGTAGTCTTATCCTCCTTGTCTACCCCACACGAGCTTAAACACTGACCTGGTATCACTTTAGAAAATCATCATCATCTACAAAAAGTGTCTAAGAAACCTTAAAGTGTCTTAGAACTGAAGGTCTCTGTTATCATCTTCCTTCCACCAAGTCCGCCTTGTAACAAGACAGTGTTTTTGAGACTGTCTTACTATTTCCTAGAATCTGTCCTGAAATTAAAGGAAATCCTCTGTAGGCAGAGACTGCTCATTTGTTTCCCAGCTGCCCAGACCCAAATAATAACACAGAAACAATATTAATTACAGCACTGTTTGACCAATCATTTAGGCATATTTTTAGCTAACTCTTACATCTTAAATTAACCCATTTCTATCAATCTGTGCATTGCCACGAGACTGTGGCCTGTCATCTGGCGGCTGGCATCTTTCTCTTTCAGCAGCTATGTGGAGTCTCCCTGACTTTGTCTGCTTTCTCTCTAAATCTCTGTTCAGATTTCCTGCCTGTCTTTACTCTGCTAAACCATTGGCCAAATCAGCTTCTTTAATAACCAATGGTAATAAAACATATTAATAGCATACAGAGGTAATCCCACATCAGTCTTCCTGTCTCAGCCTTCTGAGTGCTGGGATTATAGATGTGGCTGAGGTAGGTACTTAGTGGTAGATGTCTTATATGGCTCTGGAGATGAGACAAGGTTGAGCTGTGGCTGCCAGGATCCTCCACGGGAGGCCAGGTGAAGAAGGAAGATAGATGGGAGGTTTCTTGTGGACACTGGGGCATCCTCCTAGAGAACAGATTGACAGGTATGAGAGGTGCCTCAGGACACGCAGGGAGAGCAGCCTGTCAGATTGCACTGGTACACCTCTTCCTCCTTCCCTTATAAGCCAGGAAAGGGGCCATCTGCTCGGTTCCTCTGACTCTGTGGTTTGAGGTAATGACCCTTTCCGCCAGCGGAGACACACAAAGGTCTCTAGGAAACTGGATTCCAGGCCAACGGCAAGGCACATCAGTAGCCGGGGGCGAGAGACAGTGACGCCAGTCCCTAACACAGGCTGCAAAAACAGGAGGCCTCTCTTTGTGGCACACTGAGCCTCAGGTAAAAGGGCTGGCTAGTCCAAGCCCTGGGGCAGATTAGAAATGAGGTCCAATTTAGCCAGGGTATCCGGCCCCCAGGCTTTGTACTTTGTCTCTTTGTCCCAGGTTCCCCTGTCTCCTTCCTGTGTACCTAAGATAGGCATTGCCTCTTCTCTAGATTTCTTTAGACTCTAGGTCACTTGCCTCCTTTCCCTTGTTCCACTCAGGAGCACACCAGGCTCCCAGCAGCCCGTCCATGTGTGGTGTGTAAATATGAGTTGTGAGTGGAGCAGCTGAGTGTGCTGGAGTGTGTCACCAGGGTGTCTGTCTAGAGAGTATTTCCCCTGATCCACCCTAGGGTGTACCTCGGGGCTCTGCCCCCGAAACTCCCATGGTTGAGAGTGCTGAGGAGGGAACATAGGGGTTTCTGTTTAAGAACACAGCACAGGATGCTGGTGTTAGCAGATTTTGTCTGTATTTGGGTTTCCCCGGAGCAGAGCCCCTCAACCTTCTGGAACAAGTCCTTAACCGCCACAGTTTGACGATTGCATTTGTTTTCCAAATTGTACCTCCCCGAGAAGCCAGCCTGCCCTCTGCCCATCCCCCTTCACTCTCTGACTCCCCTAGAACCTGTCACTAACACAATATGATGTTATATATATTTTTGTGTTGATTTTTTTCTTCTTCTCTTGTCGGCTTTCCTCTGCTAGGATGCCTGCTCTACACAGGTAGGGATGTCTCTTTTTTTTATTGCTACTTCACTTCATACTTATAAGATCAGTGCTTGCCTGGCACAAGGAATCACTTAGCAAAGGTTTGTGGAGTGAAAGGAAGGTGAAAATCAATCAACACAGAGAACGGTGGAGGCTTCAGGCTCAGCAAAGCAACATCTCACGAGATGTTCCCACCCGCGCTGTCCTGCGTGTCTCCCCTCATGCAGACAGCATCACCGTCTTCCTCCTGCACAAGGTGCCTGTCCTTAGTGATCCTCGGCCAGCATATCCACTGGG
Organism: Microtus pennsylvanicus; assembly: GCF_037038515.1. Lineage (NCBI taxonomy): Eukaryota > Metazoa > Chordata > Mammalia > Rodentia > Cricetidae > Microtus > Microtus pennsylvanicus. The sequence continues at coordinate 869,842 of NC_134585.1, read as the reverse complement.
TTGCTCTAGAACAGTCATGGGATGCCCAGCTTCTCTCTTGTGTCCCCTGCTGCCGTCTCCAGCTCCCTGTTCCACAGCGGCCACCAGGGTGACCTCCCCTGTTCCCATCACCTCCTACCACCACTTGCCAAGGAGCAGCCAACTGACTGGCCACCTAGGGTCTCTGCTAGCTGCTGCCCAATCGCTTGTATAGAGAAGTTCCTTTCTGTCTTCGTAGCAGTTCAGAGGGGTGAGTCTAGAGACATCCATGAGGTCGTCCAAGACTTGGTTTATTTGCCGCTGTCTAGTCTTGGGGTATTATTCTCAGCCGTGCAATCGCTGTTCAAAGTTCAGCCAATGAGAGGAAAGGAACTAGAAAGCGATTTTTTTTTTTAAAGAGCAAGAAGTCTTGGTCTCCCCCCCCCTCCCCCCCCCCCCCCCGCGTCCCATTGGGACTTAGTCATATGACCAGACTTCATTGTAGGGAATGTGGGAAATGTAGTTTCTTCACTGGTCACATATGCCAGAACTTAAGGAGTTTAGTATTACAAAGAAGAGAAAGGACATATAACATGGCTTAGCAGGTAAAGGCACTTGCTACCAAGCCTGGTCACCTGCGATCAACCCACAGAACCCACATGGTGGAAGGAGACCGACTCCCCCAAGTTGTCCTTTGACCTCCACATACATACATTGCGGTATCTCTCTCTCTCTCTCTCTCTCTCTCTCTCTCTCTCTCTCTCACACACACACACACACACACACACACACACACACACGTTTAAAAACGGGGAGGGGGATGGGTGCTAGGGATAGTTGCCGTTTATCCCAGTGTGCGTAGAGTAAAATTCGCCACCGTCACCTCATCCTGCCTGCTGTGATCTGGCCCTGCCTCCTCTCTGAATCCTTTCCCATTTCTTATCAGTCTGCACCTGGCCAGTACTTTATCATTCTTCAAACCTTAGCTGGAGTGTCTCCTTGGAGCCAGGTCACTTGCCACCTCTGGTTATTTCTGCCCTTGTTGTTGCTCATTTTATTTTATTATGTGTGTATGGGTGTTTTTACATCAGTGTATGTCTGTACACACTTGTATGCTTGGTGCCTGTGGAAGCCAGAAGAAGGCATTGGGTTCCCTGAACCTGGAGTTGTAGATGGTAGTGAGCTGCATGTGGGTGCTGAGAATCGAACCTGGATCCTCTGGAAGAGCAGCCAGTGCTCTTAACCACTGAGCCATCTCTCCAGCCCCTCTTGACTGTCGGCTCCCTAGGGGAGGAAGCCATGTATATTTTGTGTGCTGTTGTGTGCCTGCCTGCTATATGGTGTTGACTTATGGATGCAGTTCTACTTAATTCACTTTGGTGCTTGCATTTTCTTCCTTTGCAGGACAGCAAGGACTTTGCCAACAGGTAAGAGTTTCCTTTGCCCATTGTTACTCTCCTGTTTCTGTGGCCATGGTCCGTGTAAATGATGGGGAGTGATAGGCAAGGCAGCCCTTGTTTCATCCCACAGCCTGTAAGAAAGCGTAGTCTTGGGGTTGGAGAAATGGCTCAGAGGTTAAAAGCATTGACTGTTCCTCCAGGGGTCCTGAGTTCAATTCCCAGCAACCACATACTGACTCCCAACCATCTGTAATGAAATCTGGTGCCCTCTTCTGACTGCAGGAAAGCATGCAGACAGAGCACTGTATACATAATAAATAAAATAAATCTTAAAAAAGAAAGAAAGTGTAGCCTTTGAAGCCTAGAGGCTGTTCTTTCCCCATCCGACTAGGCTCACTGTCTTCACCTGAAGCCCAGCGGGAGAGTCCAAGCATGGCTCTGTAGACAGAGTGCTCACTTGTGGGATCTGCTGGTGGCCTTATGTCCTGGTTTTGTCTTTAACCAGCTTTTCTGTCTCTTGATTAGGGATAATCAAGACTTTCCTGCTTGCTTTATAATTGTCACAGGCACTGACAGAGTAGCAAGAAGAGCCAAATGACCAGGTTGTTGTCTGCCATGTTTTCAGGTACCCACGGAAGAAGTTCTGGATTGGGAAAGCCATCCCTCACATGGTTAGGAGGAAGGCAGGAGAATTCTCAGATAAACTTCTCTCTCTGCAGCGAGGCCTGAGGCAGTTCCAGGGTAAGCACTGGGGACAGCACCAGGCTTGGAGGTTTCCTGGCTTCTCACGTCCATATTCTCCCATCTCATCCTTCCAAGGAGCTCTAGCATCTGTATCTTCTCTCTTTGGGCTCTCCAGTGGAACCCTGTCCAGTAATTAATACCAAGTAAGAAATAGGTTCATGAGTTTGCTAGTCTGCAGCTTATTTCTATCTTCCTTTTCCTCCTTAGGCAAGCTGCTGAGAGACTTGGAGTATAAGACGGGTGAGTATACAAAACACTCCCCGCTGTGGAATCCCCTCTGGTATCGCCCAAAGGTGCCGTGCCTTGCATTTCTGGTTACTGTGTAGTCTACAGTATTGGTGGTGCTTTGACATCACAGGTCCTACTTCTAGTCCTTCTCCTCTACCTGACCACGTGGTCCTTGAACAGCTGTGGAAGTGTAAGGCCAGAGGTGCGTGCTGAGTGCCTCTAGGGGACACCCTTCACAGTACTCTTCGGGTTGTGCAGCGAGGCAGCGCTGACACTGTGGACAGTGGTTGCCCCTTCCCAGCCCGCCATTGACACTATTCCTTCCTCCCTTTCCCACAGTGAGTGTCACCCTGGACCCACAGTCGGCTAGCGGGTACCTGCAGCTCTCACAAGACTGGAAGTGTGTGACCTATACCAGCCAGTACCAGAGTGATTGCCTGCACCCCCAACAGTTTGACTGTGAGCCAGGGGTGTTGGGCAGCAAGGGCTTCACCTGGGGCAAGGTGTACTGGGAAGTGGAGTTGGAACGGGAAGGCTGGTCAGAGGATGAGGAGGAGGGGGAAGAAGAAGAAGAAGGGGAAGAGGAGGAAGAAGATGAGGAGGCTGGCTATGGGGATGGATATGAAGACTGGGAAACAGATGAGGATGAGGAATCACTAGGGGAGGAAGAGGAGGAGGAAGAGGAAGAGGAGGAGGAAGTTCTGGAAAGCTGCATGGTGGGAGTGGCCAAAGACTCTATGAAGAGGAAAGGGGACCTGTCCCTGCGGCCAGAGGATGGTGTGTGGGCCCTTCGGCTCTCCTCCTCAGGCATCTGGGCCAACACGAGCCCCGAGGCCCAGCTCTTCCCAGTGCTGCGGCCCCGGAGAGTGGGCATTGCCCTGGATTATGAAGGGGGCACCGTGACGTTCACCAATGCAGAGTCACAGGAACTCATTTACACCTTCACGGCCACCTTCACCCGGCGTCTGGTTCCCTTCCTGTGGCTCAAGTGGCCAGGAACACGCCTCACGCTGAGACCCTGAATTCCAGAATCTGCCTAGGCTACACAACAGAATCTGCAGTTCTCTGAGATTCAAGGACTCTTGAGATGAAGAAGGTTGCCTGGATCCCATACCTCTGGAAGCTTCCTTTCTGTGGGATCCCAAAGCTGTGTGATGGAGGAACTTTCTTGGCCTGAGCAGGAGGAGGAGGAGAGTTGAGGGGCATCACGTCCATTCGCACCCATGTCCCCACTGCCATGGCCACGCTCTCTCAGCCCTGTCACTCCGTCTGTATTTCTTGTTCTAACTTCTCACCCCCCTGCCCATTTCCTCTGGGATCTCCTGCTCTGAAGACCAAATGACCCCCTCCCTCCTGAGCATCCATTTGTCTTGACTCTGTTCTCTGTTGAGTGGGGGCAGCATCAGCATCATTTTCTGGTTCAGTTGTCCAGTGCTACTAGGTATTGAGTGACATCTGAAACCTTTTTGCTGTCCTCAAACTTGAGGTTCCTCTTCCCAAACCGTTCTTGCCTACCTTCCCTGGCTTCTTAACCTCACTTTTCCTACCCCACTAGAGTTAAGTATCTGAAGAAAAGAGAATGAACGTTGTCCAGACCCACTCAAGTTTCCAAGGCTGTGTGAGTTTGTGTCCTGAGTGCTGGTGGATCATCCCCTGGTGTAGTTAGCAGAGCTCATGGCCTCCAAACCCAGAGCTGAGCAGGTGGGACTCCCCAGGCCATCTGTGTCTCCGAAAGCATCTAGGTACCGTGACTCAGGCAGCAACTGTGGTTAATAAATTACCTCTGCAGAGTCGTCCTTGTGAAGGGAGTTCCCACAGCAATCCCAACATCTCGCTCTTGATCAGTGATCTACGAACACTGAGGTCAGAACTACTCCTGCCTCGGGGTCTCCAGCTAGTGTCTCTGGACAGCTTTAAGTCTGTTGCTGGCACCAAGTAGTGTCCAGAGTCACTGTCTTAGGAGCTGGACTGGAGAGGGAAGACAGGATCACGAGGAATCTACTGTGAGGGGTCTTACTGTGAGGGGCGTGCGTGCCGTGTCCCCTGCTGAACCAACACCAGCACCTTTGTTCAGTCACCACCGTCCACAGTTAGCCAACACGATGCCCCTCTTTTTATCCTTAAACATTCCACATTTCCTCTTCCTGTCCAACTGTTCAGCTCCTCTTTGCTCTTGAGAGACTGCTCCCAGACACTCAGTCTTGGTGACCGCAGAGTCACCGCTGTCTCAAGACGGAACACTTTGTATCACCTGCTGCCTGAGCCACGAGTAACGCCCGGTGGCTCCCTCGCCACCTTTTACTTCCTGGAATTAATCATCTTCTCTTCCTCTTAATTCATTTCTTGTGTCTTTATGACTAAATAAGCTACAAGTTCTTTTCAATGGTGGTCAGAAATCAAGACAGTCCTCAGGTGCTGTCTCCAGCTTTATCTTGATGCCTCTGAAGTGACCTTGAACCTGAGCCATTGATCGCCCCCTCTGTGCACAGCTTTTTAGATCCCCTTTAGTTATTAGACTGGGAAGTTCTGGGATTTTCCCCCCAAGGCCTCTAGCCCAGGCTAGCCACAGTCTCCTTAGGTGGCTCAAGATGGTCCTTAATCTTACAGCCTCTATCTTCTAAATTCTGAGGTTTCAGGTAGGTGCCACTATGCCTAGTTTATACAGTGCAGGGGACTGAACCCAGGGTCTCATGCATCTTAGGCAAGCTCTTCCTCAGCTGATCCCCAGCCATGGTCCTGGTTCTGGGCCCTGTGTTTCCTCTCCCCGTTTACTGTGTTTTGTTCACACATTATCTAAAACTTCCTGAGGTGAGTGTGGAAGTTGAATTTTTTTTTTTTAAATCTTCAGTATCTGGAACTGTCTCACTTGTACACTGGAGGGATTCACTATAGGATTATTCAAAATAGTTTTCCTTCAGAATGTCAGAGGATTGCTTCACTGCCTTAAGCTCCTGTCTGTCGTTCAGCATTCCCATGGGGCACTCTGCCTCGTGATCTTTCTCAGTGGCCCGTTTCTGTATCTTTACTCCATGTACTAGCACGTTACACTCTGAATGGTACATTTGAATGCTCACACGCGTGCGTGCACACACACATGGAACTTATATACATACATAAAATTAAAGGGACTGGACAGGATCTCAATATGTAACCCTCCATAGCCTGGAACTCACTATGTAGACATGGCTGGCCTCAGACTCTGGGTGAGATTTAAAGGCTTATACGCTGCTGCACCTAGGGAAAGGAAAAATTGTTTTACAGGCATCTGAGGCAACCTAGAAAAAGGTTTATCTTGGCTCAGAGTTCCGAAGGTGCAGTCCATGATCACCGGTCTCAGCGCTTTTGGCGTCTATCATCAACATATCCTAGCAGGCATGCTTGACAAAGTCACATCTCATCAGTTGGGAGACAGTGAACCAGGCTTCCATAGTCCCCTTCCAGAGCACAGCCCAGTGACCTAAAGACATGCCACCCTGGGAACCAGTCATTTAACAGAGGATCGTTCAGAGGCCGTGACCATCAGAACTGTAGACTCTTGCCTGTCTAGCTCAGAGTTGTCACAATAGATATGTTAGACACAAAACACATAGGCCTGTGGGTACATACTTTATTAAGACATTGAAGACCTGTACAAATGACCTGAAAGGGCTTTGGGGTCCACCCAGAGTTGATGCGGCCCCGAAGCATATCCAATTTTTGTGTCCAAAAGCCACTATAAATTAACGCAAGCCAAACAGAGTCCTGGCTTCCCTATACTGATCACTTTGAAGCTTTTACAGGTTTTTGTTTTTTCCCCTTCTGGATCCGTTGACTCATAGCTTACTGGTGTCTAGGGTGTAGCCTTCCTTGCCTGCCTCTTGCTCTTCACTCGAATAGGACTGCAGGAAGCCGAGTGTACTCAACACAGATTAAAAACCTCTGTACAAGACTCCAAGACAATAAATTCTAATCCCATTTTTGAAGGCTAGCGACAGAGCTGGGTTCCAGGCTGCTGGTATCTCGGCCACACTTCCTGACTCCACCTCGGTCATTCAAAGTCAGGCAGGAACTTGTTTTCCAGGTGAGGTAGGAATAGAGAGGACCATTGGTGCTCTGGTATGGGATGTTTCCAAGGTAGTTCAAGGCCATGTCTGCACAGTGAAGGACAGCTGTGTCCCCCGGTTCAGGACAGGTGGGTGCTGGCCAGCTGGAGCAAGAGCCTCAAGAGCATTCAGTCACTGTCCTTGGTATCTAGGGCCTGCTCGCCCACATCCTGGCCATCTCGGCGCCCACTCCTGTGGTGCAGCTGACATTCAGGCTCGGGTTTGTGGTCTGAGGGTTCAGAGTGACCTCACACACGCACTTCCAGGATGGAGTATCGTCCATGCTGCCTGCTTCTTAGACTTCTATTTCTGGAGGACAGATGTCATATCTCTGCCTGAGAATTTGCTTCTTACTAAAGTAAGGTGGCCAGGCTACAGTGCAGTGCCTGGGACCTCGTAAAAAACACTGAATCTTGAGCCCCACCATAGGCCACCCAAACAAGAGCCTGTATTTTAACCAGGTGTCTGGATGGCGTTTCTACACTAAGTTAAGAAGTAGAGATCAATGTAAGAGCAGGCAGGTGCATGTGGGAACAGTTAAGCTCCAATTTGAAAGTTAATGTTATTTTTGTTCCTCTCCCCTCTCAGCACCTTTTTTGTGGTACTGGGACTTTATGCATTCTAGGCAAGCAAGTTCTAGTAGAAAGTTAGTACAGCCCTAGAGCCCACCCCATCCCCAGAAAGAGTGTCAGTAGCTAAGGCTGGCCTGGAACTAACTCAGAAGCTCAGGCTGACCTCGAACTTGTAGCAGTCAATCTGATTGCCTCTAGTTCTGGGATTGTAGCCGTGTGCCACCACCCCCAGCAAAATGCTGGTTTTTAAAAATTATACAATATTAGTTCAAATTTATGGCGATTGTAGCATAATTCTAGGCAAAACTCGGGGCTTTGTACATATTTTGAATGACTATATAGGTAACTGGCAACATTCATCAATCACTGTGCCCAGTACTGTGCTGAGCTCTTTGTACACATTAATTTATTTAATCCTCGTGGATTCGTAGTGTAGATTGTTATTGTTTACATTTCATGGTGGAGAGAAAAGGCTTAATAGTCCCGAGACCCCAGCAGTCAGGGTCCAGTGAGCACATTTCATTGCTGTGTGTGGTCGTGGGTGCAATGGATAAGTGGGGTAGAGCCCCCTCCCCAGCCCTTGCTGATTACCTGAATCTGTTTCCAAATGGTGCATCAAGTTTTCTGAGGAAAGAAGAAAGATCTGTGAGACTTGCTATCTCTTACAAGTACTTCCAAGGGGAGGGTGTCCTGGCTACCGTGTGAGGGCAAGGACAGGAGAGAAATTGCCTCATTTTCCTGGATTCTCGGCCTAGTGTCTCTATCCTTACTCCCTCAGTAGAGCGGGGTCTTGTGGGAAGTTCTGGGGGAGGAAAGATGCTTAACCCAAGTTATTTGCTGATTTTTGTTTGAGTTTCACTGTGTAGTCCAGGCTGGCCTGAAACTTGAGATCCTCCTGCCTCAGTCTCCCTGGTGCTAACATTACAGGCCTGCTTGGTGATTTGAACCAGGTTTTGAAGATGGGGAAAGATAGAGACAGATGGAAGGGTAGAAGATTCCCTTTACCTGAGAATGTCCTCATCATCTTTGGGAGGCCAAGTATTTTCCTGTGGAGGTTTCGGATCTTCTTAGCAAGATCAGAGGAAATGGCCTCTGGACTCACAAAAGTCTTTGTCTCATACCTGCAAACAAGTTGGAAATCAAACTTAAATTCTACAAATAAAGTACTTCATTTTATTTGTGTGTGTGAAAAGCCCTGGCTCTTGTTCATTTCAGTTCTCATTACTCATTGGCTATGTGACTTAGCCAATCTCCCCTCAGCTCCCCATCACACTGTAAGACTCACTGCGTCCTTCTCGACCCGGTTCTGACATTCTTTGAGAAGCACATTTGGAGACACTTTCAAATGGCCTTAGGTACTAAAACATCAGTAATCTCATGGATTAATGTTAACTTCTTGGAGCTGGACATGCCAAACAGCTGAGTTTGGTGCCCAGCATCTACAGGGTGGCTCACAACAATTCTAGCTTTAGGGGATCTGCCAGCCTCCTCGTTTCCTCTGGCACCAGACACGTACACGGTATGCAGACAAAATGCCCCTACACATAGAATGCAACAGACGTATTTGCAGACAGAATGCCCCTACACATAGATCATTCTAAAGCCACTTATTTCGTTACTTTGAGATAGGGTCTCTGTAACCCAGGCTTGCCTCAAACTCACAATGATCCCTCCACCTCAGCTTCCCAAGTGCTGGGATTAAAGGCATGAGCCACAAGGCCTAGTTTCACCCCATGTGTTTACTGATTTTGAGCTGTTAGTGGAGAGAAGTGGCCACAGTGTGTTTCTGGGTAGCCATCCACAAGGGAACAGATGGATTTCAGTGTCTTCAGGATGTGTATAAAGAAGGCAGGATTAGAGAGGGCCTTACCTGCTCTGGTTGAGTCTGACATCCTACAAAAGAAACACAAAATATGCAGTTAGTTTCCACGTGGCCTTTCCTGTTGGGAATGTTAGGTCCTTCTGTCTTAACATCGGCTGAAAGTTGCTACCCAGAGTGCTGGAGCCCCTTCATTACCTGCTATGCATTTCATTCCTCTCTTGATATTTCCTGACTAGTGTAGACTCTGCACCCAGTTCCTTTGCTCTAACTGATCTGTTCCAGCTGCATCCTTAAATGGGTGCTGCCTCCCGTGATTAAGGGATAGCAGAGACGAGCCTCGATTCCAGGTTGGAACTGAAGGGCAGAATTGTGGTCACCACCACAAAGGCATTGATGGAGCTCTTCGTGCGTGCTGGGCACTGTGCTGAGCACCACACATGGGTCATTTTTTACATGGTTTACAACTCCACGAAAGGACGCTGTTATCACCCCCTGCTTAGAGAAGCTAAGAGACTCACCCAAGTGACATAGTTGGAAGAGCTGACACTAAACTCAAGATTGTCTGATCCTAATCCCAGCACTCGGGAGGCAGAGGCAGGCGGATCTCTGTGAGTTCGAGACCAGCCTGGTCTACAAGAGCTAGTTCCAGGACAGGCTCCAAAACCACAGAGAAACCCTGTCTCGAAAAACAAAACAAAAAAAAACAAAACAAAAAAAAAAAAGATTGTCTGATCCTGGTCATCTTTACAAGGTCCTCATGCATGCCTTGGGAAATTTCCAGTCTTTTGGGCCATAGAAAGCACACCCTCCCCCAGCCCTTCTCAGTGAGATAATCCCCATTTCCTTTTCCTGCCTTTCTCCATCACCTCCCAGTCGCAGCACAGTACCACCCTTGTGGAACTGTCTGCTGTCCCACAGGTGGTAAGATGGTGGAGCGTCTCTCACTTGCAGAAGCTCACTTGCTGGTTGCTGACACTTCTCCTCCAGCTCCTCAACCTGGGCACCCAGGCGGTGGACCTCCTGAGAGACCTTTGTGATGTACTCGTCCCTTTCCTTCCAGATCTGCTGTTCTAGCCCCTCCAGCCTGGTCATCAGGAGGTGCTGCTGGTCCCCAAGCTCCTGCTTCAGCCTTTCAAACGTGGCTTCTACCTGTTGCTTCTTGCCTTCAATCTGCGTCTGTGAGGATATGAGGAGGGACTTAGAACTGGCCTCCAGAAGGATCATCTGTGCACTTATTAGGAGAAAGAAGGAATAAGCAGTTTCAAGACACATTTCTTCAAATAATAACAATGGTAGGAAGCGATAGGTCTCAAGTTGAACTTGCTGGTGATAAGAGCTGTGCTGTTGTCTTAGCCAGGGATTGTAAAGTCATATTCAACTCTTAGAGCCACACTAGACTAAAAAAAAATCATTTTTAATTTTCTTCTCTGTTACTGTGATAAAACATGACAAAAACTAGATTAAGAAGGAAAGGGTTTATTTCATCTTATACTTCCACATCACTCAGGGCAGGAACTCAAACAAGGACCTAGAAACAGAGGCTGTGAAGAAACGCTGCCTACTGGTTTGTTCTCCATGACATGCTCAGCCTTCTGTCTAACCAGCACCACCTGTTCCTGTGTAGGCTGAACCTTCCAACATCAAATATTTCATTAAGAAGATGTCCCATAGACTTGCCATGTACAGCCAGTGCAATGGAAGCATTTTCTCAACTGCTTTCTTTTCCCCTCAGTTCCTCACTTAGGAAGGGTTCTCTCTTCCTCAATGACCCTAGTTTGTGTAAAGTTAACAAAAAACCAACCAGCACACCTACCACATCTTTAGACTCATGTGGAGTAACTGTCCTAACATCTTTCTTTTCTTGAGATATATTTCCTAGGCTGGCCTCAAACTCAATTCATCACGTAGTCAAGGATGACCTTGAGCTTCTGACCCTCCTACCTCTACCACCCAAGTGCTAAAATCTCATCAGAACTGCCATTTTATTCAATACAGGGATTGAGCCTAGGGCTCCATGACTCTAGGCAATCAGTCTTCATACTGAGCTATATATCCAGCCCAACGACAGTAATCTCATAGAGAAAGATTAAGACAAAGGAGAACTGTGATCAGTTACCATCTATGAAGCATGTTTTGATGGAATTTGAGAGATGCTGAAGAGAGCTTTCTGTCTCAACACTCTGCCTCTTTGATCAAAGTATCAGAAATACCTAGTGTGTGTTTTCCTCTTGATAACTGCACCATGAAGGAAATGGTGAGAATCAGCGAAATCTAGCTTCCTAATTCTTCTTCTGTCCTCATGACCTGAACCTAGACACTGATGGACACCCCCATAGGCGTCCCAGGTGAAGGTGATGTTTCCAGTGGATACACTGGGCCAGGAGAGACATGGACACAGGTCAAGAGACCTAAGTTCTAGTCCATTTCATCATGAATTTGGACTTTGCCACATAATGTTAGGAGCTCAGGTTTCCCCTGTATATGAGAAGAATAACATATTTCTTGGCTTCAAAAACATCAGAGCCACCTCCAGCCTCCTTGTCCTGAGACACCAGATGCCTTTGTGAGGCTGCAGGACGATGAATTAGAAAATGCTGAAGTTTTTCTCAGCCCAGTAACAGACTTCCTTAGTCTTTGAAGGAAACTCCTAAGGGAGCAGCCTGAGGATGTAATTCAGTTGGTGCCTAGCATGCACAACCCCCTCGGCTGGATATCCATTAGTCATAAACAGGGTACGGTGACACATGACTGGAATCCCAGCCCCTGGGAGGTGGAAACAGCAAGATCAGCTAAGTAGTGAATTTCAGGCCAATTTAAACGACGTGAGATTCTGTACCTAAACAAAAGAAAGCAAAGGAACAGAAGTGTGGTCTTTACCAGGAGCTCTCGGAGCTTCTGATCTTCCTCGCATTTCCTGTCCTCTATCTTGTCCCGCTCCGTCCTCAGAGCTTCTAACCGACTCCTGAGACGATCCTGTCAGAGAGAGGAAAGCATAGGGAAAGCGGGTCCGTGAAAAAAATCCAACTGGCAAATACCGTGTGCTGTGTTGTGGACTCACCACTGAGGTGCAGAGATTCGAATCCTTGACCTAGACGGTGATCTAGGTCAGGAACAGGACCGTGTGGCACTCAAATGGAAAAGCGTGTAGTGTGTGTGCCAGCAGGGAGACAGGAGCGAAGAGGAGGGCTGAGCGATGTCTTTGGACAGCAAATCTCCATCCCTTTTCCTTCACCCACCCTCGGCAGGCAGGTCTCCATCCTGCCCGCCTGGAAGCAGCAGCTGAGTTCCTTACCCTGTAGGGTTGGATGGCTTCGTCCAGGAACCCCACGGTGTGCGCCTGGTGGGCGGGGCTCTCCCGGCAGAACACGCAGAGCAGCTCCGCGTCGGTCTCGCAGAAGAAATAGATTTTCTCTCCGTGCTCCTCGCAGCAGGTCTCGCCTAGGGCACCCAGGGGCACTGGAGTCACTGCGGCCTGGGTTTGCTTCTCTTCTTCCTCTTGACAGAGCGGGCACAGTAGCTGGGCCCCCATCGGGGTGCGCGGGAGGCAAGGTAGGCAGACGGAGTGTCCGCATGCTATGGTCACCGCATCCTTCAGGGGCCGGGAGCAGGCAGGACAGACTACGTGCTGGAGTCCCCGCAGGGACCTGGTCGAGGGCATCACCGTGCCTTTCCCTGCCCGTCTACACAGTCTTCAGCTTCTGTCCAGTCCAATTTCCTTTCCCTGAAACTGAGTCACTTGTAAGTGCGTCACTGTCACAGAGGCAGAGGAATCCGAGGCTGAACGAAAGGCAGGAATGTCAGCTCAGCAAAGTTACCTGCTCTGCCTCAGGCACGCCCAGAACCCTGGGCCACCACCCAGCAGCTAAGCAGGTCCAAACTCCAGGACGTCTTGACTACCCAGCGTTTCCCAGTGGCAGGCAGGAGACCTAGCTCTCCACTCCGGTTGCCTTCCGTCCCTGGGGTGGGGAGCAGCGTATTGCACCATGAGGTCACTTGGAAATGGGGTTTCCTGGAATCGCTTGGCCACAGAGGGGTGGGGCCGTTGGGGAGGAGCCGCTTCCTGTCACGCTGAGCAGGTGAGAGCCATAAATTTCGCTCTAGGAGGCCTACGGTAGCATCAAAGTCCAGCCCGTGGTGTTGAGAGTGACTTCGAACTGCAGGCCCACAGGACCTTTCTCTCCCGGGCCCTTCCTTTCCTCATCTGCCTCTCTGCCTCCCCTGCTGGTGCCATCTTTCCTGCACTGCTAACACAGATGCTGAGCACCACCTAGAGCCTGGGCGATACTGGATTTCATTTTTAGGTATTTGTTTTTAATAAAAAGGTTTATTTGTGTGTGTGTGTGTTGGGGTGTGCCACATGTGCAGGTTCTCTCAGATGGGTCCCCTGAAGTTCAATTTCCAGGCAGTTGTGAGTTATTCACATCCTTCTTGAAAGTACAACTACTCTTAATAACTGAGCCATCTTTCCAGCCCTTCAATTTTAACTTTTTACTAATTTTCATTTATTTTTTATTTTTATTTCTTACGTGTATGATTGTTTTGTCTGCCTTTATGTCTGTGCACCTCTGTGCGCAGTGCCTAAAAGGCCAGAAGAGGGTGCCGGATGCCCTGGAACTGGGGTTACACGTGGTTGTGAGCCTGAGATGCTGAGAACCCAGCCTGAGTCCTCAGCAAGAGCAGCAAATTCTTAATCCTTCAGTCATCTTTCCAGCTCCAGCAATATACATACATCCTCTTAGCAATTACTACAGAACTACATCCAATAACAACCCATTGAGAAAACCGTCTGCCCTACCTACTCCCCCAGCTGCACACCCCCCAACAACTGTCTGCCCCACCTACTCCCCCAGCCGCACACCCCTCAACAACTGTCTGCCCTACCTACTCTCCAGCCACACACCCCTCAACAACTGTCTGCCCCACCTACTCCCCAGCCACACACCCCCAACAACTGTCTGCCCCACCTACTCCCCAGCTGCACACCCCCAACAACTGTCTGCCCTACCTACTCCCCAGCCGCACACCCCCAACAACTGTCTGCCCTACCTACTCCCCAGCCTTACACCCCTCAACAACTGTCTGCCCCACCTACTCCCCAGCCGCACACCCCCAACAACTGTCTGCCCTACCTACTCCCCAGCCACACACCCCCAACAACTGTCTGCCCTACCTACTCCCCAGCCTTACACCCCCAACAACTGTCTGCCCCACCTACTCCCCAGCCGCACACCCCCAACAACTGTCTGCCCTACCTACTCCCCAGCCGCACACCCCCAACAACTGAGCAGTGGTACGTGGCCAGCCCCGGCTGAGGTGTGCTGTGTGTATAAAAGACTTCACATAAATACAGAGAAATGTGCAAGTTTGCTAGTATTTTATATTGACTGTGTTCAAATAATATTTTGGAAACATTAGAGCAACTTAAATATACTATTGACATTTATTTTTATCTACTTTTCTTTTTTCTTACATTTTTCTCGACCTTTATTATGAGAAGAATCCAAACTTATTGGTACTGTGAAGGAATATTAGCACAACTACCTGTTGTTCTTTCCAACTATGTCCTCTGCGGGTAACGATTAGGTCATCTGCTTTCTCTTCCACAAATACAACATATATCTCTTCAGAATAAGAAATTCCTCCACCCAATCACAGTGTCATTAAGAATTTTAACAGGAATCAGCGTTAAGTTTACCGATGAATAAATTTAATGGGTAAAGGCACCTGCTGCTGAGAACCTGAGCTCTTTTCCCAAAACCCACACGATTGAAGGAGAGAACTGACCTCACAAAGCTGCCCTTCACACTCCACATTCCTGCTGGGAAACCAGCACCCCCCCACATACACACACACACAAACACACCCCACCACACACAAACACCCCTCCAACACACACATAACACACAAACACACCACTACACATACATACACACCCTACCACACATAAACACACACACCCCACACACATACACACAAACACACCACTACACACATACGCACCCCACCACACATGCACAAACACATACACACAAACACCCACACATTAATAATAACCCGATAATTTAAAAGAAAAAATTAGCAAGCTGTCCCAGTAATGTCGCTTTATAATTCTGTTCCGCCGTGACTCAGCTCATATTGGCAGCTAGAAAATTTTACATCGCATATATACAATGTGGCTTCCACTGAATTCTGTTTTCCTTTCTTCCAAGACACATTTCATGTGGCTCAGGCTGATACTTTGTAAGTAGAGTCTGGTCCTGAACTCCTGATTCTACCATCTCTCCAAACCATGAGCTGAGATCACAGGCATGCACCACCATGCCCAGTGTGCTTTGTGTTTCTGGTGGACTGAATTGCCTGGAAGACTCATAGCTTTGACTTATAGATAGTCACTTGTGCTCTGTTTGTTCACCTTGGATGAGGTGAGGTGGAACTTGCAAAGTGGGGGTACAAACAGCAGGATGTGATAGGGCAGACCTAAAATAAACAAACTGTTTAAAGTGCTTCTATCACCGGTCACTGGAAGATGTGTAGTCATGGTAAAAAAAAATGTGCTGGCTGTGACTCCATCCCCCCCCCCCCCATGCATTTTTCCCAGCCCTCTTTAAAAGTCTGTCATGGGCCTATGGAGGCATCACCACGGTTGCCTCTGTGTTATACACACCCCAGCTCAAGAGCCTTATCTGAGTCCCCACATGCCCTGTCCACTGACTCCCAGGCGTTGTGCTGGCTGATACCGCCAATCTCCCTGGAGACAGGTGTTGCAGAGCTGGGGAGGCAGCGGTCCTCTGTGAGCCAGGCTCCTCCCTTTCCCAAAGACAGATCTCTTTTACCGGCGGACTGCTGAGAGACTAAACACTCTCATCTTCCTGTGGGCAGCTCCAGGCGGACAGAAAGGGACGGCGAGCCCCTAAGCCATGGGTACTGGTCCAGAGATACTCCAGCGTCTCTAGATGATGCTGTGAGCTCCTGGGTCACCCCCTTCGGCTATTTCGTCATTTCTGCTGTTGGCAGAAGTGTGTACGCTCCTGGGAGAACAGGACAAGGGTCCCCTGGTGCCAGAGATGCAATTGGGCCCCTTGTCCAAGTGTGTGTGACTGTGTCTGTGTTCAGGCATGGTGTGTGTGTGGAGTGTATTCTTCACACGAAGCAGAGATGGTGACTTCCGGGAAGCAGAAGGCCCAGGAAGATTGACATGGCCTCAGTTCCTTCTGTGACTAGCCTGGCAGATGAGGTCAACTGCCCCATCTGCCAAGGCACCCTAAGGGAGCCAGTTACCATCGACTGTGGCCACAACTTCTGTCGTGGCTGCCTCACTCGCTACTGTGAAATCCCAGGCCCGGAATCGGAGGAGTCCCTCAGCTGCCCGCTCTGCAAAGAGCCTTTCCGACCAGGGAGCTTCCGGCCCAACTGGCAGCTGGCCAATGTGGTGGAGAACATCGAACGCCTTCAGCTGGCATCCACGCAAGGTCTGGAGGTGGAGGATGCCTGTCCTGAACACGGAGAGAAAGTCTACTTCTTCTGCGAGGAGGATGAGGCACAGTTGTGTGTGGTGTGCCGCGAGGCCGGACAGCATAGGGCTCACACCGTGCGCTTCCTGGAGGATGCAGCAGGTCCCTACAGGGTAGGAGAGGATCCCTGCAGGGTAGGAAAGGGCTCTGGGGGACCCTTGTGGGAGCTGGATTGGACCAAGGGAAGTAGAAAGGCCTTGTGGATTCTGGGGTGGAAGGGGTGTCCTAACTCCAAATTCTTTCTCCGTACTTATCTGATCTTCCAGGCAGCAGACTCAAGCACAGAAAAACACAGGTTTGTGATTAAGAGCAAGTTCTATGTTGTTTCCTTGTGGACCATATATAGCAGGAGCTCAGTAAATCCTTTCTGAACGAATGAACCATCAAAGTGTGTGTCCTGTATCAGTTAGGTGTGCTGGAGGTTTGTGTTTTAGGGAACGGCGAAGCTTGTATAGTTTCAAGAGTGAACGCCTTGTGTGTGGAGGGGTGGTCTGAGTGTGGTATATTTGAAGCACGAAGAATGTTGTGTCGTGAATTCCTGTTGTGAATAAGCTAGTTGGGTGAATATATGGATATATGTGGCACATGTTTTTATTGTTCACTGAGTATATTGCTGGTTTTAGGTATTTTGTTACAAACGTGTGTTTAAATGTATGTTATAGCATTTGTTAATGATCTTTTGATAATGAAGTTTCTCTACGTATCCTCTCTCTCTCTCTCTCTCTCTCTCTCTCTCTCTCTCTCTCTCTCTCCAGGTCTTAATGTAGGCTTGCCTCAGACTAATTATATTGCCTAGGATGACTTTGACTTTCTGATTCTCCTGCCTTTATTTTCTGAACACTGGAATTATAGGCATTTTATGCAGGCATTTATGATTATATCATTTTCTGCAGTGTTGGGAATTGAACCCAGGGCTTCTTGCATGCAAAGCAAGCACTCAGATGACTGAGCTAGATTCTCAGCTTTTCTGTCGGTATTTTTTAATGTTTTTTTTTTCTTTTTCCATTTTTTTTTTTTTTTTTTTTTTTTTTTTTTTTTTGGTTTTTCGAGACAGGGTTTCTCTGTGGTTTTGGAGCCTGTCCTGGAACTAGCTCTTGTAGACCAGGCTGGTCTCAAACTCACAGAGATCCGCCTGCCTCTGCCTCCCGAGTGCTGGGATTAAAGGCGTGCGCCACCACCCCCCGGCTTAATGTTTTTTTTTAAATATTGATTTTATTGAACTATACATTTTTCTCTGCTCCCCTCCTTTCCTCTCTCCCATGGCCTCCATGCTCCCAATTTTCTCAGGAGATCTTGTCTTTTTCTACTTCCCATGTAGATTAGATCCATGAATGTCTCTCTTAGGGTCCTCATTGTTGTCTAGGTTCTCTGGGATCATAATGACATCTTGAAATTTGCAGGCAAATGGATGGATCTAGAAAACACCATATTGAGTGAGGTAACATAGACCCAGAAAGACAATTATCATATGTACTCACTCATAAGTGGTTTTTATTTTTTTTTTATTTTTTTTTATTTTTTATTTTTTTTTGGGTTTTTCGAGACAGGGTTTCTCTGTGGTTTTGGAGCCTGTCCTGGAACTAGCTCTTGTAGACCAGGCTGGTCTCGAACTCACAGAGATCCGCCTGCCTCTGCCTCCCGAGTGCTGGGATTAAAGGCGTGCGCCACCACCGCCCGGCGGTTTTTATTTTTTTTAAAGGTTTCTTTACTATGTATACAGTGTTCTGCCTGCATGTATGCCTGCAGGCCAGAAGAGGGCACCGGACCTCATTACAGATGGTTGTGAGCCACCATGTGGTTGCTAGGAATTGAATTAATGACCTTTGGAAGAGCAGGCAGAGCTCTTAACCTCTGAGCCCTCTCTCCAGTCCCTATAAGTGGTTTTTAAGCATAAAGCAAAGAAAACCAGCCTACAAATCACAATTCCAGAAAATCTGTCGGTATTCTTAAACACACATGTGGATATTTATGTGTTTGCCTATTCCTAACTCTATACTAGAACAATTTATAAAATACTGCATCAATTATTTTTGTATCCAGATTTCTTCTCACATCAGATCTTTTCTAGGTTACTTTTTTTTTTAAAGGAAGATGTTGTATGTTATTTGCATGTATTTCCTTTGGGTGACATAATTTCAGTTTCAGCTAAAGAACGTACAGAGCTCAGGTTGTAGGTAATACTTGCTAGGTAATAATACTTACTGCATGAAAAAGAAGGTAGTTGTTTCACCTGAAGAAAGGCTCAAAGGGTCAGCAAAGTCATTGACCTTTGAAGGTTTGTGAGAAGGGGTAAACCCTGGTCAGAATAGCTGAAGCACAAAGTAAGAGGAACAAGACTTAAGGCCAGGCCTGGTGGTGCTGACTTATGATCCTAATGTTTGGAAAACTGAGGAAGGAGGATCTGAATTTGAGGTAAGTCTGGGCGACATGAAGCCAGTCTCAAAATCAGAATAAGAAAGAAGACCCCGAGTCTCTCAAGGCGCTGAGGTTCACACTCATCTCTGGGGCATTTCACTTCCACAGAGTGAAGGTCGTGACGTCCCTTCATGGTTACTTTCTCCATCATAACTATTGTATGCTCCTTCTCCCCAGGAACAAATACAGAAGTGTCTTATGGGTCTAAGGAAAGAGAGAGAGGAGATTCAAGAAATCCAATCAAGGGAAAACAAAAGAATACAGGTTCTCCTGGTAGGTCTCCCCCCCCCCCCCCGCCCTGTCCCTTCCTCCAGAGTCTGAGGCCACTGAGCAGACAGACCTGGAGATGTTTTGAGTTTGAATTCTGACTCAGACGTTAACTCTTCCGTCCTGAGCAGCTCTAATTTTAGCTTGCTCACCTGTGAAATGGAGATTAGGATTCTTCTTCTGACTGACCTGCAGGGATTAGGGTCATCCCGCCTCCAGCAGTGTGTGCTTCCTGCACAGCGAGAGGCCAGGCATCCCTGGCGTCTCTGAGACCCTTTTAGAAACCACAGTAATGACAATGAGGCAATGCTGGGCCTAACGAGAAGTGGGGTGTCAGGCAGGAAGAACACCAGCTGCAGCTCCGCGTTCATATGGGGTGCAGGAACAGGCAGGAGTGGGGGTCTGGGGGAGTGGGTATGATGTGTAAGGAGAGGAAGGGAGGGAGATGAGGGGCTGCTGTGGGAAAGGGACTGGGGGTTGGCGGGGGGGGGGATGGGGAAGAGGAGGAGATTCTGATGTGGGGAGACATAAGTGTCCTCTCATCTTTCCTTCTTAGACTCAGGTGGCCACCAAGAGACAGCAGGTGATTTCTCAGTTTGCACATCTGAGTCGGGTCCTAGAGGAACAACAGAGTGTCCTTTTAGCCCAGCTGGAGAGGTTGGATGGGGATATCCTGAAGCAACAGGAAGAGTTTGATTCCCTGGCCACAGGGGAGATCTGCCGGTTCAGCACCCTGATTGAGGAGCTGGAGGAGAAGAACAAGCGGCCAGCGAGGGGCCTCCTGACCGTGAGATGGGGCCTGCCCTCCCCCTCTCCCCCCTGGGGTCTCTGGAATCATGGCCTGATTGGTACCTCCTCTACATACATGTCTCTGAGTCCCAGACGGGATGTGTGACATGGCCAGGGGCTTCCCTAAGAAATCCCCGGTCACGGTGCTCTCTGGCCTTGGTCTCCTTTCTTGTTATCAATAAAACGGGAAGGAATGAGGTGCCAGCGGTAAAATGAGGTAGAAGTTGCTCTTGAAAACTACAAAGCACTGTTCAAACAACTGGTTTCCAAAGCAAGTTTTTCATAACTTGAATGTCCCCTCCACTGGCCAGGAAGTTTTTCCTGAGCTGCGTTCCTTGAAATGGAGGAGAGTTATGGGGATTGCAGCGACATGATTCAAGGGGATGCAATGGATGCTGGGAACTGAGGGACTTTGGTGTGGGACTTGCTTGCTTTTGCCTATAGCTGGAAGTGGGTTGTATCACCAACTCTGACCATGGAGTGAAGGAGTCAGGTGTTGGTTTCTGGTCCCCATGGATTTGTCCAAGGCTAGGAATATGGCATTTTGGTTTTTTTGTGGATATAACAAAAATAGAAGAGAAAAGCCAGAAACTGAATCTCTCTCTCTCTCCCTTTCTCTTTCTCTCTCTCTTCCTCTTTCTCCCTCTTTCCCCCCTCTCTCCCTTTCCCCCTCCCTCTCTCTCCTTCTCTTTCTCTCCCTCTCCTCTCTCTTTCTCCCTCTTTCTCTCCTTCTCCCCTCTTTCTTCCTCTATTTCTCCCCCTCCCTCTCCCCCTTCTCCATTTCTCTCTCTCTCTCCCTTCCCTCCCTCTCCCCCTCTCTCCTCTTTCTCTCTCCTCTCTCTCTTCCTCTTTATCCCTCTCCCTCTCCCCCTCTCCACCCACTCTCCATTTCTCCCTCTCTCTCTCCTTCTCCCCCTCCCTCTCTCTCCCCTCCCTCTTTCTCTCTCCCTCCCTCCCCCTCTCTCTCCCTCTTTCTCTCCCCCTCTCTCCTTCTCTTTCTCTCTCTCTCTCTTCCTCTTTATCCCTCTTCCTCTCCCCCTCCCTCTTTCTCTCCCCCCTCTCTCCCTCTTTCTCTCCCCCCTCTCTCCCTCTTTCTCTCCCCCTCTCTCCTTCTCTTTCTCTCTCTCTTCCTCTTTATCCCTCTCCCTCTCCCCCCTCTGTCTCCCTCTCCGCCCACTCTCCATTTCTTCCTCTCTCTCTCCTTCTCCCCCCTCTCCCTCTCTCTCCCCTCCCTCTTTCTCTCCTCCCTCTCTCCCTCTCCCCTCTCTCTCCTTCTCTCCCTCTTCCTCTCTCTCCCCTCCCTCTTTCTCTCCCCCCTCTCTCCCTCTCCCCCCTCTCTCCCTCTCTTCTCCCTCTCCCTCTCTTTCTCCCTTGCGCTCTTTTCCCACCCCATCTTCCTCCTTTCCTCCCAGGATATCAGAAGCACTCTAATAAGGTTGGTGATTCAATGCCTATTTCTTTTCCCACATAGATAGCCACCCACGCTCCACCCACCTAGTTATTGCCACGCGCATTAATTATGTTCTCACATGAAGGGTGCACAGCCATGTAGATCTACACATGCCCTTATGTGTTCTCACGTACTGCTGTAGATCCACGCACTCGTGTAGCAGTGGCGTTCATCTGAGAACTGGGAAGCTGCTGCTCCAGGCCTTGTTAGAGAAAGATGGCAACCTGGAGACATCATTAAAAAAACAACAATTCTAGGGACTAGAGAGATGGCTCGGTGGCTAAGAGCACGTGCTGCTCTTGCAAAGATCCTGGGCTCAGAGCCCATAGAACAGTTCACGCCCATCTCTAGTTCCAGTGGCTCCCATGCCCTCTTGTGGTCTCCATAGACACTGCATGCATGTGTCACACATACATACATGCAGGCAAAATACCCATACACGTAAAATTAAGTATTTTTTAAAAAGAATAATTCCCAGACCCTGCTGTTTCTATGCCCCTAGATGTGAAACTAGAAAGTGCCGGAAACCCGAGGCTATCTCCCCAGAGCTGGGCCAGAGGATCCGGGACTTCTCCCAACAGGCCATCCCTCTGCAGCAGGAGATGAAGACATTCCTGGGTAAGGAGACCCTAGGCCTCTGTAGAGTGCTGCTGTGCACACAGCCTGGGCTGAGGAATGGCTTCCTGAGTCCACTGCCAAACGGCTGTGTACTTTAGCATGGCTTATCTCCTTTAGTACTTTACCTTTCTTATTTGCCAAGGCCCATTAAAAAAAAAATCTAACTTTCAGGGTTATGTGCCAGTGAAGAGAAATAATAGGTGAAGATTTGGGGGTTGGGATCAACCTGTTAAACAAATCTGACCAGTGGATACGCAGCAGTAGGAGCGATAACGATTAACAGCCCTCCCCTCACTCTTCATCCTCAGAAGTCCTCAGCGGTGCATGCGATGCGTTGTGCTTTGACGTCCAACTGTGCGAATCAGTGACAGCATTTGCCTAATGGCAGGAGCTGACTCTCCCCTCCTCTTTTGCTTTCCTTCTGCTGGTTTTGTTTTTCTGCTACTGAAAGTTGAACCCAGGGCCTGTGGATGTAGACAAGTGGTCTAGCCACTGACCCACATCCCCAGACCTTCCCCCACTTTTTTTTATTAGTCTGCTGACTAAACTGAGCCACCCTTATAGGAACCGAGCCCCATTCCTTTCCCGGAAGGAGTCGTAATGGCAGCCAGCCAGGAAAGTTAGAAATGTGAGTTGTGGCTTTCTGTTCCTCATGAACTATGACATTATGAACAATGCCACCTATTCTAAATGTCACACCCACAAAAACATATCCCTAGGAGGACATTCCTGAAAGTCTGCTTCCTGCAAGGACTAGAGGAAATCCTACTCTAATCAAAGGCCGACTTTTGGCCAGCCCAAACATTATTTCCAAGTAGAAGAAAACGAAGTGAACCCATTGATCTTTTCCTTCCGTAGATGTCTGTGAAGACAGGTAGGCAAGGCAGACACAGCCCTGTCTGCTCAGGGGTAGAGTAGCAGGCTTCTTGCTGGCCCTGCAGGCCAGGAGCATCAGTAATCCCTGGGAACTTGTGAGAATGCATATCTGCAGGCCTGTCCCAGAGTGTCTGGATTTGAAATGAGAGTAAGTACTCTAAGAGGGTTAGAGAATTCCCACTTCCATTCTTCTCTCCGCTCCTTCCCTTTCCCGAGCCTCCATTTCCTCATCTCTGAGTGTTCTGCAGCTGTGAGATTAATGAAATCTCATCTTGTCATTATTTCCTCCTTACAGAAAAACTCTGTTTTGAGTTGGACTATGAGCCAGGTAAGCAGCTTCTGGGTCCTGCACTGTGCATCGAAATTCTTATATAGACATTCACACACACACACACACACACACACACACACACACACACTCACACACATCACACACACACTCACACACACACTTCATACACACATCACACACACATACAATGACTTGTATATGTAAGCATACATACACAAAGCATACATACACACCATGTCCACAGATTCCACATTCAGCCCCAGATAGAAAAACACTGCTTTGTAATAAATGTGGTGAGATTTCCCCCTTTCCATTACTCCTTAAATAATTTAGTATAACAACTATTGCCATAGCATTTATATTGTATTATGTAACATGAACAACCTAGAGATGATTTGAAGTATTTGGGAGGGTATGTGTAGTTTACATGTAAATACTACACCATTCTACATAAAGCACTCGAGCTTTTGTGAAGTTTAGTATGCAAATGAATGAGGTATGGCTGTATGAGGTCCCTAGGAGGGCCATGAAGTGAGGACAGTCACATACACATTCCTGGTAAATCTGGTCTCCAGATTGGTACAGGTACAGTGGGCAGAATGATTAGATAAAAATTAGAAATGAGTACGGTCTGTCAGGGATGCGCTTTCTGGATGAGGGCAACTTTTGACTGGATAGAGTCACAATCTCAAAATTGTCGGAAACCTCCACTCCCTCTCAGTTTCTAAATTAGAGAAACAGAGCAGCGTACAAGAGAGACAGGAATGAACAGAAAGAACCCCTTTAATGCCATCAGTTCCCCATCAGCTGACCAAAGACCCAGGAGAGTTGTGGAACTGTTGGGAGGGGCTCCCTAATCCTTAGATAAATCTGCATGGATAGGTTTTCTCCATTTAGGATTTTTTGTTTGTTTTTGAGACAGGCTCTTAGTAGGTAGCTTTGACTGTCCTGGCACTCACTGTATAGACCAGGCTGGCTTTGAACTCACAGAGATCCATCTGAATCTGCCTCCCGAGTGCTGGGATTAAAAGTATGCACCACCATGCCTAAAATTCTTCAGTTTAGAAATATTCAACATAGCTATATATAGGGAAGAACTGGGGGCTCCAAAAAAATGGCAGCCAGAGTCCAACAGTTGAGAATGATTGAAAGAGAGTGCATAGCCTCAGGGCGGAGAGGAAGAAAGGCTGGACAAATGAGTCATGGCATCCTCAGCCAAAGCAGAGAAGAAACTCCAGGGTGGAATCGACAGGAGGAAAATGTCTGCTTCTGAGAAGCAGGCTAAAGGAGAGGCTGTGCAAGGAGACTGTGTGAGGAAGGCTGTGTGAGAGGGGAGGCTGAGTACGAAGGTAGTCATGTGAGAGGAGACTTGAGGAAGATGTATACGAGGGTGGTCTGTATAAGAGGCTGTTTATAAAGGCAGGCTGTGTGTAAAAATGATTGTGTGGGGGCGCGTTTATTAGTGAGGAGGCTGTGCGTGAGAGAGTCTGTGTTTGGGGTGGTTGTGTGTGAAGGTAGCCATATCCGAAGGGGGCTGTGTGAAAGGTTGTGGTGGAGAGGCTGTGGGTAAGGAGGCTGCTCGGGAGGGGAAGGCGGTGCATAGGAGTTGCTGTGTGTGATGGTGGACCCGTGTGGGGGGCTGTGTAAGGGAGTCTGTGTATGAAAGTCTGTGCACGGTGGGTGCTGGATGCGAGGGATGCTGTGTGTGAGGGGAGAGGCTGTCTGTGAGGCTTGTGTAAGGGGTACTGTGTGTGTGAGGTGTGTGTGTGTGCAAGAGTGTCAGTGTGTGTAGAAGCTGCGGGAGGCTGGCCTCGGGCGTGCGAGGGAAGCAGTGTGTGAGAGAGGATGCGTGTGAGGCTGCCTGTGTGAGGGAAGAATGTGTTGGAGGGGAGGCTGACTACAGGCAGTGAGAGCAGCTGTATGGGACGGTGGCTCTTGGAAGGGCTGATGTGCATGCAGATGTATGATTGGCTGTGTGAGCAAGGCTGTACGAGGCTGCTTGTACGTGAGGGGGACTGTGAGCTGAGAGCGAGAAAGGGCGGGAGTGTTTGTGAAGAGGATATGTGTAAAAACGCCTGTGTGTCAGTATCAGCTTGCTCCTGTACAAAGAAGTTGTATGTACCTAAGGGAAACGATGGAGCTGGGAGGCCGTGTGTAAGGTGAGTGTGAGGGGGCTGTGCATGAGGAGGCAGGCTGTGAGGGTGCCCACGTGTGAGGCAGGGTGCGTATTAGGAAGTCCCCTGTTTTCACCAACATGAACAGTATAGCTTTCTAGAGGACGGCAGACAAGCGAGGGCAGCGTGCTGTTTGCGACTGACTTTTACCGCTTTAACGTGTACATGCATTTCCTTGGCATTTTTTAGGATGCAGACTTTTAGTCTGTAGATCTATCCCGTTTCTTGGTGATGCCCATGCTCCGGTACACATGGGTGGTTTAACACAAGCAGCCAGCGATAGAAGTAAGTGTGGAAGGATGCATAAAAGAAATCCCACACTAGCTCAGGATTGAGAAATAGATGGTTATTTATTTAGGGGTAAACTCACAAATCAGAATCCTCTGCTTGAGTGGAGAACAGAAACCGAATCCAGCAACCAACCAGAAAGAGCTGCTGGAAAAGAGGTCCAACGTAAGCTCTACATCAGCACATATAGTACAAGAGGCCACGCCCCAGTGGGCGGGAGGCCGCTGGCTGTAAGACTTCCTACAGCAAATAAGCTTTCAGGCCATCCTAGCAAGACATAGCACGTCCGCTGACATACCCATTCCTTGTTTCATTCCACAGCCCACATTGCTCTAGACCCCCAGACTTCCCACCCCAAGCTCCTCCTGTCTGAAGATCACCAGAGGGCTCGGTTCTCCTACAAATGGCAGAATTCACCAGATACTCCGCAGCGTTTTGACCGAGCCACCTGTGTCCTGGCCCAACGTGGCTTTACGGGAGGGAGACACACTTGGGTGGTGAACGTTGACTTGGTCCACGGAGGCAGCTGCACGGTAGGCGTGGTGAGAGAGGACATCCGACGGAAAGGAGAGCTGCGGCTGAGACCCGAGGAAGGCGTCTGGGCCGTGAGACTGGCTTGGGGATTTGTCTCAGCGCTGGGTTCCTTCCCCACAAGGCTGGCCCTGGACGAGCAGCCCCGAAAGGTGCAGGTGTGTCTTGACTATGAGGTAGGCTGGGTGACCTTTGTCAACGCTGTCACCCAAGAACACATCTATACCTTCACTGCCTCCTTCACACGGGAGATCTTTCCCTTGTTCGGACTCTGGGGCAGAGGCTCGAGTTTTTCCCTGAGCTGCCGAGAAGGTGCAGTTTCCCTCCTCTGAGTACAAGACTGAAGTCAAGCATCCTGGGGAGGTGACCCTTGCCTGGACGACCAGGCACAAAAATGACCTTTTTAAAACAATTGCTAGGGCATATGTCCGCAAGGGACAAGGTGGTAGGACCTTTAGTCTGATCATTGTTCAAGCCTTCCCCAGCGCCCATCAGATGGTCGGGGCATCTGCGACCTTGGCTGCCGCAGGCTGTACCCACCATTGTCATCAATGGGCACATACATAGATGTACAAACAGTGCTGGGTTGTAAACCTAAAGACCTGGGTTCCAGAAGAAGTCCTGTAATCAACCAACCTCATGATTTCAAGCAAAACACTCTACTCCTCATTTGCTTTCTTCTAAAAATATTAGTTAATTTATTCATGTCTTCAAGAAACATTTTGGAGGAGTGGATATGATGAAAATACACTGTATACATAAATGAAATCCCGAAAGAATAAATAAAAATATTATTTGAAAAAGAAGCGTTTTCTTCTACCATCGCGCACCACAACCTGATGTGACTTCCACCACGTCCTCTCCCACGATTCTCAGGACCAGTGTGTGCCTTCGCTTCCGCCACCTCCACGGCAACTGGCATCAGCCAGTGGGCCGAGCTGCTGAACCTGCAGGAGGCAGATGGTGATTCCAGCACCAAGTGGAGGTGGATGAACTGGGCAAAGGGCTGATACCCACCCACCTAGGCCCAGCACATCTTGTGGGATGGCCTTGACCCGGGAAACCGTATCTACACGGTGGTCCTTACAGACCCAGGCAGTCCCAGCAGGAAGGACCCCCAGTACAGGGAGTGGCACCACTATGCGGGCTCTGGGCCTGCCAGTGACACTGACCTCCGCTGCTACATCTGGTTGGTGTACCAAGAGTGACAAACCCATCTTCAGCAACAGGTCTGAAGGTAACAGTCTTCCACAAGAAAGACCACCTGGGAGCCCCTGTGGCTTCCATGTCTTACAAGCAGAATGGAATGACTAGGTTTGCAAGATGTACTAGGAGGTGTCTGGGAAGTAGGGGTGCTATGGGGGCCAGTGGTCCTGGAGACCCCTCACAATATTGTCACCAGTGTGCAAAGCAAAATGCTACTTTTTGTCCTCCTTTCCTACCCCCTCATGGGGAGGGCAGAGGACGAGTGAGTCCAGAACCAGGCACAGTGCATTTTTGGAGATGCGTTTTTAGGGTCTTGTCTCTCCCCAGTGAGACCAGTGTGAACAACACTCACCCTGTCTGTTCAATGTCAAATAAAAATAAATAAAATATTAGATCTGACTTACGAAAAAGGACTTTCAGAATCAAGTGATTCCTGACAAGAAAAAAAGAGAGCAAAACTGTCTGTCTTAGTAGTTACTTTTCTACTGCAGTGATAAGACTCAATGAGCAAGGCAGCCTACTGAGAAAGAGCTTATTTGGGGCCAACAGTTTCAGAGGCTATGGCCATTATGGTAGAGGGCATGGAACAGACAGACAGGCAGACAGGCATGGTGCCGGAGCAATAGCTGAGAGGTTATATCACAACTATGAGAAGAAGAGAGATAACTGGGAATGGTGTGGGCTTTAAAACCTCAAAGCCCACCCTCAGTGACACACCTCCTCCAACAAGGCCACACCTCCTAATCCTTCCCAAACAGTTCTACTAGCTAGTGGACAGTTCTTATTTTAACATCTGGAGTTTGGTCATGTTTAAATTGGGGCCTTGTTTGCTTTTATTTGTCCCACAATGGCTAACTAGTTGGTTCTGTAATAAAATGTGGAACCTTTCAAAAAGAGAAAAAAAAACATTCTTTTTTCTATACTAGCCATGAACAAATCATAGTAACCGTTGGTAATTGGAAAGGAAGATGAAGGAGCCCTGGGAAGATAGTGAAGTAAAGATAACATCTCTTTGTGGTGGCTGTTGTGATAGGAATCTCCCTAGGCATTATGGATGCTCAGAGGATGGAATGCTGCCGTGTCTTTGGGGAGAATATGATACCAGGATGGTTTTTTAGAAGATACACTTGTTGAGAGAAAAGGAGGGAGATGAGGGAATGGAGCTGACCTGGCCTTTGACCTCTCTCAGGCAGTGGGTTCATCTCCACATCCTTGTGGATAGATGCGCACCATCTTCACCCAATTCCACCCACTGCCTTCACTGGTGTCAGTTCAAGGTGAGGTGAAGGTCAGTTAGGGGGACAGGGGCTTGTTGGAAGACGTTGCTGGTTGGTCTGAGGTCACAGCCTCCTCCTAGTCTAGCAGTTTATCTCAATAACTCGGTCTCCTGCCCTCCAGCAGAACTTCCTGCTTCTACCTGCTATCTGGAGAACGGTTGCTGGGCCTGGAGGACTGATCTTATCTAAAAGCTGTCTCTAAAACCGGATGCCTGATTCCTCTTTAGCTTGACCCTTGGCACAGATCCTTGGTCTAGGAGCTCTGCTATAGGACCCTACTGCCACATGCTAG
The DNA here is from genome assembly GCF_037038515.1 of Microtus pennsylvanicus. NCBI lineage: Eukaryota > Metazoa > Chordata > Mammalia > Rodentia > Cricetidae > Microtus > Microtus pennsylvanicus. The sequence continues at coordinate 841,050 of NC_134585.1, read as the reverse complement.
GCCTTGTGATAGTGTGCTACTTAATACAAATTAGGGTTTGTCCCCAGGCTCCCCAATCCCATATTCCTTATACTCTGGAATAAAATTGAGCCAGTTCACTGAAATCTCTCTCCTGGACGGCTGTCTCCATTAATGCTCATGGACCAAGTACAAAGCTTTGTGTTACCCTTTCTACCTCTTTCCCCTCTCCATCTCGTGACCAACGGGCTGAGAGGGAACGAGGACCCCATGGTGGTTATGGTCATAAACCATAATCCAAGCACTATGCTCACCCTCTGGGGAAGCTGTCTTCCTAATCAGTTGACTACCGGCTAGAATTAAGAAGGAGATGATAGAGAATTAGTCACAAACAGCTCAGTTGGTGGAACAGAAACAGCAACATCTGCACTCTAGTGCTGGGGTAGGAGGATCCGAGGAGGATGCTGGGGAGGATTCGGGTGCCCTGTCACCTTTAGACTAACAAGCTGAAATATACTAGAACTGGACAAAAGGTGACCTCTGTGGAATGAGGCAGGACAGGGCAAGACTGGGGATTAAAGAAGAACCCGTCTGAAGTGGAGAATTCTGTGGGATACAGGAAGCTGCGTAGAGGTGGGATGTTGTGCATGTGGGGTCTGGAGAACTCCAGAACTGATCCTCCTTGGAAACGATTTGGGTGCCATGATGGCAACCAGTAATGGGTGCCTACAACCTGGAAAATTATATCTACCATCTCAAAGTGATATTTTAAAATTTACCCATCATAAAAACCTTTTCTTAGTTTTACAGGGTGGCTATGATGAATTTTCTAGTCCTTATTGGCTCTACACTTCATTCCACCCAAGCCTGCCCTTTGGCGACAGCTGATTTAACATTCTTGCTGTTTACCCGACTTGGTCATGAACTGCATCTGTGAGGGGAAAAACCAGCCATGGTGCTGCTCTAAGGGAGAGGCCACCAGGCACTGTGCGCCCAGGCCTGGAATCGCCTTCAGATGCCAGCATCCATCCTTCACCCAGCAGACAGAAAAGACCTCGCAGTTAGGGGCTGAGATCAGAGAGTACTGATCTCCAGGGTGTTCAATATGCCCTATAAAATATATGTTTGAAAAATAACGGCGTGTGCAGGCATGTATATAATGCTAAGCATACCCACAGGCCCTAAGCCTCACATTCCATTACAAAATGGACTATGTTTCTGCTTCTTTCTACTAGTTTTACTTGAGTATTTAAAGTGACCATGAACCTCTAAGGTATGTGTATATGAAGTCCCTCCCTGCTCTAAGGCATCATGACCCTTATGGTACTTATTCTGGTACCTCTGTGAGATATATTCTATTATCATGCCCCTTTTTCATTTTTTTGTATGTGTGCTTTGTATATGTGTCTGCATGGTTATATGTGTGGGTACGCATGGGTATGGTTTCAAGTACACATGTGTGTGGGCCCTGAGGCTGTTGTCAGATGTCTTTCTCGGTCACTCTCTACTTGTTTGCTAGGGTCTCTTGCTGAACTCCGAGCTCACTGGTTCTGGTTAGTCTAGCTAGCTAGTTGATTTGGGGATCCTGATTTTTCCCTGTGAGAGCTCAGATCATAGGCAGCTACTCAGCTTTTACATGTGTTCTGGGGCTCCGAACTCCAGTCTCCATGCTTACACAGCGAGTGTTTTATTTACCGAGCCATCTCGCTGGTCCGCACGAAGGAGGCAGCTGTGCGTGGTAGTGTCTGTAAGTCTCGGTAGGTAGAAGCAGGAAGATCAGGAATTCAAGGTCAGCCTCTGCCTCACAGTAAGACAGCAAATTTGATGCTAGCCTGACCCACACTAATCCCTGTTGAAGGGAGAGGAAAGAAAAAGCATGGGGTGGGGCTGGGGCGAGTGAATGAGAAGGAAGAGGAGGGGAGAGCTGAGGCCTGGTGAAATTTGATTATTTGCTCATCCAATATCATACACCGAGGACTTTAGAATCCATGTCCAGCTTCTGATCTGTTAAACACCTTTCCAGACAGTTTCGTTTGGAAACTGGTGGTCGTGTGGCCCTGGGGAGGATTTTGATGCCGACTATGCTCACTACAACTGACCGCCATTCTGAAAGATAATTCACACACTTTACCTGGCAGGCACAGGTTTGACTCCTGACTTTCCACACTTATGCTGAAAAAGCTTTCTATTGCAAAGAAGAGAGACCCATCCCGGTTTGTTTAAATAGGAAAGTTTATTATAAAAACAGACAAAGAAATAAGGGGGAAAAAAGAATTTTTCTACCATTTTTCAGGCCTTCTGGAAACTTTGGCAGGGTAAGAAGTTGGGGACTACCAGTTCCCAGAAGAAGGATTTACTTCCAGCTTTGCTTACAGTGTTAGCAGAATTCATTCTCTTGCGACTGTAAGACCCAGGCCCCCTGATTCCTGTCAGCTGGACCATTAGGCTGTTCTGGGAACCTAGGAGCTGCCCACATGTCTTTCCCCTCAGCGCCACTAACTTTAGCAAGAAGTTTCTAGAATGCATCAATTGGCAAGAGTCCAGGGGAAGGAGATATGGTCACTCCAGTACCTTCGTCACCTCTGCTGTATCCCTTTGATGAGAAGGAAGTCACAGACGCCACTCACACGCGGGACAAGGTTACACATGTACAGGGCCATGAGGGTGAGGACTGTAGACATCATCCTTGCAACTGTTTGCAGCAGTCGTAATGAGCAAACTATGCAGACAGTACAGACAGGAGGTTCTATCCAGTCAGAAGAAATATCACTCCAATAAACCTGTCAACCTCTGTACGCTGAGGTGGATGCTCACACGAGACCAAGGACAGCAGGTGCTCCAGCAGTTCACAGGTAACATGGAGATTGCACAGATGGCCCTGGACGTGCTGGAGATCTGAAATGCCTGGCCACAAGGAGCCACAGCTCAAGCCTGGCTTAGGAAGGAGACTGTGTCCGAGCGTCAGAGGTTAAGGCATCAGGAGAGAACACACCAGGAACACTAACTGAGGTTTGGACCAGCTGGAGGAAGATGAGAGAGGAGTCCTTCTAATTTCTGGGGCGCACTCCTGAAATCAAAGAAATCATTCACACATTCATATATATCCTACTGGAGCTTCCGCTGCCCGTGCCATATGAAGGTACCAAGTACGTCTCCTTGACTTCAATTTAGCCCATATGCACATCTATGCCATGTGGATCTGCATGTGTCTTCAAGTGTGGGACGGAGGGAGGGGGGGTCATACCTGTCCAGTAAGTCACTGGCATCCTGGGAGAGAAAAGGTGACAATCACAGTCAGTTACTGTGTTCTTGCCACTGAATGCCCATCCTAGCTCACGCTTGAAGGTCAGTCTGCATGCCACCACGAAAGCTGGCGGGCATAACCCCTTTCTTCTGCTCCTCATTCTGTGGTATCATGGTGTGGCCCTTAGAAGCCTCTCTCAACACACACAAACACATACACACCCCAATCATCACATATCCTGGGAACACGTCCCCTTACACCTCCCAGAAAGGACCTGCTGGCAGGCTGTTTACTAATCCAAGAATCCCTCCCTGAATTTGGGGGTGCCGTAGGAAGTACACCTTCAGAGTTCTGGCATCCAATTCCTTGGCCATCCTTTCCAGTCCAGAAACCAGGATGCTGAGCTGTGCTACTGCTTCAGAGAAGTGAAAGATCCTGACCGCCTCCGCTGGCTGGCCCTCTTGGTGGTCCAGACGATGCTGTGGTGGGGCCTTCAGCTGTTCTGTGGTTTGATCTTGGCTCTGCAACTCAGCTCCTGGCCTGTAGCTCCCCCAATCCACCTGAAACCACAGAAGAGGAGCTACCCTGAGACTTGGTGATAGAGCCCCTGGATCTCTAAGCACTGAACAGCCAGGTGGGAATATTGACCTTTATTCCTCTTCCTTCGTGTTCTTACCTCACCAGCCATTGTACTGCAGAAGCAATAGGACTCTTCACAAAGCACCTCCCTTCCCACCTCACGGTGCCCAGCACATCTACAGATAATAGGTCCTGCCATAGCGCAACACACACACACACACACACACTCACACACGTATGCACTCACACACACACACACACTCACACACACACACGTATGCACTCACACACACACACGCACGCACGCACACATGCACACACACTCACACACACGCATACACTCACACACACACGCACACACGCACGCACGCACACACACACATGCACACACACGCACTCACACACACACAGAGACACACACACGCACGCACACACACACACACACTCACACGCACGCACACGGGTGTGCACACAGCTCAGCTATGTTCTTTTGGTGTCTGCCTTTAACCCCGTAAGTGAGGAGAGAGCTCACCCAAGTGAGCGAGATAGAAAAGTGTGCTTGTCAAGGACAAGATGTGTTGTGATTTTCAACTCTCTTAATTCTCACCACGTACCTGGGAGAACAGGTGTTTTTCCTTAAGAAGAAAGATGTATGGAGTTCAGAAGGTTCACACATCCCAAGTCATTCTGTTCACCAATCTCAGAGTCAAGCCCCAAACCCCGGTTTTCAGCCTACATGACCATAATTCCACAGCAGGCTGCTCCAGGAACAGTTGTCCACAACAAAAGGAGAGGTCCTTCCGGACTCTAGACCATCTGTGGGACTGAGCCACTCACCTGTGAAGCATGCAGCATCTCCCCTTCCTGAGCTTTCAGCCGTTGAAGTTCCCCCAGGTCCTTTCTGAGCTTTCTGCTTCTGCGGGTGAGTCTTTCCTAGAGACAGACACAGGTGTTGTCAACTGGAGGGTGAGGCAGTATCTCAGGGAAGCTACGGGCAGAATGCTGTTCACTTTTAACCCCAGCAGCTGGACCTCAGAGTTTGAGGCCAGTGTGGTCTACACAGTGAGTTCCAGGTCAGCCAGTACTATGTACTGACACCTGTTTCAGAAAACAAAACAAAACAATTTCTGGGGCATGGCTCAGCAGTTAAGAGGTGTTGCTGGCCTTCAGGAGACCTGAATTCGGTTCCCAGCACCCACACTGGGCAGCTCACAACTGCTGTACCTCCAGTTTTAGGGATCCCAGCACCCTCCTCTTTTCTGACTTTCAAAGACACACACACACACACAATGCCAATAACTCTAAATGCATGAGACAAGATTGGGATAGTGCAGTTGTCTTATTCAGCATGTTTAAAATGATTAAGATAGAATCCTCTGTTTTTACAAACATATTTAAATAGTTATTTTTATTTTTAATTACGTGTATGAGTGTGCGTTTGTGTGTGGATATATGTGGTATCCAAGGAGCCCAGAAAAGGCACCAGATCCCATGGAGAGAGAGTTGTGAGCCCCCTGCTGTGGGTGCTGAGAACCAAACTCAGGTCTTCTGAAAGAGCAATACTCCTCTTAACCACCAAACCTCTAAGCCCTGCGCGCTCTGTGTGTGTGTGGTGTGTGTGTGTGTGCGCGCGTGTGTGTGTTGTTGTTGTTTCAGGGGTTCACTATATGCCCCTGTGAGTCTAGGATTCAGAGGTCTGTCTGCCTCTGCCTCCAGGTGCTGGGGCTAAAGACGTGCAGCACCATACAAACTATTACTTTGTATATTAACATAAGAGAGTAACTAAAGCAGTTTTAAACAGGCTGATTATAAATCTTCTAAACGTAACCGCACTTCTCTGGGCTTAGCTTCTCCATCTGCTCCCCACACCCAGTCTTGGTCCTGGTGCAGCTCCCTTCCCATTAGGCCCCGGTTGATCACACTAAGAAGGCCACCTGCTGGTATTCTAAGATCATAAATACTGTAGCTCTTTCAGTTGCTTCTCTGCCTTCCTAACACGTGTAGCTGGTTTTGTTTGTCATCAGCTCTCTTACGTATGTGCAGCAGACACTCACTGTTTTCCTTACATGAGCAAATATTCTTATTTATTTTTCTACACTTCCTCTTATTACTTAAATACGGACTTGGAGTCAGTAGTCATGAATCACCTTTGTATTTCCTCCCAATGCCTGGTGTGACACTTTACAGAGAGTACAGGCTGAGTCAGTCTCTCTCCTGAGTCACGGCGGTGGGAAGCCCTCCCCCTGTAAGACTCTGCACTTAGTAGGTACAGAACGCAGTAGACCATCACCCTTCCAGCTTCCTGAATCATTCTCTCCATTCAGTTCCGACTTAGTCTCCCTCATTTCTCTTTCCAGATAATGACAATGTCTTTTAAAGGCCAACCATCTGAAAGATTTTGGAAATTTACCCTTCAGGACTGAGGAAGTAGTTCAGTGATAGAACATTTGTTTGGCGTGTATGAGGTCCTGGGTTCAAACCTCAACACCACAAAGAAAAAAAGCAGAGAGAGAAAATCCAGCCTCCATTATTGATAGGAAGGCCTGACAGGGAAACAGGTACAGGACAGTTGGGGGTGCAGGGTGTGTGTGGGGTCAGCTTTGGCTTCTATCACAGCATCCTTGAAACTTCAAGTGCTTAAACTTTCTATCTGCCCGGCCACAGTGATTCTCATTCACAGACATTAATATGCAGATCTGGCTGAGAACAGAAATAGACAGAAGCCAAGTGACTGCTGACTGTAGGTGCTTGCTCATGACTTCTGAAGCAGAGGGGCTCGAGGTGTTAGGGAGTGGGATCCTAGGGCTGAGGATGCAGCCACAGGGTGAAGGCATCAGGCCAGGATGAGTGAGGCCACTCAACGGGAGACTTCGGCATGACAAGAGCTCGTTTCCTCATGACATCACGAGGAAATCTCAGAACTGTTCCATTTAACATCCCCAGATGCCACAGGATTCTCTAGCAGATTAGCTGGGGCAGAAGGCATGCCTTTGACTCATTCATCTTCAGAACAACTGGCAAGAAAATGCCAGGGGTGGGGTGGAGGTACAGCTGAGGGGAAGAACACATCCTCGCATACGTGAGGCCTTGAGTTCAAACCCTACCACTGTTTTTAAAAAATAGTTTTGAAAGAAAGGAAGAAAAAAGAAAGGACTAATGTTTGGAAAGAGGAAGATGCAGCCTAGCAAGAAGTTTTGGATGGCGGGGAAACAATGGGAAAAGAAAAGTTAAGTGTGGGACTGTGTATCTGTAATTCCCGCACTCAGCAGGCTAAGGCAGGAGGATTGCATCAATTATAACTAGTGCTAACTGGGACTACAGATTATGATCCTCAAGAAACACAAACCACGGGATTGGAGAGATAGATCGGTGGTTAAGAGCACTGGCAGCTCCTGCCCAGGACCAGGGACCCACGTGGCAGTTTGTTATTGCCTGTAACTCTAGTTCCAGGGAATCCAACGACCTCTTCAGGCCTCCCTGGGTATTATGCATGTGAAACACATATATTCATGTGTACACATAAAATAAAATATTTTTTTTAAAAAAAGAAAAAAACAACTCTGCTTGCCCATATTAACAATGTACAATTCTTAAGGTGGTTTAACCAGGTGATTCTGGTGGCATCAGCCTGCAATTTTAGTTACTCTGGGGGCTTGCAGCATGGGAATCAAAAGTAAGATTTGGTCTTAAAATAAAAAGTAAAAAGGAACACTGTATATTAGCATAGCAGGCTTGCCTTGCATATGCAAGACCTTAGGTTCAATCTTTTTCCTTAGAACTATGAGAGGAAGAAGGGGGAGGGAGAGAGGAAGAAGCAAAGGGAGGAGGAAGATGAGAAGGGAGAGGAGGAACGTTGGCACACCGGCAGAAACATACAGAGTAATAGGACAGGGCAGGATCTGCATGGCACCTTCAGTAAAAGGTAGTGGGGCAATTTACTATAGCTTAGAGAAGGCAAAGTTAGTTTTTGATCTTACATTTTCACCAAAATATCTTGGGTATTTCAACTTTTCCAGAATACATGCTAAAAGATATCATCATTATATCCCATGTAACCTAAAAACAATACCTGAGTATAGCCCAGTCTCCTAACCTGTGATTATTCACAGAATTGGACAGAATGCAGTTGTCGAAAGATGTTCAGGAGATCTGGATGGACTAATGGAAAAAGTGGGAAAATGTCCAAAACATATTTTTAGATAATTAAAAACAAGATATAGTTTTGAAAAAAGGAGGGAGCCAGAAAGATGACTCAGTGGGTAAAGGCACTTGCCACCAAGACTGGCAACCCACGGGTACAGGGAGAGAACTGACTTCACAAAGTTCTGGCCGCCATGTGCATTCCAGGGCACACCCCCACCACATCGCGTGTGCATACAAAAATAGATAAAACATAGAGTGCTTTACACACTTACTGTTGTACTTTTCTAACTACTGGGAATTGAATCCATGGCTTCATCTATGCCAGGCAGAGACTCCTCCACTGAGCTAAATGTCTAGCATCTGTCCGTCTGTCTGTCTCTCTCTCTATGGTGTGTGTGTAGGTGTGTTTTAAAGAGAACATTCAAACACACAGTTTTTCTGGAAGGATAGAATAAAAGAAATCTAATGCAGGCTATCACTGATGACAGGATGAGGAAAGATAGGAAGAAAGATTCATTATCATTTTGTTACATTTATTTATTTGGAAGGGGGCACACCATGGATCTTGTGTGGAGGTTAGGGGACAGTCGGTGGGAGCCATTCCCATCCTACCATGAAGGTTCCAGAGTCGAATTCAGAGTAAAGCTTCACGGCAGTCTCCTTTCCCCTCAACTAACTCTTATCCCAGAGGAAAGATTTTTAGTTTTGCTACTTAATCTTCAGGTGTCACCTGAATTTATTGTCAAAAGTGTGGATCAATTTTAGAAAAAAAAAAGAAAGCAAGAAACAACAATAATAACCAGTAAAGGAAGGAGAGGGGGCAAGGGCATCATGTTTTCAGATTTCAAATCTTTGAAAGGTAGCTGTTAGCACGGATAAATCTTGATTGCACGTCCAGACTGGGTTCTAGAGCCATCCACCCAGGGAACCGTATCATCTTGGTCCAGAAGGGGTTCTTGTTATCTAGTACAGAATCTATCTATACAGCTGCAGCAAACACAGTGCCCATGCTTCCTAGGACTTTGCCATCACAATGGCAGGATTACCTAGATAGACACACAGAGCCCTGGAAACCCTGGTATTAACAGTGAGGACACAGAAACAAAGACCAGGGCTTCACGCTGGTTGATGAAGAAGACTCAAAGGAAGGTGTCAGTCACAGCCTCTGTGAGAAGCTAGGCTTAGAAGCAGTAACTCATGGAGCCAGTGGCAGGGGCAGGTGGGGGTGGCACAGCCTTACCTTGTAGTGGCTGATGGCATTTTCAATGGAGAGCTCAGCATGAGTCTGGTGTTCGGGGGACTTGAGACATTCCACACACAGGAGATGTCTGCTTGCCTCACAGAACATGCACACCCTCTTCTGGTGGCTGAAGCAGATATAACCATCCCCGAGGACCCCCTCAGAGTAGGGCTTCCTGCAGACTGGGCAGCTGAGGACCCCAGAGACTGAGGCCTTATCCATGTACTGGGTCAGGCACATTCGGCAGAAGAGGTGGCCGCAGTCTGTCCTCACAGCCTCCTTCACAGGATCCAGGCAGATGGGACAGATGTCCTCCTCATTGTCCTTGTACAGAGGAACCATGGCCCCCACTTCACCAGCCCCTCTACTGGGTCATTTGCAGGCCAGAGAGTCCCAGATGAGAGGGCTCCTTGAAGCTGATCTGAGCAGGAGAAAATGGACTCAGACCTGGACTTCAGGTCCACCCTGGATCAGAGAGGCCAGAGCCTGGGCTGTAAGAAACACAACCTAGCAGGAATTTCAGAAACAGTTCAGTGTTTTCTAAACTTAAAGTTAGTCATTATTTCTCATATGCCTCGAGGAAGCAGGTGACCCAAACTCCAAATCTGTTTTGCAAGTTTTCTGTGGAATCTTTTTACAGTTCAAAGCTAAATTTTAGGCCATGGTGTCATGGCCAGAAGTAAACTATCATGGACAAGCTGACATTCTTCTCTGCTGTGTGGCTGATGAGAACTCAATAAGAGATTTATGTGTCCCTCCTATATGTTACTCTATAGGGCTCACTGCTGTTGCTGGTATCACCAACCACTTAAGGTGGAACCTTGTGATCAAGTCTTTATTAACCACCAAGTTTTCCAAGACTTCAGTATGTCAAGATGAAAGAGAAAGAGAACAGGAGAGAGACACACACACAGATACAGAGAGAGACAGACACATACAGAGAGAGAGAGAGAGACAGACAGACAGAGCATTTAATAGTATTTGAGGCTACATTGTCCCTTTCTTTCAAACACCTTCCAAGGTTGACCCAAAGAAGGAATTGCCTCCTCTTCCCTCTTCCTGTCTGAGCCCTCCCCAAAATAGCTCTCTTACTATCCTACCTCAAATTTCTTCTTTTCAACTTCAGGTCATTTTCTTGGTCTCTAGACCGAGGGAGAAGGCCAGCAGAAGAGTGGATCTTCTTCAGTTATGCCAGCTATATATAGATACACGTCAGTAGAACTGGAGAGAAGGTGAAAAGACTCATCCCGAGTTAGCCCAGAATTATCAGGAAAAGGAAAATACACCCATGAGCAGGGCTCACCCAGCAGCGACATGGACTTTGCTGCAGGGTGTGGCGTATTTGCTTACAGGAAGAGGAAAGTCCTGATGCCTTTAACGCAAAACTCACAGGACTTGAGAAATGCCTTACAGAACGAGCCCCAAGAACCCCACATGAGGAACCAGGAGTTCTGGTGGTGTCACAGGACCGTGACACCTGGGTGAGGCTGGGGACAGTGATATCATTGTCCTTAATGGTCTCAGCTTCAACAGTGGCGGTGCCCAGGGTACCACTAGGTATTTGTTTCTCTTATTGTTGTAACCTGAGGGAGGAAGGGCTTATTCGGGTTTACAGTTTGATGTTACTGTCCATGGCGGAGAAAACAAGGAGGCAGCAGTGGCTGGAAACTGTGGCGGCAGCAGCCTGAGGCTGTAGCCCACACCTGGATGGGTCATGAAACTGAGATACCAGTGGTGCCCAGCCTGCTTTCTCCAGAGCCCTTTCCCTTTTAGTCTGGGTTCCCAGCTCAGGGAACAATGACACCCACTTGAGTGTAGGTCTTCTCCCGTCAGTCATTAGAGTCTCTCTGGAAACACTGTATCCACACACACAAAGGTGTTCTTCAATGATGCCCTAGGCAGTTCTACACCCCACCCCTGCTTCTGAAGGCTGTTGCCCACTCTGCATTATGGGGGCAGTATTACATATCTTTCCATCATTTCATACCCTTTAAACCTACCCTTGTGTTGAGTACCTTAAGCCTTCCATTGGAAACCTGCAGTCCTGTGAGAGAAACGTGAAAGTCGTCAGGATACAAATGAAAAGAGTTTATGTCACTCTAACAACAAGCAGCTTCTCTTTCTCTTTTGGAGAATGGGGGGAGTCACAGTTGAGGCAGAGGTGTGGGAAAATGAACTGTATTCTGTCAATTATATTTTAAATAAACATTGATTGGCCAGTAGCCATGCAGGAATTATAGGCAGGACTACCAGACAGGAAATAGAGGTCGTAAATGAGAACAGGAGAATTCTGGGAAGGAGGAAGCTTTGGAAGAAGGAAATTGAAGACACCAAAAAGTGGAAAGATCTCCCATGCTCTTGGGTAGGTAGAATCAACATAAAATGGCAATCTTAACAAAAGCAATCTACAGATTTAATGTAATTTCCACCAAAATCCCAGCAAAATTCTTCGCAGACCTCAAAAGAACAGTACTCAACTATATGTGGAAAAGAAAAAAAGCCAAGGATAGCCAAAACAATCCTGTACAATAAAAGAACTTCTGAAGGCATCACAATCCCTGGCTTCAAACTCTAGTACAGTTACAGTACTGAAAACAGCTTGGTATTGGCATAAAAACAGACAGAAGGACCAATGGAACTGAATCAAAAACCAGGATATCGATCCACACATCTTGGAACACCTGATTTTTGACAAAGAAGCAAAACATATCAAATGAAAAAAAGCATATTTAACAAATGGTGAAGGAATAACTGGATATCAACATGTAGAAAAATGAAAATAAATATCTGTCATCATGTACAAAACTCAAGTCCTAATGGATCAAAGATCTCAACATAAAGCCAGCCACACTGAACCTCATAGACAAGAAAGTGGAAAGTACACTTGAACGCATTGGCACAGGAGATCACTTCCTAAATATAAACCCAGTAGCACAGACACTGACCTCCTGAAACTGAAAACTTTCTATAAAGCAAAGGACACAGTCAACAAGACAAAATGACAGCCTACAGAATGGGAAAAATCTTTACTAACCCCACATCAGACAGAGGTCTGTTCTCCAAAATATAGAAAGAACTCAAGAAATTTGTCATCAAAAGTGCAAATAATCCAATAAAAAATAGATACAGACCTAAACAGAGAACTCTCAACAGAAGAATCTAAAATGGCTGGAAGACACTTAAGGAAATGTTCAACATCCTTAGTCATCAGAGAAATGCAAATCAAAACAACTCTGAGATTCCATCTTACACCTGTAAGAATGGCCAAGATCAAAAACACTGATGAAACTTATGCTGGAGAGGTTGTGGGGAAAAGGGAACACTCCTGCATTGCTGGTGGGAGTGCAAGCTGATACAGCCTGTTGTAGGAGCTGCAGGCTGTGTTCCACCCAGCTCCCAGCCGACTGACTAGCTTATGCACCGAAATAACAACACACAAACTGTATTCATTTAAACACTGCTTGGTCCATTATATCCAGCTTTACCTGAAATATCAACACACAAATTGTATTCATTTAAACACTGCTTGGCCCATTATAACCAGCCTCTTCTCAGCTAACTCTCGCACCTGGACTAGCCCATTTCTAATAGTGTGTGTAGCACCCCTAAGTGCGCTTACCGGGAAGATTCTAGCCTACATTCATCCTGAATCGGAGCTTCATCGATCGCATCTGCCCGGGAGAGGGGAGGATGGCCTCTGAGCTCACTTCCTCTTCCTCCCAGCATTCTGTTCTGTTTACTCCTCCCGCCTATGTTTTAACCTATGAGGGCCAAGCAGTTTCTTTATTATAATTAATCAATGACCTTCCTCCATCAGCACAGCCCCTTTGGATGTCAGTGTGCCGATTTCTCAGAAAATTAGGAAACAATTTTCCTCAAGAAACAGTAATACCACTTTTAAGTATATATCTAAAGGATGCTCAATTGTGCCACAATGACATGTTTTCAACTATGTTTATAGGAGCTTTGTTTGTTAAACCCAGAACATGGAAAAAACCTAAATGCCCTTGACTGAAGAATGGATAAGGAAAATGTGGCACATTAACACAACAGAGTACTACACAGCAGAAAAAATAGCGGCATCTTAATTTTGCAGGAAAATGGATGGAGCTAGAAAACATTTTTGAGTGAGGTAATCTAGACATAGAAGGACAATTATCACATTTATTCACTCATAAGCAGTTTTTATACATAAAGCAAAGAAAACCAGCCCACAAATCACAATCCCAGAGAACCTAGACAACAATGAGAACCCTAAGAAAGACTCACATAGATCTAATCTACATGGGAAGTAGAAAGTAGAAAAAGACAAGATCTCTTGAATAAATTTGGAGCATGGGGACCTTAGGAGAGGGGAGAGGCAGGGAGAGGAGAAGAGAAACATGTAGAGCTCAATAAAAATCAATTAAAAATTTTCTTTTTCCTCAGGATGGTCGAGATGGGGGAAAGGACAGAGAGGGAGACCAAGGAAAGAAATATCTTGACTGAGGGGGCCTTTATGAAGATAGCCAGAAACCTAGCACTAGAGAAATTCCCAGGAATCCCCAAGGATGATCTCCACTAAGCAATAGTGGAGAGGGTGCTTGACCTGGCCTAGCCCTGTAGTCAGATTGATTACCGTCTTAAATGTCACCATAGAACCTTCATCCAGCAATAGATGAAAGCAGATTCAGTGAACCACAGTGGAGTACTGGGCTGAGCTCTCAAGTCCAGTCAAAGAGAGAAAAGAGTTAGAATATGAACAAAGAGGTCAAGACCATGATGGGGATACCCACTGAAACAGCTTACCTGAGCTAATAGAAGCTTTCCAACTGAGGTCTGACAGTGAGGGAACCAGCATAGGACCAAACTAGGCTCTCTGAGTGTGGGTGACAGATGTATGACGGGCAGACTGTGGGGTCATTGGCAGTGGTACCAGGATTTATCCCTACTGCTTGTTCTGACTTTTTTGAACTCATTCTCTCTGGAGGGATATCTTGCTCAGCCTAGATGTTATGGGCAGGGCCATGGTTCTGCCTCAAAGCAATGTGCTAGACTTTGTTGACTCCTGGTGGGAAGCCTTAACCTTTCTGAGGAGTGGATGTGGGATGTATAGGAGGAAGGTGGAGTAAGCAGGAGGGGAGGGGGTGGGAAATGGATTTCACATGTAAAATGAGGAAAGATAGGTTTAAAAAATAAATTAAAATAAAAGTAACAAAAAAGAATTTCTGTTTCCTAATCCTTTTCCGATACAGGGAAACTGTGTGGCTAGGGGATTTGATTCTCCTAAGGACCACATCACACTCCTTCCTGCTGCAGTGAAGTAAAATTCCATGGCAGACCCAGGTTCAGAATTCACTCTCATTCTTGTAATTGACCCTACACAGGGCTGCTGAGTTCTAGCCCCATTTGATTCCTGTTCTGATCTCCTTACCAACTTCATATATGTACATTCCTAATGTCATCTCATCAATTCAAGTTCAGTGTACCTTCTAAATTATTCTAGCCTGAATTACTGGACCTGCCTAAAACGAAGTAATGGAGTGGCTCCTTCAGTTAAATGTTTTAGCAGACTGTAGGTTTCTATGTGGACAGTAGGTGGTGCTGCCTCCCAGGATAGGACAAGATTAAGGATAAGAAGCTGCTGCCAGTGCCCTGTTCTCATTCATATTCTCTCTTCTTCTTCTTCTTCTTCTTCTTCTTCTTCTTCTTCTTCTTCTTCTTCTTCTTCTTCTTCTTCTTCTTCTTCTTCTTCCTCCTCCTCCTCCTCCTCCTCCTCCTCCTCTCTGTCTTTATTCATTTATTGTTGTAAATATATGTATGTCCACTTTGTGCTTACTGCCCACAGAGGTCAGAGAGGGTATCAGATTCTCAGTAACTTGGGTTCCAGGAAATTTTTCAGAATTAGGATAATAAAAGGGTTGTTTATTTAAAGGGAAAACTTACAGATCACCATCCTAAACAACAGTCCTCTGAGTGCAAACAGGAACACAGTCTAGCATCCAGAATGGGAGCTGGAAGCAAGAGAGCAGGTGCACGTTTCTGGCTGCTCTTTAAAGTATAAGAGACCATGCCCCAGTGGGTTGGTATCCTAAAGGTTATTGGCTGAAGGAGCAGAATGTGCTCCCACAGCACTTCCCCTTTTTGTTTAAATATGAGAGTTTCAAACCCAATACAAAACTATATACACTTGGAACAGATATCAAGTATAATTAGAATTACAACCAGAATAAACAATATTAAGCAAGTAACACATGCTAAATGTTTTAATAAACATTTTATCCTATGGAGTCTAAGTATTGTATAGCAAATGGCTTGGCTAGATAATAAGAGTACAGTAACTATGACTATCTAATCTTCAATCCCACTGAAGGCCTGAGAAGTGAGATAATATTACTTGAGCAGGCAGGAAGTACAATGAAGTAACTTCCAAAGCAAGCAACATATTATAGAGACAATTAGCTACCTGAGCAGAGTCTCATTTTGCAATGTTGAAGCTATGTATCTAAAGAATCTAATTAATCTGACTGTATGTATAACAATCATGAACAACTATTGATCTATTCTAATTAATACCTTTATAATTTAAAGAGTAAAACTTCATGTAAGCATGTTAAATAATCTGTAAACAAAATGTGCAACAAATGAAGACAATGACCTCAAAATGTAAACAATATATATCTTGATCAGAGGTAGGAGTAATATATAATGCAATATGAAAATTTGGCCTAAAAGTTGTATCAATATACAAAATGTCCTAAACCGAGGTAGAAACAGGCATGTATGCAATCTGACAAAATAACTTTGTATTTATGTACAAATAATGTAAACAAAAGTAACAAATATAATTTGAACTTGTATCAATATACAAAAACCATACCAATGTAAATTATCCATAAATAATAGATCACAAGTATTCACTCTATTACCCAATATTACTTTCCCCCCCTTTTTTGAACCAACATAGTTTTCTCCCTAATCCTCTCTCTAGTTCAAGTAATAATCAACAATCCCTAAACAGTGTTCCCAAGCCTATGAACAAACCTTTTTGGGATGGGGGCGTCATCTTCTAGAATTGATTCCTGTTATCATGGAGGTGATATTCTCTTAATGGGATCCTGCAAAAACTAAATGGTTGTTAAGTTCCAAAATTACTGTCTAGTATAGTTGGAAACAATTTCTGAGCTGTCAATAGGTTTCTTTTTAAAAGTTCTAGTTTGGAATTCTGGAAAGACTATGAGAAGCTGCACCATTTCAGCAGCTGGCACACAAAACGGTATTATATTAGTGCTGTCTACATCATCATGTCATCTCAGTTAGTTGGAGTGGTTGCTGTGGGGCCCCATCTTCTTCCTGGAAACTTCAAAGATTACTGCAGAAAAGGATCTGTAGGAAAATCTATTCTTCATCATGGAAAATGTAAACATTATTCATATAAACATACATATAATGAAGAATATGATATAGACAAAATAGGCATGGAGAAAGTAAAAATTTTCCTAAAGTCTTTCTTCTGTCCCATACCAGATGGCTTCTGATATGAGACAGAAACTCTGAATGTTCCTTTTAACAACAAGCTTGGATTTAGAGAAGTGCAGAGAAATTGTCCAATTTGAAAGCCAGCTAAATATATTAATATAAATGAATATATATGTGTGTGTGCATGGGTGTGTATATAAATGTAAGTGTAAACAGTATCTGGATTCATAAACCATAGTCTGTTTTCTAGATGCTCCTTAGTGGATAGTTATTTTTTCTTCTGTCAGCATTCGAACAGCCAGGGTCTCTTGAATTTTTGATGACGTATAATTTTTCTGCAAAGATAAGAGCAGAACCCTGCCCCAACCCTATATGGCTTTCCTTACCTCCTGTATGGTTGTCACCATTGTGGATGAGCTGTCATTTCTCTGTTTCAATAGGTTTCTCATTTTCAAAATGAATCTTTATTAATTTTGATGGTATCCATAATTTTTCTTCTCCTCTGAAAACAAAAGCAAAACCCTTTTCCCAACGTAGCACATCTCTTGATTTTCATTGTGACGTCAACACATCCTTGAAATACACTTGTTGATTCAACTCAGAAGTTCTTTCCATCCAGGTCTAGTAAGGTGAGCATCCAAACAGCCTAGGCTCCCACAAAGCCAGTACGTGCAGTAGGATCAGAAACCCATTGCCATTGTTCTTGAGTTCTCAGTAGTCCTCATTGTCCGCTATGTTCAGTGAGTCCTGTTTTATCCCATGCTTTTTTCAGACCCAGGCCAGCTGGCCTTGGTGAATTCCCGATAGAACATCCCCATTGTCTCAGTGTGTGGGTGCACCTCTCGTGGTCTTGAGTTCCTTGCTCGTGCTCTCTCTCCTTCTGCTCCTGATTTGGACCTTGAGATTTCTGTCCGGTGCTTCAATGTGGATGCTCACCTTACTAGACCTGGATGGAGGTGGGTGGTCCTTGGACTTCCCAGAGGGCAGGGAACCCTGATTGCTCTTCGGGCTGATGAGGGAGGGGGACTTTATTGGGGGAGGGGGAGGGAAATGGGAGGCGGTGGCGGGGAGGAGGCAGAAATCTTTAATAAATAAATAAATAAATAAAAGAAAAAAAATAAGTTCTTTCCATTATCCAATGCCTCTAAGCTGCTGTTTTTCCTTTCTCATTAGTGTTAAGAAAATTCAAGGTTAATAAAGCATTATGCAATCTATTTCTGGGGGCATTTTCCATCCCTTTCTGTTTGTTCATCATATCCTTTAGAGTTTAATTTGACCTTTATATAACTGCCTGACCTGTAGAATTATTTCTTAAACCTGTATTGTGCTTTATATATTATATATATTATGTATATTATAATAAGCAAAAACCATTTTATTTTCTTAGATGCATATACTGGACAATTATCTGTCTTTATTTGTGCAGGAATGCCCATGATGGCCATAACTTCTAATAAATGTGTTATTACTGAATCAGCCTTTTCTGATCTCAAGGCAGTTGCCCATTGAAAACCTGAATATATGTTTATGGTGTGGTATATATATTTTAATTTACCCAGTTCCAAAAAGTGGAACAGGAGCTGGAGAGATGGCTCAGCGGTTAAGAGCACTGATTGCTCTTCCAGAGGACCTGGGTTCGATTCCCAGCACCCACATGGCAGCTCACAGCTGTCTGAAAATGCAGTTCCATGAGATCTGACACCTTCACACCAACAAACATAATAAAGTTAAATAAATAAATAGATAAAAGTTTAAAAAAAACAAAAAAAAAAAACAAAAAGTGGAACACATCCATCTGCCAGATTTTATTCCTTTGAGTACCCTTGGTTACTCCCTGCAGGCAACGGTGTTTGATTATAAAAAGAGCAAGTAGGACGTCTCTTTATAATCTCTTCAGCTTGTTGCCACGTGGTAGAAAACTCTTTCTGTAAACCTTTGCTATTGACATGATGCTTTTTATGAATTTCAGAGGCCTGCAACACACTTCCAATCAATAATTGATCAATTTCTGTATTACCTTGTGGTAGAGGACCTGGCAGACCCGTGCGGGATCAGATGTGTGTTATGTATATAGGACAAAGCCTATTCCTGATTATGTCTTGCACCTGGATGAATAATGAAGTCAATTTTGTATCATCTGGTGTAAATTCAGCGGTTTCAATATGTAAGACAACTCTGTGCATATTGTGAATCAGTAACTATATTGAGAGTTTCTTTAAAATCCATTAGCACCATAAGAATAACATATAATTCTGCCTTTTGGACAGAATTATAAGGGCTTTGTTCCTCCTTACTTATTTCTTCCGATTTTTATCTTGCCTTCCCTGTTTTATTTGCATCAATATAGAATATACGGGCTCCAATTATTTGGTGCATCACATAAAATTCGGGGAAGAATCCAAGAAGTTCTTTTCATGATGTTAAGTCTATTGCTTTTGGGATAATTGCTATTAATTTCTCCAAAAAATTAGCACAAGCCCTTTCCCAGAGTTCATTGTTTTTTCATAACTTTTTTATTTCATTGGCAGTAAAACATACTCTAATCTCTGCTAGGTCTATACCTGCTACTTAACAAAGTCTCAATTTACCTTTTATAATTAATTCAGAGAGATTTTCCACATAAGTTTTTTTTACTTGGTTTCTGTGGTAAAAAGACCCATTCTAAGATAATATCATCCCTCTGCATTAAAATTACTGTAGGAGAAATTCTGGAGGGCAATATGACGAGAATAAAATTAAGATTTGTATTCACCCTATCCACATGTGCCTCCTGTAATTTACCCTCGACAATCATCAATTTCTTTTCTGCTTCAGCAGTTAATTCTAATGCTATAATCAAGGTGACCGAGACAGAGGCAGATGGATCTTTGTGAGTTCAAGGCTACCCTGGGCTACACAAGATAATGCGGAAACAAATCCAGGTGTTGGTGCCTCACACCTTTAATCCTAGTACTAGAGGGAATATAAAATGAGAGGAGAGAGAGGCTTAGTCTGTTTAGTTTGCAGTTGCCCCACCTTGGTAGAGGTAATACTTCTCTAGGGGCTTGGTTGCTTTGCTTTCTGGTTTTCGGGTTAAACCCCAATTTCTGTCTCAGGGTGTTTGTTATTTGTGCTATAGGTGGTAGTGGCTCATGCCTGTAATCCCAGCACTCAGGAGGCAGAGGCAGGTGAATTTGAGTTCAAGGCCAGCCTGGTTTACAGAGCAAGTTCCAGGACAGCTAGGGTTCCTGCACCCACATAGTCTCTTCACTACTGCTCTAACTCCAGTTTCCATAGGAGAGACAATCTTCTCCTTTACCGCTGTAGGTACTAGGCATGCACGCTGTGTATATATACATGCAGGCAAAACACTTATGCACATGAAATTAAGATAAGTAAACCTAAGATATTTTAGTTAATTGAAAAATGAACAGTTTGGTTTTTAATGACAGAAGATAGTAGAGGTGTGGGGGATGGGGGTTGGGGGAAAGGGAGCCAGGGAGAGTGTTAGAAATTTTTCTAATGTGAGCTCTCTGCTGATGTAAAAATCCCAATCAAGCCAAATCATGACAAGCCAAATTAAAAATATATCTAGGTTTAATGGGATTTCTGTGTTCTTGAGTGTCCCTGAGGGGAACCAGGAAGCTGCAAATGTGACCATGAGCGTGGGGAAGAGGAAAGAGACCACAAGGGAACTTTCCGGGAAAGCAGTTTAAATAGACTGGGGGAGTGGTCAAGTTTTTGGTGGGCTGTCTTGACCCTCCTCTGAGGAGGGGTCAAGGCTTGGTGGGCACAGGGAAGGGGCCTCCAAAGAGGAAGATCAGAGACTGGGACTTCCAATTCAGACTGTTTGTATAAGGGGTAACAGGAAGCTGAGGTAATATTTTTACCAACATTTAGGCTATCTGAGGAAAAGGGGGCATTGACTCAAGTCTGACTACTTCTTGCAGTCATGGGTTATCATGGGGAAGGGGAGAGCTGGGTGTTGGTGGGTCCATACTCAGTGAGAGGTGTGGCTGGAAAGGTATCCCATGTACTGTCATCCTGGAGATGCCAGGCATCTGTTCCTTGGGAAAAGTGAGAAGTCAGATGTCTAGGAAAAAAATAGTGTTATCACCAAAGATGAGTGTGCCAAGAAGATGAGGTAGACCCTTCATTGTGGCATCCTGGAAAACCAGAGGGTGGAAGGTCCTGTCTGTTGGACAGACCAAGTGTCCTGAGTAGGTGCCCGCTTGAGCCTGGAGAGATGGTACCAGCTGAGTGTCCCAAGAGCTTGGTAGCTGAGGGGGTGGTGAGGATTACCATGTGAGGTCCTGTCCATTGACATTCAAGAGACCTAGGAATTAGTTGTTTGAGGAGTACTCTGTCCCCTGGGGAGAGCAGGACAGGTTTAGGGGCATTAGGTCCCCTGGTGTATGGGCAGGTAGACAACTGTCAGAGTGTGAATGGAGAAGGGACCTTAAAAGGGAGAGGTAAAAGGTACCTTGCCAGTGGAGGAGTGATGCTGTAAAACAATCCCACAACAGTTCAGAATTGTTGATAATAAAGGAGCTATTTATTTAAGGGGAAAGCCTACAGATCACCATCATAAACAATAGTCTCTGAGCGACCAGAAACAGTGTCTAGCAGCCGGAAGAGGAACCAGAAGCAGGAGAGTAGGCACATGGTTCCCGCTACTTTTTAAACTATAAGAGACCACGCCAAAATGGGCTGGTATCTTAAAGGCTATTGGCTGAAGGAGCAGAATGTGCTCCACAGCAGAGGAGTTTGGACTGGAAAGTGATGGTTAAGGAGAAAGGACCCTCCATAAAGCAGCTCAAAAGGGCTAAGGCCTGTAGGGGAACGTGGCGTGGCCCTGAGGCGAGTAAGGGCAATGGGGAGAAGGGAGGACCAAGGTAGCCTGAGTTCAATGGAGAGCTTGGTTAGCTGTTGTTTGATGAGTCCATTGGCCCTTTCCACATTTCCCGAGGATTGTCGATGGTAGGGTATGTGAAATTTCCAGGAGATGTTGAGAGCTTCTGACATGAGCTCCATGACACTGGAAGTGAAGGCTGGCTCACTGTCCATCTGGATGGTTCATGGGACACGAAAATGAGGAATGATGTGGTCCAGGAGTACCTGAGCCACCACACCTGCTGTTTTCCTGGAGGCTGAAAATGCTTCTATCCATCCTATAAAAGTGTCTACAAGTGTTAAGAGATAACGGAGTTTTTAATGAGTAGGCATATGAGTGAAATCAACCTGCCAATCTTCGCCTGGTTGGTGTCCATGAAGCTGATGTAGAGACTGACATATGTGGAGAGCCCCTTGTGGGTTGGCCTGGGCACACGTCTGGCAGGAGTAGTGAATCTGTAAAATAGAACCTTGGAGATGGGTGGGGTCAAAAAGGGGCTCCAAGAAGCAGAACAAAGCTTTGGGACCCATGTGTAATGTCTGGTGGATGTCTGAAATGATTGACAATGCCTGGTCTTGAGGAACGATGAGATGGTTATTTAAATAGAACGATCCATCCTTTGTTTTTGTGGCCCCAAGGCAGCTAAGGATATCTTGACCCAGTAAAGGTGCTGGGCAAGCAGGTATCACTAAGAAAAAGTGAGAGAAAAATTGTCCTGCAAGAATGCAGGGGAGTGGCAAAGTTTAAGTGGGGAGGAACGGGTTCCATCTACCCCCATAACTGAAACTGGTGAGGGGAATGCATGGTTCGAGTGAGATGTTAGAACAGAATAGGTGGCTCCCATGCCCAAAATAAAAGTAATGGATTTACCTGCTACCTGCAGCTTTACCCTAGGCTCGGATCAGGTTACAGGAGATACCAAGTCTGGGCAGCGTCAATCCTCTGCAAGGCTGAGAAGTTTGAAGACTGGCACAGTTTCACTTGCCGATGTTGGTGAGGCTGGATCCCCGTGGTGTGGCATAGAGGACAAGCCCGCACAGGGGCATTGTGATTTCCAGTGTCCAGGTTGCTGGCAGATAGGGCATGGCCTCATAGGAGGTTCAATGCAATATCATGCCATATGACCACTTAGGCCACACTTGAAACAGCTTGCCTGTGAGGTTGACTTAGGCTGGGCTCCACCAGGGTAGAGCCTTGTGGTTGGCTTCCCTGTCCCCCTTCCTGTGACCTTAAGGCAGCTGCTAAGGCAGGTGAGCTGCCTATTGTAACCTTGTCTGTGGGGAAGACTCAGCTGTTTCTTCTCGGGCACTAAAATCTTTAAAGGCCATTTTCACCAATTCCCGTATAGGGGCTTGGGAACCCTCCTCAAACTTTCCTAACTTTTTCCTAATATCTAGTGCTGACTGAGAAATAAAATGGGTAGCCAAGACCTTGGCTCCCACTGGGGAGGCTGGATCTAGCCTGGTATATTGGACCATGGTCTCTTGTAATCAGTTTACAAAAATGGCTGGGTTTTCATAAGCAGAAGGATTAGTAGAAAAGGACCTAGCCTCTTTTCTATCTGAGAGAGATCAGGAAGGAAAAAGGGAACATGAACTTTCATAATGCCATGGATTCCCACTACCTCCCAGAGAGAACAGAGAAGGGCAGAGCTATGGTAGGATCTAATATGGGAGGAGACTGGGGAGGATTTGGAGGTGCTAGCCCAGTGCCCAGAGGGGGCCAAGGGTGGGGAGATGAGGTAAAAGGGGGAGGGGGAGAAGAAGGTGGGTAAGGTGGAAGTTGACCTTGAACCTCCGGATTGGCAAGGGAGGCAGTTGACAGGAAAGGAGAGAAATGTGAAGAATTTTGCTCCACAGGAGGAGGTTGGGTAGTGCAGGCTTGAGGGGGTGGGGCAGGGGACAGTGCCTCTGGCTGCATGTTCCAGCTGGAATTGTCAGGGTCCCAATTCCCAGATGATTGGGAATTTGTAGGCATTTTGTCCTTAGCTACCAAGACTGGTGCTGTGAGACACTGGCTACTAAGGGAAGGGAGAGAACACAGAACCCCCAAACCATGGACAGATGTACGCTCTGCCCATTTGTCCTTATGGCAACAAAAATTTTTTAGGTCCCAGAGGATGGTAAGCTCAAGGCTTCCTTCTGGTGGCCAACACATCCCATTGTCAAGATAGTATTGGGGTCAAATCTTAGTAGATAGGGAAATTAGCAGCTCAGGACAGACTGTATCGGATAGTCCCAATTTATAAAGATTTTGTAAGAGGCATCCCAGGGGATCTGGCTTTGAATGGCAAGTGCCCATTTTAAAGTCTATGCCCAATCATGTGGCCTAAGCCTACTACAGTGTGACTGCTAAAATAGCTCTTAGGCCTAACCGGGCCATGGAAATTGAATGCTAGGTGTCCCTAGAACAAAGTCCATCTCAGCTGGACCCAGTCTTACCGGTCTAGCTGCTGAGGTTGGAACTCTTGGCACTGGCCTGCGGCTTCCATAAGAGTCCGATAATCGACAAAAGTAAGTACGAATAGGTCCCCCAAAACCCTATAGCATAGACAAAAAAAAAAGGGACTCACCAAGATGCAGCTGCTGTAGCCCAGGAGCTGGTTTTAGCGTGGCGTGGAGAGCTCAGATTGTGGACTAGGGAGCTGTTGATGTGTGGCCTATGGCCACATGGAAAAGGCCACCCTACCCGGTGGGACCTCCAAGAAGTTATAAATTTTCCTAACGCAAGCTTCTGCCAACACACAAATCCAAATCAAGCCAAATGACAATTAGCCAAATTAAAAAATATTCAGGTGTGGTAGGATTCTTGTGCTCTTGGGAGGCCCAGATGGGGAACCAGGAATCTGTGATCGTGGCCACCTGGGGAAGAGGAAAGAGACCACAAGAGAACGTTCCGTGGAAGCAGTTTAAATAGACTGCTCAAGATTTTGGTGGGCTTTTTTTTTTTAAAAGATTTATTTATTTATTATGTATACAACATTCTGCCTCCATGTATGCCTGCACGCCAGAGGAGGGAGCCAGATCTCATTACAGATGGTTGTGAGCCACCATGTGGTTGCTGGGAATTGAACTCAGGACCTCTGGAAGAGCAGCCAGTGCTCTTAACCACTGAGCCATCTCTCCAGCCCCTGGTGGGCTGTCTTGACCTTCCTCTGGGTAGGGGTCAAGGCTTGGGATGGGACCTCCAAAGATGGAGGGAAGAGACCGGGGCTTACAGAGAAGAAGGAAGAAGCAGTTTTCTCCTGGGGACAAAAAAGTAAGAGAAAAGGTTAAGAAGTGAAGTATTGAGCTACTTAAAGGGTACATGGATTACACTAGCTGATAATGTCCTAGTGGAGATAAAGGAATTCAGGCAAGATGGGATTCTAAAAAGGACAGAGACAGAGGAAGAAACTGGTAGATCAAACAGAACAAGGATGGCTCAGAGAAAGGGAGAAAAAAAACAACAGAGGACAGGAGGGGGAAGTAAGAGATCTAGGGTGTTAGCACACCTCCCTGAAATGACACTTAGCCGCTCCACTCCCTCCCTGTAGTAGAGTGAACTTTGACACTTGGGTCTTCTGTTATCAGACAACTGCCTGTAAAGATAATTAGTTCAAGGTCCAGAGAACATTGCTCTATGTTATAGGAAGCAGGAACTCACAGTGTCTGTTTGTTCTTGAGAGACGGTGAGGTAGGACTGACCATCTGTTTTCTTCTCTTGACAATATTCCCCATTTAAGTTTTCCTCTTCTCTGCTGTTCATTTACTCTACCCCCTCTTCATTTGTCCTTCTCCAGTCTTCCAATTGAGAGGCTCTTTAGCCTCTGCTTCCTGTTTCATTTTCTCTTCCCAGTACTGGTGCCTGCCTCGGACTTCTGGGCTTTCACATATCAAGTTAGCCTTGCTGCTCCATCATGGCAAGCCTAAAGTGGGTCAGCAAACTACTGGAGGATGTGACCTGCCCCATCTGCGAGGAAATTCTACGGGATCCTGTCATCACTGATTGTGGGCACAACTTCTGTCTGCAATGCATCAATCAGAAAACTACAGCTACAGAAAATCCCCAATGTCCGCTCTGCAAACTCCCTGTGGATAAGAATGTGTTCAGGCCCAATAAGCAGTTGGCTAGTCTTGCAGAGAAAATCCAGGCTATGGATCTTGTTGAGGTCCAATCAGAAGAAGAAGAGCCAAAATGTCCGGAGCACAAGGAAAAGTTCCATTATTTCTGTGAGAAGGATAACAAGTTCCTCTGCAGGGAGTGTCATGACTCCAAGGACTACAAAACCCACGAAGTTACCTCAATAGATGAGGCTGCCAAGAACTACAAGGTAGGCACCTGCCTCCTTCTCTGTCCCGAGCTCAGCAGACTGGAACTCCCTGGGGACCTGGGAACTGCTGCCTTTTCCATCTGGTTGGCACCGACTGCTGCACTCTTAACACTTGAATTGGCAATTTGCAGCTGGGCCCAGTGAGCTCAAAGAGCCAGGTTCTGGGAAATACCAACCTGTAATCAAGGGAAGAAGAATAATCAGAATAGTATTTTGTGGGCAGAGGGGATAATTCAGAGACTAAAAGCACTTGCCACCGGGTCTGAGGACTTGACTTTGACCCTCAGGATCACATAATACATGGAGAAAATTGGTTTGATCCCTGAGAAAGAAAGGGGGGCTGCTAATAATGACATCAGTACCCTGGGATATCTTCCCTGCCTTCCTAGGGGCAGAACCTGACTGAAGCATCCTCTCCCCACAGGTGCAGATTGAGACACAGCTCCAGATATTGGGGCAAAAGGACAAGAAAATAATTAAAGAGAAAAAGGAAGGTGAAGGAGCAATCCAGGTGTTCAGGGTAAGAAATATTCACTCCAAATACGTCTGAGGAAATTGAGCATCTCTGCCGGGCGGTGGTGGCGCACGCCTTTAATCCCAGCACTCGGGAGGCAGAGGCAGGCGGATCTCTGTGAGTTCGAGACCAGCCTGGTCTACAAGAGGTAGTTCCAGGACAGGCTCCAAAGCCACAGAAAAACCCTTTCTCAAAAAACCAAAAAAAAACCAAAAAAAAAAAAAAAAAGGAAATTGAGCATCTCTGTTGAGGGAATGTTGAGCACTCCTTATACACCAGGCTGGAACAAAGTCCTGCTGACAAGATGGGGAGGGCAGAGCAGAGGGTGTGGTGCCTGAGCCGTGCTCCTGAGCTGTACTGACCTACCTGCCTGGGTGCTGCTCCAGTGAACCAGGAGGGCTTCTGCTCCTCCACCCACAGCAGGCTTTGTAAGGACCACGTGCGCACACACAGACACAGAGACACACACACACACACACACTAGCTCACACACACACACAGGCACACACACACACACTAGCTCACACACACTTGCTCACACACACAGACACACAAACACACTGGCTCACACAAGCCCCTTTTTACTAGAGAATATTATACAGTAAGAAAGACAAGAGACTATGACAACACCAAACATCTCCACCTGGTTTTGATGTTGCTTACTTTTTTAAAAGGTTTCTGCATCACTTTTATCTATGTGTATGTGTCTGTGTGAGTGAAAGTCATGTGTGTGCAAATCCTAGCAGAAACCAGAAGAACTGGAAATACAATATTTGTGATCTGCTCTTCATAGGTGCTGGGAACTGAATTCAGGTCCTCTGGAAGAGCAGTAAGCATTCTTAACCCCTGCATCATCTCTCCAGGTCCATCCATGGGAAATTCAGTATGAAGGCAGCTAACTGATGAGAGTTCTCTCTCTCTCTCTTTCTCACTCACTATCTCTCTCTCTCTTTTCTTTCTTTCCTTCTCTCTTTCTTCATTTGTATATGTTCTTCCCCATTGACTTTTAAGAATATTTTATTTACTTATTTTTAGATTTAATTTTATGTGAATGAATGCTTTGCCTCCATGTATGTATGTATACCAGGTGCATGTCTGGTGCCCATGGAGATCAGAAGAGGGCACTGGATCCCTGGAACTGGAGTTAGGATGGTTGTGAGTTACCATGTGTGTTCTGGGATTTGAATCTGAGTCCTTTGCAAGAGCAACAAAGTCCTTTACTGAGCCATATCTCCAGCTCCTAGACACAGTATCATATGTAGCACAAGCTAGAAATTGTTATACAGGAAAAGGATAGCCTTCATCATCTGACCCTTTTGTCTTTCCCCCAGTACTGGAATTACAGGGCTATAACAGTATTCCCAGACTATGCAGTGCTGAGAATGGAATCCAGGACCACACACATGCTAAACAAGCACCCTGTCAACTGAACTACAACCTTATCCCACGTTTTTTATGGCAGTGTCGTTTGTTTGTTGAGAGAGTGGCTCAAGTAGTCCAGGCTGGCCTTGAATGGAGGCTTGCCTTGGCTTCCTAAATCTTCTTTCTACACTTCCCAAGTGCTAAGATTTCTTAGTTGTGCATCTGGCTGATGTCCTTGAAGGTAAAAAAAAAGTTATTCAGCCTAAATCCTTGAACACAAGAAGTGCTTTGATCTCCTTGTCCCTCCCCCTTTCCCTCAGGTAAGCTCCAGCAAGCTGTTCTATACTGGTCTCAGAATAATCTTTACATACTCCTAAAGAATGAATGGTTCCAGATGGTGCATGCCCTTGATCCAGCCAGCACTTAGGAGGCAGAGACAGATGGATCTCTATGAATACAAGACTAACCTGTTGCTCTAAATGAATTCCTGACTATCCAGAACTATATAGGGAGATTTTGGCTGCAATTAGTTAATTGATTAATTGGTTGATGGTTGATTGATTTAAAAGTGAGTGATGGGCTTAAAGGAAGCTTGGAGGATCCTCTCTCATTCCTCCCTCATCTCTGCATCCCTTCCCTTATCTCCAGGCCCAGGTACATCTAGAGAGACTAAAGATCCTTGAGGAATTTAAACATGTGCACCAGAGACTGGAAGAGGAAGAGAGATTCCTCCTGTCCAGGCTGAGCTGGCTGGAGCAGCAGGGAGTCAAGCAGATAGAAGAGTATGTCACTGTCACAGATGGACAGCTGACCACCCTCAGAAACCACATGGAGTCCCTGAAAAATAGGTTACAAGCGCCATCCATGGAGCTACTGAAGGTCAGTCCATTAGCAACAGACTCTCTCTCTCTCCTCTCTCTCTCTCTCTCTCTCTCTCTCTCTCTCTCTCTCTCTCTCTCTCTCTCTCTCTCTGAAAGATACTTAAACATCTGCATTATACCAGGCCCAACAGCTCCTAGTGTCTGACTCCTCCATGTCCTTTGTCCCTTGAAATTAAATTTTGAGAAACTCCTATCACTCCCTGAAAGGACATAAAAGTCAGATACTCTTCTTTCTCTGGGGATTTGCCTGAGGATCCTGTCAGGTTTTAAAGCAATGCCTGTTGCTCCCCAAAAGGGTCCATTTGTATTGTCTCTGACATAATGTACCGTTCCTCTCTAATGCTGTTCCACCCCAAGGCCCAGTGCTCACCAGGCCCTTTCTCCTAATAACCCTCATGTATGAGGTGTGGTTTCTTTATTACTTTTTATTGCCTTCCTGAACTAATCCACCAACGGCTGCCCTGCCTCACCTAACCCAGCTGTTCTCAACCTGTGGGTCTCGATCCCTCTGGGGGATCCACCAACCCTTTCACAGGGGCCACCGAAGACCACCAGAAAATATCAGATACTTACATTCCAGTTCATGGTAGTAGCAAATTACAATTATGATGTAGTAATGGGAATAATTTTGTGATTGGAGGTCACCACAACATGAGGAGCTGTATTAAAGGTCTGCAGCATTAGGAAGGTTGAGAACAACTGACTTAACCAAAGCTCCTCTCATAACTCAGGACACTGAGGCAGGAGGATTGTTGCTAGTCCAAGGCTAACATGAACAGAGATCAAGACACTATCTCAAACAGCTGGGCATGGTTTTTCAACTCTATAATTCTAGCACTTCAGAGTAAGGAGGCTTCCCCAGAACACTAGAGTTCAAGGCCAGCCTGGACACACACACAAACACACACACACACACACACACACACACACACACACACACACACACACACGTAAGGAAAGAAGGGAGGAAAAGAAAAAGAAAGAGAGCCACAAAAAAAAAAAAACACTAGAGCTTTTTGATCTTGCTCTTTGAGGCAGGATCTCAGGCAGCCCAGGCAGCCTGGCAGTTTTAGGACAAAGGTCATGTGATCAAAGGTAACACTGAAATACTAATCTTTCCATCTCCTTTAATGTGCCACTACATCCAGCTCACAGTTTAGAATTGTAATGTAGGACACATATGTTTCTTTAAAGCATCTCTCAGACTCATTGTGCA
The DNA here is from genome assembly GCF_037038515.1 of Microtus pennsylvanicus. Taxonomy (NCBI): domain Eukaryota; kingdom Metazoa; phylum Chordata; class Mammalia; order Rodentia; family Cricetidae; genus Microtus; species Microtus pennsylvanicus. Next base: position 811,270 of record NC_134585.1, on the reverse strand, counting down.
AAGGCGCTTGCCACCAATCCCAAGACCCACATGGTGGAAGAACAAGGCCAATTCTCACACATTTTCCTCTGACCTCCTTCTGTAACTGCAGATCCAGATCTGATCACTCTGGCCTTGTAGGGTTCCTGCATTCTCATTTACATGCCCACACACAGACACACATATATACACAAATTAAAAATAATGAAAATAGGGCTGGAGAGATGGCTCATTGGTTAAGAGCACTGTCTGCTCTTTCACAGGTCCTGAGTTCAATTCCCAGCAACCATATGGCAGCTCACAACCATCTATAATGGGATCTGATGCCCACCTCTGGCATGTGGGCATATCCATAGCACTCATACATAAAAAAATATTTATAAATAAAAATTTAAAATAATAAAATATTTTTCACATTATTCTCAAAAATTAATAAATCTTAAAAATAAAACCCAATAAAAAGAGCTATATTTCAAGATATATTTCTAGTAACTATATTAAAAAGAAAAAAAGAATCAGGCATAGTAGTACACCTTTAATCCCAGCACTTGGGTGGGAGAGGTGAGTTCAAAGTCTACCTGGCTCACAAATGGAATTCCAGGCCAAGCAGGAAAAAAAATCAGATAAAAGTAATTTTAGTAAAACACTTTAACAATTTATTTAATCCAATATTCCAAATGTAATTATTTCAACCTCTTTAGACATATTTGTGAGCTATTCCATATTTGTAAGAGCTGTTTTTTTTTTTTTAGTTCTGAGTCTTTAAACTCTTGTTTATTTTGCACATCTCAGTTTAGATGCTAAATCATCAATTGCTTAGGTAAAATGTAGTTAATCCTAGTAAATCAATAAAATTGTACTTACAATGCTTCAATTTTTAAATTTAGATTTAAAATAGTAAAAATTAGTTGGTGGGGAGGACTGAGGTGTTAGTGCATTCCTGTCCTCTCAGCGCTCACAGTCAGACACAGAAGATTCGGTAGTTCAGGACTGTTCTTGGCTACACAGAGAATTCGAGCCAGCCTGAGATACATTAAACTGTCTCAGATACAAACAAACAAACAAACCAAGAGGGGGGAATAATAGGACACCCACGTGCCAGGACTAACACACCTGGTTTCTGTTTTGTTTTTTCTTTAAAGAACCATGGACAGCCATTCCACCTTTGTCCTAACACTGCCAAGTTGAGCTCCCTGGTTCTGTATCAGAGACAACACCCGTCTCCCACTGTCACTCTTTCTTCTCCCCTCACTCTGTGTCTCCTGAGGTTTAAACACTATCCCAACTATACCAGGAGTTTTAGGGGTAGCAGTTCAGAATGGATGGGGGGGAAAGAGAAAAGAAGCAGAGACAGACAGCCAGACAGCCAGAGGCAGCAGAGACAGAAAGACAGAGAGGAAAAGAAGTTGGAAAACTGGGGTGTTCTCACTCTGCCTCCAGCTGAGTCTGAACCCCTTCTTGGTGCCTGTGACTAGGTAAGCTCTGACATTGTTCTCTTTCTCTTTCAGGACATCAAAGACACCTTGGGCAGGTATGATGGGCATCCCAAGTGCACTGTGCTTTCTGTTTCACTCACACATACAACATTCAACATATATCCGAACATGTTCACATTCTCCAATAACTCGGCTATAAACTCTTTAGGCTGCAGGTATAAAAGACCAAGCTGGCCACAGTAGCATGTGGTCTGCTGGGCACAGCTCTTTTCACCAACACCCAGCGTTAGAGCAGCCTTTTAATCCCCAGCTGCACTCCTCTCTCATATTCCTCTTGATCAAGGGGGTGAACCCTGGTTTTCCCACTCAACCTCCCTACGCCCCATCCCTTCTCTCTTCTCTATCCATCTCCCATCTTCATTTCCATATTTTCATGGGTCTGATCTGTAGTAGGAAGCTGCTTGTTTGTTTTCCTACCCGCCTAGACTTCAGAAATAATCACACAGAAACTATATTATTTAAATCACTGCTTGGCCAATCACTGTATTACTATCTAGCTCTTACATCTAGTATTAACCCATTTCCAGTATTTTATATTTTGCCATGATACTTGTGGCCTACCGGCAAGTGTTCAGCATGTCTGTCTCTGGCATCGGCTCCATGGTTTCTTTTTGACTCTGTCCCCTTACTCCCAGCTTTCAGGTTAGTTTCTCCTGCCTAGCTCTGCCCTGCTTTATCAAAGGCCAAGGCAAGTTCGTTCTTCACCAATGGTATTCACAGCATACAAACAGGGATCCCACATCCCCTCCCGTTTTCTGTTCAAATAAAAAGGAAGGTTTTAACTTTAATATAGTTAAATTATATATAACAAAACAGGCATCAAGCAAGAATTATAGTTACAATATTTATAGTTACTTTGTCTTTTATCATAACTAAAGAAAACTATATCTATAACTATCTATTCTTCAACTCCATCAAAGACTCTAGGATATAATATTACCTAAGTAAGCAGGAAGTGCATTGTAAGCAACTCCCAAAACTCTAGAATTGACCGATATATCTCACTGTCTGGACAGTCACCCAGAGTTCTTCTGTACCCATGGGACATCCATCTTCTGCCTACAGATCCATATTACCCAGCAGACTCTTTCATGAATCAGGAACCCCAAAGGATAGTCTCACTTTTACGCAAGTTCAGCAGTAATTTCTCTGTGGACCCTGCATGTCTAGTTCATACAGCATAGCATCAAGCAGTCCAGGAAAGAGCAGTTTTTGCCCAAATGGTTAACCAATGCCATAAGGAACCTCTTCAGTGCCCATCTTCCTCTTGACATAATTGGTGTTTCCAAGAGCAGACGTGTCTCATTGTCATGAAAAATCTAGATTTTAAAACACTTTAAATGCCATATTCTGATGGTCTCTGAAAGATTTGAAGAATAGCTATCTAACTGAAATATCTCTCTATATATTTAGCTAACATGACTACAAGCTTGAATGTTATAGATGATTATATATTAACCTATGTTTCTTTATTATACATTACATTTTTAAATGAGCCACATAAACACAATACCTTAATCAAGAACAGAAATAATACATATATAACAAAATTGACCTTAAATTTATATCAATAAACCAAGATCCATACCAATGCAAATCTCTATATCATATCCCCTCTTAAATGTAAAGAAACATTTATTAATAATATTTGGAAATTTTGGCATAGCTCTTTCCAAACTACTTCCTGCATTTTGTTGGGCAAAGTATTTGTTGGGGTTTTTATGGAAACCTTTCAGGTGGTCCATCAAACCACATTAATCTGGAAACAATCTACAAATTCTCATCCTCTATGGAAACAAAAGAAGAACCTCTTTTCCAAAGCAACAAATCCTTAGACCCAAGTTCTGAAGTCAACATACCTTTATGTTGGCTTTACTTAGCAGTCCATATAATAAAATGTGCCTCTGTACTTAGCTCCTTCACAGTCAAAAAATTCAAATCACAATAATATACATAATCCAGACTCTATGTGTAGATTCCATCTTTATGTGGCTTATTTTCTTACTCTAGTACTTTTAAATATTTATTTTATTATCTTTACTCCTTTAATCTGTGACAGTCTGTACTCTGTCTCTCTAAAGACTTTATTTTATTGCTTTTTATAAACCATTTACTTCCTTTTATAGCTCTCTATGCTGTTTTTCTTCTCTCGCCACACTGACATACATTTTTTAAACACACTGTGTCTCATTTAGAGGTCTTTTATGTCTGAATCTGTTCTTATTGCATATCTGTAATCCTTTTCTGAACAAGATGACTTCTTAATGCTAAGCCCTTCTTAAAAACCTAAGCGGCAGCATTGTTAGGACACACAGGACCTTGCCTGCTTGCTCTGCCCAGTCGAACACGGTGGAAGTCCTTCAGTGCCTCTGAGCCTGCTGGGTGGAGCCACACTCACCACCTCAACTCTGGTAATCGGTTGGCCCATGCTGCCACCAAGTAACTTGCAGCTCACTGCCCACAAACCCCATTTAAATGCTTGGCCTCCTGAAAGAGCCAGAGTTCATGCTGGCAGCATGGCCCATACGGCATGGCTTTTTTTTTTTTATGGTACCACTAAATCTGCAAGACCTCTCTTGAAGGAGCTGCAGCATGCCATTAGCAAAATGTTGGCTACCAAGAAGCCATGCTTAACTCTGTTCTTTTGTGTCTAAAATGACTTTATAAGCTTTCTCAGGTTTTACTTGGATTAAACTGGCACTTGCTGGAGTGCTATCTGTTGTATGGAGGCAGCTTGTTTGTTCCCGACTGCTCAGACTCCCGAAATAATCACACAGAAGAGCAGTCTTTCTTTCCCAGCTGCGCTCCCCTCCCATACCCCTCTTAGTCAAGAGAGTGAACCCTGGGTTTCCTACTCTACCTCCCTACTCCCTGTCCCTTCTCTCTTCTCTGATCCATCTCCCATCTTCTTTTCCATATTTTCTTGTGTCTGATCTCATAGCCCTGCATTCCTGTCCTGGCTCCATTGATGTGGGACAATGGTCTTATAGCCTGCAAAGTTTTGTCAGTTGTACTAGTTTAATAAACTGCTAATTAGCCAGTAGCCAGACAGGAAATATAGGCAGGGTGACCAGGCAGGAAGTAGAGGCGGGGAAACCAGAACAGGAGAATTCTGGGAAGAGGAAAGGTGCACTCTGTAGTCGTCACTCAGACATAGAGGAAGCAAGATGAGAATACCTCGATGAAAAAAGGTACCAAGCCATGTGGCTAATACAGACAAGAATTATTGGTTAATGTAATTTATAAAAGTTAATAAGAAGCCTGAGCGAATAGGCCAACCCGTTAAAGATTTAATGCAGACCTTTGTGTGTTTCTTTGGGCCTGAAAGGCTACAGAACCAGGAGGGACAGAAACTTCTGTCAACACACCCTGACAAACAGCTCCCTGGCTCTAGACTGTATTTATCACTCTTCCTCCATCCCAGGAACCAGCTCCCAGATCCTTTCTGCCCACACTCTATCCCCAAACTTACAACTCAGATCAACATATCTTCACAGGAGTACAGAATTTGAGTTTTCCAACCCAATACCAGTTCCTACGAACCTGGAGGAAAAAATCAGTGAAGCAAAAGCAAGACATGAGTCCATCATAGAAAGCCTTAAGAAATTAACAGGTAAGATGTGACTAACACTCCCTGTGCTTACCTGCCTAAGGATTCTTTCCATCACCCCAGATACCATCTGATGTCTCTGGTATAGCCCCAAAGCCTTTCTGAACCCAGGTGAATGAGTCAAAGAACCATTATGCAGAAATTCCTCATGCTGCCTTGTATCAGGTTTAGTGCTGAGGATGGAACTTCGGGCTTGCTTGACAAGCACTCTGCAATCTGAGCTACATCCTCAGAGTCAAAACACCTCTGAGCTCAAAAAATTTCCATGTTTACTAGATGGTGAAAATGGGACTAGAAGTATGTTCCCAATTTGGTTGTGGCTTATCAAATGTACCCCTGGGCACCAAAACACAGCATTCATACATAGTGGAAGTAAAGAATACACATTGACTTTGAAAGACTTAATATTGAAATAGAGCATAAAATATAGCAATGAAAACAAAAGCAAACAGAAATATTGTCCAGGGTAGTCTCTTCTGGAAGACCTCAGTGATCTTCTGAGTAGCTGGGTCTCCAGCACCCAGCACTGAGCCCAGGTAGCACTCAACCTTTTTTGGACATGCTGAAATGGCAGTATATTTTAACATTCTGAGCTAAACAAAACATATTATTTAATTCATTGTATTCATTTCTTTTTTAAATGTTTTATTTACTTTATGTGTATGGGTGTTGTGTGCATGTATTGTGTCTATGCCTGGTGTCTATGGAGGTCAGAAGAGGGTGCCAGATGCCCTGGGACTGGAGCTTCAATGGATGCTGAGAACTGAACTGGGTCCCTGGTGCTTTTAGCCACTGAGGCCTCTTTCCCTTTTCCTTTGCTTTTGAGACACTGGAACTCACTATGTCCTATGGAGTAAAAGTTGTCATCCTCCTGTGTCAGCTTCCTGAGTGTCAGCATGCCCTGGTCTTTTAGAGTTTCAAAATAGCATCTAGAAAATTCCAAATTCAGTGGCTTATGCTTGTGGCTCCAATACTTCTGTTCTGGACTGGGCTGTACTGGAGAGCCAGTTCTGGGAGACCCTAGGGCAGCTCTCCCTGTTTGCTGTCTTCTTGGTCCACTGAGACTATGTGAGAAATCCCAGTACCCCCTCTTCCTACATCAGTAATCAGTGCCTTAATGTGTGGTCCCCGTTGCTTGCTTAACCTCTGTGGATTCTCCATCTCCTTCACTCTCTCCTCACAGACAACCTGAACACTGAAGGGAAGAAAGATAAAAGCACATTCCTGAAAAGCCTGAATAAGAATGACATGGAGAACTGTAAGTGTGTGCATACACTGCTGTTTGGGGAAAGTGAAGAATACAAAATCTCTCTTCAATGGGAGATTAAGGGTGGAAGGTCCAGTGTGTGTGTGAACACCAATGGAGAAAAAGTTTATAGAATTGTTTTATTATTTTACATTTAGATAATCATAGTGACATCCCCACTAATTAAAAAACTTTAAAAAATGAATGGCAATTTATACATTTATTTCTTCATTTCACAAGGCTCAGTTGGAGGCAGTTCAGTCTGTAGCTGGAGCTGACCTAACAGGTCTAGTTAGCCCAGCAATGCCAAGGAGTTGAGATCCACTGGGACAATGCCTGTAATGATGTCATCTGATTGGTCCAGCTTTGAGGGTAGTTATGATAAAAGCCAAGATCACCCCCAATATGACTTTTAATTTATAACCACTTGTTATTAACGTAAATTTGTTTTCTTTCTCAAATCTTAGGGTGCCAGTTACAGAAGAATAACTCAGATTTGTCCACCTCAGGTAGGATTCCTTCTAGGCACACAAGTCTTCCTTTAGAGAAGCAAGGGTCCTCTAGGTGTACAGGTCAAAGTTCTGTTCCTTCACAGCTCTGATACAGCAGAACCCTAGCCCCCAACAGGAAACCCCTAGTGTGCAGGTGCACCCTGCTGCTTGGTCTATGCCCCTCCTACTGCCTCTGCAGCTCAGCGGGACCTAATGCTCAACCCTATTCCATCCCCTTCCACTTTGAGGCCTCCTTTCTGAGGCAGCATCCTCTTGAGCTCTGCTCTGGAGCAAAACTGGACCCCTTTCCCTGTGTTCCTGGAGGAGGAGTTGGCTGTGAGCTCTGTGCACACTGACAGCCTCAGAGTTGTGGGCTGTGCACCCCTGGATGTTGCTCCTTCCTTCACACTCCCCCACCTTCTTTGGGTTTTGTTTTTAAAATTTTTCTTTCCTTGGTTATTGTTGTGTGTGCATACTTATGCACAATAAGATGAGAAGACTAGTTTGTGAAGACCGTTCTCTTCTTATGTGAGCTTTTTATGTGAGTTTTGGGCTTAGGTAGCAAGCATCTGTATCTGTACCTGCCAAGCCATCTTACCTATTTTTTATTAGTTCTTTTTTCTCTTTCTCTGGCTGGTGTATGTGAGTGTGAACACACACGTGTGTGTGTGCATGTGTGTGTGGTGTGTATGTGTGCACATGTGTGTGGTGTGTGTATGTATGGTGTGTGTGGTGTGTATGTATGTGTAGTGTGTGTCGGTGTGTGTTTGTGTGTGTGAGTGTGTACTCATGGAGGCTAGACTTACGCATCTTCTTTCACACTCTTCCTTAGTTTCATGGACAAGATCTCTCACTGAACTTTAAGATCACTAGATAGCTTGGGCTGTCTTGCTACTGAGGCCCATGCAGCCATCCTTGCTACTCAGCACCGGGGTAACAAGTGTGCCAGGGCCTCACCCAGATTTTATCCTTAGATGCTGGGGATCACGACTCATGTCCTCATGCCTGCACAGCCAAGGCACCTCCCTCAGTCCTTTGTTTTTTTGTTTGCTTTTGAGACAGAATCACATATAGCCCAGACTACCTTTGAACTCATGGTAGTTCTCCTGTCTCAGCTTCCCAAGTGCTGGAATTAGAGGTGTATGCACCACGATGCCTGGCAATGAGCACCTCCAATAAAACAGAAGACAAGTCCCCGTGGTGGTCATTCTCACCAGTGCTGCTCTTCTCCAATTGCTTTGACTCTGATGCCCCCGGTAGACCTTAGAAGTTCCTACCACTGTCTTCATTTATGGTCATCATCCCCATCCCCCTGCATCCAGTAATATAACTTAGCCAGGTCTGGGGATCAGAAAGGGGTAAGATCTGCTTGGATCACCTCCCTAGCCTACCCCAGTGACCCTGACCAGTTGTTCTAATGCACACTTCCACATCTGCCATCTTCCCAACCCCACACACAGCAGAGAACTCGCATTGCAGCAAAGGCTGAAATTCAACACCAAATGAGGGGCTAAAATGTTCCCACTTTCTAAACCTTAGCAGAGCCGGGACCACTGGTGCTCTAGCCTTTGAATAGGACAAAGACTCTGTAGCTTTGATAAACTGCCATTCAATGTCTGAGCCATAATACGAGAGTGGGGGCACATCAAGGGTCTCTGAATACCCACTTCTTCAGTCCTCCTGTGTTTGAGATTTTCCATTCTATCATGTGCACTCACATATGCACACATGTTCCTATGTGTGGGAGTCAAAACATGAGTGGGGAAGTCAGTCTCCCACCATGTGGGTTTCTGGACTGAAATCAGGTGTCAGGCTTGGGGGCACAGGCCTTATCAGCTGAGTCACCTCCTGGTCCCAGGAAGTCAGTTTTAGAAAGTCAGGCTAGTGGCGACCCCAGCTTTAGAAAATCAGGCTGAACTTTGACCTCTTATAGTAGCCTCAATTGTTTGCCATATGAACCAGGAAATATGGAAATGGGAAGACATATCTACCTTGTTAGAAGATCTAAATTGTACAGGGTGTTATGACCTTGGTTCAAGACTTTTTTTCTGAAATGATTCTACTACCACGTGGACTAGGGGACCTTCCCTCTGCACCCACAGAACAGAAGCTCATAAAATCAGGGGCTAAATTTGAGGCCTGGGGATGGAGAGTGGGGAGAGGTTCTGGAGAGGGGGTGTAGGGAGCATGGGCATGGTTTCCCACATCTATAATTCCAGCACTAGGGAGGTGCATTTTGAAAGATGAGAAGTTCAAGATCATCCTTAGCTAGAAAAAAATTTTCAGCCCTGCTTGGAATATATGTGACCCCCCTCCTCAGAAAACCAAAAGAAACAGGTAGCAGTCTTTTCTGAGGACAGGAACTGGAATTTGAAGGAGAATTTCTCCATCTAGCTACATCACGAGAAGCTCAAGAGCAGGGTGCTGGAGGACTTGCCCTGCAACTGTCCCTGTTTACTCTTTTTTCTCTTTCCACAGAACCTACGACCCTGGACATGGCCTCAGCTGACCCAAACCTCACCTTTTCTCAGGATCTAAAGAAAGCAAGCTTGTATGTCATTGATGGCAATAGGCAGACAAAACCTTTACAATTCGAAGAATTCCACTGTGTGAGGGGCTCCCCAGGCCTCTCCTCAGGCCATGGGGTATGGGAGGTGGAAATTCAGGGACCCCCAAATCAGGATGGCATAGTGGGTGTGGTTGCTGAGTTGTCTCAGGGGTTCCAGATTCTGAACTCTGAGCCATGCTGCTTGTGGGCATTGCGGATATCGTCCTCTGGATGTCAGCCAATCACCAACTGCAGTATTCGGGAGAATCTCCCATTCTCTTATAGGAAAGTGGGCATCTACGTAGATTATGAGCATGGAGATATAGTCTTCTATGATGCCATCACTAACAAACACATCTACACCTTCCAAACTTCCTTTGACAGACCGGTCTTCCCTTATTTTGGGCTCAAAACTGCCTGCAGCTCTATCACCATAAGCCCCTAGGACTGTACCACTGTGGGTCCCTCAGTCTCTTCCCCACCCATCCCTCATGATTGAATGAGACGCAAGTGGAAGGAATGAAGTTTGGCCCTACTCAGGCACACTACACACCCTACATACCCTATATATACTACACAAACTACACACACTATACACCCTTCACACACACTACACACTGCTCATACCATACAAACCCCACATACCCTACACACCCCACACACCCTACATACCCTAGACACCCTCTACGCACTACACATCCCACATACTACACACCCTACATGCTACACACATTTCATACTCCCCCCACACTACACACACTATACACCCCACACACTTTAATACCCTACATATACTTCTTTCCGTGAATAAAGAAGACAGTGGAATCTCCAAATACTAACCACAAGGCTTTTCATTGCTGAACTTCATAAAAGGACATGATTAGAAATGGCCAAACTTCAGCAACAGCCCATTGGGAAATATCTGGCCACTCCCTGCTTGAGATGCAAGTCCAAGACACTGCCCAGCACCCTGCCTGCCCCTTTCTCTACTTCACTACCTGCAGTTCCTATGACTCTGAACTTGAGCACCTGGCTCTTGCCCTTTCCTGAAGTCTGAGAACCAGAGGTTACAGGCAAAATCAGCCAGGCCTGTGCCAGTTTGTAGACAGGACAGTCTTCAATCAGGGCTAAAACCTTTTGACAATTCAAAGCAACTTTGTCACTCTCAACAACTCTGCCTTCAAATTAAAAACAAAATTGTAAACCAACCTTCATGTTGACTTAAATTTCTAATTTTGTGTGAGGCCACATCCATAGCAATCTTTAGGTTCCATTGACCCTCCAGACTCAGGCAGGTTACTACTGAATAGATTGATAGTCGGGGGCGGGGGTGGAACCACACAAAGATCATACTACATTTCACAATTAAAATTTTAATTTATTTTACATTTCTGAAGTGTGTGTGTACACTCACATGTCATAATCTCCCTGGAAGGTCAAAATATGACTTTTGAGTGTCAATTCCCATTTTTTCTATATGGGATTTTGGATAAATCTTAGCTCATAGATTTGGTGCAAGTGTCTTCTAGATGAGTCATCTCACGGTCTCCATTTCCCATTCTAGAAAGAAGACTGTACATCGACATGTCTGATAGGTTATTCTCCCTAGGGTTCATGTAGCCCACCCTGGCCTTGAACACTTTATTTTGTGAGAACTTGATGTGGGAGTGTCATATATCAATCTGTTGATTTCATTGGCTCTAAGCAATAAAGAAACTGCTAGGCCCATTGGATAGGCCCACCCTTAGGTGGGTGGAGTAAACAGAACAGAATGCCGGGAGGAAGAGGAAGTGAGGTCAGACTCTACAGCTCTCCTCCCGGGAGCAGAAGTCCGACATGCTCCCGGCTCCTGGTCAGACTCCACAGCTCCGCTCTCCGGAGCAGACGCAGGAGAGACGCCATGCTACCCGCTCCAGGGAAGACGCACGCCATGCCCCAGCTCCGACCCAGGATGGACTTAGGCTAGAATCTTCCCGGTAAGCGCACCTAGGGGCGCTACACAGATGATTAGAAATGGGCCAGAGCAGTGTTTAAAAGAATACAGTGTCCGTGTAATTATTTGGGGCATAAGCTAGCCGGGCAGGGCAGGCGGCTGGGGTGTTTGGGGACGCAGTCCTGCCGCCGCCCCATATTACTACAAATGACGCCCAGACGTGTGGCTAACTAAACCTACTTAAAAAACCTGAGAAGGCTTAAAAATAAGGGAGAGAGAGTTTAACACAGATTTTTGCTGTTTGTTGGTGGCGTGCTGTAGAGAGATTTCATGATTCGGCAACAGCAGCAGAAAAAACGCTGTGTCATTTCAAAGCGCGGCTTCCTGGGGCTTTGCCGCCAGTGCAAACTCTGGCTTTATGTTTGTGTTCCCGCTTGGGATCGGAAGGAGAGTGCTCTGAGACCGTGACGATGACTCAGAGCTCCCCGCCTGCTCCTGGGAAGAAGGCAGAATCAGGTTTAGGCAGGCGGAAGAGCATGGCGGATTCCTGCCGCCATACAGAGACGTGTTTTCAGACTGCACAGTGCTCTGCGTGTCAGATTTGGATGTAACTTGGATGAAAAGAATTTCTGTGCTGCACGCTCAGTCTCAGAATTAAAGTGCTGAGTGCCGCTCCTACCTGGTAGCCTCAAGAGGCTTCCTGACTCAGCTTTAGCTGCAAAACCCTGCGTCTCATTAAGAGGTCCTGCCACAAAACACTTAAACAGTGTTGATGAAAAGCTAAACACATGCTTTTCGGTTTTCAGCCGTAGCAGGAAAAAAGCTGTGCCGTTTAAAAATGCTGGCTTTCTGGGCTATCCTGCCAGGGCAAACTTCTGACTGTTTGAGGCAGGAGGGCCGGCTACCGAGAGAGGATTTGAGTGTTGTCTGTTGTAGCTCGCTGGCTGGCAGGGACCTTGAAATGCTATAAACATGGCTGCAGCCTGTATATCCGCCGTGAGGCTGTAAAGCTAAGGAATGGACTGGATCTAGCTGGCAAAGCCACGCCTTTAGTCCTACTGAGTGAGATTGCTTGGTAAACTAAAGACTCATGTGGTCGAAAAACAGAGAGAGATACAGTAAAGAGAGATTCAAAGACAAAGAAAAATTTTAAATGATTTACTGTGTGTTAAAAATATACGCAAGCTAAAAGTTAAAGTTCTTAAAGTAAAAAAGAAAAGGAAGAGAGTTGTTGTGTGTACACACCTTTAATCCCAACACTTGGGAGGCACAGGGAGATAAACCTCTGTGACTTCAAGGTGTGGTAGCACACGCCTTTAATCCCAATGCCTGGGAGGCAGAGACAGGCGGATCTCTGAGAGTTCAAAGAGCCTGGTCTACAGGGTTATTCCAGGTCAAAGATATATGCTCAAAAAGCAAAAAGTTAACCTAGGAATGTCACAGTTTAAATTCTTAAGCGCCTAGTGATTTAAAGGTGCAAATCAAAAGTGCTCTGGATAGTAAAAAATTGCAGATTCACAATAGGACAGATTCAGACCACTAAATGAGTCACACTGTTGGATGAATGTACGTAGGCTTGGGAGAGAGAAGAAAAAGAATATAGAGAATAAAGTTAATGGTTTAAAAAGAAAAAAGTAAAGTCTTTAAAGAGACAGAGTACAGATAGTTACAGATATAAATAAAAATAAGCCGCGTAAAGATGGAAAATTCACAGAGAGTCTGGATTCTTTGTATTATTGTGTTTTCTTTAAAATTTTTGACTGTGAAGGAGCTAAGTACAGAGAGACATTTCATTACATGGGCTGCCAAGCTAAACCAGAATGGATATAAGGGTATTACGATTTCAGAATTTGGGTCTAAGGATATGATGCTTTGGAGAGAGTCTTCTTTTGTTTTCACAGAGGATGAGACTCTATGGATTTCTTCTATTCCGATTTGGTATGATGGACCACGTCCTCCTGAAGGGTTGCTGTGAACATCTTCAGAAAATTGCCTTGCTCAACTGCCAACTGAGATAAACCTGGCACACAAGTTACACCCTAAATAATCTGATTAACGACGCCCCCATTCAGCAGGAAGCAGTTTGGAGAGAAAAAACTGCGTCCATGTTCCCAAATATAGTTTATAAATGTTCTTTTACATTTAAAGGGGGAAATGATATAGGTATGAATAATTTGCATTGGTATGGATTTTAAGGTCAATTTTGTTATATGTATAAATGTTTCTGATGTAACTTTTACTTGATAACTGTTTTGTTATATGTAATTTTGCTATGTTAAGGTTAAAGCCTTCCTTTTTTTGTTTAAACAGAAAAAGGGGAAGTGATGTGGGAGTGTCATATATCAATCTGTTGATTTCATTGGCTCTAAGCAATAAAGAAACTGCTAGGCCCATTGGATAGGCCCACCCTTAGGTGGGTGGAGTAAACAGAACAGAATGCCGGGAGGAAGAGGAAGTGAGGTCAGACTCTACAGCTCTCCTCCCGGGAGCAGAAGTCCGACATGCTCCCGGCTCCTGGTCAGACTCCACAGCTCCGCTCTCCGGAGCAGACGCAGGAGAGACGCCATGCTACCCGCTCCAGGGAAGACGCACGCCATGCCCCAGCTCCGACCCAGGATGGACTTAGGCTAGAATCTTCCCGGTAAGCGCACCTAGGGGCGCTACACAGATGATTAGAAATGGGCCAGAGCAGTGTTTAAAAGAATACAGTGTCCGTGTAATTATTTGGGGCATAAGCTAGCCGGAGCCGGGCGGCTGGGGTATTGGGGACGCAGCCCAGCCGCTGCTCCATATTACTACAAGAACTGAGCAGGACAGAATACTTAGTCAACAAATGGTGCCCACATGGACAACTGCATTTACATAAAGCCTGAGAGGGCTTGGGAAGTTATTCTAGACAAAAATGAATAGAGTTAAGCACAGCTTATTGATAGCAGCATTTTATCAGGTGGGCTCTGTTTGCTAGAGGCAAATGCATCTCATTTAAGAGAGGCTTCCTGACTCAGCTTTAGATGTAAAACTTTGCAGCTCTTTTAAGAGGCCCTGCCACAAAACACTTAAATGGTGTGGATGAAAAGCTGACCGCATGCTTTTTGGTTTTCAGCATTAGCACGAAAAAAAAAAGCCGTGCCATATTAAAATGACAGCATTCTGGGCCATCCTGCCAACACAAACTCTGACTCTTTGAGGCAGGAGGTCTGGCTACAGAGCATTTTAGTGTGGTAGGTGAGCAGAATGCTGCAGCTTTCTTGCTGGCAGGGACTTTGAAATGCCATAGAGTTGTGGCAATAAGGCTACAACCGGTACCTCTGCCATGAGGCTAGAAACTTAGAAAACTAAGAAATGGGCTGGATCCAGCCACCAAAGCCATGGTTTTAACCTTAACCATATCACTTAGCAAATTAAAGACTCATGTGGTGAGAAAAAGAGAGATATATAGTAAAGAGAGAGTCAAAGATGAAGAAAACCTCTAAATGGTTTACAGTGTGTTAAAAATATATGCAGGCTAAAGGTTAAAGTTCTTAAAATAAAAAAGAAAGAGAATAGTTGTGCGTGGTGACACACCTTTAATCCCAACACTTGGGAGATAGAGGCAGACAGACCTCTGTGAGTTCAAGGTGTGGCACACAACTTTAATCCCAGCACTTGGGAGGCAGAGGCAGGCATTTCTCTGTGGGTTCAAGGACAGCCTGGTCTACAGAGTGAATTTTAAGATAGCAAAACATACACAGAGAAACCATGTCTCAAAAAGCCAAAAATTAAAAATTAAATAGAGGTTAAAATAGCCATATAAAGATGAAAAATACAGTTTGGATATTGTATATTATTATGTTCTCTTTGAATTGCTCGAATGCTTCAAGACCCATTAATACCACTTTTGAGTATATATCCAAATGATGCTCAATTGTGCCACAAGAACATGTGCTCAACTATGTTTATCGGAGCATTGTTTATCATACCCAGAACCTGGAAACAACTTAAATGCCCCTCGACTGAAGAATGGATAAGGAAAATGTGGTACATTTACTCAATGGAGTACTACACAGTCGAAAAAATAACATCTTAAACCTTGCAGGCAACTGGATGAAGCTAGAAAACATCATTTTGAGTGAGGTAACCCAGATACAGAAAAACAATTATTACATGTACTCACTCATAAGTGATTTTTAAACATAAAGCAAAGAAAAGCAGCCCACAAATCACAATTCCAGAAAGCCTAGACAACAATGAGGATCCTAAGAGAGATATACAAAGATCTAATCTACATGGGAAGTGTAATGGCGTAAATGAATGCAGACAGATTGTAAAAATACATATTATAGCTTTAATGGAGAAATAGACTTACAGAACCACCGTTCCCGTGGAGACCAGGAAAGCAGAAGCAGCAGCTGGAAGCATGCTCGCCAAATTTATAGGCAAACATTAGCCCGAGGAGAACACGCCCCCTTAGGGGCGGGACTTATCCCTACATCTCCCCTTTTGTCTAAATAAGACAGAACTAAACCAAATACAACTATATACAATAATAACAAATAATAAATATAACAAACAATATTGAGAACAAAAGTTTTGCTAAACATTCTATCTCAAGGAGTCTAAATAAGGTAGAGAGTAATTACAATTATATAATCTTCGACTCTGTCAAAGATCTGAGAAGGGAATAAATATTACAAGATCTCTTGAGAAAATTGGAAGCATGGGGACCTTGGGAGAGGGTTGAAGGGAAGGGGAAAGGCAGGGAGAGAAGCAGAGGAAAATGTAGAGCTCAATAAAAATTAATAAAAAAAAGAATTTCTGTATTTTCTGGGTGGTCGAGATGGGGGAAAGGACAGAGAGGGAGAAAAAGAAAAGAAATATCTTGATTGAGGGAGCCATTATGGGGCTAGCAAGAAACCTAGCACTAGAGAAATTCCCAGGAATCCCCAAGGATGATCTCCACTAAGTCATAGTGGAGAGGGTGCCTGACCTGGCCTAGCCCTGTAGTCAGCTTCATCACTGTCTTAAATGTCACCATAGAACCTTTATCCAGCAACAGATGGAAGCAGATGCAGTGAACCACAGTGGAGCACTGGGCTGAGCTCTCAAGTCTAGTCAAAGAGAGAAAAGAGTTAGAATATGAACAAAGAGGTCAAGACCATGATGGGGATACCCACTGAAACAGCTTACCTGAGCTAATGGAAGCTTTCCAATCTGGTCTGACAGTGAGGGAACCAGCATAGGACCAAACTAGGCTCTCTGAATGTGGGTGACAGTTGTATGACTGGGGCAGACTGTGGGGTCACTGGCAGTGGCATAAGAATTTAGCCCTACTGCTTGTTCTGGCTTTTTGGAATTCATTCTCTCTGGAGGGATACCTTGCTCAGCCTAGATATTATGGCAGGGCCATGGTTCTGCCTCAAAGCAATGTACTAGACTTTGTTGACTCCTGGTGGGAAGATTTAATCTCTCTGGGGAGTGTAAGGGGGATGTGTGGAGGGAAGGTGGAGGAAGAAAAAGAAAGGGAGGTAGTGGGAAAAGGATTTGGCATGTAAAATGAAAAAAGACTGTTTTAAAAAATAAAATAAAACAACAACAACGAAAAGAATTTCAGTTTCTTAATTCCTTTTCTGATACAGAAACTGTGTGGCTAGGGGATTTGATTCTCCTAAGGACCACATCACACTCCTCCTGCTGCAGTGAAGTGAAATTCCAAGGCAGACCCAGGTTCAGAATTCACTCTCATTCTTGTAGTTAACCCCACACAGGGCCATAAAGCCCACTGTGTCCTAACCCCATTTGATTCCTGTTCTGCTCTCTTTAACAGTTTCATATATGTACAATCTTAATGTCATCTCATCAATTCAAGTTCAGTGTGCCTTCTAAATTGTTCAAGCCTGAATTACTGGAACTGCCCAATGGAGTGGCTCCTTCAGTTAAATGTTTTAGCAGACTGTAGGTTTCTATGTGGACAGTAGGTGGTGCTGCCTCCCAGGATAGGACATGATAAAGGATAAGAAGCTGCTGCCACTGCCCTGTTCTCATTCATATTCTCTCTCTCTCTCTCTCTCTCTCTCTCTCTCTCTCTCTCTCTCTCTCTCTCTCTCTTTTCTTTATTCACTTATTGTTGTAAATATATGTATGTCCACTTTGTGCTTACTGCCCACAGAGGTCAGAGAGGGTATCAGATTCTCTATAACTTGGGTTCCAGGAAATTTTGTGTCATGTATATGCTAGGAACAAAACCTGGGTGATGCCTTAAAACAATCCCACAGCAGTTCAGAATTAGGATAATAAAAGGGTTGTTTATTTAAGGGGAAAACTTACAGATCACCATCCTAAGCAACAGTCCTCTGAGCTCAAACAGGGACAGAGTCTAGCAGCCGGAACAGGAGCCATAAGCAAGAAAGCAGGCCCATGTTTCCGGCTGCTTTTTAAAGTATAAGAGACTATGCCCCAGTGTCTGGTATCTTAAAGGCTATTGGCTGAAGGAGTGGAAGGAGCTCCTGCAGCACCTCCTCCTTTAGTTTAAATAAGAGAGTTTCAAACCCAATACAAATCTATATACACTAGGAACAGATATCAAGTATAATTAGAATTACCTCCAAATAAACAATATTAAGCAAGTAACATATGCTAAATGTTTTAATAAACATTTTATCCTATGGAGTCTAAGTATTGTATAGGAAATGTCTTGGCTAGATCATAAGAGTACAGTAACTACAAGCATCTAATCTTCAACCACATCGAAGGCCTGAGAAGGGAGCTAATATTCTTTTTTAAAAAAATATTTATTATGTATACAGTATTCTATCTGTGTGTATGGCTGCAGGCCAGAAAAGGGCACCAGACATCATTACAGATGTTTGCGAGCCACCATGTGGTTACTGGGAATTAAACTCAGGATTTGGAGGAGCAGGCAATGCTCTTAACCCCTGAGCCATCTCTCCAGCCCTGGGAGTTAACATTCTTGAGCGGTCAGGAAGTACAATGAAGTAGCTTCCAAAGTGAGCAATATATGACAGAGACAATTAGCTACCTGAGCAATCACCTAAAGTCTCATTTTGCAATATTGAAACAACCAACCCTGGCTAAGGCCTAGTATACCTGACAGACCATTTTCAGGGGCAGAAGATTTTTCAAACCGGTTTTACCCTGTCTTCAAGATTTGACAGTCCTGCTTATCCATTTCCAGATACTATGTAACTTGTCAGTGGTTGAGGCATTGTCAGTTCCTTGCCCATAGGCCAGCTTTGCCAAGAAGAAAACAAGCTCCAAGTGGGGTGCCTCCGGTGCTCATCATTCTTTTGGGAATAGATTGGTACTGTCAGAAGCAATCATGTCTCATGTCAACAGAACCCTAAATTATTTAAATGCCATGTTCCACAGATCTTTGAAGTGGTTGAAGAATACCTATCTAGTCAGAATACAATCTTTATATATGTAAAGAACCTAGTTGATCTGACTGTATGTACAACAAACATGAACAAATATTGACCTATAATAATATTAAATAATCTGTAAACAAATGTGTAACAAATGAAGACAATGACCTCAAAATGTAAACAATGTATCTTGATAAGAGGTAGGAGTAATATAAATTGTGATATGAAAATATACCCTAAAAGTTGTATCAATATACAAAACATCCTAAACCAAGGTAGAAACATGCATATCTACAATCTGACAAAATAACTTTGTATATATGTACAAATAATGTAAACAAAAGTAACAAATATAATTTGAACTTGTATCAATAGACAAAAACTACACCAATGTAAATTATCCATAAATAATAGCTCCCAAGTATTCCCTCTATTAACTACTATTACTATCCCCCCTTTTTTGAACAAACATAGTTTTCACCCCAACCCTTCATCTAGTACAAGTGATAATCAACAAATCCTAAACATTATTCCCAACACTATGGACATAATTATTTGTAATAGGGGCCATCATCTTTTAGAATTGCTTCCCACTATCATGGGGGTGATGTTCTCTTAATGGGAACCTGCAAAAATTAAGTTGTGGTTTAATTCCAAAATTACTGTCTAGTATAGTTGCAAGCAATTTCTGAGCAGTCAATAGTTTTTTTTTTTTCAAAGTTCTCATTTGGAGTTCTGGCCAGAATAAGAGAAGGTGCACCATTAAAGCAGCTAGTATCCAAAATGGTCTTATAGTAGCACTGTCTACATAATGATGTTATCTCAACTGGGTAGAGTGGTTGCTGTGAGGTCCCATCTTCTTCCTGGAAACTTCAAAGATTACTGCAGGAAAAGGGTCTGTAGGAAAATCTATTGTTCATCAGGGAAAACTTAAACATCATTCATATAAACATATACACAAGGAAGAATATGATATAGACAGAATAGGCATGGAGAAAGTAAAATTTTTTCCTATAGTCTTCCTTCTGACCCATACCAGATGGCTCCTGATATGAGATAGAAACTCTGAATGTTCCTTTTAACAACAAGCTTGGATTTAGAGAAGTACAGAGCCATTGTCCAACTCTAAATCCATATATATATATATGTATGTATGTATATGTATATACACACATATATATGAGTGTATGTGCATGTGTGTATAAATGTTAGTATAAACAGTACCTGGATTCATAAACTAAATTATGTTTTCTAGATGCAACCACCCAGGCCCAGAATCAGGGCTCTGAACTGGCCCACCCTAGCATCTACCCCATCTATGATCTGCTGGCTAGATAAAGCTGCAGGATCTTCACAACACAGGGCAGCAGCAGGATATTCCAGAGGAGTCCCGGCATCAACAGTGCAGCAGAAACCAGAGGCCCGAACCAGACCAGTGACTCTTTGCATTGAACATTTGCAAGTAAAGATGTGGGCTAAAGGTTAAACTGTGGGACTCGCTGAGCCACACTACAGTTCCCACAACGAGATTTTCCCTTTTCTTTCTTTTACTTTCTTATTAAATTGTATTTCATTTTATTTTAGTGGGGGAGGTTACAAAGGGTGGATACATAAGGATACGTAAGGATGGGGAGAGGAATGGGATTGAGATGCATGGTGTAAAAACCAAGAAAATGCTAGGGTGGGCCAGTTCAGAGCCCTGATTCTGGGCCTGGGTGGTTGCAGGGTGGGCCAGCCTGCCCGTTCTCCCTGTCCCTTACCATAGGGGTGAACCTTCCAGCGTTGCTCTGGCTAGTTCACGATGCAGAAAGGGGAAACGGTGCTGCTGGTTCTCCTGCTTTCACACCCTCGGGGCCGGCTCAGCCATACCTCAGCCACCAGGGCCAGCTCTGTTGTGTTGCCCAGGCAAGGCCACTCTCGTGAGTGCTGCAGCTGGTGAGAGGTGGGGCCGGCTCTCCCACCTGGCACTGAGCAGGCTCAGGACCTGCTCTCTTGAGTATTACAGCTGGAGAAGGGGCAGGGCCAGCTTGCCCATGCCCCGAGAACAGGGTCAGCTCTATTGTGCTGCCCAGGTGAAGTGTAGGATCCACTCTCCCGAGTGCTGCTGCTCGTGAGGAACAAGACCAGTTCTCCCTAGTGTAGCCAGAGAGGGGTGAGGGTGATAATTCTGTGCATCCCAATCCACTCGGCCTTTGGTGGTAACAGGAGCCGTGGACATCAACGCAGACCACAGCTGCAGCAGACATGGGTCTTGGCAGCAGCCCAGACCCAGAAATCACCAAAGCCCAAAATGGCAAGCAAGCCACCTACCTAGGCCGCTCCTCGCTGCCTTTACCTTGTCAGATCCGCCTCTCTCCAGAGGACGTGACCATTCTGTCTCCTTCACCTCGTCAGATCCGCCTCTCTCCACAAGACCTGACCATTCTGTCTCCTTCACCTCGTCAGATCCGCCTCTCTCCACAGGACCTGACCATTCTGTCTCCTTCACCTTGTCAGATCCGCCTCTCTCCACAGGAGTGACCATTCTGTCCCTGCCACTCTCGTAGCCCACCCTGTATTTCTCACTGTAACAGTGCTGGGCAGGCCATGGTTTCTCCTTGCGTGTGTCTTCTCCTGCAGTCGTTATTTCTTAACAAAGCTTGCCTGAAAATTAAATTCTGGGAGCTAGAGAGATGGATCAGTGGTTTAGAGCATTTACTGCTCTTCCAGAGGAACCAGGTTAGATTTCCAGTACCCAATGTTCAGTTCACAACCATACGTAACTCCATCCCAGGAGATCTGATGCTCTCTTCTGTCTTTCAGGAGTATTACCTGTGGTTCACAGACTTGCAAGCAAAAGACCGATCTAGACCTATCTATACACTAAAAGAATTTTTATCTAAAGATAAAAATTTTAAATTAAAGATGTAATTTAATTTAAAAATAAATTTACCTCTAGATCTGACAGCTGAGTGTGAATTCAAGCTATAAATCCTTACACAGACATTTACTTTAATTCAACGTTAAATTGAAACACACAGAAAAGGGTGTTATTCTGACAGTGTATGGCTTTCAGAAGTTGCTATAATCAAGGTGACCGCTGTCTCACGAATGGATACTTTTGAGAATGAACGGAAATGCTGTTGATATTTATATCAGGACAGAAGTAAACCTAGGACTGTCTCCAGGAAATCAGAATGAATAGTTGTTGGGGCCATAACCACAAGATCAGCCACAGCCTTGTGCGACCTGGCAACGACCTCACACTCATGAACCTGTCAGCTGTGGTTGCCTGTACAAGATCAGATCAGCCAAGATTCCAGCTGGAGGGGAGAGGGTTCCTAACTCCCCACCTCACTCTGAGCAGCCATTGGCAGCTGATGGGTGCTGGGGAAGGACAGTCATTGTCTTTGGGGTTGTGGAACTGTAGTTGTCCCTGCTACAGAGGATGTCCCACATCATTTGCAGATGCTTGGTACTAACTGGACTCTGTGTTTTTTCCCCACCACCCAGACTGTGTGTTATAAAACATAAATAAAAGGCTGAAAAGACGGCTCAAGGGTGAAAAACACTTGTTGCTGAAGACCCAGGCTTGTCTCCCAGTACCTACATGGTGATTCACAACCATTTGTAATTGTAGTTCCAGGCTAACCTACCCCACTTCTGACATCCACAGGATCCAGACATGCATATGGTGCAATACATACTTGCGGGCAAAATACTCTTATAAATAAAAATAGATAACTATTAAAGATATAAGTAGCTGGGTGGTTATAGTGGTATATTATTTGTATTTTAATAAATAAATCTTGCCTGAAGACAAGAGGCAAAGCTAAAGCCACAAGTGGACAGGAAATGGTGACAC
The DNA here is from genome assembly GCF_037038515.1 of Microtus pennsylvanicus. Lineage (NCBI taxonomy): Eukaryota > Metazoa > Chordata > Mammalia > Rodentia > Cricetidae > Microtus > Microtus pennsylvanicus. The sequence goes on along the minus strand of NC_134585.1, from coordinate 788,762 downwards.
ATACCTTTAACCCCAGGATTTGGGAGACAGAGGCAGATGGATTTCTGAGTTCAAGGCCACCCTGGGCTACACAGGATAATGCAGAAACAATTCCAGGTGTAGGTGTCTCACACCTTTAATCCCAGTACTAGAGGGAATATAAAATGAGAAGAGAGAGAGACTTAGTCAGTTTAGTTTGTGGTCACTCAGCCTTGGTAGAGGTTAGACTTCTCTAGTGGCATGGTTGCTTTGCGTTTCTACTTTTTGGGTTAAACCCCAATTTCTGTCTCTGGGCATTTGTTATTTGTGCTATGGGTGGTAGTGGCTCATGCCTTTAATCCCAGCACTCAGGAGGCAGAGGCAGGTGAATTTGAGTTCAAGGCCAGCCTGGTCTACAGAACAAGTTCCAGGACAGCTAGGGTTCCTGCACCCACATCGTCTCTTCACTACTGCTCTAACTCCAGTTTCCATGGGAGAGACAATCTTCTCCTTTACCGCTGTAGGTACTAGGCATGCACACTGTGTATATATACATGCAGGCAAAACACTTATTCACATGAAATTAAGATAAATAAACCTAAGTCTTTTTATATAATTGAAAAATGAGCAATTTGGTTTTATTGAAAGAAGAGAGGAGAGGTGTGGGGGTATGGGGGTGGGAGAAAAGGGAGCCAGGGAAGTGGGGGGGGGAAGAAGGAAGCAGTGTGATCCTGGGGACAAAAGAGAAAGAGGAAGGGTTAAGAAGTGAAGTACTGAGCAACTAGTGGATACTTTCCTAGTCAAGATAAAGGAAACAGGTCAGGCAAGCTGGGGATCTAAGAAGTACAGAGACAGAGGAAGAAACTGTTAGGCCTAACAGAACAAAGGATGGCTCAGAGACAGGGAGAAAAAAACCAACAGAGGACAGGTGGGGGAAGTAAGAGACCTAGGGGGTTAGCACACCCCCTGTAATGCCACTTAGCCGCTCCACTCCCTCCTGTAGTAGAGTGAACTTTGGTGCTTGAATCTTCTGTTATCAGACAACTGCTTTGTAAAGATAATTAGTTCAAGGTCCAGAGAACATTGCTCTGTGTTATAGGAAGCAGGAACTCACAGTGTCTGTTTGTTCTTGAGAGACGGTGAGGTAGGACTGACTGTTTTCTTATCTTTACAATATTCCCCATAAGTTTTCCTCTTCTCTGTTGTTCATTTACTCTACCCCCTCTTCATTTGTCCTTCTCTAGTCTTCCAGTTGAGAGGCTCTTTAGTCTCTGCTTCCTGCTTCATTTTCTCTTCCCAGTACTGGTGCCTGCCTCGGACTTCTGGGCTTTCACATATCGAGTTAGCCTTGCTGCTCCATCATGGCAAGCCTAAAGTGGGTCAGCAGACTACTGGAGGATGTGACCTGCCCCATATGCATGAAAATTCTACGGGATCCTGTCATCACTGATTGTGGGCACAACTTCTGTCTGCAATGCATCAATCAGAAAACTACAGCTACAGAAAACCTCCAATGTCCGCTCTGCAAACTCCCTGTGGATAAGAACATGTTGAGGCCCAATAAGCAGTTGGCTAGTCTTGCAGAGAAAATCCAGGCTATGGATCCTGCTGAGGTCCAATCAGAAGAAGAAGAGCCAAGATGTCCGGAGCACAAGGAAAAGTTTCATTACTTCTGTGAGGAGGATGGAGAGTTCCTCTGCTTGGTGTGTCTTGACTCCAAGGACCACAAAACCCATGAACTTACCATGATAGATAATGCTGCCCAGAACTACAAGGTAGGCACCCGCCTCTTTCTGTCCCCAGCTCAGCAGAGTAGAACTCTCTGGGGACCTGGGAACTGCTGCCTTTTCCATCTGGTTGGCACAGACTGCTGCACTCTTTTTGTTTTTAAATCTATTTATTTATTATGTATACAGTATTCTCAGTATTCTGTCTGCATGTATGCGTGCAGGCCAGAAGAGAGCACCGAATCTCATTACAAATGGTTGCTGGGAATTGAACTCAGGACCGTTGGAGGAGCAGGCAGTGCTCTTGACCACTGAGCCATCTCTCCAGCTCCAACTGCTGCACTCTTAACACTTGAATTGGCAATTTGCAGCTGGGCCCAGTGAGCTCAAAGAGCCAGGTTCTGGGAAATACCAACCTGTAATCAAGGGAAGAAGAATAATTAGAATAGTATTTTGGGGGCAGATGGGATAATTCAGAGACTAAAAGCAGTTGCCACCAGGTCTGAGGACTTGATTTTGACCCTCAGGATCACATAATACAAGGAAAAAATTGGTTTGATCCCTGAGAAAGAAAGGGGGGCTGCTAATAGTGACATCAGTACCCTGGGATATCTTCCCTGCCTCCCTAGAGGCAGAACCTGACTGAAGCATCCTCTCCTCACAGGTGCAGATTGAGACACAGCTCCAGGATTTGGGGCAAAAGGACAAGGAAATCATTAAAGAGAAAAAGGAAGGTGAAGGAGCAATCCAGGTGTTCAGGGTAAGAAATATTCACTCCAAATACGTCTGAGGAAGTTAAGCATCTCTGTTGTAGAAATCTCTCACCACTCCTTATACACCAGGCTGGAACAAAGTCCTGCTGACAAGATGGCGAGGGCAGAGCAGAGGGTGTGGTGTCTGAGCCTTGCTCCTGAGCTGTACTGACCTACCTGCCTGGGTGCTGCTCCAGTGAACCAGGAGGGTTTCTGCTCCTCCACCCACAGCAGATTTGTAAGGACCACGCACACACACACACACAGACACACACACACACAAGCTCATACACACACACTCACACACACACACTTGCTCACACACACAGACACACAAATACACACACAGGCACACACACACTGGCTCACACACACAGACACACAAATACACACACAGGCACGCACACACACACACATTGGCTCACACAAGCCCCTTTTTACTAGAGACTGATCACACAGTAAGAAAAGACAAGAGACTATGACACCACCAAATGTCGCCACCTGATTTTGATATTGTTTACTTTTGTAAAAGGTTTCTGCATTACTTTTATCTATGTGTATGTGTCTGTTTGAGTGAAAGTCATGTGTGTGTATATCCTAGCAGAAACCAGAAGAACTGGAAGTACAGATATTGGGAGCTGCTCTTCATAGGTCTGGGAACTGAATTCAGGTCCTCTGGAAGAGCAGTAAGCATTCTTAACCCCTGCATCATCTCTCCAGCTCCATCCATGGGAAATTCAGTATGAAGGCAGTTAAACTGAGGAGAGTTCTCTCTCTCTCTCTCTCTCTCTCTCTCTCTCTCTCTCTCTCTCTCTCTCTCTCCTTTCTCTCTTTCCATCTCTCTCTCTTTCATTTATTTATGTTCTTCCCCAATGACTTTTAAGAATGTTTTATTTACTTATTTTTAGGTTTAATTTTATGTGAATGAATGCTTTGCCTCCATGTATGTATGTATACCAGGTGCATGTCTGGTACCCATGGAGATCAGAAGAGGGCACTGGATCCCTGGAACTGGAGTTAGGATGGTTGTGAGCTACCATGTGTGTTCTGGGATTTGAATCTGAGTCCTTTGCAAGAACAACAAAGTTTTTTACTGAGCCATATCTCCAGATCCTAGACACAGTATCATATGTAGCACAAGCTAGAAATTGTTATACAGGAAAAGGATAGCCTTCATCATCTGACCCTTTTGTCTTTCCCCCAGTACCGGAATTACACGGCTATAACAGCATTCCCAGACTATGCAGTGCTGAGAATGGAATCCAGGACCACACACATGCTATACAAGCACCCTGTCAACTGAACTACAACCTTATCCCAAGTTTTTTATGGCAGTGTCGTTTGTTTGTTGAGTGGCTCAAGTAGTCCAGGCTGGCCTTGAATGGAGGCTTGCCTTGGCTTCCTAAATCTCCTTTCTACACTTCCCAAGTGCTAAGATTTCTTAGTTGTGCATCTGGCTGATGTCCTTGAAGGTAAAAAAAAAAGTATTCAGCCTAAATCATTGAACACAAGAAGTGCTTTGATCTCCTTGTCCCTCCCCCTTTCCCTCAGGTAAGCTCCAGCAAGCTGTTCTATACTGGTCTCAGAATAATCTTTACATACTCCTAAAGAATGAATGGTGTCAGATGGTGCATGCCCTTGATTCCAGCCAGCACTTAGGAGGCAGAGACATGTGGAGCTCTATGAATACAAGACTAACCTTTTGCTCTAAATGAATTCCTGACTATCCAGAACTATATAGGGAGATTTTGGCTGCAATTAGTTAATTGATTAATTGGTTGATGGTTGATTGATTTAACAAGTGAATGATGAACTTAAAGGAAGCTTGGATGTTCTCTCTCATTCCTCCCTCATGTCTGCATCCCTTCCCTTATCCCCAGGCCCAGGTACATCTAGAGAGACTAAAGATCCTTGAGGAATTTACACATGTGCACCAGAGACTGGAAGAGGAAGAGAGATTCCACCTGTCCAGGCTGAGCTGGCTGGAGCAGCAGGGAGTCAAGCAGATAGAAGAGTATGTTGCTGACACAGACGGACAGCTGACCACCCTCAGAGACCTCACAAGGTCCCTGAAAAATAGGCTACAAGCGCCACCCATGGAGCTACTGGAGGTCAGTCCATTGGCAACAGACTCTCTCTCTCTCTCTCTCTCTCTCTCTCTCTCTCTCTCTCTCTCTCTGAAAGATACTTAAAAATCTGTATTATACCATGGCCCAACAGCTCCTAGTATCTGACTCCTCCATGTCCTTTGTCCCCTGAAATTAAATTTTGAGAAACTCCTACCACTCCCTGAAAGGACATAAAAGTCAGATACTCTTCTTTCTCTGGGGATTTGCCTGAGGATCCTGTTAGGTTTTAAAGCAATGCCTGTTGCTCCCCAAAAGGGTCCAGTTGTATTGTCTGTGACATAATGTACCGATCCTCTCTAATGCTGTTCCACCCCAAGGCCCAGTGCTCACCAGGCCCTTTCTCCTAATAACCCTCATGTATGAGGTGTGGTTTCTTTATTACTTTTTATTGCCTTCCTGAACTAATCCACCAACGGCTGCCCTGCCTCACCTAACCCAGCTGTTCTCAACCTGTGGGTCTTGATCCCTCTGGGGGATCCACCAACCCTTTCACAGGGGCCACCGAAGACCACTGGAAAATATCAGATACTTAAATTCCAGTTCATGATAGTAGCAAATTACAATTATGATGTAGTAACGGGAATAATTTTATGGTTGGATGTCACCACAACATGAGGAGCTGTATTAAAGGTCTGCCTCATTAGGAAGGTTGAGAACCACTGACTTAACCAAAGCTCCTCTCATAACTCAGGACACTGAGGCAGGAGGATTGTTGCTAGTCCAAGGCTAACATGAACAAAGATCAAGACACTATCTCAAACATCTGGGCATGGTTTCTCACCTCTTTAATTCTAGCACCCCAGAGTAAGGAGTCTTCCCCAGAACACTAGAGTTCAAGGCCAGCCTGGGCACACACACATACACGCACACACACACACACACACACACACACACACACACACACACACACACATGAAAGGAAAGAAGGGAGGAAAAGAAAAAGAAAGAGAGCCACAAAAAAAAAAAAACCAAACAAACTAGGGCTTTTTGATCTTGTTCTTTGAGGCAGGATCTCAGGCAGCCCAAGCAGCCTGGCAGTTTTAGGACAAAGGTCATGTGATCAAGGGTAACACTGAAATACTACTCTTTCAATCTCCTTTCATGTGCCCCTACATCTAGCTTGCAGTTTAGAATTGTAATGTAGGACACATATGTTACTTAAAAGCATCTCTCAGACTCATGCAAGGGCGCTTGTCACCGATCCCAAGTCCCACATGGTGGAAGAACAGGGCCAATTCTCACACATTTTCCTCTGACCTCCTTCTGTAACTGCAGATCCAGATCTGATCACTCTGGCCTCGTAGGGTACCTGCATTCTCATTTACATGCCCACACACAGACACACATATATACACAAATTAAAAATAATGAAAATAGGGCTGGAGAGATGGCTCATTGGTTAAGAGCACTGTCTGCTCTTTCACAGGTCCTGAGTTCAATTCCCAGCAACCATATGGCAGCTCACAACCATCTATAATGGGATCTGATGCCCACCTCTGGCATGTGGGCATATCCATAGCACTCATACATAAAAAATATTTATAAATAAAAACTTAAAATAATAAAATCTTTTTCACATTATTCTCAATAATTAATAAATCTTAAACACAAAACCCAATAAAAAGAGCTATATTTCAAGATATATTTCTAGTAACTATATTAAAAAGAAAAAAAGAATCAGGCATAGTGGTATACCTTTAATCCCAGCACTTGGGTGGGAGAGGTGAGTTCAAAGTCTACCCGGCTCACAATTTGAATTCCAGGCCAATCAGGAAAAGAAAATCAGATAAAAGTAATTTTAGTAAAACACTTTAACAATTTATTTAATCCAATATTCCAAATGTAGTTATTTCAACCTCTTTAGACATATTTGTGAGCTATTCCATATTTGTAAGAGTTGTTATTTTTTTAAGTTCTGAGTCCTTAAACTCTTGTTTATTTTGCACATCTCAGTTTAGATGCTAAATCATCAATTGCTTAGGTAAAATGTAGTTAATCCTACTAAATCAATAAAGTTGTATTTATAATGCTTCAATTTTTAAATTTACATTTAAAATAGTAAAAATTAGTTGGTGGGGAGGACTGAGGTGTTAGTGCATTCCTGTCCTCTCAGCGCTCACAGTCCGACACAGAAGATTCGGTAGTTCAGGACTGTTCTTGGCTACACAGAGAATTGGAGCCAGCCTTGGATACATTAAACTGTCTCAGATAAAAACAAACAAACAAACAAACAAACAAACAAACAAACAAACAAACCAAGAGGGAGGAATAATAGGACACCCACGTGCCAGGACTAACACACCTGGTTTCTGTTTTGTTTTTGTTTTTTCTTTAAAGAACCATGGATAGCCACTCCACCTTTGTCCTAACACTGCCACGTTGAGCTCCCTGGTTCTGTATCAGAGACAACATCCGTCTCCCAAATGTCACTCTTTCTTCTCTCCTCAATCTGTGTCTCTTGAGGTTTAAACACTATCCCAACTATATCAGGAGTTTTAGGGGTAGCAGTTCAGAATGGAATGGGGGAAGAGAAAAGAGCAGGAAAAGACAGACAGAGAGACAGACAGAGATAGCAGAGACAGAAAGACAGAGAGAGGAAAGAGAGGGTGGAAAACTGGGGTGTTCTCACTCTGCCTCCAGCTGAGTCTGAACCCCTTCTTAGTATCTGTGACTAGGTAAGGTCTGACATTGTTCTCTGTTTCTCTTCCAGGGCATCAAAGACACCTTGGGCAGGTATGATGGGCATCCCAAGTGCACTGTGCTTTCTGGTTCACTCACACATACAACATTCAACATATATCCGAAAATGTTCACATTCTCCAATAACTCGGCTATAAATCCTCTAGGCTGCACGTGGGGAAGACCAAGCTGGCCACAGTAGCATGTGGTCTGCTGGGCACAGCTCTTTTTACCAATACCCAGCTTTAGAGCAGCCTTTTAATCCCCAGCTGCACTCCTCTCCCATATTCCTCTTGGTCAAGGGGGTGAACCCTGGTTTTCCCACTCAACCTCCCTACTCCCCATCCCTTCTCTCTTCTCTATCCATCTCCCATCTTCATTTCCATATTTTCATGGGTTTGATCTGTAGTAGGAAGCTGCTTGTTTGTTTTCCCACCCGCCTAGACTTCAGAAATAATCACACAGAAACTATATTATTTAAATTACTGCTTGGCCAATCACTGTATTACTATCTAGCTCTTACATCTAGTATTAACCCATTTCCAGTATTTTATATTTTGCCATGATACTTGTGGCCTACCGGCAAGTGTTTAGCATGTCTGTCTCTGGCATCAGCTCCATGGTTTCTTTTTGACTTTGTCCCCTTACTCCCAGCTTTCAGGTTAGTTTTTTCTGCCTAGCTCTGCCCTGCTTTATCAAAGGCCAAGGCAATTTCATTCTTCACCAATGGTATTCACAGCATACAGATGGGGATCTCACATCCCCTCCCGTTTTCTGTTTAAATAAAAAGGAAGGTTTTAACTTTAACATAGTTAAATTACATATAACAAAACAGGCATCAAGCAAGAATTATAGTTACAATATTTATAGTTACTTTGTCTTTTATCATAACTAAAGAAAACTATATCTATAACTATCTATTCTTCAACTCCATCAAAGACTCTAGGATATAATATTACCTAAGTAAGCAGGAAGTGCATTGTAAGCAACTCCCAAAACTCTAGAATTGACCGATACATCTCGCTGTCTGGACAGTCACCCAGAGTTCTTCTGTACCCATGGGGCATCCATCTTCTGCCTACAGATCCATATTACCCAGCAGACTCTTTCATGAAGCAGGAACCCCAAAGGATAGTCTCACTTTTATGCAAGTTCAGCAGTAATTTCTCTGTGGACCCTGCATGTCTAGTTCATACAGCATAGCATCAAACAGTCCAGGAAAGAGCAGTTTTTGCCCAAATGGTTAACCAATGCCATAAGGAACGTCTTTAGTGCCCATCTTCCTCTTGACGTAATTGGTGTTTCCAAGAGCAGACGTGTCTCATTGTCATGAAAAATCTAGATTTTAAAACACTTTAAATGCCATATTCTGATGGTCTCTGAAAGATTTGAAGAATAACTATCTAACTGAAATATCTCTCTATATATTTAACATGACTACAAGCTTGAATATTATAGATGATTATATATTAACCTATGTTTCTTTATTTTTAAATGAGCCATACGAACACAATACCTTAATAAAGAACAGAAATATATATATAACAAAATTGACCTTAAATTTATATCAATAAACCAAGATCCGTACCAATGCAAATCTCTACATCATAGCCCCTTTTAAATATAAAGAAACATTTATAAATAATATTTGGGAATTTTGGCATAGCTCTTTCCAAACTACTTCCTGCATTTTGTTGGGCAAAGTATTTGTTGAGATTTTTATGGAAACCTTTCAGGTGGTCCATCAAACCACGTTCGTCTGGAAACAATCTACAGGTTCTCATCCTCTATGGAAACAAAAGAAGAACCTCTTTTCCAAAACAACAAGTCCTTATACCCAAATTCTGAAGTCAACATACCTTTATGTTGGGTTTACTTAGCAATCCATATAATGAAATGTACCTCTGTACTTAGCTCCTTCACAGTCAAAAAATTCAAGAAAAAAACCCACAATAATATACATAATCCAGACTCTATGTGTAGATTCCATCTTTATGTGGCTTATTTTCTTACTCTAGTACTTTTTAATATTTATTTTATTATCTTTACTTCTTTAATCTGTGACAGTCTGTACTCTTTCTCTTTAAAGACTTTATTTTATTGCTTTTTTATAAACCATTTAGTTCCTTTTATAGCTCTCTATGCTGTTTTTCTTCTCTCGCCACACTGACATACATTTTTAAAACACACTGTGTCTCATTTAGAGGTCTTTTATGTCTGAATCTGTCCTTATTGTGTATCTGTAATTCTTTTCTGAACAAGATGACTTCTTAATGCTAAGCCCTTCTTAAAAACTTTAGCAGCAGCATTGTTAGGACACACAGGACCTTGCCTGCTTGCTCTGCCCAGTCGAACATGGTGGAAGTCCTTCAGTGCCTCTGAGCCTGCTGGGTGGAGCCACACTCACCACCTCAACTCTGATAACCAGTTGGCCCATGCTGCCACCAAGTAACTTGCAGCTCACTGCCCACAAACCCCATTTAAATGCTTGGCCTCCTGAAAGAGCCAGAGTTCATGCTGGCAGCATGGCCCATACTGCATGGCTTTTTTTTTTTATGGTACCACTAAATCTGCAAGACCTTTCTTGAAGGAGCTGCAGCATGCCATTAGCAAAATGTTGGCTACCAAGAAGCCATGCTTAACTCTGTTCTTTTGTGTCTAAAATGACTTTATAAGCTTTCTCAGGTTTTACTTGGATTAAACTGGCACTTGCTGGAGTGCTATCTGTTGTATGGAGGCAGCTTGTTTGTTCCCGACTGCTCAGACTTCCAAAATAATCACACAGAAGAGCAGTCTTTCTTTCCCAGCCTCGCTCCCCTCCCATATCCCTCTTAGTCAAGAGAGTGAACCCTGGGTTTCCTACTCTACCTCCCTACTCCCTGTCCCTTCTCTCTTCTCTGATCCATCTCCCATCTTCTTTTCCATATTTTCTTGTGTCTGATCTCATAGCCCTGCATTCCTGTCCTGGCTCCACTGATGTGGGACAATGGTCTTATAGCCTGCAATGTTTGTCAGTTGTACTAGTTTAATAAAATGCTAATTAGCCAGTAGCCAGACAGGAAATATAGGCAGGGTGACCAGGCAGGAAGTAGAGGCGGGGAAACCAGAACAGGAGAATTCTGGGAAGAGGAAAGGTGCACTCTGTAGTCGTCACTCAGACATAGAGGAAGCAAGATGAGAATACCTCGATGAAAAAAGGTACCAAGCCATGTGGCTAATACAGACAAGAATTATTGGTTAATGTAATTTATAAGAGTTAATAAGAAGCCTGAGCGAATAGGCCAACCCGTTAAAGATTTAATGCAGACCTTTGTGTGTTTCTTTGGGACTGAAAGGCTACAGAACCAGGAGGGACAGAAACTTCTGTCAACACACCCTGACAAACAGCTCCCTGGCTCTAGACTGTATTTATCACTCTTCCTCCATCCCAGGAACCAGCTCCCAGATCCTTTCTGCCCACACTCTATCCCCAAACTTACAACTCAGATCAACATATCTTCACAGGAGTAGAGAATTTGAGTTTTCCAACCCAATACCAGTTCCTATGAACCTGGAGGAAAAAATCAGTGAAGCAAAAGCAAGACATGAGTCCATCATAGAAAGCCTTAAGAAATTAACAGGTAAGATGTGACTAACACTCCCTGTGCTTACCTGCCTAAGGATTCTTTCCATCACCCCAGATACCATCTGATGTCTCTGGTATAGCCCCAAAGCCTTTCTGAACCCAGGTGAATGAGTCAAAGAACCATTATGCAGAAATTCCTCATGCTGCCTTGTATCAGGTTTAGTGCTGAGGATGGAACTTCGGGCTTGCTTGACAAGCACTCTGCAATCTGAGCTACATCCTCAGAGTCAAAACACCTCTGAGCTCAAAAAATTTCCATGTTTACTAGATGGTGAAAATGGGACTAGAAGTATGTTTCCAATTTGGTTGTGGCTTATCAAATGTACCCCTGGGCACCAAAACACAGCATTCACACATAGTGGAAGTAAAGAATACACATTGACTTTGAAAGGCTTAATATTGAAATAGAGCATAAAATATAGCAATGAAAACAAAATCAAACAGAAATATTGTCCAGGGTAGTCTCTTCTGGAAGACCTCAGTGATCTTCTGAGTAGCTGGGTCTCCAGAACCCAGCACTGAGCCCAGGTAGCACTCAACCTTTATTGGACATGCTGAAATGGCAGTATATTTTAATATTCTGAGCTAAACAAAACATATTATTTAATTCATTGTATTCATTTCTTTTTTAAATGTTTTGTGTGCATGTATTGTGTCTATGCCTGGTGTCTATGGAGGTCAGAAGAGGGTGCCAGATGCCCTGGGACTGGAGCTTCAATGGATGCTGAGAACTGAACTGGGTCCCTGGTGCTTTTAGCCACTGAGGCCTCTTTCCCTTTTCCTTTGCTTTTGAGACACTGGAACTCACTATGTCCTGTGGAGTAAAAGTTGTCATCCTCCTGTGTCAGCTTCCTGAGTGTCAGCATGCCCTGGTCTTTTAGAGTTTCAAAATAGCATCTAGAAAATTCCAAATTCAGTGGCTTATGCTTGTGGCTCCAATACTTCTGTTCTGGACTGGGCTGTACTGGAGAGCCAGTTCTGGGAGACCCTAGGGCAGCTCTCCCTGTTTGCTGTCTTCTTGGTCCACTGAGACTATGAGAGAAATCCCAGTACCACATCTTCCTACATCAGTAATCAGTGCCTTAATGTGTGGTCCCCGTTGCTTGCTTAACCTCTGTGGATTCTCCATCTCCCTCACTCTCTCCTCACAGACAACCTGACCACTGAAGGAAAGGAAGACAAAAGCACATTCCTGAACAGCCTGGATAAGAAGGACATGGAGAACTGTAAGTGTGTGCATACACTGCTGTTTGGGGAAAGTGAAGAATACAAAATCTCTCTTCAATGGGAGATTAAGGGTGGAAGGTCCAGTGTGTGTGTGAACACCAATGGAGAAAAAGTTTATAGAATTGTTTTATTATTTTACATTTAGATAATCATAGTGACATCCCCACTAATTAAAAAACTTTAAAAAATGAATGGCAATTTATACATTTATTTCTTCATTTCACAAGGCTCAGTTGGAGGCAGTTCAGTCTGTAGCTGGAGCTGACCTAACAGGTCTAGTTAGCCCAGCAATGCCAAGGAGTTGAGATCCACTGGGACAATGCCTGTAATGATGTCATCTGATTGGTCCAGCTTTGAGGGTAGTTATGATAAAAGCCAAGATCACCCTCAATATGACTTTTAATTTATAACCACTTGTTATTAACATAAATTTGTTTTCTTTCTCAAATCTTAGGGCTTCTGTTACAGAAGAATAACTCAGATTTGCCCACCTCAGGTAGGATTCCTGCTTGACACACGGGTCTTCCTCTAGAGAAGCAAGGGACCTCTAGGTGTACAGGTCAAAGTGTTCTGTTCATTCACAGCTCTGATACAGCAGAACCCTAGCCCCCAACAGGGTACCCCTCGTGTGCAGGTGTACCCTGCTGCTTGGTCTATGCCCCTCCTACTGCCTCTGCAGCTCAGCAGGACCTAATGCTCAGCCCTATTCCATCCCCTTCCACTTTGAGGCCTCCTTTCTGAGGCAGCACCCTCTTGAGCTCTGCTCTGGAGCAAACTGGGCCCCTTTCCCTCTGTTCCTGGAGGAGGAGCTGGCTGTGAGCTGGGCTCTGTGCACACTGACAGCCTCAGAGTTGTGGGCTGTGCACCCCTGGATGTTGCTCCTTCCTTCACACTCCCCCACCTTCTTTGGGTTTTGTTTTTAAAATTTTTCTTTCCTTGGTTATTGTTGTGTGTGCATACTTATGCACAATAAGACGAGAGGACTAGTTTGTGAAGACCATTCTCTTCTTATGTGAGCTTTTTATGTGAGTTTTGGGCTTAGGTAGCAAGCATCTGTATCTGTACCTGCCAAGCCATCTTACCTATTTTTTATTAGTTCTTTTTTCTCTTTCTCTGGCTGGTGTATGTGAGTGTGAACACACACGTGTGTGTGTGTGCATGTGTGTGTGGTGTGTATGTGTGCACATGTGTGTGGTGTGTGTATGTGTGTGTGGTGTGTATGTATGTGTAGTGTGTGTCGGTGTGTGTTTGTGTGTGTGAGTGTGTACTCATGGAGGCTAGACTTACGCATCTTCTTTCACACTCTTCCTTAGTTTCATGGACAAGATCTCTCACTGAACTTTAAGATCACTAGATAGCTTGGGCTGTCTTGCTACTGAGGCCCATGCAGCCATCCTTGCTACTCAGCACCGGGGTAACAAGTGTGCCAGGGCCTCACCCAGATTTTATCCTTAGATGCTGGGGATCACGACTCATGTCCTCATGCCTGCACAGCCAAGGCACCTCCCTCAGTCCTTTGTTTTTTTGTTTGCTTTTGAGACAGAATCACATATAGCCCAGACTACCTTTGAACTCATGGTAGTTCTCCTGTCTCAGCTTCCCAAGTGCTGGAATTAGAGGTGTATGCACCACGATGCCTGGCAATGAGCACCTCCAATAAAACAGAAGACAAGTCCCCGTGGTGGTCATTCTCACCAGTGCTGCTCTTCTCCAATTGCTTTGACTCTGATGCCCCCGGTAGACCTTAGAAGTTCCTACCACTGTCTTCATTTATGGTCATCATCCCTATCCCCCTGCATCCAGTAATATAACTTAGCCAGGTCTGGGGATCAGAAAGGGGTAAGATCTGCTTGGGTCATGCCCCTAGCCTACCCCAGTGACCCTGACCAGTTGTTCTAATGCACACTTCCACATCCGCCATCTCCCCAACCCCACACACAGGAGAGGAGAACTAGCATTGCAGCAAAGGCTGAGGTGCAACACCAAATGAGGGGCTAAAATGTTCCCACTTTCTAAACCTTAGCAGAGCCAGGACCACTGGTGCTCTAGCCTTTGAATAGGACAAAGACTCTGTAGCTTTGATAAACTGCCATTCAGTGTCTAAGCCATAATACGAGGGTGGGACACATCAAGGGTTTCTGAATATCCACTTCTTCAGTCCTCCTGTGTTTGAGGGATTCCATTCTATCATGTGCACTCACGCATGCACACACGTGCCTTTGTGTGGGAGTTAAAGGATGAGTGGGGAAGTCAGTCTCCCACCATGTGGGTTTCTGGATTGAAATCAGGTGTCGGGCTTGGGACTCATGCCTTATCAGCTGAGTCACCTCCTGGCCCCAGGAACTCAGTTTCAGAATGTCAGACTAGTGGTGACCCCAACTTTAGAAAATCAGGCTGAACTTTGACCTCTCATAGTAGCCTCAATTGTTTGCCATATGAACCAGGAAGTATGGAAATGGGAAGACATATCTACCTTGTTAGAAGATCTAAATTGTACAGGGTGTTATGACCTTGGTTCAAGACTTTTTTTCTGAAATGATTCTACTACCACGTGGACTAGAGGACCTTCCCTCTGCACCCACAGAACAGAAGCTCATAAAATCAGGGGCTAAATTTGAGGCCTGGGGATGGAGAGTGGGGAGAGGTCCTAGAGAGGGGTGCACGGAGCATGGGCATGGTATCCCACACCTATAATTCCAGCACTAGGTAGGTGCAGCTTGTAATGATGAGAAGTACAAGATTGTCCTTAGCTAGACAAAAATTTTCAGCCCTACTTGGATTATATGTGACCCTCTCCTCAGAAAACCAAAAGAAACAGGTAGGAGTCTTTTCTGAGGACAGGAACTGGAATTTGAAGGAGAACTTCTCCTTCTAGCTACATCATGAGAAGCTCAAAAGCAGGATGCTGGAGGACTTGCCCTGAAACTATCCCTCTTTACTCTTTTTCTCTTCCCACAGTATCTACGACCCTGGACTTGGCCTCAGCTGACCCAAACCTCACCTTTTCTCAGGATCTAAAGAAAGCAAGCTTGTACGTCATCGACGGCACATTGAATAGGCAGGCAAAACCTCCACAATTCGAAAAATTCCATTGTGTGAGGGGCTCCCCAGGCCTCTCCTCAGGCCATGGGGTATGGGAGGTGGAAATTCAGGGACCCTCAAATCAGGATGCCATAGTGGGCGTGGTCACTGAGTTGTCTCAGGGGTTCCAGATTCCGAACTCTGAGCCAAGCTGCTTGTGGGCACTGCAGATCTCGTCCTCTGGATGTCAGCCAATCACCAACTGCAGTATTCGGGAGAATCTCCCATTCTCTTATAGGAAAGTGGGCATCTATGTAGATTATGAGCGTGGAGATATAGTCTTTTATGATGCCATCACTAAAAAACACATCTACACCTTCCAAACTTCCTTTGACAGACAAGTCTTCCCTTATTTTGGGCTCAAAACTGCCTGCAGCTCTATCATCGTAAGCCCCTAGGACTGTACCACTGTTGGTCCCTCAGTCTCTTCCCCACCCATCCCTCATGATTGAATGAGACGCAAGTGGAAGGATGAAGCTTGGTCCTACTCGGGCACACTACACACCCTACATAACCCATATATACTACACAAACTACACACACTATACACCCTTCACACACACTACACACTGCTCATACCATACAAACCCCACATACCCTACACACCCCACACACCCTACATACCCTAGACACCCTCTACGCACTACACATCCCACATACTACACACCCTACTTGCTACACACATTTCATACTCCCCCACACTACACACACTATACACCCCACACACTTTAATACCCTACACATACTTCTTTCAGTGAATAAAGAAGACAGTAGAATTTCCAAATACTAACCACAAGGCTTTTCATTGCTGAACTTCATAAAAGGACATGATTAGAAATGGCCAAACTTCAGCAACAGCCCATTGGGAAATATCTGGCCACTCCCTGCTTGAGATGCAAGTCCAAGACGCCGTCCAGCACCCTGCCTGCCCCTTTCTCTACTTCACTACCTGCAGTTCCTATGACTCTGAACTTGAGCACCTGGCTCTTGCCCTTTCCTGAAGTCTGAGAACCAGAGGTTACAGGCAGAATCAGCCAGGCCTGTGCCAGTTTGTAGACAGGACAGTCTTCAATCAGGGCTGTAACCTTTTGCCAATTCAAAGCAACTTTGTCACTCTCAACAACTCTGCCTTCAAATTAAAAACAAAATTGTAAACCAACCTTCATGTTGACTTAAATTTCTAATTTTGTGTGAGGCCACATCCATAGCAGTCTTTAGGTTCCATTGACCCTCCAGACTCAGGCAGGTTACTACTGGAATAGATTGATAGTCGGGGGCGGGGGTGGAACCACACAAAAATCATTCTACATTTCACAATTAAAATTTTAATTTATTTTACATTTCTGTAGTGTGTGTGTGTACACCCACATGTCGTAACCTCCCTGGAAGGTCAAAATATGACTTTTGAGTGTCAATTCCCATTTTTTATATATGGGATTTTGGATAAATCTTAGCTCATAGACTTGGTGCAAGTGTCTTCTGGATGAGTCATCTCACGGTCTCCATTTCCCATTCTAGAAAAAAGACTGTACATAGACATGTCTGCTGGTTTATTCTCCCTAGGGTTCATGTAGCCCACCCTGGCCTTGAACACTTTATTTTGTGAGAACTGAGCAGGACAGAATATTCAGTCAACAAATCGTGCCCACATGGACAACTGCATCCACATAAAGCCTGAGAGGGCTTGGGAAGTTATTCTAGACAAAAATGAATAGAGTTAAGCACAGCTTATTGATAGCAGCATTTTATCTGTAGCGGCGTAAACGAATGCAGACAGATTGTAAAAATATATATAGTTTTAATGTAGAATTAGACTTACAGAACCTGCAGAGACCAGGAAAGCAGAAGAAGGAGCTGGGAGCATGCTCGACAAATTTATAGGCAGACATTAGCCCGAGGCAAACACCCCCCCCAAGGGGCGGGACTTATCCCTACATTTATCAGGTGGGCTCTGTTTGCTAGAGGCAAATGCATCTCATTTAAGAGAGGCTTCCTGACTCAGCTTTAGATGTAAAGCCTTGCAGCTCTTTTAAGAGGCCCTGCCACAAAACACTTAAATGGTGTGGATGAAAAGCTGACCGCATGCTTTTTGGTTTTCAGCATTAGCACGAAAAAAAAAAGCCGTGCCATATTAAAATGCCAGCATTCTGGGCCATCCTGCCAACACAAACTCTGACTCTTTCAGGCAGGAGGTCTGGCTACAGATCAGTTGAGTGTGGTAGGTGAGCAGACTGCTGCAACTTACTTGTTGACAGGGACTTTGAAACGCCATAGAGTTGTGGCAATAAACATGGCTACAACCGGTACCTCCACCACGAGGCTAGAAACTTAGAAAACTAAGAAATAAGATGGATCCAGCCACCAAAGCCATGGTTTTAACCTTAACCATATCACTTAGCAAATTAAAGACTCATGTGGTCAGAAAACAAGAGATATATAGTAAAGAGAGAGTCAAAGATGAAGAAAACCTCTAAATGGTTTACAGTGTGTTAAAAATATATGCAGGCTAAAGGTTAAAGTTCTTTTTTTTTTGTTTTTTGTTTTTCGAGACAGGGTTTCTCTGTGGTTTTGGAGCCTGTCCTGGAACTAGCTCTTGTAGACCAGGTTGGTCTCGAACTCACAGAGATCCGCCTGCCTCTGCCTCCCATGTGCTGGGATTAAAGGCATGCGCCACCACCGCCCGGCTAAGGTTAAAGTTCTTAAAATAAAAAGAAAGAGAATAGTTGTGCGTGGTGACACACACCTTTAATCCCAACACTTGGGAGACAGAGGCAGGCAGACCTCTGTGTGTTCAAGGTGTGGCACACAACTTTAATCCCAGCACTTGGGAGGCAGAGGCAGGCAGATCTCTGTGAGTTCGAGACCAACCTGGTATACAGAGTGAATTTCAGGATAGCTAAACATACACAGAGAAACCATGTCTCAAAAAGCCAAAAATTAAAAATTAAAGAAATAGAGGTTAAAATAGCCACATAAAGATGAAAAATACAGTTTGGATATTGTATGTTATTATGTTCTCTTTGAATTGCTTGAATGCTTCAAGACCCATTAATACCACTTTTGAGTATATATCCAAATGATGCTCAATTGTGCCACAAGGACATGTGCTCAACTATGTTTATCGGAGCATTGTTTATCATACCCAGAACCTGGAAACAACCTAAATGCCCCTCGACTGAAGAATGGATAAGGAAAATGTACATTTACTCAATGGAGTATTACACAGTCGAAAAAATAACATCTTAAACCTTGTAGGCAACTGGATGAAGCTAGAAAACATCATTTTGAGTGAGGTAACCCAGATACAGAAAGACAATTATCACATGTACTCACTCATAAGTGTTTTTTAAACATAAAGCAAAGAAAAGCAGCCCACAAATCACAATTCCAGAGAACCGAGACAACAATGAGGATCCTAAGAGAGATATACATAGATCTAATCTACATGGGAAGTAGAAAGTAGAAAAAGACAAGATCTCCTGAGAAAATTGGGTACATGGGGACCTTGGGAGAGGGTTGATGGAAAGGGGAAAGGCAGGGAGAGAAGCAGAGGAAAATGTAGAGCTCAATAAAAATTAATAAAAAAAAGAATTTCTGTATTTTCTGGGTGGTCGAGATGGGGGAAAGGACAGAGAGGGAGAACAAGGAAAGAAATATCTTGACTGATGGAGACATTATGGGGCTATCAAGAAACCTAGCACTAGAGAAATTCCCAGGAATCCCCAAGGATGATCTCCACTAAGCCATAGTGGAGAGGGTGCCTGACCTGGCCTAGCCCTGTAGTCAGCTTCATCACTGTCTTAAATGTCACCATAGAACCTTCATCCAGCAATAGATGAAAGCAGATACAGTGAACCACAGTGGAGCACTGGGCTGAGCTCTCAAAGTCAGGTCAAAAAGAGAGAAGAGTGAGAATATGAACAAAGAGGTCAAGACCATGATGGGGATACCCACTGAAACAGCTTACCTGAGCTAATGGAAGCTTTCCAATCTGGTCTGACAGTGAGGGAACCAGCATAGGACCAAACTAGGCTCTCTGAATGTGGGTTACAGTTGTATGACTGGGGCAGACTGTGGGGTCACTGGCAGTGGTACCAGGATTTATCCCTACTGCTTGTTCTGACTTTTTGGAACTCATTCTCTCTGGAGGGATACCTTGCTCATCCTAGATATGATGGGCAGGGCCATGGACCTGCCTCAAAGAAATGTGCTAGACTTTGTTGACTCCAGGGGGGAAGATTTAATCTCTCTGGGGAGTGGAAGGGGGATGTGTGGAGGGAAAGTGGAGGAAGAAAAAGGAAGGGAGGTAGTGGGGAAAGGATTTGGCATGTAAAATGAGAAAAGACAGTTTTAAAAAATAAATTAAAATAAAAACAACAACAACAAAAAGAATTTCTGTTTTCTAATTCTTTTTCTGATACAGAAACTGTGTGTCTAGGAGACTTGATTTTCCTAAGGACCACATCACACTCCTCCTGCTGCAGTGAAGTAAAATTCCAAGGCAGACCCAGGTTCAGAATTCACTCTCATTCTTGTAATTGACCCCATGCAGGGCTGTGAACCCCTCTGAGTTCTAGCCCCATTTGATTCCTGTTCTGATCTCTTTAACAGTTTCATACATGTGCAATCTTAATGTCATCTCATCAATTCAAGTTCAGTGTACCTTCTAAATTATTCTAGCCTGAATTACTGAAACTGTCTATACTGAACTCATGGAGTGGCTCCTTCAGTTAAATGTTTTAGCAGACTGTAGGTTTCTATGTGGACAGTAGGTGGTGCTGCCTCCCAGGATAGGGCATGATTAAGGATTGGAAGCTGCTGCCACTGCCCTGTTCTCATTCTCTCTCTCTCTCTCTCTCTCTCTCTCTCTCTCTCTCTCTCTCTCTCTCTCTCTCTCTCTCCTTTCTATATGAATATGTGTATGTTCATTTTGTGCTTACTGCCCACAGAGGCCAGAGAGAATATCAGATTCTCTGTAGCTTGTGTTCCAGGCAATTTTGAGTCATGTGGATGCTAGGAACAAAACCTGGGTGACATTATAAAACAATCCCACATCAGTTCAGAATTAGGGTAATGAAAGGGTTGTTTATTTAAGGGGAAAACTTACAGATCACCATCCTAAACAACAGTCCTCTGAGCGCAAACAGGAACAGAGTCTAGCTGCTGGAATGGGAGCCATAAGCAAGAGAGCAGGTCTACATTTCTGGCTGCTTTTTAAAGTATAAGAGACCATGCCCCAGTGGGCTGGTATCCTAAAGGCTATTGGCTGAAAGAACAGAATGTGCTCCCACAGCACCTCCCCTTTTAGTTTAAATAAAAAAGCTCCAAACCCAATACAAGTCTATATACACTAGGAACAGATATCAAGTATAATTAGAATTACAACCAGAAAAAACAATATTAAGCAAGTAACATATGCTACATGTTTTAATAAACATTTTATCCTATGGAGTCTAAGTCTTGTATAGGAAATGGCTTGGCTAGATCATAAGAGTACAGTAACTACAACTATGTAATCTTCAACCACATTGAAGGCCTGAGAAAGGAGCTAATATTCTTGACAGGCAGGAAGTACAATCAAGCAGCTTCCAATCTGAGCAATATATGACAGAGACAATTAGCTACCTGAGTAATCACCCAAAGTCTCATTTTGCAGTGTTGAAGCAACCAACCTTGGCTATAGCCTAGTATAACTGACCATTTTCAGAGGCAGAAATAAACAAATAATAGCTCATAAGTATTCCCTCTATTACCCACTATTACTATCCCATTTTTTTGAACAAACATAGTTTTTACCCCAACCTTCATCTAGTACAAGTAATAATCAACAAATCCTAAACAGTGTTCCCAACCCTACGGACAAACTTTTTTGGAATGGGGGAATCATCTTTTAGAATTGCTTCTTGCTGTCTTGGGGGTGATGTTCTCCTAATGGAATCTGCCAAAAATGAAGCTGTGGTTAAGTTCCAAAATTACTGTCTAGTATAGTTGCAAGCAATTTCCAAGCAGTAAACAGTTTTTTTCC
The DNA here is from genome assembly GCF_037038515.1 of Microtus pennsylvanicus. NCBI lineage: Eukaryota > Metazoa > Chordata > Mammalia > Rodentia > Cricetidae > Microtus > Microtus pennsylvanicus. The sequence continues at coordinate 767,559 of NC_134585.1, read as the reverse complement.
AAAGTTCTCATTTGGAGTTCTGGCCAGAATATGAGAAGGTGCACCATTTAAGCAGCTGGTACCCAACCTGATCTTATAGTAGCATTGTCTACATCACAATGTCTTTTCAGCTAGGTAGATTGGTTGCTGTGGGACTCCATCTTCTTCCTGAAAACTTCAAAGATTACTGCAGGAAAAGGATCTGTAGGAAAATCTATTCTTCGTCATGGCAAACTTAAACATCATTTATATAAACATATATACAATGAAGAATATGATATAGACAGAATGGGCATGGAGAAATAAAAATCTTTTCCTATAATCTTCCTTCTGTTCCATTACAGATGGCTCCTGATATGAGACAGAAACTCTGAATGTTCCTTTTAACAACAAGCTTGGATTTAGAGAAGAACAGAGGCATATATGAATGTATGTGCGTGTGTGTATTTGTCTGTGTGTTGTGTATAAATGTAAGTGTAAACAGTACCTGGATTCATAAACCATATTCTGTTTTCCAGATGCTCTTTAGTGGATGGTTATTTTTTCTTCTGTCAGCATTCAAGCATCCAGAGTCTCTTGAAATTTTGACGATGTGTAATTTTCCTGCAAAGATAAGAGCAGAACCCTGCCCCAACCCTATATGGCTTTCCTTACCTCCTTTATGGTTGTCACCATTGTGGATGATCTGTCATTTCTCTGTTTTAGTAGGTTTCTTCTTTTCAAAACGAATCTTTATTAATTTTGATGGTATCCATTATTTTTCTTCTCCTGTGGAAACAAGAGCAAAACCTCTTCTCCAACATAGCCCATCTCCTGGCTTCTATTGTGAGGTCAACATCCTTGAAATAAACCGATTGATTCAATTCAGAAGTTCTTTTCATTATCCAATGCCTCTCTGCTGTTGTTCCTTTCTCATTAGTGTTAAGAAAATTCAAGGTTAATAAAGCATTATGCAATTTATTTCTGGGGACATTTCCCATACCTTTCTATTTGTTCAGCATATCCTTTAGAGTAGGATTTGAACTTTCTATAACAGCCTTACCAGTAGGATTATTTGGTATACCTGTAATGTGCTTTATATTATAATAAGCAAAAAACCATTTCATTTTGTTAGATACATATGCTGGACCATTGTCTGTCTTTATTTGTGCAGGTATACCCATGATGGTCATAACTATTAATAAATTCATGATTACTGAATCAGCCTTTTCAGAGCTCAAGACGGTTGTCCATTGAAAACCTGAGTATGTGTCTATGGTGTGGTGTACATATTTCAATTTACCAAATTTTGTAAAGTGGATCACATCCATCTGCCAGATTTCATTCCTTTGAGTGCTTTTAGGAATACTCCCTGTAGGCAACAGTGTTTGATTACAGAAAGAGCAAGTAGGGTGTCTCTTTATAATCTCCTTAGCTTGTTGTCATGTAATAGAAAACTCTTTCTTTAAACCTTTGCTATTGATATGATTTTCTTTTGTGAAATTCAGAGGCCTGCAATACACTTCCAATCCATAATTGATCAATTTCTGCATTACCTTGTGCTAGAGGACCTGGCAGACCCGCATGGGATCAGATGTGTGTTATGTATATAGGACAAAGCCTATTCCTGATTATGTCTTGCATCTGGATGAACAATAAAGTCAACCCTGTATCATCTGGTATAAATTCAACAGTTTCAATATGTAAGACAACTCTTGCTACATATTGTGAATCGGTAACTATATTGAGAGTTTCTTTAAAATCCCTTAGTACCATAAAAATAGCATATAATTCTGCCTTTTATACAAAATTGTAAGGACTCTGTTCTACCTTACTTAATTCTTCTGATTCTACCCTGCCTTTCCTGTTTTATTTGCATCCGTATAAAATGTCTGGGCTCGAGATTCTGAGTTCAACTCCCAGCAACCACATGGTGGCTCACAACCATCTGTATTGAGATCTGGTGCCCTCTTCTGGCCTGCAGGCATATATGCAGGCAGAACACAGTATACACAATAAATAAATATTAAAAAAACAAACAAAAACACAATTAGCCCAAAATGTATTGAGACAATTAGACATTCACCAAGTGAACCATCTTTATTTGGAATCTTGGGGAACTTCTGGAAAGCACACCAGGAGTGTGGACATCTGGGCTGTAGTTCCTGGAGTATGTGTAGGTATGAGTCTCGCTTACTGGACACACCTTTGTCAACAAGAGCGTAAGGCTATGGTAGTATATACTTCCTTGAAACAGCAATGTATGAGGTTGAAGAATCAAAAGGAGCTGGCAAGTGCCCTGAAATCCCATGTACGATAACTCTAAACAGGGGCTGGAGAGATAGAGTCCTCTGGGAGGACAGTATGTACTCATTAGCACTGAACCGTTTCCTAGCCCACTTTTTATTTTCTGAGACAGGGACATGTGCAGTTCAGGACAACCTCCTCATCTTCCCGCCTCTGCTTCCCAAGGGCTGGGATGACAGGCGTGTCTACCTTGGTGTCTTGGCGAATGTTTCACACTCTATGTGATTCTGAAAAATCGTCAGTTTCCTGGACAACAGGATTTCTGGTTTAGAGGAGAGACTTAAATGAAACGGTACATACAGAAGAAATCTGTAAATCAGAACATGCATTCTGGGTCTGGGGAACTAGGATAAAATAGGCAGTTTGGGGATAGTTACCCTCTTTAGGGCATTGCAACTCTTTCTCTTCCTTCCTTCCTTCCTTCCTTCCTTCCTTCCTTCCTTTCCTTTCTTTCTTCCTTTTGTTCTTTCTTTTTTTCTTTATTTCTTCTCTTTTTAAACTTTATTTACTTTTTGTGGCTTTCACATCTTGCATCTCAATCCCATTCCTCTCCCCATCCTTACGTATTCTTATGTATCTACCCTTTGTAACCTCCCCCACTAAAATAAAATGAAATACAATTTAATAAGGAAGTAAAAGAAAGAAAAGGGAAAATCTCGTTGTGGGAACTGTAGTATGGCTCAGTGAGTCCCACAGTTTAACCTTTAGCCCACATCTTTACTTGCAAGTGTTCATTGCAAAGAGTCACTGGTCTGGTTCGGGCCTCTGGTTTCTGCTGCACTGTCAATGCTGGGCCCTCATTGGGACTCCTCTTGAATATTCTGTTGTTGCCCTGTGTTGTGAAGATCCTGCAGCTTTATCTAGCCAGCAGATCATAGATGGGGTAGATGCTAGGGTGGGCCAGTTCAGAACCCTGATTCTGGGCCTGGGTGGTTGCAGGGTGGGCCAGCCTGCCCGTTCTCCCTGACACTTACCATAGGGGTGAACCATCCAGCATTGCTCTGGCTAGTTCACGATGCAGCAGGGAAACGGTGCTGCTGGTTCTCCTGCTTTCACACCCTCGGGGCCGGCTCAGCCATACCTAAGCCACCAGGGCCAGCTCTGTTGTGTTTCCCAGGCAAGGCCACTCTTGTGAGTGCTGCAGCTGGTGAGAGGTGGGGCCGGCTCTCCCACCTGGCACTGAGCAGGCTCAGGACCTGCTCTCTTGAGTATTACAGCTGGAGAAGGGGCAGGGCCAGCTTGCCCATGCCCCGAGAACAGGGTCAGCTCTATTGTGCTGCCCAGGTGAAGTGTAGGATTCACTTTCCTGAGTGCTGCTGCTCGTGAGGAATAAGACCAGTTCTCCCTAGTGTTGTGGCCAGAGAGGGGTGAGGGTGATAATTCTGTGCATCCCAATCCACTCAACCTTCGGTGGTAACAGGAGCTGTGGACATCAATGCAAACTGCAGCTGCAGCAGACATGGGTCTTGGCAGCAGCCCTGACCCAAGGTGGCAAGCAAGCCACCTACCTAGGCCGCTCCTCGCTGCCTTTACCTTGTCAGATCCGCCTCTCTCCACAGGACGTGACCATTCTGTCTCCTTCGCCTCGTCAGATCCGCCTCTCTCCACAGGACGTGACCATCCTGTCTTCTTCACCTCGTCAGATCCGCCTCTCTCCACAAGACGTGACCATCCTGTCTTCTTCACCTCGTCAGATCCGCCTCTCTCCACAAGACGTGACCATTCTGTCTCCTTCACCTCGTCAGATCCGCCTCTCTCCACAAGACCTGACCATTCTGTCTCCTTCACCTCGTCAGATCCGCCTCTCTCCACAGGACGTGACCATTCTGTCTCCTTCACCTAGTCAGATCCGCCTCTCTCCAAAGGATGTGACCATTCTGTCTCCTGCACCTCGTCAGATCCGCCTCTCTCCACAGGACGTGACCATTCTGTCCCTGCCACTCTCGTAGCCCACCCTGTATTTCTCACTGTAACAGTGCTGGGCAGGCCATGGTTTCTCCTTGCGTGTGTCTTCTCCTGCAGTCATTATTTCTTAACAAAACTTGCCTGAAAATTAAATTCTGGGAGCTAGAGACATGGATCAGTGGTTTAGAGCATTTACTGCTCTTCCAGAGGAATCAGGTTAGATTCCCAGTACCCAATGTTCAGTTCACATGGATATGTAACTCCAATCCCAGGAGATCTGATGCTCTCTTCTGTCTTTCAGGAGTATTACCTGTGGTTCACAGACTTGCAAGCAAAAGACCGATCTAGACCTATCTATACACTAAAAGAAGTATTAATATCTAAAGATAAAAATTTTAAATTAAAGATATAATTTAATTTAAAAATAAATTTACCTCTAGATCTGACAACTGAGTGTGAATTCAAGGTATAAATCCTTACACAGACATTTACTTTAATTCAACGTTAAATTGAAACACACAGAAAAGGGTGTTATTCTGACAGTGTATTGCTTTGAGCATTTCTATAATCAAGGTGACCGCTGTCTCACGAATGGATACTTTTGAGAATGAACGGAAGTGCTGTTGATATTTATATCAGGACAGAAGTAAACCTAGGACTGTCCCCAGGAAATCAGAATGAATGGTTGTTGGGGCTATAACCACAAGATCAGCCACAGCCTGTGCGACCTGGCAACGACCTCACACTCATGAACCCGTCAGCTGTGGTTGCCTGTACAAGATCAGGTCAGCTAAGATTCCAGCTGGAGGGGAAAGGGTTCCTAACTCCCCACCTCACTCTGAGGAGCCATTGGCAGCTGATGGGTGCTGGGGAAGGACAGTCATTGTCTTTGGGGTATTGGAACTGTAGTTGCCCCTGCTACAGAGGATGTCCCACATCATTTGCATATGCTTGGTACTAACTGGACTCTGTGTTTTTTCCCCCCACCCAGACTGTGTGTTATAAAACATAAATAAAAGGCTGAAAAGACGGCTCAAGGGTGAAAAACACTTGTTGCTGAAGACCCAGGCTTGGCTCCAAGCACCTTCATGGTGATTCACAACCCTTTGTAATTGTAGTTCCAGGCCATCCTACCCCACTTCTGACATCCACAGGATCCAGACATGCATATGGTGCAATACATACTTGTGGGCAAAATACTCTTATTCATAAAAATAGAGCTAGTTCCAGGACAGGCTCCAAAACCACAGAGAAATCCTGTCTCAAAAAACCAAAAAAAAAAATAATAATAAAAATAGATAACTATTAAAGATATAAGTAGCTGGGTGGTTATAGTGGTATATTATTTGTATTTTAATAAATAAATCTTGCCTGAAGACAAGAGGCAAAGCTAAAGCCACAAACGGTCAGGAAATGTTGACACACACCTTTAACCCCAGGATTTGGGAGACAGAGGCAGATGGATTTCTGAGTTCAAGGCCACCCTGGGCTACACAGGATAATGCAGAAACAAATCCAGGTGTAGGTGTCTCACACCTTTAATCCCAGCACTAGAGGGAATATAAAGTGAGAAGAGAGAGAGACTTAGTCAGTTTAGTTTGTGGTCACTCAGCCTTGGTAGAGGTTAGACTTCTCTAGGGGCTTGGCTGCTTTGCTTTTCTACTTTTTGGGTTAAACACCAATTTCTGTCTCTGGGCTTTTGTTATTTGTGCTATTGGTGGTAGTGGCTCATGTCTTTAATCCCAGCACTCAGGAGGCAGAGGCAGGTGAATTTGAGTTCAAGGCCAGCCTGGTTTACAGAGCAAGTTCCAGGACAGCTAGGGTTCCTGCACCCACATAGTCTCTTCACTACTGCTCTAACTCCAGTTTCCATGGGAGAGACAATCTTCTCCTTTACTTCTATAGGTTCTAGGCATGCACACTGTGTATATATACATGCAGGCAAAACACTTATGCACATGAAATTAAGATAAATAAACCCAAGTCTTTTTAGATAATTGAAAATTGAGCAATTTGGTTTTTAATGACAGAAGAGAGGAGAGGTGTGGGGAATGGGGGTGGGAGAAAAGGGAACCAGGGAAGTGGGGGAGAGGAAGGAAGAAGCAGTGTGATCCTGGGGACAAAAGAGAAAGAGGAAGGGTTAAGAAGTGAAGTATTGAGCGACTAGTACATACTTTCCTAGTCAAGATAAAGGAAACAGGTCAGGCAAGCTGAGGATCTAAGAAGGACAGAGAGAGAGGAAGAAACTTTTAGGCCAAACAGAACAAAGGATGGCTCAGAGACAGGGAGAAAAAAACCAACAGAGGACAGGTGGGGGAAGTAAGAGATCTAGGGGGTTAGCACACCTCCCTGAAATGCCACTTAGCCGCTCCACTCCCTACCTGTAGTAGAGCGAACTTTGACGCTTGAATCTTCTGTTATCAGACAACTGCCTGTAAAGATAATTAGTTCAAGGTCCAGAGAACATTGCTCTATGTTATAGGAGGTAGGAACTCACAGTGTCTGTTTGTTCCTGAGAGATGGTGAGGTAGGACTGACTGTTTTCTTCTCTTTACAATATTCCCCATAAGTTTTCCTCTTCTCTGCTGTTCATTTACTTAACCCCCTCTTCATTTGTCCTTTTCTAGTCTTTCAATTGAGAGGCTCTTTAGCCTCTGCTTCCTGTTTCATTTTCTCTTGCCAGTACAAGTGCCTGCCTCGGACTTCTGGGCTTTCACATATCAAGTTAGCCTTGCTGCTCCATCATGGCAAGCCTAAAGCGGGCCAGCAAACTACTGGAGGATGTGACCTGCCCCATCTGCGAAGAAATTCTACGGGAGCCTGTCACCACTGACTGTGGACACAACTTCTGCCTGCAATGCATCAATCAGGTTGGGAAAACTACAGAAAACCTCCAATGTCCGCTCTGCAAACTCCCTGTGAATAAGAACATGTTGAGGCCCAATAAGCAGAAGGCTAGTATTGCAGAGAAAATCCAGGCTATGGATCCTGCTGAGTTCCAAACAGAAGAAGAGCCAAGATGTCCGAAGCACAAAGAAAAGTTTCATTACTTTTGTGAGAAGGATAACAAGTTCCTCTGCTTGGTGTGTCGTGACTCCAAGGACCACAAAACCCATGAAGTTACCGTGATAGATGAGGCTGCCCAGAACTACAAGGTAGGCACCCGCCTCCTTCTCTGTCCCCAGCTCAGCAGAGTAGAACTCCCTGGGTACCTGGGAACTGCTGCCTTTTCCATCTGGTTGGCACCGACTGCTGCACTCTTAACTCTTGAATTGGCAGTTTGCAGCTGGGCCCAGTGAGCTCAAAGACCCAGGTTCTGGGAAATACCAATCTGTAATCAAGGCAAGAAGAATAATCAGAATAGTACTTTGGGGGCAGAGGAGATAATTCAGAGACTAAAGGCACTTGCCACCAAGTCTGAGGACTTGACTTTGACCCTCAGGATCACATAATACAAGGAGAAAATTGGGTTGATCCCTGAGAAAGAAAGGGGGGCTGCTAATAGTGACATCAGTACCCTGGGATATCTTCCCTGCCTTCCTAGAGGCAGAACCTGACTGAAGCATTCTCTCCCGACAGGTGCAGATTGAGACACAGCTCCAGATCTTGGGGCAAAAGGACAAGGAAATAATTAAAGAGAAAAAGGAAGGTGAAGGAGCAATCCAGGTGTTCAGGGTAAGACATATTCACTCCAAATACATCTGAGGAAGTTGAGCATCTCTGTTGAGGGAATGTTGAGCACTCCTTATACACCAGGCTGGAACAAAGTCCTGCTGAGAAGATGGCGAGGGCAGAGCAGAGCGTGTGGTGCCTGAGCCGTGCACCTGAGCTGTACGGACCTACCTGCGTGGGTGCTGCTCCAGTGAACCAGGAGGGTTTCTGCTCCTCCACCCACAGCAGATTTGTAAGGACTGCACACACACACAGACACACAAACACACACACAGGCACACACACACACACACACACTTGTTCACACACACAGACACCAAACACACTGGCTCACACAAGCCCCTTTTTACTAGAGAATATTATACAGTAAGAAAGACAAGAGACTATGACAACACCAAACATCTCCACCCGGTTTTGATGTTGCTTACTTTTTTAAAAGGTTTCTGCATTACTTTTTATCTATGTGTATGTGTCTGTGTGAGTGAAAGTCATGTGTGTGCAAATCTTAGCAGAAACCAGAAGAACTGGAAATACAGATATTTGTGATCTGCTCTTCATAGGTCTGGGAACTGAATTCAGGTCCTCTGGAAGAGCAGTAAGCATTCTTAACCCCTGCATCATCTCTCCAGCTCCATCCATGGGAAATTCAGTATGAAGGCAGCTAAACTGAGGAGAGCTCTCTCTCTCTCTCTCTCTCTCTCTCTCTCTCTCTCTCTCTCTCTCTCTCTCCTTTCTCTCTTTCCATCTCTCTCTCTTTCATTTATTTATGTTCTTCCCCAATGACTTTTAAGAATGTTTTATTTACTTATTTTTAGGTTTAATTTTATGTGAATGAATGCTTTGCCTCCATGTATGTATGTATACCACGTGCATGTCTGGTACCCATGGAGATCAGAAGAGGGCACTGGATCCCTGGAACTGGAGTTAGGATGGTTGTGAGCTACCATGTCTGTTCTGGGATTTGAATCTGAGTCCTTTGCAAGAGCAACAAAGTCCTTTACTGAGCCATATCTCCAGCTCCTAGACACGGTATCATATGCAGCACAAACCAGAAATTGTTATACATAAAAAGGATAGCCTTCATCATCTGACCCCTTTGTCTTTCCCCCAGTACTGGAATTACAGGGCCATAACAGCATTCCAAGGCTACGAAGTGGTGAGAATGGAATCCAGGACCACACACATGCTAAGCAAACACTCTCTCAACTGAACTACAGCCTTATCCTGGGTTTTCTATGGTGATGTTGTTTTTTTGTTTAGAGAGTGGCTCAAGTAGTCCAGGCTGGCCTTGAATGGAGGCTGCCTTGGCTTCCTGCATCTCCTGTCTGCACTCGCAGTGCTAAAATTTCTTAGTTGTGCATCTGGCTGATGTCCTTGAACGTTTAAAAACAGTCAATGAGCCTAAATCTTTGAACACAGGAAGTGCTTTGATCTTCTTGTCCCTCCCCTTTTCCCATAGGTAAGATTTAGCAATCTGTTGTAAACCGGTTTCAGAATAATCCTTACATACTCCTAAAGAGTGAATTGTGTCAGATGGTGCATGCCCTTGATTCCAGCACTTAGGAGGCAGACACAGGTTGATCTCTATGAATACAAGACTAACCTGTTGCTCTGAATGAATTCCTGACTATCCTGAACTATATAGGGAGACTTTGCCTGCAATTAGTTAATTGATTGATTGGTTGGTTGATTGATTTAAAAGTGAATGATTGGCTTAAAGGAAGCTTGGAGAATCCTCTCTCATTCCTTCTTCATCTCTGCATCCCTTCCCTTATCTCCAGCCCCAGGTACATCTAGAGAGACTAAAGATCCTTGAGGAATTTAAACATGTGCGCCAGAGACTGGAAGAGGAAGAGAGATTCCTCCTGTCAAGGCTGAGCTGGCTGGAGCAGCAGGGAGTCAAGCAGATAGAAGAGTATGTCACTGTCACAGAGGAACAGCTGACCACCCTCAGAAACCTCACAAGGTCCCTGAAAAATAGGCTACAAGCACCATCCATGGAGCTACTGGAGGTCAGTCCATTGGTCCATTGGTAACAGACTCCTCTCTCTCTCTCTCTCTCTCTCTCTCTCTCTCTCTCTCTCTCTCTCTCTCTCTCTCTCTCTTTCTGAAAGATACTTCAGAATCTGTATTATACTGTGTCCTAAGAACTCCTAATATCAGATTCCTCCATGTCCTTTATCCCCTGAAATGAAATTTTTGCGAAACCTCTGTCACTGCCTGAAAGGACATAAAAGTCAGATACTCTTCTTTCTCTGGGGATTTGCCTGAGGCTCCTATCAGGTTTTAAAGCCTGTTGCTCCCCACAAGGCTCCATTTGTATTGTCTCTGACATAATGTACCGTTCCTCTCTAATGCTGTTCCACCCCAAGGCACAGTACTCACCACGCCCTTTCTCCTAATAACCCTCATGTATGAGGTGTGGTTTCTTTATTACTTTTTATTGCCTTCCTGAACTAATCCACCAACGGCTGCCCTGCCTCACCTAACCAGCAGTTCTCAACCTGTGGGTCTCGATCCCTCTGGGGGATCTGCCCACCCCTTCACAGGGGCCACCTAAGACCATCAGAAAATATCAGACACTTACATTCCAATTCATGATAGTAGCAAATTACAATTATGATGTAGTAACGGGAATAATTTTATGGTTGGAGGTCACCACAACATGAGGAGCTGTATTAAATGTCTGCAGCATTAGGAAGGTTGAGAACCACTGACCTAATCAAAGCTCCTCTCATAACTCAGGGCACTGAGGCAGGAGGATTGTTACTAGTCCAAGGCTAACATGAACAAAGATCAAGACACTATCTCAAACATCTGGGCATGGTTTCTCACCTCTATAATTCTAGCACTCCAGAGTAAGGAGTCTTCCCCAGAACACTAGAGTTCAAGGCCAGCCTGGACACACACACACACACACACACACACACACACACACACACACACACACACACACACACGAAAGGAAAGAAGGGAGGAAAAGAAAAAGAAAGAGAGCCACAAAAAAATCTAGGGATTTTTGATCTTGTTCTTAGAGGCAGGATCTCATGCAGCCCAAGCAGCCTGGCAGTTTTAGGACAAAGGTCATGTGATCAAGGGTAACACTGAATTACTACTCTTTCCATCTTCTTTCATGTGCCACTACATCCAGCTCACAGTTTAGAATTGTAATGTAGGACACATATGTTACTTAAAAGCATCTCTCAGACTCATGCAAAGGCGCTTGCCACCGATCCCAAGACCCACATGGTGGAAGAACAGGGCCAATTCTCACACATTTTCCTCTGACCTCCTTCTGTAACTGCAGATCCAGATCTGATCACTCTGGCCTCGTAGGGTTCCTGCATTCTCATTTACATGCCCACACACAGACACACATATATACACAAATTAAAAATAATGAAAATAGGGCTGGAGAGATGGCTCACTGGTTAAGAGCACTGTCTGCCCTTTCACAGGTCCTGAGTTCAATTCCCAGCAACCATATGGCAGCTCACAACCATCTATAATGGGATCTGATGCCCACCTCTGGCATGTGGGCATATCCATAGCACTCATACATAAAAAAATATTTATAAATAAAAGCTTAAAATAATAAAATACTTTTCACATTATTCTCAAAAATTAATAAATCTTAAAAATAAAACCCAATAAAAAGAGCTATATTTCAAGATATATTTTTAGTAACTATATTAAAAAGAAAAAAGTATCAGGCATAGTGGTACACCTTTAATCCCAGCACTTGGGTGGGAGAGGTGAGTTCAAAGTCTACCTGGCTCACAAATGGAATTCCAGGCCAAGCAGGAAAAAAAATCAGATAAAAGTAATTTTAGTAAAACACTTTAACAATTTATTTAATCCAATATTCCAAATGTAATTATTTCAACCTCTTTAGACATATTTGTGAGCTATTCCATATTTGTAAGAGCTGTTTTTTTTTTTTTTAGTTCTGAGTCTTTAAACTCTTGTTTATTTTGCACATCTCAGTTTAGATGCTAAATCATCAATTGCTTAGGTAAAATGTAGTTAATCCTAGTAAATCGATAAAGTTGTACTTACAATGCTTCAATTTTTAAATTTAGATTTAAAATAGTAAAAACTAATTGGTGGGGAGGACTGAGGTGTTAGTGCATTCCTGTCCTCTCAGCGCTCACAGTCAGACACAGAAGATTCGGTAGTTCAGGACTGTTCTTGGCTACACAGAGAATTCGAGCCCAGCCTGAGATACATTAAACTGTCTCAGATACAAACAAACAAACAAACCAAGAGGGAGGAATAATAGGACACCCACGTGCCAGGACTAACACACCTGGTTTCTGTTTTGTTTTTGTTTTTTCTTTAAAGAACCATGGATAGCCACTCCACCTTTGTCCTAACACTGCCAAGTTGAGCTCCCTGGTTCTGTATCAGAGACAACACCCGTCTCCCAAATGTCACTCTTTCTTCTCCCCTCACTCTGCGTCTCCTGAGGTTTAAACACCATCCCAACTATACCAGGAGTTTTAGGGGTAGCAGTTCAGAATGGATTGGGGGGAAAAAGAAAAGAAGCAGAGACAGACAGCCAGACAGCCAGAGGCAGCAGAGACAGAAAGACAGAGAGGAAAAGAAGTTGGAAAACTGGGGTGTTCTCACTCTGCCTCCTGCTGAGTCTGAACCCCTTCTTGGTGCCTGTGACTAGGTAAGCTCTGACATTGTTCTCTTTCTCTTTCAGGACATCAAAGACACCTTGAGCAGGTATGATGGGCATCCCAAGTGCACTGTGCTTTCTGTTTCACTCACACATACAACATTCAACATATATCCGAACATGTTCACATTCTCCAATAACTCGGCTATAAACTCGTTAGGCTGCAGGTATAAAAGACCAAGCTGGCCACAGTAGCATGTGGTCTGCTGGGCACAGCTCTTTTCATCAACACCCAGCGTTAGAGCAGCCTTTTAATCCCCAGCTGCACTCCTCTCTCATATTCCTCTTGATCAAGGGGGTGAACCCTGGTTTTCCCATTCAACATCCCTACGCCCCATCCCTTCTCTCTTCTCTATCCATCTCCCATCTTCATTTCCATATTTTCATGGGTCTGATCTGTAGTAGGAAGCTGCTTGTTTGTTTTCCTACCCGCCTAGACTTCAGAAATAATCACACAGAAACTATATTATTTAAATCACTGCTTGGCCAATCACTGTATTACTATCTAGCTCTTACATCTAGTATTAACCCATTTCCAGTATTTTATATTTTGCCATGACACTTGTGGCCTACCGGCAAGTGTTCAGCATGTCTGTCTCTGGCATCGGCTCCATGGTTTCTTTTTGACTCTGTCCCCTTACTCCCAGCTTTCAGGTTAGTTTCTCCTGCCTAGCTCTGCCCTGCTTTATCAAAGGCCAAGGCAAGTTCGTTCTTCACCAATGGTATTCACAGCATACAAACAGGGATCCCACATCCCCTCCCGTTTTCTGTTTAAATAAAAAGGAAGATTTTAACTTTAATATAGTTAAATTACATGTAACAAAACAGGCATCAAGCAAGAATTATAGTTACAATATTTATAGTTACTTTGTCTTTTATCATAACTAAAGAAAACTATATCTATAACTATCTATTCTTCAACTCCATCAAAGACTCTAGGATATAATATTACCTAAGTAAGCAGGAAGTGCATTGTAAGCAACTCCCAAAACTCTAGAATTGACCGATATATCTCACTGTCTGGACAGTCACCCAGAGTTCTTCTGTACCCATGGGACATCCATCTTCTGCCTACAGATCCATATTACCCAGCAGACTCTTTCATGAATCAGGAACCCCAAAGGATAGTCTCACTTTTACGCAAGTTCAGCAGTAATTTCTCTGTGGACCCTGCATGTCTAGTTCATACAGCATAGCATCAAGCAGTCCAGGAAAGAGCAGTTTTTGCCCAAGTGGTTAACCAATGCCATAAGGAACCTCTTCAGTGCCCATCTTCCTCTTGACATAATTGGTGTTTCCAAGAGCAGACGTGTCTCATTGTCATGAAAAATCTAGATTTTAAAACACTTTAAATGCCATATTCTGATGGTCTCTGAAAGATTTGAAGAATAGCTATCTAACTGAAATATCTCTCTATATATTTAGATAACTACAAGCTTGAATGTTATAGATGATTATATATTAACCTATGTTTCTTTATTATACATTACATTTATAAATGAGCCACATAAACACAATACCTTAATCAAGAACAGAAATAATACATATATAACAAAATTGACCTTAAATTTATATCAATAAACCAAGATCCATACCAATGCAAATCTCTATATCATATCCCCTCTTAAATGTAAAGAAACATTTATTAATAATATTTGGAAATTTTGGCATAGCTCTTTCCAAACTACTTCCTGCATTTTGTTGGGCAAAGTATTTGTTGGGGTTTTATGGAAACCTTTCAGGTGGTCCATCAAACCACATTAATCTGGAAACAATCTACAAGTTCTCATCCTCTATGGAAACAAAAGAAGAACCTCTTTTCCAAAGCAACAAATCCTTAGACCCAAGTTCTGAAGTCAACATACCTTTATGTTGGCTTTACTTAGCAGTCCATATAATAAAATGTGCCTCTGTACTTAGCTCCTTCACAGTCAAAAAATTCAAATCACAATAATATACATAATCCAGACTCTATGTGTAGATTCCATTTTTATGTGGCTTATTTTCTTACTCTAGTACTTTTTAATATTTATTTTATTATCTTTACTTCTTTAATCTGTGACAGTCTGTACTCTTTCTCTTTAAAGACTTTATTTTATTGCTTTTTATAAACCATTTACTTCCTTTTATAGCTCTCTATGCTGTTTTTCTTCTCTCCCCACACTGACATACATTTTTAAAACATACTGTGTCTCATTTAGAGGTCTTTTATGTCTGAATCTGTCCTTATTGTGTATCTGTAATTCTTTTCTGAACAAGATGACTTTTTAAAATGCTAAGCCCTTCTTAAAAACTTAAGCAGCAGCATTGTTAGGACACACAGGACCTTGCCTGCTTGCTCTGCCCAGTCGAACATGGTGGAAGTCCTTCAGTGCCTCTGAGCCTGCTGGGTGGAGCCACACTCACCACCTCAACTCTGATAACCAGTTGGCCCATGCTGCCACCAAGTAACTTGCAGCTCACTGCCCACAAACCCCATTTAAATGCTTGGCCTCCTGAAAGAGCCAGAGTTCATGCTGGCAGCATGGCCCATACTGCATGGCTTTTTTTTTATGGTACCACTAAATCTGCAAGACCTCTCTTGAAGGAGCTGCAGCATGCCATTAGGAAAATGTTGGCTACCAAGAAGCCATGCTTAACTCTGTTCTTTTGTGTCTAAAATGACTTTATAAGCTTTCTCAGGTTTTACTTGGATTAAACTGGCACTTGCTGGAGTGCTATCAGTTGTATGGAGGCAGCTTGTTTGTTCCCAACTGCTCAGATTCCCAAAATAATCACACAGAAGAGCAGTCTTTCTTTCCCAGCTGCGCTCCCCTCCCATATCCCTCTTAGTCAAGAGAGTGAACCCTGGGTTTCCTACTCTACCTCCCTACTCCCTGTCCCTTCTCTCTTCTCTGATCCATCTCCCATCTTCTTTTCCATATTTTCTTGTGTCTGATCTCATAGCCCTGCATTCCTGTCCTGGCTCCACTGATGTGGGACAATGGTCTTATAGCCTGCAAAGTTTTGTCAGTTGTACTAGTTTAATAAACTGCTAATTAGCCAGTAGCCAGACAGGAAATATAGGCAGGGTGACCAGGCAGGAAGTAGAGGCGGGGAAACCAGAACAGGAGAATTCTGGGAAGAGGAAAGGTCCACTCTGTAGTCGTCACTCAGACATAGAGGAAGCAAGATGAGAATACCTCGATGAAAAAAGGTACCAAGCCATGTGGCTAATACAGACAAGAATTATTGGTTAATGTAATTTATAGAAGTTAATAAGAAGCCTGAGCGAATAGGCCAACCCGTTAAAGATTTAATGCAGACCTTTGTGTGTTTCTTTGGGACTGAAAGGCTACAGAACCAGGAGGGACAGAAACTTCTGTCAACACACCCTGACAAACAGCTCCCTGGCTCTAGACTGTATTTATCACTCTTCCTCCATCCCAGAAACCAGCTCCCAGATCCTTTCTGCCCACACTCTATCCCCAAACTTACAACTCAGATCAACATATCTTCACAGGAGTAGAGAATTTCAGTTTTCCAACCCAATACCAGTTCCTACGAACCTGGAGGAAAAAATCAGTGAAGCAAAAGCAAGACATGAGTCCATCATAGAAAGCCTTAAGAAATTAACAGGTAAGATGTGACTAACACTCCCTGTGCTTACCTGCCTAAGGATTCTTTCCATCACCCCAGATACCATCTGATGTCTCTGGTATAGCCCCAAAGCCTTTCTGAACCCAGGTGAATGAGTCAAAGAACCATTATGCAGAAATTCCTCATGCTGCCTTGTATCAGGTTTAGTGCTGAGGATGGAACTTCGGGCTTGCTTGACAAGCACTCTGCAATCTGAGCTACATCCTCAGAGTCAAAACACCTCTGAGCTCAAAAAATTTCCATGTTTACTAGATGGTGAAAATGGGACTAGAAGTATGTTCCCAATTTGGTTGTGGCTTATCAAATGTACCCCTGGGCACCAAAACACAGTATTAACACATAGTGGAAGTAAAGAATACACATTGACTTTGAAAGACTTAATATTGAAATAGAGCATAAAATATAGCAATGAAAACAAAAGCAAACAGAAATATTGTCCAGGGTAGTCTCTTATGGAAGACCTCAGTGATCTTCTGAGTAGCTGGGTCTCCAGCACCCAGCACTGAGCCCAGGTAGCACTCAACCTTTATTGGACATGCTGAAATGGCAGTATATTTTAACATTCTGAGCTAAACAAAACATATTATTTAATTCATTGTATTCATTTCTTTTTTAAATGTTTTATTTACTTTATGTGTATGGGTGTTGTGTGCATGTATTGTGTCTATGCCTGGTGTCTATGGAGGTCAGAAGAGGGTGCCAGATGCCCTGGGACTGGAGTTTCAGTGGATGCTGAGAACTGAACTGGGTCCCTGGTGCTTTTAGCCACTGAGGCCTCTTTCCCTTTTCCTTTGCTTTTGAGACACTGGAACTCACTATGTCCTGTGGACTAAAAGTTGTCATCCTCCTGTGTCAGCTTCCTGAGTGTCAGCATGCCCTGGTCTTTTAGAGTTTCAAAATAGCATCTAGAAAAGCCCAAATTCAGTGGCTTATGCTTGTGGCTCCAATACTTCTGTTCTGGACTGGGCTGTACTGGAGAGCCAGTTCTGGGAGACCCTAGAGCAGCTCTCCCTGTTTGCTGTCTTCTTGGTCCACTGAGACTATGTGAGAAATCCCAGTACCCCCTCTTCCTACATCAGTAATCAGTGCCTTAATGTGTGGTCCCCGTTGCTTGCTTAACCTCTGTGGATTCTCCATCTCCTTCACTCTCTCCTCACAGACAACCTGAACACTGAAGGGAAGAAAGATAAAAGCACATTCCTGAAAAGCCTGAATAAGAATGACATGGAGAACTGTAAGTGTGTGCATACACTGCTGTTTGGGGAAAGTGAAGAATACAAAATCTCTCTTCAATGGGAGATTAAGGGTGGAAGGTCCAGTGTGTGTGTGAACACCAATGGAGAAAAAGTTTATAGAATTGTTTTATTATTTTACATTTAGATAATCATAGTGACATCCCCACTAATTAAAAAACTTTAAAAAATGAATGGCAATTTATACATTTATTTCTTCATTTCACAAGGCTCAGTTGGAGGCAGTTCAGTCTGTAGCTGGAGCTGACCTAACAGGTCTAGTTAGCCCAGCAATGCCAAGTAGTTGAGATCCACTGGGACAATGCCTGTAATGATGTCATCTGATTGGTCCAGCTTTGAGGGTAGTTATGATAAAAGCCAAGATCACCCCCAATATGACTTTTAATTTATAACCACTTGTTATTAACGTAAATTTGTTTTCTTTCTCAAATCTTAGGGTGCCAGTTACAGAAGAATAACTCAGATTTGTCCACCTCAGGTAGGATTCCTTCTAGGCACACAAGTCTTCCTTTAGAGAAGCAAGGGTCCTCTAGGTGTACAGGTCAAAGTTCTGTTCCTTCACAGCTCTGATACAGCAGAACCCTAGCCCCCAACAGGAAACCCCTAGTGTGCAGGTGCACCCTGCTGCTTGGTCTATGCCCCTCCTACTGTCTGCAGCTCAGCAGGACCTAATGCTCAACCCTATTCCATCCCCTTCCACTTTGAGGCCTCCTTTCTGAGGCAGCATCCTCTTGAGCTCTGCTCTGGAGCAAAACTGGGCCCCTTTCCCTGTGTTCCTAGAGGAGGAGTTGGCTGTGAGCTCTGTGCACACTGACAGCCTCAGAGTTGTGGGCTGCGCACCCCTGGATGTTGCTCCTTCCTTCACACTCCCCCACCTTCTTTGGGTTTTGTTTTTAAAATTTTTCTTTCCTTGGTTATTGTTATGTGTGCATACTTATGCACAATAAGATGAGAGGACTAGTTTGTGAAGACCGTTCTCTTCTTATGTGAGCTTTTTATGTGAGTTTTGGGTGTAGGCAGCAAGCATCTGTATCTGTACCTGCCAAGCCATCTTACCTATTTTTTATTAGTTCTTTTTTCTCTTTCTCTGGCTGGTGTATGTGAGTGTGAACACACACGTGTGTGTGTGCATGTGTGTGTGGTGTGTATGTGTGCACATGTGTGTGGTGTGTGTATGTATGGTGTGTGTGGTGTGTATGTATGTGTAGTGTGTGTCTGTGTGTGTTTGTGTGTGTGAGTGTGTACTCATGGAGGCTAGACTTACGCATCTTCTTTCACACTCTTCCTTAGTTTCATGGACAAGATCTCTCACTGAACTTTAAGCTCACTAGATAGCTTGGGCTGTCTTGCTACTGAGGCCCATGCAGCCATCCTTGCTACTCAGCACTGGGGTAACAAGTGTGCCTGGGCCACAACCAGATTTTATCCTTAGATGCTGGGGATCACGACTCATGTCCTCATGCCTGCACAGCCAAGGCACCTCCCTCAGTCCTTTGTTTTTTTGTTTGCTTTTGAGACAGAATCACATATAGCCCAGACTACCTTTGAACTCATGGTAGTTCTCCTGTCTCAGCTTCCCAAGTGCTGGAATTAGAGGTGTATGCACCACGATGCCTGGCAATGAGCACCTCCAATAAAACAGAAGACAAGTCCCCGTGGTGGTCATTCTCACCAGTGCTGCTCTTCTCCAATTGCTTTGACTCTGATGCCCCCGGTAGACCTTAGAAGTTCCTACCACTGTCTTCATTTATGGTCATCATCCCCATCCCCCTGCATCCAGTAATATAACTTAGCCAGGTCTGGGAATCAGAAAGGGGTAAGATCTGCTGGGATCACCTCCCTAGCCTACCCCAGTGACCCTGACCAGTTGTTCTAATGCACACTTCCACATCCGCCATCTCCCCAACCCCACACACAGCAGAGGAGAACTCGCATTGCAGCAAAGGCTGAAATTCAACACCAAATGAGGGGCGAAAATGTTCCCACTTTCTAAACCTTAGCAGAGCCGGGACCACTGGTGCTCTAGCCTTTGAATAGGACAAAGACTCTGTAGCTTTGATAAACTGCCATTCAATGTCTGAGCCATAATACGAGAGTGGGGGCATATCACGGGTCTCTGAATATCCACTTCTTCAGTCCTCCTGTGTTTGAGGGATTCCATTCTATCATGTGCACTCACGCATGCACACACATGCCTTTGTGTGGGAGTCAAAGGATGATTGGGGAAGTCAGTCTCCCACCATGTGGGTTTCTGGATTGAAATCAGGTGTCGGGCTTGGGACTCATGCCTTATCAGCTGACTCACCTCCTGGCTCCAGGAACTCAGTTTCAGAAAGTCAGAGTAGTGGTGACCCCAACTTTAGAAAATCAGGCTGAACTTTGACCTCTCATAGTAGCCCCAATTGTTTGCCATATGAACCAGGAAATATGGAAATGGGAAGACATATCTACATTGTTAGAAGATCTAAATTGTACAGGGTGTTATGACCTTGGTTCAAGACTTTTTTTCTGAAATGATTCTACTACCACGTGGACTAGGGGACCTTCCCTCTGCACCCACAGAACAGAAGCTCATAAAATCAGGGGCTAAATTTGAGGCCTGGGGATGGAGAGTGGGGAGAGGTTCTGGAGAGGGGGTGTAGGGAGCATGGGCATGGTTTCCCACATCTATAATTCCAGCACTAGGGAGGTGCATTTTGAAAGATGAGAAGTTCAAGATCATCCTTAGCTAGACAAAAATTTTCAGCCCTGCTTGGATTATATGTGACCCCCCTCCTCAGAAAACCAAAAGAAACAGGTAGGAGTCTTTTCTGAGGACAGGAACTGGAATTTGAAGGAGAATTTCTCCATCTAGCTACATCACGAGAAGCTCAAGAGCAGGGTGCTGGAGGACTTGCCCTGCAACTGTCCCTGTTTACTCTTTTTTCTCTTTCCACAGAACCTACGACCCTGGACATGGCCTCAGCTGACCCAAACCTCACCTTTTCTCAGGATCTAAAGAAAGCAAGCTTGTATGTCATCGACGGCAATAGGCAGGCAAAACCTTTACAATTCGAAGAATTCCACTGTGTGAGGGGCTCCCCAGGCCTCTCCTCAGGCCATGGGGTGTGGGAGGTGGAAATTCAGGGACCCCCAAATCAGGATGGCATAGTGGGTGTGGTTGCTGAGTTGTCTCAGGGGTTGCAGATTCTGAACTCTGAGCCATGCTGCTTGTGGGCATTGTGGATATCGTCCTCTGGATGTCAGCCAATCACCAACTGCAGTATTCGGGAGAATCTCCCATTCTCTTATAGGAAAGTGGGCATCTACGTAGATTATGAGCATGGAGATATAGTCTTCTATGATGCCATCACTAACAAACACAACTACACCTTCCAAACTTCCTTTGACAGACCGGTCTTCTTATTTTGGGCTCAAAACTGCCTGCAGCTCTATCACCGTAAGCCCCTAGGACTGTACCACTGTGGGTCCCTCAGTCTCTTCCCCACCCATCCCTCATGATTGAATGAGACGCAAGTGGAAGGAATGAAGTTTGGCCCTACTCAGGCACACTACACACCCTACATACCCTATATATACTACACAAACTACACACTCTATACACCCTTCACACACACTACACACTGCTCATACCATACAAACCCCACATACCCTACACACCCCACACACCCTACATACCCTAGACACCCTCCACGCACTACACATCCCACATACTACACACCCTACACGCTACATACATTTCATACTCCCCCCACACTACACACACTATACACCCCACACACTTTAACACCCTACACATACTTCTTTCCGTAAATAAAAAAGACAGTGGAATCTCCAAATACTAACCACAAGGCTTTTCATTGCTGAACTTCATAAAAGGACATGATTAGAAATGGCCAAACTTCAGCAACAGCCCATTGGGAAATATCTGGCCACTCCCTGCTTGAGATGCAAGTCCAAGACACTGCCCAGCACCCTGCCTGCCCCTTTCTCTACTTCACTACCTGCAGTTCCTATGACTCTGAACTTGAGCACCTGGCTCTTGCCCTTTCCTGAAGTCTGAGAACCAGAGGCTACATGCAGAATCAGCCAGGCCTGTGCCAGTTTGTAGACAGGACAGTCTTCAATCAGGGCTAAAACCTTTTGACAATTCAAAGCAACTTTGTCACTCTCAACAACTCTGCCTTCAAATTAAAAACAAAATTGTAAACCAACCTTCATGTTGACTTAAATTTCTAATTTTGTGTGAGGCCACATCCATAGCAATCTTTAGGTTCCATTGACCCTCCAGACTCAGGCAGGTTACTACTGAATAGATTGATAGTCGGGGGCGGGGGTGGAACCACACAAAGATCATACTACATTTCTTCCTTATGGAATCCAGGATAGATCTTAGCTCATAGACTTGGTACAAGTGTCTTATGGATGAGTCATCTCACTGTCTCCATTTCCCATTCTAGAAAGAAGACTGTACATCGACATGTCTGCTAGTTTATTCTCCCTAGGGTTCATGTAGCCCACCCTGGCCTTGAACACTTTATTTTGTGAGAACTGAGCAGGACAGAATACTTAGTCAACAAATGGTGCCCACATGGACAACTGCATCCACATAAAGCCTGAGAGGGCTTGGGAAGTTATTCTAGACAAAAATGAATAGAGTTAAGCACAGCTTATTGATAGCAGCATTTTATCAGGTGGGCTCTGTTTGCTAGAGGCAAATGCATCTCATTTAAGAGAGGCTTCCTGACTCAGCTTTAGATGTAAAACTTTGCAGCTCTTTTAAGAGGCCCTGCCACAAAACACTTAAATGGTGTGGATGAAAAGCTGACCGCATGCTTTTTGGTTTTCAGCATTAGCACGAAAAAAAAAAAGCCGTGCCATTTTAAAATGCCAGCATTCTGGGCCATCCTGCCAACACAAACTCTGACTCTTTGAGGCAGGAGGTCTGGCTACAGAGCATTTTAGTGTGGTAGGTGAGCAGAATGCTGCAGCTTTCTTGCTGGCAGGGACTTTGAAATGCCATAGAGTTGTGGCAATAAGGCTACAACCGGTACCTCTGCCATGAGGCTAGAAACTTAGAAAACTAAGAAATGGGCTGGATCCAGCCACCAAAGCCATGGTTTTAACCTTAACCATATCACTTAGCAAATTAAAGACTCATGTGGTCAGAAAAAGAGAAATATATAGTAAAGAGAGAGTCAAAGATGAAGAAAACCTCTAAATGGTTTACAGTGTGTTAAAAATATATGCAGGCTAAAGGTTAAAGTTCTTAAAATAAAAAAGAAAGAGAATAGTTGTGCGTGGTGACACACCTTTAATCCCAACACTTGGGAGATAGAGGCAGACAGACCTCTGTGAGTTCAAGGTGTGGCACACAACTTTAATCCCAGCACTTGGGAGGCAGAGGCAGGCATTTCTCTGTGGGTTCAAGGACAGCCTGGTCTACAGAGTGAATTTTAGGATAGCAAAACATACACAGAGAAACCATGTCTCAAAAAGCCAAAAATTAAAAATTAAAGAAATAGAGGTTAAAATAGCCACATAAAGATGAAAAATACAGTTTGGATTTTGTATGTTATTATGTTCTCTTTGAATTGCTTGAATGCTTCAAGACCCATTAATACCACTTTTGAGTATATATCCAAATGATGCTCAATTGTGCCACAAGAACATGTGCTCAACTATGTTTATCGGAGCATTGTTTATCATACCCAGAACCTGGAAACAACTTAAATGCCCCTCGACTGAAGAATGGATAAGGAAAATGTGGTACATTTACTCAATGGAGTACTACACAGTCGAAAAAATAACATCTTAAACCTTGCAGGCAACTGGATGAAGCTAGAAAACATCATTTTGAGTGAGGTAACCCAGATACAGAAAAACAATTATTACATGTACTCACTCATAAGTGTTTTTTAAACATAAAGCAAAGAAAAGCAGCCCACAAATCACAATTCCAGAGCCTAGACAACAATGAGGATCCTAAGAGAGATATACAAAGATCTAATCTACATGGGAAGTGTAACGGCGTAAATGAATGCAGACAGATTGTAAAAATACATATTATAGCTTTAATGGAGAAATAGACTTACAGAACCACCGTTCCCGTGGAGACCAGGAAAGCAGAAGCAGCAGCTGGAAGCACTCTCGCCAAATTTATAGGCAAACATTAGCCCGAGGAGAACACGCCCCCTTAGGGGCGGGACTTATCCCTACATCTCCCCTTTTGTCTAAATAAGACAGAACTAAACCAAATACAACTATATACAATAATAACAAATAATAAATATAACAAACAATATTGAGAACAAAAGTTTTGCTAAACATTCTATCTCAAGGAGTCTAAATAAGGTAGAGAGTAATTACAATTATATAATCTTCGACTCTGTCAAAGATCTGAGAAGGGAATAAATATTACAAGATCTCTTGAGAAAATTGGAAGCATGGGGACCTTGGGAGAGGGTTGAAGGGAAGGGGAAAGGCAGGGAGAGAAGCAGAGGAAAATGTATAGCTCAATAAAAATTAATAAAAAAAAGAATTTCTGTATTTTCTGGGTGGTCGAGATGGGGAAAAGGACAGAGAGAAAGAAAAAGAAAAGAAATATCTTGATTGAGGGAGCCATTATGGGGCTAGCAAGAAACCTAGCACTAGAGAAATTCCCAGGAATCCCCAAGGATGATCTCCACTAAGCAATAGTGGAGAGGGTGCCTGACCTGGCCTAGCCCTGTAGTCAGCTTCATCACTGTCTTAATGTCACCATAGAACCTTTATCCAGCAACAGATGGAAGCAGATACAGTGAACCACAGTGGAGCACTGGGCTGAGCTCTCAAAGTCTAGTCAAAGAGAGAAGAGTGAGAATACGAGCAAAGAGGTCAAGACCATGATGGGGATACCCACTGAAACAGCTTACCTGAGCTAATGGAAGCTTTCCAATCTGGTCTGACAGTGAGGGAACCAGCATAGGACCAAACTAGGCTCTCTGAATGTGGGTGAGAGTTGTATGACTGGGGCAGACTGTGGGGTCACTGGCAGTGGCATAAGAATTTAGCCCTACTGCTTGTTCTGGCTTTTTGGAATTCATTCTCTCTGGAGGGATACCTTGCTCAGCCTAGATATTATGGCAGGGCCATGGTTCTGCCTCAAAGCAATGTACTAGACTTTGTTGACTCCTGGTGGGAAGATTTAATCTCTCTGGTGAGTGTAAGGGGGATGTGTGGAGGGAAGGTGGAGGAAGAAAAAGAAAGGGAGGTAGTGGGAAAAGGATTTGGCATGTAAAATGAAAAAAGACTGTTTTAAAAAATAAAATAAAACAACAACAACGAAAAGAATTTCAGTTTCTTAATTCCTTTTCTGATACAGAAACTGTGTGGCTAGGGGATTTGATTCTCCTAAGGACCACATCACACTCCTCCTGCTGCAGTGAAGTGAAATTCCAAGGCAGACCCAGGTTCAGAATTCACTCTCATTCTTGTAGTTAACCCACACAGGGCCATAAAGCCCACTGTGTCCTAGCCCCATTTGATTCCTGTTCTGCTCTCTTTAACAGTTTCATATATGTACAATCTTAATGTCATCTCATCAATTCAAGTTCAGTGTGCCTTCTAAATTGTTCAAGCCTGAATTACTGGAACTGCCCAATGGAGTGGCTCCTTCAGTTAAATGTTTTAGCAGACTGTAGGTTTCTATGTGGACAGTAGGTGGTGCTGCCTCCCAGGATAGGACATGATAAAGGATAAGAAGCTGCTGCCA
The DNA here is from genome assembly GCF_037038515.1 of Microtus pennsylvanicus. Taxonomy (NCBI): domain Eukaryota; kingdom Metazoa; phylum Chordata; class Mammalia; order Rodentia; family Cricetidae; genus Microtus; species Microtus pennsylvanicus. The sequence goes on along the minus strand of NC_134585.1, from coordinate 742,385 downwards.
CTGCCCTGTTCTCATTCATATTCTCTCTCTCTCTCTCTCTCTCTCTCTCTCTCTCTCTCTCTCTCTCTCTCTCTCTTTCTTTATTCACTTATTGTTGTAAATATATGTATGTCCACTTTGTGCTTACTGCCCACAGAGGTCAGAGAGGGTATCAGATTCTCTATAACTTGGGTTCCAGGAAATTTTTTGTCATGTGGATGCTAGGAACAAAACCTGGGTGATGCCTTAAAACAATCCCACAGCAGTTCAGAATTAGGATAATAAAAGGATTGTTTATTTAAGGGGAAAACTTACAGATCACCATCCTAAGCAACAGTCCTCTGAGCTCAAACAGGGACAGAGTCTAGCAGCCGGAACAGGAGCCATAAGCAAGAAAGCAGGCCCATGTTTCCGGCTGCTTTTTAAAGTATAAGAGACCATGCCCCAGTGTCTGGTATCTTAAAGGCTATTGGCTGAAGGAGTGGAAGGAGCTCCTGCAGCACCTCCTCCTTTAGTTTAAATAAGAGAGTTTCAAACCCAATACAAATCTATATACACTAGGAGTACATATCAAGTATAATTAGAATTACCTCCAAATAAACAATATTAAGCAAGTAACATATGCTAAATGTTTTAATAAACATTTTATCCTATGGAGTCTAAGTTTTGTATAGGAAATGTCTTGGCTAGATCATAAGAGTACAGTAACTACAAGCATCTAATCTTCAACCACATCGAAGGCCTGAGAAGGGAGCTAATATTCTTTTTTAAAAAAATATTTATTATGTATACAGTATTCTATCTGTGTGTATGGCTGCAGGCCAGAAAAGGGCACCAGACATCATTACAGATGTTTGCGAGCCACCATGTGGTTACTGGGAATTAAACTCAGGATTTGGAGGAGCAGGCAATGCTCTTAACCCCTGAGCCATCTCTCCAGCCCTGGGAGCTAACATTCTTGAGCGGTCAGGAAGTACAATGAAGTAGCTTCCAAAGTGAGCAATATATGACAGAGACAATTAGCTACCTGAGCAATCACCTAAAGTCTCATTTTGCAATATTGAAACAACCAACCCTGGCTAAGGCCTAGTATACCTGACAGACCATTTTCAGGGGCAGAAGATTTTTCAAACCGGTTTTACCCTGTCTTCAAGATTTGACAGTCCTGCTTATCCATTTCCAGATACTATGTAACTTGTCAGTGGTTGAGGCATTGTCAGTTCCTTGCCCATAGGCCAGCTTTGCCAAGAAGAAAACAAGCTCCAAGTGCGGTACCTCCGGTGCTCAACACTCTTTTGGGAATAGATTGGTACTGTCAGAAGCAATCATGTCTCATGTCAACAGAACCCTAAATTATTTAAATGCCATGTTCCACAGATCTTTGAAGTGGTTGAAGAATACCTATCTAGTCAGAATACAATCTTTATATATGTAAAGAACCTAGTTGATCTGACTGTATGTACAACAAACATGAACAAATATTGACCTATAATAATATTAAATAATCTGTAAACAAATGTGTAACAAATGAAGACAATGACCTCAAAATGTAAACAATGTATCTTGATAAGAGGTAGGAGTAATATAAATTGTGATATGAAAATATACCCTAAAAGTTGTATCAATATACAAAACATCCTAAACCAAGGTAGAAACATGCATATCTACAATCTGACAAAATAACTTTGTATATATGTACAAATAATGTAAACAAAAGTAACAAATATAATTTGAACTTGTATCAATAGACAAAAACTACACCAATGTAAATTATCCATAAATAATAGCTCCCAAGTATTCCCTCTATTAACTACTATTACTATCCCCCCTTTTTTGAACAAACATAGTTTTCACCCCAACCCTTCATCTAGTACAAGTGATAATCAACAAATCCTAAACATTATTCCCAACCCTATGGACATAATTATTTGTAATAGGGGCCATCATCTTTTAGAATTGCTTCCCACTATCATGGGGGTGATGTTCTCTTAATGGGAACCTGCAAAAATTAAGTTGTGGTTTAATTCCAAAATTACTGTCTAGTATAGTTGCAAGCAATTTCTGAGCAGTCAATAGTTTTTTTTTTCTTCAAAGTTCTCATTTGGAGTTCTGGCCAGAATAAGAGAAGGTGCACCATTAAAGCAGCTAGTATCCAAAATGGTCTTATAGTAGCACTGTCTACATAATGATGTCATCTCAACTGGGTAGAGTGGTTGCTGTGAGGTCCCATCTTCTTCCTGGAAACTTCAAAGATTACTGCAGGAAAAGGGTGTGTAGGAAAATCTATTGTTCATCAGGGAAAACTTAAACATCATTCATATAAACATATACACAAGGAAGAATATGATATAGACAGAATAGGCATGGAGAAAGTAAAATTTTTTCCTATAGTCTTCCTTCTGACCCATACCAGATGGCTCCTGATATGAGATAGAAACTCTGAATGTTCCTTTTAACAACAAGCTTGGATTTAGAGAAGTACAGAGCCATTGTCCAACTCTAAATCCATATATATATATATATATATATATATATATATATGTATGTATATGTATATACACACATATATATGAGTGTATGTGCATGTGTGTATAAATGTTAGTATAAACAATACCTGGATTCATAAACTAAATTATGTTTTCTAGATGCAACCACCCAGGCCCAGAATCAGGGCTCTGAACTGGCCCACCCTAGCATCTACCCCATCTATGATCTGCTGGCTAGATAAAGCTGCAGGATCTTCACAACACAGGGCAGCAGCAGGATATTCCAGAGGAGTCCCGGCATCAACAGTGCAGCAGAAACCAGAGGCCTCGAACCAGACCAGTGACTCTTTGCAATGAACATTTGCAAGTAAAGATGTGGGCTAAAGGTTAAACTGTGGGACTCGCTGAGCCACACTACAGTTCCCACAACGAGATTTTCCCTTTTCTTTCTTTTACTTTCTTATTAAATTGTATTTCATTTTATTTTAGTGGGGGAGGTTACAAAGGGTGATACATAAGGATACGTAAGGATGGGGAGAGGAATGGGATTGAGATGCATGGTGTGAAACCACGAAAATGTGCTAGGGTGGGCCAGTTCAGAGCCCTGATTCTGGGCCTGGGTGGTTGCAGGGTGGGCCAGCCTGCCCGTTCTCCCTGACACTTACCATAGAGGTGAACCTTCCAGCATTGATCTGGCTAGTTCATGATGCAGCAAGGGGAAACGTGTGCTGCTGGTTCTCCTGCTTTCACACCCTCGGGGCCGGCTCAGCCACACTTCAGCCACCAGGGCCAGCTCTGTTGTGTTGCCCAGGCAAGGCCACACTTGTGAGTGCTGCAGCTGGTGAGAGGTGGGGCCGGCTCTCCCACCTGCCACTGAGCAGGCGCAGGGCCTGCTCTCTTGAGTATTACATCTGGAGAAGGGGCAGGGCCAGCTTGCCCATGCCCCGAGAACAGGGTCAGCTCTATTGTGCTGCCCAGGTGAAGTGTAGGATCCTCTCTCCCGAGTGCTGCTGCTCGTGAGGAACAAGAGCAGTTCTCCCTAGTGTTGTAGCCAGAGAGGGGGGAGGGTGATAATTCTGTGCATCCCTACCCACTCAGCCTTCGGTGGTAACAGGAGCCATGGACATCAACGCAGACCACAGCAGCAGCAGACATGGGTCTGGCAGCAGCCCTGACCCAGTAATCACCAAAGCCCAAGGTGGCAAGCAAGCCACCTACCTAGGCCTCTCCTCACTGCCTTCACCTAGTCAGACCCGCCTCTCTCCACAGGACGTGACCATTCTGTCTCCTTCACCTCGTCAGACCCGCCTCTCTCCACAGGACGTGACCATTCTGTCTCCTTCACCTCGTCAGACCCGCCTCTCTCCACAGGACATGACCATTCTGTCTCCTTCACCTCGTCAGACCCGCCTCTCTCCACAGGACGTGACCATTCTGTCCCTGCCACTCTCTTAGCCCACCCTTTATTTCTCACTGTAACAGTGCTGGGCAGGCCATGGTTTCTCCTTGCGTGTGTCTTCTCCTGCAGTCATTATTTCTTAACAAAACTTGCCTGAAAATTAAATTCTGGGAGCTAGAGATGGATCAGTGGTTTAGAGCAATTACTATTAGAGATATAAGTAGCTGGGTGGTTATAGTGGTATATTATTTGTACTTTAATAAATAAAACTTGCCTGAAGACAAGAGGCAAAGCTAAAGCCACAAACGATCAGGAAATGGTGACACACACCTTTAACCCCAGGATTTGAGAGACAGAGGCAGATGGATTTCTGTGAGTTCAAGGCCACCCAGGGCTACACAGGATAATGCAGAAACAAATCCAGGTGTAGGTGTCTCACACCTTTAATCCCAGCACTAGAGGGAATATAAAATGAGAAGAGAGAGAGACTTAGTCAGTTTAGTTTGTGGTCACCCAGCTTTGGTAGAGGTAAAACTTCTCTAGTGGCTTGGCTGCTTTGCTTTTCTACTTTTTGGGCTAAATATCAATTTCTGTCTCTGAGTGTTTGTTATTTGTGCTATGGGTGGTAGTGGCTCATGCCTTTAATCCCAGGACTCAGGAGGCAGAGGCAGGTGAATTTGAGTTCAAGGCCAGCCTGGTCTACAGAACAAGTTCCAGGACAGCTATGGTTCCTGCACCCACATAGTCTCTTCACTACTGCTCTAACTCCAGTTTCCATGGGAGAGACAATCTTCTCCTTTACTTCTGTAGGTACTAAGCATGCACACTGTGTATATATACATGCAGGCAAAACACTTACGCACATGAAATTAAGATAAATAAACCTAAGTCTTTTTAGTTAATTGAAAAATGAGCAATTTGGTTTTTAAAGACAGAGGAGAGGAGAGGTGTGGGGGATGAGGGTGGGAGAAAAGGGAGCCAGGGAAGTGGGGGGGAGGAAGAAAGAAGCAGGGTGGTCCTGGGGACAAAAGAGAAAGAGGAAGGGTTAAGAAGTGAAGTACTGAGCTACTGAAGGGTACATGGATGGTACTAGCTGATACTTTCCTAGTCAATAGAAAGGAAACATGTCAGGCACGCTGGGGATCTAAGAAGGACAGAGACAGAGGCAGAAACTGGTAGGCCAAACAGAACAAAGGATGGCTCAGAGACAGGGAAAAAAACCAACAGAGGACAGGTGGGGGAAGTAAGAGATCTAGGGGGTTAGCACACCTCCCTGAAATTACACAGCCTCTCCACTCCCTCCTGTAGTAGAGTGAACTTTGGTGCTTGAATCTTCTGTTCTCAAACAACTGCCTGTAAAGATAATTAGTTCAAGGTCCAGGGATCCTTGCTCTGTGTTATAGGAAGCAGGAACTCACAATGTCTGTTTGTTCTTGAGAAACGGTGAGGTAGGACTGACTGTTTTCTTCTCTTTACAATATTCCCCATAAGTTTTCCTCTTCTCTGCTGTTCATTTACTCTACCCCCTCTTCATTTGTCCTTCTCCAGTCTTCCAATTGAGAGGCTCTTTAGCCTCTGCTTCCTGTTTCATTTTCTTTCCCAGTCCTGGTGCCTGCCTCGGACTTCTGGGCTTTCACATATCAAGTTAGCCTTGCTGCTCCATCATGGCAAGCCTAAAGCGGGCCAGCAAACTACTGGAGGATGTGACCTGCCCCATTTGCATAGAAATTCTACGGAATCCTGTCACCATTGACTGTGGGCACAACTTCTGTCTGCAATGCATCGATCAGGTTGGAAAAACTACAGAAAACCTCCAATGTCCGCTCTGCAAACTCCCTGTGAATAAGAACATGTTGAGGCCCAATAAGCTGTTGGCTAGTATTGCAGAGAAAATCCAGGCTATGGATCCTGCTGATTTCCAACCAGAAGAAGAGCCAAGATGTCGGAAGCACAAAGAAAAGTTTCATTACTTCTGTGAGAAGGATAATGAGTTCCTCTGCTTGGTGTGCCGTGACTCCAAGGACCACAAAACCCATGAAGTTACCGTGATAGATGAGGCTGCCCAGAACTACAAGGTAGGCACCTGCGTCTTTCTCTGTCCCCAGCTCAGCAGAGTAGAACTCCCTGGGGACCTGGGAGCTGCTGCCTTTTCCATCTGGTTGGCACCGACTGCTGCACTCTTAACACTTGAATTGGCAGTTTGCAGCTGGGCGCAGTGAGCCCAAAGTGCCAGGTTCTAGGAAATACTAATCTGTAATCAAGGCAAGAAGAATAATCAGAATAGTATTTTGGGGGCAGAGGAGATAATTCAGAGACTAAAGGCACTTGCCACCAAGTCTGAGGACTTGACTTTGATCCTCAGGATCACATAATACAAGGAGAAAATTGGTTTGATCCCTGAGAAAGAAAGGGGGGCTGCTAATAATGACATCAGTACCCTGGGATATCTTCCCTGCCTCCCTAGAGGCAAAATCTGACTGAAGCATCCTCTCCCCACAGGTGCAGATTGAGACACAGCTCCAGGATTTGGGGCAAAAGGACAAGGAAATAATTAAAGAGAAAAAGGAAGGTGAAGGAGCAATCCAGGTGTTCAGGGTAAGACATATTCACTCCAAATACATCTGAGGAAGTTGAGCATCTCTGTTGAGGGAATGTTGAGCACTCCTTATACACCAGGCTGGAACAAAGTCCTGCTGACAAGATGGTGAGGGCAGAGCAGAGAGTGTGGTGCCTGAGCCTTGCTCCTGAGCTGTACGGACCTACCTGCCTGGGTGCTGCTCCAGTGAACCAGGAGGGCTTCTGCTCCTCCACCCACAGCAGGCTTTGTAAGGACTGCACACACACAGACACACAAACACACACACAGGCACACACACACACACACACACTTGTTCACACACACAGACACCAAACACACTGGCTCACACAAGCCCCTTTTTACTAGAGAATATTATACAGTAAGAAAGACAAGAGACTATGACAACACCAAACATCTCCACCCGGTTTTGATGTTGCTTACTTTTTTAAAAGGTTTCTGCATTACTTTTTATCTATGTGTATGTGTCTGTGTGAGTGAAAGTCATGTGTGTGCAAATCTTAGCAGAAACCAGAAGAACTGGAAATACAGATATTTGTGATCTGCTCTTCATAGGTCTGGGAACTGAATTCAGGTCCTCTGAAGAGCAGTAAGCATTCTTAACCCCTGCATCATCTCTCCAGATCCAACCATGGGAAATTCAGTATGAAGGCAGTTAAACTGAGGAGAGTTCTTTCTCTCTCTCTATCTCTCTCTCTCTCCTTTCTCTCTTTCCATCTCTCTCTCTTTCATTTATTTATGTTCTTTCCCAATGACTTTTAAGAATATTTTACTTACTTATTTTTAGGTTTAATTTTATGTGAATGAATGCTTTGCCTCCGTGTATGTATGTATGCCACGTGCATGTCTGGTACCCATGGAGATCAGAAGAGGGCACTGGATCCCTGGAACTGGAGTTAGGATGGTTGTGAGCAACCATGTGAGTTCTCAGAATTGAATCTGAGTCCTTTGCAAGAGCAGCAAAGTCCCTTACTTAGCCATATCTCCAGCTCCTAGACACAGTATCATATGTAGCACAAACTAGAAATTGTTATACAGGAAAAGGATAGCCTTCATCATCTGACCCTTTTGTCTTTCCCCCAGTACTGGAATTACAGGGCTATAACAGCATTCCCAGACTATGCAGTGCTGAGAATGGAATCCAGGACCACACACATGCTAACCAAGCACCCTACCAACTGAACTACAACTTTATCCTGGGTTTTCTATGGCGGTGTTGTTTGTTTTTTGAGAGAGTGGCCCAAGTAGTCCAGTCTGGCCTTGAATGTAGGCTGGTCTTGGCTTCCTGCATCTCCTGTCTGCACTTCCCAAGTGCTAAGATTTCATAGTTGTGCATCTGGTTGATATCCTTGAAGGTAAAAAAAAGTCATTGAGCCTAAATCCTTGAACACAGGAAGTGCTTTGATCTCCTTGTCCCTCCCCCTTTCCCACAGGTAAGATTTAGCAATCTGTTCTAAACTGGTTTCAGAATACTCTTTACATACTCCTAAAGAGTGAATGGTGTCAGATGGTGCATGCCCTTGATTCCAGCACGTGGGAGGCAGAGACATGTGGAGCTCTATGAATACAAGACTAACCTTTTGCTCTAAATGAATTCCTGACTATCCAGAACTATATAGGGAGACTTTGCCTGCAATTATTTAATTGATTGATTGGTTGATGGTTGATTGATTTAAAAAGTGAATGATGGGCTTAAAGGAAACTTGGAGGATCCTCTCTCATTCCTTCTTCATCTCTGCATCCCTTCCCTTACCCCCAGGCCCAGGTACATCTAGAGAGACTAAAGATCCTTGGGGAATTTAAACATGTGCGCCAGAGACTGGAAGAGGAAGAGAGATTTCTTCTGTCCAGGCTGAGCTGGCTGGAGCAGCAGGGAGTCAAGCAGATAGAAGAATATGTCACTGTCACAGAGGGACAGCTGACCACCCTCAGAGACCTAACAAAGTCCCTGAAAAATAGGCTACAAGCGCCATCCATGGAGCTACTGGAGGTTAGTGCATTGGGAACAGACTCTCTCTCTCTCTCTCTCTCTCTCTCTCTCTCTCTCTCTCTCTCTCTCTTCTCTCTCTCTGTGAAAGATCTCTGGGGATTTGCCTGAGGCTCCCTGTCAGGTTTTAAAGCGATTCCTATTGCTCCCCAAAAGGGTCCATTTGTATTGTCTCTGACATAATGTACCATTCTTCTCTAATGCTGTTCCACCCCAAGGCCCAGTGCTCACCAGGCCCTTTCTCCTAATAACCCTCATGTATGAGGTGTGGTTTCTTTATTACTTTTTATTGCCTTCCTGAAGTAATCCACCAACTGCCACCCTGTTTCACCTAACCCAACAGCTCTCAACCTGTGAGTCTCGATCCCTCTGGGGGATCCACCAACCCTTTCACAGGGCCACCGAAGACCACCAGAAAATATCAGATACTTATATCCCAATTCATAAGAGCAGCAAATTTACAGTTATGATGTAGCAACGGAAATAATTTTGTGGTTGGAGGTCACCACAACATGAGGAGCTGTATTAAAGATCGCAGCATTAGGAAGGTTGAGAACCACTGACCTAACCAAAGCTTCTCTCATAACTCAGGACACTGAGGCAAGAGGATTGTTGCTAGTCCAAGGCTAACAGGATCAAAGATCAAGACACTATCTCAAACAGCTGGGTGTGGTGTTTCACCTCTGTAATCTAGCACTCCGGAGTAAGAGGCTTCCCTGGACCACTAGAGATCAAGGCCAGCCTGGACACACACACACACACACACACATACACACACACACACACACACACACACACACACACACACACACACAAAACGAAAGAAGAGAGAAAAAGAAAAACATCTAGAGCTTTTTGATCTTGTTCTTTGGGGCAGGATCTCATGCAGCCCAGGCAGCCTGGCAGTGTTAGGACAAAGGTCATGTGACCAAGGGTAACACTGAATTACTGATCTCCCTATCTCCTTTCATGGGCCCCTACATACAGCTCACAGTTTAGGATTGTAATGTAGGACACATGTGTTTCTTTAAAGCATCTCTCAGACTCATTGTACAAAGGCGCTTGCTTGCCACCAATCCCAAGACCCACACGGTGGAAGAATGGGGCCAATTCCCACAAGCTTTCCTCTGACCTCCTTCTGTAACTTCAGACCTAGATCTGATCACTCTGGCCTTGTAGGGTACCTGCATTCTCATTTACATGCCCCCATACAGACACACATATATACACAATTTAAAAACAATAAAAATAGGGCAGGAGAGATGGATCATTGCTTAAGAGCACTGTCTTAGATTTAAAATAGTAAAAACTAATTGGTGGGGAGGACTGAGGTGTTAGTGCATTCCTGTCCTCTCTGCGCTCACAGTCAGACACAGAAGATTCGGTAGTTCAGGACTGTTCTTGGCTACACAGAGAATTGGAGCCAGCCTGAGATACATTAAACTGTCTCAGATAAAAACAAACAAACAAAACCGAGAGGGAGGAATAATAGGACACCCAAGTGCCAGGACTAACACACCTGGTTTTTGTTTTGTGTTTGTGTTTTCTTTAAAGAACCACGGACAGCCACTCCACCTTTGTCCTAACACTGCCAAGTTGAGCTCCCTGGATCTATATTAGAGACAACACCTGTCTCCCAAATGTCACTCTTTCTTCTCTCCTCACTCTGCGTCTCCTGAGGTTTAAACACTATCCCAACTATACCAGGACTTTAGGGGTAGCAGTTCAGAATGGATTGGGGAGAAAGAGAAAAGAAGCAGAGACAGACAGACAGACAGACAGACAGACAGAGGCAGCAGAGACAGAAAGACAGAGAGGAAAAGGAAGTTGGAAAACTGGGGTGTTCTCACTTTGCCTCCAGCTGAGTCTGAACCCCTTCTTAGTATCTGTGACTAGGTAAGCTCTGACATTGTTCTCTGTTTCTCTTCCAGGGCATAAAGGACGTCTTGGGCAGGTATGATGGACATCCCAAGTGCACTGTGCTTTCTGGTTCACTCACACATACAACATTCAACATATATCCGAATATGTTCACATCCTCCAATAACTTGTCTATAAACTCTTTAGGCTGCAGGTGGGGAAGACCAAGCTGGCCACAGTAGCATGTGGTCTGCTGGGCACAGCTCTTTTCACCAACACCCAGCTTTAGAGCAGCTGCACTCCCCTCCCATATTCCTCTTGGTCAAGAGAGTGAACCCTGGATTTTCTACTCTACCTCCTACTCCCTGACCCTTTTCTCCTCTCTGGTCCATCTCCCATCTTCATTTTCATATCTTCTTGGGTCTGATCCCATTCAGCCCTGCATTCCTGTACTGAACCCCATTGCTGTGGGACAACGGTCTTATATCCTGCAAAGTTTGATCAGTTGTAGTAGTTTAATAAAATGCTGATGGCCAGTAGCCAGGCAGGAAGTAGAAGCGGGGCAATCAGGCAGAAAGTAGAGTCAGGACACCAGAACAGGAGAATTCTGGAAGAGGAATGGTGCACTCTGTAGTCATCACCCAGACAAAGAGGAAGAAGATGAGAATGCCTTGCTGATGAAAGGTACCAACCCACGTGGTTAACACAGACAAGAATTATGGGTTAATGTAAGTTATAAGAGTTAATAAGAAGCCTAAGCTAATAGGCCAACCAGTTTATGATTAATGTAGACCTCTGTGTATTTCTTTGGGACTGAAAGACTACAGGACGAGGTGGGACAGAAACTTCTGTCAACATCCCCAGACTCTCAGCCCCCTGGCTCTAGACTGTATTTATCACTCTGCCTCCTCACCAGGAACCATCTCCCAGGTCCTTCCTGCCCACACTCTATCCCTGAACTTACCACTCAGATCAACATATCTTCACAGGGGTAAAGAATTTCAGTTTCACAACCCAATCCCAGTTCCTATGAACCTGGAGAAAAAAATCAGTGAAGCAAAAGCAAGACACGAATCCATCATAGAAAGCCTGAAGAAATTAACAGGTAAGAAGTGATTGCCACTTCCTGTGCTTACCTGGTTGGGATTCAGTCCATCACCCTAGATACTTCCTGACATCTCTAGTTTCAGCCCCTGAGCCTTTCAGAACCCAGGTTGAAAGCTGAGTACCTTCAAAGAACCATCATGCAGAAATTCCTCATGCTGTGTTGTATCAGGTTTAGTGCTAAGGATGGAACTTTGGGCTTGCTTGACAAGCACTCTGCAATCTGAGCTACATCCCCAGAGTCAAAACACCTCTGAGCTCAAAAATTTTCCATGTTTACTAGATGGTGAACATGGGACTAGAAGTATGTTCCCAATTTGGTTGTTGCTTATCACATGTACCCCTGGGCACCAAAACACAGTATTCGCACATAGTGTAGATAAAGAATACACATTGACTCTGAAAGACTTAATATTGAAATAGAGCATAAAATATAGCAATGAAAACAAAAGCAAACAGGAATATTGTCCAGGGTAGTCTCTTATGGAAGACCTCAGTGATCTTCTGAGTAGCTGGGTCTCCAGCATCCAACACTGAGCCCAGGTAGCACTCAATCTTTATTGGACATGCTGAAATGGCAGCACATTTTAACATTCTGAGCTAAAAAAAACATATTATTTAAATTCATTGTATTCATTTCCCTTTAAAAAGTTTTATTTTTTTTATTTGTATGGGTGTTTTGTGTGCATGTATTGTGTATATGCCTGGGGTTCATGGAGGTCAGAAGAGGGTGCCAGATGCCCTGGGACTGGAGCTTCAGTGGATGCTGAGATCTGACTGGATTCCCTGGTGCTATTAACCACTGAGGCCTCTTTCCAGCTCCCTTTTCCTTTCCTTTGAGAGACTGGAACTCACTATGTCCCGTGGACTAAAAGTTGTCATCCTTCCTGAGTGTCAGCATGCCCTGGTCTTTTAGGGTTTCAAAATAGCATCTAGAAAAGCCCAAATTCAGTGGCTTATGCTTGTGGTTCCTAATACTTCTGTTCTGGCCTGAGCTGTACTGGAGAGCCAGTTCTGGGAGACCCTAGGGCAGCTCTCCCTGTTTGCTGCCTTCTTGGTTCACTGAGACTATGAGAGAAATCCCAGTACCACCTCTTCCCACATCAGCAATCAGTGCCTCACTGTGTGTTCTATGTTGCTTGCTTAACCTCTGTGGATTCTCCATCTCCTTCACTCTCTCCTCACAGACAACCTGAACACTGAAGGGAAGGAAGATAAAAGCACATTCCTGAACAGCCTGGATAAGAAGGACATGGAGAACTGTAAGTGTGTGCATGCACTGCTGTTTGGGGGAAGTGAAGAGTACAAAATCTCTCTTCAATGGGAGATTAAGGGTGGAAGGTCCAGTGAGTGTGTGAACACCAATGTAGAACAAGCTTATAGAATTATTTTATTATTGTACTTTTAGGTAATCATAGTGACACCCCGACTAATTAAAAATGTTCATTATAAATGGAAATTTATAGGTGTATTCCTTCCTTGCACAAGGATCAGGTGGAGTCAGCTCAGTCTGTAGCTGGAGCTGACCAACAGGCCTAGTTAGCCCAGCAAAGCTGATGAGTTGAGACCCACTGGGACAATGCCTGTAATGATGTCATCTGATTGGTTCAGCTTTGAGGGTAGTTAGGATAAAAGCCAGGATCAGCTGCTCATCCCCAATATGACTTTTAATTTATAACCACTTGTTATTAATGTAAATTTGTTTTCTCTCTCAAATCTTAGGGCGCCTGTTACAGAAGAATAACTCAGAGTTGCTCAGCTCAGGTAGGATTCCTGCTTGGCACATGGGTCTTCCTGTAGGGAAGCAAGGGTCCTCTAGGTGTGCAGGTCAAAGTGTTCTGTTCATTCATGGCTCTGATACAGCAGAGGAAATTTATAGACCAGACCCTGGGAAGGGCTACCTAACATGCAGAACAGCCTGATTGCTCCCAGCTCCCCTGAAAATACAGGAACAAAACAAGATCGGAAAGACGAGTAAGGCTTCCCACAGGAGGGATGGAGAAGAGTTGTGTAATTGTACAGACTTCAGGGGCCAGAGATGGGTGAACTTAGAGTGAGGGCCAGGCATCTCCTTCTTCTGCTTCCCAAGCTAAACTTTCCCTGTGAAAGACCTAGCCCCCAACAGGAAGCCTCTAATGTGCAGGTGCACCCTGCTGCTTGGTCTATGCCCCTCCTACTGCCTCTGCAGCTCAGCAGGACCTAATGCTCAGCCCTATTCCATCCCCTTTCACTTCGAGACCCCCTTTCTGGGACAGCACCCTCTTCAGCACTGCTCTGGAGCAAAACTGGGCCCCTTTCCCTGTGTTCCTGTAGGAGGAGCTGGCTGTGAGCTCTGTGCACACTGGCAGCCTCAGAGTTGTGGGCTGTGCACCCCTGGGTGTTCCTCTTTCCTTCTTGCTCCCCCACCCCCTTTAGGTTTTCCCTTTAAAATATTTCTTTTCTTGGTTATTATTGTGTGTGCATACTTACACACAATGGAGGTGAGAGGATATTTTGTGAAGACCGTTCTCTCCTTATGTGAGTTTTTCATGTGAGTTTTGGGCTTAGGCAGCAAGCATCTGTATCTGTACCTGCCAAACCATCTCACCGGTCTTTTATTAGTTCTTTATTTCTTCTCTCCCTCTGGCTGGTGTATGAGCATGTGTGCGTGTGTGCATGTGTGTGTGGTGTGTGTGTATGGTGTATCTGTGGTTTGTGGTGTCTGTGTGTGCAGTGTATGTGTGTCTGTGTGCATGTGTGTATATGTGTGTGCATGTGTGTAGTGTATATGTGTGTGTGGTGTGGTGTGTGTGGTGTATGCATATGTGTGTGGTGTGTGTGGTATGCGTTTGCATTCATGTGTGTGTTTTGTGTGGTGTATATATGTGTGTGGTTGTGTGTGTGGTGTGTATGTGTGTGGTGTAGTGTGGTGTGTGTGTGGTGTGTATGTGCATGTGTGCATGCATGTTTGCATGGTGTGTATTATGTGTGTGTCTGTGTGAGGTGTGGTGTGTGTGTGTTTGTGTGTGTGTGGTGTTTTTGCATGCCTGTGGTGTGTGTGTGTGATCTGTGGTATGTGTGATGTGTGTGTGGTGCGTATGTGTGTATATGTGTGTGTCTGTGAGTACGTGTGTACTCATGGAGGCTAGACTTAGGCGTCTTCTTTCACACTCTTCCTTAGTTTCATGGACAAAATCTCTCACTGAACTCAAGCTCACTATAGCTTGGGCTGTCTTGCTATCCAGCCATCCCTGCTACTCAGCACCAGGATTACAGGTGTGCCAGGGCCACACCCATATTTTATCTTTAGATGCTGGGGATCACGACTCATGCCTGCACAGCCAAAGCACCTCCCCAGTCCTTTATTTGTTTGCTTGCTTGCTTTTGAGACAGAATCTCATGTAGCCAAGACTGATTTTGAATTCATGATAGTTCTCCTGTCTCAGCTTTCCAAGTGCTGGAATTAGAGGTGTATGCACCACCGTTTGGGACAATGAGAACCTCTAACAAAACAGAAGACAAGTCCCCATGGTGGTCATTCTCACCAGTGCTGCTCTTCCCCTAATTGCTTTGACTCTGATGCCCCTGGAAGACCATAGAAGTTCCTACCACTGTCTTCATTTATGGTCATCATCCCCATCCCCCTGCATCCAGTAATATAACTTAGCCAGGTCTGGGGATCAGAAATGGGTAAGATCTGCTTGGATCATCTCCCTAGCCTACCCCAGTGACCCTGGCCAGTTGCTCTAATGCACACTTCCACATCCGCCATCTCCCCAACCCCACACACAGCAGAGGAGAACTCGCATTGCAGCAAAGGCTGAAATTCAACACCAAATGAGGGGCGAAAATGTTCCCACTTTCTAAACCTTAGCAGAGCCGGGACCACTGGTGCTCTAGTCTTTGAATAGGACAAAGACTCTGTAGCTTTGATAAACTGCCATTCAATGTCTGAGCCATAATACGAGGGTTGGGGCACATCAAGGGTCTCTGAATACCCACTTCTTCAGTCCTCCTGTGTTTGAGATTTTCCATTCTAGCATGTGCACTCACGTATGCACACATGTTCCTATGTGTGGGAGTCAAAACATGAGTGGGGAAGTCAGTCTCCCACCATGTGGGTTTCTGGACTGAAATCAGGTGTCAGGCTTGGGGGCACAGGCCTTATCAGCTGAGTCACCTCCTGGTCCCAGGAAGTCAGTTTTAGAAAGTCAGACTAGTGGCGACCCCAGCTTTAGAAAATCAGGCTGAACCTTGACCTCTCATAGTAGCCCCAATTGTTTGCCATATGGAACCAGGAAATGTGAAAATGGAGAAGACATATCTACATTGTTAGAAGTTCCAAATTGTCCAGGGTGTTATCACCTTGGTTCAAGGCCTCTTCCTGAAATGATTCTACTACCATGTGTACTGGGGGAGCTTCCCTCTGCACCAACAGAGAAGAACCTCATAAAATCATGGGCTAAGTTTGAGGCCTGGGGATAGAGTGTGGGGAGAGGTACTGGAGAGGGGGCATAGGGAGCATGGGCATGGTATCCCATATCTATAATTCCAGCACTAGGGAGGTGCAGTTTGAAAGATGAGAAGTTCAAGATCGTTCTTAGCTACACAGAAAATTTCAGCCCTGCTTGGTCTATTTGAGACCGCCTTCTCAGAAAACCCAAAGAAACAGTTAGGAGTCTTCTCTGAGGACAGGGACTGGAATTTGAAGGAGAAATTCTCCCTCCTAGCTACATCATGAGAAGCTCAAAAGCAGGGTGCTGGAGGACTTGGCCTGAAACAATCCTTTTTTACTCTTCTTTATCTTCCCACAGTACCTATGACCCTGGACTCCACTTCAGCTGACGCAAACCTCACCTTTTCTCAGGATCTAAAGAAAGCAAGCTTGTATCTTGTCGACAGCACATTGAATACGCAAGCAAAACCTCGACAATTCTATCCTTTCCACTGTGTGAGGGGCTACCCAGGTCTCTCCTCAGGCCGTGTGTTGTGGGAGGTGGAAATCCAGGGACCCCCAGGTAGGGTTGGCATAGTGGGTGTGGTCGCTGAGTTGCCTCGGGGGTCCCAGATTCAGAACTCTGAGTCATGCTGCTTGTGGGCATTGCGGATCTCGTCCTCTGGATGTCAACCAATCACCAACTTCAGTATCCAGGAGAATCTCCCAATCAGTCTTAGGAAAGTGGGCGTCTATGTGGATTATGACCGTGGAGATGTCGTCTTCTATGATGCCATCACTAGCAAACACATCTACACCTTCCAAACTTCCTTTGACAGACAGGTCTTCCCCCTTTTTGGGCTCCTAAATGCCCGCAGCTCTATCACCCTGAGCCTCTAAGGCTGCTGCCCAATGGGTCCCTCAGTCTCTTCCTCACTCATTCCTCATGACTGAATGAGATGCAAGTGGCAGGAATGAAGCTTGGCCCTGCTTGGGCTCACTACACCCCCCCCCACACTGTACACACCCTACACACTCCACACACACTCCACACCTTACACACACTACACACCCCACATACCCAACACACCCTACACATTACACACACACTACACACCTTACACACACTACACATCCCACATACTGTACACACCCTACACACCCCACACACCCTACACACCCCATGCACCCTATACACACTATATACACTACACACTCCACATACAACACACCCTACACACTCCATACACATCACAAACCTTACACACACTACAACCCTACACACACACTACTACACACCCCACACACCCTACACACATTACACACCCACAGACTCTACACACCGTATACAGACTACACACCCCACAGAACCTACACACTCCACATACCCCACACACCCTACACACACTACATACCCCACAAACCCTACACCCCCCCCTACACCCCCCCCACTACACCCCCACATACCCTACATACCCTATATACCCCACACACCCTACACACACACACCCTACACATATTACACACACTACACACACCACACAACGTACACACCAATACCTGCTTCTTTCCATGAATAAAGAAGACAGTAGACTCTCCAGATACTAACCACAAGGCTTTTCATCACTGCCCTTCATAAAAGGACAGGATTGGAAGTGGCCAAACTTCATCAACAACCCATTGAAAAATATCTGGCCACTTTCTCCTTGAGACATGTACTCACTCATAAGTGAGTTTTAAACATAAAGCAAAGAAAACCAGCCTACAAATCACAATCCCAGAGAACCTAGACAATAATGAGACACTAAGAGAGACAAGCATGGATCTAATCTACATGGGAAGTAGAAAAATACAAGATCTCCTGAGTAAATTGGAAGCATGGGGACCTTGGAAGAAGGTTGAAGGGGAGGGAAGAGGCAGGGAAGGGAGAAGAGAAAAATGTAGAGCTCAATAAAAATCAATTTAAAAAAAGAATTTTTGTTTCCTCAGGATGGTAGAGATGGGGGAAAGGACAGAGATGGAGAACAAGGAAAGAAATATCTTGACTGAGGGGGCCATTATGGGGCTAGCAAGAAACCTAGCACTAGTAAAATTACTAGAAATCAACAAGGATGATCTCCACTAAGCAATAGTGGAGAGGGTGCCTGACCTGGCCTAGCCCTGTAGTCAGCTTCATCACTGTCTTAATTGTCACCATAGAACCTTTATCCAGCAACAGATGGAAGCAGATACAGTGAACCACAGTGGAGCACTGGACCGAGCTCTCAAAGTCAGGTCAAAGAGAGAGAAGAGTGAGAATATGAGCAAAGATCAAGACCATGATGTGGATACCCACTGAAACAGTTTACCTGAGCTAAGAGAAGCTTTCCAATCTGGTCTGACAGTGAGGGAACCAGCATAGAACCAAACTAGGCCTTCTGAATGTGGGTGACAGTTGTATGACTGGGGCAGACTGTGGGGTCACTGGCAGTGGTACCAGGATTTATCCCTACTGCTTGTTCTGACTTTTTGGAACTCATTCTCTCTGGAGGGATACCTTGCTCATCCTAGGTATTATGGGCAGGGCCATGGACCTGCCTCAAAGCAATGTGCTAGACTTTGTTGACTCCAGGGGGGAAGATTTAATCTCTCTGGGGAGTGTAAGGGGGATGTGTGGAGGGAAAGTGGAGGAAGAAAAAGGAAGGGAGGTAGTGGGGAAAAGATTTGGCATGTAAAATGAGAAAAGACAGTTTTAAAAAATAAATTAAAATAAAAACAACAACAACAAAAAGAATTTCTGTTTTCTAATTCCTTTTCTGATACAGAAACTGTGTGTCTAGGAGACTTGATTCTCCTAAGGACCACATCACACTCCTCCTGCTGCTGTGAGGTAAAATTCCAAGGCAGACCCAGGTTCAGAATTCACTCTTATTTTTATAATTGACCCTACACAGGGCTGCTGAGTTCTAGCCCCATTTGATTCCTGTTCTGATCTTCTTACCAAGTTCATATATGTGGAATCTTAATATCATCTCATCAATTCAAGTTCAGTGTACCTTCTAAATTATTCTAGCCTGAATTACTGAAACTGTCTATACTGAACTCATGGAGTGGCTCCTTCAGTTAAATGTTTTAGCAGACTGTAGGTTTCTATGTGGACAGTAGGTGGTGCTGCCTCCCAGGATAGGGCATGATTAAGGATTGGAAGCTGCTGCCACTGCCCTGTTCTCATTCATTCTCTCTCTCTCTCTCTCTCTCTCTCTCTCTCTCTCTCTCTCTCTCTCTCTCTCACTTTATTTATTGTCTATATAAAAATATGTTCACTTTGTGCTTACTGCCCACAGAGGTCAGAGAGAATATCAGATTTTCTGTAGCTTGGGTTCCAGGCAATTTTGAGTCATGTGGATGCTAGGAACAAAACCTGGGTGACATTATAAAACAATCCCACAGCAGTTCAGAATTAGGGTAATAAAAGGGTTGTTTATTTAAGGGGAAAACTTACAGATCACCATCCTAAACAACAGTACTCTGAGCGCAAACAGGAACAGAGTCTAGCAGCCTGAATGGGAACCATAAGCAAGAGAGCAGGTCTACGTTTCCGGCTGCTTTTTAAAGTATAAGAGACCATGCCCCAGTGGGCTGGTATCCTAAAGGCTATTGGATGAAAGAACAGAATGTGCTCCCACAGCACCTCCCCTTTTAGTTTAAATAAAAAAGCTCCAAACCCAATACAAATCTATATACACTAGGAACAGATATCAAGTATAATTAGAATTACAACCAGAAAAACAATATTAAGCAAGTAACATATGCTACATGTTTTAATAAACATTTTATCCTATGGAGTCTAAGTCTTGTATAGGAAATGGCTTGGCTAGATCATAAGAGTACAGTAACTACAACTATGTAATCTTCAACCACATTGAAGGCCTGAGTAAGGAGCTAATATTCTTGACAGGCATGAAGTACAATCAAGCAGCTTCCAAAGTGAGCAATATATGGCAGAGACAATTAGCTACCTGAGTAATCACCCAAAGTCTCATTTTGCAATGTTGAAGCAACCAACCTTGGCTATAGCCTAGTATAACTGACCATTTTCAGAGGCAGAAATAAACAAATAATAGCTCATAAATATTCCCTCTATTACCCACTATTACTATCCCCCTATTTTTTGAACAAACATAGTTTTTACCCCAACCCTTCATCTAGTACAAGTAATAATCAACAAATCCTAAACAGTGTTCCCAACCCTACGGACAAACTTTTTTGGAATGGGGGAATCATCTTTTAGAATTGCTTCTTGCTGTCTTGGGGGTGATGTTCTCCTAATGGAATCTGGCAAAAATGAAGCTGTGGTTAAGTTCCAAAATTACTGTCTAGTATAGTTGCAAGCAATTTCCAAGCAGTAAACAGTTTTTTTTCCAAAGTTCTCATTTGGAGTTCTGGCCAGAATATGAGAAGGTGCACCATTTAAGCAGCTAGTATCCAAACTGATCTTATAGTAGCATTGTCTACATCACAATGTCTTTTCAGCTAGGTAGATTAGTTGCTGTGGGACTCCATCTTCTTCCTGGAAACTTCAAAGATTACTGCAGGAAAAGGATCTGTAGGAAAATCTATTCTTCATCATGGCAAACTTAAACATCATTTATATAAACATATATACAATGAAGAATATGATATAGACAGAATGGGCATGGAGAAAGTAAAAATTTTTTCCTATAGTCTTCCTTCTGTTCCATACCAGATGGCTCCTGATATGAGACAGAAACTCTGAATGTTCCTTTTAACAACAAGCTTGGATTTAGAGAAGAACAGAGCCATATATGAATGTATGTGAGCATGTGTATGTGTCTGTGTGTTGTGTATGAATGTAAGTGTAAACAGTACCTGGATTCATAAACCATATTCTGTTTTCCAGATGCTCTTCAGTGGATGGTTATTTTTTCTTTTGTCAGCATTCAAGCATCCAGAGTCTCTTGAATTTTTGATGACGTGTAATTTTCCTGCAAAGATAAGAGCAGAACCCTGCCCCAACCCTATATGGCTTCCTTACCTCCTGTATGGTTGTCACCATTGTGGATGAGCTGTCATTTCTCTGTTTAGTAGGTTTCTTCTTTTCAAAACGAATCTTTATTAATTTTGATGGTATCCATAATTTTTCTTCTCCTGTGGAAACAAGAGCAAAACCTCTTCTCCAACATAGCACATCTCCTGGCTTCTATTGTGAGGTCAACATCCTTGAAATAAACCGGTTGATTCAAGTCAGAAGTTCTTTTCATTATCCAATGCCTCTCTGCTGTTATTCCTTTCTCATTAGTGTTAAGAAAATTCAAGGTTAATAAAGCATTATGTAATTTATTTCTGGGGACATTTCCCATACCTTTCTATTTGTTCAGCATATCCTTTAGAGTAGGATTTGAACTTTCTATAACCGCCTTACCAGTAGGATTATTTGGTGTACCTGTAATGTGCTTTATATTATAATAAGCAAAAAACCATTTCATTTTGTTAGATACATATGCTGGACCATTGTCTGTCTTTATTTGTGCAGGTATACCCATGATGGTCATAACTATTAATAAATGCATGATTACTGAATCAGCCTTTTCAGAGCTCAAAAAACGGTTGTCCATTGAAAACCTGAGTATGTGTCTATGGTGTGGTGTACATATTTCAATTTACCAAATTTTGTAAAGTGGAACACATCCATCTGTCAGATTTCATTCCTTTGAGTGCTTTTAGGAATACTCCCTGTAGGCAACAGTGTTTGATTTACAGAAGTAGCAAGTAGGGTGTCTCTTTATAATCTCCTTAGCTTGTTGTCATACAATAGAAAACTCTTTCTTTAAACCTTTGCTATTGATATGATTTTCTTTTGTGAAATTCAGAGGCCTGCAATACACTTCCAATCCATAATTGATCAATTTCTGCATTACCTTGTGCTAGAGGACCTGGCAGACCCGCATGGGATCAGATGTGTGTTATGTATATAGGACAAAGCCTATTCCTGATTATGTCTTGCATCTGGATGAACAATGAAGTCAACCCTGTATCATCTGGTATAAATTCAACAGTTTCAATATGTAAGACAACTCTTGCTACATATTGTGAATCAGTAACTATATTGAGAGTTTCTTTAAAATCCCTTAGTACCATAAAAATAGCATATAATTCTGCCTTTTATACAAAATTGTAAGGACTCTGTTCTACCTTACTTGATTCTTCTGATTTGTACCCTGCCTTTCCTGTTTTATTTGCATCCGTATAAAATGTCTGGGCTCGAGATTCTGAGTTCAACTCCCAGCAACCACGTGGTGACTCACAACCATCTGTATTGAGATCTGGTGCCCTCTTCTGGCCTGCAGGCATATATGCAGGCAGTACACTGCAGACACAATAAATAAATATAAAAAAACAAACAAAAACACAATTAGCCCAAAATGTATTGGGACAATTAGACATTCACCAAGTGAACCATCTTTATTTGCAATCTTGGGGAACTTCTGGAAAGCACACCAGGAGTGTGGACATCTGGGCTGTAGTTCCTGGAGTATGTGTAGTTATGAGTCTCGCTTATTGGACACACCTATGTCAACAAGAGTGTAAGGCTGTGGTAGTATATACTTCCTTGAAACAGCAATGTATGAGGTTGAAGAATCAAAAGGAGCTGGCAAGTGCCCTGAAATCCCATGTACGATAATTCTAAACAGGGGCTGGAGAGATAGAGTCCGTTGTGAGGACAGTATGTACTCATTAGCACTGAACCGTTTCCCAGCCCACTTTTTATTTTCTGAGACAGAGACATGTGCAGTTCAGGACAACCTCGTCATCTTCCCTCCTCTGCTTCCCAAGGGCTGGGATGACAGGCGTGTCTACCTTGGTGTCTTGGTGAATCTTTCATACTCTAGGTGATTCTGAAACATGGTCAGTTTCCTGGACAACAGGATTTCTGGTTTAGAGAAGAGACTTAAATGAACCGGTGCATACAGAAGAAATCTGTAAATCAGAACATACATTCTGGGTCTGGGGAGCCAGGATGAAATAGGCAGTGGTGGGGATAGTTACCCTCATTAGGGCATTGCAACTCTCTCTCTCTCTCTCTTTATTTCTTTTTTCTTTATTCTTCTGGTTTTTTTAACTTTATTTATTTTCTTGTGGTTTTCACACCATGCATCTCAATCCCAATCATCTCCCCATCCTTACGTATTCTTATGTATCTACCCTTTGTAACCTCCCCCACTAAAATAAAATGAAATACAATTTAATAAGAAAGTAAAAGAAAAAAAGGAAAATCTCATTGTGGGAACTGTAGTGTGGCTCAGAGAGTCCCACAGTTTAACCTTTAGCCCACATCTTTACTTGCAAGTGTTCATTGCAAAGAGTCACTGGTCTGGTTCGAGGCCTCTGGTTTCTCCTACACTGTCAATGCTGGAACTCCTCTTGAATATATTGCCCTGTGTTGTGAAGATCCTGCAGCTTTATCTAGCCAGCAGATCATAGATGGGGCAGATGCTAGGGTGGGCCAGTTCAGAGCCCTGATTCTGGGCCTGGGTGGTTGCAGGGTGGGCCAGCCTGCCTGTTCTCCCTGACACTTACCATAGGGGTGAACCTTCCAGCATTGCTCTGGCTAGTTCATGATGCAGCAAGGGGAAACGGTGCTGCTGGGTCTCCTGCTTTCACACCCTAGGGGCCGGCTCAGCCACACCTCAGCCACCAGGGCCAGCTCTGTTGTGTTGCCCAGGCAAGGCCAGTCTCGTGAGTGCTGCAGCTGGTGAGAGGTGGGGCCGGCTCTCCCACCTGGCACTGAGCAGGCTCAGGACCTGCTCTCTTGAGTATTACAGCTGGAGAAGGGGCAGGGCCAGCTTGCCCATGCCCCGAGAACAGGGTCAGCTCTATTGTGCTGCCCAGGTGAAGTGTAGGATTCACTTTCCTGAGTGCTGCTGCTCGTGAGGAACAAGACCAGTTCTCCCTAGTGTTGTAGCCAGAGAGGGGGGAGGGTGATAATTCTGTGCATCCCTACCCACTCAGCCTTCGGTGGTAACAGGAGCTGTGGACATCAACGCAGACCACAGCTGCAGCAGACATGGGCCTTGGCAGCAGCCCAGACTCAGAAATCAACAAGGCCCAAGGTGGCAAGCAAGCCACCTACCTAGGCCGCTCCTCGCTGCCTTCACCTCGTCAGATCCGCCTCTCTCCACAAGACCTGACCATTCTGTCTCCTTCACCTCGTCAGATTCGCCTCTCTCCACAGGACGTGACCATTCTGTCTCCTTCACCTCGTCAGATCCGCCTCTCTCCACAGGAAGTGACCATTCTGTCTCCTTCACCTCCTCAGATTCGCCTCTCTCCACAGGACGTGACCATTCTGTCTCCTTCACCTCGTCAGATCCGCCTCTCTCCACAGGACCTGACCATTCTGTCCCTGCCACTCTCCTAGCCCACCCTGTATTTGCTCACTGTAACAGAATTGGGCCGGTTTCTTCCTGCCCAAAGCAGGTCTCCTTCTCTTGTAGTCATTATTTCTTAACAAAAGTAGCCTGAAAATTAAATTCTGAGAGCTAGAGATGGATCAGTGGTTTAGAGCATTTACTGCTGTTCCAGATGAAACAGGTTAGATTCCCAGTACCCAATGTTCAGTTCACAGCCATATGTAACTCCAATCCCAAGAGATCTGATGCCCTCTTCTGGCTTTCAGGAGTATTGCATGTGGTTCACAGACTTGCAAGCAAAAGACCTATCTATTCTCTAAAATAATTATTAATATCTATAGATAAAAAATTTAAATTAAATAAATTATTTAATTTAAAAATAAAATTACCTCTACATCTGACAACTGAGTATGAATTCAAGGTATAAATCCTTACACAGACATTTACTTTAATTCAACGTTAAATTGAAACAGACAGAAAAGGGTGTTAATCTGACAGTGCCACAATCAAGGTGACCGGGTCTCACGAGTGGGTACTTTTGAGAATGAACGGAAATGCTGTTGATATTTATATCAGGACAGAAGTAAACCTAGGACTGTCCCCAGGAAATCAGAATGAATGGTTGTTGGGGCTATAACCACAAGATCAGCCACAGCCTTGTGTGACCTGGCAACGACCTCACACTCAAGAACCTGTCAGCTGTGGTTGCCTGTACAAGATCAGGTCAGCTAAGATTCCAGCAGGTGGGGAAAGGGTTCCTAACTCCCCACCTCACTCTGAGGAGCCATTGGCAGCTGATGGGCGCTGGGGAAGGACAGTCATTGTCTTTGGGGTTGTGAAACTGTAGTTGTCCCTGCTACAGAGGATGGTCCCACATCATTTGCACATGCTTGGTACTAACTGGACTCTGTGTTTTTTCCTCACCACCTGGACTGTGTGTTATAAAACATAAATAAAGTTCTGTAAAGACGGCTCAAGGGTGGAGAACACTTGTTGCTGAAGACCCAGGCTTGGCTCCCAGAACCTTCATGGTGATTCATAACCCTTTGTAATTGTAGTTCCAGGCTATCCTACCCCGATTCTGACATCCACAGGATCCAGACATGCATATGGTGCAATATATACTTGTGGGCAAAATATTCTTATAAATAAAAAATAAATAGCTATTAAAATTATAAATAGCTGGGTGGCTATAGTGGTATATTATTTGTATTTTAGTAAATAAACTTTGCCTGAAGACCAGAGGCAAAGCTAAAGCCACAAGAGGTCAGATAATAGTGACACACACCTTTAACCCCAGGATTCAGGAAGCAGAGGCAGATGGATCTCTGTGAGTTCAAGGCTACCCTGGGCTACACAAGATAAGGCAGAAACAAATCCAGGTGTAGGTGTCTCACACCTTTAATCCCAGTACTAGAGGGAATATAAAGTGGGAGGAGAAAGAGGCTTAGTCTGTTTAGTTTATGGTCACCCAGCCTTGGTAGAGGCAATACTTGTCTAGTGACTTGGGTGCATTGCTTTTCTGGTTTTTGGGTGAAACCCCAATTTCTGTCTCTGGGCATTTGTTATTTGTGCTATGGGTGGTAGTGGCTCATGCCTTTAATCCCAGCACTCAGGAGGCAGAGGCAGGTGAATTTGAGTTCAAGGCCAGCCTGGTTTACAGAGCAAGTTCCAGGACAGCTAGGGTTCCTGCACCCAGATAGTCTCTTTACTACTGCTGTAACTTCTGATTCCATGGGAGAGCCAATATTATCCTTTACCGCTGTAGGTACTAGGCATGCACACTGTGTATACATACATGCAGGCAAAACACTTATGCACATGAAATTAAGATAAGTAAACCTAAGACGTTTTAGTTAATTGAAAAATGAACAGGTTGGATTTTAATGACAGAGGAGAGGAGAAGTGTGAGGGATGGGGTGGGAGAGAAAAGGGAGCCAGGGAAGTGGAGGAGAGGAAGAAGCAGGGTGATCCTGCGGACAAAAGAGAAAGAGGAAGGGTTAAGAAGTGAAGTACTGCGCTACTGAAGGGTACATGGATGGTACTAGCTGATACTTTCCTAGTCGAGATAAAGGAAACTGGTCAGGCACGCTGGGGATCTAAGAAGGACAGAGACAGAGGCAGAAACTGGTAGGCCAAACAGAACAAAGAAAAAAACCAACAGAAGACAAGTGGGGGAAGTAAGAGATCTAGGGGGTTAGCACACTGTTGCAAGAGCTCCTTCCGCTCCTTCAGCCAATAGCCGCTGAGATTCCAGCCATAGGCTGTTGAGATACCAACCATACCGGGTTGCTCTTCTCTACCCCTGGATTTTGGGTTTCTGGTTCCGTGTATGGAATTGATTTAATTGCATTTACTTTTTTGAACAACTCGCGTTTCCCAGTTTTTAACAAATACTAGGCGGACACTGAAACAGGACCCCGTTTTCATCACCTGTGCAGTGGTTCTAGTTGTGACTTGGCAACAGCGCCACCTGCTGGATAGTAGGTAATATGGCAGTTTTCATTTCCAACGCAAATTTTACTGCTTTGTTTACTAATACAATGGATTATATCATGCAAGGTTTATAAGACTATGGGGATACCTTAATTTACTGGTTACTAGGTTTTAGTTTTCTTTTCAATATTCTATCATTAAGGAAGAATATGGCACTCCTAAGAACCATACAATCTTTACTAGAAACTCATGCAAGTCAGGAAATTCAGGATTTAAGAGAGACAATGATAAAAAGATTTGAAATTATTGAGGAAATTATTGGAGCTGGTGAACAGAGTAAGAAGGCACAAGGACAGAATACAATGCCACCACCAGCTATTAGAACTGGCTTACCCAGGGTTTTGGTGACATACCCTGTAATTTATTCTGACAAAGTGTCAACTTCTAAAGGCTCAAAGGGAGTCAAAGAAGCTAGATGGATGCCAATAGGAATGAATGATCTAAAAGAAACTAAGCAAGCTGTTGTTAATTATGGCTTGCACTCTGCATTTGTTAAGGAAATGATATGGACTTGGCTTCTAATGTCAGAGCTACCCCCCATGACTTCCATCAGTTAGTGTCTGCAGTTTTAGATAATGGACCTTCCTTGATGTTTGGAATTTATTTCAGAGAAGAATCCAAACATATGGAACAGCAAGGAAGAGCAAAAGGTATGGAGGTTTCCCAAGATCAAATTGTTGATGTAGGAACATATGCTGATCCACAGGTCCAAGTTCTTTATGACGAAGAAGTATTGTCATTATGTCACAAGGCAGCCTTAAATGCTTGGAATAGAGTACAAGATCCAGGGAAAAGGATTGAATCATATACCAGGATTAGGCAGGGACAGAGAGAACCCTTTATTGACTTTTTGCAAAGATTAATTAAGGCTCTGGACATAGGGGTAACAGACCCAGAAGCAAGATGAATACTTCTTGAATCTCTAGCTTTTGAAAATGCAAACAGATTGCAAAAATATAATTGAGGCTTTAAGGTCTAGATCAGCACCTATGGATGAATGGATTCAGCATACGATGAATGTTGAGACGTTTGGCTATAATAACAAATCTTGGGTAGAAGAAGCGATGTACAAAGCAATGAGGAGACATCAAACTGCCAGGTGTTTTAATTGTGGTGAATTAGGACATTTGAAAAGGGATTGCAGGTAAAGAATTTCTAGGAATAATATCTCCTCTGAGAATGACAAAAATAGGAGACCTCGGCCTTCAGGTATATATAGGAGATGCGGTAAAGGCCAACATTGGTCCAACGAATGCAGGTCAACAACAGACAGACAAGGCAACCTGATACCATCGAGGAACCCCTTGAGGGGCCTCTCGCAGGCCCCCAAGCCAAAAGTGGCCCAGTCATTCCCAGTCACAGTGGAGAATGTGCCTCCCCAAGAAAATTAAAAGCTCCAATTTCTGCTGTAAAAAGTAATACTGGTCTAAATTATGAATTACATGTGGAGGATGAGTCAAAAAATCCAGTAGGATAGAGTAAACGTATATTTTGGCAGACTTCTATTAATGATCAAAGACCAAAACTAAGAGTCTGTATAAATGGCATTTTTATTGAAGGCTTATTAGACACAGGTGTGGGTGTAAGTATCATTACTCCAGAATCTTGGCATCCAAATTGGCCTCTTCAAGAGGTAGATGTTCAGTTCCTGGGAATTAAAACCCTATCTCATGTAAAACAAAGCACAAGATGGGTTGAATGCATAGGGCCTGAAGGGCAAATGGGAAGACTAAAGCCATATATAGCCAATATTGCAATAAATTTATGGGGCCATGACTTGCTACAGCAATGGAATACCCAGATTAACATTCCTGTAGTTCCAGGAACTCATAATTCTGGGAAGGATATGATGAGGTATTATGGAATAAGTTCACCAGCCATTCAGGCTGTACAAAAACATACAGCAAATAGCAAACCTTTAGAGGTACCAGCAGCCCTACCTTTAGAATGGCTAACTGAGAAGCCAATATGGATCAAACAGTGGCCTCTAGCTGAAGATAAATTACAGGCATTGGAACAGCTGGTACAAGAGCAACTAGATGCTCATCATAATGAAGAATCAACCAGCCCTTGGAATTCTCCTGTTTGTTGTAAAAAAGAAATCTGGTAAATGGAGAATGGTGACAGATCTAAGAGCTGTCAACAAGGTAATTCAACCTATGGGCCCACTACAATATGGAATTCCTTTGCCTTCTCTATTACCAAAAAAATGGCCTCTTATATTTATTGATTTGAAAGATTGTTTTTTCACTATACCTTTACAAGAAAATGATAGAGAAAAATTTGCCTTCACGGTTCCTACTTATAATAATTCTCAGCCTACTAGGAGATATCAATGGACTGTCCTCCCACATTCAAAGCTCAATAGTCCTACATTGTGCCAATTCTTTTTTTTTTTTTTGGTTTTTCAAGACAGGGTTTCTCTGTGGTTTTGGAGGCTGTCCTGGAACTAGCTCTTGTAGACCAGGCTGGTCTCAAACTCACAGAGATCCGCCTGCCTCTGCCTCCCAAGTGCTTGGATTAAAGGCTTGTGCCACCACCGCCCGGCTATACCAATGTTTTTTTTTTGTTTTTGTTTTTGTTTTTTGTTTTTGTTTTTCGAGACAGGGTTCCTCTGTGGTTTTGGAGCCTGTCCTGGAACTAGCTCTTGTAGACCAGGCTGGTCTCGAACTCACAGAGATCCATCCGCCTGCCTCTGCCTCACAAGTGCTGGGATTAAAGGTGTGTGCCACCACCGCCCGGCTGTACCAATGTTTTGTAAGTGAGCCATTGGAAATAATTCGTAAGTAATTTCACAAGTTCATAATTTATCATTATATGGATGATATTTTGCTATCTGATTCAACTAAAGATACTTTAGAAAGGATGTTTGAAAAAGTAAAGAAAGTCTTGCCTAAATGGGGATTGCAAATTGCCCCTAAAAAGATTCAAAAAGGAAATTCTATTAATTACCTAGGTTGCAGAATAGGGTTAGAGAAAATTAAAATGCAAAAGGCACAAATTAGGAGAGACAAGTTACAGACTCTTAATGACTTCCAAAGATTGTTAGGAGACATTTCCAGTCTATGACCAGCTGTTAGGATAACACCTGATCTAAATGTTCATTTGAACAAAACCTTAGGTGGTGAAAAAGATTTGAATAGCCCCAGAAAACTGACAGCTGAAGCGGAAAAGGAGCTGACAATAATGAGGAAAAATTACAGGAGGCACATGTGGATAGGGTGAACCCAAATCTTAGCTGCATCCTAGTCATATTGCCTTCCAGAATTTCTCCTGCAGGGATTTTAATGCAGAGGGAAGATATTATTTTAGAGTAGATATTTATACCTAATAAACCAAGTAAAAAAATAAAAACTTATATGGAAAAAGTCTCTGAATTAATTATAAAAGGTAAGCTGAGACTTTGTCAACTAGCAGGTATAGACCCAGCAGAAATTGTAGTGCCTTTTACTACTGAGGAAATAAAAAAGTTATGGGAAGACAATGAACCATGGCAAAGAGCTTGTGCTAATTTTTTTGGGAGAAATTAATAGCAACTATCCCAAAAGTGATAGACTTAACCTCATAAAGAGAACTTCTTGGATTCTTCCTAGAATTGTACATGATGACTCAATAACTGGAGCCCGTACATTTTTTTTTTTTTGGTTTTTTGAGACAGGGTTTCTCTGTGGTTTTTCGGAGCCTGTCCTGGAACTAGCTCTTGTAGACCAGGCTGGTCTCGAACTCACAGAGATCCGCCTGCCTCTGCCTCCCGAGTGCTGGGATTAAAGGCGTGCGCCACCACCGCCCGGCGAGCCCGTACATTTTATAGTGATGCAAATAAATCAGGGAAAGCAGGTTACAAGTCAAATGAATTGAGTAAGGTGGAACAAAGCCCTTATAATTTTGTCCAGAAAGCAGAGTTATATGCCATTCTTATGGTGCTAAGGGATTTTAAAGAACCTCTATATAGTTACAGATTCACAATATGCAGAAAGAATTATCTTGCATATTGAAACCACTGAATTTATACCAGATGACACAGAGTTGACTTCATTGTTTATCCAGGTACAAGACATAATCACGGGTAGGCTTTGTTTGATGTACATAACACACATCTGGTCCCATACGGGTCTGCCTGGTCCTCTAGCACAAGGTAACGCTGAGATTGATCAATTATTGATTGGAAGCATGTTGCAGGCCTCAGAATTTCATAAAAAGCATCATGTCAATAGTAAAGGCCTAAAGAAAGAATTTTCCATTACATAGCAACAAGCTAAGGACATTATAAAGAGATGTCCTACTTGTTCTTTCTATAATCAAACATTGTTGCCTGCAGGGAGTAACTTAAAGGGTACTCAAAGGAATGAAATCTGGCAGATGGATGTGTTCCACTTTATGGAATTTGGTAAATTAACATATGTACACCACACCATAGACACGTATTCAGGTTTTCAATGGGCTACTGCCCTGAGCTCAGAAAAGGCTGATTCAGTAATTACACATTTATTGGAAGTTATGGCCATCATGAGTATACCTGCACAAATAAAGACAGACAATGGTCCAGCATATGTATCTAATTTTTAATTATTATGATATAAAACACATTACAGGTAGACCAAATAATCCTACAGGTCAGGTAGTTACAGAAAGATCAAATTGTACTATAAAGGATACGCTGAACAAACAGAAAGGGATGGAAAATACCCCCAGAAACAGATTGCTTAATGCTTTATTAACCTTGAATTGTCTTAATGCTAATGAGAAAGGAACGACAGCAGCAGAAAGACATTGGATAATGGAAAAGTCTGCTGAACTAAATCAACCGATTTATTTCAAAGATGTGCTGACCTCTCAATGGAAGCCAGGAGATGTGCTTCATTGGGGAAGGGGTTTTGCTCTTGTTTCCACAAGAGAAGAAAAACTGTGGATACCATCAAAATTAATAAAGGTTCAATTTGAAGAAGAGAAACCTCTTGGAAAGGTGAAATGACAGCTCATCCACAATGATGATATTCATACAGGTGGTAATAAAAACATATAGAATGGGGGCAGGGTTCTGTTCTTATCTCCACAGGAAAACATTCATCTTTGAAAAATTCAAGGGACCCTGGATGTTTGAGTACTGACAGATGGAAAAATAACTGCCCAATAGGGACTAAGAAAACTGAATAGGTTCCATAAGTAAAATATACTAAATCATATTTCTAAATTTATAGAGCTGGTTTTGGAGTTGGACTCTGGCTCAGTCTCTCTCTAATTCTAAGCCTGTTGTTAAGAGAAAAACCCAGAGTTTCTGTCTCATGACAAGAGACATGGTATGGGACAGAAAGAAATATGAGTTTAGAAAACATCTTTGCTTTTCTTCATATCTATCACACCTTTCATTGAATATATCTATCATGCCTTTCATTGAATATGTGTATGTCTATATGATTAATGTTTAAGTTTTTCACAATGAACAATGAGGTTTTCCTGCAGTGACATTTGAAGTTTCCAGGAAGAAGATGGGGCCCCATAACAACAACTCCACCTGTTTGATATGACGTCATGATACTGATAGCGCTACTACAAGACCTGTTTTGGGTACCAGCTGCACAAGACGGTTCCAACTTGGTTAGCTGAAATGGTGCACATCTTGTACAACATTCTGGCCAGACCTGCACAAAATACTCAAAGACTATTCGCAATTTTAAAAGACATTGATCTTGAAATTTAACCATCATTTTACTTTCACAAGATCCCCCAGAAAGAAGGTCACCCCCATGACAGCTGGAAATAATTCTAGAGGACAACGTCCCCTCTCCCAGTAAAGTTTGTCCTTGGATTTAGGTACATCATTTAAGGGTTGATTATAATTAGTATACGGTTGAGGGTTAGGGGTTGGGGAAGGAATTTTATAAGTTCAGGGATCTTTTTGAAAAAAAAAGAAGGATAATTGGATGATTGGATAATAGGTTTGTAATTGTTAGTTACTCTTTTTAGACAAATATAATGGTTACGATTCTTGTATATTGATACAAAGTTAAATTATATTGACTATTGTATACATGCATGCTTCTACCCCTGTTTAAAACATTTTTTATATATTGATATATATTGTATATATTTACCATATTGCAGTATACATTTCTACCTCTGATTAAGATACTTATATATTGTTTATGTATTGATATATATTTACCATATTGCATTGTATATTTGTACATTGTTTTTATTTGGAGGTCATATTGTCCTCATTTATTGCACAGTTGTTTTTTGTCTTAGTCTTTAAGTTAGATAGGTATTGAGAATTATATAGATCAATAGTCATCTATGTTTTTCATTTATAATTAGACTAATCAGGTTCTTTAGATACATAGAGATTATATTCAGTATAGATAGATAATCTTCAACCTCTTCAAAGAGCTGTAGAAAATGGCCTTTAATCTAACTCAGTTTGGTGGTAGTGAGACACAATTGTTCCTAGCAACACCTATCTATTTCCAAAAGAATGTTGAGCACCAAAGACACTCCACCTGGAGCCTTTCTTCTTGGCAGAACTGGCCTTTGGGTAAAGAAATGCCCATACCTCAACCACTGACAGAGATACAAAGTATCCGTAAATGGATAAAACAGGACTGTCAAATCCTGCCAAGACAGGGTAAGATAGTTTTGAAAAGTGTCTTGCTTTTGAAAATGGTATGTCAGTTATTTTAGGCCTTAGCCAAAGTTGGTTGCTTCAACATTGCAGACGTGACCTTGGGTGATTGCCCAAGTAGCTAGTTGTCTCTGTGATTTGTTGCATGCTTCAGAAGTTGTTAAATTGCACTTCCTAATTACTCCAGTAACATTATTTCCCTTCTCAGATCTTTGATGGGGTTGAAGACTATATAAATGTAGTTACTTTCCTCTCATGACTTGGCCAAGTTATTTATTATATAAGACTAGAGCTAGTTAGAATAGGATATTTGTACTTATTGTATATAATTTCGTAGTAGGTTTAGAACTCTCTTACTTAAACAAAAGGGGGAGGTGTTGCAGGAGCTCCTTCCGCTCCTTTAGCCAATAGCCGCTGAGATACCAGCCCATTGGAGCATGGTCTC
The DNA here is from genome assembly GCF_037038515.1 of Microtus pennsylvanicus. Classification (NCBI taxonomy): domain Eukaryota; kingdom Metazoa; phylum Chordata; class Mammalia; order Rodentia; family Cricetidae; genus Microtus; species Microtus pennsylvanicus. The sequence goes on along the minus strand of NC_134585.1, from coordinate 708,589 downwards.
TCTCTCTCTTTAAAAAAGCAGCCACTTCCCTCCACTTGCTCTCTGGCTTCTGGCTACACTTCTGGCGACTAGGCTCCCTTCCTGATTGTGCCGAGGGCTATTGTCTGGGACGGTTATCTGTAAGTTTTCCCCCTTAAATAAATAATCACTCTATTAATCATAATTCCAAACTGGTGTGGGATTGTTTGTGACTTATGCCTTCAGCACATCTCCCTGTAATGCCACTTAGCTGCTCCACTCCCTACCTGTAGTAAAGTGAACTTTGACACTTGAATCTTCTGTTCTCAAACAACTGCCTGTAAAGATAATTAGTTCAAGGTCCAGAGATCCTTGCTCTGTGTTATAGGAAGCAGGAACTCACAGTGTAGGTTTGTTCTTGAGAGACGGTGAGGTAGGACTGACTGTTTTCTTCTCTTTACAATATTCCCCATAAGTTTTCCTCTTCTCTGCTGTTCATTTACTCTACCCCCTCTTCATTCGTCCTTCTCCAGTCTTCCAATTGAGAGGCTCTTTAGCCTCTGCTTCCTGTTTCATTTTCTCTTCCCAGTACTGGCGCCTGCCTCGGACTTCTGGGCTTTCACATATCAAGTTAGCCTTGCTGCTCCATCATGGCAAGCCTACAGCGGGTTAGCAAACTACTGGAGGATGTGACCTGCCCCATCTGCGAAGAAATTCTACGGGAGCCTGTCACCACTGACTGTGGACACAACTTCTGCCTGCAATGCATCCATCAGGTCGGGAAAACTACAGAAAACCTCCAATGTCCGCTCTGTAAACTCCCTGTGGATAAGAATATGTTGAGGCCCAATAAGCAGTTGGCTAGTATTGCAGAGAAAATCCAGGCTACGGATCCTGCTGAGTTCCAACCAGAAGAAGAAGAGCCAAGATGTCTGAAGCACAAGAAAAAATTAAATTACTTCTGTGAGAAGGATAAAGAGTTCCTCTGCTTGGTGTGTTGTGACTCCAAGGACCACAAAACCCATGAAGTTAACTTGATAGATGAGGCTGCCCAGAACTACAAGGTAGGCACCTGCCTCCTTCTCTGTCCCCAGCTCAGCAGAGTAGAATTCCCTGGGGATGTGGGAGCTGCTGCCTTTTCCATCTGGTTGGCACCGACTGCTGCACTCTTAACACTTGAATTGGCAGTTGGCAGCCGGGCCCAGTGAGCTCAAAGACCCAGGTTCTGGGAGATATCAATCTCTATTCAAGGCAATAAGAGTAAACAGAATAGTACTTTTGGAGGCAGGGAAGATATATCAGAGACTAAAGGTACTTGCCACAAAGAATGAGGACTTGACTTTGACCCTAGGATTACATAATACAAGAGGAAAATTGGTTTGATCCCTGAGAAAAAAAGGGGGGTCTGCTAATAATGACATCAGTACCTTGGGATATCTTCCCTGCCTTCCTAGAGGCAGAACCTGACTGAAGCATCCTCTCCTCACAGGTGCAGATTGAGACACAGCTCCAGATCTTGGGGCAAAAGGACAAGGAAATAATTAAAGAGAAAAAGGAATGTGAAGAGGCAACCCAGGTGTTCAGGGTAAGAAATATTCACTCCAAATACGTCTGAGGAAGTTGAGCATCTCTGTTGAGGGAATGTTGAGCACTCCTTATACACCAGGCTGGAACAAAGTCCAGCTGACAAGATGGCGAGGGCAGAGCAGAGGGTGTGGTGCCTGAGCCGTGCTCCTGAGCTGAACTGAACTACCTGAACCAGGAAGGTTTCTGCTCCTCCACCCACAGCAGGCTTTGTAAGGACTGCACACACACACAGACACACAAACACACACACAGGCGCGCACACACACACACACACACACAAACACACAGGCTCACACAAGCCCCTTTTTACTAGAGACTATTATACAGTAAGAAAGACAAGAGACTATGACAACACCAAACATCTCCACCCGGTTTTGATTTTGTTTACTTTTTTAAAAGGTTTCTGCATTACTTTTTTCTATGTGTATATGTCTGTGTTAGTGAAAGTCATGTGTGTGCAAATCCTAGCAGAAACCGGAAGAACCGGAAATACAGATATTTGTGAGCTGCTCTTCATAGGTGCTGGGAACTGAATTCAGGTCCTCGGAAGAGCAGTAAGCATTCTTAACCCCTGCATCATCTCTCCAGGTCCATTCATGGGAAATTCAGTATGAAGGAAGCTAAACTGAGAAGAGTTCTCTCTCTTTCTCTGTCTCTCTCTCTATCTTTTCTCTCTTTCTTCATTTGTTTATGTTCTTCCCAACTGACTTTTAAGAATCTTATATCTACTTATTTTTAGATTTAATTTTATGTGAATGAATGTCTTGCTTCCATGTATGTATGTATACCAGGTGCATGTCTGGTACCAATGGAGATTAGAAGAGAGCAGTATATACCTGAAAATGGAGTGAGGATGGTTGTGAGCTACCATGTGTGTTCTGGGATTTGAATCTCAGTCCTTTGTAAGAGCAACAAAGTCCCTTACTGAGCCATATCTCCAGCTCCTAGACACAATATCATATGTAGCACAAACTAGAAATTGTTATACAGGAAAAGGATAGCCTTCATCATTTGACCATTTTGTCTTTCCCCCAGTACTGGAATTACAGGGCTATAACAGCATTCCCAGACTATGCAGTGCTGAGAATGGAATCCAGGACCACACACATGCCAAGCAAGCACCCTGTCAACTGAACTACAACCTTATCCTGGGTTTTCTATGGCGGTGTCATTTGTTTGTTGAGAGAGTGGCCCAAGTAGTCCAGGCTGGCCTTGAATGGAGGCTGCCTTGGCTTCCTGCATCTCCTGTCTGCACTCCCAGTGCTAAGATTTCTTAGTTGTGCATCTGGCTGATGTCCTTGAAGGTAAAAAAAAAAAAGCCATTGAGCCTAAATCTTTGAACACAGGAAGTGCTTTGATCTCCTTGCCCCTCTCCCTTTCCCACAGGTATGCCCCAGCATACTGTTCTAAACCAGTCTTAGAATAATCCTTAGATACTCCTAAAGAGTGAATAGTTCCAAATTTTGCATGCCCTTGATTCCAGCACGTAGGAGGCAGAGAGGGGGATCTCTGATGAATACAAGGCCAACCTGTTGTTCTTAGTCAGTTCCTGGCTAGCTAGGACTATATAGTGAGACTTTGCCTGTAATTAGTTAATTAATTGATTGATGGTTGATTGATTTAAAAAGTGAGTGATGGGCTTAAAGGAAGCTTGGAAGATTCTCTCTCATTCCTCCCTCATCTCTGAATCCCTTCCCTTATCCTCAGGCCCGAGTACATCTAGAGAAACTCAAGATACTTCAGGAATTGAAGAATGTGCACCAGAGACTGGACGAGGAAACGATATTTTTCCTGTCCAGGCTGAGCTTGGTGGAGCAAGAGGGAGTCAAGCAGACAGAAGAGTATGTCACTGAAACAGAGAGACAGCTGACCACCCTCAGAAACCACATGGAGTACCTGAAAAATAGGCAACAAGCGCCATCCATGGAGCTACTGGAGGTTAGTGCATTGGGAACAGACTTTCTCTCTCTCTCTCTCTCTCTCTCTGGAAGATACTTAAGAATCTGTATTATACTGTGGCCAAACAGCTCCTAATATCTGACTCCTCCATGTTGTCTCCTAAAATGAAATTTTGAGAAACTCCTACCATTCCCTGAAAGGACATAAATGTCAGATACTTTCCTTTCTTTGGGGATTTTGCCTGAGGCTTCATAGAATCCATGACCCTTACCTTTCTTACTTTAAGCTGTCACTTTTGATAAAGGTCCTTCCTGTCCAGGTTTCAAAGGGAAGCCTGTTGCTCTCCACGAGGCTCCATTTGTATTGTCTCCAACATAATGTACTTTTCCTCTCTATGTTTTTCCACCCTAAGGCCCAGTGCTCACCATGCCCTTTCTTCTAATAAGCCTCATGTATGAGGTGTGGTTTCTTTATTACTTTCTATTGCCTTCCTGAACTAATCTACCAATTACTACCCTGCTTCACCTAACCCAGCAGCTCTCAACCTGTGAGTCTCGAGCCCTCTGGGAGGATCTGCCAACCCTTTTACAGGGGCCACCTAAGACCACCAGAAAATATCAGATACTTACATCCCAATTCATAAGAGTAGCAAATTTACAGTTATGATGTAGCAGTGGAAACAATTTTATGGTTGGAGGTCACCACAACATGAGGAGCTGTGTTAAAGGTCCGCAGCATTAGGAAGGCTGAGAACCACTGACCTAACCAAAACTCCTCTCGTAACTCAGGACACTGAGGCAGGAGGTTTGTTGCTAGTCCAAGGCTAACATGAACAAAGATCAAGACACTATCTCAAACAGCTGGGCATGGTGTCTCACCTCTGTAAGTTTAGCACTCCAGAGGTAGGAGGCTTCCCTGGACCACTAGAGTTCAAGGACAGCTTGGACACACTGACACACACACACACACACACACACACACACACACACACACACACACACACGAAAAGAAAAGATAAAAAGAAATATAGCCAAAAAAACTTCTAGAGCATTTAATCTTGTTCTTTGGGGCAGGATCTTATGCAGCCCAGGCAGCCTGGCAGTGTTAGGACAAAGGTCATGTGACCAAGGGTAACACTGAATTACTGATCTCCCTATCTCCTTTCATGGGCCCCTACACACAGCTCACAGTTTAGAATTGTAATGTAGGACACATATGTTTCTTTAAAGCATCTCTCAGACTCATTGTGCAAAGGCGCTTGCCACACAAGACCCACACGGTGGAAAAACAAGGCCAGTACTCACAGGTTCTCCTCTGATTTCCTTCTGTAACTCCAGATCCATCAGATCTGATCACTCTGGTCTTGTAGAGTACCTGCATTCTTATTTACATGCCCACACACAGACAACACACACACACACACACACACACACACACACACACACACATATATATCAATATATATATATATACAGTTTAAAAATAATAAAAATAAAGCTGGAGAGATGGCTCATTGGTTAATAGCACTGTATGCTCCTTCAGAGATACTGAGTTCAATTTCCAGCAACCACATGGTGACTCACAGCCATCTATTTTGATATCTGATGCCCTTCTCTGGCATGTAGGCATATAAGCAGACTGCACACTCATACATAAATATATTCATATATTTAAATTAATAAAATATTTTTAGATTATTCTTAAAAATTAATAAATCTTAAAAATAAAATGCAATGAAAAGAACTATATTTCAAGCTACATTTCTAGTAGCTACATTAAAAAGACAAAAAAAATAAGGCATAGTGGTACACCTTTAATCCCAGCACTTGGGTGGCAGAAGTGAGTTCACAGTCAACATGTTCACAAATGAAATTCCAGGCCAAGCAGGAAAAAAATCAGATAAAATTAATATTAATAAAAACACTTTAAACAATTTATTTAATCCAATACTCCAAATGTAATGATTTCAGCCTCTTTAGACATATTTATGAGCTATTCTATATTCGTGGGTTTTTTTAGTTCTGAGTCTTTGAATTCTTATTTTACACATCTCTGTTTAGATACTTAATCATCAATTGCTGAGGTAAAATGTAGTTAGTTCTACTAAATCGATAAAGTTGTACTTACAATGCTTCAATTTTTAAATTTAGATTTGAAATAGTAAAAATTAATTGGTGGGGAGGACTGAGGTGTTAGTGCATTCCTGTTCTCTCAGCGCTCAGGAGTCAGACAGAAGATTCGGTAGTTCAGGACTGTTCTTGGCTACACAGAGAATTCGAGCCAGCCTGAGATACATTAAACTGTTTCAGATAAAAACAAACAAACAAACAAACAAACAAACCAAGAGGGAGGAATAATAGGACACCCAAGTGCCAGGACTAACACACCTGGTTTCTGTTTTGTTTTTGTTTTTTCTTTAAAGAACCATGGACAGCCACTCCACCTTTGTCCTAACACTGCCAAGTTGAGCTCCCTGGATCTATATTAGAGGCAACACCCGTTTCCCAAATGTCACTCTTCTATACTTACTCTTTTTTTTCCTGAGGTTTAAACATCATCCCAACTATATCAGGACTTTTGGGGTAGCAGTTTGGGGGGAGGTAGGGAGAGAGAAAACCATAGGCAGAGACAGCAGAGACAGAAAGTCAGAGAGAGGAAAGAGAGGGTGGAAAACTGGGGTGTTCTCACTCTGCCTCCAGCTGAGTCTGAAACCCTTCTTGGCACCTGTTACTAGGCAAGCTCTGACATTGTTCTCTCTTTCTCTTCCAGGGCATCAATGACATCTTGGGCAGGTATGATGGGCATCCCAAGTGCACTGTGCTTTCTGGTTCACTCACACATACAACATTCAACATATATCCGAATATGTTCACATCGTCCAATAACTTGTCTATAAACTATTTAGGCTGCAGGTGAGGAAGACTAAGCTGGCCACAGTAGCATGTGTTCTGCTGGGCACAGCTCTTTTCACCAACACCCAGCGTTAGAGCAGCTGCACTCCCCTCCCATATTCCTCTTGGTCAATGGGGGTGAACCCTGGGTTTCCTACTTTACCTCCTACTCCCTGTCCCTCAACTCTCCTCTGATCAATCTCTCATCTTATTTCAATATTTTCATGGGTTTGATCTGTTGTAGGAAGCCGCTTGTTTGTTTTCCCTCCTGCCTAGACTCCTGAAATAATCACACAGAAACTATATTATTTAAAATCACCGCTTGGCCAATCACTTAAGTGTATTGCTCGCTAGCTCTTACATGTAGTAGTAACCCATTTCCAGTATTTTATATTTTACCACGAGGGTTGTGGCCTACCAGGAAGGTTCCAACATGTCTGTCTCTGGTGCCAGCTCCATGGTTTCTCTTTGACTTTGTCCCCTTTATCCTAGCATTCAGTTTAGTTTTCCCCACCTACTTCTACCCTGCCCTATCAACGGGCCAAGGAAGTTTCTTTATTCACTAGTGGTATTCACAGAATATGGATGGGATTCCCACATCACCTCTCCCTTTCTGTTTAAATAAAAAGGAAGGTTTTAACTTTAACATAGTAAAATTACATATAACAAAAGAGGCATCAAGCAGAATTACAGTTACAATATTTATAGTTACTTTATCTTTTATCATAACTAAGGAAAACTATAACTATCTATTCTTCAACTCTATCAAAGACTCCATAAGGATGTAATATTACCTAAGTAAACAGGAAGTGCATGGTAAATAACTCCCAGAACTCTAGAATTGAGAGAGACATCTTGCTGCCTAGACAGTCACCCAAAGTTCTTCTGTACTGTTGTGGCATCTATCTTCAGCCTACAGGCCCACTGTATCCAGCAGACTTTTAAATAAATCAGGAAATTTTAAAGGTAGTTCTGCCTATATTGGCAGTTTATCAGTCACTTTCTTCTGTGTCCTGCAGAATGTCTAGTAGACGCTTTCATGAAGCAGGAACCCCAAAGAATCGTCTTACCTTTATGCAAATTCAGCAGTAATTTCTCTGTGGGGTCTGGATGTCTAGTTCATAGAGCATAGCATCAAGCAGTTCAGGAAAGAGCAGTTTCTTGACAAAATCATTAACCAATTCCATAAGGAGCCTCTTCAGTACCCATCTTCCTCTTGAAGTAATTGGAGTTTCCAGGAGCAGATGTGTCTCATTGTCATGAAAAGTCTAATTTTTTAAAATGTTTTAAATGCCATATTTTGAATGTCTCTGACAGACTTGAAGAATACCTATCTAACTGAAATATATCGCTATATATTTAACATGACTACAAGCTTGACTATTATAGATGATTATTAACCTATATTTTTAAATTATACATTACATTTCTAAATGAGCTGCACAAACACAATACCTTAATCAAGAACAAAAATATACATATAAAGCCAGGCGGTGGTGCGGTGGATCTCTGTGAGTTCAAGGCCAGCCTGGTCTAGAAAAGCTCATTCCAGGACAGGAACCAAAAGCTACGGAGAAACCCTGTCTCGAAAATAAAAAAAAAAAATACATATAACAAAGTTGTTCTTAAAATTATATAAATAATCCAAAATCAATACCAATGAAAATCTCTATAGCATATCCCCCTTTAAATGTAAAGAAACATTTATAAACAATATTTGGGAATTTTTGACATAGTTATTTCCATCAGCTTCCTGCTTTTTGTTGGAAAAGTATTTTTTGAGGGGGGGGTTCATGGAAACCTTTTGGGTGGTCTATCAAACCACATTTGTCTGGAAACAATCCACAGGTTCTCATCCTCTGTGGATACAAAAATAGAACCTCTTTTCCAAAGCTACAAATCCTTAGACCCAAATTCTGAAGTCAAGAGACCTTTATGTTGGCTTAACTTAGCAGTCCATACAATGAAATGTGTCTCTGTACTTAGCTCCTTCACAGCCAAAAATTTCAAAGAAAACACAATAATATACATAATCCAGACTGTATGTGTATATTTCATCTTTATGTGGCTTAATTTTTTACTCTATAACTTTTTAATATTTATTTTATTATCTTTATTCCTTTATTCTGTGACAGTCTATACTCTGTCTCTTAAAAGACTTTTGTTTTTTTATAAACCATTTACATCCTTTTATAACTCTCTATATACTTTGTCTTCTCTCTCCCAAGCCTATGTACATTTTAAAAATACACTGTGTCTCATTTACAGGTCTTTTATGTCTGAATATGTCCTTTTTGCATATTTGTAATCCTTTTCTGAATAGGATGACTTCTTAAAATGCTAAGTGCTTCTTAAGAACCTAAGTGGTAGCATTGCTAGGACAAACAAGGCTCTGCCTGCTTTCTTGCCCAGTCCAACATGGTGGAAGTTCTTTACTGCCTCTGAGACTGCTAGGTGGGAGCCACACTCACCATCTCAACTCTGGTAATTGGTTGGCCCATGCTGTCACCAAGTAACTTGTAGCACACTGCCCAAAAACCCCATTTAAAGGCTTGGCCTTCTGAAAGAGCCAGAGTTCGTGCTGGCAGCATGGCCCACAAAGCCACCATTTGAAAACTGCACATGCTTTTTTTTTATTATGCTACTGCTGAATCAGAAAGACCTCTCTTAAAGGAGATTTGGCAAGCCATTAGCAAAATGCTGGCTACCAAGAAGCCATGATTAACTCGTTCTTTTGTGTCTAAAATTCCTTTTTACTTTCTTAGGTTTTATGCAGATTAAACTGGCACAAGCTTGAGCACCAGTTTGTTGTATTGAGGCCACTTGTTTGTTCCTGGCTGCTCAGACTCCTGAAATAATCACACAGAAGATCAGTATTTTCTTTCCCAGCTTCATTCCTCTCCCACATTCCTCTTGGTCAATGGGGTGAACCCTGGGTTTCCTACTCTACCTCCCTAATTCCTGTCCCGTCTCTCTTTTCTGATCCATCTCTCATCTTCATTTTCATATTTTCTTGGGTCTGATCTCATTCAGCCCTGCATTCCTGTCCTGGCCTCCCTGATGGGGGACAATGGTCTTATATCCTGCAAAGTTTTATCTGTTGTACTAGTTTAATAATATGTCGATTGGCCAGTAGCCAGTTAGGATGTATAGGCAGGGCAGCCAGGCAGGAAGTAGAGGTGAGGTGACCAGAACAGGAGAATTCTAGGAAAAGGAAAGGCACCTCTGCAGTCATCACCCAGAAACAGAAAAAGCAAGATGAGAATACCTCGCTGATAAAAGGTACCAAACCTCATGGTTAATAGAGACAAGAATTATGGGTTAATGTAAGTTATAAGAGTTGATAAGAAGCCTGAAGCTAATAGGTCAAACAGTTTATGATTTATGTAGACCTCTGTGTGTTTCTTTGGGACTGAAAGGCTGTGTGACCAGGCAGGACAGAAACCTCTGTCAACAGCCCCTGACACTCAGTTCCCTGGCTCTAGACTGTATTTATCATGCCTTCTCCCCAGGAATGAGCTCCCAGGTCCTTCCTGCCCATTCTCTATCCCAAAACTTACCGCTAAGATCAACATATCTTCACAGGGATAAAGAATTTCAGTTTCACAACCCAACCCCAGTTCCTAACCTGGATAAAAAAGTCAGTGAAGCAAAAGCAAGTAATGAGCCCCTCATAGAAAGCCTGAAGAAATTAACAGGTAAGATGTGTCTGCCACTTCCTTTGCTTACCTGCCTCAGGATTCTTTTCATCAACCTAGATATTGCCTGACGTCTCTGGTGCCAGCTCCTGAGCCTTTCAGAACCCAGGCTGAATGCTGAGTACCTTCATAGAACCATTATGCAGAAATTTCTCATGTTGTGTTTCATTAGGTTTAATGCTGAGGATAGAATGCGGGACTTCATGCTTGCTTGACAAGCACTCTGCAATCTGAGCTACATCCCCAGAGTCAAAGCACCTCTTAGCTCAGAATTTTTCCTTGTTTACTAGGTGGTGAACATGGGACTAGAAGTATGTTACCAATTTGGTTGTTGCTTATCACCTGTACCACTGGGCACCAAAACACAGCATTCACACATAGTGTACGCAAAGAATACACATTGACTCTAAAAGACATAATATTAAAATGGAGCATAAAATATAGAAATGAAAACAAAAGCAAACAGAAATATTGTCCAGAGTAGTCTCTTATGGAAGACGGCAGTGATCTTCTGAGTAACTGGGTCTAGAACACAAAGCACAGTGCCCAGATAGCATTCAACCTTTATTGGACATGCTGAAATGACAGTATGTTTTAACATTCTGAGCTAAAAAAAACCATATTATTTAAATTCATTTCATTTACTTCTTTTAAAAATGTTTTATTTATTTTATTTGTATGGGTGTTTTGAGTGCATGTGTTGTGTATATGACTGGTGTCCATGGAGGTCAGAAGATGGTGCCAATGCTCTGGGACTGGAGTTTCAATGGATGCTGACAACTGAACTGGGGCCCTGGTGCTGTTAACCACTGAGGTCTCTTTCCAGCTCCCTTTTCCTTTCCTTTTGAGACACCGGAACTCACTATGTCCTGTGGACTAAAAGTTTTCATCCTGCTGTGTCAGCTTCCTGAGTGTCAGCATGCCCTGGTCTTTTAGGGTTTCAAAATAACATCTAGAAAATTCCAAATCCAGTGGCTTATGCTTGTGGCTCCAATATTTCTGTTCTGGACTGAGCTGTACTGAGGAGCCACATCAGGGAGACCCTAGTGCAGCTCTCCCTGTTGGCTGCCTTCTTGGTCCACTGAGACTATGTGAGATCCCAGTACCACATCTTCCTACATGAGCAATCAGTGCCTCACGGTATGGTCCCTGTTGTCTGCTTAACCTCCGTCGACCCTCCATCTCCTTCACTCTCTCCTCACAGTCAACTTGACAACTGAAGGGAAGTAAGATAAAAGCACATTCCTGAGCAGCCCGGACATAAAGGACACGAAGAACTGTAAGTGTGTGCATAACCTGGTGTTTGGGGAAAGTGAAGAATACAAAATGTCTTCTCAATGGGAGATTGAAGATGAAAGGTCCAGTGTGTGTGTTAACACCAATGAAGAACAAGCTTATAGAATTATTTTATTATTGTACTTTTAGGTAATCATAGTGACACCCTGACTAATTAAAATTGTTCATTATAAATGGAAATTTATAGGTGTATTTCTTCATTGCACAAGGCTCAGGTGCAGGCAGCTCAGTCTGTAGCTGGAGCTGACCTAACAGGCCTAGTTAGCCCAGCAAAGCTGAGGAGTTGAGATCCACAGGGACAAGACCTGTAATGATGACATCTGATTGGTTCAGCTTTGAGGGTAGTCAGGATAAAAGCCAGGATCAGTTGCTCATCCCCAATATGAATTTTAATTTATAACCACTTGTTATTAACCTAAAATTTGTTTTCTCTCTCAAATCTTAGGGCTCCTGTTACAGAAGAATAACTCAGATTTGCTCAGCTCAGGTAGGATTCCTGCTTGACACACGGGTCTTTCTGTAGGGAAGCAAGGGTCCTCTAGGTGTGCAGGTCAAAGTGTTCTGTTCATTCATGGCTCTGATACAGCAGAGGAAATTTATAGACCAGACCCTGGGAAGGGCTACCTAACATGCAGAACAGCCTGATTGCTCCCAGCTCCCCTGAAAATACAGGAACAAAAAAAGATTGGAAAGACGAGTAAGGCTTCCCACAGGAGGGATGGAGAAGGACTGTGTAATTGTACAGACTTCAGGGGCCAGAGATGAGTGGACTTAGAGTGAGGGCCAGGCATCTCCTTCTTCTGCTTCCCAAGCTAAACTTTCCCTGTGAAAGACCTAGCCCCCAACAGGAAACCCCTAATGTGCAGGTGCACCCTGCTGCTTGGTCTATGCCCCTCCTAGTGCCTCTGCAGCTCAGCAGGACCTAATGCTCAGCCCTATTCCATCCCCTTTCACTTCGAGACCCCCTTTCTGGGACAGCACCCTCTTCAGCACTGCTCTGGAGCAAAACTGGGCCCCTTTCCCTGTGTTTCTGGAGGAGGAGCTGGCTGTGAGCTGGGCTCTGTGCACACTGACAACATCAGAGTTGCGGGCTGCACACCCCTGGATGTTGCTCTTTCCTTCTCACTCCCCCAAACCCTTTGTATTTTCTCTTTAAAATTTTATTTTCTTGATTAAAATTTATGTTTATACTTATGCACAATGGAGATGAGAGGATATTTTGTGAATAGTGTTCTCCCCTTACATGAAAATTTTATGAGTTTTGGGCTTAGGGAGCAAGCATCTGTATCTGTATCTGCCAAGCCATCTCACTTGTCTTTTATTAGTTCTTTCTTTCTTCTCTCCCTCTGGCTGGATTGTGTGTGTGTGTGCACATGTGCATGTGTGATGTGTGTTTGTGCACATGTACACATGTGTGTGGTCTGTGTGTGGTATGCAGGTGTGCACGCACGTGTGTGATGTTTGTGGTGTGTGTGTGTGTGGTGTGTGTGGTATGTTTGTGCGTATGTGTAGTTTGTGTGTGTGTGCTCGTGTGCGGTGTATGTGTGTGCTGTATGTGTGCATGCGTGTGGTTTATGTGGTAAGTGCGTGTGTGCGTATGTGTGTGTGTGCATGTGTACTCATGGAGGCTATACTTAGGCATCTTCTTTTACACTCTTCCTTAGTTTCATGGACAAGAACTGTTATTGAACCTCAAGCTCACTAGATAGTGTGGGCTGTCTTGCTACCGAGGCCCATGCCCATCCAGTCATCCCTGCTACTCAACACCAAGGTAACAAGTGTGCCAGGGCCACACCCAGATTTTGTCTTTAGATGCTGGGGATCACGACTCATGTCCTCGTGCCTGCACAGCCAAACCACCTCCTCAGTCCTTTCTTTGTTTGCTTGCTTTTGAGACAGAATCTCATGTAGCCCGGACTGCCTTTGAACTCATGGTAGTTCTCCTGTCTCAGCTTCCCAAGTGCTGGAATTAGAGGTGTATGCACAACTGTGCCTGGCAATGAGCACCTCCACCAAAACAGAAGACAAACCCACATAGTGGTCATTCTCACCAGTGCTGCTCTTCTCCAATTGCTTTGACTCTGATGCCCCCAGTAGACCTTAGAAGTTGCTACCACTGTCTTTCTCTATGGTTTTCATCCCCACACCCCTGACCCCCAGTAATGCAACTTAGCCAGGTCTGGAGATCAGAAATGGGTAAGATCTGCTTGGGTCATGCCCCTAGCGTACCCCAGTGACCCTGACCACCTGCTTTAATGCACACTTCCACATCCATCATCTCTCCCCAAGCCCTGCACACAGCAGAGGAAAACTGTCATTGCAGCAAAGGCTGAAATTCAACACCAAATGAGGGGCTAAAATGTTCCCACTTTCTAAACCTTAGCAGAGCCAGGACCACGGATGCTCTAGTCTTTGAATAGGACAGATAAAGACTCTATAGCTTTAATAAACTGCCATTCAGTGTCTAAGCCATAATATGAGGGTGGGACACATCAAGGGTCTCTGAATACCCACTTCTTCAGTCCTCCTGTGTTTGAGGGATTCCATTCTATCATGTGCACTCACGTGTGCACACACATGCCTTTGTGTGGGAGTCAAAGGATGATTGGGGAAGTCAGTGTCCCACCATGTGGGTTTCTGGATTGAATTCAGGTGTCAAGTTTGGGGGCACAGGCCTTATCAGCTGAGTCACCTCCTGGCCCCAGGAAGTCAGTTTTAGAAAGTCAGACTAGTGGTGACCCCAGCTTTAGAAAATCAAGCTGAACCTTGACCTCTCATAGTAGCCCCAGTTGTTTGCCATATGAGAACCAGGAAATGTGGAAATGGAGAAGACATATCTACATTGTTAGAAGTTCCAAATTGTCCAGAGTGTTATCACCTTGGTTCAAGGCCTCTTCCTGAAATGATTCTACAACCATGTGAACTGGGGGAGCTTCCCTCTGAACCCACAGAGAAGAACCTCATAAAATCATGGGCTAAGTTTGAGGCCTGGGGATGGAGAGTGGGGAGAGGTACTGGAGAGGGGGTCTAGGGAGCATGGGCATGGTATCCCATATCTATAATTCAGGCACTAGGGAGGTGCAGTTTGAAAGATGAGAAGTTCAAGATCGTCCTTAGCTACACAGAAAATTTCAGCCCTGCTTGGTCTATATGAGACCCCCTTCTCAGAAAACCCAAAGAAACAGGTAGGAGTCTTCTCTGAGGACAGGGACTGGAATTTGAAGGAGAAATTCTCCCTCCTAGCTACATCATGAGAAGCTCAAAAGCAGGGTGCTGGAGGACTTGGCCTGAAACAATCCTTTTTCACTCTTCTTTATCTTCCCACAGTACCTATGACCCTGGACTCCACTTCAGCTGACGCAAACCTCACCTTTTCTCAGGATCTAAAGAAAGCAAGCTTGTATGTCGTCGATGGCAAATCTAATACTCAGGCAAAACCTCGACAATTCTATCCTTTCTACTGTGTGAGGGGCTCCCCAGGTCTCTCCTCAGGCCGTGTGTTGTGGGAGGTGGAAATCCAGGGACCCCCAGATAGGGTTGGTATAGTGGGCGTGGTCACCGAGTTGCCTCGGGGGTCCCAGATTCAGAACTCTGAGTCATGCTGCTTGTGGACATTGCGGATCTCGTCCTCTGGATGTCAGCCAATCACCAACTGCAGTATCCAGGAGAATCTCCCAATCAGTCTTAGGAAAGTGGGCGTCTATGTGGATTATGACCATGGAGATATAGTCTTCTATGATGCCATCACTAACAAACACATCTACACCTTCCAAGCTTCCTTTGACAGACAGGTCTTCCCCCTTTTTGGGCTCCTAAATGCCCGCAGCTCTATCACCCTGAGCCTCTAAGGCTGCTGCCCAGTGGGTCCCTCAGTCTCTTCCCCACCCATCCCTCATGATTGAATGAGATGCAAATGGCAGGAATGAAGCTTGGCCCTGCTTGGGCTCACTACACCCCCCACACACTGTACACACCCTACACACTCCACACACACTCCACACCTTACACACACTACACACCCCGCACACCCCACATACCCAACACACCCTACACACTCCACACATGCTACAACCTTACACACACTACACACCCTACACACCCCACGCACCCTAAACACACTACACACACTACACACCCCACAAACAACACACCCTACACACTCCACACACATTACACACCTTACACACACTAGACACCCTACACACCCTATACTCTCTACACACCCTATACACCACTACATACCCACAGACTCTATACACCCTGCACAGACTACACACCCCACAGAACCTGCACACTCTACATACCCTACACACCCTACACACACTACATACCCTACATACCCTATATACCCCACATACACTACACATCGTACTCCCCACCACATCATACACAACCCACACACCCTACACACATTACACACACTACACACACCACACAATCTACACACCATACACATGCTTCGTTCCACGAATAAAGAAGACAGTAGACTCTCCAGATACTAACCACAAGGCTTTTCATCGTTTCCCTTCATAAAAGGACAGGATTGGAAGTGGCCAAACTTCATCAACAACCCATTGAAAAATATCTGGCCACTTTCTCCTTGAGACATGTACTCACTCATAAGTGAGTTTTAAACATAAAGCAAAGAATACCAGCCTACAAATCACAATCCCAGAGAAACTACACAACAATGAGACACTAAGAGAGACAAACATGGATCTAATCTACATGGAAAGTAGAAAAATACAAGATCTCCTGAGTAAATTGGGAGCATGGGGACATTGGAAGAAGGCTGAAGGGGAGGGAAGAGGCAGGGAGGGGGAGAAGAGAAAAATGTAGAGCTCAATAAAAATCAATTTAAATAAAGAATTTTTGTTTCCTCAGGATGGTAGAGATGGGGGAAAGGACAGAGAGGGAGAACAAGGAAAGAAATATCTTGACTGAGGGAGCCATTATGGGGCTAGCAAGAAACCTAGCACTAGAGAAATTCCCAGGAATCCCCAAGGATGATCTCCACTAAGCAATAGTGGAGAGGGTGCCTGACCTGGCCTAGCCCTGTAGTCAGATTGATGACTGTCTTAATGTCACCATAGAACCTTCATCCAGCAACAGATGGAAGCAGATACAGTGAACCACAGTGGAGCATTGGACTGAGCTCTCAAGTCCAGTCAAAGAGAGAAGAGTTAGAATACGAACAAAGAGATCAAGACCATGATGGGGATACCCACTGAAACAGCTTACCTGAGTTAATGAAAGCTTTCCAATCTGGTCTGACAGTGAGGGAACCAGCATAGAACCAAACTTGGCCCTCTGAATGTGGGTGACAGTTGTATAACTGGGGCAGACTGTGGGGTCACTGGCAGTGGTACCAGGATTTATCCCTACTGCTTGTTCTGGCTTTTTGGAACTCATTCTCTCTGGAGGGATACCTTGCTCAGCCTAGATATTATGGGCAGGGCCATGGTTCTGCCTCTCAAAGCAAAGTGCTAGACTTTGTTGACTCCAGGGGGGAAGATTTAATCTCTCTGGGGAGTGGAAGGGGGATGTGTGGAGGGAAAGTGGAGGAAGAAAAAGGAAGGGAGGTAGTGGGGAAAGGATTTGGCATGTAAAATGAGAAAAGACAGTTTTTAAAAAATAAATTAAAATAAAAACAAACAAACAAAAAAGAATTTCCATTTCCTAATTCCTTTTCTGATACAGAAACTGTGTGTCTAGGAGACTTGATTCTCCTAAGGACCACATCACACTCCTCCTGCTGCAGTGAAGTAAAATTCCAAGGCAGACCCAGGTTCACAATTCACTCTCATTCTTGTAGTTGACCCTACACAGGGCTGCTGAGTTCTAGCCCCATTTTGATTCATGTTCTGATCTCCTTACCAATTTCATATATGTACATTCTTAATGTCATCTCATCAATTCAAGTTCAGTGTACCTTCTAAATTATTCTAGCCTGAACTACTGAAAGTGCCTATACTGAAGCAATGGAGTGGCTCCTTCAGTTAAATGTTTTAGCAGACTGTAGGTTTCTATTTGGACAGTAGGTGGTGCTGCTTCCCAGGATAGGGCATGATTAAGGATTGGAAGCTGCTGCCACTGCCCTGTTCTCATTCATATTCCCTCTCTCTCTTTCACTTTATTTATTGTCTATATAAATATATGTTCACTTTGTGCTTACTGCCCACAGAGGCCAGAGAGCATATCAGATTCTCGGTAGCTTGGGTTCCAGGCAATTTTGAGTCATGTGGATGCTAGGAACAAAACCTGGGTGACACTATAAAACAATCCCACATCAGTTCAGAATTAGGGTAATAAAAGGGTTGTTTATTTAAGGGGAAAACTTACAGATCACCACCCTAAACAACAGTCCTCTGAGCGCAAACAGGAACAGAGTCTAGCAGCTGGAATGGGAGCCATAAGCAAGAGAGCAGATCTACGTTTCTGGCTGCTTTTTAAAGTATAAGAGACCATGTCCCAGTGGGTTGGTATCCTAAAGGCTATTGGCTGAAAGAACAGAATGTGCTCCCACAGCACCTCCCCTTTTAGTTTAAATAAAAGAGCTCCAAACCCAATACAAATCTATATATACTAGGAACAGATATCAAGTATAATTAGAATTACAACCAGAATAAACAATATTAAGCAAGTAACATATGCTAAATGTTTTAATAAATGTCCTATCCTATGGAGTCTAAGTCTTGTATAGGAAATGGCTTGGCTAGATCATAAGAGTACAGTAACTACAACTATCTAATCTTCAACCACATCGAAGCTAATATTCTCGAGCAGTCAGGAAGTACAATGAAGTAGCTTCCAATGTGAGCAATATATGACAGAGACAATTAGCTACCTGAGCAATCACCCAAAGTCTCATTTTGCAATGTTTAAGCAACCAACCTTGGCTAAGGCCTAGTGTAACTGACAGACCATTTTCAGGGGCAGAAGATTTTTCAAACCGGTTTTACCTTGTCTTAAAGATTTGACAGTCCTGCTTATCCATTTCCAGATACTATGTAAATTGTCAGTGGTTGAGGCATTGTCAGTTCCTTGCCCATAGGCCAGTTTTGCCAAGAAGAAAACAAGCTCTAAGTGGGGTGCCTCCGGTGCTCAACATTCTTTTGGGAATAGATTGGTGCTGTCAGAAGCAATTATGTCTCATGTCAACAGAACCCTAAATTATTTAAACGCCATGTTCAACAGATCTTTGAAGTGGTTGAAGAAAACCTATCTAGAGAGAATACAATCTCAATGTATCTAAAGAACCTCCTAATTGATCTAACTGTATGTATAACAAACATGAACAACTATTGATCTACAAGAGAATATTAAATAATCTGTAAGCAAATGTGTAACAAATGAGGGCAATGACCTCAAAATATAAACAATCGGTAAGTATCTTGATCAGAAGTAGGAGTAATATATAATGCAATATGAAAATATACCCTAAAAGTTGTATCAATATACAAAACATCCTAAACCAAGGTAGAAACATGCATATATACCATGTGACAAAATAACTTCATATATATGTGCAAATAATGTAAACTAAAGTAACAAATACAATTTGAACTTGCATCAATAGACAAAAACTATACCAATGTAAATTATCCATAAATAATAGATCACAAGTATTCACTCTATTACCCAATATTACTATCTCCCCATTTTTTTGAACAAACATAGTTTTCACCCCAACCCTTCATCTAGTACAAGTAATAATAAACAAATCCTAAACAGTGTTCCCAACCCTAAGGACAAACTTTTTTGGAATGGGGGCATCATCTAGAATTGCTTCTCGCTGTCTTGGGGGCAATGGTCTCCTAATGGAATCTGGCAAAAATGAAGCTGTGGTTAAGTTCCAAAATTACTGTCTAGTATAGTTGCAAGCAATTTATGAGCAGTAAACAATTTATTTGTTATTTTTTTCAAAGTTTTCATTTGGAGTTCTGGCTAGAATATGAGAAGGTGCGCCATTTAAGCAGCTGGTACCCAAAATGATCTTATAGTAGCATTGTCTACATCACAATTTCTTTTCAGCTACGTAGATTGGATGCTGTGAGACTCCATCTTCTTCCTGGAAACTTCAGAGATTACTGCAGGAAAAGGATCTGTAGGAAAATCTATTCTTCATCATGATAAACTTAAACATCATTTATATAAACATATATATAATGAAGAATATGATATAAACAAAATAGGCATGGAGAAAGTAAAAATTTTTCCTAAAGTCTTCCTTCTGTCCCATACCAGATGACTCCCGATATGAGACAGAAACTCTGAATGTTTCTTTAAACAACAAGCTTGGATTTAGAGAAGTACAGAGCCATTGTCCAACTCTAAAACCATATATATATATGAGTGTATGTGTGTGTAAATGTAAGTGTAAACATTACCTGGATTCATGAACCATATTCTGTTTTCTAGATGCTCCTTAGTGGACAGTTATTATTTTTCTGTCAGCATTCAAACATCCAGGGTCTCTTGAACTTTTGAAGATGTGTAATTTTCCTGCAAAGATATGAGCAGAACCCTGCCCCAACCCTATATGGCTTCCTTACCACCTGTATGGTTGTCACCATTGTGGATGAGCTGTCATTTCTCTGTTTTAATAGGCTTCTCCTTTTCAAAATGAATCTTTATTAATTTTGATGGTATCCATAATTTTTCTTCTCCTGTGGAAACAAGAGCAAAACCTCTTCTCCAACATAACACATCTCCTGGCTTCTGTTGTGAGGTCAACACATCCTTGAAATAAACTGGTTGATTCAATTCAGAAGTTCTTTCCGTTATCCAATGCCTCTCTGCTGTTGTTCCTTTCTCATTAGTGTTAAGAAAATTCAAGGTTAATAAAGCATTATGCAATTTATTTCTGGGGGCATTTTCCATCCCTTTCTGTTTGTTCAGCATATCCTTTAGGTTAGGATTTGACCTTTCTATAATTGCCTGACTTGTAGGATTATTTGGAATACCTGTAATATACTTTATGCTTTATTTTAAATAAGCAAAAAAAAAAACCATTTCATTTTGTTAGATACATATGCTGAACCATTGTCTGTCTTTATTTGTTCAGGAATCCCCATGTTGGCCATAACTTCTAATAAATGTGTCATTACTGAATCAACCTTTTCTGAGCTCAAGGCAGTTGCCCACTGAAAACCTGAGTATGTGTCTATGGTGTGGTGCACATATTTCAATTTACCAAATTCCATAAAGTGGAACACATCCACCCGCCAGATTTCATTCTTTTGAGTACTCTTAGGATTACTCCTTGTAGGCAACAGTATTTGAATATAGAAAGAGCAAGTAGGGTGTCTCTTTATAATCTCCTTAGCTTGTTGTCATTTAATAGAAAACTTTCTTTAAACCTTTGCTATTGATATGATTTTTTTGTGAAATTCACAGGCCTGCAATACACTTCCAATCCATAATTGATCAATTTCTGCATTACCTTGTGCTAGAGGACCTGGCAGACCCGCATGGGATCAGATGTGTGTTATGTATATAGGACAAAGCCTATTCCTGATTATGTCTTGCATCTGGATGAACAATGAAGTCAACCCTGTATCATCTGGTATAAATTCAACAGTTTCAATATGTAAGACAACTCTTGCTACATATTGTGAATCAGTAACTATATTGAGAGTTTCTTTAAAATCCCTTAGTACCATAAGAATAGCATATAATTCTGCCTTTTGGACAGAATTGTAAGGACTCTGTTCCACCTTACCTATTTCTTCTGATTTGTAACCTGCCTTTCCTGATTTTTTTCCTTCAGTATAAAATGTGTGGGCTTGAGATCCTTAGTTCAATTCCCAGAAACCACATGGTGACTCACAACCATCTATATTGAGATCTGGTGCCCTCTTTTGGTCTGCAGGCATATATGCAGGCAGAACACTGTATACACAATAAATAAATAAATAAATAAATAAATAAATAAATAAATAAATAAATATTAAAAAAAAACACAATTAGCCCAAAATGTATTGGGACAATTAGACATTCACCAAGTGAACCATCTTTATTTGCAATCTTAGGGAACTTCTGGAAAGCACACCAGAAGGAGTGTGGACATCTGGGCTGTAACGCCTGGAGTGTGTGTGTGTTTGTGTGTGTGTGTGTGACAGTCTTACTTATTGGATTAAGGCTATGGTAGTATATACTTCCTTGAAACAGAGCAATGTATGAGGTAGAAGAAACAAAAGGAGCTGGCAAGTGCCCTGAAATCCCATGTACGATAATTCTAACCAGGGGCTGGAGAGATAGAGTCCATTGTGAGGACAGTATGTACTCATTAGCACTGAACCGTTTCCCAGCCCACTTTTTATTTTCTGAGGCAGGGACATGTGCAGTTCAGGACAACCTCCTCATCTTCCCGCCTCTGCTTCCCAAGGGCTGGGATGACAGGCGTGTCTACCTTGGTGTCTTGGTGAATCTTTCACACTCTAGGTGATTCTGAAACATGGTCAGTTTCCTGGACAACAGGATTTCTGGTTTAGAGGAGAGACTTAAGTGAAACAGGACATACAGAAGAAATCTGTAAATCAGAATATGCATTCCAGGCCTGGGGAGCCAGGATTGTAGTAATATTAGGAGCGGCGAGGCTGCGTCCCCAGCACCCCGGCTGCCCACATGGCTAGCTTATGCGCCGCAATAATTACACAGAAACGGTATTCTTTTAAACACTGCCTGGCCCATTTCTATCTAGCCTCTTCTAGGCTAACTCTTGCACCTGGACTAGCCCATTTCTTATCATCTGTGTAGCACCGGTCTTACCGGGAAGATTCTAGCCTAAGTCCATCCTGGGTCGGAGCTTCATCGGGTGCATCTTCCCGGGAGCTGGGAGCATGGCTTCTCGCTGAGGCGTCTGCTCCCGAGAGGAGAGCTGTGGAGTCTGAGATCACTTCCTCTTCCTCCCAGCATTCTGTTCTGTTTACTCCTCCCACCTATCTTCTAACCAAAGAGGGCCAAGCAGTTTCTTTTTATTTAACCAATGACCTTCCTCCATCACAGGATAAAATAGTCAGTGGTGGGGGACAGTTACCCTCATTAGGGCATTCCAATTCTCTCTCTCTCTCTCTCTCTCTCTCTCTCTCTCTCTCTCTCTCTCTTTCTCTCTCTCTCTCTTTCTTTTTTCTTTATTCTTTTGTTTTTTAACTTTATTTATTTTTTGTGGTTTTCACAGCATGCATCTCAATCCCATTCATCTCCCCATCCTTACGTATTCTTATGTATCACCCTTTGTAACTTCCCCCACTAAAATAAAATGAAATACAATTTAATAAGAAAGTAAAAGAAATAAAAGGGAAAATCTCATTGTGGGAACTGTAGTGTGGCTCAGCGAGTCCCACAGTTTAACCTTTAGCCCACATCTTTACTTCCTAGTGTTCATTGCAAAGAGTCACTGGTCTGGTTCGAGGCCTCTGGTTTCTCCTACACTGTCAATGCTGGAACTCCTCTTGAATATCCTGTTGTTGCCCTGTGTTGTGAAGATCCTGCACCTTTATCCAGCCATCAGATCATAGATGGGGTAGATGCTGGGGTGGGCCAGTTCAGAGCCCTGATTCTGGGCCTGGGTGGTTGCAGGGTGGGCCAGCCTGCCTGTTCTCCCTGACACTTACCATAGGGGTGAACCTTCCAGCATTGCTCTGGCTAGTTCACGATGCAGCAGGGAAACGGTGCTGCTGGTTCTTCTGCTTTCACACCCTCGGGGCCGGCTCAGCCATACCTCAGCCACCAGGGCCAGCTCTGTTGTGTTTCCCAGGCAAGGCCACTCTCGTGAGTGCTGCAGCTGGTGAGAGGTGGGGCCGGCTCTCCCACCTGGCACTGAGCAGGTACAGGACCTGCTCTCTTGAGTATTACAGCTAGAGAAGAGGCAGGGCCAGCTTGCCCATGCCCCGAGAACAGGGTCAGCTCTATTGTGCTGCCCAGGTGAAGTGTAGGATTCACTTTCCTGAGTGCTGCTGCTCGTGAGGAACAAGACCAGTTCTCCCTAGTGTTGTGGCCAGAGAGGGGTGAGGGCAATAATTCTGTGCATCCCAATCCACTCAACCTTCGGTGGTAACAGGAGCTGTGGACATCATCACAGACTGCAGCTGCAGCAGACATGGGCCTTGGTAGCAGCCCTGACCCAGAAATCAACAAGGCCCAAGGTGGCAAGCAAGCCACCTACCTAGGCCGCTCCTCGCTGCCTTTACCTTGTCAGATCCGCCTCTCTCCACAGGACGTGACCATTCTGTCCCTGCCACTCTCGTAGCCCACCCTGTATTTGCTCACTGTAACAGAACTGGGCTGGTTTCTTCCTGCCCAAAGCAGGTCTCCTTCTTTTGTAGTCATTATTTCTTAACAAAAGTTGCCTGAAAATTAAATTCTGAGAGCTAGAGATGGATCATTGGTTTAGAGCATTTACTGCTGTTCCAGATGAAACAGGTTAGATTCCCAGTACCCAATGTTCAGTTCACAGCCATATGTAACTCCAATCCCAAGAGATCTGATGCCCTCTTCTGGCTTTCAGGAGTATTGCATGTGGTTCACAGACTTGCAAGCAAAAGACCTATCTATTCTCTAAAATAATTATTAATATCTAAAGATAAAAAATTTAAATTAAATAAATTATTTAATTTAAAAATAAATTTACCTCTATGTATGACAGCTGAGTGTGAATTCAAGCTATAAATCCTTACACAGACATTTACTTTAATTCAATGTTAAATTGAAACAGACAGGCCTGAAAAGGGTGTTAATCTGACAGTGCTATAATCAAGGTGACCTCTGTCTCACGAGTGGATACTTTTCAGAATGAACGGAAATGCTGTTGATATTTATATCAGGACAGAAGTAAACCTAGGAGTGTCCCCAGGAAATCAGAATGAATGGTTGTTGGGGCTATAACCACAAGATGAGCCACAGCCTTGTGCGACCTGGCAACGACCTCACACTCAAGAACCCGTCAGCTGTGGTTGCCTGTACAACATCAGGTCAGCCACGATTCCAGCTGGAGGGGAGAGGGTTCCTAACTCCCCACCTCACTCTGAGGAGCCATTGGCAGCTGATGGGTGCTGGGGAAGGACAGTCATTGTCTTTGGGGTTGTGAAACTATAGTTGTCCCTGCTACAGAGGATGTCCCACATCATTTGCATATGCTTGGTACTAACTGGACTCTGTGTTTTTTTCCCAACCACCTGGACTGTGTGTTATAAAACATAAATAAAGTTCTGAAAAGATGGCTCAAGGGTGAAAAACACTTGTTGCTGAAGACCCAGGCTTGGCTCCCAGTACCTACATGGTGATTCACAACCTTTTGTAATTGTAGTTCCAGACTATCCTACCCCACTTCTGTCATCCACAGGATCCAGACATGCATATGGTGCAATACATACTTGTGGGCAAAATACTCTTATAAATAAAAAATAAATAGCTATTAAAATTATAAATAGCTGGGTGGCTATAGTGGTATATTATTTGTATTTTAATAAATAAACTTTGCCTGAAGACCAGAGGCAAAGCTAAAGCCACAAGAGTTCAGGTAATAGTGACACACACCTTTAACCCCAGGATTCAGGAAGTAGAGGCAGATGGATCTCTGTGAGTTCAAGGCTACCCTGGGCTACACAAGATAAGGCAGAAACAAATCCAGGTGTAGGTGTCTCACACCTTTAATCCCAGTACTAGAGGGAATATAAAGTGGGAGGAGAAAGAGGCTTAGTCTGTTTAGTTTATGGTCACCCAGCCTTGGTAGAGGCAATACTTGTCTAGTGACTTGGGTGCGTTGCTTTTCTGGTTTTTGGGTGAAACCCCAATTTCTGTCTCTGGGCATTTGTTATTTGTGCTAT
Source organism: Microtus pennsylvanicus (assembly GCF_037038515.1). Taxonomy (NCBI): domain Eukaryota; kingdom Metazoa; phylum Chordata; class Mammalia; order Rodentia; family Cricetidae; genus Microtus; species Microtus pennsylvanicus. The sequence goes on along the minus strand of NC_134585.1, from coordinate 683,431 downwards.
GGGTGGTAGTGGCTCATGCCTTTAATCCCAGCACTCAGGAGGCAGAGGCAGGTGAATTTGAGTTCAAGGCCAGCCTGGTTTACAGAGCAAGTTCCAGGACAGCTAGGGTTCCTGCACCCAGATAGTCTCTTTACTACTGCTGTAACTTCTGATTCCATGGGAGAGTCAATATTATCCTTTACCGCTGTAGGTACTAGGCATGCACACTGTGTATATATACATGCAGGCAAAACACTTATGCACATAAAATTAAGATAAATAAACTTAAGACGTTTTAGTTAATTGAAAAATGAACAGGTTGGATTTTAATGACAGAGGAGAGGAGAGGTGTGGGGGATGGGGGTGGGAGAGAAAAGGGAGCCAGGGAAGTGGAGGAGAGGAAGAAGCAGGGTGATCCTGCGGACAAAAGAGAAAGAGGAAGGGTTAAGAAATGAAGTACTGAGCTATTGAAGGGTACATGGATGGTACTAGCTGATACTTTCCTAGTCAAGATAAAGGAAACAGGTCAGGCACGCTGGGGATCTAAGAAGGACAGAGACAGAGGCAGAAACTGGTAGGCCAAACAGAACAAAGAAAAAAACCAACAGAAGACAAGTGGGGGCAGTAAGAGATCTAGGGGGTTAGCACACTGTTGCAAGAGCTCCTTCTGCTCCTTCAGCCAATAGCCGCTGAGATTCCAGCCATAGGCTGCTGAGATACCAACCATACCGGGTTGCTCTTCTCTACCCCTGGATTTTGGGTTTCTGGTTCCATGTATGGAACTGATTTAATTATATTTACTTTGTTGAGCAACTCGCGTTTCCCAGTTTTTAACAAATACTAGGCAGACACTGAACCTTTGCAGTGGTTCTAGTTGTGACTTGGCAACAGTGCCACCTGCTGGATAATAGGTAATATGGCAGTTTTCATTTCCAACGCAAATTTTACTGCTTTGTTTACTAATACAATGGATATCATGCAAGGTTTATAAGACTATGGGGATACCTTAATTTACTGGTTACTAGGTTTTAGTTTTCTTTTCAATATTCTATCATTAAGGAAGAATATGGCACTCCTAAGAACCATACAATCTTTACTAGAAACTCATGCAAGTCAGGAGATTCAGGATTTAAGAGAGACAATGATAAAAAGATTTGAAATTATTGAGGAAATTATTGGAGCTGGTGAACAGAGTAAGAAGGCACAAGGACAGGATACAATGCCACCACCAGCTATTAGAACTGGCTTACCCAGGGTTTTGGTGACATACCCTGTAATTTATTCTGACAAAGTGTCAACTTCTAAAGGCTCAAAGGGAGTCAAAGAAGCTAGATGGATGCCAATAGGAATGAATGATCTAAAAGAAACTAAGCAAGCTGTTGTTAATTATGGCTTGCACTCTGCATTTGTTAAGGAAATGATATGGACTTGGCTTCTAATGTCAGAGCTACCCCCCCATGACTTCCATCAGTTAGTGTCTGCAGTTTTAGATAATGGACCTTCCTTGATGTTTGGAATTTATTTCAGAGAATCCAAACATATGGAACAGCAAGGAAGAGTAAAAGGTATGGAGGTTTCCCAAGATCAAATTGTTGATGTAGGAACATATACTGATCCACAGGTCCAAGTTCTTTATGACGAAGAAGTATTGTCATTATGTCACAAGGCAGCCTTAAATGCTTGGAATAGAGTACAAGATCCAGGGAAAAGGATTGAATCATATACCAGGATTAGGCAGGGACAGAGAGAACCCTTTATTGACTTTTTGCAAAGATTAATTAAGGCTCTGGACATAGGGGTAACAGACCCAGAAGCAAGATGAATACTTCTTGAATCTCTAGCTTTTGAAAATGCAAACAGATTGCAAAAATATAATTGAGGCTTTAAGGTCTAGATCAGCACCTATGGATGAATGGATCCAGCATACGATGAATGTTGAGACGTTTGGCTATAATAACAAATCTTGGGTAGAAGAAGCGATGTACAAAGCAATGAGGAGACATCAAACTGCCAGGTGTTTTAATTGTGGTAAATTAGGACATTTGAAAAGGGATTGCAGGTAAAGAATTTCTAGGAATAATATCTCCTCTGAGAATGACAAAAATAGGAGACCTCGGCCTTCAGGTATATATAGGAGATGCGGTAAAGGCCTACATTGGTCCAACAAATGCAGGTCAACAACAGACAGACAAGGCAACCTGATACCATCGAGGAACCCCTTGAGGGGCCTCTCGCAGGCCCCCAAGCCAAAAGTGGCCCAGTCATTCCCAGTCACAGTGGAGAATGTGCCTCCCCAAGAAAATTAAAAGCTCCAATTTCTGCTGTAAAAAGTAATACTGGTCTAAATTATGAATTACATGTGGAGGATGAGTCAAAAAATCCAGTAGGATAGAGTAAACGTATATTTTGTCAGACTTCTATTAACGATCAAAGACCAAAATTAAGAGTCTGTATAAATGGCATTTTTACTGAAGGCTTATTAGACACAGGTGTGGGTGTAAGTATCATTACTCCAGAATCTTGGCATCCAAATTGGCCTCTTCAAGAGGTAGATGTACAGTTCCTGGGAATTGAAACCCTATCTCATGTAAAACAAAGCACAAGATGGGTTGAATGCATAGGGCCTGAAGGGCAAATGGGAAGACTAAAGCCATATATAGCCAATATTGCAATAAATTTATGGGGCCATGACTTGCTACAGCAATGGAATACCCAGATTAACATTCCTGTAGTTCCAGGAACTCATAATTCTGGGAAGGATATGATGAGGTATTATGGAATAAGTTCACCAGCCATTCAGGCTGTACAAGAACATACAGCAAATAGCAAACCTTTAGAGGTACCAGCAGCCCTACCTTTAGAATGGCTAACTGAGAAGCCAATATGGATCAAACAGTGGCCTCTAGCTGAAGATAAATTACAGGCATTGGAACAGCTGGTACAAGAGCAACCAGATGCTCATCATAATGAAGAATCAACCAGCCCTTGGAATTCTCCTGTTTGTTGTAAAAAAGAAATCTGGTAAATGGAGAATGGTGACAGATCTAAGAGCTGTCAACAAGGTAATTCAACCTATGGGCCCACTACAATATGGAATTCCTTTGCCTTCTCTATTACCAAAAAAAATGGCCTCTTATATTTATTGATTTGAAAGATTGTTTTTTCACTATACCTTTACAAGAAAATGATAGAGAAAAATTTGCCTTCACGGTTCCTACTTATAATAATTCTCAGCCTACTAGGAGATACCAATGGACTGTCCTCCCACATTCAAAGCTCAATAGTCCTACATTGTGCCAATTCTTTTTTTTTTTTTGGTTTTTCAAGACAGGGTTTCTCTGTGGTTTTGGAGCCTGTCCTGGAACTAGCTTTTGTAGACCAGGCTGGTCTCAAACTCACAGAGATCTGCCTGCCTCTGCCTCCCAAGTGCTGGGATTAAAGGCTTGTGCCATCACCGCCCGGCTGTGCCAATGTTTTGTAAGTGAGCCATTGGAAATAATTCGTAAGTAATTTCACAAGTTCATAATTTATCATTACATGGATGATATTTTGCTATCTGATTCAACTAAAGATAGAAAGGATGTTTGAAAAAGTAAAGAAAGTCTTGCCTAAATGGGGATTGCAAATTGCCCCTAAAAAGATTCAAAAAGGAAATTCTATTAATTACCTAGGTTGCAGAATAGGGTTAGAGAAAATTAAAATGCAAAAGGCACAAATTAGGAGAGACCAGTTACAGACTCTTAATGACTTCCAAAGATTGTTAGGAGACATTTCCAGTCTATGACCAGCTGTTAGGATAACACCTGATCTAAATGTTCATTTGAACAAAACCTTAGGTGGTGAAAAAGATTTGAATAGCCCCAGAAAACTGACAGCTGAAGCGGAAAAGGAGCTGACAATAATGAGGAAAAATTACAGGAGGCACATGTGGATAGGGTGAACCCAAATCTTAGCTGCATCCTAGTCATATTGCCTTCCAGAATTTTTCCTGCAGGGATTTTAATGCAGAGGGAAGATATTATTTTAGAGTAGATATTTATACCTAATAAACCAAGTAAAAAAATAAAAACTTATATGGAAAAAGTCTCTGAATTAATTATAAAAGGTAAGCTGAGACTTTGTCAACTAGCAGGTATAGACCCAGCAGAAATTGTAGTGCCTTTTACTACTGAGGAAATAAAAAAGTTATGGGAAGACAATGAACCATGGCAAAGAGCTTGTGCTAATTTTTTTGGGAGAAATTAATAGCAACTATCCCAAAAGTGATAGACTTAACCTCATAAAGAGAACTTCTTGGATTCTTCCTAGAATTGTACATGATGCCTCAATAACTGGAGCCCATACATTTTATAGTGATGCAAATAAATCAGGGAAAGCAGGTTACAAGTCAGATGAATTGAGTAAGGTGGAACAAAGCCCTTATAATTCTGTCCAGAAAGCAGAATTATATGCCATTCTTATGGTGCTAAGGGATTTTAAAGAACCTCTATATAGTTACAGATTCACAATATGCAGAAAGAGTTATCTTGCATATTGAAACCACTGAATTTATACCAGATGACACAGAGTTGACTTCATTGTTTATCCAGGTACAAGACATAATCACGAGTAGGCTTTGTTTGATGTACATAACACACATCTGGTCCCATACGGGTCTGCCTGGTCCTCTAGCACAAGGTAACGCTGAGATTGATCAATTATTGATTGGAAGCATGTTGCAGGCCTCAGAATTTCATAAAAAGCATCATGTCAATAGTAAAGGCCTAAAGAAAGAATTTTCCATTACATGGCAACAAGCTAAGGACATTATAAAGAGATGTCCTACTTGTTCTTTCTATAATCAAACATTGTTGCCTGCAGGGAGTAACTTAAAGGGTACTCAAAGGAATGAAATCTGGCAGATGGATGTGTTCCACTTTATGGAATTTGGTAAATTAAAATATGTACACCACACCATAGACACATATTCAGGTTTTCAATGGGCTACTGCCCTGAGCTCAGAAAAGGCTGATTCAGTAATTACACATTTATTGGAAGTTATGGCCATCATGGGTATACCTGCACAAATAAAGACAGACAATGGTCCAGCATATGTATCTAATTTTTAATTATTATGATATAAAACACATTACAGGTAGACCAAATAATCCTACAGGTCAGGTAGTTACAGAAAGATCAAATTGTACTATAAAGGATACGCTGAACAAACAGAAAGGGTTGGAAAATACCCCCAGAAATAGATTGCTTAATGCTTTATTAACCTTGAATTTTCTTAATGCTAATGAGAAAGGAACGACAGCAGCAGAAAGACGTTGGATAATGGAAAAGTCTGCTGAACTAAATCAACCGATTTATTTCAAAGATGTGCTGACCTCTCAATGGAAGCCAGGAGATGTGCTTCATTGGGGAAGGGGTTTTGCTCTTGTTTCCACAAGAGAAGAAAAACTGTGGATACCATCAAAATTAATAAAGGTTCAATTTGAAGAAGAGAAACCTCTTGGAAAGGTGAAATGACAGCTCATCCACAATGATGATATTCATACAGGTGGTAAGAAAAACATAGAATGGGGGCAGGGTTCTGTTCTTATCTCCACAGGAAAACATTCATCTTTGAAAAATTCAAGGGACCCTGGATGTTTGAGTACTGACAGATGGAAAAATAACTGCCCAATAGGGACTAAGAAAACTGAATAGGTTCCATAAGTAAAATATACTAAATCATATTTCTAAATTTATAGAGCTGGTTTTGGAGTTGGACTCTGGCTCAGTCCCTCTCTAATTCTAAGCCTGTTGTTAAGAGAAAAACCCAGAGTTTCTGTCTCATGACAAGAGCCATGATATGGGACAGAAAGAAATATGAGTTTAGAAAACATCTTTGCTTTTCTTCATATCTATCACACCTTTCATTGAATATATCTATCATGCCTTTCATTGAATATGTGTATGTCTATATGATTAATGTTTAAGTTTTTCACAATGAACAATGAGGTTTTCCTGCAGTGACATTTGAAGTTTCCAGGAAGAAGATGGGGCCCCATAACAACAACTCCACCTGTTTGATATGACGTCATGATACTGATAGCGCTACTACAAGACCTGTTTTGGGTACCAGCTGCACAAGACGGTTCCAACTTGGTTAGCTGAAATGGTGCACATCTTGTACAACATTCTGGCCAGACCTGCACAAAATACTCAAAGACTATTTGCAATTTTAAAAGACATTGATCTTGAAATTTAACCATCATTTTACTTTCACAAGATCCCCCAGAAAGAAGGTCACCCCCATGACAGCTGGAAATAATTCTAGAGGACAACGTCCCCTCTCCTAGTAAAGTTTGTCCTTGGGTTTAGGTACATCATTTAAGGGTTGATTATAATTAGTATAGGGTTGGGGGTTGGGGAAGGAATTTTATAAGCTCAGGGATCTTTTTGAAAAAAAAAAGAGGGATAATTGGATGATTGGATAATAGGTTTGTAATTGTTAGTTACTCTTTTTAGACAAATATAATGGTTACGATTCTTGTATATTGATACAAAGTTAAATTATATTGACTATTGTATACATGCATGCTTCTACCTCTGTTTAAAACATTTTTTATATATTGATATATATTGTATATATTTACCATATTGCAGTATACATTTCTACCTCTGATTAAGATACTTATATATTGTTTATGTATTGATATATATTTACCATATTGCATTGTATATTTGTACATTGTTTTTATTTGGAGGTCATATTGTCCTCATTTATTTCACAGTTGTTTTTTTGTCTTAGTCTTTAAGTTAGATAGGTATTGAGAATTATATAGATCAATAGTCATCTATGTTTTTCATTTATAATTAGACTAATCAGGTTCTTTAGATACATAGAGATTATATTCAGTATAGATAGATAATCTTCAACCTCTTCAAAGAGCTGTAGAAAATGGCCTTTAATCTAACTCAGTTTGGTGGTAGTGAGACACAATTTTTCCTAGCAACACCTATCTATTCCCAAAAGAATGTTGAGCAGCAAAGACACTCCACCTGGAGCCTTTCTTCTTGGCAGAACTGGCCTTTGGGTAAAGAAATGCCCATACCTCAACCACTGACAGAGATACAAAGTATCCGTAAGTGGATAAAACAGGACTGTCAAATCCTGCCAAGACAGGGTAAGATAGTTTTGAAAAGTGTCTTGCTTTTGAAAATGGTATGTCAGTTATTTTAGGCCTTAGCCAAAGTTGGTTGCTTCAACGTTGCAGACGTGACCTTGGGTGATTGCCCAAGTAGCTAGTTGTCTCTGTGATTTGTTGCATGCTTCGGAAGTTGTTAAATTGCACTTCCTAATTACTCCAGTAACATTATTTCCCTTCTCAGATCTTTGATGGGGTTGAAGACTATATAAATGTAGTTACTTTCCTCTCATGACTTGGCCAAGTTATTTATTATATAAGACTAGAGCTATTAGAATAGGATATTTGTACTTATTGTATATAATTTCGTAATAGGTTTAGAACTCTCTTACTTAAACAAAAGGGGGAGGTGTTGCAGGAGCTCCTTCCGCTCCTTTAGCCAATAACCGCTGAGATACCAGCCCATTGGAGCGTGGTCTCTCTCTCTTTAAAAAAGCAGCCACTTCCCTCCACTTGCTCTCTGACTTCTGGCTCCGCTTCTGGCGACTAGGCTCCCTTCCTGATTGTGCCGAGGGCTGTTGTCTGGGATGGTTATTTGTAAGTTTTTCCCCCTTAAATAAATAATCACTCTAATAATCATAATTCCAAACTGGTGTGGGATTGTTTGTGACTTATGCCTTCAGCACATCTCCCTGTAATGCCACTTAGCTGCTCCACTCCCTACCTGTAGTAAAGTGAACTTTGACACTTGAATCTTCTGTTCTCAAACAACTGCCTGTAAAGATAATTAGTTCAAGGTCCAGAGATCCTTGCTCTGTGTTATAGGAAGCAGGAACTCACAGTGTAGGTTTGTTCTTGAGAGACGGTGAGGTAGGACTGACTGTTTTCTTCTCTTTACAATATTCCCCATAAGTTTTCCTCTTCTCTGTTGTTCATTTACTCTTCCCCCTCTTCATTTGGCCTTCTCCAGTCTTCCAATTGAGAGGCTCTTTAGCCTCTGCTTCCTGTTTCATTTTCTCTTCCCAGTACTGGCACCTGCCTCGGACTTCTGGGCTTTCACATATCAAGTTAGCCTTGCTGCTCCATCATGGCAAGCCTAAAGAGGGCCAGCAAACTACTGGAGGATGCGATCTGCCCCATCTGCGAAGAAATTCTACGGGATCCTGTCACCACTGACTGTGGACACAACTTCTGCCTGCAATGCATCCATCAGGTCGGGAAAACTACAGAAAACCTCCAATGTCCGCTCTGCAAACTCCCTGTGGATAAGAATATGTTGAGGCCCAATAAGCAGTTGGCTAGTATTGCAGAGAAAATCCAGGCTACGGATCCTGCTGAGTTCCAACCAGAAGAAGAAGAGCCAAGATGTCTGAAGCACAAGAAAAAATTAAATTACTTCTGTGAGAAGGATAAAGAGTTCCTCTGCTTGGTGTGTTGTGACTCCAAGGACCACAAAACCCATGAAGTTAACTTGATAGATGAGGCTGCCCAGAACTACAAGGTAGGCACCTGCCTCCTTCTCTGTCCCCAGCTCAGCAGAGTAGAATTCCCTGGGGATGTGGGAGCTGCTGCCTTTTCCATCTGGTTGGCACTGACTGCTGCAATCTTAACACTTGAATTGGCAGTTGGCAGCCGGGCCCAGTGAGCTCAAAGACCCAGGTTCTGGGAGATATCAATCTCTATTCAAGGCAATAAGAGTAAACAAAATAGTACTTTTGGGGGCAGGGGAGATATATCAGAGACTAAAGGTACTTGCCACAAAGAATGAGGACTTGACTTTGACCCTAGGATTACATAATACAAGAGGAAAATTGGTTTGATCCCTGAGAAAAAAAGGGGGGTTTGCTAATAATGACATCAGTACCTTGGGATATCTTCCCTGCCTTCCTAGGGGCAGAACCTGACTGAAGCATCCTCTCCTCACAGGTGCAGATTGAGACACAGCTCCAGATATTGGGGCAAAAGGACAAGGAAATAATTAAAGAGAAAAAGGAATGTGAAGAGGCAACCCAGGTGTTCAGGGTAAGAAATATTCACTCCAAATACATCTGAGGAAGTTGAGCATCTCTGTTGAGGGAATGTTGAGCACTCCTTATACACCAGGCTTGAACAAAGTCCAGCTGACAAGATGGCGAGGGCAGAGCAGAGGGTGTGGTGCCTGAGCCGTGCTCCTGAGCTGTACTGACCTACCTGAACCAGGAAGGTTTCTGCTCCTCCACCCACAGCAGGCTTTGTAAGGACTGCACACACACACAGACACACAAACACACACACAGGCACACACACACACACACACACACAGGCTCACACAAGCCCCTTTTTACTAGAGACTATTATACAGTAAGAAAGACAAGAGACTATGACAACACCAAACATCTCCACCCGGTTTTGATTTTGTTTACTTTTTTAAAAGGTTTCTGCATTACTTTTTTCTATGTGTATATGTCTGTGTTAGTGAAAGTCATGTGTGTGCAAATCCTAGCAGAAACCGGAAGAACTGGAAATACAGATATTTGTGAGCTGCTCTTCATAGGTGCTGGGAACTGAATTCAGGTCCTCGGAAGAGCAGTCAGCATTCTTAACCCCTGCATCATCTCTCCAGGTCCATTCATGGGAAATTCAGTATGAAGGAAGCTAAACTGAGAAGAGTTCTCCCTCTTTCTCTGTCTCTCTCTCTATCTTTTCTCTCTTTCTTCATTTGTTTATGTTCTTCCCAACTGACTTTTAAGAATGTTATATCTACTTATTTTTAGATTTAATTTTATGTGAATGAATGTCTTGCTTCCATGTATGTATGTATACCAGGTGCATGTCTGGTACCAATGGAGATCAGAAGAGGGCAGTATATACCTGAAAATGGAGTGAGGATGGTTGTGAGATACCATTTGTGTTCTGGGATTTGAATCTCAGTCCTTTGCAAGAGCAACAAAGTCCCTTACTGAGCCATATCTCCAGCTCCTAGACACACTATCATATGTACCACAAACTAGAAATTGTTATACAGGAAAAGGATAGCCTTCATCAACTGACCCCTTTGTCTTTCTCCCAGTACTGGAATTACAGGGCTATAACAGCATTCCCAGACTATGCAGTGCTGAGAATGGAATCCAGGACCACACACATGCTAAGCAAGCATACTATCAACTGAACTACAGCCTTATCCTGGGTTTTCTATGGTGATGTTGTTTGTTTGTTGAGAGAGTGGCCCAAGTAGTCCAGGCTGGCCTTGAATGGAGGCTGGCCTTGGCTTCCTAAATCTCCTGTCTGCACTTCCCAGGTGCTAAGATTTCTTAGTTGTGCATCTGGCTGATGTCCTTGAAGGTAAAAAAAAAAAGTCATTGAGCCTAAATCTTTGAACACAGGAAGTGCTTTGATCTCCTTGCCCCTCTCCCTTTCCCTCAGGTATGCCCCAGCAATCTATTCTAAACCAGTCTCAGAATAATCCTTAGATACTCCTAAAGAGTGAAAAGTTCCAGATTTTGCATGCCCTTGATTCCAGCACGTAGGAAGCAAAGACAGGTGGATCTCTATGAATGCAAGGCCAACCTGTTGTTCTTAGTCAGTTCCTGGCTAGCTAGGACTATATAGTGAGACTTTGCCTGTAATTAGTTAATTAATTGATTGATGGTTGATTGATTTAAAAAGTGAGTGATGGGCTTAAAGGAAGCTTGGAAGATTCTCTCTCATTCCTCCCTCATCTCTGAATCCCTTCCCTTATCCTCAGGCCCGAATACATCTAGAGAAACTCAAGATACTTCAGGAATTTAAGAATGTGTGCCAGAGACTGGAAGAGGAAACAAAATTTCACCTGTCCAGCCTGAGCTTGCTGGAGCAGGAGGGAGTCAAGCAGACAGAAGAGTATGTCACTGAAACAGAGAGACAGCTGACCACCCTCAGAAACCACATGGAATACCTGAAAAATAGGCAACAAGCGCCATCCATGGAGCTACTGGAGGTTAGTGCATTGGGAACAGACTTCTCTCTCTCTCTCTCTCTCTCTCTCTCTCTCTCTCTCTCTCTCTCTCTCTCTCTCTCTCTCTCTCTCTCTGGAAGATACTTAAGAATCTGTTTATACTGTGGCCAAACAGCTCTTAATATCTGACTCCTCCATGTTGTCTCCTAAAATGAAATTTTGAGAAACTCCTACCATTCCCTGAAAGGACATCAATGTCAGATACTTTCCTTTCTTTGGGGATTTGCCTGAGGCTTCTTTGGACCCCATCATAGAATCCATGACCCTTACCTTTCTTACTTTAAGCTGTCATTTTTGGTAAAGGTCCTTCCTGTCCAGGTTTCAAAGGGAAGCCTGTTGCTCTCCACGAGGCTCCATTTGTATTGTCTCCAACATAATGTATTTTTCCTCTCTATGTTCTTCCACCCTAAGGCCCAGTGCTCACCAGGCCCTTCCTCCTAATAAGCCTCCTGTATGAGGTGTGGTTTATTATTTTTTATTGCCTTCCTGAACTAATCTACCAATTACTACCCTGCTTCACCTAACCCAGCAGCGCTCAACCTGTGAGTCTCGAGCCCTCTGGGAGGATCTGCCAACCCTTTCACAGGGGCCACCTAAGACCACCAGAAAATATCAGATACTTACATCCCAATTCGTAAGAGTAGCAAATTTACATTATGATGTAGCAGTGGAAACAATTTTATGGTTGTAGGTCACCACAACATGAGGAGCTGTGTTAAAGGTCCGCAGCATTAGGAAGGCTGAGAACCACTGACCTAACCAAAACTCCTCTCGTAACTCAGGACACTGAGGCAGGAGGGTTGTTGCTAGTCCAAGGCTAACATGAACAAAGATCAAGACACTATCTCAAACTCTCAAACAGCTGGGCATGGTGTCTCACCTCTGTAAGTTTAGCACTCCAGAGGTAGGAGGCTTCCCTGGACCACTAGAGTTCAAGGACAGCCTGGACACACTGACACACACACACATACATACACACACACACACACACGAAAAGAAAAGATGAAAAGAAAAAGAAATATAGCCAAAAAAACTTCTAGAGCATTTAATCTTGTTCTTTGGGGCAGGATCTCATGCAGCCCAGGCAGCCTGGCAGTGTTAGGACAAAGGTCATGTGACCAGGGGTAACACTGAATTACTGATCTCCCCGTCTCCTTTCATGGGCCCCTACACACAGCTCACAGTTTAGAATTGTAATGTAGGACACATGTGCTTCTTTAAAGCATCTCTCGGACTCATTGTGCAAAGGTGCTTGCCACACAAGACCTACACGGTGGAAAAACAAGGCCAGTACTCACAGGTTCTCCTCTGACCTCCTTCTGTAACTCCAGATCCATCAGATCTGATCACTCTGGTCTTGTAGAGTACCTGCATTCTTATTTACATGCCCACACACAGACAACACAAACACACACACATATATATATCAATATATATATATATACAGTTTAAAAATAATAAAAATAAAGCTGGAGAGATGGCTCATTGGTTAATAGCACTTTATGCTCCTTCAGAGATACTGAGTTCAATTTCCAGCAACCACATGGTGACTCACAGCCATCTATTTTGATATCTGATGCCCTCCTCTGGCATGTAGGCATATAAGCAGACTGCGCACTCATACATAATATATTCATATATTTAAATTAATAAAATATTTTTTAGATTATTCTTAAAAATTAATAAATCTTAAAAATAAAATGCAATGAAAAGAACTATATTTCAAGCTACATTTCTAGTAGCTACATTAAAAAGACAAAAAAAATAAGGCATAGTGGTACACCTTTAATCCCAGCACTTGGGTGGCACAAGTGAGTTCACAGTCAACATGTTCACAAATGAAATTTCAGGCCAAGCAGGAAAAAAATCAGATAAAATTAATAAAAACACTTTAAACAATTTATTTAATCCAATACTTCAAATGTAATGATTTCAGCCTCTTTAGACATATTTATGAGCTATTCCATATTCGTGGGTTTTTTTTAGTTCTGAGTCTTTGAATTCTTATTTTACACATCTCTGTTTAGATACTTAATCATCAATTGCTGAGGTAAAATGTAGTTAGTTCTACTAAATCGATAAAGTTGTACTTACAATGCTTCAATTTTTAAATTTAGATTTAAAATAGTAAAAATTAGTTGGTGGGGAGGACTGAGGTGTTAGTGCATTCCTGTTCTCTCAGCGCTCAGGAGTCAGACACAGAAGATTCGGTAGTTCAGGACTGTTCTTGGCTACACAGAGAATTCGAGCCAGCCTGAGATACATTAAACTGTCTCAGATAAAAACAAACAAACAAACCAAGAGGGAGGAATAATAGGACACACAAGTGCCAGGACTAACACACCTGGTTTCTGTTTTTGTTTATGTTTTTGTTTTTTCTTTAAAGAACCATGGACAGCCACTCCAGCTTTGTCCTAACACTGCCAAGTTGAGCTCCCTGGATCTATATTAGAGGCAACACCTGTCTCCCAAATGTCACTCTTCTATACTTACTCTTTTTTTCCTGAGGTTTAAACATCATCCCAACTATATCAGGACTTTTGGGGGTAGCAGTTTGGGGGTGGTGGGGAGAGAAAAAACCATAGGCAGAGACAGACAGACAGAGACAGCAGAGACAGAAAGTCAGAGAGAGAAAACAGAGGGTGGAAAACTGGGGTGTTCTCACTCTGCCTCCAGCTGAGTCTGAACCCCTTCTTGGTGCCTGTGACTAGGCAAGCTCTGACATTGTTCTCTCTTTCTCTTCCAGGGCATCAATGACATCTTGGGCAGGTATGATGGGCATCCCAAGTGCACTGTGCTTTCTGGTTCACTCACACATACAACATTCAACATATATCCGAATATGTTCACATCGTCCAATAACTTGTCTATAAACTGTTTAGGCTGCAGGTGAGGAAGACCAAGCTGGCCACAGTAGCATGTGGTCTGCTGGGCACAGCTCTTTTCACCAACACCCAGCGTTAGAGCAGCTGCACTCCTCTCCCATATTCCTCTTGGTCAATGGGGGTGAACCCTGGGTTTCCTACTTTACCTCCTACTCCCTGTCCCTCAACTCTCCTCTGATCAATCTCTCATCTTATTTCAATATTTTCATGGGTTTGATCTGTTGTAGGAAGCCGCTTGTTTGTTTTCCCTCCTGCCTAGACTCCCGAAATAATCACACAGAAACTATATTATTTAAAATCACCGCTTGGCCAATCACTTAAGTGTATTGCTCGCTAGCTCTTACATGTAGTAGTAACCCATTTCCAGTATTTTATATTTTACCACGAGGGTTGTGGCCTACCAGGAAGGTTCCAACATGTCTGTCTCTGGTGCCAGCTCCATGGTTTCTCTTTGACTTTGTCCCCTTTATCCTAGCATTCAGTTTAGTTTTCCCCACCTACTTCTACCCTGCCCTATCAACGGGCCAAGGAAGTTTCTTTATTCACTAGTGGTATTCACAGAATATGGATGGGATTCCCACATCACCTCTCCCTTTCTGTTTAAATTAAAAGGAAGGTTTTAACTTGAACATAGTAAAATTACATGTAACAAAAGAGGTATCAAGCAAGAATTATAGTTACAATATTTATAGTTACTTTATCTTTTATCATAACTAAGGAAAACTATAACTATCTATTCTTCAACTCCATCAAAGACCCCATAAGGATATAATATTACCTAAGTAAACAGGAAGTGCATTATAAGCAACTCCCAGAACTCTAGAATTGAGAGAGACATCTTGCTGCCTAGACAGTCACCCAAAGTTCTTCTGTACTGTTGTGGCATCTATCTTCAGCCTACAGGCCCACTGTATTCAGCAGACTTTTACATAAATCAGGAAATTTTAAAGTTAGTTCTGCCTATATTGGCAGTTTATCAGTCACTTTCTTCTGTGTCCTGCAGAATGTCTAGCAGACTCTTTCATGAAGCAGGAACCCCAAAGGATCATCTTACTTTTATACAAATTCAGCAGTAATTTCTCTGTGGGGTCTGCATGTCTAGTTCATAGAGCATAGCATCAAGCAGTTCAGGAAAGTGCAGTTTCTTGACAAAATGTTTAACCGATGCCATAAGGAACCTCTTCAGTACCCATCTTCCTCTTGAAGTAATTGGAGTTTCCAGGAGCAGATGTGTCTCATTGTCATGAAAAGTCTAATTTTTAAAAATGTTTTAAATGCCATATTTTGAATGTCTCTGACAGACTTGAAGAATACCTATCTAACTGAAATATATCGCTATATATTTAACATGACTACAAGCTTGACTATTATAGATGATTATTAACCTATATTTTTAAATTATACATTACATTTCTAAATGAGCTGCACAAACAAAATACCTTAATCAAGAACAAAAATATACATATAAAGCCTGGCGGTGGTGGCACACGCCTTTAATCCCAGCACTCGGGAGGCGGTGGATCTCTGTGAGTTCAAGGCCAGCCTGGTCTAGAAAAGCTCGTTCCAGGACAGGAACCAAAAGCTACAGAGAAACCCTGTCTCGAAAATAAAAAAAAAATACATATAACAAAGTTGTTCTTAAAATTATATAAATAATCCAAAATCAATACCAATGAAAACCTCTATAGCATATCCCCCTTTAAATGTAAAACAAAATTAATAAACAATATTTGGGAATTTTTGACATAGTTATTTCCATCAGCTTCCTGCTTTTTGTTGAAAAAGTATTTTTCAAGGGGGGGGGGTTTCATGGAAACCTTTTGGGTGGTCTATCAAACCACATTTGTCTGGAAACAATCCACAGGTTCTCATCCTCTGTGGAAACAAAAGTAGAACCTCTTTTCCAAAGCTACAAATCCTTAGACCCAAATTCTGAAGTCAAGAGACCTTTATGTTGGCTTAACTTAGCAGTCCATACAATGAAATGTGTCTCTGTACTTAGCTCCTTCACAGCCAAAAATTTCAAAGAAAACACAATAATATACATTATCCAGACTCTATGTGTATATTTCATCTTTATGTGGCTTAATTTTTTACTCTATAACTTTTTAATATTTATTTTATTATCTTTATTCCTTTATTCTGTGACAGTCTATACTCTGTCTCTTAAAAGACTTTTGTTTTTTTATAAACCATTTACATCCTTTTATAACTCTCTATATACTTTGTCTTCTCTCTCCCAAGCCTATGTACATTTTAAAAATACACTGTGTCTCATTTACAGGTCTTTTATGTCTGAATATGTCCTTTTTGCATATTTGTAATCCTTTTCTGAATAGGATGACTTCTTAAAATGCTAAGTGCTTCTTAAGAACCTAAGTGGTAGCATTGCTAGGACAAACAAGGCTCTGCCTGCTTGCTTGCCCAGTCCAACATGGTGGAAGTTCTTTACTGCCTCTGAGACTGCTAGGTGGGAGCCACACTCACCATCTCAACTCTGGTAATTGGTTGGCCCATGCTGTCACCAAGTAACTTGTAGCACACTGCCCAAAAACCCCATTTAAAGGCTGAGCCTCCTGAAAGAGCCAGAGTTCGTGCTGGCAGCATGGCCCACAAAGCCACCATTTGAAAACTGCACAGGTTTTTTTTTATTATGCTACTGCTGAATCAGAAAGACCTCTCTTAAAGGAGATGTGGCATGCCATTAGCAAAATGCTGGCTACCAAGAAGCCATGATTAACTCGTTCTTTTGTGTCTAAAATTCCTTTTTACTTTCTTAGGTTTTATGCAGATTAAACTGGCACAAGCTTGAGCACCAGTTTGTTGTATTGAGGCCGCTTGTTTGTTCCTGGCTGCTCAGACTCCTGAAATAATCACACAGAAGATCAGTATTTTCTTTCCCAGCTTCATTCCTCTCCCACATTCCTCTTGGTCAATGGGGTGAACCCTGGGTTTCCTACTCTACCTCCCTAATTCCTGTCCCGTCTCTCTTTTCTGACCCATCTCTCATCTTCATTTTCATATTTTCTTGGGTCTGATCTCATTCAGCCCTGCATTCCTGTCCTGGCCTCCCTGATGGGGGACAATGGTCTTATATCCTGCAAAGTTTTATCTGTTGTACTAGTTTAATAATATGTCGGTTGGCCAGTAGCCAGTTAGGATGTATAGGCAGGGCAGCCAGGCAGGAAGTAGAGGTGAGGTGACCAGAACAGGAGAATTCTAGGAAAAGGAAAGGCACCTCTGCAGTCATCACCCAGAAACAGAAAAAGCAAGATGAGAATACCTCGCTGATAAAAGGTACCAAACCTCATGGTTAATAGAGACAAGAATTATGGGTTAATCTAAGTTATAAGAGTTGATAAGAAGCCTGAAGCTAATAGGTCAAGCAGTTTATGATTTATGTAGACCTCTGTGTGTTTCTTTGGGACTGAAAGGCTGTGTGACCAGGCAGGACAGAAACCTCTGTCAACAGCCCCTGACACTCAGTTCCCTGGCTCTAGACTGTATTTATCATGCCTTCTCCCCAGGAACGAGCTCCCAGGTCCTTCCTGCCCATTCTCTATCCCAAAACTTACCGCTAAGATCAACATATCTTCACAGGGATAGAGAATTTCAGTTTCACAACCCAACCCCAGTTCCTAACCTGGAGAAAAAAGTCAGTGAAGCAAAAGCAAGTAATGAGCCCTTCATAGAAAGCCTGAAGAAATTAACAGGTAAGATGTGTCTGCCACTTCCTTTGCTTACCTGCCTCAGGATTCTTTTCATCAACCTAGATATTGCCTGACGTCTCTGGTGCCAGCTCCTGAGCCTTTCAGAACCCAGGCTGAATGCTGAGTACCTTCATAGAACCATTATGCAGAAATTTCTCATGTTGTGTTTCATTAGGTTTAATGCTGAGGATAGAATGCGGGACTTCATGCTTGCTTGACAAGCACTCTGCAATCTGAGCTACATCCCCAGAGTCAAAGCACCTCTTAGCTCAGAATTTTTCCTTGTTTACTAGGTGGTGAACATGGGACTAGAAGTATGTTACCAATTTGGTTGTTGCTTATCACCTGTACCACTGGGCACCAAAACACAGCATTCACACATAGTGTACGCAAAGAATACACATTGACTCTAAAAGACATAATATTAAAATGGAGCATAAAATATAGAAATGAAAACAAAAGCAAACAGAAATATTGTCCAGAGTAGTCTCTTATGGAAGACGGCAGTGATCTTCTGAGTAACTGGGTCTAGAACACAAAGCACAGTGCCCAGATAGCATTCAACCTTTATTGGACATGCTGAAATGACAGTATGTTTTAACATTCTGAGCTAAAAAAAACATATTATTTAAATTCATTTCATTTACTTCTTTTAAAAATGTTTTATTTATTTTATTTGTATGGGTGTTTTGAGTGCATGTGTTGTGTATATGACTGGTGTCCATGGAGGTCAGAAGATGGTGACAGATGCCCTGGGACTGGAGTTTCAGTGGA
The DNA here is from genome assembly GCF_037038515.1 of Microtus pennsylvanicus. Lineage (NCBI taxonomy): Eukaryota > Metazoa > Chordata > Mammalia > Rodentia > Cricetidae > Microtus > Microtus pennsylvanicus. The sequence continues at coordinate 664,992 of NC_134585.1, read as the reverse complement.
TGCTGAGAACTGAACTGGGTCCCTGGTGCTGTTAACCACTGAGGCCTCTTTCCAGCTCCCTTTTCCTTTCCTTTTGAGACACTGGAGCTCACTATGTCCCGTGGACTAAAAGTTTTCATCCTGCTGTGTCAGCTTCCTGAGTGTCAGCATGCCCTGGTCTTTTAGGGTTTCAAAATAACATCTAGAAAATTCCAAATCCAGTGGCTTATGCTTGTGGCTCCAATATTTCTGTTCTGGACTGAGCTGTACTGAGGAGCCACATCAGGGAGACCCTAGTGCAGCTCTCCCTGTTGGCTGCCTTCTTGGTCCACTGAGACTATGTGAGATCCCAGTACCACATCTTCCTACATGAGCAATCAGTGCCTCACGGTATGGTCCCTGTTGCTTGCTTAACCTCTGTGGATTCTCCATCTCCTTCACTCTCTCCTCACAGACAACCTGAACACTGAAGGGAAGAAAGATAAAAGCACATTCCTGAACAGCCTGGATATAAAGGACACGAAGAACTGTAAGTGTGTGCATAACCTGGTGTTTGGGGAAAGTGAAGAATACAAAATCTCTCTTCAATGGGAGATTGAGGATGAAAGGTCCAGTGTGTGTGTTAACACCAATGAAGAACAAGCTTATAGAAGTATTTTATTATTGTATTTTTAGGTAATCATAGTGACACCCTGACTAATTAAAAATGTTCATTATAAATGGAAATTTATAGGTGTATTCCTTCCTTGCACAAGGCTCAGGTGGAGTCAGCTCAGTCTGTAGCTGGAGCTGACCAACAGGCCTAGTTAGCCCAGCAAAGCTGAGGAGTTGAGATCCACAGGGACAAGACCTGTAATGATGTCATCTGATTGGTTCAGCTTTGAGGGTAGTCAGGATAAAAGCCAGGATCAGTTGCTCATCCCTAATATGACTTTTAATTTATAACCACTTGTTATTAACCTAAAATTTGTTTTCTCTCTCAAATCTTAGGGCACCTGTTACAGAAGAATAACTCAGAGTTGCTCAGCTCAGGTAGGATTCCTGCTTGACACACGGGTCTTTCTGTAGGGAAGCAAGGGTCCTCTATGTGTGCAGGTCAAAGTGTTCTGTTCATTCATGGCTCTGATACAGTAGAGGAAAGTTATAGACCAGACCCTAGGAAGAGCTACCTAACATGCAGAACACCCTGATTGCTCCCAGCTCCCCTGAAAATACAGAAACAAAAAAAGATCGGAAAGACGAGTAAGGCTTCCCACAGGAGGGATGGAGAAGAGTTGTGTAATTGTGCAGACTTCAGGGGCCAGAGATTGGTGCTCATAGTGTGAGGGTCAGGCATCTCCCTCTTCTGCTTATCAAGCTATACCTTTCCTGGGAAAGACCTAGCCTCCAACAGGAAACCCCTAATGTGCAGGTGCACCCTGCTGCTTGGTCTATGCCCCTCCTACTGCCTCTGCAGCTCAGCAGGACCTAATGCTCAGCCCTTTTCCATCCCCTTCCACTTTGAGGCCTCCTTTGTGGGACAGCACCCTCTTCAGCACTGCTCTGAAGCAAAACTGGGCCCCTTTCCCTGTGTTTCTGGAGGAGGAGCTGGCTGTGAGCTGGGCTCTGTGCACACTGACAACATCAGAGTTGTGGGCTGCACACCCCTGGATGTTGCTCTTTCTTTCTCGCTTTGCATTTTCTCTTTAAAATTTTTCTTGATTAAAATTTATGTTTATATTTATGTACAATGGAGATGAGAGGATATTTTGTGAAGAGTGTTCTCCCCTTACATGAAAATTTTATGTGTTTTGGGCTTAGGGAGCAAGCATCTGTATCTGTACCTGCCAAGCCATCTCACTTGTCTTTTATTAGTTCTTTCTTTCTTCTCTCCCTCTGGCTGGATTGTGTGCGTGTGTGCGCGCATGTGCATGTGTGATGTGTGTTTGTGCACATGTACACATGTGTGTGGTCTGTGTGTGGTATGCAGGTGTGCATGCACGTGTGTGATGTTTGTGGTGTGTGTGTGTGGTGTGTGGGGTATGTTTGTGCGTGTGTGTAGTTTGTGTGTGTGTGCTTGTGTGCGGTGTATGTGTGTGCTGTATGTGTGCATGCGTGTGTGCGTATGTGTATGTGTGCATGTGTACTCATGGAGGCTAGACTTAGGCATCTTCTTTTACACTCTTCCTTATGGACAAGAACTGTCACTGAACCTCAAGCTCACTAGATAGTGTGGGCTGTCTTGCTACTGAGGCCCATGCCCATGCAGCCATCCTTGCTACTCAGCCACAGGGTTACAGGTGTGCAAGGGCCACACCCAGATTTTATCTTTAGATGCTGGGGATCACGACTCATGTCTTCGTGCCTGCATAGCCAAACCACCTCCTCAGTCCTTTCTTTCTTTGCTTGCTTTTGAGACAGAATCTCATGTAGCCCAGACTGCCTTTGAACTCATGGTAGTTCTCCTGTCTCAGCTTCCCAAGTGCTGGAATTAGAGGTGTATGCACAACTGTGCCTGGCAATGAGCACCTCCACCAAAACAGAAGACAAACCCACATAGTGGTCATTCTCACCAGTGCTGCTCTTCTCCAATTGCTTTGACTCTGATGCCCCCAGTAGACCTTAGAAGTTGCTACCACTGTCTTTCTCTATGGTTTTCATCCCCACACCCCTGACCCCCAGTAATGCAACTTAGCCAGGTCTGGAGATCAGAAATGGGTAAGATCTGCTTGGGTCATGCCCCTAGCGTACCCCAGTGACCCTGACCACCTGCTTTAATGCACACTTCCACATCCATCATCTCTCCCCAAGCCCTGCACACAGCAGAGGAAAACTGTCATTGCAGCAAAGGCTGAAATTCAACACCAAATGAGGGGCTAAAATGTTCCCACTTTCTAAACCTTAGCAGAGCCAGGACCACGGATGCTCTAGTCTTTGAATAGGACAGATAAAGACTCTATAGCTTTAATAAACTGCCATTCAGTGTCTAAGCCATAATATGAGGGTGGGACACATCAAGGGTTTCTGAATACCCACTTCTTCAGTCCTCCTGTGTTTGAGGGATTCCATTCTATCATGTGCACTCACGTGTGCACACACATGCCTTTTTGTGGGAGTCAAAGGATGACTTGGGGAAGTCAGTGTCCCACCATGTGGGTTTCTGGACTGAAGTCAGGTGTCAGGTTTGGGGGCACAGGCCTTGTCGTTTGAGTCACCTCCTGGCCCCAGGAAATCAGTTTCAGAAAGCCAGACTAGTGGTGACCCCAACTTTAGAAAATCAGGCTGAACCTGACCTCTCAAAGTAGTCCCGACTGTTTGCCAAATGAGAACCAGGAAATGTGGAAATGGGAAGACATATCTTCATTGTTAGAAGATCCAAATTGTCCAGGGTTTTATGACCTTGATTCAATGCCTCTGTACGAAATGATTCTACTACCACGTGGACTGGGGGAGCTTCCCTCTGCACCCACAGAACAGAACCTCTTAAAATCAGGGTCTAAATTTGAGGCCTGGGGATGGAAAGTGGGGAGAGGTCCTGGAGAGAGGGGTGTAGGGAGCATGAGCATGGTATCCCACATCTATAATTCCAGCAGGTGCAGTTTAAAAGATGAGAAGTTCAAGATCGTTCTTAGCTACACAGAAAATTTCAGTCCTGCTTGGGTTATATGAGACCCCCTTCTCAGAAAACAAAAATAAACAGGCAGAAGTCTTCTCTGAGGACATGGATTCTGAATTTGAAGGGGAAATTCTCCCTCTAGCTATATCATGAGAAGCTTAAAAGCAGGGTGCTGGAGGACTTGACCTGAAACTATCCCTCTTCACTCTTCTTTATCTTTCCACAGTACCTATGACCCTGGACATGGCCTCAGCTGACCCAAACCTCACCTTTTCTGAGGATCTAAAGAAAGCAAGCTTGTATGTCGTCGATGGCAAATCTAATACTCAGGCAAAACCTCGACAACTCTATCCTTTCCACTGTGTGAGGGGCTCCCCAGGTCTCTCCTCAGGCCGTGTGTTGTGGGAGGTGGAAATCCAGGGACCCCCAGGTAGGGTTGGCATAGTGGGCGTGGTCGCCCAGTTGCCTCAGGGCTCCCAGATTCACAACTCTGAGCCATGCTGCCTGTGGGCACTGCGCATTTCGTCCTCTGGATGTCAGCCAATCACCAACTGCAGTATCCAGAAGAATCTCCCAATCTGTCTTACGAAAGTGGGCGTCTATGTGGATTATGACCGTGGAGATGTCGTCTTCTATGATGCCATCACTAACAAACACATCTACACCTTCCAAACTTCCTTTGACAGACAGGTCTTTCCCTTTTTTGGGCTTTTCCCTAACTGCAGCTCTATCACCCTGAGCCCCTAGGGCTGCTCTCCCGTGGGTCCCTTATTCTCTTCCCCACCCATCCCTTATGATTGAATGCAAGTGGCAGAAATGAAGCTTGGCCCTTTTCAGGCACACTACATACCCTATACACACTCCACACACCCTATACACCCTAAACACCCTACACACACTGCACACCCTAAACATATATACACACTACACACCCCACACACCCTAAATACCCCACTCACCCTACACACCCCACACACTACATACCCTACACACCCCACACACTACACACCCTACACACACTACACATCCTACACTCCCACACACATACTATATACCCTACACACCCCACACACCCTGCACACCTTACACACCCTACACACACACTACACTACCCACACACCCTACACACTTTACACATACTTCTTTCCCTGAGTAAAGAAGACAGTGGACTCTAAAATACTAACCACAATGGTTTTCATCACTGCACTTCATAAAATGACATAATTGAAAATGGCCAAACTTTATCAACAGTTAACTAGAAAATATTTGGCCACTCCCTGCTTGAGATGCAAGTCCAAGACGCCATCCAGCACCCTGCCTGCCCCTTTTCTACTTCAATACCTGCAGCTCCTATGACTAAACTTGAGCACCCGATTCTCACCCTTTCCTGAAGTCTGAGAACCAGAGGCTACATGCAAAATCAAGTCTAACTATAAGTATGACAAACATAGATGACTATTGATCTATAATTCTTAATACCTATTAACTTAAAGATTAAGACAATAAACAACTGTGCAATAAATGAGGACAATGACCTCCAAATGTAAATGATGTATAAGTATCTTGATCAGAGGTAGAAATGTACATTGAAATATAATAAATTTATATCAATATATAAAAACTTGTTTTAAGCAGAGGTAGAAGCATGCATGCATACAATATTCTATATAATTTACCTTTGTATCAATATACAAGAATCTATACCAATGTAATTGCCTATAAATAATAACTCAGAAGTATTCACTCTATTATTCACTATTATTATTAGTATAAGCTCATGCCAATCTATTATTCCATCCAATTTCACCCCCTTTTTTTCCAAAAGATCCCCGAGCCCATAAAATTCCTCCCCCAACCCCCAACCCTATACCAATTATAATCAACCCCTAAATGATCTTCCTAACCCTCAGGACAAACTTTGTTGGGAGAGGGGACGTCGTCTTCTAAAATTACTTCCAGCTGTCATGTGGGTGATGTTCATTCTATGGAATCCTGTAAAAGTAAAATGATGGTTAAGTTCCAAGATCCATGTCTGGTATAATTGCAAATCGTCTCTGAGTATTTGGTGGAGGTCTGCCCAGAACGTTGTAAAAATGTGCACCATTTCAGCTAACTAAATTGGAATCATCCTGAGCAGCTGGTACCCAAAACAGGTCTTGTAGTAGAGCTATGAGCATCCTGACATCATATCCACCAGGTGGACTTGTTGTGGGGCCCCATCTTCTTCCTGGAATCTTCAAAGATTACTACAGGAAAATTCATTGTTCATTGTGGAAAACTTAAGCATTATTTATATAGACATATACAGACATATATATTCAATGAAAGGTACAATAAAGACAAAAATAGATATGAAGAAAAGTAAAATTTTTGCTAAATACTTTTTTCTCTCTGTCTCATATCATGGCTCCTGACATGAGACAGAAACTCTGGGTTTTTCTTTTAACAACATGTTTATATTTAAAGAAGGACAGAGCTATTGTCCAACTCCAAAACCAGCTCTATATACCATATGTGTGTGTGTGTGTGTATTTTTTTAGCATTTGTGCAAATGAATCATATTTGATTTTCTTGATGATCCTTATTGGATAGTTATTTTTCCATCTGTCATTATTCAAACATTCAGGGTCTCTTGAATTTTTGAAGATGAGTATTTCCCTGCAAAGACAAGATCAGAACCCTGCCCCCATCCTATATAATTTCCTTAACACCTGTATGATTATCACCATTGTGGATGAGTTGTCATTTCTCCTTTTCAAGAGGTTTCTCCTCTTCAAACTGAATCTTTATTAATTTTGATGGTATCCATAATTTTTCTTTTCCTGTGGAAACAAGAGAAAAACCCCTTCCCCAATGCAGAACATCTCCTGGCTTCCATTGTGAAGTCAGTACATCCTTGAAATAAACCGGTTGATTTAATTCAGAAGACTTTTCTATTATCCAATGTCTTTCTGCTGCTGTTGTCTCTTTCTCAATAGCATTAAGAAAATTCAAGGTTAATAAAGCATTATGTAATCTATTTCTGGGAGCATTTTGAAGGCAGAGAGATTGGACACTTATAAAAAAAAGGAATCCCACACTAGCTCAGATTTAAGAAATAGACCAACGTTTATTAAAAGGTAAAACTTACAAAGTCAGGATTCTCTGCTTGAACGATGGATGAAGATCAGAACCAAAGCAAACCAAACAGCAAACGGGGCCTGGAGGAAGCAGAGAGGAAGGGGCCAGATGCCCTTCCACATCCAGGTAAATAGTCTATGAGGCAATGCCCCAGTAGGTGGGTAGTTGCTAGCTATACACCTTCCCACAGCAGCATTTTTTACCCCTTTTTGTTTGTTTAACATATCCTTTATAGTTCAATTTGATCTTTCTATAACTACTTGACCTGTAGGATTGCGTGGTATACCTGCAACATGCTTAATATTATAATATGCAAAAAATGTTTCATTTTCCTAGAGACATACACTGGACCATTATCTGTCTTTATTTGTGCATGTATACCCATGATGGCCATAACTTCTAATAAATGTGTGATTACTGAATCAGCCTTTTCTTAGCTTAAAGCAGTTGCCCACTGAAAGCCTAAATAAGTGTCAATGGCATGGTGTACATATTTTAAGTTTTCAAATTCTGCAAAGTGGAACACATCCATCTGTCAGCTCTCATTTCTTTGAGTACCCTTTGGGTTACTCCCTGCAGGTAGTGGTGTTTGGTTATAGAGACAGTATCTCTTTATATTCTCCTTAGCTTGTTGTCATGTAATAGAAAACTCTTTCTTTAAACCTTTGCTATTGACATGATTTTTTTAATGAAATTCTTAGGCCTGCAACACACTTCCAATTAATAATTGATCAATTTCTGTGCTAGCTTGTGCTAGAGGACCTGGCAGACCCATATGAGATCGGATATGTATTATGTATATAGGACAAAACCTATTCCTGATTATGTCTTGCACCTGGATAAATAATGAAGTCAATTCTGTATCATCTGGTATAAATTCAGCAGTTTCAATATGCAAGATAACTCTTTCTATATATTGTGAATCAGTTCTTTAAAATGCCTTAGCACCATGAAAATAGCATATAATTCTGCTTTCTGGACAGAATTATAAGGGCTTTGTTTCACCTTACTTAATTCTTCTGATTTGAAACCCACCCTCCCTAATTTATTTGCATCAATATAAAATGTATAGGCTTCAGTTATTGGGGCATCATGTACAATTCATGGAAAAAAGCCAAGAAGTTCTCTTTATAAGGGTAAGTTTGTCACTTATGGGATAGTTGCTATTAATTTCTCTCAAAAAATTAGCACAAACTCTTTGCCATGGCTCATTGTCTTCCCATAACTTTTTTATTTCATCAGTAGTGAAAGACACTATAATTTCTGGTTGGTCTATACCTGCTAATTGATGAAGTCTCAATTTACCTTTTATAATTAATTCAGAGACCTTTTCCACATAAGTTTTAATTTTTTACTTGGTTAATGTGGTAAAAAAGATACATTCTAAGATAATATCATCCCTCTGCACTAAAATTCCTGTAGGAGAAATTCTGGAGGACAATAAGACTAGAATACAATTAAGATTTGGATTCACCCTATCCACATGTGCTTCCTGTAATTTTTCCTCAACAATTGTCAATTACTTTTCTGCTCCAGCTATTAATTCTCTGAGACTATTCAAATCTTTATCACCATTTATGTTTTTGTTTAAATGAATTATAAGATCAGGTGTTATCCCAACAGCCAGTCATAGACTGGAAATGTCTCCTAACAATCTTTGAAAGTCATTAAGAGTCCACAACAGGTCTCTCCTAATTTGTGCCTTTTGTGTTCTAATTTTCTGCAAACCTATTTTATAACCTAGGTAATTGACAGAATTTCCTCTCTGTATTTTTTTTTTTCAGGAGCAATTTGTAATCCCCATTTTGGCAAAAAATTCTTCAAACATTCTTTCTAAAGTATCCATGTTTGAATCAGATAGCAAAATGTCATCCATGTAATGGTACATTATAGACTTAGAAAATTGCTTACATATTATTTCCAATGGCTGATTTACAAAGTATTGGCACAAGGTGGGGGTATTGAGCATTGCATGTGGGAGGATAGTCCATTGATATCTCCTAGTAGGCTGAGAATTATTATAAGTAGGCACCATGAAGGCAAATTTTTCTCTATCCTTTTCTTGTAAAGGTATAGTAAAGAAACAATCTTTCAAATCAATAACTATAAGAGGCCATCTTTTTGGTGATAGGGAGCGCAGAAGAATTCCAGATTTTAGAGGGCCCATAAGTTGAATAACCTTATTGACAACTCTTAGATATGTCACTATTCTCCATTTACCAGACTTGGTTTTTTTTTTTTACAACAAATACAGGAGAATTTCAAAGGCTGGTTGATTCTTCAATATGGTGAGCATCTAGTTCCTCTTGTACCAGTTGTTCTAAAGCCTGCAACTTATCTTCAGCTTGAGGCCACTGCTTTTCAGTTAACCATTTTAAAGGTAGGGCTGTTGGTACCTCTAAAGGTTTTCTAGTTGTTTTATGTTCTTGTACGGCCTGAATGGTTGGTGAACTTTGTTCATAGTACTTTATTACATACTTCCCAGAATTATGAGTTCCTGGGACTGCAGGAATGTTAATCTGGGTATTCCATTGCTGTAGCAGGTCATGGCCCCATAAATTTATCACAATATTAGCTACATCTGGCCTCAGCTTCCTCTTTGACCTTCTGTCCCAATACAATCAACACATCTTGTGCTTTGTTTAACCTGAGATATGGTTCCAATTCCTAGTAATTGAACGCCTGCCTCTTGAAGAGGCAATTTGGATACTAAGATTCTGGAGTAATGATACTCACATCCACACCTGTGTCTATCAAGCCAACAATCACAGTGTCATTTATACACACTCTTAGCTTTGATCTTTGATCATTTATAGAAGTTTGCCAGAATATACGTTTCTTATTTCCTATTTGAATTTTTGACTTATCCTCCATGTTTATGCCATCATTTAGAACAGTATGGTCTTTTACAGAAGGCTTTGGATTTTTTTTTAATTTCCTGGTGTGACATGTCTTCTACAGTTACTGGGAACGAGTGAGCCACTTCTGGCTTGGGGGCCTGGAATAGGCCCCTCAAGGAGTTTCCTGATGGTATCGGGTTGCCATACCTGTCTGTTGTTGATCTGCAAGCATTGGTCCAATGTCAGCCTTTGCCACAACTTCTACATATACTTGAAGGCCAAGGTGTCCTATTCTTGCAATTCCTAGAGGAGATATTATTCCCAGAAATTTTTTGTCTACATTCCCTTCTCAGATGCTATATTCTACCACAATTAAAACATTTGGCAGTTTGATGTCTCCTCATTACTTTGGAAATTGCTTCTCCTACCTAAGATTCAGCATTATAGTCAAATGTCTCAATGTTCATTGTATGCAGAGTCCATTCCTCCATAGGTGCTGATCTAACCTTTAAAGGCCCAGTTATCTTTTTGCATTCTAAGTTTGCATTTTCAAAAGATAGAAATTCAAAAATTTCTTGTCTAGCATCTGGGTCTGTTATTCCTAGTTGTACAGCCTTACTTAATCTATGTAAAAAGGTCAGTAAAGGGTTCTCTCTGTCCCTGTCTAACCCTGTATATGATTTAATTATTTTTCCTAGTTCTTGAATCCTGTCCCAAGCATTTAAGGCTGTTTTTTGGCATAGGGACAAGATTTCTTTGTTGTAAAGAGCTTGGGCCTGTGGGTCCAGAATAAGGGCCTTTGCTAAGAATTTGATCTTGGGAAATCTCAAGGCCTTTTGCTTTTCCCCATTGTTTCAAATTTTTGGACTCCTTGCTGAAATAAATTCTAAACATAAATAAAGCTCTACTGTCCAGGACTGCTGAAACTAATTGAAAAAAGTCATGAGGGGTTGCCTTGACATTAGAAGTCCAAGTCTTTATCATCTCTTTAACAAATGTGGAATGAAAACCATAAGTTACAACAGCTTGCTTAATTTCTTTTAGATCATTCATTCCTATAGGTATTCATCTACCTTCTTTAGATCCTTTTGAGCCTTTAGAACTTGATGCTTAGTCAGAGTAGATTATGGGGTAGGAAGCTAAAACCTGGGTAAGTCATCTCTGACAGCTACTGGTGATGTTGCATCCTGTCCTTGTGCCTTCTTTCTCTGCTCATTAGCTCCAATAATTTCCTCAATCATTTTAAATTTTTTATTATTGTCTTTTGTAAAGCCTGAAACTCCTAGCCTGTAGATATTTCTAGTGATTTTATTGAGGCATCAAATCTCTGGTCCTCATTCTGCACCTGTGATTCCAAGGTTTAAATTTTCTCCTTTAATGATAACATCTCTTCCTTGTACTTTACTTGAATATCGCGCAGATTGCCATCCTAGAGATACATTTTTCTGTTAATTTATCATAACATTTTGAAAACTTTTGATTGTCAAATTCAACAGTATGAATTCTTTCAGATAACTTCCTAGTACCCTGAGATATGGTTCAATTTTGTCTGTCATAGTATTAACTTTTTCAGATAACCTTTGATTTTCGATGATATTAATCTTGTCAACTAGCTGTTCATTATTAGTCTGTAAAGATCGTATTGTTCCTAAGAGTGGCATATTCTTCCTTAATGATAGAATATGGAGAAGAAAACTGAAACCTAATAACCAATAAATTGAGGTATCCCCATAGCCATATAAGCCTCATATAATACAATCCATAGTATTACTAGAAGTTGCATTGGTAACAAAGTCTGCTATATTACCTGTTATGTGATCCAGTAAACAGCAATCTTTATTGTCCAGCAGATGGTGTGGTTGCAAAGTTGTGACTGGAAGCAATGCAACTGGTGACAGTCCTGGGCTGCCTTAGTTTCTGCCTTGGTACTGGTTAAATTCTGAGAAATATGTGTTGCTTGACAAATGAAAGGCAGTTAAATCAATTCCATTCACGGAGCAAGAAACCCAGAATCCAGGGGTGTGGAACAGAAACTGGAAGCTGCACAAGTTGCCATACAGCAAGGAATCACCCCAAGGAATGCAGCGGTCATGTGTGCATGTGCTTGGGAAATTTCCAAGTTGCCACATGCAGCAAACTCTGCTGTGACAGGGATTCTACAAAAAACCACTTAGGCAAAAGTAAGCCCATCTGGGCAGTGGAACAGCCAGGCCATCAACTTGGTAGGCATGGAGTTTAAATCCATGTGGGTGCCAAGTAATGAATGATGAACAGGCACTTAAAAGAAATCCCACACTAGCTCAGAATTGAGAAATAGATAGTCATTTATTTAGGGGTAAACTCACAAATCAGAATTCTCTGCTTGAATGGTGAACAGAGATTGAATCCAACAATCCAACAATCCGAATGAGCAGCCAGCAAAAAGGAAGAAAGGGGCAGATGCAGGCTCTGTGTCAGCATATATTATCTAAGAGGCCACGCCCCATTGGTGGGTAACCACAGGCTGTAAGACCTCCTACAGCAGTCACCCTCAACAACTCTGCCTTCAAATTAAAAACAAAATTGTAAACCACCCTTCATGTTGATTTAAATTTTTAACTTTGTCTTAGGCCACATCCATAGCCATCCCTGGCCTCCATTGACTGTCCAGACTCAGGCAGGTTACTACTGGAATAGATTGATCGTCGGGGGGAGGGGGTGTGTGTAACCACACATAGAGCATACTCCATTTCACAGTTAAAATTTAATTTATTTTACATTTCTGTCGTGTGTGTGTGTGTGTGTGTGTACACCCACGTGTCATGGTCTCCCTGGAAGGTTGAAAGATGACTTTTGCCAGTCAGTTCCCCTTTCTTCCTTCTGGGATCCAGGATAGATCTTAGCTCATAGACTTGGTGCAAGTGTCTTACGGATGGGTCATCTCACGGTCTCCATTTCCCATGTACATAGACATGTTTGTTAGCTTAGTCTCCCTAGGGTTCCTGTAGCCCACCCTGGCCTTGAACCCTTTATGTAGCAGGGGTTGACCTTGAACTTCTGAACTTTTTTCCTCCCACTAAGTGTCTTCGTCACAGGCCTGGGCACCCAAGGCTTCAGGCTTGCTAGATATGAACCCTAGTACCTGAACTACACACACCCAGTCCCATCTTTCTGATTTTTAGATTTAGAGTTACAATCCTGAATGAATCCCAGTGATGTTTTCTCTATCACATGTAAGCTGATAACTGACGCTTTAGATCATTAAGAATGTTGAATTCTCTCTATTGACTGTTGGACCCATTTACTCTGACAGTTCTGGAATTATGGCCCTTGAAGAGAGCACTTGCTTCTTCTTTTGTTTGTTTGTTTTGTTTTTCAAGACGGGATTTTTTTCTGTATAGCTTTGGAGTCTGTCCTGGAACTCACTTTATAGACCAGGCTGGCCTTGAACTCACGGAGATCTTGAGATTTTCCCGCATCTGCCTCCCGAGTGCTGGGATTAAAGGCATGTGTCACCATCACCTGGCTGGTGTCTCAAACTTTTTTTCTCGGCACTTAGAAGGGAATTGGAAGCAATATGATCAGAAGTTCAAGGCTCTTTGTTGTGTTTTTTACTTTGAGACAGGGTCTTCCTAAGTAGCCTTACTCTCTTGGAACTTGCTTTGTAGATAGACCAAGCTAGCCTAAAATTTAGAGATCTGCCTGACCCTGCCTCCTGCATTCTAGAACTAAAGCTTTGGGCTGCTACATCTGACTAGAACATCTTTGTCTACATAGTGTGTTGAAGAACGCCCTCAGATACATGTGGCTCTCTGAAAATAGAAATAATAAACAAGCAATGAATGAATGAAAATGATGTAGAATATGGTGGTATTTGCCTATAATCCCAATGCTCAGAAGATCAAGATGGGAGGATTTCTACAAGTTTCTGGCCAGCCTGGGCTACATGAGACTGTCTCAAAAAAGAAGGGGAGGAGGGCGAAGAGGAAGAAGAAGCAGGGGATCTTTGAAGGAGAGGGTGATGAAGAGGGGCTAGGAGGCATTAATCACAGGCTATAGGAGAGCTTGGTGCATTGCTGTGATCACAGTCTCTTGGGAACATCTGAGAATAGATCTCAGGTGTTACAGCCACAGAACAAAAGCCCAGTTACTTTGAAATGCATTGAGACAATTAGTGGTTCACTAAACTGGCAAACAATCCTGGGAAACTTCTGGAAAGAAAACCTCATGGAACACTGTGAACACTGTAAAAAGATACCGTAAAAAGGGAGGAATTCAGCTAGTCCTGGAGGCCTGGGTTGGGAATCACAGATACTCCAGAAGCTGGGGCAGCAGGACCGGAAGTTCAAGGTTGGCTGGGGCAACTTATTGAATTAAAGTCTAAATAAATTAAAGTCTAAATAAAACTAAATAACTAAAACTTGAGGTGGAACTGAGTGGTCCAGTACTTGTCTCCAATGTTTGATTGTCCTGGAGAGAGACAGAGGGAGAGATGAGAGAAGAGAAGTGGGGGAGGGGGGAGACTGGAGAGGAGAAGAGAGCCCAGTCCAAGATATGTGCCCCTCTGGTTTGTGATAAGACTGGAGAGGAGAAGAGAGCCCAGTCCAGGGTATGTGCCCCTCTGGTTTGTGATAAGCACCACAGTGGACACACCCATGTCACAAAAGCGTGACACTATGGAATCACTTCCTTATTGCAGGAGAATTTATGAACTTTGAATCTCACCAAGGCCTTGGGAACATTCGAAAGTAGTTATTAATTTCTCAGAATGACATAGTTGAGGTGCAGAGTGGGCTCAGCCTGAAGAAGAAACATGCAATAAATCCTGGTAAGAGCACCCACAGCCAAGTTACTCGCCAGTGTACCAGTTTCCCAAGGCCCTAGCATGACCCTTGCTGTGTGTGCACATGGCCGAACCATTTTATGAACTTTGTTATTTTTTTTAATATTTATTTATTTATTTATTTGTTATATATACAATATTCTGCCTGTGTGTATGTCTGAAGGCCAGAAGAGGGCATCAGATGTTTGTGAGCCACCATGTGGTTGCGGGAATTGAACTCAGGACCTTTGGAAGAGCAGGCAATGCTCTTAACCACTGAGCCATCTCTCCAGCCCCCCATTTTATGAACTTTGAAAAATATATTTTGACCACAGTTAAGATTGCTGTTTCCTTCCATTCCAGCCTTCTTCTCTCATGCTTTCCCTAGTAAGGATTGGTTTTTCAGAGTTCGAGTTATGGGGAAATCAAAGAGGGCTTCTGAGGCTTGGGTTTTTTTTTGAAGATGCATAGCACATAAACACTTCATGTATATTCTAGTTATGGTCAGCTGTCTTCCATGACGAAATAGCTTCTTGAGATACCTCTGCCTGCTGAAGACTCACCTAACGCTAGAGATCCAAGCGCAAAGTCAGAGGCCCCGTTGCTGAGAGAAGCATTAGAGCAGAGTTACCCTTTCCACTGTACTCTGGCCTTTTCCCATTTCCCTGACCCCTGTCCCTTTCCCCATCACCCCTGATTTCCTCAGGCCCAGAGTCCTGGAGGTGGTTTCCCTGGGCCCCTGAGAATTAGTCTCCTGTGTGAACAGGGTCAGCATATTGAGTAAGATCTCCCAGCTCACTCCCGGGCTAGGTCATCTGCAGATGAAACTTTTGTATGGTTTCTGGGAGCTTGGCATCTCTGGCTCCTGACACCAGCTGCTCAATGAGCCACTGATCCCCAGGAGAATTCGTGGGTCTGTTCAGGGAGTGTAGTGTCTACATGGATCACGATCGTAGGGAGGTCATCTTTTAAGATGCGATACCTTTCATGCCTCTTTGAGCATATCTTCCCATTATTCAGGTTTCCTGTCCCTGATTCCCAGAACATCCCAAGCCCTTACCGCTGTCCACTGCAACTACCTCTGTTCTTCCTTTGCCTCCGATCCATAGCATTGGAATGGTATCAAGGTTAAAGCTTGGCCTGGGTTGCACCTGATAGAGGCCCAAAGTTTCTTCTCCTCCAAATGCCCGAGCTGAGAATAAAGCTTTAAGCTCTGTGAAGTCTAACGGCATACTTGTTCACCAGAACACTGTGTGAACTGTCCTCAACTGGAAGCAGCCAAACCTCATCAACAAACCGAAAGAGAAGTCACCATCAGAAAGGGTCTGCCCACACCTTGTTGAGAAACAGGTACAAGGGGCTACCTTGAACACCCTGACTGCCCTTTCTTCTGTGCCTTAAAACCTTAATTATTATAAAACCAAATTGATTCCAGGAGAGGTGAGAGCCAAAGTTATATTTTAAGTTGTAATTACTATGCCTTAGAAATACGTGAAAAAAAAAATGCCTCCGGTGGTTCCTGAAATGCTGGAGGCTGTTGTTTATGGGGGATAACAAGCCACATGTTTTTCATTCCCCTAAACAAATTTGTTTGACCTGTCTTCACCAGATCACATGTGGGTGTGAGGTGTGTAGGCAGGAAATAAGTCAGAATACATGCTGGTCCCTGATTGGACCTGCTGGGAAATGCAATGAATTAGGTTTTCCTTTTTAAGCCCTTGCCATACTTGATTCTGGGCCATTTCTCAGGAACATGGGTGTGGATCTGGCCAGAATCCATCCACCTGGCCAGTATTTAATTAAAGCTTACTTCAAATTTGGCTTTAAACTGTGGTAGTGGTCTTATTCTTGATCAGTGGGATTAACAGAGAGACTGGCAATCTCTGAGTGCCTGGCCAGCCAGAGCTAAGTAGTGAGACACTGACTCAATTAATTTATTAATTAAATTGGACAAAAAAATGGGGGACTGCCTCATGAACAGACAAATGAGACAAAAATGAACCTATCTGGGCAACTGACAGCTTACATACTTGAGGACAGTTAATTTAAATGGCTTAGCTTGGCCTATAGGAGCCTGTAGTTCAGCTACTCAAATAGACTGAGACAGGAGAAACGATAGAGCCCGCAAGCTGGAGATTAGACTGGCAGCAAAGTGACACCGCATCTCAAAAATCAAATCTAGCAAAAATTAACTTTAAAAATATTTGAGGGGGCTGGAGAGATGGCTCAGAGGTTAAGAGCATTGCCTGCTCTTCCAAAGGACCTGAGTTCAATTCCCAGCAACCACATGGTGGCTCACAACCATCTGTAATGAGGTCTGGTGCCCTCTTCTGGCCTGCAGTCATACACACAGACAGAATATTGTATACATAATAAATAAATAAATAAATATTAAAAAAATATTTGAGTCATGTCAGTAATGGTGCACATTTGTGTGCTCGTGTGATCCACAAATAATTAGCTATCAGCATTACTAAGAAGCAAGATTTTTCAACCTAAAAATTTAGGGTTTTATGCAGGGCGGTGGTGGTGCACGCCTTTAATCCCAGCACTCGGGAGGCAGAGGCAGGCGGATCTTTGTGAGTTCGAGACCAGCCTGGTCTATAGAGCTAGTTCCAGGACAGGTTCCAAAGCCACAGAGAAACCCTGTCTCGAAAAAGCAAAAAAAAAAAAAAAAAACCAACAAAAAAAAATTTAGGTTTTTTTTCTTCTGAACATAAAACAAAAGAAGAGAAATAGACATGCAATAACTCAGATTTTGAATAGAAAATTAATATAATCTTATGCTGTATTTTCCCTTAAAAATATTTTGTTACTTTTTCATCCACAAAGAAGTTCCTTCGGATCTAGGTCTTCCAGAATCACACTAGCAACACCATGGAAACACAATCCGAAAACACCAGCTTGAGAAATTCAAAGTGGGGAGAACTGGTTTTCTCCATTAGCTGGACTTTAATCCCAGTACTCCACAGGCAGAGGCAAGAGGATCTCTGTGAATTCAAGCTCAGGCTGGCCTATATAACAAGTTCTAGGCCAGCAGGGGCTTTAGAGTGAGACCTGCCTGAAGCAAAACAAAACAAACAAACAAAACTTGCTGGGGGAAATAGTACAAGCTAAAACAGACTAAGGGGGGCACCAGGCAAAGGCAGCAGCAGACTGGTTTGGCTTCTGTCTTGAACAAGTCAAAGCTAACCGAGTTTTAAAAGCACGAGACAGAACAGCTGAATACCATCTGTGTGTTTTCGTCAAAGAGCCATGCATCTTTAAATATAATGGTTGTATTTTTAAAAAGTACATTATTATTCTTATTTTTAATTTTGCGTATATATGTGTGAGTATAGGTGTTGCATGTGTGAAGGACACTGAATTCTCCGCAGCTGGAGTTACCTGTGGGTAAACTGGCATGGAAGGCGTGGGGTTGGGGTGGTGACTGGGAACCAAACTCTTCCTCTGTGAGAACGGTGTATTCTTAACCACTGACTCATCCCTTCGGCCCCAGTTGTAGTTTTTAAAGTTATTTTTAAAGCTGTTCTTCACCAGAGGCCCTGTGAAGGAAGCCTGTGGTTTTCCTGTCAGGTTCTGACCTTGCAGGGTAGGATGAAAGTCACTTATTAAACAAGTGTTAAGAGATAAAGGAGAAGGGATTAAAAGTGTGCACCACCACACCCATCTTTAGAATTTCTAAAAGCCGTTCCCTGATATTTTACAGTTTAGCGGGCAAAGTGCCAGCACGTTAGGATGAGGAGCACCAACGTTGGAGGCAGTGTATTGCTATGAGTTCAAGGCTAGCCTGGTCTACACAAGTTCTGGGACAGTCAGTGCTACATAGTGAGACCCAAAGCAGAGGCTGCCGTCGGCAGGTCATAGTGAGCCCCCTGGGACTCCTGTGAGAAAAGGTTATCTCCCAGGCTGTGGGTTGATCAGATAGCAGCAGAACTTAGGTATCCAGCTGGGCATGATGCTGCAAGCCTGTAATCTCAATATTCAGGAGACAGAGGCAGGAGGAGCCCTGCAAGGCAAAGCCAGTTAGGTCTACATGGCAGTTCCTAAGTCATCTAAGGTTATATAGTGAGACCCTCACTAAAAACAAACATCGCAATCAATCAACTAATAAACCATACAGACAAGCACATTTATTTATCCAATAGCTGAAAACTATGTTCTGCCTTCCAAAGGAGTTAGACAGGATATGGGGCTTCCCTGCCTCCTGCAGAGTTTCTGTGCAAGAGGAGTTGCTGGGAGTTGGGGAGTTTACTGAGTTCCATGACTCCCACCCTGTGGAGGGTTTCCCGGGACCAGCTTAGTGGGCCAGTAGGGAACCCACTCGACCAGTTGTGCAGAAAACCAAAGTAACCTATACTTACCAAGGAGAGATGGGTGTTCTGCACCTAGAGCCACTGTCTGATCATATTGATAGGCGCTAGGTGTTTGCTTTTAATTCGCACCTTTTGGTTATTAAGACTATATTTTGTGGGGTTTTGATTTGTTTAGCTTTTTATTTTTTTGCCAATTCCTAGAATGCCTGTCTGAGAAAGATAATCCTGAGTTACCCACCTCAGGTAGGAGTCTTGCTTGGCGAACTGGTCTTCCTACAGGGAGGAGAGGGGACCTCCAGGTCCACAGGCTGCAATGCTCTGTTCACCCACAGTACTATCCTGCTGAGGAAAGGTGGAGACAATACCTCAGGAAAGTTTCCTAAGGTACAGGACACCCTCTCAGTCAGAACGGAATGATGGCTCTCAGTTTCACCTGCCTGGGATGAACAGGATCAAGGAAAGAAGAGACCAAAGTCAGGAGGAGCTAGGAAAAGAGCACTGGAATCTTACAGACTTCAGGTACCAGAAAGGAGTCGTAGACATAGGGGGGAGGAAGACATCTCACCCACCTTCCAAACTGTTTCTCCCTGAGTATGTGCCAGCCCCTCCCCGCTTCAGCAGATCCCTAACCCTGCAGGTGCGCCCCACCTCTGTCCACTCTGCTGCGTCTAGAGTTCAGGAGGTGAAAGCAGTGTTGGTGGATACCTGCTGATCAGTCCTTCTGAGCATTGGCTCTCTTCCCCCTTCTCTCTCAAATGGCAATGGGTCATAGAAAACTTGGACCCCTACTACCCATGCCCCATCCATTCCGCATCACTTTGGGGTCTGTTTTCTGGGACAGATGCTCCTTCAGAATTGCTCTCCGGCAGAAGCAGGGCATCTCATGGAGAAGTTCCTGGAAATGGAGGTCACTGCCAGCCTGCATGGAACCCATGGGTAACACTAGGTGCGTGGGTGTCTGATTCAAGGGAGTTGAGAGAGGCCCATAATGCTGACCCCAGAAATAAGGGGTGGAGGTGGCAAAGACCTTGGAACATGCTGCGGAAGAATGCTTTTTATTTATTTACTTATTTGTATTTTTTTGTCTTTTTAATTGTTTGGTGTGTATATACACACAGGGAGGTCAGAGACAATTTGCAAGAGTTCTTTCTCTCCTTCCATACCGTGTGGGTCCCCAGGATCAAACTCAGATCGTCAAGGCTTGGCACAACTGCCTAACTCTCATATTTTGATTATTTTAGACAGGGGCTCAGGTAGCCCGGGCTAGCCTTGAATTCATGTCCCTCCTCCATCTCAGCCTCCTGGTGTGTTCCACCATGCCTGGTGATGACTACTCGGGTTGTTGCTTCCATCCTGCCCTGGGCTCCTTTAAAAATAAGTTTGGCTCTGATGTCCCCAGTGGAGCAGGCAAGTTCACACCACTATCTCACTCCAGTTTCTCACTACACTCCCTTCTCCTCTTTAAGAGATTATTTTCTGAAGTCAAAATTCAATCAGGCCTGGGAGCCAGAGAAGAGTAAGACTGGGCTGGTTCATGCCGCTTAGACGGCCCCATGAACCTGGCCACACTCTCATCCCTTCTGCCCCATCTGCCATGTCTCCCAGCCCCCACATCCAGCCATGGAGAATCACCAGTGCAGCATAGACTGGGATGAGACCACACATGAGCTAGAATGAGCCCCCTCTTCTAAACCCCGAGCAGAGACAGAAGTACCACTGCTCAGACCTTTATAGGAGACAGATAGACTTTCCTAGCCGTGATCAACTCGTATTCAATCACTGAGCCCAAACAGAAGGTGGAGTAGTGGTATGAGGTTCTGAAAATCCTCTTTCTGTATTCTACCCCTTTCTATCATTCTTTGTGTGAGGGAATCCACTTTAAAAATTTGATAAACCTCGACTCATCTGTGACATGAGAACTGCTATCTCACCACCACCAGGGGGAGCTCTTGTCTGCACATAGTGTAGATAGCTGTGTGTGCCAGAGCAATGAATGACTCAGAGATTGGGAACACATATTCAATTCAAGTTAGATTCCCAGCACCCACCTCAGAAGGCTCACAACTGCTTGTAACTCCAGGGACTTTGATGCCTCTGTCCTCCATAGGTACTCACACAGACATTCACACACACACACACACACACACACACACACACACACACACACACACGTAGGATTAAAGATAAAATGTTTTAAAAGAAAGAACTGTGAGTAGACAGGAATTCAAAGTCATCCTTAGCTGTGTTGAAAGTTTGAGGGCAGCCTGGTCCAATGGATACCAGGCCTCAGGAAACAAAGCCCTCAAACAGGGATGGGGGCAGGTCTTCCCTGGGATTTGGTAGAGGAAGCATCCGGAGACTCTGAAAAGCAGGAAACTTGAGCCTTGACCTGAAGTCATTTCTCTTCTTCAATTTGCCACTGCCCCTGTGACCCTGGAGGCAGGCTGCACCCAGCCACGCTCCATCCTTTCTCAGGATCTACAGACAGTGACCGTGCCCCCACAGACGTTCTCAGGGAGCCCCAGCGCTTGCACCTTTTGCGCTGCGTGCTGCCCTTCCCTGGTGTCTCCTCTGGCTGTCAGGTCTGGGAAGTAGAGCTCAAGACCAGGTCACTAATGTCACAGAGTGCTGGAAGGGGACAATACGTGATGAGTGTGGCTTCGGAGTTGGTTTACCAGCAAGGCCAACTGCAGGCGAAGCCTCTGAATGGCTGTGGGGTACCCCTGGTCCTCGCCTTTGGAATTCATCCTCTCACGGACAGCTGTACCTAGGAGAATCTCTGGGGCCTTCGGAGGGAAATGGGATCCACATGGCTCAACTGTGGGAGGTCTTTTAGGGCACCACTACAAACGAACACACCTATGTCTTCCAGGCTTCTTCCACAGGGACATCTTCCCCCTTCCAGCTCTTTGATGTTGACACCAGACCACCACGAGCTCCTAGAGCTCTCTTCCCCCACAGCTCCACTCCCTTCCCCAGCATTCTTTTACCTACAGATGAGCCTTGGCTGATAGGCCGGAAGCTTGGCCATGGGTCACAGAATCCTGTTTCCTCTTTCCCTGAGAGGAGAGGAAAAACTAAAACCACGGTTATTCGTGGCAGTGCTTTGTAATAGGACATGATTGGAAAGAAACAGCTCAGACCTCGTCGACAGACCAGGGGTGAAGAAAGTTTCATTAGAAAGTGTCCCACACAGATTCAATGCAATGCCCAGCAAAATCCCAGCAAAATTCTTCAAAGACCTCTAAAGAATGGTACTCAACTTCATATGGAAAAGCAAAAAATCCAGCATAGCCAAAACAATCCTGTGCAATAAAAAAAACTTCTGGAGGCATCACAATCCCTGACTTCAAACTCTGCTACAGAGCTACAGTACTGAAAACAGCCTGGTATTGGCATAAGAACAGACAAGAGGAACAATGGATCCAAATAGAAGACCCAAATATCAATCCACACATCTTCAAACACCTGATTTTTTTTAAAGATTTATTCATTTATTTATTATATATAGTGTTCTGCCTGCATGCATGCCTGCATGACAGAAGAGGGCACCAGATATCACTATAGATGGTTGTGAGACACCATGTGGCTTCTGGGAATTGAACTCAGGATCTCTGGAAGAGCAGTCAGTGCTCTTAACCTCTGAGCCATCTCTCCAGCCCCTGAACACCTGATTTTTGACAAGGAAGCAAAAAAAAAATGTCAAATGGAAAAAAGAAATCATATTTAACAAGTGGTGCTGGTATAACTGGATATCAACATGTAAAAGAATGAAAATAGACCCATATCTATCACCATGCACAAAACTCAAGTCCAAATGGATCAAAGACCTCAACATAAAGCCAGCCACACTAAACCACATAGAAGAGAAAGTGGGAAGTACACTTGAACACATTGGCACAGAAGACCACTTCCTAAATATAAACCCAGCAGCACAGACTCTGAGAGAAACAATCAATAAATGGGGCCTCCTGAAACTGAAAAGCTTCTATAAAGCAAAGGGTATGGTCAATAAGACAAAACAACAGCCTACAGAATGGGAAAAAATCTTCACTAACCCCACACCAGACAGATGTCTAACCTCCAAAATATACAAAGAACTCAAGAAATTAGACACCAAAAGAATACATGATCCAGGGGCTGAAGAAATGGCTCAGTGGTTAAGAGCACTGGCTGCTCTTCCAGAGGTCCTGAGTTCAATTCCCAGCAACCACATGGTGGCTCACAGCCATCTGTAATGAGATCTGGCACCCTCTTCTGGTGTGTGGGCATACATGGAGGCAGAATGTTGTAGACACAATAAATAAAGGAATCTTTAAAATTCTTCCTCTTATTTTTGTATCTCTCCATGTCTGGCATCACTTAGCCCCATATCTCTAGTCCTTACGCTCAGCTCACTAGTCCTGACTGTGCCCTTCTCTCTGCTTCCATCCCATGTGTTCATCTCACAGACCCTTCCTCCTTGGACTCCGTCTCCTGATCTCACCACCTAGCTTGTCCATTTATCCACAGGAGTGAGGAGTTCCGATTCATCAGCCCAACCCCAGTTCCTCTGGACTTGGCAAAAAATATCAATGAAGCAAAATGAAGACATGAGTCCATCACAGAAAGTCTGAAAAATTCACAGGTAAGGAATGGGTTATTACTTTCTGCACTAACCTGCCTCTGATTGATGGTTCTCTCCGTCACTCTGAAGACTGCCTGAACTCACAAGAGCCCTCAATTGCCAGGCTGAATGCTGAGCTCTTTCAGAGTGTCACAACCCAGGGCTTTATCACCCTGTCATCATCATGGCTCTTTGAAAGGCACAGAGGAGCCTAGAATCATGTCTTCGGTTTTTAGCTTTTTGTCATTATTTGAACAAGAATGGGAATAAAATGATTATGTGGATATCATTTTCCTGTTTCAGAGATAAAAATCCAAGTTGGTGTATATAAGGATCAGCTCTGGGGCTGGAGAGATGGCTCAGTAGGTAAGAATAAATTCAGGCCAGGGAGTGGTGGAGCACATCTTTAATCCCAGCACTCGGGAGACAGAAGCAGGCGGATCTCTGTGAGTTCAAGGCTAGTTTGGTCTACAGAGTGAGTTCTAGGACAGCCATCCATGGCTGCATAAAGAGAAACCCTGTCTTGAAAAAACAAAATAAAAAAGCAGCAAAAAGAAAAGAATACATTCATCTCTTCCACAGAACTCAGGTTTAGTTCCCAGCACCCACATCAGGCTGCTCACAATTACTTGTAACTCAAGTTCTGCACTCACATGTACATATTTATATACAAACACACAGGCAAATGTATAGTTTTTAAAAAATGCTTCTGCAAGTCAAGTTGTATATGGCATTGGGTTGTTGTCAAAATCTGGATAATGTCTTGAATTATAATTAACTGTCTAAAGGGCAGCTTTCTTCCTACTGTCTATTGAATATAGAATGAAGTGAGACATTGTCATGATAACTCTATTTAGGGTCATCTGAGATAACTGCATCATTTCCAGTAGGGTATTAATAGGGATACAGAGTATGCAGAGTGTAAGGGAGTCCAGACCATTTCCCACATAGTTGTATGAGATTTTCTAGTTATTTAAGGATTATATATCAAACTCTGAGATTGTTGGCTATCATTATCAGTTTGTATTATGACTACATGGCATTGCAAAAAGTGAGTCAATATGTATAAAGAAGTTAAGATTATCAACAAGACATTCAAATGGGGAATTCCTTGAGTAGTTGGGACTGAATTTCATCCATTGTGGAATGAGCATTTGGTACAACAAGTGGGTCCAGAAAAAAGGAAGGGAAAACAAAGAAATGTCTTTGTGAGCCTCAGTTGACCATTTTGGAAATGTACCTATGATCACAGCAGATCACAGCTGAGGTCTTGGCGTCCTAGGAGATCAGTGGATCAGGGAAATGGAATCAGATTCAAACCCAGAAGAGAGCCCAAGACCCTGTGTTGGGCATCACGAACAGACAATGTGGGTCCTGGAGAGCCTGGGGACTTAGGGGGAGGAAGTGAAAGGAAGAGTAGAGACTCTGTTAAGGGTAGGAGCAGATGAACAAGGACCAGAACCCCTGGGGAAGGGGAGAGACTCCAGTAAAGAGACTTGGCCACAAAATTATCAGCAGTAGGGCAAAAAAAAAAAAAAAATAGAGCAAAAGTCCAGAGAGGAGGTGGGTTTGTGGGCAGCTGTGTGACTAAACAGTAGATCCCTCCCCTCCCCCCCAAAAAACAGTCAACCTACCTCCTGAGTGCCAAATCCAGCACCCTATGTTTTCCGCAATAAAGAACCTTCTCAGTTTCTATAGAGAATCACTGACTCGGATCCCAGGTGAAATAACTATCCTTTGGTAATATTGGCCACCACAGAGAAATTAGCTGGGATAGGAGCTCTAACAACTGCCCTGAAAACAAAAGACATTTCTTCCTCTCATAGACTTTCAAATTGCGAGAAATAAAATCTTACTTATGAGGCAAATTAGGGCTGTTATCAGCTTGGAGTTCTATGAAAGTTCTAGAGCAAGTGCGGCACGAAGCAGATCCTACCCTGCCCTCCCTGGGAGCTGCTAAGCTCTCATTGTCACAGTGTCCCTGAGGTAGGAAGGAAGTTGCAGAGGGGCAGGGCAGATCCCCTCTACAAAGCCAGTATCTGTGATCTGCCAAGTAGCACCCTTCTGTGTTTTTTGACAATCAGACCATGCTGCTCTTTCTACAGAGCTCAAATGATACTAAGTATCGTGGGCAACAGATACAAAGTATCATGGACAATAGATACTAAGTATCATAGACAACAGATACAAAGTGTCCTGGGCAACAGATACAAAGTATCATGGACAACAGATGCGGTATCACAGATATGTGTTTGGCAATAAGTTTTTATTTTACATTCTGAAATAACATTGTTGTTGAGCTAAATACTGAGCTAAAGAAAATGTATCATTAAATTTAATTTTATTCAGATCCTCCCCTTTTCTTTTGAGATACTCTCACTATGTGTAGCCCAGTCTGTCCTGTAACTCACTAAGCAGTGTGGTCTGACTCCAAACTTGACATCCTCTGCCTCAGCTTTATGAGTGACACCATACCTTGCTCACCTTGCTTACTTTTTAAAACTGACCACCAGAAAAAAAAATCTAAAAGTAGCTATTTTGTGATTTCCAGTGTATTTGTTCTGGGCAAAGCTGCTCTAGAGAGTCTCTGCAGGGAGACTCTAAGGCAGTCTGCCTATTTGCTGCCTTCTTGGTCTGCTGAGACTATGAGAGAAATCCCAGTACCACCTCACTGTGTGATCCTGGTTGCCTGCTTAATGTCTGTGCTCTCTCCCCACAGACAACCTGCAGGCTGAAGAGAAGGAAGATGAAAGCACATTTCCCTACAGGCTGAATGAAGATGAACTCCAGGGCCGTGAGTGAACTAGGCTGAGTCTGCTTTTCGGGAAAAGAGAGAGACACAAAGGGAGTGTTCTCTCCCTTAGAGTAGATGAAGGTCCAGGGTGTGTGCGAAGAACATGCTTATCAGCTATGTCTTATCATTTTAAATATTTATTTTATTTTCAATTATGTGTATTGTCTGAGTATGTCTGTGCATGCAGTAACCTTGGAAGCCAAGAGGACACAGAGTCCCTCTAGAGCTGGAGTTACAGGCAGAGTGACTTCCAGGACAGGCAAGGCTACACAGAGAAACTTTGTCTCAAAAATACCAAAACAGAAAACAATGTTCAAAAGTAACACAAATTTACAAATCTAATTCTTGGTTGCACAAGGTGCAGGAGTCTGAATCTCAGTCTGGTCTGAGCTAATCTACTTGGCCCTGCTGGCTCAGCACAGCTGTGGTGTGGAGACCCTCTGTCAGAAAGCTCTAGGTGATGTCATCAGAAATGATTCCATTACCAGCATTGTTAGGGTAAAAGCCTGGCTCTGGCAATCCCCACAAGCAGACTCAGCTGTCACCTCCAATATGTCAATTAAAGAGACAGTCACAATTAAAAGCAGAGAAAGACTTATTCAGTGTGGCCACACTGGGAAGGAGAACAAAGGGATACAGTGACCCCATAATGCATCCCAGGGTCCTGACATGAGGTTTAAGTTTAAATAGAGGACAAGAAGGGAAATTAAACCCATCACTGAACCATCACTGTCTCAGCTCTGGTCTGTCCTGTCAGGTGGTCTGAATTGTCAGACACATGTAAAATCTCTCCCAGGTTCCTTTGGCTAAACTAGGCCTTCAAGTCTTCCCTTAGCATGGGATTTCTGGGGAATTTTAATTCTTTGATGTCTATTTGGAGGTCTTTGAGGTCAATATAGTCTGATGGCCAAAGGGGGACGTCTAAGTGTTTGTCTTTAGCACATCTCTGTCTTGCTAGCATAGCTTAGTTCTAATACCTGGCGATAACACCAGAAGTGTCATTTTCTATGGATCCCCATGTGCTGAGCATCTCACACCCAATAGCAAAACCCCACAACTGCCCTCTAAGGTAGGGGCTGCTGTCACCTGTTCATAATGAACTATTTATAACTCCAGTGAGGAGAGGAACATCTCTCAGGTTGTAGGATGTTTAGAGATCACCAGAATTTATTTATTCAACCTTGCAGGCTTGGAGCTACACTGCCTGTTATCCCAGAACTTAGGAGGCAGAGATAGGAGGGTTGCTACAGTTTGAAGGTGAACCAAGTCTACATAGCAAGATATTGGCCAGCTAAAGTTGGAGAGAGTCTGTCTCAAAAAAGGAAGAAAGAAAAAATAAAGAAAAGACTAAATAAATAAATCAAAACAAAAGAAAGAAAACTCGTTTATCTTATAACTGGAAATTTTATCCGCATCGCAGAGGAAGTGGACAGGATTCAGGGCTTCTATCCCTCCAGCAGCTTTTCTGTGTGGAGAGCCGCTGGAGATTTTTCATTCCATCATTTACCTTCTGTGGAAGGTTAACTTTCCTAAGTCCCAGTATTGGGAGCCTGCAGGGAACCCTCTTCACCACACTCTCTCTCACACACAGAAATGCCAAATAGTTTTCTACACTTCCCAGCAGTGAGTGGCGGTGGTCCCTGCCTGGATCCATTGACCAATGTGGTTCATGGTGACTGATGCCCATTTTTACCTTGTAACTTCTGCTTATCAAGACCAAAATTTGCTTTCTCTGTGGTAGGTCTTCTGGAAGAGCAGCATTCACTCTTCACTGCGGATCCATCTTTCCAGCCCCGATTTAATGTAAACATTTTACGTCATTAATTATGACATAATTATGTTAGAAAAAAATTAAGTGAGACAAACCCTAACCCCAAACCTAAATTTTTTAAAGATGCATTTATTTTTAATTGTCTGTGTATGAGAGCTGTCTTGGTCATTGTTCTTTTGCTATGACACCATGACCAAAGCAAGTCTTATAAAAATGAAGCATTTAATTGGAGGTTTGCTTGTAGCTTTAGAAGGTTAATCCATGATAATCATGGAGGGACAAAGACAGGCATGGCACTGAGCAATAGCTGAGAGCTTTATGTCCTGATCTGCAGGCAGAGAGCTAGGCTAGACCTGGGCAGGCTTTTGAAACCTCAAAGCCCACCAGCACACCACCTTAAACAGGTCATACCTGCCAGTGCTTCTCAAACGATTCCACTCTTTGGTGAGGAAGCATTGAAATAAAGCAGCTTATGGAGGTCATTCTCATTCAAACCACATGTGTTTGCATATATGTTTGCATATATATGTGTATATATATATTGCTTGCAGTGCAGAAAGACAAGAAGGATTGGAGTTAGAGTTAAAAAGCTGTTGTTTTCTACCGTGTGGGTGCATGAATTTAACTTGGGTTCTCCACAGGAGCAGCAAGCCCTCTTAACTGTTCTCTAATTGTACAGAGATGATTTGAAAATGTCCACAATGGAAATCCACACACATGAGCACATGTACACACACACACACACACACACACACACACACACACACACACACACTGAGTGTAGGCTCCCAGAGTCAATATTTGGAGCTGAATTGAGCCAGAACCCAGACATCTCTTCAGAGATGCCGACACAATTTTGACTGACGTCGAAGCTTGGTTTTCACTTGGAATGGGTTAGACTAATCCTTGCCTTCCCCCTTCTCATACTAGAACCCAATGACAATTCCAGGACTGTGTGTATCCTCCCCTGAACTCTCCCAGTGACCCCCCCAAACCTGCATTATTTCTAGCGTTGTCAAGTGGGTCTGGAAGCTGAATTTAAAAACTGCCCTGTTTTCTGGGTAACCCCTAAAAGAGAAAAAAAGATTTGTGAACAAGGAAACCAGAGATTGTTTTTGTATCTTTTTCTTGTTTGTTTTTGTAGTATTTGGGATCAAACTCGGGACCAGGTAGGAATGATTCTACTACTGATCTACATTTTTCACCTGTAAATCAAGGAGTCTAGGAAATGATCCCCAAAAATCACAGGACCCAAGGTTTACTACTTCCGCTTTGATTTCCTCTGGCAGGCTGTGAGGGGCGGGCTAATGGGCGGCCCCAGGCTCTCACCAGCGGGTTGGGTTGGTGACAGGCGGTGGTGGGGTGTGGCCGGCAGACCTCACGCGGCTGCCCGGCGCGTGTCTGTGCCGAGGTCCGCCCTGTGTCCGCCCGACCTGAGCACGGATTCCAGCAGGCGTAGTCAACTCCGGTCGGCTTCTCTGTCCAGTTCCCCAAGTTGTCCGCAAGGCGCGGCTATTACATAAGCCGCAGTGGCTTGCCTGGCGAAGGGACAATCTTGGGTTGGGGACACGTAGGCCAAAACTGGCAAACAACTCTTCCTGACTTTCAGCACCGCCCCTGGACAGTCCAGATTCCCAGGCAGCTTACTCAGGGTCGCAGATGTGATCTTCAGCCTCCTGGCTGGCAGCAGGGACTCACTCGGCCAGTTTACCCTGAGTTCTGCTTCTTCCCCTCCCGACCCTAGGAATGGGACGGTAAAACCATTCACCGATTCTTCTCTGCTACTAATGAGCAAGGTCCTCGAAATCCCGCCCAATTATCCTGGGCCAGAAAACCCTCCCCAGGACGGTGGCCTCCCTTCTCCTGGAGTGAGTGTGCAGCTCCCAAGCTCTTGAACTAACCCCCTCAGCTCAGGACCTGAAGAGACTGTTAAGGACTTGAAGACCGAAGCAGCCTGTTTTTTTCACTCCCCACCTTTTTTGGGTCTGGGCTAGAAAAAATGTGAGGGCACCTTAAGGCAAATTTTCCAAGCAGGACATGGACAAAGACTTCCCTGTATGAGTTCCTTTTTTTGTTTGTTCATTTTTGTTGTTTTAATATTTTTACTATATTTTTAAATTTGTATATATGTGTGCCACAGGGCACCTGTGTCAACCAGAGGACAGCTTGTGGTTGTTGGTTCTTTCCTTCCATCACGTGGGTTCAGCAGATAAAACTCAGGGAGTCAGGTTTGGTTGCCTTCACCCATTAAGCCATCTTGACTGCCCAGTTGTTTTTGAGGTAGAGCCTCTAACCCAGGCCAGCCTCCAGCCCTCTATATAGGTGAAGAAGATGTTGAAGTTCTGATCCTCCTGTCTTCATCTCCTGGGTGCTGGGATCACAGACCTGCAACCCATGTCCGGCTTGCGCAGTGCTGGGGAATCAAGGCTGGACTTTATACACTAGGCAAACATTGCTAACTGAGCTAGCTACATTTCAGGGCTTCAAAAGTTTCTGTTCGCCATGGTGGTGAGATAGAGCAGCTCACATCATGGCAGGCCGGGAGCTAAAGAGAAGGGAGGCTGTCGGGTTAGCTTGTTCGTAGCTACCTTTCATTCAGTCCTGAACCCCAGGCCACTGGAGAGCGCCACTCACATTTGGCATAGATCAACCCCACCTCAGTCAATTCTCTCTGGCAAATGTCCTCACAGACACACCCAAGGGTATCTCTCGATAATCTCCTAGGTCTCTCCAAATTCAACCAACCTGAGAATAAAGATGAGCCATGATACCCACCTGGGTAAGAAGGAGGTGCCTCCTTCAAAGCCTTTCAGAAGCTCAGTTTCTCTGAAGAGCGTCTCAGCCATTCTTCGTGGTTCTGGCTAAAAACTGAAGTGGGAAATCAAGTTCTTATAAAGGGTTCACCAAGCCCAAATCCTACTCCTCCCCCTGGCTGGCTGTTTCCAGAGCTTAGCAGTTTAGTAAATGTTTCGGAGGCTCTGTTCTGTGACTCCTCACCACCTCTCAAGATTTAGATGTCACTACATTCTCACGTTCTGTATATGGCAAATATCCCTAAACTCACCAAAAGCACGTATGTGAAAGTCATCTTGAAACTGGCCATGGTGACACACCTCTGTGATCCCAACATTCAAGGGGCTGAATGCTATAGAGCAAGAACAATTGTCATCTTTTAAGAGACTATCAGGATGCAACTGTGGGCTTTGGACATTCTCTCATAGAAAAAGGATGTGGAGGGCCCACAGACCCTTACCTGAGATTTCCACCACTCCTACCATTCAGTTGTATATGATTCTGCCCTACTTACATGTGCCTTGGAGTCTCAGGAGTTGCTACAGCATGTAGGCTGAGAAAGGATGACCTAAAGGAGCTTCTTCTTTTTTTTAAATTAATTTATTTATTGTGTATACACGTATATGCCCGCAGGCCAGAAGAGGGCACCAGATCTCATTACAGATGGTTGTGAACCACCATGTGGTTGCTGGGAATTGAACTCAGGACCTTTGGAAGAGCAGGCAATGTTCTTAACCACTGAGCCATCTCTCCAGCCCCCAAAAGGAGCTTCTTCTATACAGCTATGGGGAAGTCATTATCCATGATAGGTGAAGGCTGCCTTGGGGTCCCGCATGCTTCTGCAGGTAGCTTCTCACCTGTGCTCTGTAAGCAAGTCCAATAAACACTTGGGTTCACCAAGGAGAACTACTTTTTTTAATGTATTTATTTATTTATTAAAGATTTCTGCCTCCTCCCCGCCACCGCCTATTTCCCTCCCCCTCCCCCATCCAGTCCCCCTCCCTCATCAGCTCGAAGAGCAATCAGGGTTCCCTGACGTGTGGGAAGCCCAAGGACCACCCACCTCCATCCAGGTCTAGTAAGGTGAGCATCCAAACTGCCTAGGCTCCCCAAAAGCCTAGTGCAGTAGGATCAAAAGCCCATTGCCATTGTTCTTGAGTTCTCAGTAGTCCTCATTGTCCACTATGTTCAGCAAGACCGGTTTTATCCCATGCTTTTTCAGACCCAGGCCAGCTGGCCTTAGTGGGTTCCCGATAGAACATCCCCATTGTCTCAGTGAGTGGGTGCACCCCTTGCCGTCCTGAGTTCCTTGCTCATGTTCTCTCTCCTTCTGCTCCTGATTTGGACCTTGAGATTTCAGTCCAGTGCTCCAATGTGGGTCTCTGTCTCTGTCTCCTTTCATCACCTGATGAAGGTTAATATTCAGGAGGATGCCTATATGTTTATCTTTGGATTCACCTTCTTATTTAGCTTCTCTAGAATCGCGAATTATAGGCTCAATGTCCTTTATTTATAGCTAGAAACCAAATATGAGTGAGTACATCCCATGTTCCTCTTTTTGGGTCTGGCTCACCTCACTCAGGATAGTGTTTTCTATTTCCATCCATTAGTATGCAAAATTCAAGAAGTCCTTGTTTTTTACTGCTGAGTAGTACTCTAATATGTATATATTCCATACTTTCTTCATCCATTCTTCCATTGAAGGGCATCTAGGTTGTTTCCAGGTTCTGGCTATTACAAACAATGCTGCTATGAACATAGTTGAGCATATACTTTTGTTGTATGATAGGGCCTCTCTTGGGTATATTCCCAAGAGTGGTAATGCTGGGTCCAGGGGTAGGTTGATTCTGAATTTCCTGAGAAACCGCCACATTGCTTTCCAGAGTGGTTGCACAAGTTTGCATTCCCACCAGCAATGGGTGAGTGTACCCCTTTCTCCACAACCTCTCCAGCAGAGGCTATCATTGGTGTTTTTGACTTTAGCCATTCTGACAGGTATAAGATGATATCTTAAAGTTGTCTTGATTTGCATTTCCCTGATCGCTAAGGAAGTTGAGCATGACCTTAAGTGTCTTTTGGCCATTTGACCTTCTTCTGTTGAGAATTTTCTGTTCAGCTCAGTGCCCCATTTTATAATTGGGTTGATTAGCCTTTTACGGTCTAATTTCTTGAGTTCTTTATATATTTTGGAGATCAGACCTTTGTCTGTTGCGGGGTTGGTGAAGATCTTCTCCCAGTCAGTGGGTTGCCTTTTTTTCTTAGTGACAGTGTCCTTTGCTTTACAGAAGCTTCTCAGTCTCAGGAGGTCCCATTTATTCAATGTTGCCCTTAATGTCTGTACTGCTGGGATTATACGTAGGAAGTGGTCTCACCAAGAAGAACTTTGATGGAATTGTACTTTGGTTTGTCATTTTTAAAATCTTTTTAAAACGTTTTTTATGGTGCATTGGTGTGAAGGTGTCAGATCCCCTGGAACTGGATCTTCAGACAGTTGTGAGCTGCTATGTGGGTGCTGGGAATTGAACCCGGGTCCTCTGGAAGAGCAGTCAGTGATCTTAACCACTGAGCCATCTCTCCAGCCCCTGGTTTTTCACTGTGACCTTACAAGGAGGGAGTGGATGTTGTTTTTGTCACCCCAATAAAAGAATTCTCACAATACTAAGGTAAGAAGATTGCCTGGAGTTTGAGGCTAGCCTGGGCTACAGAGCAAAACCCTGCCTCAAAATAAAACAAGCAAGCAGACAAAAAGTCATCCTAAAAAGATAAAATTCCATAAACTATATGATAGGATAGTTATAATGAATAGTCAGCTTTCATAGTACCCCTCCATTCTGACAGAACTGGGGTCTGTTCTTTCAATAGTTTGAAACCTCAGAGGAGCACAGGTGCCCCTTTGCAGTGTAAGCCAGATAAGTTAGTTACAATTGAAGAGGAACCAGTGGAAATTGAGCCGGCAGGCACCAGGAGGGCAAAGATGAGAAAACAAGACCTTCCTGCTCTTGATAAAGCCCAGTGGAAACTGATATGACCACCAAGAGAGAAGGGCTACAGCATTGGGCCTCACGAGGAACCAGGGTGCCCCAAATGCCCACAGACACTTTAAGACCATAAAGTCACCTTGTTCTCCTGCCTGGATCTATTCTTGAGTCCATGTTCCCTATTCATTTTGTCAGGGGGCTCCCTGTATGGGGAGACTCAGCTCTATCCTGCCACCTGTACCCCGAGGAGGTCTCCTTTTAAGGACCTCCATGAATGTGATGCTGGGATCTTGACTTACACCACAAAAAAAGAATTTGATGACGAGCCAGCATGAAGCAAGGTGGGGATTTATTAAGAAGAATAACGCTTTAAATTTAAGTGCAGGCATTAAGAGACACACCTAGCTGTCTGAACAATGGCTGTATGTGTGATTCTGTGGCTTTTGAAGTTACATCGCTCAAAGGATATAATTTTCAACCAGGTCCAAAGGTCAAACAAAGTTTTAAAATTAAGTTTTAAATAAGATCTTGTTTACTTGTTTCTCTTTTACTAGTTTTTACAGTATTTATTTCAGTGTGTGGCGGGGAGTTGGGTTGCATGCCACTGTGCCTGTGCAGAGGTCAGGGGACAACTTTTAGGGACACTTCTCTCCTTCTACCATGTGGGTTCTGGGGATCAGACTCAGGACAACTTTTAGGGTCACTTCTCTCCTTCTACCATGTGGATTCTGGGGATCAGACTCAGGTCATCAGGTACCAAATGCTTATATTCCACTGAGCCATTTCAATGACCCCAGTTTTGTTTGTTTCTCTTAGACAATTCTGTAAATGAAATTATAAGCTGACTTAGGATGTACATTGTTTGGCCAAGGGGTATTGTTGTTGTTGTTGTTGTTATTATTATTATTTTGGGTTTTCAAGACAGGATTTCTCTGTTTAGCTTTGGAGCCTGTCCTGGAACTCACTTCATAGTCCAGGCTGGCCTCAGACTCACAGAGATCTGCCTACCAAGTGCTGGACTTAAAAAAATGTTTCACCTCTGCCTGGCTAAGGAGTTTTGTTTTAAGGTTTGTTTTTAATTATGTGTATGTCTATGTGTCTCTGTGTGGGCATGTGATTGTGAGTACAGGTGCCCACAGAGACCAAAAAGCATCGGATCCTCATGGAGCTAGTTATAAGAGGTGGAAAACTATCTGATGTGGGTGCTGGGAACTTGAGTTCTCTGCAAGAGCAGTGTGCTCTTTCCACAGAGCCATCTCTCCAGCACCTTTTTCCCCCTTCTTCTTTTCTTTGTGACAGGGCCTCATGTCACCAGGGAGACCTGGAACTCCTGATTTTCCAGTCTCTAACTTCCAAGTTCTTGATTACTCGTGGGAGCCACCATTGTAAGTGTTACCGTTCTGAGGGGAAAGGCTTCCCCTGCGACAGTGTTACAGCTCTAAAAGGAAAAGCTTCCCCAGTGGAGATGTTAGAGCTCTGACATGGAGGCATTGCAGTATTTGAGAGGGAAAATTTCCTCTATGGAAGTGCTGCAGTTCTGAGGGGGAAGGCTTTCCCAATGGAAGTGTTTCGGCTCTGAAAGGAAAGACTTCCTGGCAGTCAGAAGCTGAGGAATACCACAAAGTCACGCTGCACAACAAGCCTCACACAGAGATTTATTAGGAAACGAACCCAAGAAGGTGGCTGCTCTCTGCTCTGACAGGAGACTAAATAGGAGACAGGCTTATATAGGATTTCTTGAGGGAAGTCTTTTCCAGGGTGGAGATACAGGGTGGGGGTTGTGAGATTTCACATCAAGCCTGGGATTGGTGGCTTTTTGGTAGGTTTTCAAACCTAGAAGTCCATTAGGACCTTTTACCCTGCAACCCAGCCATGCTGTCTAGTTCTAGGCATGAAAGAGATAAAGTATGATGAAGTTAAGCTGAAGGTCGTGTTCTGGCTTTACTTGGGTTTGTTAGCTGTCTCAACATGCTTGTTTGAGACATCTCGGAAAAAAGAATGCTGGCTCTGTGGGCACAGTAATAGCAGCTTAAGTTTATCAGATGGGTTTTGACTCTTGACTGTCAGCCAGAGAAATACAAAACAGATCTGAGACAGATATGAGGCACTTCCCTCCCTTTCTGTGTTCCCTCAGTTCCAGCCCCACCTCTCAATTCTTTTCTGTTTTTGATGTCATTGTTTTTGAGACAGAGTCATCTGTAGCCTTGACTGGCATGGACCTCACTCTGCTGATCAGGCCTGCCTCCAGCGTGTGGCAGTTTCTGCATCCTGGGTGCTGGGATTTCGGGTTTGTGTCACTGCGCCCCACCTTTTTCCTTGTCCTTTTATTTTCCTTCGGGTTTTTGTTTTGTTTTGTTTTAGACAAGGTCTCAGCCAGGTGGTGGTGGCACCCGCCTTTAATCTCAGAAATCAGGAGGCAGAGGCAGGTAGATCTCTGTGAGTTTGAGGCCAGCCTGGTCTACAAAGTGAGTTCCAGGACAGTCCGGGTTGTTACACAGAGAAAGACAAAAACAAATCAAACCAAACCAAACAAACAAAAAAAAAAACCCAAACAACAACAAACAAGCAAACAAGGTCCTGGCTGTCCCTGAACTCACTATGTAGACCAGGCTGTCCTCAAACTGACAGAGATCTACCTCCCAAGTGCTGGGATTAAAGGCATGTGTCACCATGCCTGTTCTTTTTGTTATGTTTAAATGTATGTGTGTTAGCCTGCATATATGTCTGTGTACCGCATGTGTACAGTGCCTTTAGAGGCTAGAAAAGGTTGTTGAATCCCCTGCGAATCGAGCTATAGATGGTTATGAGCCACCAAGTGAGTGTGAAGAATATAGCCCTGGTCCTTGTGAAGAGCAGCGAGTGCTGTTAACCACAGAGCCATCTCTCTAGTTCCTTCTTCCTGTCTTTCTATCCTATCTAAATTTGTTGATGGCATCTTCTTGTGCTACCGTTCTCAACCTGTGAGTCTTGACCCCTTTGAGGTCACATATCGGATATTTACATTATTATTCATAATAATATCAAAATTACAGTTATGAAGTAGCAAAGAAATAATTTTATGGTTGGGGGTCACCAGAAAGTGAGGAACCCTGTTAAAGGGTGACACCATCTGGAGGGTTGAGAACCATTGTTCTAGTGGATGGCCTCACGTAGGAACTGTCCTTACTAAATCTCAGTCCTCAGACCCCGCTCTGTCCACTGTTAGCTTCTACCTCAGGGCTCCACCCTCCATCACCGCTGCTGCTTGGGTTGGGCCATTAGTTCCCATGTGAACCCTTCTTCCACATTTCATTTCATGAGCATTTTCAACAGGGTGAAGAGCTGAAAGGATTTTGCAAAGATGAAGATTCCCCAGACACCTGCAGCCTAGACTGTCGCATTTACACTCATTTCGCTCAATTCTTCCCACCCAGTCCTGCATGCTAGCCCAGCATGGAGTTCCCTGCCTTATAAATTAAGTTACAAGGAGGGCCTGGGGAGACGATTTGGGGGTAAAGTGCTTGCGGCAGAAGCATGAGGGTCTGATTTTGGACCTTTAGCCCCTATGAGAGAAGATGGGGATAGCTTTCTGAACTAATCCATGCTGGGAGGTAGAGACAGAGAGAATCTGGGGGTTGGCTGGCCAGCCTGTCTAGTCAGCCAATGAGCTCCAGTCTCAGTGTAAGACTTCATTTCAAAAAAACGTATAGGAAATAATTGAGAATGCTGGACTTCAACCCCTGACTTCCACTTTCACATATGGGTACGGGCACAACTGCGCGCGCAGCGCGCGCGCGCGCGCACACACACACACACACACACACACCCCACACCACAAACATACACACAGTGAATTTTCTTTTAATTAAAATAGTGTTGAAGAGATGACTCAGCAGTTAGGAGCACTTTCAGCTCTTCCGGAGGACTCCAGTTCAGTTCTTGACCTCCCAGCATCCACGTCAGGAAGCTCAGTGTTGCCTGTAACACCAGCTCCCTGAAATATCAGCTCCAGGGGATTCAGCACCCTCTTATGACCCATAGGCACTCACATACATGTGTCCTATGTTTACATAGACACATGCACATAAATAAAAATAAATCTTTAAAGGACCAAAATAAATAGATTAGGCTACACTGAGAGAAGAAGATCACCTTCAGCATGGGTGGTGCCATCCGTGAACTGGGGCCCTGGGTTGGACAAAAATGGAGAAAGGAGAAAGCCAGCAGAACAAATTATTCCCAATTCGCTGCTTTCCTGTCTGCCGAGATTCGAGAAGTCCCAGCCGCACACTCCTACCGCGAACTCCTCAGCCAAGCCTCCTCCATCATGATGGACTCATTAGTCAAAGCAAGCCCGTCCTCTCGTGAGCTGGTTTCTATGGGTGTTGTTCTCAGTGATGAGGAGAGTAACTAATGGATAAGGTTTCAATATCCTGACTGAAGCAGAGACGGAAGGCAGCATCTTAGGACAGACAACCTCATCTTATCCCTGAGGCCCCCAGGATAAGCCTGTCTCTTGCTTTCCTGAGACTTTGTTAATTCAATCCTCTGTGCCAAGTGTGCGAAATGGAGCCAGGCAAGTCTGAAGGCCGGAAAAGCAGCAATAAGTAAACTACCTATGTAAACAGGTTATAAAAATTAAAATATTTCTTAGACTCTCACCTGATCATGTCAGGATTCTCTGACTTGTGATGGCGTCACCTCTCTCAAAAAGACAAGGCCCCAGTTCACTCTGCCTATTTCCTATGCTTCACCTTTAAGAGACCAAATTGTATCAAATGCTCATTCCCTGCACTGTTAAACATCTAACATCCCCTTGACCTGCCTGTGTTCCTCCCCCTCCTGTTCCTTACTTGTCTGTTTCTGAGGCAAGATTTTATACAGTCAGGTCTCAGCTTCCCTGTGTAGCTGAGGCCAGCCTTGAACTCCTGACTCTCCAGCCTCCATCTCCCAATTGCCGAGATTACAGGTGTGCTCTACCTAACCTGACTTCATGTTTCCTCTTAAGGGCCTGTCATCAGCCTCTAGGGCCTCAATCATCTCCTTCCTCGGAGAACCCTTTGTGGGTCCTGCCTCCTATCCTACCGAACCTTAGATGACTGACTCTCCTAGGTGAGCACAGAGCACATCCCAGGCTCAGTGACCTGTGTCCACAAACAACAATGATCTGTTTAAATGTCCCTCCCTGACCTCCCCGACTGAGTGCATCCTGAAAGGCTGCACTTGCCATATTACCCTCGTCTCTGGCACATGTTAGTGCTCTGCTAACTGAGTGGTTTCATGGCTTCTCTGTCTTTTGACACCACCTCCTGCTTAGTACCATCCTCTCCCACCGGTGTAGGTCAAGCTTTTCTTTGTGTTTCCCAGAGAATTAAAACAAACAAACAAACAAACAAACAAAAAACAAACATTTGGTATGATTGATGTCCTCAGCCAAAGATTCTCCCAGCATGCTTACAGCTGGGTAGGCTGGTTTTATTGTTTCTTGCAGGGAGTAAGAATGCAACTCACTGTCAACTGTGGGAGTTCTTAGTAAGCATGGGAACCTGGCCTAGAGTTGGGGGTTGGTAAATTGATCATGTGTTGGGTCTAAGCAAGAGAAGAGAGTGCATCAGAATAATGCGGTCAGAAAGCAGCATAGACCGTTTACCTGACTATCTCAAGCAATCTTGTCTATGCATAGGGAAGACTAAAATGAAGATGAGTCTATGGATGGTTAAAAATAAAGGTGGCAGTCATTTCAAAAATTGGTCAAAATATTATTTTCCTTTTGTCTGAGAGAAGAGGCATTTGGTAGTTTATGTGTGGATCCCTGACCATGTGGCCATGACCTTGCGATGACTGTATCATGGTCTCTGAGTAAACTTGTCTGAGGCTAGCATTGTGTAGGAGAGCTTATGTGTAGGAGGACAGGGCTTGGTGTGATTGCCAGCCAGCTTCTTTGAAAACGTTTTTGTTTGATTCGTTTGTTGGTTGGTTAGTTGGTTTGTTGGTTGTTGTAGTAGTTGGGGTGTTTGATGATGTGTGTGGGGAGCTCAGACGACAACTTGTAGGAATTGGTTCTCCTCTTCCACCTTTGTGAGGGTTTTGATGATTGAACTCAGGTGGTCAGGTTTGTGTAACAAGCACCTTTACCTACCTGCTTTACCATCTCTCAATCCCTCAGCCAAGTTCTGGACAGCAGAGTCTTCAATGGGGAGTTGAGGAAATGAGTTAGTGTGTTTAGGACATATGTGTTTCTACATGTAGAGAAACTTGCTTGCAAGAACTCTTCAAATAGCTCAAGTGTTGGGTTCATCTGTGAGATTTCCCAACAAGCCCATAAAAATCTTGGTCAAAGGACAGGCATTTTCTTTCTTTACTTATTTTTTTTATAATTGGATGGAATCAGGGTAGCTTTTTAAATTTTTATTTATTTATTTTATGTGTATGTGTGTTTGTTTGATAGTGTACCACATGTGAACCTGGTGCCCTTGGAGGCCAGAAGAGGGAATTGGTTAACAGATCCTCTGAGTCTCGAGTTACAGATGACTGTGGATGCTGAGAATTGAACCTGGGTCCTCTGGAGGAGCTTCCAACCACCAACCATCTCTCCAGCCTCAGGACGGACACTTTCAATCCCTAAAGTCACCACTTCTATGTCCATGAAAGGTTTGAGGTGACCTTGGGAAAGCTGAATTGGGGTTACAATAGCAAGCTGCCTTGGCAGCCTGGCTGAGGCCTTATGGACACTTCTATCTAATGTGTGGGTCCTCCTAATATACCTATCCTCCCAGGGCAGGCTGTAGGCTATTTTCTGCAGGCTTGTTTGTCACAGCGCCCGGTGACTCCCAGACTTACTCATCTGAGCCCTAAGGAAACCTGTCAGATATGAATTCTTTGTTGGTTTTGTGATGGTGGCCTCTGACCAGACAGGTTCAGCTCCTCAGTCCCCAAGGGCCTTCTTGTTTCTGCCTCTTGTCTTGTGGGGCGGTGATCTCACCCTGGCTGTCAGTTTCAGGGATCCAGTGACTCACTGTGGAGTAAATGCCTGGCTCCTGAGGTCTCCGAGAAGGCTCTCTAAGGAGCTGGGCCATGATCTGTCATCCTTCAGTGCAGTGCTCTTGACTTCTGATGACTCTTTCCCTGGTACAGCCCTACGTGTCCTTCCACACTTGAATACACCACTGTGATGTTGCTGTTCTGTCTTTATTATTCCTTTCTATTCAAGGCTGGACTCTCTGGTTCTTTCTCTCTCTCTCTCTCTCTCTCTTCCCTTCCTTTCCTCCTTCTCTTCCTCCCTCCCTTCCTCCTTCCTTTCTTTCTTCCTTCCTTTCTTGACAAGGTCTTTCT
Organism: Microtus pennsylvanicus; assembly: GCF_037038515.1. Classification (NCBI taxonomy): domain Eukaryota; kingdom Metazoa; phylum Chordata; class Mammalia; order Rodentia; family Cricetidae; genus Microtus; species Microtus pennsylvanicus. The sequence continues at coordinate 624,088 of NC_134585.1, read as the reverse complement.
ATGTACCTCAGACTGGTCTTAAACTCACAATCCTCCTGTATCAGTCTCCTGAATTCTGGGATTATGGAGATTTTGACCACAGCTGTTTCTCCAAACACACCACACCACACACACACACACACACACACACACACACACACACCCCACACTTCCACAACTTCCCTTTTCAGGTTCTTTTGCCCTGGCTTCTCTTCCTTAAGGGTCATACCTGTTTTTAGTCAGACGTGTTTGCTTGTTGTAAAAATTAATACCCTAGGCTTTAGTTCCTCATATCTGTAAACCATGTGAAATAATTACCTTTTAGTATTACTGTGTGGATTCTTTCTATGATAACTATGAGAATAATTAATGTACACATTCGTCAATAAAGAATTTGAGCAGGAAGAATGAAAGTCTCTTTTGATTACTGTCTTCCTGAATCACAATCGGATGAGGTCTTACAGGTCATTTTCTGTGTATTGTCATGTGTTCATGTACGTGAATATGCATAGATATGTATGCTTTTGAATAGCTATAAGTAAGATAATGAGGATGGGAAAATGTTTGTGGACTGAGTGAGAGAATTTTTTTAATTTAATGGCTATATCTTTCTTAAAAGTAAATCCATTCATAATGGTGAAAATTGAAAGAACCAGTAATGAGAATATAATTCTAATTGTTACAGGCTGAAAATTAAATGCCAAGAACCGCCCCCCCCCCCCCCAAATCAGCTAAAAGAGTTGAAAGAGACAGAGAACAGGGTTGGTATTTTTTTTCTAATTGCTTCCTCCAAATTATTTGACATTTAATTTCTACATGTTACTTCTATTGAAATTCTGAAAATAGCCAATAGTGCTCTGTGGTCCTTACCCCCCCCCCCCCCCGCCACTGCTGGAGGAATCAGCACGGATCCTCTGCCCACCCACCCCTTCAGGTGAGAGTCAAACACTTCCTTCCTCCCCCTCTCCTTTCCCACGCCTAGCCTTGTGCAGCCCTCCTGTTCTCTCACACCTCCGCCCATCCGTTCTCCACCTGGAGCCAGAATCGTCAGAAAGCCTTTCTCCCCACTTTAGAACTATCTGAGCTGTATGTGGCAGCATACACCTACAGTCCCAGCACTTGGGAGGCTTAGGAAGGAGGCTCACACAAGTCCCTGCTCCAGGATTTTTTTTAGATTAAATTAAAAACTAAGACTTGCCCAGGGTAAAGGAACAGGAGGCACCCAGCCCTGAATGCCTCTCCGTGCCAGGCCCAGACATGAAGTGCCACCGTCAACACACACTAATCCTCTCCCATCCACCTCCAGATGCACCTCTGTCACAGCTGTCTGGGCTCTGGACTCCCTTTATTCCCAAACCAAAGCCATTCCCCGTGTGTGCCTCTGTAGGATGGGCTATAACTCATAGTACACAGCGTTCTGCGCTTTGTTCTTTTAACCACGCGTCCCAGAGCTCTTCTCATGTCAACCCACATGAGTTTTCTTCACTCTTTTTTATTGGTTTGTTTGCTTTGCTTCGGTGCTAAGGATGGAGTCTAGGGCCTCACACAGGCTAAGTGCCTGTTCTACCACGGAGCTGTGCTCCAAGCCCCTCCTCGTTATTTTTTAACTGCGGCATAGATCAATTTGCATAATATGCATGAAAGCACTTTACATGTTGCCTGGCTTATGGGAATGCTCAATGAATGTTCTTTATGTCACCAAAGTCCTCAGTACCTCCAACATAATAAAGTATCCAATAGCACTGTGGTTGCAAGATTCCCCCCCCCCCATAGCAGTTCTCGATGGCTTTGACTATAAATTTAATGTTACTGTCCCTGCATCATTCCTGTAGATTCTTAACCAGCTCCCTTCACAGCCCTCCTTTGTTTTCTTTGAACCTACTCAGTTCTCCCACACACTGTGCTTGCTAGCTTTTGCCTGACAGGCCCTCTCCCGCCTCCTCCCATCATCCTCTGATGCATTTCCCTCTTCCCAGACTTCCCCTGTGAAAATTTCTTAAACTGCTCTCCCCCAAAGAAGACCTCAAGCCCTGGGCCACACTCCTATCTGGTTGGCTCATTTAGATCACCTCACTTCTTGACAAGTAGCTCAGTCTTTGGAAGGCAAAGTGTCTTAGAATCTTAGCACTTAGACTGTCAACAGGTGAGGAAAAGAGGTGGGAAGGAGCCAGGCATGGTAGCACATGCCTACAATCCCAGCACTTGGGAGGTGAAGGCAACAGGATCAAGAGTTCAAAGCCAGCCCTGGCTACAGTGAGACCAGGTCCTTAAAAGGGATGGTGGTGACGGGACACCTTCATAGATGTCTATTCTGTCCTTTAACAGACATTGCTGTGATAGGAAAGAAAACGATAATTCTGCCTTTTGTTTGTTTGCTTTGTGAGACAAGGTTTCACTATGTAGCCCTGGCCAGCCTCTGTCTCTCAAGTGCTGACATTAAAGGCATGAGCCACCAAGTCCAGCTTTTTCCTTCCTTTTTCTTTCTTTTCATTTCTTTTTTTTTTTTTGCGTGTGTGTGTGTGTGTGTGTGTGTGTGTGTGTAAGCCAGAGGACAACCTTAGCTGTTTGTTCTCAGGAGCTATCCATCTTGGTTTTTGAAACAAGGTTTCTTATTGGTCTGCAGCTGGACAAGTAAGCTACTTGGTCAACCAGTCAGTCCCAGAGAACTACCAGTCTCCTCCCCAGAGAGAATGAAAGAGGTTTCTCATTCTTACTAGTCATGTGATTCACTTCACCTGTCTCAGCCAGGGTTTCTCCACCTGTGATCTGTAAAACGGGAGTGACGATATGGAGTGACGATATGGAGTGACGATATGGAGTGACGATATGGAGTGATGATATAGAGTGATGATATCGGTGACAGATGTGAAATGAATACTGAAATGAAACTTGAAGGTGTTGTAACAGTGTGAAGGACACTGTTGCCTCTTCCCCAACTGTAACAGTGTGAGGGACACTGTTGCCTCTTCCCCAACTGTAACAATGTGAAGGACACTGTTGCCTCTTCCCCAACTGTAACAGTGTGAAGGACACTGTTGCCTCTTCCCCAACTGTAACAGTGTGAAGGACACTGTTGCCTCTTCCCCAACTGTAACAGTGTGAAGGACACTGTTGCTTCTTCCCCAACTGTAACAGTGTGAAGGACACTGTTGCTTCTTCCCCAACTGTAACAGTGTGAGGGACACTGTTGCCTCTTCCCCAACTGTAACAATGTGAAGGACACTGTTGCCTGTTCCCCAACTGTAACAGTGTGAAGGACACTGTTGCCTCTTCCCCTACTGTAAGACTTCTGAAGAAATTCCTAACAATGTTAAAGACACTGTTGCCTCTTCACTAACTGTAACACCTCTGAGGAAATTCCCTCACAGTCAGCCTCTACCTCCTGGTGCCCCCCTCCTCTCTACCCGCCTTGGTGGGCACTGACCTCCCTAAGACTGTTTTCAGTGTCCCCCTCACCTTCCTCCTCCCCATAGCAGCTCTTCACAGCCTCGTTGGCGCCACCTCAGGAGCTCTTGTAGGTTCCTTTTCCTCTTCTTCCCTGATGTCCTTCCTACTCTTCATGCCTCACATGCCCCCCACCCCCACCAGGACAGGGAGCAGCATGGGTGTGGACACAACTACCAAGTCCACATCTCAAAGGCGCTCACCAAGATGTTCCAAGATGGTAGATAAGAGGGTGCTAGGTGCTACCTCTGTTCCAGGAAGGGATCCAGGAGGGGAGTTTGGAGGCCAAGGCAGGTCCTGGGGCCAATTTTTCCAGAGATGCAAGGTAGGGTGGGGCAGAGCTGGAGGGGTGAGTTGGGGGATCTCGGAGGCTTGGCTCTGGAGGAAGTCAAAGGGAGAGGCTGCTGCACTAATTGCCAGGCTGGCTGCCAGCAGCGTGCCTGTGATGCTTTGGTGACAAGTCATCGGGGAAGAGGAAGGAAAGAGGGAGGGAGAGTTGGTTCTTTGGGCCAAGACCCAGAGGCACATAGACCGGCTCTCGGCGCAAGAGGCTTTTTTAGGTCACTCTCTGTGTTACCATCTCCCTTCCCAGCCAGCCTGCTCTGCCTCCCTCTGACTCAGAGTCAATGTTCCTGATATCTTTGAGTCATTGTGTCCCTGGAAGTCAGGAGTCAAGGTTCTAACACTATGGGGAGTAGGAGCACTGCAAGCTGCTCTGTCCCTAAGGCTGACTTTGATCTTGGACAAATGAGCTGACTACGGGTAAGAGAGCAGAAAAAAATAAAATAAAAAAACAAACTGAAAAATACAAATGGCTAATGCTAATAGGAACTATTTTTGCTTTTTGGTTTCATTACTACCCATAATGTCATGTGCTTCCCTAGAGTAAACTAGCACATCACAGGCAAACTAGCTTCACATACCCAACCTTTAACTCTTTGTATAATAATTGTACATATTGATGGATTTCATAGTCATCACCACATAGATGTATCATGTGCTTGGACTACATTTATCCCCATGCATTTCCGCTTCTCTCGCTCTTCCTTCCAGGCTCTTGTTGTGTAGTTGAGGTTAGCCTCCAATTCACAGAAATGGTTCCTGTCTCAGCTTCCATAAAAGCTGGGGTGACCATGCCTACTTTAATATTTAACTTTTAAGAAAACGTTGTTTGTTAAGTCTTCCGTGTATGTGTATATATGTGCCTGCTTGTCTGTGTGTGCGCCATGTGGGTTAAGGTGCCCACAGAGTTGTTGGATCCTCTGGAACTTGAGGTACAGGTAGTTGTGAGCCACCCCAATGTGGGTACTGGGAAGTGAACCCTGTTCTCTCAGTCCGTGAATCACCTCTTTAGCTCCGTTTGCTTTTAAATCTTCATTCAAACCAGCAGTTCACAGTCTTCCTCACCTTAGCTGCTGACAGTTGCATCCTCCCTGAGCCAGGGCTAATGCGCTTCTCACACCACATCCAGTCCAGCTGCCAATCATGCCGCTGCCTTCGGTACAAGTCCACAGCCAGTCCCATCCCATCACCTCTACCCCTTGTCTCACCTCACCCCACACTAAAGAAAGTCCTTACGATGATGTCAAGACCCTGCCTTGTGTCATCTGGGTTTTTGTTAACCACTTCGTCTACTACAGCCATGTGATCTTTGAGCTGAATCCTGCTGTCTCAGCAGCTTCTGCTTCAAAGCTATTGCCTGCCTTTCCCTTCCTCCTGACAAGCTTCCTCCAGATGAGCCATTGTCTCCTCCTCTTTGTTTATTAACTATTGAAATTGTAACTAAGGTGCACTGTCCGCATCCTTTGTCCTCCTTCCCAGGAAGAAAGATACAAATTGGTCAATCCTAATACCCCTCTCCCCAAAAAATCTAAAATTGCAAACTCCCCCATATTTGAAACTTTTTGAGTGCCAACATAACTGCTAAGCAGTAAATTCATGTGGATGCTCAGGAAATGGAACAGCAAAGCAGAAAGAACGGAGAGTCAGAAGAAGACAGCGGAGGAGAGGACAGGGAGGTGGGGAAGCACGGACAGATGAGGCCACATTAAAGAATATTCTGCAGGAAGGACACCATCCTTGTGCACAGTTGTGTGACACAAACAGGAATTCTCACCACTCATCTTACCTACTCTCTGAATCTATCTAGACAGCTAAAGTTTATTTAAAAACTTCCCCTGGTTCAGTCACAGCGCTAGTGTGGATGCGGTTGTAGGCGCAGAGTTAAGAACTCACCCTTATTGGGGCATGCTGGTGCCTGCCTTTAATCCCAGTACACAAGAGGCAGAGGCAGGGAGGTGTCTGTGAGGCCACCCTGAGTGACACAGTGAGACATACATACAGCCAGGACTATGTAGAGAAACTCTGTCTCAAAAGACAAACAAAAAAGGAAAAAGAAGGAAAGAAAAAAAATAAAAAAAGAACTCATCCCTCATTTTCCTTACCTTCATTCTTTGAAGACCACGCCAACACATTCGTCAGTTCTATCTATAATTGTGCTTCAGATTGATCTCCTTATTCCAGTCACATTGGCTCCCACTACCTCAAGCCAACATCCCTCAAATAAATTACTGGAATGTTTTTTCTCTCTTCAGGATGACCGCCTTGTGTCACTCTGAGGGCTGCTATTAGCGAGAAGGAGCTGGGGTCTCTCCCGCTCCTGTCTCACTTGACTTCTCAGAACCTAAGATCTAGCCCTTGCCTAAGCCCTCATTGTCACGAACCATCTTTATATCCTGCTCCCTGAGCTCCAGCTCTGCCTACTCTAGCTCAGTGTTCTTGCCTCTGGGTCTTTGCTTCTTCTCTGCATGTGATGAACTCTTCATCTCCCCTCAGCATCCTCCTTAGAAGAGCCCACCCCTCCTCCATAACAACTGAGGGTCTCTTCTGTCAGTCTCTGTGCTGGGTACCTGTGGAGTTCTTAGATTTATCAAATGACGGGCAAATGTGGTGTGCATGCCTGCAATTTCGGCACTTGGGAGACTGAGGAGGAACTTGAGATTGATACCAGTTATGGCTGCAAAGCAAGACCCTGTCATAGCAAACAGACCACAGCAAAAACAGTTAAAAATATAAGGTCTCTACTTAAATTTGAGTTTGGGGTAAACAATGAATATTTATTTAGGTAAATATGTTCCAGATAGTATTTCCATAATACACATATGAAAATATTCATTATCTGGAATTAAACTGAACTAAATACCTTAGATCTTATAGGTGGCTATTTCATTTCCCCTTTTAGTTGAAGAAATTAGAAAGTATAACACTTTACTTCTCAGAATTCTTTGAGGCTAGAACTCTGGATATGAATGGAATTTCTTCCAAATAGGTGAACTTGTATAAGTTTGAGAGGCAGAGAAGTACAGGTGTCGTTGCCCTTCAGAGGAAGAAGGACAAGTCCCAGTAGACACCAGAGGCCAATGGCAGGAGGACAGTGGGGCGGATCTGATATGCTAATAATACCTGAGACTTCCGAACTGTGGATATTCATCCTGAAGTGTCCCTCAGATGCTTAGGATCCAGCTATGACCTCCTGACTTTGAATCTTCTGAACCTTTCAACAATCTTATCATGTAGTTCCCTAAGTCAAATCTCATTCTGTTTAAAATACCCCATGGGCTCCTGCTTCCTGCCCTGAGCCTGACCTGATACAGCTCTCACCACCTTGTACTTACCCTCCTCTCATGTGTGATTGTTTAATATCCCATACTCTTTTTCTTTCATTACTGGTGTTGAACCCAGAACCTCATACATATTTGACAAGCAGCAGTGTTACTGGGCTCCATCTCCAGTCCTGTTGTGCATCCTCTCGTTGTCTGAGCATCAAATCCAGTGTCACTGTGCGTTGCTGTGGGAGCTACTTCCGCTCCTTCAGCCAATAGCCTTTATTTGGGCTGGTATCTTAAAGGCTATTGGCTGAAGGAGCCGAAGTAGCTCCCACAGCAGTGCATGGGCCTCTTTGATCCTTCTGTTTCCTGTGAGTCTAGACTTCAACAATGGACTTATCATATATTATGAATACATAAAACTGGTGCCTATGAGACAGAAAGAACCCTACTCCTCACTCCTAAGGGATGAGAATTAGAACGTGTTTTCCACTTACATACCAGTTATCTTACGATCTCTAATGATCAGGAACCAGATGAAATCAGCTACGTGTAGTAAATTTAGAGACCTTGAGCAGGTGGAAAGTCGTTTATTTGGAAGATGATGAGGTGAATATGACAGATAGATATCGACCCTGGGTGTAAATTATGTGGAACCAGAATTGGAAAAGGAATGGCGAGGCTAAAGCAGGGTGAGCTTCTAAATGCAGATAATTCCTCCACTTAAGGCTCAGAACGAAGTCATTATTATTTTGACCCCAAGATCCTGTTTCTGACATTTCTCCACTCCCATGTTGAACCTTCTAGTTAGTCACAAGGCTGCTAACTAGATGACTCTTGCTCAACTCTTCTCACTGTGGGTCCCTCTCATCTGTCAGGTCCCCAACTCTTCTCTCTGTGGGTCCCTCTCTGTCAGGGCTCAGCTCAAACGTCACCTCCTCAGCAGAGCTTCTATTACCCTATTAAAACTACTCCATGCTCCTCTGGTTAGTTCTTTGCATATTATCCACTTTATATTTCCAAAGCAGTTATCACAATCTATCATTACCTTGCTAATTTATTTGTTTACTTGCTTATTAGCTTCTGCCAATAGAATTTAAATTGCCCAAGGTCAAGAAACCATGTCTGACTTCCTCTTTGCACCCCCCAAGTCCCCAACAGTGTTAGGCATGCATTGGTGTTAGAAAATAGTTGTTGACTGATGAAATGTTACGGGTGAGAGAATGGTCAGTTCTTAAAGTAATACTTCTAAGAGGCTTGGCGGGGGAGGCAACCTTGGGAACACTGGAGACAAGAGAATGAACAGCAGATATTTAAGGGCTGGATAAAGAAGTATCCATGACATCAACAGGGGTTATTAGCAGGAAGAGGGCTAACGAGCATCCAGGAAGGTGAACACCTAGCTCTCAGAAGACCTGCAAAAAGGAAGGAGGGAAGCTTTGTAAAGAGGTCCAGAAAAGACAGCACAGGAGCGAGAGCAGGCCAGGGGTGGGATGTGCCCTCAGATCACAGCCTTGGTTCATGTCTGAAAAGAGAAAGCAAAGTCTCAGAAGGAAAGACATTTAAGAGAAAGAGTACAGGACAGATGATAGGGCTCAGTGGTAGATCATCCACCGCCCTGATTCCCACTCAGGAACTCTATTCAAACTTCTCGTCAAGCCACTCTAGGGTTAACCAAGAAGAAGGGCTGGATGGGTGAGATTCCTACAGTAGTTCACACGTGTGAGCATCAGGATTCTTCCAGTCAGATTCAGTCAACCTTCTTAAGTCTCCACCTCAACCCCAGCCCTCCTCAAGCCACGCATCCGTCAGATGAGATCAACTCCAGATCTTTAGAACGGTTGCTCTGGAGAACTTCCAAGTATACTAAAGAACTTTGAAAACTGCAGAATCTTTCCTAAAAAACAAGCATCTGTTGGAGCAATCGCGATGGGAGGGAACGCCACCGCGAATGGAAGCTGAGAAAGGATTGCAGTGTTGGTCATTTGTGCTCTTTTCTCCTAGGTCTTCCTTTTCCACTTTCAGTGAAAATATTTCTTTGTTCAGTCTCCTCACTGTCCTCCCATTTACAGGTCTCTTCCTCCAAGAGGCTTTTCTGAAATCATTCCTTCTGGTCCTCCAATCTGCCAGCAGAGAACCCTCAATCCACCCCTCACCCCAGCGTACTTGGTCTGTCTCATTATACTCCCTAATTTAGTAATGATAGATTTGGGGTGATGATGAATATACTTCTCCTGCCTTATCACACTCTCCAAGGGCAGGGACTATGAGTGTTCTATGATCATTCTCCCAAACACCTCTTCACGCCTACCTCCCCTCCTTGAAGGCTTTAACACTTAAGATGACATGTTATTGATACAGAGGAAAGACAGACTAGAGGGTAAACAAAAGGAGTAAAAAACATAGGAAGGAGAAAGGAAAGGAAGGGGCCTGTCCCACTTTTAACATTTCCTAGTAGCATGCAGAGGTTTTGTGCTATAGCACAGCACCACAGTAGGCATCCTGAAAGGGTTGGAAACAGCTGTGTAGGAGGCACCTACTTTAAGGAGGGGCAGGATTCTGTCACAGTCAACTGGAGCAAGCAAAGCCAAGCCAGAGCGCGTGCACACACACATATGCACGCACACACACACACACACACACACACACACACACACACACACACTCGCGCGCGCACACACTCAACTCCACCCTTCCATTTATGGTCATAGAATGAACTCCGGGGAGGATCAGAGGATCATCAATAGGTGAAGTCATTAGGAAGTCTGAAGAGGGAGGGAGAAGGTCTTGAGAAGTGAAATGTTTCCTGGCAGAGACCAGACCCAAGTGCCTTTTCCTTTACCCGTGTCCTAGAGTCACCAGGTGTGAATGTTGAGAAACCAAGCTGTAAAGGTTGAGGCGTCCTCCCCACCTGGTTATAGAAGGGAAGCAGTCATGAGCTTCTGCAGCCAGACTGAGTTCCAGTTCTTCTATCACCCAGGACCGTCCGTCTCCAGCACCGGCCAATGAGGAAGGACTACTGGCTGATAAGAGTGTCTTTGTCTGGCACTTAGATGGGAGAAGAAGAATCAGTCAGAGGATCTTCACTTTGCCCAATCAACAATGAGTAGAGACATTGAGACACTGTGCTGGGCATTGGGCCAGGTGTGGGTCGGGCAGTCGTGAACATGAAAGGTTATACTCCTGCTCCTGTAGGGCTTATCATCTGTTGGATAGAAATGAAGACAGGTAAGTAGATTATTGAAGACCAAGATAGAGATGATGAAGATAAATAAAAAAATTAACTCCTTTGAGGAAAATGACCTGGAATAGAAGTGGTATTGAGGCTGGGGATACAGTTCAGCAGGTAAGAGAGCTTACCGCTCTTGTAGAGGCTAGGATTTGGTTCCCAGCACCCACACCAGGTACCTTACAACTGCCTATAACTCCAGCTTCAAGGAGCAGACACCCTCTGGCTTCTCGGGGAACCTGTGAATATGTGCACATAAACTCACACAGGCACACACACATATGCATAATTAAAAAAATAAACACAAGAGAACAAAGCCCTCTATAGAGCTGGAGATGTAGCTCAATGATAGATAACTTATCTAGCATGTGCATGACCACATCATCGGTCCCTAACACTGAAAAACAAAAGCCCTCTCTGACGCTATTAGCTGTGGGTTGAGACCTGAATGAGATGACGGGGAAAGGCACATGAAGCTTCCTCCAAAGTGAAGGAACAATGAGTGCAGAGATCGTACATCTGGATCAGCCCTGGAATGTTTAAGGAACAGAAAACAGAAGGGTGCTGCAGCCAGAGCAGAAGAAACCAAACAGGAGGGGCAGGTCTGCTGCAGACTTATGATGCAAGACATCACGCAAGAGCTGGAAACTGCTGGTGTCTGGCACTCACGTCCAGAGGTTCTGCTCCATTGGCTGGAGGTGTCATCTGCTACCAGAAACTTGGTGGTTTCAAAGTCCAGGCAAGGCTGTGAACCACTGATGACCTCGAGGGCCATGGCAAGGCTCTCGGACTGAAGGGACTCAGGGTGGTTTTTCTAGTGTTCCAGTCCCAGATCCAGAAAGAACTCATTGTTAAGAGGCTTTGAAGGTAGAAATGGAGTCAATAAAATGAAATAGCCTTTAAACACCCACTCAGAAGGCAGAGACAAACTGATTCTCTGTGAGTTTAAGGTCAGCAAGGTTTACAGAGTAAATTCCAGGACAGCTAAGAACACAGTGAGACCCTGTTTTACAAAAAAGAAAGACAAGAACAGGAGACCAGGGGAACTCTATAAGACAGCCAAGTGAAATCCAGAAATCAGAATAAAACAGACATACATAATTTAATGTGATACCACATACCTGTGGTCTAAGTATTCAGCGAGGATATGGTAAGAGGAGCTCAAGTTTGAGGCTAATCTGGGCTATGTAGCAAACTTTGGGAGAGCCTGGGGCTATGGGGAAAGACTACATCTCCACAAAATAAAATCAACAAGGACTAGGGCAAGAGATAAGGAGAAAGGGCTAGCACATGTATTAATTTTTTACAGCTTCTGTAACAAAATGACCACAAATTTAGTGTTTCCAACACACATCTATTGCCTGTTTTGTTTGTTTGTTTTTGCACTGCTGAGGATCAAACCCAGAGCCTGATGTATTGAGGCAAATACTCTACCACTGAGCCACATCCCTAGCTCATGTATTGTTCTTCAAAAGAACATTTTAAAATTCTCCTGTATGTACGTGTGTGTATGTGTAGGTGAATACATGCCACATGTGTGGGTGCCCAGAAGACCAGAAATTACAGGTAGTTGTGAGTCAGCTGATGTGGGCTCTTGGAACTAACTCAAGTCTTCTGTAAGAGTAGCAAACTGTGGAACCACCTCTCCAGTTTCTAGATTTGCTATCTTATCATTCTTTAGTTCACAAGTCTGGAAAGGGTCTCACTGGGGTAAAATCAAGGTATCAGCAGGACATGGCTCCTCATGAATGCTTGAGTGGGCAACTCATTCTCCTAGCGTTTGCTGCTACTTGAGGCCACCCACTTCTTTACGTCATGGCTCCCTTCCTCAGTTGTCAATGCCAGCATTGTATGGGGCTGGAGAGAGGGTTCAATGGTTAATAGTGTGTCCTAGTTAGAGTCACTGTTGGTGTGGTAAACACCGTGTCCAACAGTCACTTGTGGAGGAAAGGGTTTGTTTCACTCATAATTCCATGAAACAGTTCATCATCAAAAGCAGTGAGGGCAAGGACTCAAGCAGGGCAGGAACCTGGAGGCAGCAGCTGATGCAGAGGCCATGGAGGGGTGCTTCTTACTGACTTGCTCGCCATGGTTTGCTCAGTCCCCCTTCTTATAGAACCCAGGACCAACAGCCCAGGTGGCACCAATCCACCATGGGCTGGGGCCTTTCCCATTAATCACTAATTGAGAAAATGCCCTACAAATTTGTCTACAGTCAGATCTTACTGGAGGCGTTTTCTCAACTGAAGCTCCCTCCTTTCCAATGATTCTAGCTTGTGTCAACTTGACATAAAGCTAGCCAGCCCAGAGCGCTAGCTGCTTTTGCAGAGGACCCGAGTTAGGTTCCCAGCACCCACATTGGGCAACATGATGCTGTCGTCTGTCTCCCACAACCCTCCTCCACATACTTTCATACAGACACATACACGTAAGTAAAAATAATATAAATATACGTTTAAAGCCGGCACTGTCAGGCTGAGAACATCTTGTGCTGGCAGCTCTGTTTCTCCTCTCTGTTCTCATTCTCCACATTTAAGAATGTTTGTGGTTTTGATGGACTCACTTCTGGAATAGTCTCCCTACTTCAAGCTCAACTGATTATCAAATACAGCATCACCTCAAATTAATTCTCTATTTCTAAGTAAGGCAACATGTTCAATTTCAAGAAATTAGGACGAACTGTCTTGTGTGGCATGGTACCATTCTACCCACATACTACGAAATGCACCTTTTACAAAACAGATTTAGATCATATTTGGGTCTTTTTTTAAAAGTTGGGGTTTTTTTTTTTTTTTGAGAGAGAGAGTTTCATATGTAGCCCAAGCTGGCATGGAACTCACGGCAATCATTGTGCCTCATGCGCCCACGTCCTGGATTGCAGGCATGCTCCATCACACCCAGCCTCACTTTGGTAGCCTTTCTCCTGAGTTTTAGCTGTGCATTTGGATGCTGAGCTGGGGGGTTTGTGAATGTGCGTGTATTTGTCTGTGGAGGTTTGTTTATCACAGTGTCATATTTGAGTCCCTCTCTGGTGACTATGGGAAAGGAAGAAGAAGGATGCCTGGAGGGGGTGTCTAATAAAGAGTTGCTGCTCTGTAAAACCTCAACGCCTTGTTTTGTTGTTATCAACAATAACACTAATGACAAGGTCCTTCTCTGCATGTTTAGGTTGAGTATGCTCTTCTGTCCCTCAACAATCTCCTGATCATGATGTTATGAGAATACTGAGGAGCATTTGTGGTGTTTGTCCTAACTGGGTGTATCCAGAGGCTTGCGCACACAGCGAAGCTGGGAGTAGATGATCATGATCCATGCACAACAGTGTATGTGGTCACACGGAAGCTTTTTCAGAAACCCCCAAAGGTATCCAGGCAGAGAGGCTTGGAAGAGAGAAGGGATCTGGAAGAGGAAAGAAGAGGAAGAAAGACAGGAGAGGAGGGAAGAGTGATGAGGAGAGGAAGAGATGGTGATGGAGTGAGACAAGGGTACAAGAAAAGATCCGAGAAGAAAGCAGAATGGAGCTCTCGGGTTCTGCAATTTAAATTGAAAATAAATTTAAAACAAACAAACAAACAAAACAGGCAAGTCGATTCCCTTCTGTAGAAGATCTTGGTACGGTCTACTTTTGATGATCCAGGTTTGGGTCTCAGCAGTTGATAGAGGTAATTGTCAGGTACAAAAAAAAAAAAAAAAAAAGGAGAAAGTTGAAAATAAGAACACAAAGGAAAAGAATAGAAAAAACAGAAACTTCTGGAGAGAAGGGGACTGAGAGAGAATTCGGAACCCTAACCTGAGAGGCAGGAATGTAGGCGCCTGCTTCCAGCCCTTATCCCAAAGCCTGGGTGTCCCCAGACCTTAATAGGCAAGGCAGGAAGATGAGGCGCCAGGGGTGATAGCCACATGCCAACACTCAAAGGCCTGCCAGAGCCACACAGTCCAGGACCTGAGCTTCCGGGCCCCTAACCCCCAGAGGTAGGTGTGCCAACCACCTGTGATGACTCATTCTCTGGCGATGCAGGCAACGCATGCCAAGAGCGAGCCTGGGCACCCTGCCCACCAAAAGACACACCACAGGCTAAGGGGGGTGATTCGCGTTATTCAGGGAATCACTCACGGGGTCTACCAAATCCAACATTGCCACCTTGCTCACAGAGCATGCCCTGGTGCTCACCTTCTAAGCTCTGGGACCTCAGTCTCTACACTCTGTTCCCCAAAACCTAACTAAGAAAGCGGGAGAACCAGATGGGGCATTACGCAAGGTTTGCTGTTTACCTCCTTGCACGGGGCCTCCTCCCTCCCTATAAAACCTGACGTGGTGAGGAGACGCGCTGAGTCTGATCTGGGTAAGCGAGGCAGCCCGAGAGAGGGGTAGAGAGGAGGTGCGAAGTGAATGAGGGAGGCGCAGCGAGGGGCTTCGAGTCAGCACGCAGCGGGGGTGGTCCACCACCTGCGCCCGCGGGGGCGGCTGCTACGGTCGCGGTCGCGGGCCAGGGTGCGTCAGGACCCCGGCTTTCCATGGAGGCTCCCGAGCTGGGCCCGGGGTTGGTGGAGCGTCTGGAGCAGTTGGCGACGTGTCCGCTGTGCGGGGGCCCCTTCGAGGACCCAGTGTTGCTGGCGTGCGAGCACAGCTTCTGTCGTGCGTGCTTGGCGCGCTGCTGGGGGACCCCGGCGGCGCCGCGCTCGGAGGCGGCACCCCCTTCCTGCCCCTGCTGTGGCCAGCCGTGTCCCCGACGCAGCCTGAGGTCCAATGTGCGTCTGGCAGTGGAGGTGCGCATCAGCCGTGGACTGCGTGAGAAACTGGCAGAGCCGGGGGCCCGGACTGGGAGACGACGCGGGGGCCGCATCCCCACCATGGGCTGCCTGGACCCGCACGGAGAGGTAAGGAGGTCAGCCTTCTTCGCGGGTCCAGGTTGTTGGTGAAGAAGAGGTTTGTGGGTGTCCTAGCAAAGGTGGACGCCGTGCTTTTAACTATAAAGCCCTAAAGGGGATACGGATAGTAGACAGCTTGGCACCGGGAAGGCAGAGGCAGGAGGATTGCTGCAAATTCAAGACCATCTTGGTACACAAAGCGAGTTCCAACCCAGAGATGGTTACATAGAAAAGAGAGAGGAATTTAAAATATAAATTTTAAGAGAGGGAGGGAAAGAGAAAAAAAGGGGGGAAATGGAGGAAGGGAGGGAGGGAGGGGGAGAGAGAGGAGAGAGAGAGAGAGAGAGAGAGAGAGAGAGAGAGAGAGAGAGAGAGAGAGAGAGAGAGAGAGAGCGCAAGTCTTGAGTGAACAATTTGAGGAAGGAAGTTAGGAAAAGTTTAAGGAGTTGACACTTCTCGGGAGAGGAGGAGGACAATGACGGACAGACGTCTGGAATCTTATCAGTGGAGCTGGGGGTTAAGATGTTGTAGAGGCAGAAACGACTGTGCTGGTGGTAGACAGGACGCTCAGAAGCCTCCTGCCTGCAAGGAGCATGGAAATTGGAGCCGGGACTCAGTGGGCTCACCGGTGGGAGACAGAAAGGGGGAAGGGGCGACGCGAACAGAACAGGTTAGGGCGAGGAGGAGCCCAGGGAGGGTGGAGATAGGGCCGAATGAACAGAGTCACTGAAGACAAAGTTGAGCCTAGGTGCAGAAAAATAGGGATGGGAAAGGAAGAGACTGGCAAATGAGGTGGGGGCCCGCTGGGCAGATGCAAACTTCGCAAGTGAGGCAGGGTTCCCCTCACAAGCTCTAGCTGAGCTGTGAGTTGTTATTGTTCTCAGCTCCTCCCAGGTCCCCAGGCAGGGGCGGAAACAGGCGGAGGCGAGGTCCGGGTGAGCAGCTGGCAGGCCTCTGGCTGATTTCCACGTTGCAACCCTACAATCTCCCCACTAGGCCCTCCCTGGGCCCCTTTGGACATCAACCACTCCCATTCCTTGCAGTACGTCAAGGGTATCGCATCTGGTTTATTTCCCCTTAGCAGCCCTCCTGCTCTGGGTCCTGCTTCCGCCCTTTGAAGACTGCACAGACCTAATTAGTCTAGGGGTAATTGCCGTCTGTTTTCTCCCTCGCCACACTGGCCTCGCCAGCCATCCTCTCTGGGCAACAGAAAAAAGGGAAGGAGGGCAACCCCAGTGTTTGGAGGGGAGAGAATCCAGCGCCCTCTTCTGGCTGTCACGGTTCTCTATGAAATCTGAAGGGCCGCTTGGGACGCTTCTGAGTTCAGGGACCTGAGGGTAAAGACATAAAACAAAGAGCCCAATAAACGCCACCGAGCTTTTAAGGCAAGAGGGGAAGCAGCTTTATTGTGAGGTTTTATATAACAACTCTTAACTCAAGGAATATGGGTGTGTGTTCCCTTTTTATGGTAAAGGGGTGGACGTTTGTCTGGAACACACGCAAGAAGCTGGTGTGTGGAGACTGAGGAAGGGAGAACCCTTTAAGGATGGAGCTAAGAGCATGAGGAGAAAGTGATTTTGGAGTGAGCAGAAAGGAAGGCCATGAAAAAGAGAGGGGAGAACAGAAGAGAAAAATGGAGCAGAGGGAGGAAAGAAAGACCATTTTAAGAGGTGGTGGGGAGGGGTAACAACCACTCAGCGCTCGCCTGAGGTGGAGGGGAGGATGCCTCACCATATGAACCTCACACTCACATCCATGTTTTCTTCTGCCCATACCAGGATATGAGGAAGACGTGGAGGCGGTGAGTTCCATTTTCACTGTTTCTTCCTTCCAACTACCTGCAACAGTAACCATCACCTCCTCTCCAGGCCCAGAGCTTTGTCTCTTCTGGAGTATAGCCGCACCTGTTTCTGTTAAGAGCGAGTGGGTTAGGGATCGGGGTCCTCAGAACCATCATCAAAAGACAGGAAGGCTGATAACTTCCTGACCCTTCCTTCTTCTGTGCAGATTTGAGGTCCCAGCACCCAAGTCATCCATCTCAGACGAGGACCTTCCTGAAGATTACCCTGTAGTGAAAAACATGCTCCACAGACTGACAGGTGAGGAGGGAGGCGGCAGGATCTGTGCTGTTTGCTCCCTGTCAGCTGTCAAAAATGGCCAAGCCCCTTTTGGCATCCGTATCAGCTTCGATTTCCTAGGGCCAAAAAAACAAAGTGCCACAAATGGGTGATTTGAGCAACCTCCACACTTCAAAATATAGAAGTAGGAGTGTGAGGGCTCTGGAGGAATCTGTTCCCTGCCTCTCTCCAGGCTTCCGGAAGCCTCAGCACTCCCTTGGCCTACAGATAGTCTTACCTGGGCTTTATTCTATGTGCCTGTGTCTGTGTCCAAGTGTCTCTTCTCCCTTTTAAGGTAGCAGTCATACTGCATCTGGGTCCACCCTAATGATCTCAGTTCTTACCTGATTACCTTTGGGAATATCCTTTTCCTGCATAGGGTAAATTCAGGAACAAATTAGGGAACAAAATTGAAACTCCCCCTCTCCTACCACACACACACCTCTTAAAACAGTGTCTTCCTATGTGTCCTAGGCTGGTGTAGAACTCTGGTCCTTCCTGTCTCTGCCTTTAATGTGCAGAGGCTATGAGCTTGTTACACCACATCTGGCCAGGAGGCACGGTTTAACTCAGAAAAATAGCCTTATTCTTGGTGTGCACCCAAACAAGACAAGATTGCCCCCAGGAATCGCTGCTGCCACCGTCTCCCATTGCTCTTCGTGAGAAGGGTCCCAAGACTCCTGCATCTCCTGTGCCTTTGCCCATTCCCAAGGTAGCTCTCCATGCGTTACCATTCCTACCCCTTAGTCACACATCCATCCCACTTAATCCAAACTGGTCCTAATCCAGAAGTATTTCCTTAAAGCACCCCATACCTATAAACTCAGTGGTCTTTCTGGTACCTTTGAAGATCTCTGTCTCTTCTCTGGCTGCACCTTCTGTAGAAATGGGCCTGTCCGGTTCCTGCCCCTGCGAGGGTGAGTGGCCTGGTTTTACTGGATACCTTGGAGTCCTCCTTTTGCCCCTCCTTTAATCAAGTTGGTTCCTATCCAGTATCAGTCTCTCTCAGTAGTCTTACTGACTTAGCTCCCATGCTCCACCCAGATGCTACAGATTCGAGGGTTTATATTTCATTTTGTTTTGATACAGGGTCATAACTATGTAGCCATAGCTGGTCTGGAACTTGCGGTGCAGACTGGCCTCGAACTCACAGAGCTGCCCTCTCTGCCTCCCAAGGGCTGGGATTAAAGGCATGTATCCCCACAGTCCGGCTTGTAGATGGTTGCAGTATTAGTCCTCATTCTCCCTAGAAGTCCAGTCAGCTACTCTTCCTCCACCAACACCAAAAAACAGACAGTCTTCTCTCCTGTCTCCACGCAGTGGTCCCTGCCCTGGACCAGCATGGTCCTTGTCCAAGTCCAGTTCCACAAAAGTGGTGCATCATAGCACCCGGTGGCCTGCCTCCACCTGCTCTGTGCCTTAGTTCTTTCTGATCCCAGTCGCCCTTTGAGCTGTCTAGGGAACTCAAGCACTTCTTTCTCCTAAGTGCCCTCACGGTCTCTTTCCTACCCTTCTCGTTCTGGACTCTATAAACTTCTCCTCTGCCTCTCTTCTGCAGCTGACCTGACGCTTGACCCTCGCACTGCACACCGTGGTCTGCTCATCTCCTCTGACTACCGCGGCGTGAGTCTGGCTCCACCTGGAACGCCAGAGCCCCTGGACAGTCCAGCGCGCTTCGACCAACTCCCAGCCGTGCTGGGTGCGCAGGGCTTCGCTTCAGGCCGCCACTGCTGGGAGGTGGAGACCGTGGAGGGCGCGTCCTTCAGAGACTCTACCTCGGAGGATGAGGATGCAGGGGAGAGCTGCTATGCCGTGGGCGCGGCCGGGGAATCCGTGACGCGCAAGGGCCTCATCAAGCTGTGCCCATCCGAGGCTGTATGGGCCGTGGAGGGCCGCGGCGGCCGCCTATGGGCGCTCACGGCCCCAGAGCCCACTCTGCTAGGCGGCGCCAGGCCGCCGCCGCAGCGCATTCGTGTGGACTTGGACTGGGAGCGGGGCCGTGTGGCCTTCTACGACGGCCGCTCCTTGGACTTGCTCTTCGCCTTCCAGGCGCCGGGCCCACTCGGGGAGCGCATCTTCCCGCTGCTGTGCACTTACGATCACCAGGCCCCGCTGCGCATCGTGCCAGGAGAAGGCTGAGCGTCTGGTCCCCTACCTCTTACCCTAGCCTATACCGGATGCCTTGAGGCCACTTCTCTCTGGTGCAGAAATCCCCACCTATTTCACTGATTATGTCTGTACACCTGTCGCAGCAGGGGTACTAATAAGCACCCTTTACCAACTTACATTCTTTTTCCCAAAGCAAGACCTCAATCTGGCTTGTACATCAGTGCTTTTAAGCCAGTCTGGTCCTGTGTCTCCATGCCCTAACCCAACCTTTTGAGTTCCCTTTCTGTATCATTCCAGGCAGGGATAGAGAAAGGCTCTGCACCACCAGTCCTGGGAAACAGTCTGCGTTTACCACTAATCTTAAAGGGCTCAGGGCCTGATCCGCAGCAGAAAGGCTGGAGCCTTCTGAGGTCCACTCTGAGGATTCCCCTCAAGAAAAGTCCTAAAATAAGATGCTTAATTCATAACCTAAGGCCCTCAGATCTGAAGCCTAAAATTTAAATTTTGGGATATATATGCAAGCCAGTCTACTCTCTACATTTTATGACTTTTTTATGCTCATAGCCTTTTTCCTTTATTTAAACACCTTGGAACTTCATCTTGCACACAAAAGAACCAATGGTGCTATCCCCCTACTCAACCTGGGAGCAACCCAGGCATCCGAAACATCCTTGTATAGTCTCCCATTCTCCCCATGTGTATAAATGGGCCTGTATTTAACACATTGTGTAATGTTAGGTTATTTATTTTGTGCATCTGTGGCAATAAATGAGATCTCAGTGGTGGCATGGGCTTTGCTGATCTCGGTACTGTGCACAGCTGGAGGCCTGGAGGACAATGCCAGCACCAGTGGGGGAGGGCTGAGAGCAAGACACCTGGGTTGGTAGAGACATCAAAGCTAGGCAGGAAAGGGAGGAGTGCTCTGCAGGGGCCCGTCCCTCATCTCTTTGCTCTCTCCCTCTTTCCTTTTAGAGACCCAGGCCCCTTGGACAACAGCGCTGAAGCTCAAAGATTAAAGGTTGAGAATATCATTGGCTCTAAGTCACTGGTCTCAGCCAGCTCTGTCAGAAATGTTATATTCAGGTCATGACTATTTTGGGGTCCACTTTCCATTATAGATGTGACTGACAAAGACCTCTCCTAACTCCCTTTGAGGGCCAGAAGGGGTATGTAGGAGCGGAGGGGCTGGGGAACCCTATGGTCTGGTCTCCATAAATCCTTGAATCCCACAGGCAAGGACTAAGACTTAGGGTAACTGCAGAAGTGGAAGAACCGTAGCCAGGATTTATGCAGAGCTGGGGTGCAAGATTGCCTGGAATCTGAGTGGGGTCCTGGCAGTGAAAGCTGGGACTGTTGAAAACCCAGTTTAAGAGCTTGGGGCTCAAGCTAAGGGTGCAGGTGGCCAAGATCACTGGATCCCAGGACAGGTAGTTTGGCAGTGAGAACAAAAGGGACAAACTGAGACCAAGATGCCTGGATCCCAGGCACGGGGGGGAAACTGTAGGGAAAAAGGGGCTGGGAGAACCCAGAAGCCTGGGTTCTGGAACAGCAGCAAGTCAGAATTCCAGGGTCTCTATCCACCCTCCTCTTCCTCTTCTCTATCAGGCAGGAGAGGGAAGGAGGGGGCAGGAGAAGGGATCAGACCATGGGTTGATTCCCCATGTAGCCAGATGGATACATTTGGGGCCAGGCAGACATATGAACAGGGAGAGGGATTTAGTGCTGCATAGGTCCTGGAGGGGGCTGAGAGGGGTCAGGAGGCTGTGGGGGAGTGGTTGGGGTGGGTCCTGGGGTTGTATGACGCCGTCCTTTGCGGTGACCCCGTACACAGTGCGTATGACCACAGCCTTCCTCTTCCTCCTCTTCGCTCTCGGTGGAGCTCTCACCAAAGGCCCGAGGCTTCTCATAAATACAGCAGCCTGGAAGGAGAGGGAGGAAACCAGTTAAAAAGGGTGAAGAATACAATATTCAGTCCGTTCCATTTCCTCCACAGCTATGTGAAAATTCTCTCCCAGCACTGTCTGCTCTTACCTTCCAGAATCCGACCTTCTTAGTGCCCCTCTCGCCCACCGCAGGGACTCAGGCACCCATGTTCCTTGTCTCTTCAGAGAATCAGAAGCACCTCTCTCCCACTCTGTCATGGCTTGCCCCACAGACTTGCTAACTCATAGTTTTATCACCCCCATCTATTTTCCTTTCCAACCAAGAAAATAAGAGAACTGTAGCATCTGGGAGGCAGGGGCTAGGGACTGAGGCATCTGGGATGCAGGGGCTAGGGACTGAGGCATCTGGGAGGGAGGGGCTCCGGCTGCTGGGCCGCCAGCACTCACACTTTGATGAGCGGCGCCCCATGTGTTCATTGTCCACAGTGTCACTCGTCCATTCCACCTTCTTCTCTGGCTTCCGTTTCCGCAGTTTAATGGTTAGGCTCCGATTCTCCTGTAAGGTGAAGAGGTATGGGCCCATCTAGCTAATCTCCTCTTGACCTTTCCTGTTTCCCAAGGAACCTCTTCTTCTCTCTTCCCTGGCTCAGTCAGTACCACACACCATGTCACTGGAGGAGTCAGGTGCTGGGAGTCAAAACAGAACGCGTTTTTGACCAGTTCATGAGGAATATCAATTCCTATTCTTGATAACTACTAGTATGCAAAAAAGGCAATTCTTAACCCTGGGAAGGTGCCTGCAAGTCTTCAAAGGAAAACACAACCTTCCCCGTTTCTTCGTCTTTGTTCTACATCATCCTTGGTGGTATTAGTACAAGAAAGTTATTTTCTCAGTTCCCTGTGGCTGGTCTTCAGCCTCCCTTTCTTTCTCCATACATCTTATTACAAGCATGTAATTCCAGCACTTAGGAGACTGAGACAGAAGCTAGTCCCTTTTCTTTCAAAAACAAAATAAAAATTAAAAAAAAAAGCAGGGCTATAGAGACAGCTCTGTTGGCAAAGAGCTTTCCTGAGTTTGGTTCCTAGAATCCATATTTTAAAAAGGAAGTCAGATGTAGTGGTGGTGTATATCTGCAAATCCCAGTTCTGGAGATGTCGAGAGAAGCAGATCTCTCGCTAGCCGGCCTAGCTGATTTGGGCAGCTCCAGAAAAAATGATTCTCTCTCAAATCAACAAGGGGAAAAAAAAGAGAGATAGACTGTGCCTGAGAAACATCCAAGGTTGGCTTCTGCCTCCTCATACATCTGAACAAGCAAAATAAAACAAGAATCCAAAACTGTCCTCTTCCAAAGAAAGCCGTCATTGGTAACTCTCTCATCTTTAAGTCCAGGGCTCTCCAACACCCTGGCATCTCTGGTAGTAATTACTAACCTTCTAAGCTCCTGCAACTCAGACATTATTAAACTCAACGCATCTTTCTCCCTTCAAAAGCAATTTAACTTGATTTTGCAAAAAATCTATTTGCTCATTTGCTTCTCTCCCCTCTGACTTGTCAAAACTACCTTCACCTTATTTTCTTTCCTCATTCCCTCCACTTAAACAGGCACCCATTCCATGACTATTGGTAAGCACTCGTTCTTTACGTTTGCCTCCAAAACCATGCTTTCTCAAATGGCCTTTCATTTCTTCCTAGTATCCTCCTTGCTTCTCAACCCAGTTTCCGTTTATTACATACACGGACCCCCACTCCAAATCCTAACACCTATGCCCTAACTGTAACTGCGGATTAAAGGTTCCTTGACCACTTTCATGATTTCAGCCGCTCCAAACATCCCAATTCCCTTTCGATTTTCCTAAGAGTCAACCCCACATGTCCCAGATCCCAAACCCTCCAACTTTCCAAACCCGTTTCCCTCCCAGTTCCTCCCAGACCCCTAAATAGCCCCCCCGCCCGCCTTTCTCACGGGCTCGGTTGTCACGGTAACCGTTGTCTCAGTGACGGTCTCACTCAGCCCGGCCCCTGCCTCCGCCATGGCTAAAGCGAAAAGCGAGGAAGCGGGATGAGACACCCTTCCCTTTTCCTGCGCCTCTGAGAGCTAAGAGATCCGGTACACGATTCGGAGTAGTGGCCAGGATACTCTGGCTTCTTTTTCTCCCCCTTCCTCCAGGGCCTCTGCTTCCCCACCCCTGGGGACAACCTGTCCAACCCCACTTCCGGCCTTTCACTTCCGGGTGTGACGCATGCTACAGGACCCAGTTTCCCTTCCCCAGCACCACTTGACTAAAGCGCAGGCGTCAGCAGATTAGTTCCGCCGTACTGTAGCAGTGCGCAGACGCCGCAGTTAGCAGAAGTGACGTCATGGAGGGGCGGGGCCAACTGGCCCAGGTCCTAAGTTCATTGGAGGAGGGGCAGTTCCGGGTTGCGGGTCGCCGAGGAAGTGAGGCCGATGTGCTGCTCGGCACCCCTTCCCTTGTCTGCTTTATCAGTAATCCTTGGTAGAACAGTAAGTGGGACTCAGCCAAGTTCCGTTTTCTTATCATCTGTCGAGAAATGGTTTTCCAGGAGCAGGAAATGCACTGGGTACTAGTCCTCTGCCTGTCTGCAGGTCCTGGAGCGAGGGTACACTAAACTTTGGAATTTTCCAACCATGTGAGATACCCAGACTGCCATTTAGCTCCCAGTTTGAGGAATACGAAGGCTAGGCTGCGGGCAGGACAACATTCAAATACATCTGGTTAAATTTTGTTTAATCTCTCAATACCCATCCCAAAATCCCAACTTTTCCTTACAAAGAGGAACTAGATTTAGATAGGATTTATATATATAAATATATATGTCTAATTGCTTTATTTGTATTGACTTTGTGATAGTTAACATTACAGTTAGAGTTACTATGCTTGGGAAAACAAAAAATGCCTCAAACATGTAAGCCCCTAGCTTACCTTACCAGTTCTCAGGGCTCTCCCTTTTCCTAGAGTTAAAGACTATTCTCCTCCCCTCCCCACCCCGACAGGGTTTCTCTGTGTAGCCCTGGAACGCGCTCTGTAGACCAGGCTGGCCTCTGCCTCCTAAGTGTTGTGATCAAAGGCCTGCACCACCACTCTGTAAAGACTATTCTTAAATAGACAGATCTTGTAAAATCTGCAGCAGGTCATAGGACTAACTGCTATTTCTGCTTTTGTAATCAAACTGCTCAACAGCAAGACGTATTAAAATTAGACCCTGCCTCTCCTTGTAGAGAGAATATATGTAATTTTGTAACTTTATAAGCCTTGGGTTGATTTGACTGGATGCTGCATCTTGGGAACGCTCTTGGTTGCAGTCCTGGTGCCATGAGTATCTAGTACCAGAATTTAATAAAGCTTCTTATTAAAATGTATTCATGGTCATGGTGAATCTCTCAGTTACCCCAGACCCAAACAGCTTCATTCCAGACTCCGTTATTTTATCCTTACAGTTTTGTTTTCTTTTTTACAACCATATCCTAGGTCATTTAAATTTCCTTTGGAGTAAGACAGATTATTGTTATTTTTGGTTTTAGGCATCTTGTTAGGTAGCTCTGGCTGGCTTTGAATTCCTTACACAGTTGACTGTCCTCAAGCTTGAAACCTTCTCCTCTACCCCTGAAGTGCTGGGATTACAGGGCATATGCCACGAGCCTGGCCAGAGTAAGATTATGAATAACACACATAACGTCAAAGTTTCGTAGAAAATATAACTTTAGTAAATTCAGCTTGGGGAAGGAATGCTTTGGGGGTGATGATCTTTTGGGGGGGGGGTGGTTTCGAGACAGGGTTTTCTGTTGCTCTGGAGCCTGTCCTGGAACTAGCTGTCGTAGACCAGGTTGGCCTTGAACTCACAGAGATCCACCTGCTTCTGCCTCCCAAGTGCTGAGATGAAAGGTGTGTCACCACCGCCCAGGTGGGGGTGATAATCTTATTCTGAGAACAGAGCACTGTACCCAGAGGGGAGGGAGGCCTCAAAGGACTGTCTTCACCTCCCAAGAGGAAGAGCAGTGTTGCTGAGTTGCCAGGAGAGATCAAGAATCTTCCTTTTCCTGAAACCTATGGAGAAAGAAAGGACTTATTATATTTAACCAGAGAGAATTTCTAGCAATGTGAGATGAGATAAAAACCCATGAAGGACTTTCTCTTATGACAGAGATGGGTGAGCTTCCCCTAAACAATTCTTCAACTCTAATGTAACTAATACCTGATTATTACCTTCAAATATGCAAAAATTTCCCAGGACAGAGATCTATCTCAAAGAACTCTACTTATGCCGGAAATGCAGAATTCATCCAGACCTTAAGAAACCAAAGTTTGCTGGGCAGTGGTGGTACACACCTTTACTCCCAGCACTTGAAAGACAGCCGGATCTCTGTGAGTTCAAGGCGAGCCTGGCCTGCAGAGAGTTCCAAAGCTACAGAGAAACCCTGTCTTAAACCTCCCGACCTCCAAAACAGAAAACCAAAATTCAGTCATACAGCCAAAATTTACAAAGTGAAAAAGTACTATGAGAAAGTCAGCAGAAATAGACAGCATCAGACCCACAAAAAACAGTGGGTATCAGAAATTACCACACACATAGAAACATGTCTAATATATTCAATACAAAATTAAAGTAAAAGGAGCAATTTAAAATCATTAATGGGAGCTGGAGAGATGGCTCAGTGGTTAAGAATGCTCGTTGCTCTTGCAGAGAATCCAGGTTTGATTTCTAGCACCCACATGGTGGTTCACAACCACCTGTAACTCCAGTCCCAGGGAATCTGACATATTTCTGGCTTCTGTGGGTACCAGGCATGTACATGGCACACTTACAAACATGTAAGTGAAACACTCATACACATAATGTTATAATAAAATGATTGAAATTTTTAAAATGACTAATGGACTAAATTGTTCAGATGATTTCAATAAAATAATTGAGACTCAAAAATAAAAAAATGTAGCAGTAACTCAGGGGCTGAGGAGATGGCTCAGGTGGCAAAGTGTCTGCTGCACATACACGAGGACTTGAGCTTGGATTCCCAGCACCCATTTGAAAATAAAGAAAATGCTGGTGTCACGGCCACATACACAGACTGGACTCCAGTGGACTGGGAGGCACGGGACAAGGACAGACAGGATGTGAAGCACGATTAATAAAAACTCAGAGAAACTGGGGTTCAACCTGAAGGACAGAAAAACAAAGCAGCCAGCCAGTGGCTCTTCCCTCTACCTCAGTCCGAAAATGGCGCCCCTGCCTCCAAGAATCTCAGAATGAGACAGTGTGTGAGAGCTGTCTGTCTCCTCCCATTTTACAATCCTCTCTAGTTCTGGGATCAAAGGCGTGCACCACCTGGTTTCTATGGCAACCAGTGTGGCTATTGGGATTAAAGGTGTGCATTACCACACAGTCTGTAAGGCTGACGAGAGGGGCTGTTTTACTCTCTGATCGCCAGGCAAGACTTATTTATTAAAATACAGATGGAATGCCACTACAAGGATGAATGTCCAAAGCTCATTGAGTAGCCAGCCCAGCCTGAGCTCCAGGCTCGGTAGAGAGCTGGAGGTGATGGCACACACCATTAATCCCAGCACTCTGGAGGCAGGGGCAGATGGATATCTGTGAGTCTGAGGCCAACCTGGTCTACACAGAGTTCCACATTGACTAAGAATATAGTGAAACCCTGTCTCGAAACAGAAAGATAGAGAGAGATAAAGACACTTGCTGAAGCCACCCAGTGCCTAACTCTGGCCTCCATATGTACACTTGCACAAATACATGCACACATCCACACGAACACACCATACATCCTACACCCTCACCACCACATACACATACAGATTGAAGGTAGACCTGATGACCTGCAGCAAAGACCTGGAGCAGTGACACAGAAGACAATATAAGCAGAAACGGGATAGAAGATACAGGGGACAAGATGAGAACTGTGGGATCTAATAACTAACTGAGAGCATGGGGGACAAGCAACGCTGCAATGAGATAACAGCCGATAAATTTAATTCTCAGCTTCAGAAAGCCTACTAAGGGGCTGGACATGTAGAGCACTTGGTAGAATGCTTATGTAGCTCTCATGAAGCTCTGGGTTGAATCTTCAGCACCATAAGAAACAGCTCTGGTGGCACACGCCTGTAATCTGGAATCCTTGCATTTGAGAGGTGGAAACAGGAGGATAAGAAAATAAAAAAGGGGAAAAGTGCAAACAGAAGAGAGCTCAGGGTACAGCGGAGGGCAGAGCACTTCCTTTGCATGCCCGACGCCCTGGAATAAAGCTGGCAGTACCCCAGGAAGAAGGAAAACAATAACAAAAAGCAAAACTACAGAAAGCCACATGCTCATGTTCTACAGTGGAACTAGACAACTATTCAGGCAATGTTCTTTGAATCATGCAAGATTAATTATATACAGTCACCCCTTTTGTGGTGGAAGATTTCATCATATCATACCACTGTGCAAACCAATGTCTGTGTTTTAAAATTTCCTTCCAGGTAGCTTTTGGTGTGTGTGACAGAGTCTTGCTGTAGCCCAGGCTGACCTTGAATGAATAATCCTCCTCCAGGTCACCACACCCAGCTTTCCTTTATCTTAAAAGATTTAGTTTACTGGCTGTGAAGAGTAAGGGGGCTGTCCGGATAGTTCAGTTCTCAGCACCCACATCCAACTGCTCACAACTACCTGTGTCTCCAGCTCCAGGGGATTTAATGTCTCCTGATTATTTGAATATGCACCTAAAACACCTACAAATAACTAAAACAAACAAACGAAAACATCTTTTTAACAAGTCAGGTGAAGTGGCAAATGCATGAATCTCAGCATTTTGGAAGCAGAGGCAAGCCGGGCGATGGTGGCGCGCACCTTTAATCCCAGCACTCAGGAGGCAGAGGCAGGCGAACCTCTGTGACTTTGAGGCCAGCCTGGTCTACAAGAGCTAGTTTCAGGACAGGCTCTAATCTAAAGCTACAGAGAAACCAGTCTCGAAAAACAAACAAACAAA
The DNA here is from genome assembly GCF_037038515.1 of Microtus pennsylvanicus. Taxonomy (NCBI): domain Eukaryota; kingdom Metazoa; phylum Chordata; class Mammalia; order Rodentia; family Cricetidae; genus Microtus; species Microtus pennsylvanicus. The sequence goes on along the minus strand of NC_134585.1, from coordinate 595,852 downwards.
AAGGCCAACCTGGGCTGTGTGGTTGGGTGAGAGTTCAAGGCTAGCCTGGGTATATATAGTGATCACCCATCTCAAAAATCACAAGTAATAAAAAAAAGGGCTACAAGCCTCCCATTATGGACTGGACCAAATGAAATACTTAGTACCAGCCTGTCACTGCTTTTGTTGTTTGCACTGAGAAAGGGTGGGAGGGGGTGGGGGAAGAAGATTCTCACCTGCAGTTGACACAGGTATAGAAGACAGTTTGTCCTTCATCAGCTGAGCGCATCTGTCTGGTGTGGTACGCCATTCCCTCATGACCACATCGAGGGCAGCGCCTGTCAACCTAGGACGAAACAGATGGGTTATATAGAGACCTAGTCACAATAAGTCTCTGCTTTGTACAGCAATCAGACGATTGCACCTCCCAGAAATTCTCCAGGAATGGAGTGCAAAACCAGGTCCCCACAGGCACCTGGCCATTGTTCTTTGGGAGCCAGTTCTTATCAACTTACCACTGGTCCCTGGGATTCAGGTCCTTCATCCACAGATGTAGGTATGACCGCCCCCAGTTTGTGGAACACAACCGAGGTCTTCACAACCTTCCCTTCGAAATCTGCCCAGGAAGTAAAAAGTTAACATTAGAAAAGACGGAGGAGGCCACAAATCCCAGCAACACTCTGGCAGGTGGGTCACATACCCCACTCGAGTTTCCCCCCTGGATCAGTCCGGCTGTCAGATTCCTGCTCTAGGTATCGCCTATTAAACCCAACCAGTGCTGAAGTCACCCCCACCACCCGACCACGGACCCTTCCACTGCACCCTCGGCTGGGTGGTACTAACCCCTCACCTCGCACGTCTATGGAGAAGCCACAGCGAGGGCAGATGACAGTATCCTGAGCTCCGGGCAGCGGCAGGACCGAGCCGCAATCCGGGCAGAAATCCAAGTCTGATTGAAAATTGGAGTGGGGGCTGGCCAGTTCCATGGCAGATGAGCCAAGGGAAGTTTATTAGTGAGACACAGGGGTCTTGCCTTGGAGGTGGTGCAACAAGAACCCAGAGCTCGCAGAGGGCTAGAGCGCCGGCTCGCGGGGCGTCGGGCAGCGAGTGCGCCCGGCGGGCTAGAGCGCCCTCGCGTCCCGGCGGCTGTTGGGCCGTGACGTCATAATTAGTGGCGCCTCTGGTCGAGCGAGCGCTAGGGAGGGAGGCGAATCTCTAACGAAAGGGAATTGAAGGCCGCACACGGTCCGGTAACTGTGTAGCCAGGCGAGTAGCCAGGGTTGGACCGCCCGCTGCGTTCACTCTGCGCACAAATCCTGTTCTTCTGTAGGGAATCCTACACTTAGCAGGGGGAAGGGGGCTGCGGTGCCCCCCCCCCCCCGAAACTGGACTGGTTTTTCCAGAGCAACTGATTAACCCTCGGGTTAAGAGGACTACAGCTCCCGCCGGTTCCCGAGACGTTTTCCGCCTTTGGCGGCTGCTCAGTGGCGAGAAGCAAAGCTAAGAAGCATCCTCGTGCTTCCTTTTGCCTCCCCCTACCGGTTGCTGCCCTGAGCACTTGAGTGAATCGGCTGCGAACCGAGCAGGGGATGAATGGTGAGGGTGACATTCGAGAAAGATTTTTTAGGGATTTGGAAGTGGTGGAACGAGTGAGGTTAGGGCTCTTCTCTCCTTGGGTTCTTGTCAGATGACGGAGGCTAGCATTAATCAAAAGCGCCTCTTTTGATTTACTAGGGATTAGGTTTGGCTTTCACTGGCCGACCACTTCCACTCCCCTAAGTTCCCATTCACTCGTGTTTAAATACTTGCTATCCGCTAAGTGAACAATGGGGTAGGTATTTCATTCACCTAAAGGCTACAAAGTAAGGAATAAACTAGGGCGCCGAAGAAGGACCGGCTTGAAAACGGTGTTCCCAGCCCTCCAGCAGCCAACCTGATTGCCATGCTAAAGCTGGTCTTTTTGTTTTGTTTCCTTTCCAGACAGGGTTTCTCTGTGTATCCTGTCTGTGTAGCCAGGCCTTGACTGTCTTGGAATTCGCTTTGTGGACCACGCTGGCCTTGAACTCACCACCTGCTTTCCCGAGTACTGGGATTAAAGGCGGGCGCCCCCCCTCCCCGGCACTATTATAGGACACAAGCTCTACTCTTAGGAGAAACTATTTGTCTTTCTGTACACGCAGTTAGTGTGCGATAAAGCCATGGGGAAGGAGTCAAAAACCCTCAGCAAGATGTCGAAAGGACATCATTTTATTTAGACCCTGTCATTTTACTTAGGGGTGAAATTGGGCGGTATTTTGCTTGTCTAACAAAGCTCTGTTGCCGAGCCCCATGAGAGTAGGGCATTTTAAATTTCACCCCTGTGTCTTCTTTCAAAGTAGAAATTGAAATTAACCCCACTTTCCCTTTAAAGTTTGACATTTGTCAGACAGCCACTTGGTTTGACTGTTTCCCTTAGTGCAGTAAAGGAACACAAACAGCGTAAGGCACGATTTTCCTTTCCTAGCAAAAGCTCTGTCTATCCAATAAGTACTGAGCACCCGTGCCAGGTTTGGAGCTGAGACTGGGATTGCATAGTTGAACTCTGTGTTCTCTCTCTTAATACAGATGAATAGTTAGAATACAGAGAGAGTACACTCGTAGGTACTTGAGCCAGGGACATAAAGTCTACAGGGATATAATAGGTACATGCTCTAGTGGTGCATGCACTAGGGAAGCTGGGTCAGGAGGGTTGTGAGTTTGAGGCCACCTTGGGCTGCAGAGCAAGGTCTAAGCCAGCCTCCACATGTAATAAACGCCTGTTTCTAAAATAAATATGATGTGTGTGTGCGTGACTAGGATGGTAATTTTTTTCAATCTCTAACTATGAGCAAGTAAGAATGTCTAAGAAGGGTTGGAGAGATGGCCTAGTAGTAACCCTTGGCAGCTAACAACTGTAACTCCAATTCCAGAGAATCTGATGCCCTCTTCTGGTTTCTGAGTGCACTACATGTTTTGACACATGTAGGCAAAGCAAGAGAACACATTAAAAATAGAAATAAAGACAGGCGGCGGTGGCGCACACCTTTTATCCCAGCACTTGGGAGGTAGAAGCAGGCGAATCTCTGTGAATTCGAGGCCAGCCTGGTCTACAGAGTGAGTTCCAGGACAGCCAAGGCTACACATAGAAACCCTGTCTCGAAAAATAAGCAAACAAAAAAATAGAAATAAGTAAATCTTTTCTTAAAGGAATGTATAAGAAGTCAGTGGAACAAAATGTTAGATTTTAGAGCCTCTTCCATATTATAAACAACTACTTGTGGTTTTGCCTTATAATTTATATACTTCTAAATTTCAATATTAAAATGTTATATATGACCATAGATACCAAATATAGTGATCAGCTTTTACAAATTTTTTGTTTTGAGAGTTTTGCCTGCATGTGTGTATATACACCACATTGCATGCCTGGTGCCCATGAAGGTCAGAACAGGGAGTCTGGTCCCCTATAATTGAAGTTACAGATGGTTATGAGTTGCTATGTGGGTGTTGGAACTCGAACCTAGGTCCTCTGGAAGAGCAGCCAGTGCTCCTAATCATGGAGCCATCTCTCCAGCCCCCAATAGTGATGGACTTTTAAGTTGTAAAATGAAACTGCAGAGGAAGGAGAATCTGATGAGGTATACTAGGAAGACTCCCAGAGACCAAGGGGCTCGCCTGTAACGGGCAGGTATCTGATGTTTACTGGGAATGTACCACGTGCTCTCTTTACACTAAACCACACTTGTTCCTTAGGACCCTGAGAGGTAGTTCTTGTCTTACATCTGCACTTTATAAATAAGGAAACTGTAGTTGGCTTGCCCTGCAGCATATGTTGAGGAAATAGAATTATGGCTCAGGTTTTTTCCTGTCAGCCCTCAAAGCCTTTGCTTTTGACTGTAGTTTGAGGATCCCATGCTGTGTGTTAGTCAGCTGCAGTGGCCCGAATGCGACCTCACAGTAAACTCAGGTTTGAGCAGGAATGACTCATAAAACCTTAGTGGCCTTCACTTGTGGTGCCATCACCTTGATAAACAAACACAGAGGGCCACAAAGCTCTGCCTGCAGGGTCTCAACAGGAATAGTCTCAAAACAGATTTAGGGTGAAGGATGTTTGACAGAGGGACAGACCAAACAAGAATAGAATCTCAGAACAAAACAGAGCAAAGATGCTGTATGTGCTGATAGAGGCACAAAGGGCCTGGTTGGATAAAGTGCGGAGAGACAGTGAGCTGACAAAACGAGAGCCTAGAGTTACCTCGGAGGACAAAAGAGGCCTCGAGACTGAACAGTCTGGTTTGGGAGTCCTCAGGCCACCCCTCACCAAAGAGCCTGTTCCTCCTCGCTTTCAGTCCCAAATACAAGATTCTGAGTGGTTCACACTGAGTCCACAGGAGAGGTGTGGTTTTAGTTCACGTGAAAAGAATGGCCTTCATCGTTTTTCACCATGGGAAATTCAGTGGTTTCTCAGTGGAGAAATGGCCTTTGCTGTTGGCCAGATATTTGAGTTCTTTGACCGGGAAGGAGGATGGGTGAGCAAATGTGGCATCTCCCACATTCCAATCTACCTTTGGTTTTCTTATCTTCCAGATTGGCTTGGGCAAAAGCATCCAAAGACCCTAGGATTGCAGAAGGTCAACAGTCTCCACTGGAGAAGAGGCTCCTGGTAAATAAATTGTAGACTGTACAGTTTGGAGTTACCCAGAAAAGGAGCCTGGGGTTTAAAATCCTTCTGCACAGGCGGCACTTTGAGGTGGTACTCCTCTAGCACAGCTTTCGCGCCTGGAAATTGTCCCAACACCAACCTCCAGAGTCTGGATTTTAAAACCTAGTAATTTATTGGTGATGGGTACTGGGTAGTTTCAAAACAACCAGGCTTGCCTGGGAGCATGGGGCTTAAAATTTGAATCGTTACTCTGAAGTAAGTAAACGCTGTGAGTGTGTGTGTGTGTTTGTGTGTGTCTGTATCCATCTGCTTATGATTTCAGAGTTCCGGGATTAAGACATGTACCAAGACTCCTTCCTTGATAGTATTGAGGAGAGCAAAGTGCTTTTAAATGTGTTTGAAGGGAAAATTATAAAACTCTGACCCTCACTTTGACAGAGTCTTGGTGGTGTGCATACTATAGCAGCAAGACACTTGGTGACCCGGAAATGCCGAGAGGAGAGCAGAGCGCTCTGCAGGGAGCAAGCTTGTTCTCTTGACTACTGGCTAGCAAAAGCCGAGTCTTACTATAATAAAAGAATAGTGGAAATGATGAAAAAAGAAGACACCGGCGGGGAAACAAAGACGAAAGTGGAAGAGGAAACACCACCAAGCACAGAGGGACACAAACTGCATTATTTTGTGCCCGAGAGAGAGAAGAAACAGATAGAAAGGCACATTCTCAGAGCAGGCCAGGCCAGAGAATTTAAGAACAAAGCCCGGAGGCAGACCCGACTCCTCAGTGAAACCATACTCCCCAAGATTGTGCCAGAAAAGCAGAGCACCCCGAAAGCACAGAGAAGAAGGCAGGTGAACGAGAGAGAGCTGCACCAAATTAAAGATCATCAAGATCGCATGATTCGAGGGCGGGAACTTCTCGAGCAAAGACTCAAAGAAAGAATCTTGAGAAAAAGCCAGAGCGAGATTCCACTACCTGAGAGGCGCGGTCGAGGGAAGAAAGAGATAAAGGAGTTCGAAAGGGTTGTTGCGTACCCACTTTTCCAGCCGTCCAGTACAAGTCGGATTAAAGTGGATATTCTTATGGAAAAATCTCAGGACGAAGAGGAAGTGAGCACAATTATAAAACCATATGGAAGGAGATTCCTGGCTGTGCCACCCTTTTTGAGAACTCAAATAGGAAAATTAAAGGATCAGTAAAATTTCAGAGCTTTGGTGATGAAACTGTTTCTTTTTTGGTTTTTTCCCAGACAGGGTTTCTCTGGCTGTCCTGGAACTCACTCTGTAGATCCTACTGACCTTGAACTCAAGAGATCTGCCTGCCTCTGCCTCCCAAGTGCTGCGATTGAAGGTATGTGCCACCATTGCTGGGCTGAAACCTTGATTCTTATATGAACCTGTTTTTTTGTGTTCTGGTTGTCTGCATAAGTTGATGAATGGTGGTATTTCTATTACATACATACATAGTGATCAGACAGTCTGGGCTTGAAAGTTTGCCTAGATATTTCAAATTTCTTTGTGTTTGTTCAAATTGTCCTTTCAACAAATTTTGGATTATATTTAACTATTGTATATGTGCATGTGGGTGCGTGTGTGTGTGTGTGTGTACCACCATGGGTCAGTGTAGAGGTCAGAGGACAACTTTGCAAGAGCTGGTGCTCTTCCATCATGTAGAACCTAGAGATTGAACCTAGGTCATCAGGCTTGGCAGCAAGAACCTTTACTCACTGAGTCATTTTTTTAAAATATTTATTTATTTATTATGTATACAATATCCTGTCTGCGTGTATGCCTGCAGGCCAGAAGAGGGCACCAGATCTCATTACAGATGGTTGTGAGCCACCATGTGGTTGCTGGGAATTGAACTCAGGACCTTTGGAAGAGCAGACAATGCTCTTAACCACTGAGCCATCTCTCCAGCCCTCACTGAGTCATTTTTGCCAGTCCAGCTTATCCTTTTAAACATTATTTTCTTGTTTTTAAAATAAGAACAACTGCTCATCAGATTTATGGAGGATTATGAGCATTGTGGGACATGTTAGGTCCCCCAGCTGGGAAGACCTAGTTGTGCAATAGTAGTGGATAAGGTTTTCTCATCTGCTGGGACCTCTGGTTCTTCCTGCTTCCAGCTTTCAAAGTTAACTTAATAATGTTACTATAGCTCAATATAATCTTACGCTTTGGTGGGTACTTTGGTGCTTTTACTGGAGAAATTCTAACTAGTCCCTGAAGTTCTGACTTAGAACATACAATTTATTTGTATGAAAAGTTTAGTTTTGAGACTCTTCCTATGTGCTAGGCATTGTGTTTATTACTGGAGATGAGTGAATGTTGTAGAAGACTTTCCCTGGGGAGACATGGATAAATGTCTCCTTACCCCAGATGAAGCACCAATGACAGACCAAAGCAACAATTCCACATAAGTCCAACGTGGCAAGCAAGTTAGTTCTTGCAGTGACTTCTGTGAACGTGGATGTTCAGACAGCTCTGCATCACTACAAACGCCTCCCATAGTGTGGGTGATGACTTAGGAAAGCTGCAACCCCGGAGCCCTCTGCAGGACGTGCAGGTATCAGACAGGTCAGAAGTCTCCTCTCTCTGGTTGTCAAGACCCGGGGAACTTCCTGGGATCCAGCAGTTGGCTATTTCATGAGTCTTAATGAACCTCCCTCCAGAATGGAATGTCTTAATTCAGCAGAAGGACTGGTTAAGAACATTGGCTGCTCTTCCAGAGAACCTGGGTTCAATTCCCAATACCCACATAGCAGCTAACAACTATCTGTAATTCCAGTACCAGGGGATCTGACACCCTCATACAGACATACATGCAAGCACAACATCCCGTATACATAAAACAACAATAAAGTCATTAATTCAGCAGAAACTTCACACAACCCTGAAGAGAAGTCCTTGGCATTGAATAGGGAAGAACTCATGGTTGCGACTCACTCTGCCACCAGGTAATGTGGCGAGGGTTATGATAAGGTATATACAGGTACTGTACAAAAGAAGGACCCCTGTCTAAGTGAGGGAGGAAAAGGAAAAAGGAGATTAGAAAAGGGAATATAGTAGGCATTCATATTTTATCACTTCCTACCACCAACTGGAGCAGCACCTTCCCTTAGCATAGATTACTCTAGAGTTAACCCAGCCTTTCAGACACAGTCTTCAGAGCTCATTGAAAGCCATGTGTAAACCACCTTGGGTGGGTTACTCAGTCTAGGGGTTGTAACCCACCCTGCAGTTCAGTTATTCCAGGGTCACGGAGAGGTACTATCTGGAAGATAATGGGCTAAGAGAGAAGAAGAAGGCCAGGCAGATTTGTTGAAGCCTCCGTTTATTAGAGACAGGTTACAGCTTATATAGGATAAGGAGTTTGGGGGGGGGGTCACAGGGGCCTGGGCTCTTGCCATGTGGTTCACATTGGTCACATTGGCCAGGAGATTACGAAAGGTCAGGTCACATAGGCCAGGAAGTCACGAGTTGACACACCTAATTCTCTAGATAGTTTGGAATGTGGGGCGGGTTCCGCTAACAGCTCTCTATTAACAGCTAATTGAGTGTGGGGTAGGCTCTGTCAATAGAATGATTCTTAACACAATTGGGGGTGTGGGGTTCTCTGCAGACTCCCCAGGGTGATGGTTCCTGTAATGATTTTAGGAGGAAACGGCTCCTGACAGCCGTGAAGCAAGGTTTTAATAAGGGGAGAATTTATTCACCAAGGTGAATGCAGCAGATTATTTCCTCCATTCTGTATTTTTTTTTTAAGACAGGGTCTTTCTGTTATGTAACCCTGACTGTCCTGAAAATCACTATGTAGAGCAGGGTGGACTTGAACTCACAAGAGATTTGCCTGCCTCTGCCTCCAGAGGGCTGGGATTAAAGGTATGTGTCATCTTACCTGGCTTAATTTTTTAAAATAAATTTATTTATTTTTTGCATATGGGTGTTTTGTCTGCATATGTATCTGTGCACCATGGACATACTTGGTATCCAAGGAAGTCAGAGGAGAACATCAGATGCCCTGGAACTGGAGTTACAGTTGTGAGCCACCATAGAGGTGCTGGGAGTTGAACTTGGGTCCTCTGGAAGAGTGACCAGTACTCTTAACCACTGAGCCATCTCCTCGGCCCTGCAGATTCATTTTCTTTATTATTGATCGTTATTTATTTTGTGAGTGTGTGTCTATGTCTGTGTGTATGCCAGAGGACAGCTTGTGTGAGACAGTTTACTCTTTTCACCATGTGAGTCCCAGAGATTGAACTCAAGTTTCCAATCTTGGCAGGAAATGCCTTCACCGGCTGAAACAGCTCACTAGTTTATTTTCTTGATACCAAAAAGTTGAGAAAGTAGCAATTCATAGTTGCTGAGTAGAGAACCAGAGACTTATTCTTACTTATGAATGCCTGGCTTTAGCGTGGCTTGTTTCTAGCCAGCTTTTCTAACTTAAATTAGCCCATTTCTCTTTAATTACATTTTGTCTCTGGGTGGTTTACCTTTCTTTATTCTAGGTATCTTTCTTTCCTTCCTACTCCATGGCTGATTGTGTGCTAGGCGGCTAGCCCCTGGTATCCTCCTCTCCTTTTCCTTTTCTCGCTCCTCCCTCTTCTCTCTAGCCTAGATTTTTTCTCCTATTTGTTCTCTCTACCTGCCAGCCCTACCTATTCCTCTCCTGCCTAGCTATTGGCCATTCAGCTCTTTATTAGACCCATCAGGTTTCTTAGGCTGGCAAAGTAACACAGCTTTACAGAATGAAACAAATGTAACATAAAAGAATGCAACATACCTTTGCATCATTACACAAATGTTCTACATTATAAACAAATGTAACACATCTTAAACTAATGTTCTACAAAACTAATGCTCCTCAAATTATTCCATAAAATAGAAATGAAACATTACCAAACTCATTTTATGAAGCTAACCATACTGCATAACAACTCTAAAAATTATGGCTCAATTCTCAATTATCTGGTGAATATGGATGCAAAAATTACTATAAACAAGTTTAATATATATTGCTGGAAATCATATACCATGGTCAAGAATGCAGACCAGGAACCTCTAGGCTATATGTATTAGCCTCACACCTCATTGCCTATTGCCTAAGGGATTACCAGGGCCAGTGTGGTCATTCACACTTGTAATCCTGGAAGAGGCAGGACAATTTCCTAGAGTTCAAAGACCTGACAGAAACAACTTGAGGGAAGAGGAATTTATTTTGACTCGTGATTTAGGAGAGCCGAGTCCATCACAGTGAGGAAGGCCTGGTGGGTTCATGACTGCAGGGGCATGTGGCTGGAGCTCTGCAAGAGTAGGGAATCCTGGCACTCCTCTGGCTTTCTCCTCCTCTTCTCTGATTCAGTCTGCGCCCCAGAGCATGCACTGGTGAAACCCAAGTTCAGTTAATTCTCTCTTGGAAACACCCTCAAGGACATTCTTGGGGATGCATCTTCTAGGAGAATATGCTAAAAACTAATGACCTGTACTGTTTACATAATTTACACCATTGATAGTTTTTATTCCTCTTTTCTTAGAGTTATGCTTTTAAAAAAAAAGGAGCAATAACAATTCTATCCTTATGTTTCTAGCTCATGTGTAGGGCTTTCTCCAGGACATGTTTGTTGCTCATTCACATAACAAACCTGCTCCTAGTGCTTGTACTGTTCCCATTCCATTGTGGTTATAAACCCATAGTGAGTAAGTCTGGGCATGATGATAAAACTTATGTACTCAGGAGGTGGAGGCAAGAGAATTGTTGGAAGTTCAAGGCTAGCTTGGGCTACATAGTAAGTTCCAAGCCAGCTTGGGATATATAGTGAAACTCTGTCTCAAAAACAGTGGAAAAAAACCCTCAAATTAATAAATTTACAAATGAAAGGGGAACATTATATTAGATAGTAACTATCAGAGTACCATTAAGTAGTATGTTAATTTAAAAAACCCATTGTCAGGGTTAGCCCAACTGGTCTGTATGTTCCCTGATCCACCTCAAATATATTATTTAAAGTTCTTTTATACCCCAGTCACATGGGGGAAGGCAAAGACTTCCTTGCCATGATACAAAGAACAAAGTAATTTCCTCCACACATCTCAAAACATCAAGTAACCACAGCCTAGGCCAGTCAACAAATGTAATATGGCAAATAATAGTTGTAAAGAAGGAAGTTACAGGATCATCTCAATAGATGCGGTAAAGAAGGAAGTTACAGGATTGTTGACTGAGTTTTCTGTCCTGCCCGATTCCCACAATCATTAAGTCCTAAAGAAATCACACAGAGGTCTACATTAGTTATAAATGGATTGGCCCATTAGCTAGGGCTTCTTATTAACTCTTATAACTTATATTAGACATTATTCTTTCTATGCTAGCCACGTGCCCTGGTACCTTATTCAGCGAGGCAGTCACATCTTACTTCTGTGTTAGGGTTGGGACTGCAGAGGAATGGGCTTTCCTCCTTTCCAGAATTCTCCTTTTCTCATTGACTCACCTCTACTTCCTGTCTGGTTGTTCTGCCTATACTTCCTGCCTGACTACTGGACAATCAGCATTTATTTAAAATATAATTGACAGAATACAGACCATTCTCCCACACCACAGGATCATCTCAATAGATGCACTGAAGAAATAAGTTATAGGGCCCAGCAGTGGTGGTGCATGCCTTTAATCCCAGCACTCGGAGGCAGAAGCAGGCGGAGTTCAAGGCCAGCTTGGTCTACAAGAGCTAGTTCCAGGACAGGCAACAAAAACTCTGTCTCAAAAATCAGGGAACAAAAAGAAGTTATAGGATCATCTCAATAGATACAGTAAAGGCCTTTGACAAAATTCAACATCCTTTAGGTAAATTTAAGCCCTGAAGAAACTAGGGCCGGGCGATGGTGGCACGCTCCTTTAATCCCAGCACTTGGGAGGCAGATGCAGGCGGATCTCTTGAGTTCGAGACCAGCCTGGTCTACAGAGCTAGTTCCAGGACAGGCTCCAAAGCCACAGAGAAACCCTGTCTCGAAAAACCAAAAAGAGAGAGAGAGAGAGAGAAAGAGAGAGAGAGAGAGAGAGAGAGAGAGAGAGAGAGAGAGAGAGAAACTAGGGATAGAAGGAATGCACCTCAACATAACAAGTGCTGTATATAAAACAAACACAGCAAACATTATACTAAGTGGGAATGGAGACTGAAAACATCTCCTGAAAATCAGAATGAGATAGAGTGTTAATTCTCTCTACCATCCCCCATTTTTCTTAGATAAGTTCTCTATATCTGGTGGACCTAGAACTCACTGCGTAGACTAGGCTGACCTGAACTCTCAGAGATCTGCCAGCCTCTGCCTCCCAAGTGTTGGATTACAGGCATGCACCATGCCTGGTTTATTCTCTCTGCTCTTATTCAAGGCAATTCCTGAAATCTTAGCCAGGGAAGTAAGAGAGACGACCAGGACACCAGTAAAGGAAGACATCAAATGATCTTTATTTATAGATGACATGTTCTTATATTTGAAATTACATAAAATACTTTCAGCAAAGTAACAGGGAACAGAGTGAGAAAGATTGGGAAAGCAATCTCATTCATAGTTGCTATGAGAAAGTACCAAATACCTAGGAATAAGCCTAAATAAAGAGGTTAAAGACATCTATAAGTAAAACTGTAAATACCAAAGAAGCCTGGACATGGTGGCTCATCTCTAATCTAGTACTCAGGTAGCCCAAACTTTGGGGCCAAAGTCTTCTACATAACCAAAGAAACAAGCAAACAGGAAACAATTAAGAAAAAAATGTAGGAAGGCACTGGAAGACCCTTTGTGAACACACAGATATATACTAGAAGATGTTCGTGAATATACAGAATTAATATTCTGAATATGACTTTAATTTGAAAGCAATCTAGAAATTCAATGTTAAGTCCCACAAAAATCTCAATGACATTTTTCAAAGAATGAGAGAAAATGATGCTAAAACTCATATGTAAGGAGAAAAGACCTTGAATAGCCAAAGTAATTATCGGGAGAAAGAGCAATGCTGGAAGAATTACAGTACCTATCTCAAATTAACAAAATCAGCATGGTACAGAAACAGGCATATTGGCCAATAAAAAAAGTAGAGGATGCAGAAATAATCCCTGCTTATAGGTACTTGATTTTCTTTTCTTTTCTTTTCTTTTTTTTTTTTTTTTTTGGTTTTTCGAGACAGGATTTCTCTGTGGTTTTGGAGCCTGTCCTGGAACTAGCTCTTGTAGACCAGGCTGGTCTCAAACTCACAGAGATCTGCCTGCCTCTGCCTCCAAGTGCTGGGATTAAAGGCATGCGCCACCACCGCCCGGCTAGGTACTTGATTTTCAACAATGGTATCAAAAATACATTGTAAAAACAAACTTCTTCAGTAAATAGTAGAAAAATAACACTGCAAAAAAGAAAAAGAAAAATAACACTGCATTGCTATTACCCTGTTTTGTTTTGTTTTTTAAATTCAAAACAGGCCAAGGATTTAATGTAACAAAATTCTGAAACTGCTAGAACAAAACTCTGGGGGAAATACTTCGATATACATGAAAAAGCCATATGTCTTAAGTCCTATAGACCAGGAATCCCCAGACGTTGCTGTGCACAGGAGTCCTCTAGATATCTCAACAAAATTCAGGAAGTCTGACATAGAGCTGAAATTCTAGACTTGGGACAGAAGCTGCTGCTGTTCAGATCACTTGGAAAGACTGATGTAGACAAGGAACTACTAGGCTGTGTATCCATTATATCTTGTTACATAAATGATCTGGAGCCAGGTGTGAGAGTCCAAATCTATAATCCCCACATTGCTGGAACTTGAAGGTCAGCCTGGGTTTCTGCATTACTATTTTTCTCACTGTTGTGATGAAGGCCGGACAGAAGCACCTGAAGAGTTTATCTTGGTTTGATCTGAAGTACAGACCCCCTTGACATAGGAGTATGATAGAGCATGGCATTAGGGACATTGACTGGGACTTCTCACATCTCCACTGATGGGGAATCAGGTAGAAAACTGGCTCTCATCTGACTTTCTCAATTTTCCTATTTTATTCAGTCTGGATCCCTGGCTATGGATGGTACCAACCAAATTCAGGGTAAGTTTTCCTTCTTCAGTGCATCCCATTTGGAAACCCTTCACAGTATATTCTGGATGCATTTCCTATGAGATTCTAAACCCACTGAAGTTGACGAAGGTTAGCCATCACAGCTACACAGTGAGTTCAAAGCCTGCCTGGGATGCAGTGCGAGACCCTGTGTGAAAAGAAAAAAAGAGAGAGAGAGAGAGAGAGATCTGGGCTCCATGATTCACAATCTAAATTATGGGTCTGGGAATAGACCTGGGTATTTTGGAACAATATTTGTGGTTATTGATGTCAGTGGTCAGAGCATCACACATGGTGGAGAAGGGTCTTAGATGGACATTTTAAGAACTTTAAGAAAGTGTAGTTTGACATGCTGTCAATCCTGAGTTTTTATGCTGATAAATTTTTCTCACCCTGGGGTGTAGTCTCAGATGGAAGATTTAGTAAGCAAGTCATACAACAAAAGTCTCTGGGTGGTTGTTATCTGAAAATTCTCCAACCTGGTTTCTTCTTGCCAGAAATAATGGAATCCATATTCTTACTTAAACATAGACATTTTTATATTTGAAATTGGGGCTTACTTGGTTTTGGGAAAGGCCAAAAAACTAAGCTTGAGACATCATGCTAGAAATGGAATCCTCAGTCCTGTCAACATTAGGATCTGCACAAATTCCCCGGGACCCAGGTGCCCCTGATCACACCACTGGTGCCCCAGTGCTGGTCACTGTAACTTGGAAAACTGTCCCTGCTGCTCCTGGAAACTGTGACAATGGCATCCGTGCCAAAATGTATTCTCTGCAGCTTGAGGTTTTCCTTGTCACCTTTTGCTGAGTTAAGGTCCGGCAGGTCCTCCAGGTTGTGGAACTGGGGACCCATGTTATTCCCAACTGCAGGAATGTGGGGAAGTGAAGGAGAGACTTGGGCTTTGCCTCCCTGCTAGACTCTCAGTAGAGAGTTAAGTGCTTGGATATGTGGCCAAAGGGTGAAAGTAGAATAAGGAACGTCAATTTCTGGAAAAATTATCTGCACATAAATATATAATTTTTCATACATGAGAAAAATGGCCAAGAGTACACAGTATTATGAGGTCCTAGGAAACCTCTGATGACTAGACATCAGGCAAATTTCTAAGTCTGGCTACAAGTGTATAGTAGGATAGTATAGTGGGCAGAAAGATGACCAAATGCACTCATGAAGCTGTCCGATTAGCTGGCATCCCTCGGATTCTTAGCTGATAAGAATCCCCAAAAATTCTCAATATGAAATTTCTGTTCTTTCTTCTCACAAATGCTTTACAAAAAGCTAGTGTTGGCTGGGCCATGGTGGTGCATGCCTTTAATCCCAGCACTCAGGAGAGTTCGAGGCCAGCCTGGTTTACAAAGCAAGTTCCAGGACAGGCACCAAAGCTACAGAGAAACCTGTCTCAAAAAAAAAAAAAAAAAAAAAAAAAAAAAGCAAAAACCAAAACCAACAACAAAATGAAACCAAAAAGCGAGTGTTAATACACATGATCCCAGAGTGGGTAAGCATACATGTACATGTGTGCCTCATATTAACAAAATATGAAATAGGCACATTTTAGTGAGGGATTGGAATTTCCCTGCCAGACAAAAACCCTCAGAAAGCAACCCCTTCCCTACCTCTGCTCCTCTTCTTCCTCATCACAATGGCAGCCACAGCTCCAGTGACCACAACCCCAAGGAGAATCAGACCAGCAGTGATTCCCACAATGGGGATGGTGGGCTGAGGTGTCTCTAGGAAAAGAAGGAAGAATGAAGGCCTGATGTCAGCTTTCAGCCCTGACCCTGTTCAGGTATTCAGACTTGATTCTAGTTTCTCTGGCAACAGATTCTATGCCTATTCTCCTCCTTACCCCATTTCAGAATGAGAGGCTTGGGCAGTCCCTTATGGACCACGTGGCATGTCTGCTCCTCCCCAGAAGGCACCACCACAGCTGCCCACTTCTGGAAGGTTCCGTCCCCTGCTGGTCTGGTCTCCACCAACTCCATGTCCTGGGTCTGGTCCTCCCCATCTCTTTGCCAGGTCAGGGTGATCTCCGAAGGATAGAAACCCAGAGCCCAGCACCTCAGGGCGACATCCCCTTCAGGTCTGGGGTGACAAATCACATGTGCCTTTGGTGGATCTGAGAGGAAGATTTGGAAAGTTCATGCATTTTGTGTTTTTACTAAAATAATGCTCTTGTACTCACGTGACCATCTGGCATTGCATAGGAGAACTGGCATGGAAGAGGAGTACCAACAGAGTAACCCAGATTCAGCATCTGGAAATCTATTCCTTGGCAAATTCTAGAATCTGCCCAGGAGACTCCTGGTCTTTCACTGACAAAAATGGACTTGGGATCCTGACTGGGTGGGGGCAGAGAGATTCAACATCACCAGATTCAGGGTCCGAAGACACTGGAAATCCTCTTCCCCTTTGGGAAGCACTTCCCCATCCCAAACACAAAGAGAGGCAATATCCCAGCTGATCCCATTTTCCTCCTTTCTTGGGAGACTTGAGCCCAAGTCAGTCCAAGGGTATTGTTCCATTGCCCCTTAGACCCCATCGTACCTATGCGCAACAGTATCTCCTTGCCCATCTCCAGGAAGCCGAGGAGGAGCCCTACACACTCCACCTCAAGGGAAGTCCCACGGGACTCTGCCGGAACAGTCTTCTTCCAGGTTTGCCCGGTGATCTGAGGCGCTGAGTCAGCCACTCTCCACGTTTTCAGGTCGTCGGTCAGAGCAATGTAATCCTGGCCATCAAAGGCGTGCCGACTGTACCCTCGGAGGAAGCGCCGATCCGGCCTGGCACCGCCCCTGCAGTTAGCTCTGTCCACCCTGCCCCGACCCGCAATGGGATTTGGGTCTAAACTGAACCACAAAGTCACAGTCCTCAATTCCCGAGTGGAGGATCTCCGTTGGTCCTGAAACCGCAAGGCTAAATCTAGGTCCCAGGGACACCGAGAAACTAGAGCGGGCATGGGGACTTGGATGGGCCGTGAACTTCGACTTAGAGTAACTCACCGTCCTGGCTCAGGTTGTATTCTTTGATAGTGGCCTGTAGGAGAAGTGGGGCAAAATGTTTGCGGATCTTGACTGTTGGCGTCCATTGCTCCCAATACTCTGGCGGTAACTTCTCCACTAACGGACCTCTTGGCTCCAATCTCTGACTCTGCGCATCGCTGTCGAAGTACACAAACTGCTTGTCATCCACGTAGCCAATGAAGATGTACCGGGGCTCCAGGCCAGGTCTGGACATGGCGAAGTCAAGATAGCTTAGTGAGTGTGACCCTGGGGACAACGTTAACGTTAAGAATCCAATTCTCCTTCCTTTTCCGGGGTAGCACGTTCAGGGAGGCGAACAAGGCATGAGCATGGAGGTCCTAGTGGCAGGGATCACCCAGACACCAGAGCAGGGAGGACCGTATTTCCCTGGTGCTGCACTCCTCTTCTCACTCCGGGCTTCCTCTTACTCCTCCCATCAGAGGCCATTTCCTGTACTCACCGGTTTGGGCCAGAGTTGGAGTCAGTGCAACCAAGAGCAGCAGGAGGAAGCCTTGGGGAGCTGAGGTTCCCATCCTTGGTATTTCAAAGGCCTGGAGAAAGTGAGCCCTCGGTCCTCTCTGTGGATTTTAGAGCACTTTGAGTATGTGGGAAGAGACCGCAGTGACTCTGATTGGCTTTATCCAGAAGCATACAATGGGAGAAAGAATACTTGTTTAAGGCACAAGAACCAGGCAGCTGACCAAGGAAGTGAGCTGGGGAAACGAAAACCAGGGCTGAGCCGGGCGGTGGTGGCACACGCCTGTAATCCCAGCACTCGGGAGGCAGAGGCAGCCGGATCTCTGTGAGTTTGAGGCCAGCCTGGTCTACAGAGCTAGTTCCAGGACAGGCTCCAAAGCTACAGAGAAACCCTGTCTCGAAAAACCAAAAAAAAAAAAAAAAAAAAGAAAACCAGGGCTGATGGAAATTCCCAACTCTTGGCTTCCCCACTCTGAAAGTTAAAACCTGAGGTCAGGGACCTTACTGCTACCTCCATCCTCCTGTACCTAGTGCTGTTTATCAGTGTCTCCCTGTGTCCCATCTAGGAGCTGTGACAGGCAGAAATTCTGTGTTTTAGATTAGGATCTCTATATGGCTTTGCAAAATAGATCCTCAGCAAGATTTTGTGTAGGTTACATTTACATAGTAAAAAAGTAAAATATTGACATGTGATGGTTTGAATAAGAAGAGCCCCCATATGTGGTATAATAATATATTGGGATCCAGCGTGAAGATCAGAAAAGCAAAGCAACCAACCACTGACTCTTACCTCTATCTCAGACCAAAATAGCAAACCTGCCTCCACAAATCCTCAGAATGAGACTGAGCCTGAGACCTGTCTCCTCCCCTCTTATATTCCATTTTATATTCCTCTCTACTGCTGGGATTAAAGGCATGTACCACCACCACCGTGATGTAGGAGAGCCATCTGTCTGTTACTTTCATTGGTTAATAAAGAAACTGTCTTGTCCTTTGATAGGACAGAAAATTAGATAGGCAGAGTAGACCGAACAGAATGCTGGAAGAAGGCAATGGGCCGACACTACAGCTCTCCTCTCCAAGATGGATGCAGGCTAAGATCCTTCCTGGTAAGCCACCACCTCGTGGTGCTACACTCATTAATAGAAATGGATTAATCGGGGCTGGAGAGATGGCTCAGTGGTTAAGAGCATTGCCTGCTTTTCCAAAGGTTCTGAGTTCAATTCCCGGCAACCACATGGTGGCTCACAACCATCTGTAATGAGGTCTGGTGCCCTCTTCTGGCCTGCAGACATACACACAGACAGAATATTGTATACATAATAAATAAAAATAAATATTTTTAAAAAATGGATTAATCAAGATGTGAGAGTTAGCCAGTAAGAGGCTAGAGCTAATGGGCCAAGCAGTAATTAAGAGAATACAATTTGTGTGTTATTATTTCAGGTAAAGCTAACTGGGAGCCAGGCCGCAGCTCCTTCTACATCAAGCCTGGAAAAAAAATGAGTTCAATCTCGATTTCTAAAAAAGTGAAAGGAGAGAACTGATCCTCCAAATGGTCCTTTGACTGCCATACAGGTATCGTATCATGTGCACAGGGACACACACACTCGTGCACACACGCACTCACAGAAACATGCAATCACACATGCACACACATACACACAAATTGAATAAATATATTTTTTTAAAGAAGAAATCTCACACACTAAAATTCAAGCTGATGGATGAGGACAGAAAACTCAGACAAGGAATCAAAAGACAAGAGTTCTTTGAAGAGACAAAGAACATAAATTACAACAAGAATGAACAAACAGTAAATGATAGATGTAAGATATTTCCCCATATCCCACTAAGCCAGTCCTTGTTTTTGTCATTTGTTTTCATTTTTATTAATTTTTCATTATATGTATATATTTGTAGGGGGGAGTTGAGACAGAATATTGTATGTATTTCTGACTGTGTATGTAGACAGGCTGGTCTCTAGCTCATACAGGTCCTCCTGTGTCTGTCTCACTAGCACAGGGATTAAAGGCATAAGACACCAGACCTGGCTTTTCATACAACATATTTTGATCGTGTTTTCCTCCCCCCAGACTCCTAGATCCTCTCCACTTCACTAAACACTTAACATCATGTTCTCCTTCTAAAACAGAAGAAAATCAAAACAAATAATAAGACAAAAAATGCCAAACAAAGCAAAAGGTTCACATCCCCCCCCCACAAAAACATGGAGTCTGTTTTATGTGGGCCAACTACTCCTGGGTAAGGGACTGTCATGGATGCAGTCGATATACCCAGTGACCCTGCACAGAAGAAAGTTGATTTTCCCTTTCTCAGAAGGTGTCAGTTGCGAACAGCTTCTTCACTAGGGGTAGGACTTGGTGTCCACTTTCCCCTTGAGTGATGAGATTTCTGCCTGGCTTGAGCCTGTGCGGGTCTTTGTGTGCTGCCACAGTCTGTGAGTTCATACGTGCATCAGACCTGTTGTGTCTGGAAGACACTGTCTCCTTGGAGTCATCCACCACTTCTGGTTCTTAAAATCTTTCCACTTCCTCTTCTGCATTGTTCCCTGAGCCTTGAGGGGAGGATTAGATGAAGACATCCCATCTAGAACTGAGTGCTCCAAAGTTTCTCACTCTTTACCCATTGTCCAGTAGTGAGTCTCTGTTAAACCAGTCTGCACTCCTCAGAACGAGTTAGAAATAGTCCAGCCTCACTTTTCTGATGAAGAATATATATCTTTTCTGGGCATGGTTGTGCTCTCCTGCAATTCCAAGACTTGAGAGTTGGAGGCAAGAGGGTTAACGTCAGCCTCAACTATATACTTCCAGTCCTGGCTATGTATGTGTCTAAATCAATATCTGTCTGTCTGTCTGTCTGTCTACCTCTTTCTTTCTCGTGTGTGTGTGTGTGTGTGTGTGTGTGTGTGTGTGTGTCTGTGAAGAGCAGGCATGGTAGCCCATAATTGTATTCTCAGTCCTCAGGAGGCAGAGAACTAATGAGTATTAGTTCAATTCAAGACCAGTTTGGTGTGTAGAAGGGTGGGATGGGTAAATCCATGAGTTACCCATGAAGAAAGAGGTGTTTAAGAGTTTCCTCTCTTTCTTTAGAGAGAGGCTTAAAATAAGAACATTATGTGAAGGAAGCAGATAAAAGTAGGTTCCTAGTCCATGACCTTGTGAAAACGTCTGTCTTCTTCAGGTGTGTTGTCTCTCGCTTTTGGGAACTGGCCCTGGCAATTTTTAAAGTCACCTATAGGGTTGGCCCAACAATATATCTAGTTTGCCTTGAGGTATGTCAATCTAGATTTTCTCTCTCTAAACATAAATCAAAGAGAAATGGCAAGTAAACCAATCTAAAATATGTCAGGAGGTTGGGCTGTCAACCAGGGTACATTGTTGAGAGGAAATACAAAGAATTATGGCATGTAAATTTTATGTAAGTCAAATTTTATTTCTGAATCCAATCTCCTTCTTCTTTTATTGGCAAGATTAGGCTTACAGGAGAGGGAGGAAGTGGAAACAGAGATCCTGTTAAAAAGGGGAATTTATTACAGGTTCCCTCTGCATCTTTCCTCTATAGGGAAAGGACTGGTTTTTCCCAGGGCCATATCTGTGGGTTCTGTGGTCAGTAGAGGTCCAGCCTCATGTGGGTGGAAAGCCCAAGATGGAAGAGACTTCCTGTGAGTCATCATTCTTTTAAGAGGTTTTATATCCAGACAGACTTTTGTAAGGGAAGGGAAGACTGGGGAGGAGACTCAACGAATATAGTGAGTTCTGTACAATTATAAACACTTGAATTTGGATCCAGAGTATCTACATGAAATCCAGGCATGATGGTGTGTGCTTGTAATTCCAGAACAACTGAGCAAAACATAAACGGAGAATTCAGAACTGTACGAGCAGCAGAATGGAGTTCCTGTGTCCTGACAGGAGGACAAGCAGTCAAGTCTGTAATCGAGAGTTGTCTGAACTGGAGAAAAGGTTTGGGAGGTGTTATGGGATCTTTGAAACCTTGGAGATGAGTGAAATCTCACAGGAAGTGATTAGCTGTTGAAAAGAAAGGGAGCAAGGACTGAATGCTGGCTCCGTGTTCAGTCTCCTCTTCAGAGCAGACACCTGAAGTAGAATGCACAGCCCTGGGGCTATGTCTAGAAGACCCGTAGGCCAGAGACTTAGCTATGCACAGGAGTCCCCTGGACATCTCAACAAGATTCAGGAACCATGGGGCAGAGCCTAAATTCTCTGCATTTATAACAAAGTTGGTCTAGAGGCTGCTGGTGTCACACAGCTGGCAGAATGTAGACAGAGCCCCGAGGCAATGCATCATCCTCACTTATGGCCTCATTCCTGAGCCCAGGTGTGATGTCACTCGAAATGGGACAGAAGGACTGCTGGGACTCTAAGGTCCCTTTAGGTTTCTGTGTTACTTACTTTTCTCAGTATTATGACAAAATTGCCTGACGGGTGCAGCTTAAAAGAAGGGTTTGTTTTGTTTCATGATTTGAGAGGGCACCACCATCCATCATGACAGAGAAAGTGTGGCTGAGTTCACGACAGCTGGAGCATGTGACTGGGATGCCTGAGATATCAGAGGATAATGAAGCAGAAAGTGGGGGCGCTGTTTCTCATCTGGCTTTCTTCTTTCCCCCAGCTCAAAGGATGGTGCCATCTACACTCAGGGTGAGTCTTCCCACCTCAGTTATTCCTCACAAGAAAGATCCTCACAGACAGACACCCAGAATTGTGTCTCCTACAGGATTCTAAATTCAGTCAAGCTGACTAGAGTAACCATCACAGCTACAGAGTGGGTTCAAAGCCAGCGTAGGGTGGGGATGGGGGGAGCTGGGCAAAGTGCTGCACGACTTTAATCCCAGCACTCAGGAGACAGAGGCAGGTGAATCTCTTTGAGTTAGAGGCCAGTCTAATCTACATAGTGAGTTCTGGGACAGTCAGAGCTACATAGTAAGATCCTGTCTTGGAAAACAAAATGAAAATGAAAAAAAAAGGGCAGAGAGTAAGTCTTGAGCTCCATTATTAGTAATCTAAATGATGGATCTAGAAAGGCCTGAGTGTTTTCAAACAAGATTTGTGAGCTGGGCGGTGGTGGCGCACGCCTTTAATTCCAGCACTTGGGAGGCAGAGGCAGGTGGATCTCTGTGAGTTCAAGGCCAGCCTGGTCTACAAGAGCTAGTTTTAGGACAAGTTCCAAAGCTACAGAGAAACCCTGTCTCAAACAACAACAACAACAACAAGAACAACAAGAAGAAGAACAACAACAAGATTATACTCGTGAATAAATGGAGGAGCAGGCTCTGGTTTCAAACTTATTGGGGCTGGAGAGATGGCTTAGAGTTTAAGAGCACTGGCTGCTTTTCTAGAGGTCCTGAGTTCAATTCCCAGCAACCACATGGTGGCTCACAACCATCTATGAGATCTGGTGCCCTCTTCTGGCGGGCAGGCATACATGCAGACAGAACATTGTATACATAATAAATAAATTAATTAATTTAAAAAAAGAAAAAAAAGATTTGTGGCCACTGATGTTAGTAGTAAGTACAGCAAATGTGATGGAGAAAGGTCATATATGGGAACATATGGTTTTTATTAATTTTTATTTCTGTCTGAGAAAGAAAGGGAGGGCAAATATCATCAGTCCTGAGTTGTGATGCTGAGGGTTATATACTGTTTTCTCTTCCATTGGGTTTAGCTTTGGCACAATTTGGCAGCAATTTACACAAGGAAATTCCCTGAATGGTTTCTATCTGGAAATTCCCTAGACTGATTTCTTCTTGATGCGAATAATGTGATGGAAAAGGGATCTCAGTTTACAAAGGAGAATATGGGTATAAAGTGACACAAGATGATGGGAGAATTCGCCACAGGCCTCGTTGGCAGTGGCCTACATTCAGATGCTGTGTTTTAAAGGGGTTATGAGGAATCAGACAATCCTGAAGAATCCAGAGTGAATGTAGATTCTGTGTAAGCAAGAGGCTTTGTTAGTTAGGGTGGTGTGATGTTTTAAATAAAAATGGCCTCCATAGGGCCATAGAGAGTGGCACTTTTAGGAGGTGTGGCCTTGTTGCAGGAAGTGCGTCACAGTGGGGGCAGGCATTGAGGTCTCAGATACTCAAGAAAGACCTGGTGGCTCAGTCTTTTCCTGCTGCCTGAGGACCAAAATATAAAACTCTCAGCTCCTTCTCCAGCACTACGTCTGCCTGCTTGCCACATGCTTCCCATCATGAAGATAATGGACTAAACCTCTGAACCTGTCAGCCAGCCCCAGTTAAATGTTTTCCTTTATAAAAGTTGTGTGGTCATGGTGTCTCTTCATAGCAACAGAAACCCTAACTAAGGCAGGTGGCAGCTGACAGCTGCACTCAAGCATTGGGCATCGCTGCTGTGCAAGGGTCCAGTCAGTATGAAGCATGCACTTGGTGGGTCTGAGGGGCAAAAGGCTGCTTGGCTTCTGAAGCCTGGAGGTTGATGAAGGAAAGAAAGTAGGAGATGTGGGGTTGAAGAGATAGCTCCACAGTTAAGAGTGCGTGCTACTTTTACAGAAGCCCCGAGTTCTGTTCTCAGCCCCCACATTGGAACTCCATTTCCAGGGATCCAACTCCACTGGCCTCCATGGGCACCTGAACTCGTGTTCATATACCCCTGTAAAGAATAACACCTGAAGCTGGGCGATGGTGGCGCATGCCTTTAATCCCAGCACTCGGGAGGCAGAGGTAGGCGGATCTCTGTGAGTTCGAGACCAGCCTGGTCTACAGAGCTAGTTCCAGGACAGGCTCCAAAGCCGCAGAGAAACCCTGTCTCGAAAAACCAAAAAAAAAAAAAAAAAAAAAAAAGAATAACACCTGAATAAAAATAAAAATGAATATAAATCTTTTAAAAAGAAGAAAGGAAGCTTGAGGTGAGGTTTGGTCTGAGGTTATCAAACAGAAGCACTTCCTTATTACATTACACAGTGACATTAAACAGATTTGCTGGTGAGAATTCAGGAACTTAAAAGGCAGGTTGGATATTAAGTGGACCTGATGAGGGGGTTGCTTTTTGAAGAGCCCTAGCTACCCTGGAACTCACTATGTAGACCAGGCAGACCTGCTTCTGACTCCTGAGTTTCTGAGATTAAAGGCATAGGCCTCCACACTCAGAATGACACAGAATTGTTCTTATTCCTGGGATCTTACTCTGGATTCAGTTTAGATTCTTAGCTCTTGTAATCTCAGAGGGAAAAAAAGAATCAGATAAGCTAGAGTATAGAGTTGAGATTTTCACAGTTCATTGCAGAGTAGAAGGTGAGAGCTGACAGTGGCCAAAGGGATCGTTGTACCACTTTATATGTTTCTTTATACTATTTCTAAAATCTCTAGATCCGGTAGAATTGCTGAGAATGTTTTTCATGTTGAAGTGGTTAACTGGTCAGTCATTTGACCCTTACAGGAGGGGCAACTGTAAGCCTGTCTTTACCAGAAAACTTTCAGCTATGCAATAATCTTCTTTCCTCCTTTTTAAAATTGTTTTTATCGAGCTATATATTTTTCTCTGCTCCCTTTTATTTCTTCCCCCTATCCTTCTATCCTTTCCCATGAACCCCACGTCCCAGTTTACTCAGGAGATATTGCGTTTTTCTACTTACCATGTGGATTAGTAGACAATAATCTTTTTTTTTTTTTTTTTTTGGTTTTTTCGAGACAGGGTTTCTCTGTGGCTTTGGAGCCTGTCCTGGAACTAGCTCTTGTAGACCAGGCTGGTCTTGAACTCACAGAGATCCGCCTGCCTCTGCCTCCCGAGTGCTGGGATTAAAGGCGTGCGCCACCACCGCCTGGCTAGTAGACAATAATCTTACAAGGAACCAGGCTTAAGTAGTTTTCAATTAAAGGTTACTCTTCTGGGCAACTCAAATGTTACTTCCCCTCTGTCTTAGCTGCTGTTCCATTGCTGTGAAGAGATAGCATGACCAAGGCAACTTAGAAGAGAAAATATTTATTTGGGGGCTTACAGTTTGAGAGAATGACTGTCATGGCAGGAAGCAGGCAGGAAGGCATGGAGCTGGAGCGCTGGCTGAGATCTTACATCTAACCCAAAATTTGGAGGCAGAGCAATGGGAGCAGGGAGAGGCAGAGAGAGGGACACAGAAAGAATGGCTTGGTATAGACTTTTGAAACGTCAAACCCATCCTCAGTGACAGGCCTCTCTCACAAGGCCACACCTCCTAATCCTTGTAAAACAATCCTACCAACTAGGTAACAAATATTCAAACATATGAGTGTCTGGGGCCATTCTCATTCAACCCACTATATTGAGCTGGGGTTAGATAGTTTTCACTAAAGGTCTTTCCAGGCAATTCAGGGGTCACTTCTCCTCCAAGAGCCATAAATAACCAAGGTCTCATTTCTCTGATCAGTAATTAAAGTCTCTCAGTTCCAGTCCTTGTTATTTTTTTTTTTTTGTTTTTGGCACATTTATTTAGCTTTATTGTAACAAAACAATTTGTGCACTTTTAATGTTTAAAACTGAGCATCTTTTCTTTCCTTTCCAGTCAAAATAAAAAAATTACAAGGGAGAATGTCAATTTCAAATAAAACCCTAGGGGTTCTGCTGAGTCTCCATTGGGGGCAGGGCTCACCTCATCATTGGGAGAGAATTTTATTTTTAAAGTTTCATCTTAAACTGGAAGGATAACTGTCAAACGTCACAATTAAACACGCTGAAGGAGAAGCCATGTTGTCACAAGTCTGCTTAACCCTTCCAGACATCTCAAATCCACCCTTTGCTGACCTAAGCCCTCCTTTAATTATTTTTTATTAAACAAGAGAAAGTACACAGAAAGAACACTCTCTGGTTAGAGAAATTGTGAATTGTCACAACTGACCCTATTTCTTTTTTTTTTTTTTTTTTTTTTTTTGGTTTTTCGAGACAGGGTTTCTCTGTGGTTTTGGAGCCTGTCCTGGAACTAGCTCTTGTAGACCAGGCTGGTCTCGAACTCACAGAGATCCGCCTGCCTCTGCCTCCCGAGTGCTGGGATTAAAGGCGTGCGCCACCACCGCCCGGCCCTGACCCTATTTCTTGAATGTTCCAGGCTGCTAGGTAGCCAGTTAGATTTTAAGAGGACCCCTTCCCTCATAATCAGTAGCTGAGAAAACCCAGGACTGATGAATAAGGAGAACAGGAAGAGGGAGGGGAAGAAAAAAATAAGAGCTCATGTTGGCAAGGCTAACTGTTCACATTGACGTAGAGACAGTGTAACCTCTGAGCCCACTGTGCAGAAAGTAGGAAAAAGCTATAACTCTATGCACTACTTTACAGGAGCTGAAGGGTTTTCTTCCTCCCAGCAGAGCAGTGTAGTAGTGTCTATTCCACAGTCTGGGAAAGGAGGGATAAAAATGAGCTTACAAAAGAAAGGTGTAGATAATTTTATTTGTTTTTTTTTTTTGTTAGCGTTTACTGATACTGTTTTGAAAGTTTTCTTTCCTGAGGAGTCAATCCTGTCCCATGTGTATCTCTGGGATTTTGCACCTCCCAGTACCCTTCCAACTATACAGTCCTCTGACACCAAGCTTGCGTGGGTAAGAGCATGTGACTCATAAAGCTCTAGACTTACAGGCTCTGCTCCCAGCTGGGCTCAGGCAGGTGGCTCATGGACAGGACCTTGGGTTCACGGAGATTCAAAGTGGCCACGCAGCTGCGGTGCTGTTTCCAAGAAGGAGATTCTTTTCCCATTTTATTTTGCTCAAGGTTTTTTCAAACAAACAAACAAACAAGTTGAAAACCATGGTATTTAGAAAAGGAATCTCGAAAATAGACAAGTAAACACAAGAGGGACAAGGGAGAAATAACTACAACTCACTCCCAGGGATTGGAGAAAAAAGTATAAAAAGAATTTTTTTAAAGATTGAAATGGTGTTCATTTTGTATCTGCCACCTCCATCATCATCCTCTTGTCTCTTGTCTTCATCAGCACCTTCATCTTCTTCACCTTCATCCCCACCCCTTCTTCAATATCTTCTGGTCTTCCTTTTTTCCTCCTCTTCCCTCTTCCCATTCTCCTTCTTCATCAGTCCTCAGTTTTGTAAGCTATTTATTATGAGGGAAGGGCTCCTCCTAAAATCTAATGAAAATCTAACTGGCTACCTAGCGGTCTGGAACATAAGAAGAGAAATAGTGTTGGCTGTGGCAGTCATAATTTTACTAACCAGAGAGTGGAAAAAGTCACCCCACAATCTTCAAAACTTCCAGTTCCTAATCTGCTTTAACTGTGAGTAGTCTTGGGGTATATTTGAGACTGTTTTCCCACATGGCATATTCAACCCCCACGACCTATACTGGTCTTTGTACTATAATTTAAATGAGAGTACAGTTAAATGTGTAGGTCAGTTTCTCTTCCACTGACTACTTTTTATGAACCTGCAAACATTTAAAAAACAAACTCTAAGGTTCACACAAAAGGGACATTAGAGTCTTTGTTAGAGTTTTGCTTTTGTACCAGCCATAGTGTCTCATATCTCTAATCTCAGTATTCAGGAGCCTGAGGCAGGAAGAGGGTGAGGAGCTTCAGAACAGCAGTACTACACAATGAGAAACCGGAGCAGGAGTTACAGCTCAGCAGAGTGCTTGCCTGGCATGGAGGACCTGGGTTTGATCATCATCTCATAAAACTTGGTGTTGTGATACATACCAAGGGGCTGTAGAAATGAATCAGTAGTTAAGAGCACTTGTACAGGACCCAAATTTAGTTCCCACACCCATGTTGGAAGACTCATAATTTTAACTAGGGGATCTAAGGACCCAAGAATATGGCCATTAAGGGCATTTGTAGAGATGTGTACATACCCATGCAGAGACATACACATAAATTAAAAGTAAATAAACCTTTAAGACATAGTTTTGAAAAATAGAAGCAGGAGAATCAGATATTCAAGGTTCTTGTGGAGTACTCATTTTGTACACTGTGAAGATTTGTCACGTGGATTGGTTTAATACAAAGGTGGATGGCCAGTACCTAAGCAGGATTTTGAGGGAGAGAGAAGGCTGAGAAGGTGAAACTCGGAGAGTCGCCAGCCTGATGGGGAGGAAGCAGCATGGGCAATATAGAATAAAGGTAGTAAATCCACAAGACAAAAAGTAGATTGATAAAAATGGGTTAATTCAAGTTCTAAGTGCTAGTTAGTAACACATCTAAGACAGTGTTCATAATGAATAATACGTCTTTGGGTGGTTATTTGGGAGCTGGCTGGTAGGATACACAGGGCATCTTTGAATATACAATGAATTCAAAGTAAGCCTGTCTACCCTGGATCTTGTTATAAACAACAATGATAACTAAAACACAACTCAAAAAATTTTTTTTAAAGAGTTATGCCTAAAAGAGTTAAGCCTTTGTGTCAGAAAAAATTCTATCTATGAGACAAGATTCAGGGAATTTATCTTCCTTTCTGTTTACTGGAGTCATTTTCTTTCGTTCTCTCTCTCTCTCTCTCTCTCTCTCTCTCTTTATCTTCCTTAAGTTTCTTTTTTAAAATATTTATTTTTAATTATTAAATTATTTTTTATGTGTACATATTCTGTCTGTGTGTTTATCTGCAGGCCAGAAGAGGGCACCAGACCTCATTACAGATGGTTGTGAGCCACCACGTGGTTTCTAGGAATTGAACTCAGGACCTTTGGAAGAGCAGGCAATGCTCTTAACCGCTGAGCCATCTCTCCAACACTGGAGTAATTTTCAAAGATTTGTGCGGTTACTTAAAATTCTTAGTCATGAAACATCTCAGCCAAGTACACTGTTCTGTGCTTATGTATTTAATTAAGAGGCAATTCCTGACCAGAGCAGAAATGAGGTTTCTATACTCTGTGCTTCAGGCTCTAACATACCAGGTCTCTGAAAAACTTGTATAAATCTTTCAACAAGAGATTGGGTGTTCTTTCTTCTGGGTGTATTTTTTCACCTTTTGTCTTAGGAGAGAAAGCTTCATTTATTGTCTCCTACAGGTTTCAGAGTCAGTGTTTGGTTGAAGTACACTCTGGTGGATACAGGGCCAGGGAGATGCTGCAGCTAGCTCCTTCCTCTGAAGGGAGGATCCTCCCTCAGGTCTTCTAACAACTACTCTCCTTCTGCATTGACAGTTTCCACTGTGCCAATGTCTCTTAAGCTCATGCTCCATGCCCCCATGAAGTCTGAGCCATTACCTCTCCCTCCCTCCCTCCCTCCCTCCCTCCCTCCCTCCCTCCCTCCCTCCCTCTTTCTCACCTCCCCCTCATATCCTCAATCAGAGTCAGCCTTTTTGCCACCCCCCCCCAGTAAATCCCTTGTGTAAAGTCTGTTGCACAGTGTGATTTTTATGACATTCCTTGGCCCTCTGATACCACAAAAACCTTTATACACTGTTATTTTATTTTCAACTACAATGCCTAAAATATGTATTGGGGGAAAACACAAATCATTCACCAAATGGTGTTGGGAAAACTTTATACCCCTTGTAGAAGAACAAAATTACATCTCTATCTCTCATCCTGTAGAAAATTAATCTCAAAGACCTTAAATGTAACACAAAACTCTGAAATCTGCTAGAGATTTGACAGATTTGATAGATGCACAGACCCTCTGTCAGGATGGTCTGAAACAGTTTATGCTCAAGAAACAATAACAAGCGCTAACAAATGGGGTTTTATGAAATGAAAAGCTTCTGCCCAGCGAATGAAGCAATTAGAGGGTGTAAAGACAGTCTAAGGAAAGGGAGAAAAATATATTCCAGATCAAAATCTGAAACAGGATTGATGTCTACAATATATAAATAATTCAAAAACAGCAAAACCAAGAGCCAGGTGTTGTGTGTACCTGGAAGCCCACGAACTGGGAAGCAGACCCATGAGACTACAAGTCCAGCTTCATGGACTGTGTTGCAAAAACAAACAAACAAAAATCATTCTGGTTGAGAGCTTGAATAAATTCTTTAGAAGTAAGCAAGACAACAGAGGAAGGAAATTCATTCAGTAGTTCAGGGAAGGGACATGGATTGCTTTTCCTCAAGGTATGAGCAAAGAAATCAGTGCAAAGAAATTGAGCTTTGGGTTCATTTAAAACATGGACATTACAATATTTCTTGCTGGTGAAATCTGGACTACAGAATGAAGTAAGGTAATAATAAAAAATTCATGATTGCACAGGCAGCAGAGTAGATTTGCTGGTTGCAGACAGGGAAATGCATGTAAAGCAGCCAGGTTGACAGTGGACAGATGAGCCTGGAGATGTACGTGCCTGGGCTGGAGAAATGTATTTGGGGGGTGGTCTTAAATGGTATTTTAAACCTTGGAGTTGAATAAAATCACCAAAAACATGATTAATTGCAGAAGAGAAACAGAACAGGACTGAGCGTGGCCCCTCCAGTGCTCAGTGATCTCATTAGAGCACACACCGAGAATAGACTGTGCAGTTCTGGGCTCCTATTTAGAACGTCCATAGATCAGGATTCCCAGACTTCCCTGTGCACAGGAATCCTCTGAACTTCACAATAAGAACAAGGTCAGGCTTGATGATACAGGTTTCTAATCTCAGGACTCAGTGCTTCTCCTAGGACCTCTCTGAGCAAGGTCAGCCTGGTCTATATGTAAAGCAAGTTACAGGCCAGTCAAGGCCACATAGTGAGACTGTTTCAACAAACAAAAAAATCAAAGCAAAACCTCACACGCAAAATCAAAACAAAGACTTAGAAAGTCTGATGAAGAGCCAAGAATCTCTGCATTTATAACAAGGTTTGTGCAGAGACAGCTGTTATTCAGATCATGAAGCTACAAGGATGTAGACAGGAGCTCCCAGGCTGTGCATCAGCCTCACTTATGACATGATACATAAAATTTCTTGCTGTCAGGTATGGTGGCTCATATATGTAATTCTAACACAGCAAGAAGGGGAAAGAGGATTGCAAGTATTTCAAAGTGTATACTAACTTTTGTTTATTACTTTTTTCATTGTGTGACAAAATACCCAGCAGAGCAACTTAAAGGATGAAAGGTTTATTCTGATTCATGATTTAAGAGGGCACGGTCACTCTCAGCATAAGGCATGATGCAGTACACAGTAGCAGGAGCATGGGGCTTGGATACCACAAACTTTAGTAGACCAGGAAGTAGAGTTTAGGGATCCTCTCATCTGGTTTTCTTCTGTTCTTCCTCTTATCCTTGGTCCCCGGGTTGGATCTTCCATCCTCAATTAATCTTTGGAAACACTCTTAGAGGTATGACCGGAATTGGATCTCCTAGGAGACTCTAAATCCAGTCAAGCTGACACTGAAGATTGGCCATCACAGCTACTTAGTGAGTTCTAGGCCAGCCTGGGACACAGTGTGAGATGCTGGTAACAGAGAAACAGAAAAAGGAAGAATGAGTCCTGGGCTACATTCTGAGCAATGTAAATGAGGGATCAGGAAAGAGTCTGAGTATTTTGGAAAAAGATTTATGGCCACTGATGTTAGTGGTGAGAACAGCATCCATGATGGAAAAGGGTTTATGTGGGCATTCCATTGGGGGAGGGGTTGAGAGAGACAAGGGAGAATATAATGATCACTCCTGAGTTGTCATGTTGACAGATATATATTGCTTTCTTTCCCATTATGTGCAGCCTCAGAGAGGAAATACAGGAAGCAATTATATAGAGACTCTGACTAGCTACTATCTGAAAATTCCCTAGACTGATTTCTTACTTTTAGATATAAATAATAGAAACCAAATTCTTATGCTTTAAAAACAAGGGAATTTAATGTGATATTGGAAGGTTGGTGATAATTTTATTTTGGAAAAAGCCAATGAACCAAATCCAAGGCTTCACAGCTGGGAACAGAACTGGCAAGTCCATCAACATCAGGTCCCACAGGAATCCTCTGAGCACAGGAATCACTGATGCCCTGGAGCTGGTCTCTGTGGTACAGCTTTCCTGCTACTCTGGGAACTGGATGTGCCAGTTTTACCCCAGCCCAGTTCATTCCTGCAGCTCCAGCTTTTCCTTCTCACCATGTGCTCATTCAGCTGGGGAGCTGAGGACTCCTGTGGTGCCCAGCTGCAGGGATGTTGGGAAAGGGAGTGTGGCTGAGGGACTTGCTCTGCTTCCTTTCTATACCCTTACCAGGTGTTCTCTTAATGTGCAGAGAGAGCTCAGAGCTGGGAGAAGATGGGAGAAGGTGGAAATACAATGATGAAAGGAGATTCCTGGAAATGTTATCTGAGTGACTACATCAGGGAAATAAATGACTGATAGATCCAGGATAATGATGTTCTAGCCTCCTCTAGCCCTGGACTTTAAAAAGTGATAGCACAACCGGGCATGGTGGAACACAACTTTAATCCCAGCACTTGGGAGGGAGAAGCAGAAGGAACTTGAGTTTGAGGCCAGCCTGGCCTACATTGTAGGTTCCAGGACAGCCAGGGCTATGTAAAGATACCTTGTCTTCAAAACAAACAAACAAAAGAACAAAATCTGCCAGTAGATCCAGTCCTGAGTTAGGTAAGCAGTCACACAGGGGTGTGTCTCACAGTAACAAGACAGGAGATGAGCACATTTCCATCCAGGGCTTCATCTCTACAGAAAACCCTCAGACACCAATCCCCTCCCTACCTGTGCTTTTCTTCCTCATCATCACAATGGCAGCCACAGCTCCAGTGATCACAACTCCAAGGAGAACCACACCAACTATCACTCCAGTTGGGGACCAAGGAGATGGCTCTGGGAAGAGAGTAGAGTTAAGGACCAGTTCCTACCCCCAGCTCAGCACTGATTCTATACTTAGGGTCTCCAGAAGGTCACTTGCTTTCCTTGACAACAAACTTCATGCTCACACCCCTCCTTACCCCATCTCAGGGTGAGGGGCTCAGGCAGCCCCTCATGTTGCACATGGCATGTGTATCTGTGTTCCTCCCCAGAAAGCACCACCACAGCTGCCCACTTCTGGAAGTTTCCATCCCCTGCAGGCCTGGTTTCCACCAGTTCCATGTCCTGGGTCTGGTCTTCCCCATCCCTCTGCCATGTCAGGGTTATCTCAGCTGGGTAGAATCCAAGAGCCCAGCACCTCAAGGTGGCATCTCCTTCAGGTCTAGGGTGATGGGTTATATGTGCCCTGGGAGGATCTGAGGAGAAGAGTTAGAAACTTCAAACATCTTTAAAACCTCTTCTGGGTACTTAAGCTATATACATATGCCTACCTGGCAATATTCAGAAGAATCAAGATAAAGGGGGTGGCACATGGTGTAAACCCCACAAGTTGCCTACACTCAGGCACTAGCATAATCCATTTCTTAGAAAAGGAAGATTCCTAAGTTTCCCACCATGAAAAGAGGATTTCTGGTCCTGACTTGGGTGGAAGAATGAGGAATTAACTCATCATCACTTGAGTCGGACCTCCAAAGACACTGGGTGTGGCAGGACAGTTCAGTCTCTGGGAGGCCATGGTTCATTACAAGCTGCAGAATGACTGGGGTTGCTTTGGTTACTCCTGGGATAGTCATTTTCTGCTGTTGGATCAGGGAAACCAGGGGCACTCCTCCCCCTCTGGATACAAGGAGAACTACAGTTTTTCAACTTGTCCCACTTTCCTTCTTCCTTGGAGGTGGCACCCTATGTGTGCAGATGGAGGAATTGTTTCTCAGTCCCTCTTACCTGAGCGATCCAAAATCTCCTTCCCTAGCTCCAGGTGCAAGAGTAGAGTAACAATGCATCGGGTCTCACAGAAGGTCTTCCAGAATTCTGCTAAATGTTGTGCCTCCCACTGTCGCTGGGTGATCTGAGCGGTCCCGTCAGCCACAGTCCAAGTTCTCAGGTCCTCGTTCAGGCTGATGTAATCACGGCCATCAAAGGCATGTCTATAGTACCCACGGAGGAGGTGTCCGTCTGGACCCACGTCGCAACCAATGAAACACTGGAAGGTATGAGAGCCTGCAGCCGCCCCCCAAAGTCAGCCCCCTCTACAGGGCTCACAGCCCACCCACAGAATTCCCACTTAAATGAACCGGAAACCAGGTCTCAGTGCATTGCTCTTCCGGGTCCAGGACTCTCCCGCCCTGCAACCTCAGTTGGAACCTAGGACCTGGGACGCGGGGCAACTAGGGGGAGTCCATGGGGACGTGGGTCACTCACCGTCGTGGCTCTGGTTATAGATCCGGATTGCAAATCGCAGGTTTTCTCGGGCCGTGTGTGCATAACCCTCTAAACTATTTTTCATCAGCTTCCAATAATCGTGCCCCATCTGCTTCGCCCATGGCACAAGCGCCTCCATTTTAGTAACCACGTCACTGTCGAAGCGCAGGATTTGCGTGTCGTCCACATAGCTAACGGCGGAGACTTGGAGATCTTGGAGACGTGTTCGAGGCGCAGTCGTGGTTACCAAATATCTCAAGGAGTGTGAACCTGAGGGCGGTGCGCAGTGAGACCCCGACCCTCCTCCCGGTACCCCGGGCAGGTGCGCGGGCTGGAAAGCATCAGGGCACAAGGCTCGGAATGCCTGTGGAGAAGGGCTTGGAGGGTCTGGATGGGTGATGACAAACTGCTTTTGGGATGCTGCCCAGCCTGGGCACCCTGGCTCCTCCTGGCCAAGGCCCTCCTTTCTTACCCACACTCACCAGCGCCACTCTGGGTCTCAGTCTGGATTAGAGTCTGGAGTACTGAGAGAAGCAAGAGGGTGGAACTCAGCTTTGCAGTCCCCATCATTGGTGTCTGGAAAACCTGGAGGGTTTGAGACTTTGTTCCTCTCTGTGGAGTTTATAGGGTGGTGGTTTGTGAGGAGATACCACAGTGACTGTGAGTTCCTTTCTCCAGAATTCTGACCTGCATTGGAGTGAGAACATGTGTCCAGATCGTAGGACAGGACAGCTGACTCGGGTTGTAAGCAACAGAAAGGAATTCAGAGGCGATGAGGGACTTCCCAACCTGTGCCTTCCCCACCTCAAACACCTTGAAGGCAAAAGCTCAGACCAGGGACTTACAGAGACCTCTTCCTCCTGTAACTGGTGCTCTTTGTCACATCCGCTCTCTCTGAGTCCTGATCAGGAGGAATGCTGAGATTCTGAATGTTTTGGTTTCAGGATCTCTTAATTTGCTTGTACATTATTAAGTACCTCAAAGTTTTATGTAGGTTAAATCCAACGACATTTACTGTGTTAAAAGCTGCTCATGGTGGCTGATATCTGTAATCCCAGCCCTTAGGAGGCTGTGCTGAGGCAAGAGCTTTGAAATGAGTTTAAGTCCAGTCTAGCTACATGTCACTGACATTTAAAAAAGACTTGTGTGTTTGTGTGTGTGTGTGTGGTGTGTTAATTTGTGCGGGTGTATGACCAGTGTATGAGGATGTCATGGAGGTCAGAAGAGGGAGTCAGAGTCCCTAGAACTGGAACTACAGGTATTTGTGAGGTGGGTGCTAGAAACTGAAATGGGGTCATCCACAGGAGCAGTGAGCACTCTTAACCAGGGAACCATCTCTTCATTTCAGTCCCTTGATATTTTGACTTTAAAAAGACTTTTAAAAAGTGAGACTGCCCTTATATTCTGCCAGTAATTAGTGACAGTGAAGAATGCAGTAACTCCTAATTAGTTTTTCAGTCTTGATTCAGACTAAGGTGTCAACAGATTAACTCACTGTCAAGCACACTACAGTAAATATGTCAAGGAAATTTGAGAAGCATAAAAGTAGTTTTGATGTCAATCACCTCACACAAGTATCTAAGTGATTTCATGAGTTCCATCCACCTTCAGAGGCTATCGTTATTTGTTGGTATTGGAGGCACGTGGCTTGTTTCCCCCACTCAAGGGGCTGAGGCAGGAGGGCTTCCAGGATTTGAAGAATGGCCTGAACTATATAATTTTTTTGCGTGTGAGAGGAGAAGAATGCAGTATGTCGGGGAACAGTAAATGCTTTTTAGCGGAAGTCAGTGTGTGTGGAGAACATGTAATTACCCATTGGACCCAGAGAACAGTTTGTAAATGGTTTGAAAATTATTTTCTTTGGAGCAATGGATGGGACTTAAGTAGATGATGATGGGATGCGACAAATCCGTCCTGGATGCTGACGGGCTTCTTGCCCTAAGAGACTCTTAATAAAACTGAGGGAGAAGACCAGAGGCAATTATTAGTTATTTTCTTCCTTTGTGATTCGGGACATTAGGCAGGTTAGAGGAGAGAAGAGTAAAGCCCTGTCCAACCTCTGCTGCTAGTTCCTTTACTCAAAACAACCAGCCTAACTAAGGCTGCAGAGCAACACAGCCTTGGGCACGGTCATCACTGGCATCTGAACACCAACTCCTTCTGCCCTGCACATGGCAGGCTGCCGTCAGGTCTGATTGAGGGGAACATGTCTGCTGGTAGCACATGTTGCAGAGAGAACTGAGAAGAGGAGGACACGGCAGGGGATACCCCAGGAAAAGGAAGAAATAGAGTAGCTGTGGCAGAATGGACAGAAGACTGCCCTTCAGGAAACAAGAGAAAAAGAGAGGCTCCTCGACTTGCCTAATTTCCTACAAGCCATACCCAACAGCAGATTTAGGATGATATATGGATGGAGAGGATATGGATGATATGATGGAAAAGATGAGAAGCAGCAGGAGAAAACTGTGGGAGGTGCAGTTGAGAAACTGTATCCTTAAGGAGGAGCTCGCTAAGATCATCATGGTGAATTCTGACTTATGCCTTGACTTCTACAACTTTCCATGAGATTCACACACTGATTCCTACTGTATTCTTCTTCCTTGCATTTTCCTGAAATGCCCTTATGGATCTGATTGTGCTGAGCCTTGTGTTATTTCCGTGTGCCACGTGGGTCTTGTGTTGTCAGCTCTAATTGGAGACTGCCTTCCCACTATCTATAAATTTCTGTGAACACTACAGTTTGCCCATTTACATGGAAAAATAATGTAAAGTAAATAAAACAGTTGAAAAGCAAAACAAATAAACAGCAACAACAAAAACAGTATAAGCTAAGCATGATGGGGCATGCCTTGATCCCAGTCTCTGAAGGCAGAGATGGGCAGATTACCATAAATTTGAGTACATAGTGAGCTCCAGGACAGCCAGTATGAGAGAGAGAGAGACAGAGAGACAGAGAGAGACAGAGAGACAGACAAAGACAGAGATAGAGACAGAAAGAGACAAAGAAAGAGAGAGACAGAGACAGAGAGAGGCCCTTCCTCAAAAAACAAGACAAACAGAAAAAAAAAATTCAGCATGCCGGAGTCCCTAGTTCCTGGACTCTGTCACTTCCCCTATCTCAAATTTCCCTACAAGTTTCACACAGAAGTTGGTAGCTTCAAGGAAAGAAAAGAATAAGTTGGAATAAGTAATCAGAAAAGCAAATCTAAGCACATTTGCCCAAATCCCATTAAGCCAACTATTCCTAAAATAATTTGGTCACAAATGGTTTGGCCTCATTTGTCTGATGAATATATATCTTGTGTTTTAAGAAATGCAGACCAAAGCTTAGTATGGTGACAGAGACCTGAAATCCTAGCACTTGAAAGGTGAGGCCAGCCTGACTGGTGTGTGTGTGTGTGTGTGTGTGTGTGTGTGTGTGTGTGTGTGTTGGACATTACAACGAGGAGGATCAATGATAGACCCACAAAGAGAAAAGCACAAGGAAAGTGTTTCAAAGTTTTATCTTTCTGGGCGGTGGTGGCACATGCCGTTAATACCAGCACTCAGGGGACAGAAGCATGCAGATCTGTGAGCTCAAGGGCAGTTTGGTCTAAAGAGCAGTTCCTGGACAGTCATGGCTACACAGAGAAACCCCGTCTTTAAAATAATAATAATAATTAATAATAATAGTAAAGCAATAGCTTTATCTTTAGGAGGATTTTACAAAGAACCCTATGAGAAGTGAAGTAGATGGATCCTGATCCATGACCTGGGAAATGACTGTCTACTTCACGGTGCTGTCTGCCTCTGGGGCTTGAGAACTGGCCGGCAATCTAAGGTCACAATCTAAGGCTGGCCCTCCAGTTGTCCTAATCTCATTTGCTTTGATCCATGTAAATCCAGGGAGATATTTTTCTTTCATTTTATAGGTGGTTTAATGGCACTACATAAACTTCTTTCTGAGGTAGAAACTCTGGGGGTAAAACCAATTTCTTTAGCCCCTCAACTATGAGGAGCACATACATCCTGTTTTATAGAAGACATGTGCAATACAAAACGTTAAAGGTCACAGAAGCCCATTTGGGCAGAATTTGCAGTCATTTATCCTTCTCAGAGTGTGGAACAAGGATAGTATTAGTCAGAGATAAAGACAGGCTTATGAATTGGGTACAAAAACAATGGGGGCATTTGAGGATGCGTGTTTACTATCTGCCAATGCACATATTTTTTTTCGGGGAGGGGGAGTTTCAAGATAGAGTTTCTAGCCCTAGCTATCCTGGAACTATGTAGGCCAGCCTAACCTCAAACTCAGAGATCCTCCTGCCTCTACCTCTGGAAAGCTAGGATTAAAGACCTGTGCCACCATCACTCAGCAATTTTAGCTTCTTGGCTGTAGCAATCTTAGTGGGAAGGTGAATAACCTGTAAGAGAGTAATCATGACAAAATCTACTGGTACATGGAGTACCAGCTGAAGGTAAGAATATGTAGGTACCAACCAGATTGTGCAAATTTTTTTGGCAAACTCCATACTCATTATTGGGAGTAAACCTTATAGTGTCCACATTTTCTTTTGCCAAAATATAAGTTCTAGAAAGAGCAATGTTCTTAACAGCCTTAATAGAGCATTTAGCAGGACAAATCACTGGGAGAGGAAAGGAAAGAGTTAACTTCCAACTGCTTGTGGCCACAGATATCAGCTTTGCCAAGCTAAAGCTAAAGCTGTTGGATTAACCCTAAAGCAAGCTTCTCTGACAGGCTGACCGCGTCTGCTGTGCTAGCCAAGCCACTTATGCTAATTGGAAACTAAAAGATGATCCTTTCCTTTTATCCCAGCACTCAGGACCTATTTCTTCAGCTGTCTTCTCCAAGCCCTAGTCTCTCTCTCTCTCTCTCTCTCTCTCTCTCTCTCTCTCTCTCTCTCTCTCTCTCTCTCTCTCTCTCTCTTTCTCTCCTTCCCTCCCACTCTCTGTCTCTGTCTCTCTCAGTGTAGCTACGGAGCTCCCTGTTTCATTTACGAAAGTCGTGCGCATTTCAGGAAGTTTTCATTAATCCTATGGGGGGGGGGCATCATAAAGAAAAGGACGCGTTTCTTCTGTAATTTGGAAAATTCCAACAGGCCTTTCAATCCATTTGGAGACGTCCTAGATTAAAAGTCTTGTTTATCAGAACACTTATTCTTTGAGTCACTGCCTTTTCCTCTCCGCTCCCCGTTTAAAAATCTCTCGCTTTCTCTTGATTTCTGCCCGCGTCTCCATCCCTCCCCCTTCTTTCCCTTTTCCTGCGAACTGCATCAGAAGCGGCACCCTGTCTTGGCATGCCTCTGAAATTTGAACTCTCCAGTTCTCATCTAACCAAAAAAATTTTCTTCTGTACAGCTTGGAATAAACCTCCCCCACCCCTGTCACTCATGGAACTATTATTTTGGTTTCTTTATTGCACCTATTTTATTTCATAATATACGCTGTAAAAAGATTTATAAAATTAATAGTCTCCCTATATATTATATTTATGATTAAGAACTTTGGTTTCCATTTTAAAAGAACCTCAATTCAAAATTATTATTTTTAAGGATAAACCTAACAGGGATGGAACATAAAGTTCTAAATTTATAAAAGCAACTAAATTAAACTATAAACTGTTAAGGATAAATTTACTTGAATTATAAACTATTAAAAATAATTAAGAATATAAGTTAACGGGGCTGGAGAGATGGCTCAGAGGTAAGAGCATTGCCTGCTCTTCCAGGGGTCCTGGGTTCAATTCCCAGCAACCACATGGTGGCTCACAACCATCTGTAATGAGATCTGGCGCCCTCTTCTGGCCTGCAGGCATACACACAGACAGAAAGAATATTGTATACATAATAATTAAATAAATATTTTTTAAAAAGAATATAAGTTAACGACTAATAATCTAGTCACTAATTTACACTACAAACTGTTAAGGATAAGTTTTATTTAAATTGTAAGTTATTAAAGATAATTTAAAAATACAAACTAATGCTTGATCATCTTATAAATTATCAGATTCTTTAGTGTATTCAAAATATATTTGTAAACATGCTAAGTATTAATATGATCAATTTCTTACTCAGCCTCCCTTACTTAGCCTTCGGGATCAATTCCTCTGTCTGGTAAAAAGTGGGGTCCATTCCCCACGTTACTCCTTAGGAAAGTCTCAGACCTAGATTTAATAGCTAAAGAACATACAGACCTATGGGGGGGGGGCAAACATCTTATTAGCAAAGTGATTTGAGGTATATAAAGAAAAAAATAAATAAAACTTTAATAAGATACTAATCTGGTTCTCAAAAAATGTCACCACTATTATCACATGCATGAGCTCAGGATTTTATATTCCCTTTGGTTTTTTTTTTTTTTTTTTTTTTTTGGTTTTTTTGAGACAGGGTTTCTCTGTAGCTTTGTTGCCTGTCCTGGAACTAGCTCTTGTAGACCAGGCTGGTCTCGAACTCACAGAGATCCGCCTGTCTCTGCCTCCCGAGTGCTGGAATTAAAAGCGTGTGCCACCACCGCCCGACCCTTTGGCTATTTTTAAATGCAGAATTAAAATGCTTCTTACAATAAAAACATCTTCCCAATCTATAAACATCTACTCTTCTAGACACACACACACACACACACAATTAAGATGTTACTGGTCTATCTATCTATCTATCTATCTATCTATCTATCTATCTATCTATCTATTATCTATATATCTATCTATCTTTTTTTTTTTTTTTTGGTTTTTCGAGACAGGGTTTCTCTGTGGCTTTGGAGCCTATCCTGGAATACACTGTATAGACCAGGCTGTACTCAAACTCACTGAGATTGCCTGCCTCTGCCTCCTGAGTGTTGGGATTAAAGGTCTCTGTTACCCCTGTCCAACGATATTACTGCTTTTAGTCAAAATTATTTTTAGGTTTCCAAACTTTTAGTGTGACTGAAAATATGAATCTCCTCGTCTCTTCTACAGCATGGATTTCAACACAGCTACAAGCAATAATAATGCTAATTTATCTGACATTTTTGTCTTTTAAAGATGGTTCTTACAAGTTTCAGGAGATCAACCTGGATCCACCTATGCCCACAGGTCAAGACAGACTTGAAAAAAGTACTGCCAATCTATGGTTTGTTTCCCCACAGGCCTGTTTTCTTGGGTGAGTACCTCTCCCTCTCTGCCTGATTATTGGGATACCCCTCTCTTATCTGCTAGAACCATGGACCTGAAAATTCCTAATGTACACCTAAGAAAATAATTTTCACCCTTTAAAATTCCTTACCATCATGTTCTGACCAATAATATATATTTATTCCAGCAGATTTCTAACTATGTAAAAGTTACAGACTACTCTGCTGTCTTCTCAAGTGTTATGCCACCTGCCCTCTGCCCTGCAGTTCTTATTTTTTCTTTCACTTATTTTTTTGAAAAAAGAAAACAAATTATCTTTTTTCATTTTACACACAAATCCCAGTTCCCACTCTCTCTCCTTCCACCTACCCCTCAACCTCACCCCCATCCACTCCTCAGAGAGGGTTAAGCATATTGCTTTGGGGAAGGTCCAAGGCCCTCCCTTTGGTACACTTTAATATCATTGTCCCTAGCAGAGTGCCAAACACTGCACTATTACACCCATACATGCGTGCGCATGCACGCGCGCGCGCACACACACACACACACACACACACACACACACACACACACACACGTCCTTGCTTTACAGCCTGCACACCAAGGAGCCTCCCAGCTGCCCCTTGAAGTCCTGACTCACTCCCAGCTGTGCAGGCTGCAGTTTGCACTTCCCTGTCAGTCAGAGCTCTATGTTCAAGAGAAACTGACATTTTTATGAATGCCAATCACAAAATGTTAGTTTAAAAATGTTTATTACACTTAGAAATATAGAATATAGTGCACGATTTCTCTATTTTCTAGACTTCACGATAGTTGAACTTTATAGCCCCCTTTATAACCCTTTATAGGCTCTCTCCTTAGAGGATAACAGAGTGGCTGGATCTTCTTTACAGCTGCAGCTGCTCCACTAATTAGGAACCTGATAGATTTATCACACATGTGTTATCAGAAACTCTGCTCCTTATCATTTACTTTAGAAATGAAATGTAAACTTCAAGTGAACCTTTTATTGCCTAAGAATTTCTGTTGAATATATATTAGTTGTGTGTGACAAAGAGAGGGATGGATTCGGAGAAAGAAAAAAGAGAGTGACCGTTAGTACACATGCGCATCTCATTCCCTTTCTAAGACCCTCAAGAAAAAAAAATCCTAAGTCCTGCTACTCTGTGGCATTCTCCTGACAACCCAGGAGCAGCCTGGGAAGCTGGTCCTTCTGGTTGCATTAGCATAGGCTGACTCCCTAGAGGGCTTAGTGTGTCCTAGGGAAACTGTGGCATAGCCAATTATAATCTGTCTTCTAAAACTGCTTTCTAAGAGGCATCACCACAGAGAAATAAATCTGGGTTATTTGAAGAGGCATCCAAGAGCCTCTTGTTGCTTCACACCATTTTTATAACATTCATGCTGCGGGAAAGAGGATCTAGTCTAAGAGATGGATACAGACAGATGTAAAGTGTTAGGTGATATAAGATGATGAGGGATGTTGACAGGACCTCTTCACAGGAGGTCTCCTGGCCCATAGATACTTTGTCTTAAGGACTTGTAAGGGAGTAGACACCACAGCAGTAGGAGCTGGGGGGTGAATGAGGATCCTTGTATAAGAGGCTAGGGTTGTCAATCAGGATGACTGTTGCTGCCACTGCACACAGACACTGGGGTCCATTGTTGTGTTGGGGTCCAATCGTTGTGAAAAGGAAGGCACTAGATGGACCTGATAAGGGAAGGGCTGTCCAGGGAAGCTTTCAGCAATCATTTTCGTGGTAATATAGCTGAGAGGCTTATTATCAAAATCATTCAAACTGCAGTTCAGAGATATGGACGGTGCTGGACGTAGAGTTTCACAGGAAGCAGAGCTCCTGAGGGAGAGAGAAAAGATCCTGAAAGGGTGGGTGAGGGAGAACAAGAGAAAGGAGGCTTAGGAATCCATTAGTGGCAGCCAGCGTTTCCTAGAAATGAACCTGACTGCTTGCTGTTTGGGAGAATAGAGTGGACAGAAATATTCAGTGCTAGGCATTTTGAGGTGAGCTTTGGAGCTCGCCATGGTATGTTCTAAGCTAGAGCAGGGTTTGCAGCCACTGACTTTAAGATATAGAGGCTTCAGGGCCTCCTCATTCAACAGGAGCTTTCTGAACAATGAGAACATGTTTATCTTGTTATAAAACAAGAAATTATCATTGTATTATACAAAACT
Source organism: Microtus pennsylvanicus (assembly GCF_037038515.1). Lineage (NCBI taxonomy): Eukaryota > Metazoa > Chordata > Mammalia > Rodentia > Cricetidae > Microtus > Microtus pennsylvanicus. The sequence goes on along the minus strand of NC_134585.1, from coordinate 552,168 downwards.
GGACCCTTGGGTTAAAACTGTAGAATCTGAACCATATTTAAGTATTGGTGAAAATACTGAGGGAGATTCATGGTATACCTGGGGTGTTCAATGCCAGGCTAATTTTCTCCCTCTAAATACAAAGCAAAGAGAAATGACAAGTAAGGGCCTAAGGGAATCTAAGAAAGATGAACAGAAGATGATCACTGTAAATCACTACACAGCAATAAGTGGGGATAAACAGAATTTATGGCACTTAAATATTTTATAATTAATGGACTTGTATCCATTTGTTCATCTTCCTTTGTTGAAAATGTTGGGGTTACAGGTGAGGAAGTGAAATTAGACATCCTGTTGAGAAGGGGAATTTTCTTCATCTTGTGAGAGGTGACCCTGGCTTCTAAGGGGAAAGCTTTGTTCCTTTCCTAGGCACCACTCATGAGTCTGTGGTCAGTGATGGTCTCACCCCCATGTGTGTGAATCCCATGCTGGACGATACTTCCTATAAGATGTCATTCTCTTCAGAGGGAATGTAGGAAGCTTGAGGTTGGTCTAGGGGTACAGAAATAAAATACTATTCTTTTTAAACAACTGGGATGTGAATTCAAGATGGACTCTGAGATGGACTGTTACTAGGATAATGAACTTGTTAAAAGGGTTGTTAATGTCATGGATAGACAGACAACAGCATTGTGGGTTCTGAGAGGAGTTCAGGCCCCAGCACCAGAAACAGATGACATGTCTGAGGCTTCTGAAGAGAGGAATAAGTGCCCACGTGGCAGAAGCAGGTGTACCATTTTATAGTTCTCTGAGAACTGAGATGGTTCCACAGCACAAACCTGCAGCCAGTCTCTGAATCCCAGCAAGAGGCAGAGAAGGAAATGGGGAAACAGAATGTGTGGCCACCAATACCTACTTTGACATAAACTCACTTCCTCCTGTGAGAAATCCTGATACCTGAAAGTCTATTATCCAGAGATTCACAGACAGGGTCTTGGTGGTACCTGGGGTGAGGATGGGGTTGGGGATGCTGCAGGAATTGTGGCCTGGAAGTAGCTGGATTCTAACGAGGCTCACTATATAGCCCTGGCTGACCTGGAAATTGCTATGTAGACCAGACTGGTCTGGAACTCACAGACCTCTGCCTCCTATGTTCTGGGATTAAAGGTGTGTGCCACCAAGCTTGGGCCTAATGTGACATTCCTACATCCTTATGATACTACCCTGGTGGCATTAAACTTCCATAACAAAAATGTTAAATGTTTAAATTTGTCTAAGAGTTGTGCTGGTGAGGCCGGGCGGTGGTGGCGCACGCCTTTAATCCCAGCACTTGGGAGGCAGAGGCAGGCGGATCTCTGTGAGTTCGAGACCAGCCTGGTCTACAGAGCTAGTTCCAGGACAGGCTCCAAAGCCACAGAGAAACCCTGTCTCGAAAAACCAAAAAAAAAAAAAAAAAGAGTTGTGCTGGTGAAAATCCAGAAACCTATGAGGCATGATAAGGGCCTATTGATACAGAGGAGATCTTACCTCAGATATCTTAACTGTCCTAACCATAGTCCATGTACTTCCCAGCAAGGGAATTCAGATGAGGGGCCAATGAGCTGGATCAGTAGGTGAAGGAACTTGCTAGTAGCACAAATAATAAAAACCTAGAGACAGCTATTGTGGTTCAACCTGAAAACCAGAACAACAAAGCAGCCAAGCCACTAGAAAAGTCTTACCTCTACCAAAGCTGGGCGACTGCAGACTAAGCTGACAGAGCCTCTCTCTCCTCTCACTTTATCTTCCCTCTAGTGCTGGGATTAAAGGTGTGAGACACCACCACCTGGATTTGTTTCTGCATCAGTATTGTGTAGCTCAAGGTGGTCTTGAACTTACAGAGATCCTTGAGGTGGAAGGGGAGAATCAACTCCCAAAGGTTATCTTCTCACATCTGCACATTGAGTGTGTACACACAGACACACATACACACTAAATTAAAATGTAAGGGTCCAGCATGGTGGCAGAGGAAGACTGATCTCTGAGTTCAAGGCCAGCCTGGTCTACAAAGCAACTTCTGGGCCACGTGGGCTCCACAGGGTTCCTATAAAGGAACCATTGTGCCACTTTATAATATAGACAGACTTTATGTGTTTCTATAGTCTCCAGAGAAAGCAGCTTTTCTGGGAGGCCTTTTCTTGTCAAAGTGGTTGGCAGGTTTGTATTTCTACCCTTACAGAAGCAGGCAATTGCACGTCTTTGTTCTTTATCAGAAATCCTCCTTCAATACATATTCATACAAGGTTGATACAACTAAGTGTTAGAGTAGAAAAAAATTCCTGGCAAGAGAGCAGAATCTCTGGGCTGGACGGAGACCCAGGATTACAGTTGTTCAGGATCGTTCCTTGGCCTAAGGACACACCTAGGAAGGTGTGCTCACCTTAATCCATGCTAAAGAGATAGGAAGAAAAATTAGTCCTCTAATGAGATACCATATATCTTTCTACCTAGAACCCTAACCCTCAGTGCAATAACTAATGGGCCACAGCCATGTAGGTTTCTAAGTTTGCCCGATTTCTGAATTAGTCCTTTTTCCTTTCTCTACCTCTTCTCCAAGCATTCTTTCCTTAACACTTTGGGTCTTCCCTTCACCATTTTCAGCTTCCTTACTCTTTCTTTAAAGCCTCCTTCCTTGCCATGTGACTGCTTGTCTGCCATGTGTCTGACCTCCATGCCAGTTTAAAACATCCTTTATCTCTTCTATGCTCCACTCTCCTCAAGGAAGCTTTTGAGGCATTGCAGTTTGCTTAACCTGAGATTCTCCTTTTTAACTGATATAATTGTCCCTGATCTTCTTTTTGCTTCTATTCTTAAATGAATTTGTTGTTGAGACCAAGAACCTCAATGGGGACCCCAATTCTGCCTATTTCATTGGCATACACCTACAATCCTAACACATGAGAGGTGGAGGCAGACGAATAAAGAGTTCAGCATTATCCTCAACTACATAGCAAGAGTCTGAAGTCAGCTTGGGTAATGGTAGCACCTGGGGACAGAGGCTAGCCTGGTCTACAGAGCTAGTTCCAGGACAGATGGGGCTAAGCAGAGAAAACCTGTTTCAAAAACAAAAACAAACCAAAAAAAAAAACCCCAAACTAAAAAACAAACAAACAAAAAATAAAGGAAGGAACAAAGGAAGGAAGAAGAAAGAGAATAAAAAACACAGCAAAACACAGGAAGGGGAACCCATGAGGTCCTAGCAACAGCACCATCAGCACGACAGTGGAGCAAAGGAGTGACTAGGGTAAGATGAAGGAGATCCAGGTGTCTGCATGCCTTGCACCAGGTAGAACAGGGGTGTAGGACATTTGTCTCAAAGAAAATTGGTAGAGTTCCAGATGTGTTTGAACGCAATGTTCACATATACAGACATGTTTGGGTGCATGTGGTACATATGTTCATTTGTTTGTTTCCTTGCCTGCCTTTAGACCAGGTCTCACATATCCCAGCCTGACCCGGAATCTTCAGTCTTCATGCCTCAGCCTCCTGGGTGCCAGTATTACAGGCATTTGTCACCAGGACTGGATTATGGAGATCTGGATCCTGGGGAATAATTGTTTGAGAATGATTTTGTAGTAGGTGCATTGTGGATAAGGTTTATTTGTTTGTGCTGCTACAACAAAATACCAGGGACTGCATAGCTCACACAGAGCAAAAGTTTATTTCTCATAGCTCTGGAGGCTGGGAGATCAAAGACCAGGTACTGGCTAATTCAGTATCTGGAGAGTGCCCTCTACTGGTTGGTACAGGACACTGTCCGTTTGCTAAGTTCTCAACATGCAGACATGGTAAAGGAACTCTCTGGGTTCTCTGGAGTTTGAGGACTAATCCTACTCATAAAGGCTCCCCATCCTGATCCCATTATTTCCAAAGTCCCTAACATCAAATACCATCATATCCAGGATTATGTCTAAATATAAAGTTTTGGATATACCTGGTCTGCAGATACTCTAAAGACGCTTGTGTCCTTCCTTCTGAATATGAATATGTGACTGTGAATTAAGGTACCTCGGGGAACTGAAATTGTCTCAGGAATCTCATGTTGAGAGACATACACTGAAACCTGGTGCCATCCAGAGGAGGAACTTGTCCCTAGAAAAGGTCTTTCACATGCTTCTAATAACATGTAGGACCACATTGTGGGGTGAAACTGCAGACCAGACGATGGTGGGCTAAAGGACCACACCCTGGACCTGGGCATCCTAATTAAACACATCCCTCTTGTCTTCTACTCAGAAGGTAGACTTGGGAGCTGCTGTTGTCCTATCAATATGACCAAATTAAATGAATTTCCTTTCTTCCCCTGTTTTGTGCTGCTTGGGTCTTTTAATTACCTTGTTGAACAGACAGCTATGGGGGATCACAGGCTCTGACTGTAACTCTGGTAACAGCCTAGGCTAGCCTTAATCTCCATCTCTCCTCTCTCTCTCTCTCTCTCTCTCTCTCTCTCTCTCTCTCTCTCTCTCTCTCGGTTTTGAGGTAGGATTTTAGTATCTAGCCTTAGCTGGCCTGGCTAACCATAACCCTTACTTCGTAGACCAGGCTGGCCTCAGATTTACAGAGACCTGCCTCCAAATTCTGGGATTAAAGACATGTTCCATTGTGTCTGACTAGCCTTAATATCTTAACAACCCTCCTGGGCTGGAGAGATGGCTCAGTGGTTAAGAGTATAGCCTGCTCTTCCCAGCAACTACTTGGTGGCTCACAACCATCTGTAATGAGGTCTGGTGCCCTCTTCTGGCCTGCAGGTATACATGTAGACAGAATATTGTATACATAATAAATAAATAAATATTTGAAAACAAAAACAAAAAATAACCCTCCTGCTCCATTGCTCTCCAGGTCTGGGATTAGAGATATATGGCAAGATACATGACCTACAAATAAATTATTATGATGATTTTATGTTTTCTGAGATTTATATGTACTTTATGTGTATGGGTGTTTTCCCTGAATGTAAATCTGTGTACCGTATGCTCACAATGCCAGAAAAGGGTGTCAGACAACCTGGTCCCAGGTCCAAGGACCTAGATCCTCTGAAAGAGCAACCCAGGCCCTTAATTGTGTGTGCATGTGTGTGTGTGTGTGTGTGTAATAGTGCAGTGTTTGGCATTCTACCAGGGACAGTGATATTAAAGGTGTACCAAAGGGAGGGCCTTGGACCTTTCCCAAAGCAATGTGCCTCACCCACTCTGAGGAGTGGATGGGGGTGGGGGTGGGGGGTAGATGGCAGGAGTGGGACCTGGGATTTGTATGTAAAATGAAAAAAGATAGTTTGTTTCTTTTTTAAAAAAAAAATAAAGGAATTATTTTTAAAAAGTGTACCTGGCTCCTGGCTAGCTTTGCCAGAAATAATTACACAGAAACTGTATTCATTTAAAACACTGCCTGGCCCATTATCTCTAGCCTCTTCTTGGCTAACTCTCACATCTTAATTAACCCATTTCTAATAAATCTGTGTATCACCACATGACTGTGGCTTACCTGCAAGATTCTAGCCTATGTCCATCTTGGAGAGGAGATCCATGGTGTCTGCCACACTGCCTTCTACCCAGGATCCTGTTCTGTCTACTCCGCCTACCTAATTTTCTTTCCTATCAAAAGGCCAAGGCAGTTTCTTTATTTAACCAAATCAACATAAAACAGAAGACTCTCCTACATCATCTTAAAATATATTCCCCCATCCTGTGTGCAACCCCAGATCATAAGAAGGGAAACTTGTAACTCTTTCTCAGGGCTGTGAAGTTAGATTATCCTCTGTAGCCCTGGCTAGTTGGGAAAGCTTTCCTTGTGGAGTAGCTTGTTGAAACTGTTCCTCTCTGGACCTTGGTGAATTACTTCCCTGTCACCCATGTAAATTTCAGGACCCAACCTAAACAGTTAGTTGGCTGAACCTTGAGTCTTGCATCATAAAACGGTTAGGGGTTTGTGAAGAAAATTAATTGCCAAGGAGTTTTGTGCAGGGCGTTAATCATGGGTCTTATGCTATCAGTCAGACTTTAGCAAGAGAAAAGCTGGCACCAAAGTTGCTTTATACCTATAACCTTGGTTCAACAAATCAGACACCTGGCAACTTTGCCCATGTGAAACCGAACTGCAATTGGCTATCTATCCTTGTGTTCAGGACTGCATTCCTCTGGAAGGTTTATACTTTGGACCAAGGCTGTAGCTGAAGTTGACGTATATCTCAAATTTGTAATAAAAGCAATTAATAAACCATTTTGGTCATGTGGGGGGCAGTACCAACCTGTCTCAATTTATACATAAAAAGATTTTCATACCAGAACAATTGTCAGAAGTGCACTGTAGCCAGAAGCTTTATACCTGTCTTCTGGGCTCACTGGAACTTTTTCTCTCTCACCCAGAGGTTCCCGCAGCCACTTATAAAAATCACTCAGAGACTAATATTAATTATAATTGCTTGGCCGATGGTTCAGATTTATTACTGGATAGCCCTTACATCTTAAGTGTAAATGTTAATTCAGTTCATGAAATAACCAGGCCAGCTTGAAGATAAACAATATATTTTTATTTATTATAAGGGGAAACTCATGCCAGGATAATGGGAAGCCCAAGCTCCACTGTGTCCCTCAGGAATCACCCAGAGAGAGCAAGCACCTGGTCCATCCCTGGTTATTCTTCCTGGGCTCCAGGTAATCATGCCTTAATTAGGTCCCACTTCTTAGAGGTGATTGGTTAACAAAGCTTCCCCCATCACTTGAGCTGACCCATTGTTATTAATCTGTGTATTACCACGTGGCCATGGCATGGTACTCCAGCATCAGCTCCCGGCGTCTCTCTTGACTGCCCTTCTTCACCTGTATCTCTGCTTGGATTTCCCACCTGACTCTATCCTGTTTTGTCAATGGCCAAATAACTTTATTCGTCAACCAATAAAAGCAACAGTGCACAGAAGGACTTCTCACAACAGTACATATGGAAATTGTTTGATAAAATATACATATCAAAATCATGGACTGTTGTGGGAACTCCTTCAGCCAATAGCCTTTAAGGCCAGTCCACTTTGGGCGTGGACTCATGTACTGTAAGTACAGATGAAAAGTGTGTGTGGTCCCCAGCGTTTCTTTCTGCTGGATTCGGTTCCAGGTCCCAGCACACACTGTGGATCACTACCCTTACTGTGAGTTTATCCCCAAATAAATAAACCTTTGTTAGCCTCCATTCCGGGCTATTGGGGAACTCTTTGATACTACTTCAATGAGCAGAATTTATACAATTAGCAATGGATTATTTGGAGCAGTCAAGGCTCCTGAGCTGGAGAGTTCAGTACAAAAAGAGGTGAGTGACAAGGGGTGTTTAAATGTTTAATGGTTACTTCCTGCTGACATGGGGGCAAAGCGTGTTGGGTCCATAGGCTGGAACGCAGCAGAGGCCTGAGAAGAGTAGACTGTTTCATTGTTGTCCAGGCTCTATGAGATGTGCAGGCAGCATTTGGAGCAACCTGTGATGGAAGAGGACCAGGGGAGTTCAGTGGAGACCCCCAGAGCGTGGACTGCAGGGCAGAGGGCAGGTGGCATAGCAGTTGAAAGATAGCACAGTAGTCTGAAACTTTCAAATAGTTAGAAATCTGCTGGAATAAATATATATTATTGGACAGAACATGATGGCAAGGAATTTTAAAGAATGAAAAGTTTTTTCTTAGGTGTGCATTAAGAATTTTCAGGTCCATGGTTCCAGCAGATAGGAGAGGGGTATCCCAATAATCAGGCAGAGAGGGAGAGGTACTCACTCAAGAAAACAGGCCTGTGGGGAAACAAACCATAGATTGGCAGTACTTTTTTCAAGTCTGTCTTGACCTATGGGCACTGGTTGATCCAAGTTGATCTGAAACTTGTAAGAACCATGTTTTTTTTTTTTTTGATGGTTAAAAAAATTTGAGTTTTAATGTTTTTGCTAAACAATACTAAAAAAAAGTTTTTTTTTTCCATTTTGAAGGCAGAGCTTGAATTATTTAATTTTGATCCATTTATTTAATTTAAAAAAGGGAAAAGAGATCATGGCCAAAAAAAAAATTAGCCCCACCCTACCCCCAAAGCTCTAGCCAGTCACATGAGCATCACCCATGTCCCACTCAGTGCCTGATATTCAGGTGGTAGCACTCTGCCCCATGAGACTACCCTGGAGGTGCAGGGGCATCAAGTACCAGTTTCGGCTCTCAGCAGGTTAGTCAAACCAGGCAAACTGGTGAGCTAAAGTCCAGAAATTCTTTCAAGGTATTCTGCTCATTGGCTAAGCACATACAAACTGTCATTAGCTTGTAAGATTTCAGGGCGTTGGAGGGGACCGAAGAGTTGGAGGATGGTAGAAGAGAAACTAGAGATTATTCAAGCTTTTCCTGGGCTAGAGGCTCTGGACATACATAGACTTAAAAAAGGTCGGGGTAGATCAAGTCCAGGTTTCATAGAAGAGAAAATCAGCCCGGAGGAGGAAGAGCCATTTCTTCCTGCAGGGGAGGCACAGGGGAGGGGGACTGACTCCCAAGTGGAGATTGCTGAGGGTTCGTCCAGTACCATGAAGACAAAGGCAGAGGGAGTCCTGAGGTTGGGACCAAATGTGAGACAGGTGCATACAGTTAAAGACCAGGAAGCCATCAGGACCCTCAAGGTCAATCCCATCTGCACACTGTCTCTGCAGGGCTGCAGGAAGTCCTCGCTGTGAACTAAGTCAAGTTAATCTGAGTGGTAGAAAGGACAACACATTTTTGTTTTCAGAGGGATGAGGTGGGAAGAGTGGCCATGATCTAGTAAAAAAGAAACCTGCAAGAAGCAGAAAATACTTAGAGAAAATTTTAATATATATTTCCATATATATATATGTATATATATATTTAAAGTTAAGAAAAATAAAGCTAATTCAAGCCATGCCCTGTGCCAAAAAAAGGGGGGGGGAAGTCAAGAAAAAAATGAAAAATTTCAAGTGAGACCTCTGTCTTCTGCTCTGGTCTCAGCTTCAGAATCACAGTCAGCTTGTTACTTTTATTTTGGAAGAAGAGATGTAAAAGTTTCTTTCAATCATTCAGAAGGCAAGTATATCCACTTATAAAACCAGAATGGCAGAAACAGACTAGGAAGGGAAAGTCACAGGTGGAAAGGAATTTGCAAAAATAAAACTAACAAGATGACTGTTTCAGAAGGAGCTGTGAAAAGGACATGGTGGGCCGAAGTCTGTTAGTCAAGTAAGGATTCAACTTTTAAATTATTCTCTTGTTCTTTTTTTGTTGGGTGTTTGTTCAAGTCTAGGTTTTCTGAAACACTGACTCTTTAGTAAGAGTCAGCAGGAAATATAGGAACCCTTCCCTCCCCAGCCCTGCCTCCGCTGAAGCCACCACCTCTATCTCTATGGCTGGATGCTGAAGAGTCCCTCCATGTCTGTGGACTCAGGATGACAGGGCAGCCTCCTGTGGTTGTTGGGCTTGTGAACGCTGCAGTATCTTTTGGCTTTCCACATCTCTAAAATGTTTTTCAACTATTTTTCATACATGGCTCAGTGCACTCCCCTCTTTGCCTTTACAATTTTCCACTTGATGTGGGGTGTAATAACAACTTCTTCCACGACTACGATGTTTTTTCTTGCCATTTACAATCTTTAATGGTCTTGTAATTGGTCTGGGAGAGCTGCTGGCCCTCCAGGGAGACTGCCCCGCTGATTGCATAGGCCTGGCTCAGCTTCTCCTCCTTCTCCGTCCCTGCTTTGCTGGCAAGCTTACTAACATTGAGTGAAGCTAGGGGATGAGGGGTTTCTGTTCGATCATTAATTATTTCCACTTCTGAAACATACTGTAAGTTTATAAGCAAGATGCCTGCGTGGTTGGGCTTTCCACTGGAAGAGGGACATTTTAGAGCCAGCATTTTGGACTGGTAGTCGAAGGGTACCACCTCGCCTTGCAGCCGCTGCTCCTGGCACGTCCGGCAGGACACCTGGCTCCAAACGCTGAAATTCTCGCCAGGAGGAGCTGCTATCTTGGGAGAGCGAAGGCCGGGCACCGCAATGCATGGGCAAGAACCATCTTTAAGAGGCAAAAATGTCAGATATGTTAGCATTATTATTGTTTGTAGCTGTACTTAAATCCATACTGTGGAAGAGGTAAGGAGACTCATATTTCGAGTCATGCTAAAAGTGTGGAAACCTAAAAATAATTTTGGTTAAAAGCAGTAATATCGTTGGACCGGGTTGGCACAGGCCTTTAATCCCAGCACTCAGGAGGCAGAGGCAGGCAGATCTCTGTGAGTTTGAGTACAGCCTGGTCTACAGAGTGTATTCCAGGACAGGCTCCAAAGCTACACACAGAAACCCTGTCTTGAAAAACTAAACCAAACCAACCAACCAACCAACCAAACAAACAAACAAAAATCAGTAACATATTGTGTAGAGAGCTGCATGGAGCTGCACCTGATGGTGCTGGCTTCCGCCCTCCACGATCCCGAAAGCGAGTGCTCTCTGTCATAATCAACTCCTAAGATGGCTAAGGCCTGACTCATGCTATTATCACGAAATGATCGTCAGCTGCTTGCATATGTGTGGACCTATGGGCAGTGCCCACCTGGCAACCCAGGGTTGGTGGCGTGCCTTTTTAAGGGCTGGGAGAGGTTTGCGGGGGGGGGGGGGGTGTAGTAATATGGAGCGGCGTTGGGGCTGTGTCCCCAACACCCCAGCCGCCTGCCCGGCTAGCTTTACCCAAAATAATTACACACAAACTGTATTCATTTAAACACTGCTCTGGCCCATTCCTATCTAGCCTCTTCTAGGCTAATTCTCACATCCCGATCAACCCATCTCTAATAATCTGTGAACACCGGTCTTACTGGGAAGATTCTAGCCTAAGTCCATCCTGGGTCGGAGCTGGGGCATGGCGTCTCTCTGAAGCGTCTGCTCCGGAGAGGAGAGCTGCGGAGTCTGACCTCACCTCCTCTTCCTCCCAGCGTTTTGTTCTGTCTACTCCTCCCACCTATCTTCTAACCAATGAAATGGGCCGAGGCAGTTCCTTTATTAGCCAATGACCTTCCTCCATGGGGGGGGGAGGAGAAGGGAGAGGGGAGAGGGGACAGGGGAGAGAGGGGAGGGGGAGAGGGAAGAGGGGAGAGAGAGAGGGGAGGGAGAGAGAGAGGAGAGAGGAGAGGGGGGGGAGAGGGGAGAGGGGAGAGAGAGAGAGAGAGAGAGAGAGAAAGAAAGAAAGAAAGAAAGAAAGAAAGAAAGAAAGAAAGAAAGAAAGAAAGGTCCTGAATAAAACTGCTTGCAAGAAGAGCTCCGGTGTTGCGTCTTCCTTGCTGGTCGAGGCGGGTATGACAATATTGTGTGTGTGTTTCTGTGTGAGTGTGTGTAGAGGAGCAGATGTATATAGATCGAGAAGATGTTTTCATTGTAAGAAACATTTTTAAGTCTTCATTTAAAAAATAACCAAAAGGAATATAAAATCCTGAACTTGTGCCTGTGACATTTTTTGAGAGCCAAATCAGTATCTTATTAGAGTTTTATTTATTTTTTCTTTATATACCTCAAGTCACCTTTGCTAATAAGATGTTTGGCCCCCTCCATAGGTCTGTATGGTCTTTAGCTATTAAATCTAGGTCTGAGATTTTTCTGTAAAGGAGTAACGTGGGGAATTAACCCCACTTTTTACCAGACAGAGGAATTGATCCTAAGTGTACACAGCACAAACAGAGCTCCAGCAGCATTGAAGGCAGAGCATAGCTTTGTCCTTTGTAAGAAGTTTAAACATTCTAGATGCTAGGAGGCTGAGTAAGGAATTGATCATATTAATACTTAGCATGTTTACAAATATATTTTAAATACATTAGAGAATTTGATCATTTATAAGATGATCAAGCATTAATTTGTATTTTTAAATTATCTTTAATAACTTACAATTTAAATCAATCTTATCCTTAACAGTTTATAGTGTAAGTTAGTGACTAGATGATTAGTCATTAACTTGTATTCTTAATTATTTTTAATAGTTTACAATTCAAGTAAACTTATCCTTAATAGTTTATAGTTTAATTTAGTTGCTTTTATAAATTTAGAACTTTATGTTTCATCCCTATTAGGTTTAACCTTAAAAATAATAATTTTGAATTGAGGTTGTTTTAGTATGAAAACAAAAGCTTTTAGTCATAAATATATAGGGAGACTGTTAATTTTATAAATCTTTTAATAGCGTATCATGAGATAAAATAGGTGCAATAAAGAAATCAAAATAGTTCCATGAGTGACAGGTGTAGGGGAGGTTTATTCCAAGCTGTGCAGAAGAAAATTTTTCAGGGTTAGATGAGAACTGGAGAGTTCAAGTTTCAGAGGCAGGCCGAGGCAGGGTGCCATGAGGCCAGCCTGAAATGGGAGGGAAGGGGAGAGATGAAGACACTGGCAGACATCAAGTGATAGTGTGAGATTTTTAAGCTGGGAACGGGAAGGAAAAAGCAGGGACTCAATAAGTGTTCTGATAAACAAGACTTTTAATCCAAGGACGCCTCCAAATGGACTGAAAGGCCTGTTGGAATTTCCCAAATCACAGAAAAAGGTGTCCCTTTCTTTATGATAGGGGCCCGATAGAGTCAATGGGAACTTTCTGAAATATGCACGATTTTGTAAACAAAACAAGGAGAGAGAGAGAGAGAGAGAGAGAGAGAGAGAGAGAGAGAGAGAGAGAGAGAGAGAGAGAGAGAGAGAGAAATCGATTTCGAGTGAAACTAGGGTCCTGAGTGCTGGGACAAAGGGGGAGGATCTTTTAATTTCCAATTAGCATAAGTGGCTTGGCTAGCACAGCAGACACTGGCAGCCTGTCAGGGAAGCTTGCTTTAGGGTTAATCCAACAGCTTTAGCTTGGCAAAGCTGAGATCCCTGGCCACAAGCAGTTTGGAAGTTAACTCTTTCCTTTCCTCTCCCAGGGATTTATCCTGATAAATGCTCTGACTATTAAGGCTGTTAAGAACATTGCTCTTTCTAGAACTTCTATTTTGAAAAAGAAAACACAGACACTATTAGATTTACTCCCAATAATGAGAATATAGTTTGCCAAAAAAATTTGCACAATCTGATACCTACATATTCTTACCTTCAGCTGGAACTCCACGTACCAGCTGATGCTATCATGATTGCTCTGTTACAGGTTGTTCATCTTCCCACTAAGATTGCTACAGCCAAGAAGCTAAAACTGCTGAGTGATGGTGGCACAGGCCTTTAATCCTAGATCTCCAGAGGTAGAGGCAGGAGGATCTCTGAGTTTGAGGTTAGGCTGTTCTAAAGAGTTCCAGGATGGCCAGGGATACACAGAGAAACTCTATCTTGAAACTCACCCCCCCCTGGAAAAAAGTTAAAACTATATGCATTGGCAGACATTAAACACACATCTTCAAATGCCCCCATTGTTTTTGTACCCAATTCATAGGTCTGTATTTATCTCTGACTAATACTATTCTCGTTCCACACTCTGAAAAGGATAAATGACTACAAAAGTCTGCCCAAATGGACTTCTGTGACCTTTAACGTTTTGTCTTGCACATGTCTTCTATATAACAGAATGTATGTGCTCCTCATAGTTGAGGGGCTAAAGAAATTGGTTTTACCCCCAGAGTTTCTATCTCAGAAAGAAGTTTACGTAGTACCACTAAACCACCCATCAAATGAAAGAGAAGTATCCCCCTGGATTCATATGGATCAAAGCAAATGAGATTAGGACACCTGGAGGGCCATCTTTAGATTGTCAGGCCAATTCTCAAGCCCCAGAGGCAGACAGCACCATGGAGTAGACAGCCATTTCCCAAGGTCATGGATCAGGATCCATCTACTTCCCTTCTCATAGGGTTCTTTGAGAAACCCTCCTAAAGATAAAGCTATTGCATTATTATTATTATTATTATTATTATTATTATTATTATTATTATTATTATTATTATTAAAGACAGGGTTTCCCTGTGTAGCCATGGCTGTCCAGGAACTGCTCTTTATACCAGGCTGGCCTTGAACTCACAGATCTGCCTGTCCCTGCCTTCCGAGAGCTGGTATTAATGGCCCATGCCACCACTGCCCAGAAAGATAAAACTTTGAAACACTTTCTTTGTGCTTTTCTCTTTGTAGGTCATTCATTGATCCCCCTCATTGTAATGTCCAACACACACACACACACACACACCAGTCAGGCTGGACTCACCTTTCAAGTGCTGGGATTTCAGGTCTCCGTCACCACACTGAGCTTTGGTATGCATTTCTTAAAACAAAAGATTCATCCGAAAAATGAGGCTAAACCATTTGTGACTTGTAGTTGGTTTAATGGGATTTTGATGAAATGTGCTTAGATTTATTGTTTTCTGATTACTTAGTCTTATTCTAACTTACTCTTTTTTCTGCTTGAAGATTTATTTGATTATTTGTCTGAGTTTCCTTTTCTCAGCTACCAACTTCTGTGTGAAATTTGTAGGGAAATTTGAGATAGGGGAAGCGACAGAGTCCAGGAACTATAACTCTGGAGCTCACTATGCACTCAAATTCGTGGTAATCTGCCTGTCTCTGCCTTCAGAGTACTGGGATCAAGGCATGCCCCATCATGCTTAGCTTACACTGTTTTTGTTGTTGCTGTTTATTTGTTTTGCTTTTCAATTGTTTTATTTACTTTACATTATTTTCCTTGCAAATGTGCAAAACTGCACTGTTCACAGAAACTTACACAGAATAGGAAGGCAGTCTCCAATTAGAGCTGACAACACAAGACCCATCTGGCACACAGAAATAACACAAGGCTCAGCACAATCAGATCCATAAGGGCTTTTCAGGAAAACGCAAGGAAGAAGAATACAGTAGGAATCAGTGTGTGAATCTCATGGAAAGTTGTAGAAGTCAGGCATAAGTCAGAATTCACCATGATGATCTTAGAGAGCTCCTCCTTAAGAATACAGTTTCTCAGCTGCACCTGCCACAGTTTTCTCCTGCTTCTTCTCATCTTTTCCATCATATCATCCATATCCTCTCCATCCATATATCATCCTAAATCTGCTATTGGTTATGGCTTGTAGGAAATTAGGCAAGTCGAGGAGCCTCTCCTCTTCTCTTGTTTCCTGAAGGGCAGCCTTCTGTCCATTCTGCAGCAGCTACTGTGTTTCTTCCTTTTCCTGGGGTATCCCCTGCCATGTCCTCCTCTTCTCAGTTCTCTCTGCAACACGTGCTACCAGCAGACATGTTCCCCTCAGCCGGGCCTGACGCCAGCCTGCCATGTGCAGGGCAGCATGGAGTTGGTGTTCAGGTGCCAGTGATGACCGTGCCCAAGGCTGTGTTGCTCTGCAGCCTTAGTTAGGCTGGTTGTTTTTGAGTAAAGGAACTAGCAGCCGATGTTGGACAGGGCTTTACTCTTCTCCCCTCTAACCTGCCTAATGTCCTGAATCACAAAGGAAGAAAGTAATTACCTCTGGTCTTCTCCCTCAGTTTTATTAAGAGTCTCTTAGGGCAAGAAGCCTGTCAGCATCCAGGACATATTTGCCACATCCCATCATCATCTACTTCAGTCCCATCCATTGCTCCAAAGAAAATAATTTTCAAACCATTTACAAACTGTTCTCTGGGTCCAACGGGGTAATTACATGTTCTCCAAGCACACTGACTTCCGCTAAAAAAAATATTTACCATTCCCCGATATTCTGCATTCTTGCCCCCCCCCACAAAAATTATATGGTTTAGGCTATTCTTCAAATCCTGGAAGCCCTCCTGCTTCAGCCTCTTGAGTGGGGGAAACAAGCCACGTGCCTCCAAGACCAACAAATAACAATAGTGTTTAAAGCTGGATGGAACTCATGAAATCACTTAGATATTTGCGTGAGGTAACTGACATCAAAAACACTTTTGTGCTTCTCAAATTTCCTTGACATATTTATTGTAGTGTGCTTGACAGTGAATTAATCTGTTGACACCTTAGTCTGAATCAAGACTGAAAAACTAATTAGGAGTTACTGCATTCTTCACTGTCACTAATTACTGGCAGAATATAAGGGCAATCTGACTTTTTAAAAGTCTTTTTAAAGTCAAAATATCAAGGGACTGAAATGAAGAGATGGTTCCCTGGTTAAGAGTGCTCACTGCTCCTGTAGATGACCCCATTTCAGTTTCTAGCACCCACCTCACGAATACCTGTAGTTCCAGTTCTAGGGACTCTGACTCCCTCTTCTGACCTCCATGACATCCTCATACACTGGTCATACACCCGCACAAATTAACACACCACACACACACACACACACACAAACACACAAGTCTTTTTTAAATGTCAGTGACATGTAGCTAGACTGGACTTAAACTCATTTCAAAGCTCTTGCCTCAGCACAGCCTCCTAAGCGATGGGATTACAGATGTCAGACACCTTGAGCCGTTTTTAACGCAGCAAATATTCTTGGATTTAACCTACATAAAACTTTGATGTACTTAACAATGTGCAAGCACAAAGAAGAGATCCTGAAACCAAAACATTCAGAATCTCAGCATTCCTCCTGATCAGGACTCAGAGAGAGCAGATGTGACAAAGAGCACCAGTTACAGGAGGAAGAGGTCTCTGTAAGTCCCTGGTCTGAGGTTTTGCCTTCAAGGTGTTTGAGGTGGGGAAGCCATAGGTTGGGAATTCCCTCATTGCCTCTGAATTCCTTTCTGTTGCTTACAACCCGAGTCAGCTGTCCTGTCCTACGATCTGGACACATATTCTCACTCCAATGCAGGTCGGGATTCTGGAGAAAGCCACTCACAGCCACTGTGGTATCTCCCCACAAACCACAGCGCTATAAAACGCCACAGAGAAGAAATTCTCAATCCCTCCAGGTTTTCCAGACAACAAGGATGGGTGCTATGGAACTGCATCCCACCCTCCTGCTGCTCTCAGTACTCCTGGCTCTGACCCAGCCCAAGACCCTGAGTGGCGCTGGTGAGTTTGGTTCTCAAAGAAAAGGGCCTCTTGCCTGGAGTAGCCAGGTTGCCTGGCCCAGCCAGCGTCCCAAAATCCATTTCTCATCACCTCTCCAGCCCCTTCTACTTCCGCGTCGTGAGCCCCGCGCCCTGATCCCCGCCTGCCCATGCATGTTTCCTGGGGTCCCCGGAGGAGGGTCGGGTCTCACTGCGTACCGCCCCCAGGCACACACTCCATGCGGTACATGGTAACCACGACCGCGTCTCCAACGGGTCTCCAAGATCTGCAAGTCTTCATTGTTGCCTATGTGGACGACACGCAAATCCTGCGCTTCCACAGTAACACGAAAACTACGATGGAGCCGCTCGTGCCATGGGCTAAACAGATGGGGCAGGATTATTGGGAGTGGGAGAGACAAGATCTGGAGGATTATTCACAGACGGCCCGAAGAAACCTGCGATTTGCAATCCGAATCTATAACCAGAGCGATGACGGTGAGTGAGTGACCCTTAATGTCCCCTCAGACTTGCCTGAATCGTCCCGGGTCCCAGGTCCTAGGCTCATTCAAGGCTGCGGAGTCCACAGAAGAGACCCTGGACCCCGGAGGGCATGGGGCTGAGACCCGGTTTTCAGTTCAGTTTAGGTGGAAATTCTGTGTGTGTGTGTGCGCGCGTGTGCGTGTGCGTGTGCGTGTGCGTGTGTGTGTGTGTGTGTGTGTGTGTGTGTGTGTGTGTGTGTGTGTAGGTGGGGCAGGGCCCTGTGGACGGAGCTGACTTTGGGGGCGGCTGCAGGCTCTCATACCTTCCAGTGTTTCATTGGTTGCGAAGCGGGGCCAGACCGACTCTTGCTACGTGGGCACTATAGACATGCCTTTGATGGCCGTGATTACATCAGCCTGAACGAGGACATGAGAACCTGGACTGCTGCAGACAAGACAGCTCAGATCACCCAGCAAGAGTGGGAGGCAAAACTTTTAGCAGAGTCCTGGAGGATATACTTGGAGACTCCCTGTGTTGCCTGGCTGCACCGACATCTGGAGATGGGGAAGGGGATTCTGCAGCGCTTAGGTAAGAGGGGCTGAGAAGCCATTCTTACATCTCCTCTCAGGCAAGCCTCCAAGAAGGGAGGAAATGGTACCAGCTGAAATACGAGTTGGCTCTTGTGTCTGAAAGAGGGAGGAATGCTCCTGTTTTTTTCTGACCCAACATCAGAGTATGACTCCTTCAGGACTTGCCCTTCTCTCAGGACAGTTTAGGGGACTTGAGATTATAGGAAAGAAGATCTCTGAATAACCAACAGCAGCTCCATTCAGTCTGGAGCCCTTTGTTAATCATGGTCTCCCAGAGACTGAGTTCTCTGCCTACATGCAATGTCTTTGGAGATCTCACTCAAACGATGATGAGGCTCTTACTCTATAAGTCAGGACCAGAATTCCTCCATTCATGGTGGGAAGCTTGGGAATATTCCTTTTGCAAGAAATAGATTATACTAGTGCCTGAGTATAAGACATCTTGTGTGGGGTTTGCACACATCTTGATTCTTCTGTACATTGCCAAGACAGACACACAAATACTGCTTAAGACCCCAGAAAAAAATATAAAGTATTGAATTTTCCAACTCTTCTTCTCAGACCCTCCAAAGGCACGTGTAACGCATCACCCTAGACCTGAAGGTGATATCACCTTGAGGTGCTGGGCTCTTGAATTCTACCGAGCTGAAATAACCCTGACCTGGCAGAGGGATGGGGAAGACCTGACCCAGGACATGGAACTGGTGGAAACCAGGCCTGCAGGGGATGGAACCTTTCAGAAGT
Source organism: Microtus pennsylvanicus (assembly GCF_037038515.1). NCBI lineage: Eukaryota > Metazoa > Chordata > Mammalia > Rodentia > Cricetidae > Microtus > Microtus pennsylvanicus. The sequence continues at coordinate 533,446 of NC_134585.1, read as the reverse complement.
GGGCAGCTGTGGTGGTGCCTTCTGGAGAGGAGCAGAGATACACATGCCATGTGTACCATGAGGGGCTGCCTGAGCCTCTCACCCTGAGATGGGGTAAGGAGGGAGTGGGTACACAAAACCTGATGTCAAGGAAAGCAGGTGATCTTCTGGAGACCCTAAGTAGAATCAGTTCTGAGTTGGGGCTTAGGGCCCCTCAATTTTAATCTCTCTTCCCAGAGACATCTCCTCAGCCCATAAATGGAGTGATAGTTGGTGTGGTTCTCCTTGGAGTTGTGGTCCCTGTAGCTGTGGCTGCCATTGTGATGCTGAGGAAGAAAAGCACAGGTAGGTTGGGGATTGGTGTCTGAGGGTTTTCTGTAGAGATGAAGCCCTGGATGGAAATGTGCTCATCTCCTGTCTTGTTACTGTGAGACACACCCCTGTGTGACTGGTTACCTAACCTGGGACTCAGTGTACTGGTAGGTTTTTGTTTGTTTGCTAGCTAGCTTGCTTGTTTTGAAGCCAAGGTATCTTTACATAGCCCTGGCTGTCCTGGAACCTACAATGTAGACCAGGCTGGCCTCAAACTCAAGTTCCTTCTGCTTCTCCCTCCCAAGTGCTGAGATTAAAGTTGTGTGCCACCATGCCCTGTTGTGCTATCACTTTTTAAAGTCCAGGGCTATGAGGACGCTAGAACATCTTTATCCTGGATCTATCAGTCATTTATTTCCCTGATGTAGTCACTCAGATAACTTTTCCAGGAATCTCCTTTCATCATTGTATTTCCACCTTCTCCCATCTTCTCCCAGCTCTGAGCTCTCTCTGCACATTAAGGGAACACCTGGTAAGGGTATAGAAAGGAAGCAGAGCAAGTCCCTCAGCCACTCTCCCTTTCCCAACATTCCTGCAGCTGAGCACCACAGGAGTCCTCAGCTCCCCCAGCATGGTGAGAAGGAAAAGCTGGAACCGCAGCAATGAATTGGGCTGGGGTATCACTGGTACATACAGTTCCCAGAGTAGCAGGAAAGCTGTCCCCCAGAGACCAGCTCCAGGGCATCAGTGATTCCTGTGCTCAGAGGATCCTGTGGGACCTGATGTTGATGGACTTGCCAGTTCTGTTCCCAGCTGTGAAACCTGGGATTTGGTTCATTGGCTTTTTCCAAAATAAAATAATCACCAATCCTCCAATACCACATATTAAATTCTTTTGTTTTTAAAGGACAAGAGTTTGGATTCTATTATTTAATATCTAAAAGTAAGAAATCAGTCTAGGGAATTTTCAGATAGTAGCTAGTCAGAGTCTCTATATAATTGCTTCCTGTATTTCCTCTCTGAGGCTGCACCCCATGGGAGAGAAAAAAGTATGTATCTGTCAACATGACAACTCAGGAATGATCATGTGTATTCTCCCTTGTCTCTCTCAATCCCTCCCCCAATGGAATGCCCACATAAACCCTTTTCCATCATGGATGCTGTTCTCAGTACTACCATCAGTGGCCATAAATCTTCTGCTAAAATACTCAGACTCTTTCCAGACCCCTCATTTACATTGCTCAGTATGTAGCCCAGGACTCACTCTTCCCTTTTCTGTTTCTCTGTTAACAGCATCTCACACTGTGTCCCGTGCTGGCCTAGAACTCTCTAAGTAGCTGTGATGGCCAATCTTCAGTGTCAGCTTGACTGGATTTAGAGTCTCCTAGGAGATCCAATTGTGGTCACATCTGTAAGAGTGTTTCCAGAGATTAATTGAGGTTGGAAGATCCAACCTGAGCCCCAAGGATAAAGGAAGAAGAGAAAGCCAGATGGGAGGATCTCTATACTCCCTGATCTACTAAAGTTTGTGAAATCCCAGCCACATGCTCCTGCTGCCATGTACTGCATTAGGCATTATGCTGAGAGTGACTGTGCCGTCTTAAATCATGAATCAGAATAAATATTTCTTTAATTTGTTTTAGCTGAGTATTTTGTCACTCAATAAAAAATAATAAAATTCATATGGGCTTTTGTTTTTGTGAGGTTTTGTTTTGATTTTTTTTTTGTTGTTGTTGAAACAGTCTTACTATGTAATCTTGACTGGTCTGGAACTTGCTATACTTGTAGACCAGGCTGACCTTGAACTCAGAGAGGTCCTAGGAGAGGAGGCACCAATCTTTGCCCAGAGTGCTGTGATGTGGGATTCCACTCTGTATGTTGTGATATGCTTTTTTCCCTCACTGGTTAATAGAAATTGCTTGGTCCTATGACAGGGAAGAATACAAAATGGCAGGAATTCCAAACAGAGATAGAGGGAGAAAGTAGGCAGAGTCAGTGATAAGCTATGTGCTTACTGCAGGAGACAGATGCCAGACACTAGATAAAACCTTACAGTAGGCCACAACCATGTGGTAATACACAGATGAATAGAAATGAGCTAATTCAAGATTTAAGAGCTAGCCAATAAGAAGCATAAGCTAATAGGCCAAGCAGTGTTGTAGTAATACAGTTTCTGTGTGATTATTTCAAATCAAGGTGGCCAGGAATGACTAAGCAGCCTTTACCAATGTATTGGCATGCCAACATGGGTAACTACATCCACATAAAAATCTGAGAGATCTTGAAAAGAAATTCTAGACACAAGCACACACAGAGTATAGCGCAGCTTCCTGGTAGCTGCATTTTTTTTTTCAGATGGGCTCTGCTGATTTGAAGCAAAGACACGGCTCCTTGAAAAAGTATCCTGACTTAGCTTTAGCCTCAAGAACTGCATGGTTTAAAAAAAAAAAAAAAAAAAGAAAGAACTGCATGGTTTCTTTAAAGGAAGGCTTCATTCTAGTTGGACAAACCAGCCCTGGCTCTGTCAGGAGGCTGAGCACTTAAATGGGGTCTGTGAGCAGCGTGTTACAGATTGCTTAATGATGGCATAGACCTTCTGTAGCAATGGAGCAGGGGCAGTATGCATAGCTCTCAGAGGTAGTGAACATGCCTCCACCATGTTGGACTGGGCAGAGCCAACAGGCAGGGCCCTAGAGTTGGTCCTAGCTATGTCTGCTTAGCATTAAAAAAATGTCCCTGGTCAAAAAAATAATTACAGATATGCACACAATAATGACAAATTCAGATAAAAAGACCTCTAAATAGGTCACAGTGTTGATAAGTGTAAGTAGGCTTGAGAGAGAGAGAAAAAAGAGTACAGATAGTTATAATATAAAAGAGTACGGACAGCCATAGATTAAAAGAATAAAGATAATAAAATAAATATTAAACTTGTAGAAAAGCAATAAAGAACAATAAGCCATGTAAAGATAGAAAATACACAGAGAGTCTGGATTATTTATATTATTGTGTTTTATTTAATTTTTTGGCTACAGAGAGACATTTGATTCTGGAGGCTGCTAAGCTAAACCAATACACACACACACACACACACATACACCACACACACACATATATACTTTAAAGGTATCTTGACTTCAAAATTTGGGTTCAAGGATATGTTGCTTTGAAAAGAGGGTCTGCTTTTGTTTCCACAGAAGACAAGAACCTGTGGATTCTTTCCAGACTAATGTGGTTTGATGGAACAAAGCCCCCCAAAAGGGCTCTGTAAACTCCTAAAATTACTTCACGCAGCAGGAAGCAGTTTGGAAAGAACGATGCTCAAATTTCTAAATACTGTTTATAAATGTTTGTTTGCATTTAAAAGGGGATATGATATAGAGATGAATACTTTGCATTGATATGGACCTTGGTCTATTGATACAAATTTAAGATCAATTATGTTATATGTATACTTCGGCTCTTGATTAAGGTATTGATTTTGTACAGCTCATTTAAAAATGTAATGTATATTTAAGAAATACAGGTTAATAGATAATCATCTATAATAGTCAAGTGTGTAGTCATGTTAGGTTTTCAAAACGTACAAAGATATATTTCAGTTGGATAGATAATCTTCAACACTTTCTTTTTCGAGACAGGGTTTCTCTGTGGTTTTGGAGCCTGTCCTGGAACTAGCTCTTGTAGACCAGGCTGGTCTCGAACTCACAGAGATCCGCCTGCCTCTGCCTCCCGAGTGCTGGGATTAAAGGCGTGCGCCACCACCGCCCGGCCAACACTTTCAAAGACCTACAGAATATGGAATTTAAAATGTTTTAAGAACTTAGGACTTTTCATGACAATGAGAAACATCTGACCTTGGCAGCACCAGTCTACTTCATTAGGATGATGAGCATTGAAGAGGCTTCTTAAAGAGTTACTTAGCCCTTTTGGGCAAGGAACTGCTCTTGCCTGGACTACTTGATGTTATACCGTATGAACTGGACATTCAGGACCCACAGAAAAATGACTGCTGAACTTGCCTAAAGAAGGTGAGTCAGTCCTTCAGGGTTCCTGCTTTATGAAAGAGTATGTCAGACATTCTGCAAGACACAGAAGAAAGTGACTGACAAACTGCTAATACAGGCAAAACTGTCTTTGAAATTTCCTGCTTTGTGGGAAAGTCTACTCAATACTATGTGCCTGTAGGCTGAAGATTGAATACCCCAATGGTATAGAAGATCTCTGGGTGACTGTCCAGACAGCAAGATGTCTCTGTCAATTCTAGAGTTTTGGGAGTTGCTTACAATGTTCTTCCTGTTAACATAGAAATAATATATCCGTCTGGAGTCTTTGATGGAGTTGAAGAATAGATAGTTATAATAATAGTTTTCTTTAGTTATAATAAAATATAAAGTAGATATAAATATTGTAACTGTAATTGTTGCTTGATACCTGTTTTGTTATATGTAATTTTACTATGTTAAAGTTAAAACTTTCTTTTCTTTTTAGACAGAAAAGGGAAAATGGTGTGGGAAGTCCTTGAATATATGTACTACTTTTATTGGTTAATGAATAAAGAAGCTGCTTGGGCCTATCATGGGCACAATAGAGAAGGGCAGGAATTCCAAGCAGAGATAGAGGGAGAAAGTAGGCGGAGTCAGTGAGAAGTTGATGCTGGACAGAACCTTACTGGTAGGCCACAACCACATGACGATACACAGATAAATAGAAATGTGTTAATTTAAGATGTAATAGCTAGTCAATAAGAAGCATAAGCTAATAGGCCAAGCAGTGTTGTAATAATACAGTTTCCCTGTGATTATTTCAAATCTGGGAGGCCAGGAATGAACGAACAACCTCAGACAACAGAGCAAGGATTAAAAGCCTGTGTCATCAAGCCTGACTATTTTTCTCATTAAGATAACCGAAGGATTCCTCTGCACAGGAAAGTCTGGGAGTCTGTGGTCTAGGAGCCTTCTAGACACAAGCCCAGAGCTGTGCATACATCCAGATGTGCGCTCTAATGAGATCACTGAGCACTGGAGAGGCCAGTTTCAGTTCTGTTCTGTTTCTCACCTACTATTAACATTCCTTTGGTGATTTTTATTCATCTCCAAGGTTTTAAATACCATTTATGACCACCTCCCAAATAATTTCTCCAGCCCAGGCATATCTCATCTCCAGGTTCATCTGTCCCAGTCAACCTAGTTGCTTTATGTGCATTTCCCTGTCTGCAAACAGCAAATCTACTCTGCTGCCTCTGCAGTCATGAATTTTTGTTACCACCTTACTTCACTCTGTAGTTCAGATTTATTTAATTCAGTAGGGAATATTGCAATGTCCATGTTTTAAATGAATCCAAAATTCAATTTCTTTTGCACTGTTTTCTCTGCTCATACCTTAAGAAAAAGTAGTTTGAGCCATGCGATGGTGGCGCACGCCTTTAATCCCAGAACTTGGGAGGCAGAGGTAGGCGGATCTCTGTGAGTTCGAGGCCAGCCTGGTCTACAGAGCTAGTTCCAGGACAGGCTCCAAAGCCACAGAGAAACCCTGTCTCGAAAAACCAAAAAAAAAAAAAAAAAAAAAAAAAAGTAGTTTGAGTCCCTTGCCTGAGCTACTACTAAATGAATTTCCAATTGCTTACTCCATTGACTGACTTGAGTTCCACAAATTCATTCAGTTCTCAACCAGAATGATCCTTTGTTTGTTTGTTTGTTTGTTTTTGCAACACAGTCCATAAAGCTGAACTTGTAGACTTGTGTCTGCTTCCCAGTTCCTGGTCTGTGCATCTGTCAAAAGGGTTTTCCTCTATCCAGTTTCAGAGTTTTGTGTTACATGTATGATCTTTGAGATTATTATTTTTTTTAACAGGGGGAGAGATAGAGATGTAGCTTTGTTCTTCTATATAGGACTATCAAGTTTTCCCAAAACCATTTCCTCAATAAATTTGGTTTTTTTTCCAACGAATGTTTTAGTCATTGTGGTTAAAAATAAGACAACAGCGTATAAGGATTTCTGTGGTATCAGGGGGCCAAGGAATGACATAGAAATCGCACCATGTAACGGACTTCACACAAGTGATTAATGGGGGGTGGCAAAAAGGCTGCCTCTGAGTGGGGATGTGAAAGAGAGAGTGGGCTAGGGAAAGTATCAGAGAGTGGGAGAGAGGTAGGAAGGAAGAAGATAGGGAGAAGGAAAGGAGAGAGGGGAGGGAGTGAGGGAGGGGTGATGGCTCAGACTTTACAGGGGGGGGGTATGGAGCATGAGCATAAGGGACCTTGGCACAGTGGAAACGTGTCACATTGTGACGACAGGGACACTGACTCTGAGTCCTTGAGGCTTGGTGGGAGCTGAGGATGGGGGTGGTTCTGAAATGTGGGTCGTTCTAACATCGCAGCTATAGATTGTATCTGAGTCCTCTATTCTATTATTCCATTGGTCTGTGTCTATTTTTGTGCTAGTACCATACCTTTTTCTTTCTTCTTTTTTAAAACCATGTCTCTGTAACAGAATTTTAACACATCTAGTATTGCTCTTCAAGTTTAGAACTGCTTTGACTATTAAGAATTTTTTCTACATCTGTATAAACTTATAATATTTTTTTAGTTCTTTAATAATGTTATTGGGTATTGCATTGAATTTCTAGGACTATAGCCATATTCACAGTATTAATTTTGCCTATTCATGAGCATAGTAGGCCTTTCTATGTCTTCTAGTATCTTAGTCCTTTCTTTCCCTTCCTTCCTTCCTTCCTTCCTTCCTTCCTTCCTTCCTTCCTTCCTTCCTTCCTTCCTTCCTCTTCTTCCCTCCCTCCCTTCCTTCCTTCCTTTCTTTGTTGATGCTTGGTTAGTTTTGTTTTTTGAGACAAGGTCTTATTATGTAAACCAGGCTGGCCCCAAAGTTGCAGCAATCCCCCTTCTTCTGTCTGTTGAGCATTGGATTACAGACATAAGCCATCGTGCCCTGCCTTATGTAGTGTTCTAAAGCTTTATTGTAGATGTCTATCCTCCACATGTATATTCTTAGATATCTAATTATTTTGTTTTATTTCTGAAGCAATTTTGGCTGGGAGTGTTTTCCTGATAATTCTTACCATGCTTGTTTTTGTATGTTGAAAAGCTGCTGCCTTTTGTATGTGACTTTGTATCCTGCTACCTTGCTGAAATGATTTTACATTTCAAACATAGGGTCATAACACAAATAAGGATCATTTAGCTTCTTGTTTTAAGTCTGGTTTCCCTTTCCTTACTTTCTCTTGCTTTACTGCTCTTAAGACATCAAGAACCATATTAAACATGAGTAGAGAAAATAGACAACCTTTGTCTCATCTTAATTTTAGAAGAAATATTGCTTCCCTTATTTAGCATAATGCTGAGCAGAACTTTCTTATATATGGCATTTATTATGTTGAAATACATTTCTTTTATCCCTAGTTTCTTCAGGGTTTAACTTTATTCTAAAAGATGTTGAACTTTGTCAAAGACCCTTTCTGAATATGTTGAGGTGACCCTGTGATTTCTGTCTTTGCATCTACTTATATGCCATATCACAGTTATTGATCAAATTGAGTCATTCTTAAATCCTTGGAATGACATCAATTTTGTCATGGTATATGACAATTTAATGTGCTGTGGACTCTTGCAAGTATTATATTGAAAATGTTCATATCATGTTCAACAGAGATTAGCCTATACTTTTCTGTTTTGTGTCTTTACCCAGTTTTGATATCAGGATAATGGTCTTAAAAATGCTTTAGGTAGTATTGTTTCCCTGTCACTTTTACGAGATGATATTTGATAGACTGATGTTAGTTCATATCTGAGTCACTGATTTGCCTAATTGAAGTAGGAAGATCATAAATTTGAGGCAATTAGGCAAATCAGTGAGGTGGTCTCAAAAAAATAGCGTGTTGGGGATGTGGCTCAGAGTAGAGCATTTCCTGCCACAGACCAGGCCCTATATTTATTTCTCATTATGAAGCAACCAATATTGAAAAGTGCCCAGTAAGATTTCTTAGGAGGTAAGGGTGTTTGTTCTGAATTAAAGCTTGATGAACACCCTCCCCCTCCGCCCCAATCCAGGTGTGTTATCTTATATCTGTAATCCCAGCATTCCCATGATGAGCTGAGACACAGAGGATTCTCCTGGCAGCTCAAAAATCGGCTTTCCTAGAGCACACAGAACAGTATAAACAACAAAGGAGGGCCCACCTTAACAATGTGGAAGGAGAGAAGTTGTTAGAAGACCTGAGGAGGATCCTCTCTTCAGAGGAAGGAGCTAGCTGCAGCATCTCCCTGGCCCTGTATCCACCAGAGTGTACTTCAACCAAACACTGACTCTGAAACCTGTAGGAGACAATAATTGAAGCTTTCTCTCCTAAGACAGTAACAGGCAAAAGGTGAAATTATGCACCCAGAAGAAAGAACACCCAAGTCTCTTGTTAAAAAATTTATACAAGTTTTTCAGAGACCTGGTGTGTTAGAGCCTGAAGCACAGAATACAGAAACCTCATTTCTGCTCTGGTCAGGAATTGCCTCTTAACTAAATACATAAGCATAGAACAGCATAATTGGCTGAGATAAACCATATCTAAGAATTATAAGCAACTGCACAAGTCTTAAAAATACTCAAGGAAACAAAAAGGAAGACAAATTCCCTGAATCTTGTCTCACAGACTCTTTACAGATGCAAAGACTTGAGTTGTGTTGCTGTTGCCATTGTTCTTTATACCAGGGTCCAGTGTGGCCAGGCTTCCTTTGAACTCAGTGTATATTCAAAGATGACCTTGAACTTCTGATTCTCCTGCTTCCATTTTGTAAACATACACCTAAAAGATTTATTTACTTTTTATTTGTGTGTCTGTGTGTATCTCTGCGTGGGTATGTACACATCTCTGAAAGTGCCCCTGATGGCCAATTCTTGGAGCATCAGATCCCCTAGAGATGGTTATGAGCCACCCAATATGAGTGTGGGAACTAAATTCGGGTCCTCTTCAAGTGCCCTTAACTACCGATTCATTCAGCCCCTGCTTCCAGGTACGGATTGCTGAGTGTGCACCACCACACCAAGTTTTATGAGGTGATGATCAAACCCACCCAGTTCCTCCACGTCAGGCATTCACCCTGCTGAGTTACAGCTCCTGCTCCAGTTTCTTACTGGGTAGGACAGTTGACCTGAAGCTCTCCATAGTCTTCCTGCTTCAGGTTTAAATACTGAGATTAGAGGTGTGAGACACTCTGCCTGGCACAAACAAAACTCTAACGAAGAGTCAAATTCCCGTCATCGTGTGAGCCACACAGTTTGCTTTTAAACATTTACAGATTCATAAAAAAGAGGTCAGTGGAAGGGTAAACGAGTTACCTTTAAATGAGATGACAAAGATTAGTATAGGCCGTGTGGGTTAAATATGAATCTCAATTACACCCCCAAGACTATTCACAGTTAAAGCAGATTAGGAACTAGAAGTTATAAAGGTGGTGGTGTCTGCTCTGAGAAAAGTTATGACTGTTCCAATTGACCCCATTTCTCTTCTTGTCTGCCAGACTGCTAGACAGGTGGTTAGACTGTAGCAGGATGTCTTCCCTCATAATCAGTGACTTAGAAAACCGAGTACTGAGAAAGAAGGAGAATGGGAATAAAAGGAGGAGGCCGAAAGAGGCGGACTGGAAGATATTGAAGAAGGGGATGAGATTGAAGGTGAAGAAGAGGAAGGTGATGATAAAGACAAGAGAGGAGAGGACGATGAAGGAGGTTGCAAATAAATAAAAACAATTGATTCCAATCTTCAATTTTTTTTCTTTTTATATTTTTATTTTCTCCAATCTCTAGGAGTGAGTCATAGTTATTTCTCTGTCCCTCTTGTTTCCCCTGGGCACACTAAGCCTACTAAGAAGTCAGCTTATGCTTTTGAGAATATTGCTCTTTCTGGAGCTTTATTTGGGAAAAAGAAAACAAAGACAGTATTTTTAAAAACTGGAGTTTGACAAGAAGTAGGCACAACCTGGTACCTACATATCCTTATCTTCAGCTGGTACCCTACGTACCAGCTGATGTTATCATGATTGCTCTGTCACAGGTTATTCACCTTCCCACTAAGACTGCTACAGCAAAGAAGCTAAAACAGCCAGGCAGTACTGGCGCACACCTTTAATCCTGGCAGTCGGGAGACAGAGGCAAGAGGATCTCTGAGTTCGAGGCCAGCCTGGTCTAGAGAGGGAATTCCAGGACAGCCAGGGCTACACAGAGAAACCCTGTCTTGAAACAACAACAAAAGCAAAAAGAAACCAAGACTACTTGCATAGCAAAGTAGAGGCCTGAGGATGTTAAACACACAGCCTCAAATGTCCTCATTATTTTTGCATTATTTTTGTATCCAATTCATAAGCCTGTATTTATCTCTGTACAATACTAATAATCACCCACAGTCTAAAAAGGATAAATGGCTGCAAAAGAGTCCAAATATCATGAGGCATCCTGGCTACACCGCCTTCTTGTGACCTTTAACATTTTGGCTTATGCATATCTTCTATAAAATAGGATATATGTGTTCCCCCATAGTAAAATGACTAAAAAAAATGATTTTGTCCTAGGTTTATATATCAGAAGTAACTTCACATAGTACCATTGAACCACCCAACTGACATCAAAACGAAAGAAAAATATCCTCCTGGATTCATGTGAATCAAAGCAAATCAGATTGGGACTATTGGGGGAAACAACCCTTTAAGTGACTTTAGATTGCCAGGCCAGTTCTCAAGCCCCAGAGGCAGACAGCACCATGAAGTACACAGCCATTTCCCAAGGTCATGGATCAGGATCCATCTCCTTCCCTTCCCATAGTGTTCTTTGTAAAATCCTCCTAAAGATAAAATTTTTAAATTGTATTTTATTATTACTATTATTATTGTTGTTGTTGTTATCATTTAGTTTTTTAAGACAGGTTTTCTCTGTGTAGCCATGGCTGTCCTGGATCTGACTCTGCAAGCCAGAATAACCTCAGTCTTGGAGATCTGCTACCTCTACCTCCTGAGTCCTGGGATTAATGGCATATCCCACCGCCACCTGGAAAGATAAAACTCTAAAACATTTTCTTTGTGTTTTTCTCTTTGTGGGACATTCATTGATCACCCTCCTTGCAATATCCAACACACACACACACACACACACACACACACACACACACACACACACACACCAGTCAGGCTGACCTCACCTTTCAAGTGCTATGATATCCTACTGAGCTTTGGTCTGCATTTCTTAAAACTCAAGATATATATTCATCAGACAAATGAGGCTAAACCATTTGTAACTAAATTATTTTCAGAGTACTTGTTTAATGGGTTTTGATGAAATGTGCTTAGATTTATTCTTTTCAGATTATTTAGTCTTATTATAGTATATTCTTTTCTCTGTTTGAAGGTTTATTGCCATTTGATTATTGGTCTTATCTTTTCTTAACTAACTTCTTTGCGAAGCTTCTAGAGACATTTCATACAGAGAAAGTGACAAATCCAGGGACTATCACTCAAAATATGGAACTCTGGCATGCTGATTTTTTGTCTGTTTGTTTGTCTCGTTTTTTGAGAAAGGGTCTCTGTCTGTCTCTGCAATCCTGGCTGTCCTAGAGCTCACTGTGTATTCATGGTGATCTGTCTGTCTCTGCCTTCAGAGTACTAGGATCAAGGCACGCACCATCATGTTTGGCTTATACTGTTTTTGTTGTTGCTGATTATTTGTTTTGCTTTTCAATTGTTTTATTACTGTACATTAGTTTTCCATGAAAATGATTAAAACTCTACTCTTCACAGAAAGTTACACTGAGTGGGAAGGTAATCTCCAATTACAGGCTGGCAACATAAAACCCAGCCAGCACATGGAAATAACACAGGTCTCACCATAAACAGATCAGAAAAGGTTATATCAGTAAAATGAAAGGAAGAAGAATAGAGTATGAATCACTGTATGAATCTCATGGAAAATTGTAGAAGTCAAGGCATAAGGCAATATTCATCATGATGAGCATGTTGATTAAAGAGCTTCTCCCTGCCAGGTGGTGGTGGCACACACCTTTAATCCCAGCACTCAGGAGGCAGAGGCAGGTGGATCTCTGTGAGTTCAAGGCCAGCCTGGTCTACAAGAGCTAGTTCCAGGACAGGAACCAAAAGCTACGGAGAAACCCTGTCTTGAAAAATCCAAAAAAAAAAAAAAAGAAAGAAAGAAAGAAAGAAAGAAAGAAAGAAAGAAAGAAGGAAAAGAGCTTCTCCCGAAGAATACATAGTTTCCTGACTCTAACTCTCTAAGTTTTCTCTTGATTCTTCTCATATTTTCCATCATATCATCCATACCATCTCCGTCTCCACCCATCTCACCATTAATCTGCCTGTTGGGTACAACATGTAGGAAGTTAGGTCCATATTCCCTAAATGATTGTTTATACATACTTGTTTACATTTAAAGGGGAATATGATATAGAGATACACTTTGCATTGCTATGGATCTTGGTTTATTGTTACAAATTTAAGGTCAGTTTTGTTATATGTATATTTCTGATCTTGATTAAGGTATTGCGTTTGTGCAGCTCATTTAAAATGTAGTGTATAATTAAGAAATACAGGTTAATAGATAGTCATCTATAATAGTCAAGCGTGTAGTCATGTTAGTTAGGTTTTATAAATATACAAAGATATATTTCAGTTAGACAGATAATCTTCAACACTTTAAAAGACCTACAAAATATGGCATTGTAGTAATAAGGGGAGCGGCGGGGCTATGTCCCCAAAACCCCAAGCCACCTGCCCTGCCCGGCTAGCTTTACCCGAAATAATTACACAGATACTGTATTCTTTTAAACACTGCTCTGGCCCATTTCTAATCATCTGTGTAGCGCCCCTAGGTGCGCTTACCGGGAAGATTCTAGCCTAAGTCCATCCTGGGTTGGAGCTTCATAGCGTGCGTCTTCCCTGGAGCAGGTAGCATGGCGTCTCTCTGAAGTGTCTGCTCCGGAGAGGAGAGCTGCGGAGTCTGACCTCACTTCCTCTTCCTCCCGGCATTCTGTTCTGTTTACTCCACCCACCTAAGGGTGGGCCTATCCAATGGGCCTAGCAGTTTCTTTATTGCTTAACCAAGGAAATCAACAGATTGATATATGACACTCCCCCATCACTTCCCCTTTTTCTGTTTAAACAAAAAAGAAAGGCTTTAACTTTAACATAGTAAAATTACATATAACAAAACAGTTATCAAGTAAAAGTTACATCAGAAACATTTATACATATAACAAAATTGACCTTAAATCTCTATAAATAAAGCAAAATCTATACTAATGCAAATTATTCATATCTATATCATATCCCCCTTTAAATGTAAAAGAACGTTTATAAACCATATTTGGGAACATGGGCGCAGTTTTTCTCTCCAAACTGCTTCCTGCTGAATGGGGGCGTCGTTAATTAGGTCTTTCTTGGTATAACCTGTGTGCTAGTTTCATCTCAGTTGGCAGTTGAGCAAAGCAATTTTCTGAAGATGTTCACAGCAACCCTTCAGGAGGACGTGGTCCATCATACCAAATCGGAATAGAAGAAATCCATAGAGTCTCATCCTCTGTGAAAACAAAAGGAGACTCTCTCCAAAGCATCATATCCTTAGACCCAAATTCTGAAATCGTAATACCCTTATATCCATTCTGGTTTAGCTTGACAGCCCATGTAATGAAATGTCTCTCTGTACTTAGCTCCTTCACAGTCAAAAATTTTAAAGAAAACACAATAATACAAAGAATCCAGACTCTCTGTGAATTTTTCATCTTTACGCGGCTTATTTTTACTCTATCACTTTACTTTATTCTGTCTCTTTAAAGACTTTACCTTTTTTTTTTAAACCATTAACTTTATTCTCTATATTCTTTTTCTTCTCTGTCCCAAGCCTACGTACATTCATCCAACAGTGTGACTCATTTAGTGGTCTGAATCTGTCCTATTGTGAATCTGCAATTTTTTACTATCCAGGAGCACTTTTGATTTGCGCCTTTAAATCACTAGGCACTTAAGAATCTAAGCTGTGACATTCCTACGTTAACTTTTTGCTTTTTGAGCATATATCTGTAGACCAGGCTGTCTTTGAACTCTCAGAGATCCGCCTGTCTCTGCCTCCCAGGCATTGGGATTAAAGGTGTTTGCTACTACACCTTGAACTCACAGAGATCCGCCCATCTCTGCCTTCTAGGCACTGGGATTAAAGGCGTGTGCTACCACACCTTGAAGTTTACTTGAGGTTTACTTTAAGAATTTTAACTTTTAGTCTGCATATATTTTTAACACACAGTAAACCATTCAGAAATTTTCTCTGTCTTTGAATCTCTCTTTACTGTATATCTCTCTTTTTCTGACCACGTGAGTCTTTAATTTGCCAAGCAATCTCAGTAGGACTAAAGCCGTGGCTTTGCCAGCTAGATCCAGTCCATTCCTTAGCTTTCCAGCCTCATGGCGGATATACAGGCTGCAGCCATGATTATAGCATTTCAAGGTCCCTGCCAGCCAGCAAGCTACAACAGACACTCAAGTCCTCTCTCGGTAGCCGGCCCTCCTGCCTCAAACAGTCAGAGTTTGCCCTGGCAGGACAGCCCAGAAAGCCGGCATTTTTAAACAGCGCAGCTTTTTTCCTGCTACGGCTGAAAACTGAAAAGCATGTGTTCAGCTTTTCGTCAACACCGTTTAAGTGTTTCGTGGCAGGACCTCTTAATGAGCTGCAGGGTTTTGCAGCTGAAGCTGAGTCAGTAAGCCTCTCTTAGATGAGAGCGCTTGCTTGCCTCTAGCAAGCAGAGCAGACCCAAGAAATTGCCATAAGAAACACGCTTTACTCTATTCTTTTCCAAGCTTTCTCAGGCTTTCTGTGGACTCAGTAAGCCACACGTCTGGGCGTCATTTGTAGTAATATGGAGCGGCGGCTGGGCTGCGTCCCCAATACCCCAGCCGCCCGGCTCCGGCTCGGCTAGCTTATGCCCCGAAATAATTACACAGATACTGTATTCTTTTAAACACTGCTCTGGCCCATTTCTAATCATCTGTGTAGCGCCCCTAGGTGCGCTTACCGGGAAGATTCTAGCCTAAGTCCATCCTGGGTTGGAGCTTCATAGCGTGCGTCTTCCCTGGAGCAGGTAGCATGGCGTCTCTCTGAAGTGTCTGCTCCGGAGAGGAGAGCTGCGGAGTCTGACCTCACTTCCTCTTCCTCCCGGCATTCTGTTCTGTTTACTCCACCCACCTAAGGGTGGGCCTATCCAATGGGCCTAGCAGTTTCTTTATTGCTTAACCAAGGAAATCAACAGATTGATATATGACACTCCCCCATCATGGCATTTAAAATGTTTTAAGAACTTGGGACTTTTCATGGCAATGAGACACATCTGATCCTGGCAGCACCAATCTACTTCAAGAGGAAGATGGGCATCAAAGAGGCTCCTTATAGAGTTCGCTAGCCATTTGGGTAAGAAAATGTTCTTGCCTCGACTGCTTGATGTTATGCTGTATAAACTGGACATGCAGGACCCACAGAAAAATGACTGCTGAACTTGCCTAAAGAAGGTGAGACATTCATTCAGGGTTCTTGCTTCACGGAAAAGTCTGCCAGATATTATAGGCCTGTGGGTTGAAGAGGGATTCTAAAACATTACAGAAGAACTTTGGGTGACTGTCCAGGCAGCAAGATGTCTCTGTCAATTCTAGAGTTTTGGAAGTTGCTTACAATGAACTTCCTGTTAACATAGAAATAATATATCCTTCTTGAGTCTTTGATGGAGTTGAAGAATAGTTATAACTTTCCTTAGTTATAATAAAAGATAAAGTAGAAATAAAACTTTAGACTCATGAAGGTAGGGTAGATATAGAGTATTTTCCTTAATTTGTCAAATGTAAACAGACTAAATATTGTAACTATAATTCTTGTTTGATAATTGGATATGTAATTTTACTGTTAAAATTAAAACCTTTATTTTTATTTGGACAGAAAACAGGAATGATGTGGGAAGTCCTTCTGTATATATGCTTTTATTGGTTAATGAATAAAGCTGTTTTAACTTATGACAGGGCAGAATAGAACCACATGGGAAAACTAAGCTGAATGGTGGAAGAAAGTAGGTGGAGTCAGAGAGATGCCATGTAGCCCGCAAGGAGAAAGATGCCTGTGCCCTGTACCAGCAAACCATGAGTCTCATGGTAAAATATAAGATAATGGAAATAGGCTAATTTAAGATATAAGAGCTAGCTAGCAATATGCTTAAGCGATTGGCCAACCAGTGTTATTATTATTATTGTTTATATTATATTATTATATTATATAATATATAAATATTATGATTATATTATATAATATTATAATTTATATATAGTTATATTATATATTATAAAAGAGGCTGGAGAGATGGCTCAGTGGTTAAGAGCACTGACTGCTCTTCCAGAGGTCCTGAGTTCAATTCCCAGCAACCACATGGTGGCTCACAGCCATCTGTAGTGAGATCTGGTGCCCTCTTCTGGCATGCAAGCATACAAGGAAGAAATGTTTAATACATAATAAATAAATCTAAAAAATATATATTATAATATTATTATTTATATAAACTATTATTATAGTTTCTGTGTGATTACTACAGATCTATGCAGCCAGGAACCAACAAGCAGCCTCTGCCTACATATCTCAAAACAAACTGAACAAAAGCTTCCAAAAATACAATGCCAAGTGCAAATATCTGATTCATTAGTTTTCCTGGTTCCCCTTAACCAATGTAAAACTTAACCAAAGTTTACATTGACTTTGTTTCAATGGGAAACTCTCAGATGAGAGAGGCAACAAAAGGTAACACAAAGGATGGGTGAAGGCTGGGTGTTAATGCCAGAAATAGGCCAGGTATGACCCAGTAGAGTTTCATGCCTAGTGGAGGCTGATTGCTATCTCTCTGGCACCAGGCCAGTAGGACATTATGCCACAAGATCCTGAAGTCAAAACATCCAGAATCTCAGCATACCTCCTGATCAAGACTCAGAGAGAGCAGATGTGACAAAGAGCACCAATTACAGTAGGAAGAGCTCTCCATAAGTCCCTGGTCTGAGGTTTTGCCTTCAAGGTGTTTGAGGTGGGGAAGCCATAGGTTGGGAATTCCCTCATTGCCTCTGAATTCCTTTCTGTAGCCTTCAACCCTTGTCAGTTGTCCTCTCCTTCCATCTGGACACGTGTTCTAACTCCCACTGCAGGTCAGAATTCTGGAGAAAGCCTCATAGTCACTGCGGAATCTCCCCACAAACCATGATGCTATAAACTCCACAGAGAGGAACAAAGTCTCAATCCTTCTAGGTTTTCCAGACACCAAGGATGGGTGCTATGGAGCTGCATCCCACCCTCCTGCTGCTCTCAGTACTCCTGGCTCTGACCCAGCCCAAGACCCTGAGTGGCGCTGGTGAGTGTGGGTCAGGAAGGAAAGGGCCTCTTCCAGGAGGAGCCAGGATAGGGCAGCATCCCAAAAGCCATTTTTCATCACCTACCCAGATCCTCCAGCCCCTACTCTACCCGCGTTCTGATACCTGCGCCCTAATCGCCTCCTGGCCCATGCATGTGTCTGTGGTCCCTGGAGAAGGGTTAGGGTCTCACTGCCCACCGCCCACAGGCTCACACTCCTGGAGGTATTTAGTAACCACGACAGCGTCTCGATCGGGTCTCTGAGATCTCCAAGTCTTCATTGTTGCCTATGTGGACGACACGCAAATCCTGCGCTTCCACAGTGACGTGGTTACTAAGATGGAGCCACGTGTGCCATGGGCAAAGCAGATGGGGCCCAATTATTGGCAGTGGGAGAGAAATGGCCTGGAGAGATATTCACACACTGCCCGAGAGAACCTGAGATTTGCAATCCGGATCTATAACCAGAGTAATGATGGTGAGTGACCCCTACATGTCCCCACGGACTGGCCCCAGTTTCCCCTGGTCCCAGGACCTAGACTTCATCCGAAGCTGCAAAATTCCTGGACCCGGGAGAGCATCGGACTGAGACTCGGTTTCCGGTTCAGCTTAGGTGGAAATTATGTGGGTGGGCAGGGCCCTGTGGACAGAGCTGACTTTGGGGGTGGCTGCAGGTTCTCATACCTTCCAGTGTTTCATTGGTTGCGACGTGGGTCCAAACGGACACCTCCTCCGTGGGCACTATAGACACTCCTTTAATGGCCGAGATTACATCAGCCTGAACGAGGACATGAGAACTTGGACTGTGGCAGACACAACGGCTCAGATTACACAGCGTCGGTGGGAGGCAAAAAATTTAGCAGAGCACTGGAGGATCCTCTTGGAGGGCTTGTGTGTTGCTTGGCTGCTCAGGCACCTGGAGATAGGGAAGGCAATTCTAGAGCGCTCAGGTAAGAAGGGCTGAGAAGCAACTCCTCCATCTGCACGCAGAGTAGGGCTCAGGTCTCCAAGGTTGGAAAAAAAAAAATGGGACTAGTTGAAATACTGTAGCTCTCTCTTGTATATGAAGGGGAAGTCATGCTCTGGTTTTCCTGGCCCAACAGTGGAAAATGACTCTCCCAGGACTCACTTTCTATCAGGACAGTTTAGGTTCCCTTGAGATTATAGGAAAGAAGATCCCTGAAATAAACAACAGGAGCCCAGTTCAGTCTGCAGCCCTTGTGAACAATAGCCTCTCACCCCTCCATCCAAGTCAAAACCAGAAATCCTCTTTTAATTGTAGGAAACTTGGGAATCTTGTTTTTTCAAGGAATAGATTATACTAGTGCCTGAGTGTAGACCACTTGTGTGGGGTTTGCATCACCCTCCTCCCCAAACATCTTGATTCTCCTGTGCTTTATTAGAATAGGCAGATGAATACCACTTAAGTCCTTGGAAAATGCTATAGAATGCTTGAAATTTCGAACTCTTTTCCTCAGACCCCCCAAAGGCACATATAACCCATCACCTGAGACCTGAAGGTGATGTCACTTTGAGGTGCTGGGCTCTTGGATTCTACCCAGCTGAAATAACCCTGACCTGGCAGAGGGATGGGGAAGACCAGACCCAGGACATGGAGCTGGTGGACACCAGGCCTGCAGGAGATGGAACCTTCCAGAAGTGGGCAGCTGTGGTGGTGCCTTCTGGGGAGGAGCAGAGATACACATGCCATGTGCAACATGAGGGGCTGCCTGAGCCTCTGATCCTGAGATGGGGTAAGGAAGGGTGTGAGCACAGAACCTGATGTCAAGGAAAGCAGGTGACCTTCTGGAGACCCTAAGTAGATCCAGTGCTGAGCTGGGGGTAGGAACTGGTCCTTAACTCTACTCTCTTCCCAGAGCCATCTCTTTGGTCCCCAACTGGAGTGATAGTTGGTGTGATTCTCCTTGGAGTTGTGGTCACTGGAGCTGTGGCTGCCATTGTGATGCTGAGGAAGAAAAGTGCAGGTAGGGGAGGAAGTGGTTTCTGAGGGTTTTCTGTGGAGATAAAGCCATGGATGGAAATGTGCTCACCTCTTGCTTTGTTTCCATGAGACACACCCATGTGTGACTACTTACCTAACCCAGGACTGGGTCTACTGGCAGATTTTGTTCTTTTGTTTGTTTGTTTTTGAAGACAAGGTATCTTTACATTGCCCTGGCTGTCCTGGAACTTACCATGTAGACCAGGCTGGCCTCAAACTCAGAGATCCTCCTGCCTCTGCCTCCCAAGTGTTAGGATTAATGTTGTGTGCCACCATGCCCGGTTGTGCTAACACTTTTTAAAGTCCAGGGCTAGAGGACACTAGAACATCATTATCCTGGATCTATCAGTCATTTATTTCCCTGATGTAGTCATTCAGATAACATTTCCAGGAATCTACTGTCATCATTGTATTTCCACCTTCTACCATCTTCTCCCAGCTCTGAGCTCTCTCTGCTCATCAAGGGAACACCTGGTAAGTGTACAGAAAGGAAAGAGAGCAAGTCCCTCAGCCACTCTCCCTTTCCCTACATCCCTGCAGCTGGGCACCACAGGAGTCCTCAGCTCCCCAGCTGAATGAGCACATGGTGAGAAGGAAAAGCTGGAACCGCAGGAATGAACTGTGCTGGGGTAAAACTGGCACATCCAGTTCCCAAAGTAGCAGGAAAGCTGCCCCACAGAGACCAGCTCCAGGGCATCAGTGATTCCTGTGCTCAGAGGATCCTGTGGGACCTGATGTTGATGGACTTGCCAGTTCTGTTCCCAGCTGTGAAGCCTTGGTTCATTGGCTTTTTCAAAAATAAAATTATCACCAACCTTCCAATATCACATTAAATTCCCTTGTTTTTAAAGCATAAGAATTTGGTTTCTATTATTTATATCTAAAAGTAAGAAATCAGTCTAGGGAATTTTCAGATAGTAGCTAGTCAGAGTCTCTATATAATTGCTTCCTGTATTTCCTCTCTGAGGCTGCACCCCATGGGAGAGAAAAAAGTATGTATCTGTCAACATGACAACTCAGGAATGATCATGTGTATTCTCCCTTGTCTCTCTCAATCCCTCCCCCAATGGAATGCCCACATAAACCCTTTTCCATCATGGATGCCGTTCTCAGTACTACCATCAGTGGCCATAAATCTAGTGCTAAAATACTCAGACTGTTTCCAGATCCCTCATTTACATTGCTCAGTATGTAGCCCAGGACTCATTCTTCCCTTTTCTGTTTCTCTGTTACCAGCATCTCACACTGTGTCCCATGCTGGCCTAGAACTCACTAAGTAGCTGTGATGGCCAATCTTCAGTGTCAGCTTGGCTGGATTTAGAGTCTCCTAGGAGAGCCAATTCTGGTGACATCTGTAAGGGTGTTTCCAGAGATTGAGGATGGAAGATTCAACCTGGGGACCAAGGATAAGAGGAAGAACAGAAGAAAGTCAAATGAGAGGATCTCTAAACTCTTCTTCCTGATCTACTGAAGTTTGTGAAATCCAAGCCCCATGCTCCTGCTACCATGTACTGATCATGCCTCATGCTGAGAGTGACTGTGCCCTCTTAAATCATGAACCAGAATAAACTTTTCATCGTTTAAGTAGCTTTTGCTGAGTATTTTGTCACACAATGAAAAAAGTGATTAATAAAAATCTGTAAGGGTTTTGAAAAAAAAAACCCAACCCTCTTTCCCTTTCTTGCTGAGTTAGAATTACATATATGAGCCACCACACCTGGCAACAAGAAATTTTATGTAATCTGCCTTAAGTGTGGCTGATACACAGCCTGGGAGCTCCTGTCTACATCCTTGTAGCTCCATGATCAGAATAACAGCTGCCTCTGCACCCACTTTGTTATAAATACAGAGATTTTTGGCTCTCCACCAGACTTTGTTTGTGAGTTTTGTTTTGATTTTTTTGCTTGTTGAAACAGTCTCAGTATGTGGCCTTGACTGGCCTGGAACTTGCTAGACTAGGCTGGCCTTGAACTCAGAGAGGTCCTAGGAAAAGAGGCCCTGATCTCTGCCCAATTTCTTTATGCTGTTTTCTCTTCTCATACCTTAAGGAAAAGCAACCTCTGTCCCTTCCCTAAACTATTGAATGAATTTCCAATTCCTTCCTCTGTTGTCTTGCTTACATCTAACGTAATTCATTCAGTTCTCAACCAGAATGATTTTTGTTTGTTTGTTTTTGCAACACAGTCCCTGAAGCTGGACTTGTAGTCTCATGAGTCTGCTTCCCAGTTCGTGGGATTCCAGGTACACACCACAACACCTGGCTCTTGGTTTTGCTGTTTTGAATAATTTGTGTATTATAAACATTAATCCTGTTTCAGATTTAGTTGGTTTATATTTTCTCCCTTTCCTTAGACTGTCTTTATACCCTCTAATTGTTTCCTTTGCTGGACAGAAGCTTTTCATTTCACGCAATCCCACTTGTCAACTCTTGTTATTGTTTCTTGAGCTGTAAATCATTTCAGACCACCCTCACAGACAGTCTGTGCATCTATCAAAAGGTTTTCCTCTAGCAGATTTCAGAGTTTTGTGTTACATTTAAGGTCTTTGAGATTAATTTTCTACAGGATGAGAGATAGAGATGTAATTTTGTTCTTCTACATGGGGTATAAAATTTTCCCAACACCATATGCTGAATGGATTTGTGTGTTTTCCTCAATGACTGTTTTAGGCATTGTGGTTGAAAATAAAATAACGGTGTATAAGGGTTTTTGTGGTATCAGAGGGCCAAGGAATGTCACAAAAATCACACAGAATTCTCACAAGGGGTTTATTGTGAGTGGGGCGGCTGCCTCTGAGTGGGGATGTGAGACATAGGCAGGGAGGAGAGAGAGGGAGTGGAGGATGGAGCTAGGGAGGGAGAAGGGAGAGATAATGGAAAGGCATATGGAACATGAGCATAAGGGATCTTTAAGCAGTGGAAATGTGTCACATTGTGATGACAGGGATGCTGGCCCTTAGTCCTTGAAGGATGGGTGGGGGATGGGGAAGCACCTGCTTCTGGAATGTGGGTTGTATCTATCTATCTATCTATCTATCTATCTATCTATCTATCTATCTATCTATCTATCTATGTATCTATGTATCATCTATCTATCTATCCATGTATCTATCTACCTATTTATCTATCTTTCTATCTATCTATTATGTATACAATATTCTGTCTGTGTGTATGCCTGCAGGCCAGAAGAGGGCACCAGACCACATTACAGATGTGAGCCACCATGTGGTTGCTGGGAATAGAACTCAGGACCTTGGAAGAGCAGGCAATGCTCCTAACCTCTGAACCATCTCTCCAGCCCAAATGTGAGTTGTTCTAACACTGTAACTATAGATTATATCTGAGTCCTCTATTCTGTTCCATTAGTCTGTGTCTATCTCTGTGCCTGTACCACACTTTTTTGCTTGTTCTTCTGTAAAACCATGTCTCTGTAACAGAATTTGAGATAATATTTTAAATGTTCTAGTATTTCTCTTCCAGCTAAGTACAACTTTGGCTATTAGCAGTTTTTTCTGAATCCACATAAAATTAGAATTTTTTGTTGTTGTTCTTAAAGAATGCCCTTCTTTTTGAGATAGGTACTAAATAGCCAGAAGTGCATCCACAGGACTAGGTTGGCTGGCAGTGAGTCTGAGGACCCTCCTGTCACTATCTCCACAGTGCTGGACTACAAGCCATACCACACGGGCTCTGGGGTTGATCTCAGGATCTCATGCTTGCACGATAAGCACATCACCAATTCCCAGGCCCACAGTAAACAGCAGAGTCTCAGTGTGTAGCTCTAGCTGTCCTAGAACTCATTATATAGACCAGGCTGCCCTTGAACTTGTGGACATCCTCTGCCTCCACCTCTGCCTCCTACCCCAACTCCCACATCCCCATTTTCCATATGAAGAGATGAAGGTATCAGGGCTTTGGGTTAACTTCTATTTGGTCCAAAGAATGGAATCTAATTTCCATATCCGACCAAGGGTGGAGACTATACACACACACACACACACACACACACACCCTACATGCACATACATATGTGTACACACAAGTATACTCATCAGGCTCACCTTGCCTTCCAAGTGCTAGACTTTCAGGTATGTATCATAAGACTTAGATTTGATCTGTGTTTCTTAAAACACAAGAAACATATTCATCATCCACACGAGGCTAAGCCACCCATGACTAAATTAGGACTGTGATGATGGTTTAGTGACATTTGGGGAAATGTGCTTAGATTTGTCCTTTTCTGTTTAGTCCTATTCTAACTGATGATCTTTTCTCTCTTTGAAAGTTTATTGCCACTGATTACTGATCCGATTTCCTTTCCTCAGCTACCAACCTCTGTGTGGAACTTCTAGGGAAATTTCAGGTAGGGAAGTGACAGAGACCAGGAACTGCCACTGGAGACAGGGATCTCTGGCATGGTGATTATTCTAAGTGATGGAATTTGGTAGTAACGACTTCTCTGCTCCACCCAACTCGGCCTAATGTTCTGAATCACCAAAACAGAAGACAATTACCTGTGCGTCTCTCAGTCAGTTTTGTTAACTGACTCTTACAGAAGGAAGCCTGTCAGCATCCTGGACAGACTTGTCACATCCCATCATCCTCCACTTCAGTCCCATCCAATGCTCCAGAGAGCGTCATTTCAAACCGTTTACAAACCAGCCTGTTTTCTGGACCCAACAGGCATTCTGCATTCTAGTTCTCCTACTTAAAGGTCTATACAAACTTTTATATGCTAGCCTGAAGTCTCAGCAGTTCCCCTGCCTCGGCCTCTTAAAGTAGCCTGAATAAAGGCAAGTGTCACTAAACTCAACTAAAAGTAGTAATTCTTAAAGCTCAGTGAAAACATGAAGTTACTTAGATACTTTCATGGGGTGCATGAAAATAAAATAAAAAGGTTGTAGCTTACTTGCCATATTTACTGTATTGTACTTGATAGTGAGTTCATCTGTTGACAGCTTAGTATGAATCAAGGCTGGAAATTCAAACTAATTAGGGGTTGTTACATTTGTTTTTAACCACCACTCACTTGCAGAATAAGAGGCAGATACACTTGTAAAATCTCTCTCTCTCTCTCTCTCTCTCTCTCTCTCTCTCTCTCTCTCTCTCTCTCTCTCTCTCCCCCTCCCTCCCTCCCCTAACCCTAACTTTAAAACAGAGTCTCAAGGGGTTGGAGAGATGGTCCAGTGGTTAAGAGTGCTTGCTACTCTGATAGATGACCCCAGTTTGGTTCCCAGCATCCAGGACTCCCAGCTCACAACCTCCTGATCCTCCTGGAACTGGAGTTACAGGATTGTCTGACCCCCTTATTCTGGCCTCCATAGGCATCTTCACGCTTCTGGTATACATTGACACAAACTCACATATATACACATAAGTAAAAATAACTTTTAAAAAACGTCAGTCTCATGTAACCCACACTGGCCTCAAACTTAGGTCAAACTTTCTGCGTCAGCCCAGTCTCCTTAGTGCTGGGTGTACAGGCAAGCAACAGCCACATGACCAATTAAGCTTCAGTTTCTAACAAGGTAAATGTCGTTAGATACAACCTACATAAAAATTCTTGGAGGTCCTCAATAATTTCAGAGCACAAACGAGGTCGTGAACCCAAGCCATTCATATTTCAGAGCTTCTGAACAGGATTCAGGGAGCAGATGTGAGAAAGGGCACCAGGTACAGGAAGAAGGGGGTCTCTATAAATCCTACGTGAAGACGTGTTTGGGGATTCCTGCTGGCCTCGGAGTTAATTTCTCAAGCTCACCACATGGTCAGCTGTTCAGTCTTTCCATCTGGACAAATGTCACTCTATTGCGTGCCCGAATTCTGGAGAAAACCACTCACGGTCACTTTGGTATCTCCCCACAAACCACGACGCTATAAACTCCACAGAAAGGAACAAGGTTTCAATTAGCCCAGATTTTCCAGGCACCAAGGATGGGGGCTGCAGAGCAGCTTCCCATTCTCCTGCTGCTTTCAGTCCTGGCTCTAACCCAGACCGAGACCCAGGCCAGCGCGGGTAAGTGCAGAGTCCGCAGGGAAACAACCTCTGAGGCGAGAAGGACAGCTCCGGGGAACACACAACGCCTGCACCCCGCGCCCCCCCCCCGGCTTCCAGTGCCCCTAGTCGGGTGTCCCACTCCCCTCCAGGTCTGTGGACCTGCCCGCGGATCCCGGGGAAAGGGTCGGGGTCTCATGGCAAGTCGCCCCCAGGTTCGCACTCGCTGCGCTATTTTGTTACCACGACGTCCGGTCCCGGGGTCCGGGAGCCCCGAGTCATCATCGTTGGCTACGTGGACAACATCGAGTTCATGAGCTTCGACAGCGACGCGGAGAGTCCGAGGACAGAGCCCCGGGGGTCGTGGGTAAAACGAATGGGTCAGAAGTTTTGGGAAGAGGAGGTAAAATATGCCGAGAGTTATGCACAGAGGGCCCGAGAAAACCTGCGGTTGGCATTGAGCGTCTACAACCACAGCAGTAACGGTGAGTGATCCCAAGCCAAGTTGCCTCAGGCTTCTATGTCCCGGGTTCAGATCACCAGGAGACAGGGACCCGGTTTTGATATCAGTTTTGGTCCAAATACCGGGAGTGAGTGGGTCGGGGACTTGTGGGCAGTTCTGACTTCAGGGGAGGGACCAGATTCTCACACCATCCAGTGTTTAATTGGCTGCGAAATTGGACCGGACGGGCGGCTCATCCGAGGCGAATATGCGCACGCTTATGACGGCAACGATTACCTTAGCCTGAACGAGGATCTGCACTCCTGGACCGCTGGCGACACCTCGGCTCAGATCGCTGCCGATAAGTGGAAAGCTGATGGTGTAGCAGGACGCATCAGAGCCATTCTGGAGGGGAGATGTGTAGAGACACTCCTCAGACATCTGGAGATAGGGAAGAAGACACTGCAGAGAACAGGTAAGAGGGAGAACGAGGAAATTCCTCCCTCTGCGCTGGAACTGGGCCTCAGGTCCCTGGAGGTGGGAAAATGCGATCAGATGGGAGATTGCGGTGAGAGTACTCCTGTGTTTACTAACCCAACATCAGAGAGTGACACTCCCAAGTGCCCACCCTTCTCTTCTGAATGTTTCTTGAGATGGAAGAGAGACCTCAGAAATAAGCCACAGTCATTGCGAACCATAACTTCTCCCAACCTGCGGGCAGGCGCTGTCCCCAGCCAGTGTTTGTGGAGGCCTGATGGAGTCATGATGGGTCTCTTAATGCCCCACCCACTCAAGATCTGAAATCCCTTTCTCATGGTGGCAAACCTGGAGTCTCTACTGGACTTGATTATACAATTTATCAGGGAATGGTTTATACTGAATCCTGAGTCCAGGCTACTGTATGGGACTGGTTCCGTTGTAGCATCTCAAGTCAACTGTCCATTGCCAGCACGGTCACAGGAATACTGCTTAAGTCTCCAGAAAGAATATAAAATACCTGAACTTTCCTACTCTTCCTCTCAGATCCCCCGAAGGCACATGTAACCCATCATCTAAGACTTGAAGGGGATGTCACCCTGAGGTGCTGGGCCCTGGGCTTCTATCCAGCTGAGATCACCCTAACCTGGCAACGTGATGGAGAGGACCAGATCCAGGACATGGAGCTAGTGGACACCAGGCCTGCAGGGGATGGAACCTTCCAGAAGTGGGCAGCCGTGGTGGTGCCTTCTGGGGACGAAGAGAGATACACCTGCCTTGTGCATCATGAGGGGCTTCCCGAGCCCCTCATCCTGAGATGGGGTAAGGAGGGATGTGAACATAGAGTCTGTTGCCAGGAAAAACAGGTGGTCTGGAGCTGGGAGTTAGGGTCCCTCAACTCTATCCACTCCTCCCCACCCTCTCTTCCCAGAGCCATCTTTTTGGCCCAAGATTGGAATGACTGTTGGTGTGGTTCTCCTCGGAGTTGTGATCGCTGGAGCTGTGGCTGCCGTTGTGACAATGAGGAAAAGTAAGGGAAGAGATTGGTGTCTGAAGGTTTCGTCTCCATTGAGTCGAAGCCCTAGGTGGAAATGAGCTCATCACCTGTATGGTTATTGTGAGATTTACTATACAGGCATATTTACCCAACCTGGGACTCTGTGTACTAGTGCATTTAAATCCAGGGCTCTAGGAGATCATTATCCTGCATCCCTATCAGTCTTTTTCTTTCACCAGATGTAGTTACTCAGATAACTTTCAGAAATCAGTTTGCCCCATTCTATTTCCATCCTTTGGTCACATGTTCCAGCTTTGGAACTCTTCACACACTAGGGAAATACCCACTCACAGTGTAGAAAGGAGGCAGAGACCAAGTCCCTCACCACTTTTTCAAACATCCCTGCAGCTGGGCACCACATGAGTCCTCAATTCCATCAGTTCAATGACCACATGCTGGACTGTGACTCAGAACACGGTCATGAGGAAAAGCTAGAGCTGCAGGGATTGCATTTGGGAAGGATGACATTGTCACATGCAGCGTCCAAGAGCAGCAGGGGAACTGTCACAGTGACCAGTTCCAGGGTCTCAGTGGTCCTCTGTCCAGTTTATCACACGTGGGACCTGATGTTGACGGTCCTATCAGAATTTCGTTTATTGGACTTTTCCAAAACAAAATAATCTCCTATTATAGAGCATCACATAGAAAATCATTTTATGTTTAATTGATAAGGATTTACACTTCCTTATTTGTACCTAAAAATAAGGAATCAGGGCTGGAGAGATGGCTCAGAGGTTAGGAGCACTGCCTGTTCTTCCGAAGGTCCTGAGTTCAATTTCCAGCAACCACATGGTGGCTCACTACCATCTGTAATGAGATCTGGTGCAGAATACAGTATATATAATAAATAAACAAATCTTTAAAAAAATAAAAATAAGGAATCAGTTCAGAAAGATTTCAGATAACAATCAGAGTTTTTCCCTATATAACTACTTCTTATGACTTTCATCTGAGGCTATATCCATAATAGAGAAAACAATATACATTTCTGAACATGCTAGCTTGAGTGATGATATATGCTCTCCCTTTTCTTTCTTGGGCAGCAACAAAATGATGATAATAATAATGCCCATGCAAGACCCTTCTTCATTATTCTTACTACTAACATCATGGTCACCAACCTTTTCCCACAATGCTCAGGCCTCCTTCACTCATCATTTAGATTGTTGAGTATGGAGCACAGGACTTACTTCCTCATTTATTGTTTTGTTTATTTGTTTTTTTTTTTGACAGGGTC
The DNA here is from genome assembly GCF_037038515.1 of Microtus pennsylvanicus. Lineage (NCBI taxonomy): Eukaryota > Metazoa > Chordata > Mammalia > Rodentia > Cricetidae > Microtus > Microtus pennsylvanicus. Next base: position 504,526 of record NC_134585.1, on the reverse strand, counting down.
TCGTACTGTATCCCAGGCTGGCTTTGAACTCACTGTGTAGCTGGGATGGCTAATCTTCACTGTCAACTTGACTGTATTTAGAATCTCCTAGGAGATGCAGTTCTGGGTATGTCTATAAGATTGTGTTCAGAGATGATTAAATGAGAAGGGAAGACCCACTCTGAATGTGGGTGGCGCCATCCCTTGGGCTAGGGTCAAGATTGAACAATACAAATGGGAAAAAGCCAGCTGAGATCTCTGTGATCTCCTTCCTGATCCATTGAAGTTGGAGGAGTCCCACCACAAGCTTCTGATGCCGTGAACTCCACTACGCCTTATGTTGAGATGAACTGTATGTACCCACTTAACTCGTGAATCAGAATAAATATTTTTAAAGTTGTTTCTCTCAGATATTTTGTCACAACAATGAAAAAAAGTAACTAATACAGCAATTCAGACTGACCTTGATGTCCCCGAAATACTTTTGCCCAATTTTGGGAATGTTTGTATAGTCAACCATAGATAGCCTCAGGAGTGACTCAGCCATGAGTGAGGCTGATGTATGGAGTTTGGGGCTCTTTGTTTACATCCTTCTTGCTATATTATCTGAAAAAACAGCAGTTTCTGCAACAAACACCCAGAGTCTCAGCTCTCCACTAAAATTTCTGAATTTTGAGATGCCCAGGGGACTCCTGGATCCAACAAAGTCTGGGACTTTCTAGTCTATGGACCTTCTAAACACAGTTCCAGAGTTGTGTGCTCCAGGTAGATGCTCTATTGAGATCACTAAGTACTGGACCAGGACTCAGTACGTCTTCCTTCTTTCCTCCAGCTAATCACTCTGTTGGTGATTTTCTTTATCTCCAATGTTTTAAATATTATTTACTATTACTTCCCAGATAGATTTCTTCAGTCCAGATATTTCTGCCAAATACCTCCAGACTCATCTGTCCCAGTGCTAACCTGACTGTTCGTATGCATTTCCCCATTTCTGTTAATGGCAACTCTGTCCTGCTACTTAGACTGTCAAGACCTTTCTATTGTCAACTTTACCTTGTTTTCATAATCCATATTTAACTGAGCAGGAAAAGTTTGAGTTATATATGTACTGAAGATATTAATCTTCTTTCAGATGTATAGCTGGTAAAGTTTTTCTCCCATTTCTTAGACTGTCTTTCACGCTCTTGTTTTTTTTTTATGCAGAAGCTTTTCAATTTCATGCAATGCACTTGTCAATTCTTGCTATGATTTCTTTTCTTTTCTTTTTTTCTTTTTTCTTTTTTTTTTTTTTTTTTTAGTTTTTCGAGACAGGGTTTCTCTGTAGCTTTGGAGCCTGTCCTGGAACTAGCTCTTGTAGACCACGCTGGCTTTGAACTCACAGAGATCCGCCCGCCTCTGCCTCCCGAGTGCTGGGATTAAAGGCGTGCGCCACCACAGCCTGGCTTGCTATGATTTCTTGAGCCATGCTTTCTCCACGTGGCAGCTGAGAGTTGCACTGCCCTTGGAATGGATGATAAGAATTACCTCTGAGACTGCTCCGTCTAAGGTGGATGGATGTCAGTGCTGAGAATGCAGGATAGTTGTCTTCCTCTACATGGCATGAGGTCTATCACATGAGCACCACCAACAGCAACTCCAGGATTAACACCTGTGGGGCTCTGGGCAGGGTCCTCAGCAGACAGTGGCAGCAGCTGTGTGGCCTTTTCTGTGGGCAGAGAGACTTGCAACTGAGGCTGAGTCACCTACCCAGAAAGGACTTGCCTGCCTAAGGGAGGAAGGACAATGAGAAAAGGACATGCAAATGCTGCCTTTGTGAGAAACTGGCTCACCATTTCTGACACCTGGGGAATGTGAAGGAGGCATAAAGGAAAGAGCAGGAATCAGATCTGTGCTTCTGCAATCCCAAAACCTGGGAATGATGGTAAGAAAAGACAGTAAAGAGAGAGAAAGTGAAATAAAAGTAATGGAAAACCCCGCAGGCCAACTTTTAACTCAGGGAAAAGACTGATTCAGCACACATACAGGACCTTAGCAGTGATTCAGTTTGGGAAACCTTGATAATAAGGAATATTCTCCCACTGAACTTTTTGAAACAAACAGAAAAGAAAGAAATATTTTAAATTAAAATAGCCCACTCACAGGGTACCCAAGACTGTGCGACATAGATGTAGATAAGGTCTGAGCTATGGAAATAGAGAAATTGAGTAGGGAAATTGAGCACTGTAACTATTCACCCACCCCTCTAGGAGACAAAGGCTGCACAATCTGAGGCAGGATGAAAGGATCATTAGGACAGCAAGAGACTGACTCCCACCAGCTGTCTTCTACCTTCAGATGTGTGTGAACATGGACAGGTTTACACACGCACACACACACACACACACAAGCACAATTTTAATGTCTGGTTTTAAGTGCGGACTGTGTAGGACAGATTAGGAGGGGTGTCACTGGGAGTAAGTTTTGAGGTTTCAAGAGCCCAGGCCATCCAATTAGCTTGTTCCTTTCCTTTATCATTTGCCTTGGTTGTGGTGTGTTGTCACAGCCCTAGAACAGTACCAAGACATTTGTCATTGGTACCATATCTAAGATATTTGTTACTATAAAGTGTGTCCATTCTTGTGTGATTTACCACTTCAGAACTTCTTTTTTACTAACTCTGTAAAAAAAAAGCTAGAAATAGAGGCCAAATTTTAGACTGAGGTATTTATTTATTTATTATGTATACAATATTCTGTCTGTGTGTACGCCTGCAGGCCAGAAGAGGGCACCAGACCCCATTACAGATGGTTATGAGCCACCATGTGGTTGCCGGGAATTGAACTCAGGACCTTTGGAAGAGCAGGCAATGCTCTTAACCTCTGAGCCATCTTTCCAGCCCCCTAGACTGAGGTTTCTTGTGATGTGCCACAAATCTGAAGAAGACTACCCAGGAGAAGGTAGCATCCCCTGGGAGCTAACTTGATCCTTTTCTAATTTTCCCTGACCCTATTCTAGGTCTGTCTGTGATCATCCCCTGGAATAGGATCTGAGATCCAGGACTAGGAGTTTCTTCTGGCACCAACTGGTCCTCCATCCTTCTCTGTCTTTATCCTCCCAGCAATGGAAAAGGGTGTAGTTAATTAACTTTTATCGTTTCATTTCCATCCCTTGGCTTCATATCCTGGCATTAGAACCCCTTCTCCCTAAAAGTCTAGAAAGGAAGCAGAGACCAAGTGCCCCCCCATTGCTCTGCTAAACATCCTTGTAGCTGAGCACAGCTTGAACCCTGGACCAGTGTATACCTGTACCTTGTGCAGGACCTGGTGTGGATGAGCTTTTGTCTTCTGTCCCCACATATTAATACTCCAGTTTGCGAATTTTTATTTTTCTAAGATAAAAAATTTGTAAGCTTCTGATTTCACATATAAAATTAGTTTGTGGATAAATAACAAGAATTTGGATTCCATTATTTTTGTCTATAAGTTGCAAATCAGTCTAGGGATATATAATAATAAGTGGCAATCAGTTAGAGACTTACATTATCTTAATTGCTTCCTATTTCTCATACCTGAGGTTACACCCCATAGGAGAGAAAACAATATGTCCTTGTCTACATGACAACTCAGGGGTGATGATATTTGGAACTGTTCTTCATTGTGGGTGCTACTGTGATGATTGACATCAGTGGCCTCAAATCTTTTTCTAGAATTCCCAAGCCTCTTCTCAGACCCCACTGTCTTCGACTGTAAAACAGGGAGCTCAGATTTTACTTTTTCTGTCTCTCTTTTGCAGGGTCTCATACTGTACTTCAGGCTGTCCTAGAACTTACCATGTAGCTGTGACAGCTAATCTTCAGTGTCAGCTGAATTGGAGTTTGAATCTCCCAGGACTTGCCATTCTGGATTTGTCTGTGAAGGGTGTTTCCAGAGAAGATTAGCTGAGGAGGGGAGAGCTGCACTGAATGTGGGTGACACCAGCCCATGATCTGGGGCCCAGACTGAAGAACAGGGAGGAAAAGGAGAAAGACAGATAAAAGCCAGCATTCCCACATTCTACTTCCTGATTCCTGGAGATGTGAGTCATCCCAGCCACATGCTCCAGCTGCCATAAACCCAGCCATGCCTTTCCTGCCAGGATGGGTTGAACCGTCTTAAATCAAAATCCAAAACAAATCTTTCTTGCCTTAAGCTACTTCCGTCTTTTTTTTCAGATTTTTGTTTGTTGTTTGTTTGTTTTATATGAATGAGAAAACTGAGTGATAGTACATTTGGGTTGACCTTCTACTCCCAGAAATCATCCCGCCTCCCTCTGAGAACTGGTGTTGCAGGTGTGGGAATATAATCTTCTATAAATGTATTGTGATGAATTGAGACTGTGGGAGTATGTCTGCTGCCTCCTTAACCTTTGTATCTATCTATTATATAACTCTCGTATATGCATATATTTACTGTGTGTTGCGTCACATTTCAGTTAATATTAGTAATTAAGATTGGAATAAAAGGGCTGTAGAGATGGCTCAGTGGTTAAGAGCATTGCCTGCTCTTCTAGAGGTCCTGCCTGAGTTCAATTCCCAGCAACCACATGGTGATTCACAACTACCTGTAATGAAATCTGGTGCCCTCTTCTGGCCTGCAGGCATGCATGCAGGCAGAATACTGTACACACAATAAATAAATAAATCTTTAAGAAAAAAAGAGAATGGAATAAAAGAGGATGTGTATTGCTTCAATTAGATTACCATGGAAAGCAGTATTATCTGTTAAATTCCTAAAATGAATACCATCACACTTAGTGAATTTATTGTTACTTAATTGTGACATTGTAGAATGTCAGATGTTCTGTGTTTTGTGTGCTGTTCAAAGAACAAGAGTCACCCAGAATGTGATTCTAGGCTCTCTGACAGCAGGGGGAACAGCTTCTGAGAACTGAACCTCAAACCTCTGCTCAGAAGCATATTTATTGATTGCACACAAAGGTTGTGTTTGGAGGACAGCAAGGTCTTTATACCAAAGTCCCTTTGATCTATATGTTCTCTGAAAAAAAAATCATGCCCCCACAACTTTAATCTTTATTATGTACTGTTTGCAATACCCAATAATTCAAGACCTGCAAGTGTGCCCAGATAGTCTTGTGACCAAAGTCATGAAAGAGACTGAAAATTTCCTCAGAAAAAGTTTATAAATCATAGAAAACAATCACTGTACTATGATTTTTTTTCAAGTTCTAGATACATTCATCAAACACTAATACATTCTACTGATACCTTAGAAACAGTGAGAAACAACTATTACATTGTAATGTTTACCCTAGATACAATGACTCTACCAGATTCCCACTACAGTGGAAAGATACAAGCATGACCATCTATGTTTCTTATGTAAACAGAATACTCCTGATACACCGTGAACGTAAAAAATAAAGACAGAGATCACAACTTAAAGAGAACTTATTCTGGAGTCAAATGTGACAATAGCCTGGAACACAGATTTCAGTTCCTATAAATTCCATGTCCTAAAGTGGTAACAGTTTTATTGTTTTCATAGTAACAGAACAGCAACAACAAGGCACAAACAACAGATCTTAGAAATACAATGGTGGAAACATCAGGCAGGCAGGTTGTATCCATGCAGGGAAATCTGTTAGACCTGAGATGCTCTCTGATGACATGAGTTGGTAGAAGCTAGGGGTCTGTTTGTACATTCCAAAAGGGTTTACCTAATAGTCACAAGGATGTCAGGTCACACAGGGAGGAGTAATAATAGATATTTAAGGGACTAGGACATATTTATTTATTTATTTTGTTTTGCTTCGGTTTGGATTGGTTTAGTTTGGGTTTTTGGTTTTTAGAGACAGGGTTTCCCTGTGTAGTCTTGGCTGTCCTGAAACTCTCCCTGTGAATCAGACTGGGCTCAAACTCACAGAGATTCTCCTGCATCTGCCTCCCGAGTGCTGGGATTATAGGCCTGTGCCACCACAGCCTGACTTGGTGTTCTTTTAAAAAATTTATTATTTTTATGTTAATGTTGGTGTTTTAACTGCATGTTTTTCCCCCTCCACACTTTCTACAGCTGCTTAAAATCCTCCATTACTGACCCTAACTCAAAGGCATTACTTTCCTCTCTATATAACTGCAAGATTAAGGCTTGCAAGAGCTGTTCTCGTCCTACCCCTAACCCCTGCTAAAAGTAATGAAATGGTGCCAGAGCATCTTCTGAGTCTGGTTTTATTATTGTTTTTGTTGTTAGCCTTATTTTTTTCTTTTTAATCAAGAAGAATTCACAGATTGGAACCCTTTATTCCCCAGTAATGTTTGGACACCCACGCGTTCATTTCTGCTGTATGTAGGAATTTCGGAGAACCCACTCAGACTCATCGTGATCCTTCCCCACACACCCACAACGCTATAAAACTCCACAGAGAGGAACAAAGACCTAATCTCAAGTTCTCCAAACACGGAGGATGGGGTGCACAGTGCCAAGAGCCCTCCTTCTGTTGCTGGCAGCCACCCTGTCCCCAACTCTGGCCCTCTCGGGTGAGTACCAGGTGGAGAGAGAAACCATTTTTGAAGGAAGAAACGGGGTGATCGGGTTGGGACCGCACCCGGAAAGCCGTGTCTCTGCCCTCGCCCAACGAGCCCTCCCATCTCCTGGAGATGGGCAGTCAGTTCCAAGCTCCCTTCTCTCCGCGTTTGGACCCGCGCCCCCTGCACACCTCCCGAGGGGTGCACCTGTTCCTCGATCTGGCCGGATGCAGGGTCACCGCGCGCCACTCGTAGGCTCACACTCCCTGCATTATTTCTCCACCGCCTTCTACAATCCTGGCTACGGCAAATCTCGGATCAGGATCGTCGGCTACGTGGACAACATACAGATCTTGAGTTTTGACAGTGACAATAAGAGTCAGCGAGTGGAACCGCGGGTGCCATTTATGGCGCAGGATCCCGAACATTTAGAGGAGCTGACGCTTTTCACCAGGCGCTTCTTATTAATTGGCCGAATCGACCTGAGGACCCTGTTCGGCTTCCGTAGCCAGAGCGAGAATGGTGAGCGACCCTAGATTCGTAATGCTAGTATACAGTCTCCAAATATTCTGAGGAACATAGGTACATATCTTGGATTAGTGAAATCCGCCAAGTTTCAGCCATCCTGGGGAAGCTTGAGGAAATTTATTGGGGTTTTATTTCACTGTGAAATAGGCTTTAAGCAATCATGCACAGGCTATGTGTATTGAATGGAGCTATCTAGGAGACTGTACTGATCTCCCTGGCTGCAACAGGGTCTCACACTATCCAGGACATTTGCGGCTGCGACATAGGGCCAGACCACCGCCTCCTCCGTGGGTATAAGCAGATCGCTTATGATACCCAGGATTACATCTCTCTGACTGAGGACCTGTGCTCGTGGATAGCAGTGGATACCGAGGAGGCTCAAATCACCAGGCGCAAGTGGGAGACTGCTGGGTTTGCAAGGCCATGGAAATCTTTCTTGGAAGGAAGGTGTGTGACGTGGCTCCTTAAATACCTGGATAAAGGGAAGGAGATTCTGCAGCGTGCAGGTAAGAGGGTTAGGGTAGTTTCTGTCCGCCTTTGAGCAGAATTTCTGGGGAGAAAGAACAAATTCGTAAGCCACCTATTGGAAAAGAAGGTTCTTCTCTGTTTAGCTGGTCCCCCTGGACCGGTTTCTCTCTGCCTGCCTGTTTTCAGAGGCTTAATATCAGTTACAATTGTCTGGCCTATCTATGGCTTAGGCCATTACTGGCTAGTTCTCTCTATAAATTAACCCATTTCTATTAGTTTCTGTTTCATCCTGCGGCTTCTTGGGTGGCTACTTGGAGTCTTCTGACTCTGCCTTCTCTCTGTGTATCTTTGTTTGAACTTCCAGCCTAGCTTTACTATGCTAAGCCATTGGCCGTAACTGCTTCCTTTATTCATTAATCAATAAAAGCAACACATGTACAGAAGGACATCCCACGTAAGGTAATTCCCTTTTGATCTCAGTCCCTGTTTCTGCCATTGCTCACAGATCAGGTGTAGCTACTCAGTCACTGGGTTTTTGCCCACTCAGAGGTATACAATTTCACACCTTTATCGTAGAACTTACTGTAGGAATAGATAGGTCCTCATTCTGGGCCCATGAAGTTTAAGTGCTGCTCTCTAGATCCCCAGCCCAACTCTGGGGATGATCACATGATCAGTGCTCAAGTTGTCCACGGGAAGGAACAGAAATTTGTTCTTCTCTGACTCTTCTCAGATCCTCCAAAAACAAATGTGACTCATCACCCCAGACCTGAAGGAGGGGCCACCCTGAAGTGCTGGGCCCTGGGCTTCTACCCTGCAGACATCACCCTGACCTGGCAGAGGGATGAGGAGGACCTGACGCAGGACATGGAACTTATTGAGACCAGACCTGCAGGGGATGGAACCTTCCAGAAGTGGGCAGCTGTGGCGGTGCCTTCAGGAGAGGAGCAGAGATACACATGCCATGTGCTGCATGAGGGGCTGCCTGAGCCCCTCGTCCTGAAATGGGGTAAAGGGGTGTGTGTAGGCCCAGAGTCTGTCTTAGGGAAAGCTGGAGCCCCTTGCAGACCCTGAGCAGGGTCAGGGTCCCTCACCTCTGTCCTCTCCTACTCTCTCTGGCAGAGCCTCCTCCATCTCCCACCACCCCCATCATGGGGATCATTGCTGGGCTGATTCTCCTTGGAGTGTTGGTCGCTGGAGCTGTGGCTGCCATTGTGATGCGGAAGAGTACAGGTAGGACAGGACAGTGTCTGAGATCTGGGCCTTCCTGAGAAATTTCAAGCCCTGGATGTAGATGTGTCCATGTCCTGTTTTGTTACTATAAAGTGTGTCCATTCCTGTGTGCTTAGCCACTTCCAGACAATTATTATTATTATTTATTATTATTATCTCTGTAAGGAATACCTGGAAGTAGAGGACAAAGGATTCATATTGAATATTCTCGTGATGTGACACAAATCTGGGGTGGAGTCTCTAGGGGGGAAATGGCTGGGAGGATAATTGATCCTTTTCTCATGTTTCCTGACCCTGTTCTATGTCTGTCTGTGTCCATACCCTGGAATATTATCTGTGGTCTAGGACTAGGAGTTTTCTCTGGCACCAACTCATTCTGCATCTTTCTCTGTCTTTATCCTCCCAGAGATTGAAAAGAATGCAGTTCGATAACCTTATTAGTTTATTTCCACCCCTCATGTCCTGGCATTAGAATTCCCTTTTTCTTAAAAGTGTAAAAAGGAAGCAGAGACCTAGTCCCCCATCACTTTGCTAAATATCCCTTCAGCTGAGCACAGCTTGCGTCCTTGGCTCCACGGGCTCCACGGGCTCCTTGTATAGGACCTGGTATTAATAGGCTTTTGTGTTCTGTCCCTCGATATGAAGACTCATTTTGGGTTTTTTAAATTTTTCTAAATTAAAAAAAAGTAAGGTTATAAATTCATATATAAAGTTTTTTATGGTTAAATGATAAGAATTTCCATTATCTTTGTCTATAAGTTGGAAATCAGTCTAGGGAATGTTCAGATAGCAATCAGTCAGAGACTTCATTGTATAAACTGCTCACTATTTCTTATACCTGAGGCTGAAGCCCATAGGAGGGAAATCATATGTTCCTGTCAACATGACTTCTCAGGGATGATGATGACATTTGGGACTGTTCATTGTGTGGCTGCTTCTCTGATGGTTGACACCAGAGACCTCAAACCTTGTTTTAGAATTCTCAGGCCTCTTCCCACATTCTTCCATCTTAGAATGTAAAGTAGGGAGCCCAGATATTACTTTTCTCTCTCTCTCTTTAGTAGGTTCTCACTCGGTACCCCAGGCTGGTCTGAATCTCACCATGTAACTGCAACAGCTAATCTTCAGGGCCAGGTGGATTGGATTTCGAATCTCCAAGAACTTGCAATTCTGGAAATGTCTGTGAAGTTGTTTCCAGAGAAGATTAACTCAGCAGAGGAGGACGCTATTGAATGTGGGGTGACAACAGCCCATGATTTGGGGGTCCAGACTGAAGAAAGGAGAGGAAAAAGAGAAAACCAAATGAGAGTCAGCCTCTCCACACTCTGCTTCCTGATGCATGGAGATGTGAGTCATCCCAGCCACAGCTCCAGCTGCCATGAACTCCACCCTGCTTTTCCTCCCAGGATGGGTTGAGTTTTCTTAAATCAAAAACCAAAATAAATCCTTCTTGCCTTAAGTTGCGTCTTTCAGGTTCTTTTGCCCTTGTTTTTGTTGTTTTACATTAGTGAGATGAGTGAGTGGCACGGCTTCTACTCCCATAAACCATCCTGCCTCAACCTGAATGCTGGTACTGCAAGTGTAGGGGAATACAGTCCACTTGAAGAATGACTCCTGTTGCCGGCTGTGAGGGAGACTCAAGCATTGACCAGGGGATCCTGGTCTACATTGTTGCAGCTTGTGTCTGAACATCAGCAGGGACTCACTAACAGAACCTCAGTCCAAGCTTATTATACAGAATCTCAGCCCAGACACTGAATCTTGAGCTGTCCCAGGGACTCCTGTATACAGGAAATTTGAGACTTTCTGTGCCTTTTTTTTTTTGTCTTTTTCTTTTCTCGTACAATACATCCCAACCAAAGCCTCCCTTGCCAGTCACCCGCAACTTCCCCTTCCTCCCAGTTCCCTATAACCTCCCCTTTCCCTCAGATCTACTCTTCCCCCAGTTCACTTTGTACAAAAGCGGGCCACCCAATGATACCAACCAAATATCATAAGAAGGTGCATTAAGCCAGGCAGTGGTGGCGCACGCCTTTAATCCCAGCACTCGGGAGGCAGAGGCAGGCGGATCTCTGTGAGTTCGAGACCAGCCTGGTCTACAAGAGCTAGTTCCAGGACAGGCTCCAAAGCCACAGAGAAACCCTGTCTTGAAAAACCAAAAAAAAAAAAAAAAAAGGTGCATTAAGATTAGACATAAACCATCATATCAATGTTGGAAAAAGCAGCCCAGTAGAAGGATCAGAGCACCACTAGCAGGCCCCACACCAGGTAAAAGAGTCAGAGACGCCCCCACTCCCACTGTTAGGAACCCCACAAACAACCCAAGATAAATAACCACAGCATGAATGCAGAGGACCTCGTGCAGATCCATACAGGCTCCATGATTGCCATTTCACTCTCTGTGAGGCCTATGATCCCTGCTTAGCTGATTTTGTGGCTGTGTTCTCCTCGTGTCCTTGACCCCTCTGGCTCTTGGCTCTTAATCCTTCTTCCCCCTCTTCTTCGAGATTCCCTAATGTTTGACTGTGGGTCTCTGCAATTGCTTCCATCAGCTACTGGAGGAAGCCTCTTTGATGCCGACTGGACTAGGCACCAACCTATGAGTATACAAAAATATTATTGGGAATCATTTCATTTGCTTTTTTATATTTTATTTTTCATTTGTGTTTGGGTCTACCCTAGATCACAGAGCTATCCAACTTCTGGGTCCTGGTCATCCAGGCAGTGTCAGGCTTGAGCTCCTTCTCATGGCTTGGGCCTCAAGTTAGATCAGTCACTGCTTGGGCCTATCTGCAAGCTCACTTATAAATAAATTTTAGCCTCCTTTCTCTTGTTCTCCGCTCACCCACCCTTTCAGGATCTTTTCTCTCTCTCCCTCAGGAGCTCTGCTTCCTGTTAAACTCTACGTCCAGCACCGTCCATATCTCTGAACTGCAGTTTGAATGATTTTGATAAGAAGCCTCTCAGCTATATTACCACGAAAATGATTGCTAAAAGCTTCCCTGGACAGCCCTTCCCTTATCAGGTCCATCTAGTGCCTTACTTTTCACAACGATTGGACCCCAACACAACAATGAACCCCAGTGTCTGTGTGCAGTGGCAGCAACAGTCATCCTGATTGACAACCCTAGCCTCTATACGAGGATCCTCATTCACCCCCAGCTTCTAATGCTGTGGTGTCTACTCCCTTACAAGTCCTTAAGACCAAAGTATCTATGGGCCAGCAGACCTCCTGTGAAGAGGTCCTGTCAACATTCCTCATCATCTTATATCACCTAACACTTTACATCTGTCTGTATCCATCTCTTAGACTAGATCCTCTTTCCCGCAGCATGAATGTTATAAAAATGGTGTAAAGCAACAAGAGGCTCTTGGATACCTCTTCAAATAACCCAGATTTATTTCTCTGTGGTGATGCCTCTTAGAAAGCAGTTTTAGAAGACAGATTATAATTGGCTATGCCACAGTTTCCCTAGGATACACTAAGCCCTCTAGGGAGTCAGCCTATGCTAATGCAACCAGAAAGACCAGCTTCCCAGGCTGCTCTGGGGTTGTAAAAAGAACACCACAGAGTAGCAGGACTTAGGATTTTTTTTTTCCTGAAGGTCATAGAAAGGGAATGAGATGCACACATGTACTAACGGTCACTCTCTTTTTTTCTTTTTCCAAATCCATCCCTCTCTTTGTCAAACACAACTAATATATATTCAACAGAAATTCTTAGGCAATAAAAGGTTCACTTGAAGTTTACATTTCATTTCTAAAGTAAATGATAAGGAGCAGAGTTTCTGATAACACATGTGTAATAAATCTATCAGGTTCCTAATTAGTGGGGCAGCTGCAGCTGTAAAGATCCAGCCACCCTGTTATCCACTAAGGAGAGAGCCTATAAAGGGTTATAAAGGGGGCTATAAAGTTCAACTATCGTGAAGTCTAGAAAATAGAGAAATTGTGCATTATATTCTATATTTCTAAGTAATAAACATTTTTAAACTAACATTTTGTGATTGACAATCATAAAAATGTCAGTTTCTCTTGAACTTAAAGCTCAGACAGGGAAGTGCAAATTGCAGCTGGCATAGCTGGGAGTGAGTCAGGACTTCAAGGGGCAGCTGGGAGGCTCCTCCTTGGTGTGCAGCTCAATAAAAATCAATAAAGAAGAAGAACAAGAGATAAACTCAGGGACTCAATCGACTACCCCCTCCTAAACATTCTGGATACTGCCCAAGACAATACAAGTAGGATTTGTTAAAGTAAAAATCTCAAGAGACAACACAGATAAAACTCTTGAACAAGACAAAAAGGCCTTGGTTGAGTCCCAAGACATTTCATCCCAATTAAATGTAATCTAATCCAAGTCAGTTAATTAGACTTTTCGATTCAAACTTCAACAGTTGAAGAACTGCAACATTTCCACTCATTTCATAAGCTTATTGCTCAAGTAGGATAATCTTGATGAAAGTGTTAGAAAGGGCCGGGCGGTGGTGGCGCACGCCTTTAATCCCAGCACCCGGGAGGTAGAGGCAGGCGGATCTCTGTGAGTTCGAGACCAGCCTGGTCTACAGAGCTAGTTCCAGGACAGGCTCCAAAGCCACAGAGAAACCCTGTCTCCAAAAATCAAAAAAAAAAAAAAAAAAAAAAAAAAAAAAAAAAAAAAAAAAAAGAAAGAAAGAAAGAAAGAAAGAAAGAAAAAAAAAGTGTTAGAAAGGCTAAAACATTCCAGGTGATGCAGAACATCTATACCAACGTGTCATACAAAACAAATTCAAGAGTTCTCTTCAAGTAAAGAAACCTTTCAGTCCTGAATACATCAATAACAAAAAACATGGAAAAGAAAAAAATCTTTCTTCATAAATAATTACTGATACCTGGCAATATCTTTTCCCCAAAGCAAAAAAATACACCAAAGATCAATCATTTATAGTTGATAATAACAGCAACAAAATATTAGTTTCCAAGTATTTTTATCTATAATTTCTTAGAAGGTCAAAAAGTAAAAACCACAGCAAACAAATAAACAAATGCACAAAATATCATGTCAGAAGGAAAAACAAATTCTTCTTAGAGACATGATTACTTGCAGGGAAAAATTTCTCCAGTTACTAACTTTAGAGTCTTTGGGGCACTAGTTTATGGCGCTTTCCTACCAAAGTCTTTATGTCTTAAAAGAAAGAAACAATAAATCTTTGTCACTCTAGAGCCCACATGTAACAAAGAGCAAAAATGTATCCATCCCCAAACGCCTTTTTCACAAAACCTGCAGTAGACCCCACAAATTCTTAAAACTAGGAAATCATTTACCCATTTACCCTTATCATCCACCTCCAAAACCAAGAATGACTTTTAATCATCAGTACAAAGCTATGTTCAGTTTGTTTTCATTTCTCACTAACTTTCTCCTGTTTTAAAGATAAAAGGCAGAACCTTGACTTCTTTTGATGAGAGATCAGTCATGGGTTCTATTGGGAATACAGATGTTTCTGTTTATATACCATATAACTGTCAGCTTTGTACTAGATACTAAAAACTATTATTGCATTTTAACTGTCTGTCAATAAACCCAAACTCCAGTACACTCAGGTGTCATTTAACATCACTGGGTGATTATTTCTGACCAAATAGAATATTCTGTAGATATCTATTAGATCTATTTGAGTTATTCTATAGTTTGATTTTGGAGGGTTATTTTTATTATGCTATTGATTTTAGGTTTGGATGACCTATGTATAAAAATAAGAGTGGAATATTGAAATCAGCCACTACTACTGTATCAGGAACTCTGTCAGACCTTTTATACACTCATTAATGTTTGTTTTAGGAAATAGTCACTATTCAGAGCATATGTGGTATCATCTTTCTGAATAAACCACTTTTGAGTAATTTTGCTTTGAAATTTATCAAATATCAGAATAGCCATGCCAGCTTTGTCTTCAGTTTCCATTGTCTTGACTCACTGTTTTCTGCACGTTCACCACATTTCTGATGATGTTTTCTGGGAGAAAGCAGATAGATGAGTCTAGTGTTATGATCCAGTCAGCCACTATATATGTTACTTACAGGTCAGCTGAAACAATTACTATCATCAAGGTAGGTGCTAGGAGAGTTTACTAATTTCTTTGGCTTTTCAGGCTATTTCCCTGGTTGTTTGATCATTATGTGCTCGGTTCTTTCACCCCTACTAATATTAGGGATTTGCTATTTTATGTGTTAGACCGGATAGATTTCTTTCTAACTCTCCCTTGTCTGTTTCTTCTATTAATTTTATGTTTTCTTGTCTTCTCACACTTAAAACCATCTTTCTACTTCCTCTGTGTATACTATTCTTTTAGGTTTAGTATTTTTTGGAATACTGGCTTGGTTTTGTCAAGACCTGCTTAGTCTGTGCTATTTGAATCCTTATATTTTATCATTAATTAAGACAGATTAAATAAATATGATATTCTTAGATATCAATTAACTACTTTTAATGTTTAAAATAAATTCTTCCATTCTTTCCATGCTTTTTGGATGGCTGAAAAGGGATTTGATGTTATTCTGATCTGTCTTTGTTGGATAAACTATTTTTTCATTAAAGTTTTAAAATTAAAAAAAGAAAGAAAACAGATGTAGAGAACCACAGTCAAACATTAGGGAACCTCAAAGAAGAGGGGGAAGAAGAAATAGGATTGTAGGCGCCAGAGGGGCCAAGGACACCAGGAGAACACAGTCCACAGAATGAATTATGCAGGGCTCATAGGCTGAAATAGCAATCATGGAGCCTGCATGGATCTACACTCAGTCCTCTGTGGTTGTTTAGCTTGGGTTGTTTTGGGGGCTCCTAAGTGGGAATGGGGTGTCTCTGACTCTTTTGCTTGCTTGTGGGACTTGCATGTGGGGCTTCATTCCGTCTACTGGGTTACCATATCCAGTCTTGATGTGATTGTTTATACCTAGTTTTATTGCAACTTTTTATGATGTTTTGTTGGCATTATTGGTAGCCCATGTTTGTCTGAAGGGACTGGAGGAAGAATGGATCTGAGGGGAGGGGAGGTTATAGGGAACTGAGAGGAGGAAGGGGAAGTTGTGGGAGACTGGCAGGGGAGGCTTTGGTTGGGATGTATTGTATGAGAAAAAAAAGACAAAAAGAAAAAGGCACAGAAAGTCTCAACTTTCCTGTGTACAGGAGTCCCTGGACATCTCAAGATTCAGGGTGTCTGAAGTGAGATTCTGTATAATAAATTTGGACTGAGCCTGCTGATGTTCAGCTCACAAGCTGCAAAGATGTAGACCAGGATCTTCTAGGCAATGCATCAGTCTACCTCATAGCTGGTAACAGGAGTCATTCTTGAAACAGACTTGAATTACCACTTGCAATACCAGCATTCAGGATGAGGCAGGATGATTTATGGGAGTAGAAGCTGTATCACTCACTTTACTCATTAATGTAAAAACAAAAAACAAAAACAAAACAAAGACAAAAAACAAAACAAACAGAAAACAAAGACAAAATAACCTGAAAGAAGCAACTTAAGGCAAGAAGGATTTATTTTGGTTTTGATTTAAGACAGCTCAATCCATCCGGGCAGGAAAGGCCTGGTTGGATTCATGGCACCTGGAGCTGTGACTGGATTGACTCACATCTCCATGCATCAGGAAGCAGAGTGTGGGGAGGCTGGCTCTTATCTGGCTTTCTCCTTTTCCTCCCTGTTCTTCAGTCTGGGCCCCAGATCATGGGCTGCTGTCACCCACATTCAGTGCAGCTCTCCCCTTCTCTGTTAATCTTCTCTGGAAACACCCTTCACAGACATTTCCAGAATTGCAAGTCCTGGGAGATTCTAAATCCAGAAGAGCTGACACTGAAGCCCTCACAGCTTCATTTGAGCTCCAGACCAGCCTGAGGCACTGTATGACACCCTGCCAAAGAGAGAGAAAAATAGTAATATCTGAGCTCCCTGCTTTACAGTCTAAGACAGTGGGGTCTGAGAGAGGCCTGGGAATTCTAGGAAAAGGTTTCAGGTCACTGTTATCAATCATCACAGTAGCTCCCACAACAAACAAATGTCATCAGCCCTGAGTTGTCATGTTGACAGGTACATATCGTTTTCTCTCCTATGGGGTCTGGCCTCAGGTATGAGAAATAGGAAGCAATTAACACAATGTAAGTCTCTGGCTGATAGCTACTTATATATTATATATTCCCTAGACTGATTTACAATTTACAGACAAAAAAATGAAACCCAAATTCTTATCATTTATCCATAAACTAATTCTATATGTGAAATTGGGGGCTTAAAAACTTTTTATCTTAGAAAAATAAAAAGCTGCAAACTTGAGTCTTCATATTTAGGGACAGAACACTAAGATTCATCAACACCAGGTCCTGTACAATGTGCAGGTACACACTGGTGGAGCTAAGGACTCAAGCTGTGCTCAGCTGCAGGGATGTTTAGCAAAGTGATGGGGGGTGGGGGGGACTGGGTCTCTGCTTCCTTTCTAGACTTTCAGGGAGAAGGGATGAGGTCATGGGGTGGAAATAAGATAAAAATTAACTAACTACACCCTTTTTTTATTTCTGGGAGGATAAAGACAGAGAAGATTGAAGACCAGTTGGTGCCAGAGAAAACTCCTAGTCCTAGACCACAGATAATATTCCAGGGTATGATCACAGACAGACATAGAACATGGTCAGGAACCATGAAAAAAGGATCAAGTATCTTCCCAGTCATTTCCCCCTCCTGGAGACTCCACCTCAGATTTGTGTCACATCATGAGAATATTCAATATGAATCCTTTGTCCTCTATTTCCAGGTGTTCTTACAGAGTTAGTTTTTTTCTGTTTTTTTTTTTTTGCTTGTTTTTTTCCCCCCTTTTTAAAAAATGGTCCCAAATAAAATGGCTGAAAGACACTTAAGGTAATGCTCAACATCCTTAGTCATCAGAGAAATGCAAATCAGAACAACTCTGAGATTGCATCTTACACCTATAAGAATGGCCAAGATTAAAACACTGATGACAACATATGCTGGAGAGGTTGTGGGGTAAAGAGAACACTCCTGCATTGCTGGTGGGAATGCAAGCTGGTACAGCCCATTTAGATATCAGTGTGTTGATTTCTGAGAAAATTAGAAAACAACCTTCCTCACGACCCAGTAATACCACTTTTGGGTATATAGCCAAAGGATGCTCAATCATGCCACAAGGACATGTGCTCAACTATGTTCATAGCAGCTTTGTTTTTCATAGCCAAAACCTGGAAACAACCTAAATGCCCCTCGACCAAAGAATGGATAAGGAAAATGTGGTACATTTACACAATGGAGTACTACACAGCAGAAAAAATTAATGACATCTTGATATTTGCAGGCAAATGGATGCAGCTAGAAAACATCATTTTGAGTGAGGTACTCAGACCTAGAAAGACAAATATCATATATACTCACTTATAAGTGGTTTTTAAACATAGAGCAAAGAAAACTAGCCTACAAATCACAATCCCAGACACCCTAGGCAACAATGAGGACTCTAAGAGCGACATACATAGATCTAAACTACATGGGAACTAGAAAAAGACAAGATCTCCTGAGTAAATTGGGAGCATGGGGACCATAAGAGAGGGTTAAAGGGGAGAGGAGAGGCAGGAAGAGAAGCCGAGAAAATGTACAGCTCAATAAAAAGTAATTAATTAATTAAAAAAGAAAAAATTTAAAAAGCAGAGTTTTAGGAAGAAAACAAAACAAGACAAAAAAAGGTCTGGAAGTGGCTAAGCACACAGGAATGGACACACTTTATAGTAACAAAACAGGACATGGGCACATTTACATCCAGGGCTTGAAATTTCTCAGGAATGCCCAGATCTCAGACACTGTCCTGTCCTACCTGTACTCTTCCTCATCACAATGGCAGCCACAGCTCCAGCGACCAACACTCCAAGGAGAATCAGCCCAGCAATGATCCCCATGATGGGGGTGGTGGGAGATGGAGGAGGCTCTGCCAGAGAGAGTAGGAGAGGACAGAGGTGAGGGACCCTGACCCTGCTCAGGGTCTGCAGAGGGCTCCAGCTTTCCCTAAGACAGACTCTGGGTCTACACACACCCCTTTACCCCATTTCAGGACGAGGGGCTCAGGCAGCCCCTCATGCAGCACATGGCATGTGTATCTCTGCTCCTCTCCTGAAGGCACCACCACAGCTGCCCACTTCTGGAAGGTTCCATCCCCTGCAGGTCTGGTCTCAATAAGTTCCATGTCCTGCGTCAGGTCCTCCTCATCCCTCTGCCAGGTCAGGGTGATGTCTGCAGGGTAGAAGCCCAGGGCCCAGCACTTCAGGGTGGCGCCTCCTTCAGGTCTGGGGTGATGAGTCACATTTGTTTTTGGAGGATCTGGGAAGAGTCAGAGAACAAACTTCTGTTCCTTCCTGAGGACAATTTGAGCTCTGATCATGTGATCATCCCCAGAGTTGGGCTGGAGATCTAAAGAGCAGCACTTAAGCTGTATGGACCAAGGATACAGAACTCGCTATTCCTTGGAAAGTTCTAGAATAAAGAGCCTGTAGCCCTCCAAGTGGAGTAAAACCCAGTGACTGAGTAGCTATAGCTGATCTGTGAACACTGGCAGAATCAGGGGCTGAGATCAAAAGGGAACTGCCACTCACCCCTTTCAGAGTTGGTACCTCTCCATCCCTGAATAGATGGGATCTCTATTATGGTTTGAATATAAAATATTCCCCCATGGCTCAGGTATATGAAGCCTTGGTTTGTATCTGGTGATACTGATTTTCCAGTGGAATATTTAGGATGTAGGCTCTAACTGGAGGGAGTAGGTCCCTGGGAGGTGGGCCTTGAGGGGTATTGTCTGTCTCTGGCTATTCTCTGCTCCTGGATGTTCCCAGATGTGAGCAAGGTTTCTAGGCTGTGACCCTGAATGGTGATGAATGATTAGTCAAAGGTTGGAGAGCCACAATACTTCAGTTCTTCCTCCCTGAAGTTGTTTCTCTCAGGTATTTTGTCACAGGAATGAAAGAAGCAAGAAGGGTGGATTCTGTGGGATGTGGAGGTCATGGAGGCCTCCTCTGCTCCAAATCAATAACAAAAGAAGTAGTTAGTGACTTTCTAGAATAGGAAGAGCAAGTATCTGTTCATCTTATATATGGCACCAATGACAAATGTCTTGGTACCTTTCTAGGGCTGTGACAACACACTACGACCAAGGCCACTGATAAAAGAAAGAAACAAGCTAATTGGATGGCCTGGGCTTTTGAAACCTGAAAACTCACTCCCAGTGACACCCCTCCTAATCTGTCCTACACAGTCTGCACTTAAAACCAGATATTAAAGTTCTCTCTCTCTCTCTCTCTCTCTCTCTCTCTCTCTCTCTCTCTCTCTCTCTCTCTCTCTCTCTCTCTCTGTGTGTGTGTGTGTGTGTGTGTGTGTGTGTGCGTGTAAACCTGTCCATGTGCACACACATCTGAAGGGAGAAGACAGCTTAAGGGAGTCAGTCTCTTGCTGTCCTAATGATCCTTTCATCCTGCCTCAGATTGTGCGGCCTTTGTCTCCTAGAGGGGTGAGTATTTACAGTGCTCAATTATTTCTCTACCTCCATAGCTCAGACCTTATCTACATCTTTGTCTCACAGTCCCAGGAACCCTGTGTAAGGGCTCATTAAATTTTAAAACTATTGAGCTGGAGCGATGGCTCAGTGGTTAAGAGTATTGCCTGCTCTTCCAAAGGTCCTGAGTTCAATTCCCAGCAACCACATGGTGGTGCACAACCATCTGTAGTGAGGTCTGGTGCCCTCTTCTGGTCTGCAGGCATACATGTAGACAGAATATTATATACATAATAAATAAATATTTTTTAAAAATTTAAGTTTTTTTGTCTATTTCAAAAGTTTCAGAGGCAAATATTCCCATTTATCAAGGTTTCCCATACTGAATCACTGCTAAGGTCCTGTATGTATGCTGAATCACAGTCTTTTCCCTGAGTTAAAGGTGGACCTGAGGGGTATTCCATTACTTTTACTTCACTTTCTCTCTCTTTACTGTCTTATTCTTACCATAATTCCCAGGTTTTGGGATTGCAGAAGCACAGATCTGATTCCTACTCTTTCCTTTATGCCTCCTTCACATTCCCCAGGTGTCAGAAATGGTGAGCCTGTTTCTCACAAAGGCAGCATTTGCATGTCCTTTTCTCATTGTCCTTCCTCCCTTAGGCTGGCAAGTCCTTTCTGGGTAGGTGACTCAGCCTCAGTTGCAAGTCTCTCTGCCCACAGCAAAGGCCACACAGCTGCTGCCACTGTCTGCTGAGGATCCTGCCCAGAGCCCCACAGGTGTTAATCCTGGAGTTGCTGTTGGTGGTGCTCATGTGATAGACCTCATGCCATGTAGAGGAAGACAACTACCCTGGGTTCTCAGCACTGCAGTCTCAGAGGCAAGTGTTATCATCCATGCCAAGGGCAGTGCAGCTCTCAGCTGCCATTCCACTCCACAGGGAGAAAGCAGGCCACATCAGCACGTTCCCTGCATGGACGGTTTAGCTTTATTTGCATGTTTTATATCCCATAGCAGGAAGCATGAAACTGATCCTCCCAAACTCATCTTTGGTCCTGCTGAGTTCCCACTCAGGTGTCAAGTACCCTTGATAAGACACCAGCACCGGACCAAAGGGGGAGTCCATCCAAGTCTATCTTTATTATCTAACACTAGTTTGGCAATCTCATAAAGTTATTGGCAATTACTTACAGGCACAGGGGTAAGGAGTTACTTAATACTCAAAAACACCTTCATCACAGAAAAGTCCACTCCAGCATGAATGACAGCTCACAAAACCTGCCTCACTGGTGCCTGCCACCACTTTATTCCATTAATTTACCTCCCTACTCCCCTTCCTGACTGTTCTGACTGGCCTTGAACTCATTCCCCAGCCCCTGCCTCTCAAATGTTGGGATTAAAAACCATTATCCTCTACACTCATCCCAATTGCTCTCTAACTTCTGTACACACAAGTTAAGTCAGTACCAGGCGCAGCTCGTAGGATTCCTAGTAATTGGGGAACACAGGAGGGTGTGAATGGCTAGAATCCCCAGTTAGGGTAATCACAGCTACAGTGATTTTGAACATTAACAGATTAAGAATCTGTGTCACAGTGGGAAACAGTACTTCACAATCTGTGGCTTAGGAATTGGTTTTCTTTCCCACCTATAAACTCTGCTCAAGAGCAGACAGAAACTACCCTATACCTCTTACCTGCACGCTGCAGAATCTTCTTTCCTTTATCCAGGTATTTGAGAAGCCACACCACGCACTTGCCCTCCAAGAAAGATCTCCAGGACTTTGCAACACCAGCTGCCTCCCACTTGCGCCTGGTGATCTGAGCCTCCTTAGTATCCACCGCGGTCCAGGAGTGCAGGTCCTCAGTCAGAGAGATGTAATCCTGGCCGTCATAACCGACATGCTTATACCCACGAAGGAGGTGGTGGTCTGGCCCTATGTCACAGCCGAATAGCCACTGGACAGTGTGAGACTCTGTGGCAACCAGGGAGGTCAGCAAGGTGTTTTAGGTTAGCCCCACTCAATACACAAAGCCTGTGCGCGATTAGTCAAAGTTTATTTCAAACTGAAATGAAATTCCAGTAAATTTCCGCAAGCTTCTGCAGGATGGTTTAACTTGCAGATTTCACTAACCCAAGGAATGTTTCCAATGCCCTAGAAATATGAGGACACTGTAGAGTAGCCTTCCGAGTCTAGGGTCACTCACCGTTCTCTCTCTGGCTATGGTAGCCAAACAGGGTCCACAGTTCTATTCGGCCAAGTATTAAGATGCCTCTGCCAAGTCGAGTCAACTCGTCCAAGTGCTCAGGATCCCGCGCTATAAATGGCACCCGCGGCTCCACCCGCGGCTCCACCCGCTGACTCGCCTTGTCGCTATCGAAGCTTACGATCTGCGTGTTGTCCACGTAGCAGACGACCGTGAACCGAGGTTTGCGATAGGCAGGATCATACAAGGTGGTTGTGAAATATCGCAGGGAGTGTGAGAGAAGGGGTGATGCGCGGTGACCTTGCACTTTACCAGACCGGGGAACTGGTTCACCAGCGGGGAGCGGTGCAGGGCGCAGGGCTCCGGATGCGGATTGGTGATGGGAGCTTGGCAGAGGCTGCCCATCTCTGGGAGAGGGGAGGTCTGGTTGGGCGAGGGTGGAGACATGGTTTTCTGGGTGCAGACTCTGCCTGGTGCCCTCACTCCTCCCCACAGAGAAGGTTTCTCTCTCCACCCGGTACTCACCCGCGCGGGCCTGAGTTGGGGGCAGGGAGGCCATCAGCAACAGAAGGAGGACGCATGGCACCCTGAACCCCATCCTCGATGTTTGGAGAACTTGAAGAGATTGGGTCTTTCTTCCTCTCTGTGGAGTTTTATAGCATTGTGGGTGTGTGGGGACGGACCACGATGATTCTGAGCGGTTCTCTGAAATTCCCACATACAGCAGAAATGAACATGTGGGTGTCCAAACATTACTGGGAAATAAAGGGTTCCCGTTTATGAATTCTCTTTTTATTAAAAAAGAAAAAAATAAGGCTAACAACAAAAACAATAACAAAACCAGACTCAGAAGGATGTTCTGGTACCATTTTATTAGTTTTGGCAGGGGTTGGGGGTAGGATGAGAACAGCTCTTGCAAGGATTAATTTTAGCACCTGCTGTCTGGAGTAATAAAGAGAGGAGAGTAATGCCTTTGAGTTAGGGTCATTAATGGAGGACTGTGAACAGCTGTAGAAAGTGTGGAGGAAAAATACAGCATGCATTTAAAACACCAATACACATAACATAAAAACAAATAGTTTTTTTTTTAAAGACATCAGTATTGTGGACTGATTGGATTGTCATTGGCACAGAAGGTCAAATTATCTTGGGCTACCCTAGCCCCTTAAATATCCATTATTACTCCTCTCTCTGTGTGACCTGACATCCTTGTGACTATTAGGTAGACCCCTTTGGAATGTACAAACAGACCCCTAGCTTCCACCAGCTCATGTCATCAGAGAGCATCTCAGGTCTGTAACAGATTTCCCTGCATGGATACAACCTGCCTGCCTGATGTTTCCACCATTGTATTTCTAAGATCTGTTGTTTGTGCTTTGTTGTTGCTGTTCTGTTACTATGAAAACAATAAAACTGTTACCATTTTAGGACATGGAATTTATAGGAACTGAAATCTGTGTTCCAGGCTATTGTCACATTTGACTCCATAATAAGTTCTCTTTAAGTTGTGATCTCTGTCTTTATTTTTTACGTTCACGGTGTATCAGGAGTATTCTGTTTACATAAGAAACATAGATGGTCATGCTTGTATCTTTCCACTATAGTGGGAATCTAGTAGAGTCATTGTATCTAGGGTAAACATTACAATGTAATAGTTGTTTCTCACTGTTTCTAGGGTATCAGTAGAATGTATTAGTGTTGATGAATGTATCTAGAACTTGAAAAATCATAGTACAGTGATTGTTTTCTATGATTTATGAATTTTTTCTGAGGAAATTTTCAGTCCCTTGCATGACTCTGGTCACAAGACTATCTGGGCACACTTGCAGGTCTTGAATTACTTGGTACTGCAAACAGTACACAATAAAGATTAAAGTTGTGGGCCGGGTGGTGGTGGCGCACGCCTTTAATCCCAGCACTTGGGAGGCAGAGGCAGGCGGATCTCTGTGAGTTCGAGACCAGCCTGGTCTACAGAGCTAGTAGTTCAAGGACAGGCTCCAAAGCCACAGAGAAACCCTGTCTCAAAAAACCAAAAACATAAATAAATAAATAAGATTAAAGTTGTGGGGGTGTGATGATTTTCTTCAGAGAATATATAGATCAAAGGGGCTTTGGTATGAGGACCTTGTTGTGCTCCAAACACAGCCTTTGTGTGCAATCAGTAAATATGCTTCTGAACAGTGGTTTGAGGTTCAGTTCTCAGAAGCTGTTCCCCTGATACCAGAGAGCCTAAAATCACATTCTGGGTGACTCTTGTTCTTTGAACAGCACACACAACACAGAACATCTAACATTCTACAATGTCACAATTAAGTAACAATAAATTCACTAACTGTGATGGTATTCATTTTAGGAATTTAGTAGGTAATACTGCTTTTCATGGTAATCTAATTGAAGCAACACACATGCTCTTTTATTCCATTCTCTTTTTTTCTTAAAGATTTATTTATTTATTGTGTGTAGAGTATTCTGCCTGCATGCATGCCTGCAGACCTGAAGAGGGAACCAGATTTCATTACAGGTGGTTGTGAGTCACCATGCGGTTGCTGGGAATCGAACTCAGGCAGGACCTCTAGAAGAGCAGGCAGTGCTCTTAACCACTGAGCCCATCTCTCCAGCCCTTTTACTCCAATCTTAATTACTAATATTAACTGAAATGTGACACAACACACAGTAAATATATGCATATATGAGAGTTATAGAACAGATAGATACAAAGGTTAAGGAGGCTGCAGTAGCATTCCATATTTCAGAAGTGGGCTTATAGAAATGTAAATAGGGGGCAATAGAGATGGCTCAGCTTAAAAGCATTCATTGCTTTCGTAGAGGACCTGGGTTTGATTCTCAGCACTCACATGGTGGCTCACAAGCATCTGTAACTCCAGTTCCAGGGTATCTGATGCCCTCTTCTGGCCTCTGCAAGCACCAGGGATATACCTGGTGCATGGCCATACATACAAGCAAAAATTCATACACAGAAAATAAAATTAACCCTTAAAGAAATGTAAAGAGTATTTTTAATATGGTAGGGAACTCAAACAATGCACAGAAGAAGCTGTTGCTCTAGAGTCAGACACTGAGCAGAATACTGAGAAATGACTCTAGCTGCAGAGGTAAAAGGTGGGATCAGATCTAGGGAAAGGAATGGACAGATGGATGGACAGAGATCTAGATAGATGAAAGGAAGATGAGTAAATTATAATAAAACAGTCCACATCAGCATAGTCGAGCTGAAGTCCCAGGGACAGTGTGGAGTTCTCTGTCAGTCACTGGTCCACACACTGAGTGTCAAATGACAGATTGGTGTGGGGTCCATGACATTACAGTGCTGGGTGTTCACGTCTTTCTGGGATTTTGATAAAGATTGGCTGGTGATATCTCATAAGTTCTTGGGCATGGTTCCCCTCATATGATTCTAATATACATACATACTCCCACAGTCTCAATTCATCCCAATACATTTATAGAAGATTATATTCCCACACTTGCAACACCAGCTCTCAGAGGGAGGCGGGATGATTTCTGGGACGAGAAGGTCAACCCAAACTGTTCTATCACTCACTTTTATCTTTCATATAAACCAAACAACAACAAACTTGAAAGAAGAAAGAAGCATCTTAAAGTAAGAAGGATTTATTTTGGTTTTGATTTAAGAAAGCTCAATCCATCCTGTGAGGAAAGGCCTGATTGGATTCATGGCAGCTGGAGCTGTGGCTGGGATGACTCACATCTCCATGCATCAGGAAGCAGAGTGTGGGGACGCTGGCTCTTATCTGGCTTTCTCCTTTTCCTCCCTGTTCTTCAGTCTGGGCCCCAGATCATGGGCTGGTGTCACCCACATTCAGTGCAGCTCTCCCCTCCTCAGCTAATCTTCTCTGGAAACACCCTTCACAGACAAATCCAGAATTGTAAGTCCTGGGAGATTCAAACTCCAGGTCAGCTGACACTGAAGATTAGCTGTCACAGCTACATGGTGAGTTCCAGGCCAGCCTGGGGTACAGTGTGAGATCCTGCCAAAATAAAGATAAGGGGAGAGCTTGAAGATGGTTCAATAATTAAGAACATTTGTTGATCTTGCAGAGAACCAACGTTCAGTTCCTAGCATTTTCATGGTGGTTCACAACAGCTTGTAACTCCAGTTCCAGAGAATCTAATGTCTTTCTGACCTCCCCAGGCTGGTGCACACATAATACACATAAACACAAGAGGCAAACTTACATACACAAAATAAAATAAGTAAAAAATTCTTTATAAAGGCTAATTGACTGGAGAAATGGCTTAGTGGATGAGCTAAGATGGCTTACTGGCTGCTATGGCAGAGGACCTGGGTTCAGTTCTTAGTGCATGGGTCCAGTTCCATGGCTCACAGTTATCTCTGACTCCATTCCTAGGAATCGAACATGTTTTTCTGACATCTGAAGTCTCCTTTATGCAGGTAATATTCATGCATACATGTACACGCACATAAATAGGGAAAACATTTTTAAAGCCTTTCTCAAGGCAGGGAAGGAGGACTATCTGGGCTCTATGCTCAACTACCCAAGACAGGTCTGGGAAGAAGACTGAGTATTTTAGAAAAAGATTTGTGGTCACTGATATCCATAATCATCCACAATGAAAATCAACCTCAAATGGGAATATAATATTCCCCCCTGAGATTATAAGTACAGGGAACGTATCTGCCCTGAGTTTTCATGTCAGCAGATACCTATTGCTTTCTCTCCCATTGATTTTAGTTACAGGTGGAAGACTTAGGAAGCATTTCACATAATGGAAGCTTCTAGCTATTTGCTATCTGAAAGTCTCTTCATTGATTCTTTTACTTTTAGGTAAAGATACTAGAATTCAAATTCTTGTCACTTATTAAACATAAAGGAATTATGTTTATGATATTGGACCATTAAAGGTCATTTTATTATGGAACCAAATTTGAGTATTCACAGCTAGGAGGAGAACACACAGGCACACCAATGTCAGGTGCCACACAGGATACACTGTTCCTGCCACAGGACATAGGTGCTGGTCACTGTGGTTGGAACCATTTCCCTGCAGCTCCTGGAAACGCTGTGGCAATGTTAGCCCCGCTACAAGCATTCCCTGTGGTTTCAGCTTTTCCTTAACACTGTGTGCTGAGTCAACGTCCAGCATGTCGTCCTTTGACCGGTGGAACCAAGGACTCATGATGTACTCAGATGCATGAATGCTTTTGGGCAGCTGATGGTGACTTGGTCTTTGCTTCCTTTCTAGACTCTCAGGGGGTATTCCCTGAAGTATACAGAGAGTTCAAGAGCTGAGACAGATCATCAAGGGATGGAGACAAAATGGGAAAAGTCCCAGACTAGACTTTTCAATCTGTAGGAAGAAAAAGATGGGGAAAGATGCAGGATGGGAAATCCTAGAATTCCTGAGTTCAGAACCTTGGGAATGTTTTTAGAATTATTGTATGAAGATCTAGAGCCAAATCAGGAAATAGGAGGGAGATATGCAAGAAAACCCAAGCCCTAGCCTGGAGATGGGTCCCAACCACAATGGCATGTCCAGTCACATCAGTGTGAGATATCTGTCACTTATTTTCAAATATGCTTTAGAAAGAAAGCACAGGTCCAAACTAGATAATCACACATGTATGTATGCATCTTATAATAACGTTAGGACAAAGGCCCTCGGATAAGACACATTCCCTACCTCTGCTCTTCCTCATCACAATGGCAGCCACAGCTCCAGTGAACAGAGCTCCAAGGAGAATCAGCCCAGCAGTGATTCCCAGGATGGGGATGGTGGGTTTAGGAGGTTCTGAGAAGGGAAGGGAAAGAAAGAAAAGGTGTAGGCGCTGGCCCCCTGCTCTTAGTCATGAGCCCTCCAGGGTCTCCAGAAGGGTTCCCACTTTCTCCAGTGGCCATCTCTGTGTCCACACCGCTCCTTACCCCATTTCAGAACAAGGGACTGGGTTAGTGCTTCATGCAGCACATGGCATGTGTATCTCTGCTCCTCTCCTGAAGGCACCACCACAGCTGCCCACTTCTGGAAGGTCCCGTCCCCTGCAGGTCTGGTCTCTACAAGATCCATGTCCTGGGTCAGGTCCACTTCATCCAGCTGCCAGATCAGGGTGATGTCTGACGGGTAGAAGCCCAGGGCCCAACACCTCAAGATGCTGTCTCCTTCAGGTCTGGGGTGATGAGTCACATGTGCCTTTGGAGGATCTGAGGGAAAGAGTTGGACAATTCAGGTATCTAAGATTCTTTCCTGAACTGCACAGTACTTATGTGACCATTCTGGGAACGGAGTGAACTTAGGTTGGTGGAGGGATTTAAGCACAATACAGTAGTCTAGACTTAGGCATCTGGGATAACCTACTCCTTGGAAAGCTCTAGAATCAGGATGATTCAGACAATAAGAGTTCAGGACCCCCAAAGGAGAAAAGGAACTTCTGGTCCTCGTTGTGTGAGGGCTGAGAGACTCAGCATCACTGGAGCCAGACTCCAAA
This sequence comes from Microtus pennsylvanicus, assembly GCF_037038515.1. Lineage (NCBI taxonomy): Eukaryota > Metazoa > Chordata > Mammalia > Rodentia > Cricetidae > Microtus > Microtus pennsylvanicus. The sequence goes on along the minus strand of NC_134585.1, from coordinate 475,608 downwards.
GACTATGGGTATGGACAGAGAGCGCAGCCCAAGAGAGGCTCTCAAAGGGCAGGCTAGGAGCTGCTGTTGGTTATTTCAGGAATCTTCTCTCCTTCCTTCCTCAGACTGACTCGCGACCGTCCTGAGAGAAGGTGGACTCCTCGGAAGAGTCTGTCTCTGTCTGGCGTTTGATCAGGTAACCCAGGAACACTCTTCCCTCTCCAGATGCAAAGAAGAGAAACAATATCCGAACCCAGTGCATTTTCCTCCCTTCTGAGTAGACGTGAGCCCCAGTTAGAGAACAGATAGAGGAGATTCCTCACGGCCGGCCGCTGTACCTGCTCCGAGCAGAGTCTCTTTGCCAATCTCCAGGTATGTGTGGAGCGACTCCACACACTCCCCCTTCAGGTAGGTTCGCCTTTGCTCCGCCACACCAGCTTCCTCCCACTTGCGCTGCGAGATCTGAGCCGCCGAGTCACCAGCGATCCAGGAGTCCAGGTCCTGATTTAGGGCGAGGTAATCTCGGCCAGTAGGCGTGCTGCTCATACCCGTGGAGGAAGAGTCCCTCTGGCCCCACCTCGCAGCCGGACACACACTGAAAGACATGAGGGCCTGGCCCCGCCCCCGGTCTTATTTGAACCAAAAATGGTACTGAAAAACCCGTCAAGGAACCCTTTGAGGTCCAGGGTTTCCGCGAACCCCGCAGCCTCTAGTCAAACCTCACACCTGAGGACCCGGGAATTCGGTGTCGTCCATGAGGATGAGGGATTGTGACCTGGGTCCCAGCCCTGGAATCTCTCACCATCCTCGCTATGGTTGTAGACGCCCATAGCCTCCCGCAGGTTCACTCGGGAATTTTTTTCAATTTCCTTGACGGTCCGGGTCTGCTGCTCCCAGTACTCTGGCCCCATCTGCTTCACCCACAGCGCGCGGGGCTCCATTCTCTGGCTTTCCCCCTGGTTGTTGTAGCACAGGAACTGTGTGTCTTCCACGAAGCCGACGAAGATGAAGGAAGGCTCTCCCAAACCAGGCTGGGACACGGCGGTGGCAAAAAACTGCAAGGAATGAAAATCTGGCGGCGGAAGGCGGTGAGATCCTGATCCTTCTCCCGGGACCTGTGCAAGTGATCTGGCCACGAGGGGAGCAGGGGGCCGGGCTCAGGATGCAGGCAAGAGAAAGAAGCGGGAGGGTCTGGCAGGGCGATTTGGAGAAGCGGCCTCCAGGGTGCTGTCCCCGCCCGATGCCCTTGCTCTTCCTGCCATCGGTAGTTTCTGACCCACACTCACCTGCGCGGACCTGGATCAAGGCCCAAGCTCCGATGAGCAGGAGGGCAGAAAGCGCGGAACTTCCCATCCTCAGTGTTTGGAAGGCTTACAGTGATTGAGCCTTTGTTCCTCTCTGTGGACGGTTTAGTATTGTGGGCTATGAGGAAAGACCGCGGTGACTGAACGGCTTTCTCCAGAATTCAGACATGCAGAGGGACCAAGACAGCTAACAAAAAGTGGTGAGCTGGAGAATCAACTCAAAGGAATCCCTAACCCCTGGCTTCTTATCACCCCAGATACCTCCTTTGCAGACCAGACCTGGGAGTGAATCCTGAGACCAGGGAATTTTACACCCTCTTCTTCCCCCTGCACCCAGTGCCAGGAGTTGTGTCTGAAATTCTCAACATTTTGTTCTCTGCATCTCTAAATGCGAGGCTCTCGGATGTTGCATGTTACATCTGCTCACATTCATCATATTAAAAATCAAAAACAGTAGGGGCTGGAGAAATGCAGAAGACGTGGTTTCCAACATCCATATTGGGCTATTTTGTTTTGTGGCAATATAAATGAAGGTTCCTAAAAATTTGACAGTCTACAAACGAGGAGTAGAGACACAACCACCTGTAAGCAACTCCGCAGTTTCTGGGTTCTAACTCCCTCTCCTGGCCTCCTCTGACTCCTTCAAACAATTGGTGCACATACAGACAAGCAGGCACACACATATACACATGAAATAAAAATAAATAAGTCATAAATAAGTCTTTTTTTCTTGTGTTTTGAGACAGGGTTTCTCTGTGGCTTTGGAGCCTGTCCTGGAACTAGCTCTTGTAGACCAGGCTGGCCTTGAACTCAGAGATCCACCTGCCTCTGCCTTCCAAGTACTGGGATTAAAGGCGTGCACCACCACCTCAGGGCCAGGCAATAAGTCTTTTTTAATTGAAAGATAGGTCAGGTGTGGTGGTGTCGGCCTGTAATCTCAGCACTCATAGGTCTTCATACATTTGAAGCCTGCAAAGACGGCAGGAGACCCTGTCTCCACACAAACAAACAAAAAACACAAAACAGGACATTTAAAAAGTGAAATTGCCCTTTTTATCCTGTGAGCAATTGGTGTTAGATAATACAATTATTAATAATTCCCATTGCAATTGAGTTCTTCAGCCAGGTATCACATTAATGTGCCAACAAATTAACTCACTGTCAGGAGTGCTACAATAAATATGGCAAATGAATTATAAAAGCATGACAATATTCATGGATGCCATGAAAGTGTCTAGGTGACTCTAAGGGTCCCACAGAACACGCTTGAATAACTGCTAGTCTATGTCGAGCCTCTTCAGATAACTCAATTGTTTCTTTGTGGTGATGTCTCATAGAGAGCAATTTCAGAGGAAAGAGAATACTTGGCTGTGCTCTAGCTTCCCAACAAGTCCCCCTCCTGCTTTCACAGTACTGTGTCCATCATGAGCATCAGGGCAGGTGAGGAACCTAGTATAAGAGACTGGCAGACTAGGGTGGCAGACTCTGTCGGTGCACATGGGCCTTGGGCATGCCTGCTATCAGAGAGTCCAATCAGCACGACAAAAGTGCCACAGTACAAACCTGTGAGGCAAAGGGTTGTCCCACAATGCCTTTAGCAACCCATTCTGTGGCAGTACAGTTCAAAGGTTTCTCAAAATCAGGTAATCTAGAAATAACAGGCAGGGACAGTATTAAGTGGAGGATTTCAGAGGAAGCTAAGGCAGAGAGAATGGGCTTTAGAATGAGAGGAGGGCACAGAGTGAGAGAGGTAACACCCCGAGTCCAATGGGGTGGTAGCCAGTTGCTCCCTAAATGTACCTAACTGCTTCTTTGGAGGACTAGTTTGGAAAAAATGAAAAGCATTTTGAGTTGAGGTTGGAGTCTCCTGAGGTAGCTCATGCCCTAATCTAAAACAGGTTTTTGAAGACATTGACATTTAGATCTGGAGGCTTTACATCCACATTCAGCAGGAGCTTTCTGGATAATGTCTATAGGACACCCAAAAATAAATAAATAAAAATTAAAGCATGGTAGTAGCACATGCTTTTAATCCCAGCATTTGAATTGCAGAGGCAGGCAGATCTCTGAGTTCAAGGCCAATCTGGCTCCAAAGCTACAGCTAAACCCTGTCTTGAAGAAGCAAACAAACAAACAAACAAAAAGCAAAAGATAGAATGAGAGAGAGAGAGAGAAACAGAGAGAGAGAGAGAGAGAGAGAGAGAGAGAGAGAGAGAAACAGAGAGAGAGAAACAGAGAGAGAGAAACAGAGAGAGAGAGAGAGAGAGAGAGAGAGAGAGAGAGAGATCAGCATTTTGTAAAGTGCTGGAGCCTTGGGTAAAGGCAATGGAATCTTAAACTTCTTTAGGTATTGAATATCCTGAGGGAAATTCATACACCTTTCATGTACCTAAGGTAGAGGATTCCAGATTAACTTTTTCCCTCTAAATGCAAATGCAGAGAGAAATAGGAAGTCTGGGTGTGAGGGAATCGCTGTAAACTACGGCCGAGCATCATTGGGGAATACAAAGAATCATAGCACTTAGGGTTTGTTTAGCTGTTTTTTTTTTTTTACAAATCAATATATTTGATTTCTGAATCCAACTGCCTTCTTCCTTTACTGACAAGATTGGCTTTATAGGACGAACAAGTGGAAACAGAAATCCAGTTGGAAGGGGGAATTTACTACAGGTTTTTTCTTTCTTTTGGATCTTGTGAGAGGTCAGGTATGAGGCTTCTAAAGGGACAGACTTACTTCCTTTTCAGAAGGGATATGGGTCTGTGGTCAGCAGCAGTCCAGCCTCATTCGCGTGTGATGCCTAGAGCTAGATGAAACTTCCTATCACATTTTTTCTTAGGTATTAAATCCAGATAAATTTCCATAAAGGCAATAAAGTAGGAAGCTTGGGGCTTTCTCTGAAGACATGGAGATAACACTGGTGACACATACAATAAAAACACTTCCATTAATGGTGACATTAAACTTATATAGTGAAATTCTCTCACATGAACTGGTGAGAAGGCAGAGACCCCGCGGGCCTGGGGCACTAAGTGCCTGATAATATGACGTGAACTCTGATAGTTGAAGGGAACCAGAAATGTCAGATATTCACAATTTCTATGACCCAGGAGTAGAGAAAAGCACACCTGTGTCAATAAACTCCAGTTCTGAATCTTCTCTTTCATTTCTAAGATGTGACTAGAGATGTAGTTGGTTACCCATTCATGTGTGTGGTTTCATCTTATTGGAGGGTCCTGATCTTTAAGGGGTGTACCCTGTAAGTGTTCTCCCCAAAGCAATAATGCTGTTTTTGTATGTAAGAGTCTATCTATAAGGCAAGATTTGATTTTTAAACATCAGTGATTTTTTAAAAATTTTAATTAGATTTATTCTCACTTCATTTTATATGCGAGTGTTTTGCCTGCGTGTATGTACGTGCACCATGTGAAGCTTACATACACAGAAATCAATAGGAAGCATAGGCTCCTCGGGAATGGAAATTACAGACGATCATGAACCATCATGTGGATGCTGGGAATTTAACCAGGATCCTCTCTAAGCAATGAATGCTCCTAACCAAAATTTGTGTGTTTAAAAAAATTATTTTTCTGGGGCTAAAGAGATGGCTCAGCAGTTAAAAGCACTGGCTGCTCTTCTAGCGGTCTTGAGTTCAATTTCCAGCCACTACATGGAAGTTCACAACCATGTAATGGGATCCAGCGCCCTCTTCTGGCCTGCAGGCATGCGTGCAACAGAACACTGTATACATAATAAACAAACAAACCTTTTACAAATTGTTTTCCTTCTGGGTGGTGGTGGTGGTGAGTGCTTTTAAGGCCAGTACTTAAGAGACAGAGGCAGGTGGATCGCTGAGTTTGAGGACAACTTGGTCTACAGAGTGAGTTCCAGGACAGCCAGGACTACACAGAGAAACCCTGTGTCAGAAAACCAAAATAGATGGATGATGATGATGGTGAAGATAGATAGATAGATAGATAGATAGATAGATAGATAGATAGATAGTTGGTAGATAGACGGATAGATAGATAGTTGGTAGATAGATGGTTGGTAGATAGATAGATAGATGATAGATAGATAGATAGATAGTTGGTAGATAGACGGATAGATAGATAGTTGGTAGATAGATGGTTGGTAGATAGATAGATGATAGATAGATAGATAGATAGATAGATAGATAGTGGGTAGATAGATAGATGGTTGGTAGATAGATAGATGATAGATAGTTGGTAGATAGACGGATAGATAGATAGTTGGTAGATAGATGGTTGGTAGATAGATAGATAGATAGATAGATAGATAGATAGATAGTGGGTAGATAGATAGATGGTTGGTAGATAGATAGATGATAGATAGTTGGTAGATAGACGGATAGATAGATAGTTGGTAGATAGATGGTTGGTAGATAGATAGATAGGTAGATAGATAGATAGATCTTTTCTGAGCCGTGGTGGTGCACATCTTTAATACCATCACTCAGGAATCAGTGACAGATGGCAGATCTCCGTGACATCGAGGCCAGTCTTGTCTACAAAGTGAGTTTCAGGACACCCAGAGCTACACAATGAACCCTGTCTCACTCCCCCCCCCCCCCAACCAAAATTATTTTCACTTCTTGCTTTCCTATACACCATTTCCAAAGAATTGTGTGGCTGCTTTATTGGGTCTCAAAGAAACCCAAGATAAGTCTCACTCAATACCTGTGGTTCATCCCAGCACTGAACCCCACCCCCCCCAGCCCTTCCAATCTAGGGTTTCACTTCCCTTCCTCAGCTTCTCTTTCCTATATAGTTCAGTCATTTTGGCTATACACTTTCTTGGTGTCCAGGATCACCCTATGTCTCTTGGTCTGTGCCCCTCCCCCCTTCCTCTCCTGCTCTCCCCCTGTCTCCTCTCTGGGCCGGTTCAATCTATAGGCCCCATTCAGTCTGGACCCTTCTGGATGCATCTGGCTGAACTCTCTCCCCGCAACCGTCCCGTCCTCATTTTCATCCACACTTCCCTCTATTTACAGCCGGAACAGTTCAGCCGGCTATGCATTTCCGGGCCTGTTGCTTAATACTAGGAAATTAATTCCTGACCACAACAGAAAGGAGGAAACTTTTAGGCTCAAGTTCCTCCAGGTGCAATATAAATATGTCTGGAAAACTTGATAATCTTTTAAACAAAATCCTTGAGATAAAAAAAGCAACAAATCACGATGCAGATTTCTAACCCAGGCGTCACAGCTCACACCCCTAATTCTGAAACTGTGGAAGTCAGGCAAGAGGCATTGCTACTGTTCTAGGCCAACCTTGGGCTACACAGGAAGACCGTATTTCAAAACAGTAACAACAAATAGGCAGACGGTGGAGCCCACCCCACAGGGGGGCGGCAAGTGCTGCAGGTGGTAGGATTGGAGGAGCTGAGCTGACGTGGTTGGTGGAGCCCAGATGGCGCCATCAGGAGACCTGATCAGGGCACAGAGCTGCAGCAGTTAGTGTTTGCCTTGCCCTTGCTGGGTTTTTTTTTTAATTTATTTATTTATTATGTGTACAACATTCTGCTTCCCACACACCAGAAGAGGGCGCCAGATCTCATTACAGATGGTTGTGAGCCATCATGTGGTTGCTGGGAATTGAACTCAGGACCTCTGGAAGAGCAGTCAGTGCTCTTAACCTCTGAGCCATCTCTCCAGCCCCCCTTGCTGGGTTTTAAGCAAACCAAAATATCAATTTTTTGCCATCTTTCCACTCCTCTTTTTTTCCTTTGAGATGGAAATATTTACTTTATGCTAATCTTGGAGTATCTAAGTCCCCCACCACTTGTTTTTTTTTGTTTGTTTGTTTGTTTTTTCTGTATTTTGTTTGTTTTTTGAAACAGGGTTTCTCTGAGTAACAGCTCTGGTTGCCCTGGATCTTGCTTTGTAGACCAGGCTGGCCTCAAACTCACTGAGATTCCCTTGTCTCTGCCTCCCAAGTGTTGGGATTAAAGACTGTACCAGTACCACCCAGCTATTGTTTGTTTGTTTTTTGTTTTTTTTAAACAGGGATCACAGTTGAGAGTATGCCTTGAACTTCAAAGGAGATTTTAGACTTAGACTTCTGAACGTTTGAGCTGTTTAGACTGTGGAAACTGGGTTTGGAAAGATGGCTCCATGTTAAGACCATTTACTGGTCCTCCAGAGGAGCTATATTGTTCCCAGCAACCATCTGCATTTTAAATAGTGACATGGATTTGAAACTTTGTGGGATCTAAGGGCAGAATATTATGGATTAAAGTGCTAGTTTGGGTGTAAAGTTGACCTGGGATGGACTTATGATTAATCTTCTTTTCAAAAATAACTTATTTAATTTTATTTGATGTGCATTGGCGTGATGGTGTCTGACTCCCTGGAACTGGACTTACTGACAGTTGTGAGCTACCACGTGCATCCTGGGAACTGAACCCCAGTCTTCTGGAAGGGCAATCAGTGCTCTTAAGGGCTGAGTCACCTCTCTAAGTCCCCTGATAAATCTTCTTTATCATCTCCTTTGGGTTTGGAATCACACCTCTGGGCGTACCCTTGAGGGGACCTTTAGAGCCGGGAAGGCCCACCCTGAATATGAATGGTCCTCGGACTGAATGACAATGGGAAAAGGAGAAAGTCAGCTGGGCTCTGGTGCTCTTTCTGTTTTTGCTTTGTGACCCACCCAGATGGAAACAAGTTCTCACCACCACCACTGCAAAGGTCTACTTCCCGCTGCGATGATCAGCCGTGAGCAAAATTAACCTTTCCTCCCTTACATCACTAAAATACTTGGTAACAGAGATGAGAAAAGAAATTTTATAGTAATCATTATGGGTAACAGAAACCCTCATTTGTTGTTGACAGGGATACAAACAGTACGGCCATGATGGGGGAGACATTCAGCAGTTTCTCTACAGTACATAATGTCTACTCTTAGAGGTATTTGCCCAGGGCAAGTCAAGAGGTGGCTTGAGACAGTGCAGGGAGCATTCTATCTCTCTGAGTGTCTTAAAAACGTGGTTCCTGTCAAACTCAAGTCAAACAACATTCTTAAAATGCTGCCCCAGTCCTCAAGTGTCAAGTTTATCAAAATCAAAGTCAGAGAAATTGAGACACCTTAAGGATCAATTGAGACTGAATGTGTGGTGCCTTATGTAACATCTTAGAAAAGACAAAGGACATTAGTGATAACTGGAGTGTAAATGAAATAGGTATAGATGAATGTGTCAATATTGTTTCATGAATTATAAATGTATGGTGATGCGAGATTTATTTTCATGTGCATGTGTGCTTGCCTGAGTTCATGGGGAGCACACACAGGCAGTGCCCTGGAGGTCAGAAGATGACTGAGCCACTATGTGAGCATAGTACCGAACCTGGGTCCTCTGTGAGAGCAGACAGTGCTCTTAACCACTGATCTCTATCTCCAGACTTGCAGGATGTTTTAAGCAGAGAAGCTGGAGGCTCTGTGCCTCAATTTTGCAGTTTCTTTAAACATCTAAAAGCATTCTAAATTTTAATTTATTTTAGGATGTGTGTGTGTGTGTGTGTGTGTGTGTGTGTGTGTGTGAGGAGCTGGAGGCACAGGCTTGCTGTGAGTCATCTGATATGGGTGCTGAGAATCAAATTCAGGCTCTTTGCAAGATCTATAAGTGCTCTTAACCATCTGACCAGCCCCATACATTCTAAAATTTTAAAGATCATGTTTACAAAATAGTCTTCAGGGGCTAGAGTGTTGTTCTTTGCTTAGTCTGTGCCCTGGGTTGAGTGGGTTGAATTTCCAGTTCTGTTCCTATGTATATGTGAGCACGCCCCTCCCCCCAAGTTCCCAAACCCTCAGGGATAGAACAGAAAATAGAAAGTAATGTTGACATCAAGGGGTTGGAAAGGAGAATACTAAGAGAGACACAACAGGACTCCTTATAACCGCTCTACTTTCTTCTAACCACTGTGTAGTCCTGGTCACGCAGATGCGTCTTCATCCCCTACACCCTGGCCCAGCCTTCAGTAGGCCCTTACTGGCTGATTCCCTAACAACCCTGCTCTCCTGGTTTACACAATCTAAGAGGATAGAGCAGCAGCGCCCTCGTGTGGCCATGATATTGAAGACAGACGACCCCAGGTCTTTATCTTCCCGCGGAAACTTCCCCGTGGTCCAAAGCTTTCAGCAACCAGAGCCTCTGGCTCAGTATTCAAAACTGTCAGGTTCAGGGTGTGAGTGCTTCCCAAATCCTCGCAAACCCAGATGCGTCCCTCCCTTGAGTGCTGGAGGACGCTGACTCGCGACAGAAGGCTGCAGCTTGACTACACACACAGCTCGTTCCTGCTCTCATTGTGCTGGGATTTCCCTCCTGAGAACCAGCCCAGAACTCCACAAATGAGATGGAGGAGGAGCCAGAGACACCCAGGGCTTTGTCCTGGGAAGACAGGGAGGCCCCGGAAGTGAAAATAGAGGCGTTGAGACCAGGAGAGAGTTCAAAAGGAATGAATGGTGGGCGGAAACCTGAGGGAAAGGGACACAGGAAGTCCTGACTGAAACACCAGTGCTTCAGGGGTGGGTTCAGTTGCAGACAGGCTTAGGAGCTTCTAACTGGAGTGTCACTTTTCAGATGGAAATGACCATTGGAATGTGAGGTTCTGAGAGGGGGAGAGGAAGGGGAAGAGAGGGCAAGAGATATCAAAACATTTTAAACAATTTTTTTCATTGTGTTTTATGTGTGTGGGTATACATTTCGCCTAAATGTACACTTGTGACTACTTGCACGGTTGGGACTCTCAGAGGCCAGAAGAAGGTGTCTGATCCCCTTGGAACTAACTGGAACCACCCTGGGATGGGATCTCATCTAAGCGGAAGTATCTGACATTCCAAACGTCACAGCCAGTAGATAAGATTAAGCAAGAGCACCAGATGTCCTTGAAACCAGCCTGCACCAATTCCCTTCCTCCAAGACAACCCACGACGAATGTCAGTCAATCAGGGTCTTGAACCCTGAAAATTCTCTCACCCCCAATCTCTACTACGATAAAGAAAATTCCTATCCTGCCCAGGCTGGGCACTCTCAGTTTCTACCGCTGGGTTGGACACACGAAGGGTTCAATCCCGAGCTTGAATGAATAAAGCTCTTTGCTTTTTAATATGAATCAGACTCTTTGGTGGTCTCTGGGGGACTCCACGATCTGGGAAGAACACTTTTCTGCTTCAATGTTGGTTCGTCATGGGGGCGGGGCAGATAAAGGTATAGATCTGCAAATCCCACCAGGACAGGTTCCGCCTTTTAAAGGTAGACCTTCTGCATGATCTGGTTTTTCTACACCCTTGTATACTTACTTTGGTAGCCAGCCTGGAGTTTGGATAGAGTTTATGTTCCAATTTTTGTTTGTGGTACTGGGTAAGGAACCCAAGGCTTTGTCTATCTTAGGCAAACACTCTGCACTGAGAGCATCAGCTGCTGTGTTCAGATTTTGGATCTCGGTCCTTCTGTGCTTGCCTGTGATCTAAATACTGTCAACACTAGAGCCACTGGGGCTGCTGCAATTTGCTTAGAAATTTGTAAACACACAAAGGTACTCTCTTAAAGTTTCTTTTGCTAGGCCTGGCAGCGGTGGTGCACACCTTTAATCCCAGCAGAGGAAGGCAGGCAGGCGGATCTCTGTGAGTTCAAGGCCAGCCTGGTCTACAAGAGCTAGTTCCAGAATAGGCTCCAAAGCTACACAGGAACCCTGTCTTGAAAACAAACAAAATTTAGTTAGAGTGGAAAGGATTTATTTGGCTTACACTTTCAGATCAATGTTCATCACTGAAGAAAGTTAGGACAGGAACTCAAACAGGGCAGTAACCTGGAGGCAGGATCTGATGCAGAGGCCATGAGATGATGCTTACTGGCTTGCTTCTTATGACTTGCTCAGCCCCCTTATAGAACCCAGGATCAGCAGCCCAGGGATGGCAGCACCCATCAACAAGAAATGCCTTGCTGGGATTGGAGAGGTGGATCAGAGGTTGAGACCAGTTGTGTGTCTTCTGTGTTCTCGTTTTTTGTTTTGTTTTGTTTTGTTTTGTTTTGTTTTGTTTTTACTGTGTAGTCCTGGCCGGGCTGGAACTCGCTTCCACCTGCCTAGTACTGGAATTACCAAAATTGAGACATGCTTTCAGGAATTTTGAGAACTGGGATTTCCTAGCCTATGAGGTAGGTGAGACAGTGATGACCGACCGGAGGCGGGGCAAGAAGGCTTGGTATTGTGATAAATTTCTGACCTCGGCGTGCAGCCACCGGGGTGGGTTACCTGCAGAGCGGAAGCAGAGGGACTACAAGTCAAAGCGTGGCCGCTGCGTAAGGGATTCCTGACTTGGGGCAGAAGAGCCGTCCTTAGTTCGTGCCACTGTGTTCCGGTCAGGGCTCCAAAGCAAACGGCCCTTCAGGGAGCTGCGGTCTAGGGAAGGGGAGGGGGAGGCGGGGGTGGGGGTGGAGTTCTAGGCGTGGTTGTGCTCGGTTAGGGGCCACCACTTGGAGGTCGAGCACTGGGGAAGAATGTATGCCAATCAAGGGACTGCAGGACTGATGGGCCCGACGAGAACGTGAGAGCCCCGGGCTGAGCCACGAGGGGACCGATCGCTAGCTGGTAGAAGCTTCCCTGCCTGGCAAGACGGTGGAAAAGTTCACTCGGCTGAACCCCGAGGTTTTCTCGACTGGGGTTGGGCGCATCCAGCAAAGCCTACATTGCGCGGGCATTTCTCAGGTTGTGTGTGTGTGTGTGTGTGTGTAAGAGAGAGAGAGAGAGAAAGAGAGAGAGAGAGAGAGAGAGAGAGAGAGAGAGAGAGAGAGAGAGAGAGAGAGAGAGAGAGAGAGAGAGAGAGAGGCGGGGAGGGGGTTGGGGAAGGGGCTCTGATTTAGAGAAAGAGACTGAGAGATGGGATGTTTTGCTTCAAGGCTGCCTAATCGGCCGCCCGAGCGCAAGGATTACGAGTGTGTGCTATGGGGACCAGCCTGACCCCTCAGATTTGTGGAAACTGAATAAATTTTAGTTGGAGGAGTGGACTCGGGATTGAGAGATGCCCGCGCATTCTCTCCAGAAATTTACCCTATGGAAGGGCGGGGCCAGGCAGGACACAAGTGAACCCACTTCCTACTAACAGCCAAGTCTTATTCAGTCTTCTTATTCAGTCTTCTTTCATTCTCAAGGTTCCTGGACCAGAAAAGTACAAAAGGAGGTAAACGAGGAGGAGATGGGTGGAGGTAAGCAATACCTGTCAGTCTTCTCAAGTAGCCTAAATCCGTATCAAGGACGGCTCCCCGTTATCCTGTGTTCCTGTGTTCTGTGTTGGTTTTTTTTTTTTTTTGAGACTTCTGTAGCCCAGACTGTCTCAGAAGACTGCTTCCTGCTATCTTGTGTGTGTGTGTGTGTGTGTTGCTTTTTGAGACTTAATTTATAGCCCTGGCTGTCCCTGTTTTAGTTTACCAGGAGCTTGGGTAATGAGTCTAGGTCACAGACTGGAGAGATGGCTCAGAGGTTAAGATTACTGGCTGGTCTTCCAGAGGTCCTGAGTTCAATTCCCAGAAACCACATGGTAACTCTGTATCTACAGTGAGATCTAGTGCCCTCCTCCGGCATGCAAGCAAAACAATACACATAACAAGTAAATCTTGAAAAAAAAAATAGGCTGGGTCACCAAGCTCCAACACCTTCCTGCCATTGTGGAGATTTGATGAAAACAGAGGTCTTCCTTGCTAAAAACTAAGGACAGGTCCTTTAATACTAGTATAGAGCTGTTTGGAAGTTAATGGCTGAAAAATGGGAGGGGAAGCTTGGTCAGTACCTCTCAAGCATCAGCCTTGAGTGGTCTTTTTTATTTTTATTTTTTATCTTTTTTGGATTTTCGAGACGGGGTTTCTCTGTTGTTTTTGGTGCCTGTCCTGGAACTAGCTCTTGTAGACCACGCTGGCCTCGAACTCACAGAGATCCACCTGCCTCTGCTTCTCGAGTGCTGGGATTAAAGGCGTGCGCCACCACCGCCCGGCTCGCTTTGTTTTTATTTTTATTTTTTTTAATCTCTTTTGGATAACCTTGAGTGGTAAGAGAAAGAAGGAGGATGAAAGGTTAGAGAGAAGGAAGAAAATCAACTTCAGATCCAGCTTTCCTGGCAACTTCTTGGGGATCCAGTTAGCAATTCCTCTAATGCCTTGTTCCTGCCTGGTGTTTTCACTTAACCAAAGAAGTGGGCAGCAAGGAAAGGGCTGCTTGTTTTTATCCCTTTATGCTTTCCTTAGCATCTAGAGAGAGGAGGAATCGGTGAGTGGCTGTCCATGGGGAGAGACCTTTTTTTTTTCTTCAATGAGTGTAAAATTTCCCAAGTGAACAGGGAACTTAAATGCTGTTGGATTATTATCACTGTTCTATACAGGGATCTGGTCGTAGAAGCCATGGCTGACTCATGATGCCAAGACTTAAGATGGTTCGAAATAATGGGAAAGTCTTAACATTCATTCAGTTTGTTTTGTGGGGTTTGATTTAACTTGTACTAGGCTAACAGTATTGGTACATAAGGGTACTCTGAGGTTCTCTGCATGCTGGATAGCGGTCACAGGCTGCCGTTTTCAGAAAACAGCTAGCAGGTTAGGAGGGAAAATGAAACACTCTACAGTGTGCCATGTACTAAGCTATGAGGTTCTGTAGACAAGGTGCACTATTTGCATTTCTGACCTAATATTTTTTTAAATAAATCTTTATTTATTACACGTACAGTGTTCTGCTTGCATGTATACTTGCAGGCCAGAAGAGGGCACCAGATCTCATTACAGATGATTGTGAGTCACCATGTGGTTGCTGGGAATTGAACCAGGATCTCTGGAAGAGCAGCCAGTGCTCTTAACCTCTGAGCCATCTCTCCAGCCCCGACCTAATCATATTTTTAGCTTAAGTCATCAGGGGATAGATCAATTATGAATAATGTAAATAATGGATCTATATATTAAAAATCTAAGTCACAGAGCTTGGGGTGTGTGCAATGCTCAGTGGTACAGCACTTGTTTTGCATGGACCAGACCCTGGGTCTGAGCCCAGGGGGACCACACACATATTCAGGTAACAGAATATATGTTTTAATCTTCAGTTCTAGAAGAGATATTGACTTAAATGTTTCCAATGAAATCAAGTCAGGGAGGATGAAGAGATAGACTCAGTAGTTTGTGATAATTTCTAGTATGTGCTTTTCAGTAGCACTGTAGCTAGAACTAAAGAACTCACTCTCCCATGGGTCAAATATCCTTGAGTGAATGACTTAATGCCCCTCCACTTAAGGTTTGGGAAGATGGAACCATTAACAGCTACCTTAAATGGTCCTGCTGAGAAGGTTCCATCCCAGTAGAGGAAGTTAGTGACTGTGTGCTAAGGAAGCACTTGCTGATATTGTATATTTTCCCCTAACTTCAGGTTTCTAGAAGTGAGAACCAACAAATAGTGGCTAGAAGCAGTCTGGAATAGACATCAAACACCTAGTACCAGCCTGGCATCATCAAGCAATGGGAAGCAAGAAGCAGGTAACCAGCGCCCTGAACTCTACTGCCTGGCTTTGAGAGAACTAAAGTTACCAGGTGTGAAAGAGGAGAATTGTAAATCTGACCATTCAAGGAAAACAGTCTTTTAGAGTAAATACTTTGTTACAAGAAGCAGTGTCAAATGCTGGGGCCTTGTAGGACCTTCCTATTTGCCCAGTTCCTGGGAGGTAGAGAGTCACAAGGAGTCCAATTAGTCTTAGGGACCAGGCCAGAAGAGACTAAACCAGAAAGAGACACAGCTAAAGAAAGACATGCCACCTTGGAATAGGTAGTATGTTAGCCTCTCTACAGAAGCCCGGAAGAAAGATTATGGTGGAGGATTAGGGGAGATGGCTCAGTGTATAAAGTACTTGATGTACAAACTTGAGAACACAGCTGAGATTTTCAGTCCCTACATAAAAAAGAAAAACAATCTCACACACACACACAAATAAGGAATAAGGTGCAACAGGATAATTTTCGAAAAGCTAAGGTAGAGGAAGACACACATGTATATAGCACAGAGATCTCAAGTGAAATCTAACAGTGGAAGAGAGAAGACTGGGTGCAGAAATGGAGGCCTTAGACTCTCTGGGGTCTTTTACCCACTCCCCTGCCTCTTGGAATTTCAGATTTTCCCAGGCCAAACAATAGGGGAGAAAAGAATTTCATGATTTTCTTTGATACCACCCTAGCATCATGCACAGGTTCTATAAGAGTAGCAATTAATATTCCTTCCCTTCTCTTCATCATAATCAGTGATTTCCTCCTTCTTCTGTATCACCCTTTCCTTTTGGCAAGTCACAGACCCTGATTTTGTGCCTTCTTCATACTTGTTCTTTCTTCATGGTCTGAATTCTCTAAACCTCGAGAATACCTCAGGATTTTATAGTGGACATCACCATGCATATAGGGCCAAATAAGAGTTTTTCATAAGAGGTGATGAGAAGCAGATTAGCAACTTGGAAGAACTCTTGCCTCGGAAGCTTAGGCATACAACAGTTTTAAAGGCAAAAAACACATTGTTGGGTATAAATTAGGGGAACCTGGTAATACTTGCTTTAGCTGCAAATTTCAGCAGATAGTTTGGTTATGCTTTGGGCTGTGGTCAGGATCATAGAAAATCCTGAACATGTTCCCAAGGCTGATATAGCTGTTTAGAGAGTCCCTAAGCAGACACAAAGTCAGCAAAATTATGTTACCTCAATCACTTCAGTTTTCTGTGTTTGTTTATATTCTTAAGCCTGCCCAGCCCCTCCAGAGACCAATCACTTGTGAGGATGTAGCAGTGCATTTCACCAACGAAGAATGGGCATGTCTGACTGAGAAACAGAAGATCCTTTACCGGAAAGTGCAGTCAGAAACCTTTAAGAACCTGGCATTTGTAGGTAAGAGACCATGACTTCCTCAGCACTCTCTCTGTCCTATACCCTTAGAATATATGTTTGATTTGTTTTGCTCAGGGAGATTAAAGTTGGTCCCTAGTTCTATACCTGGAAAGTCTGAGTCTCAAAGTGGAGACTTATATATGAGCTCGCATTGGAAGTGGAGGTAGAAAGCCCAGGACGTCAAGGGTGGTTCTCAACTACGTGGGAACTTGAAGACAAAAAGCCTATGCAGGCCCTGCAGAGAACCTGAGTTCAGTTTCCAGCCCTCACATGGTGATGTACAAACATTGTAGCTCTAGTCCCAGGGGTCCCACCCCTTCTTCTGACTTCTGTGGGTATCAGGCATGTAAGTGGTGTGCATACATACAGGCAAAACACCTAACACACACAAAGCAAATTAAAATAAAATAAACCTTAAAACAAACAAAAAACACCCTGTAGAAAGTCAAAGATAATGTTTTGTGTGTGTTCATGTATGTGCAGGTATATTACATGTTCACTTTGGAACTTTATTCCTCAGGACATCATCCACCCTGTTTTCTTTGTTTTTAGCAGGGACTCACTAATCTGGAACTCACTGCTGCAGTTAGACTGACTGGCCACTGAGCCCCAAGAATCTGTCTGTCTCTGTTTCCTGATATAGGCTTTACAGCCAAGTTCCACTATACCTGGTTTTTATTTTTGTGTGTTCTTGGGGTTAAACTCAAGCACTGAAGGCTCCAAAACCACAGAGAAACCCTGTCTCGAAAAACCAAAAAAAAAAACCTCAAGCACTGAAGATTGCAAGGCAAACATTTGATGTAACTAAGCTGCTCCCCCAACCCCGAGATGATTTTTTTTTTATTTTTTTGTTTTTTGAGACAGGGTTTCTCTGTAGCTTTGGTGCCTGTCCCGGAACTAGCTCTTGTAGACCAGGCTGGCCTCGAACTCACAGAGATCCGCCTGCCTCTGCCTCCCGAGTGCTGGGATTAAAGGCGTGCGCCACCACCGCCCGGCCCGAGATGATTTTTTTTACATTTTTTATTGATACTAATTGAGCTCTACATTTTTCTCTACTCCCCTCCCTGCCTCTCCCCTTCCCCATTCAATCTTCCCCTAAGGTCCCCTGCTTCCAATTTACTCAGGAGATCTTGTCTTTTTTTACTTTCTACTTCCCATACAGATTAGATCTATATAAGTCTCTCTTAGTGTCCACATTGTTGTCTAAGTTCTCTAGGATTGTGGTTTGTAGGCTGGCTTTCTTTGCTTTTTGTTTAAAAACACCTATGAGTGAGTACATGTGATAATTGTCTTTCTGTGTCTGGGTTACCTCACTCAAAATAGTTTTTTTCTAGCTCCATTCATTTTCCTGCAAAATTCAAGCCGTCGTTATTTTTTTCTGCTGTATAGTAGTCTATTGTGTAAATGTACCACATTTTCCTTATCCATTCTTCATTCAATGGGCATTTTGGTTATTTCCAGGTTCTGGTTATAACAATCAAAGGTGCTATGAACATAGTTGAGCACATGTCCTTGTGGCACAATTGAGCATCCTTTGGATATATACCCCAAAGTGGTATTACTGGGTCTTGAGGAAGATTGTTTCCTAATTTTCTGAAAAATCACCACAGTGACATCCAAAGGGGCTGTATCAGCTTGCACTCCCACCAGCAATGCAGAAGTGTTCCCTTTTCCCCACAACCTCTCCAGCATAAGTTGTCATCAGTGTTTTTGATCTTGGCCATTCTTACAGGTGTAAGATGGAATCTCAGAGTTGTTTTGATTTGCATTTCTCTAATGACTAAGGATGTTGAACATTTCCTTAAGTGTCTTTCAGCCATTTTAGATTCCTCTATTGAGAATTCTCTGTTTAGGTCTGTACTCCCATTTTTTATTGGATTATTTGTTCTTTTGATGACCAATTTCTTGAGTTCTTCGTATATTTTGGAGATCAGACCTCTGTCTGATGTGGGGTTGGTGAAGATCTTTTCCCATTCTGTAGGCTGTCGTTTTGTCTTGTTGACCATGTCCTTTGCTTTATAGAAGGTTCTCAGTTTCAGAAGGTCCCATTTATTAATTGTTTCTCTCAGTGTCTGTGCTGCTGGGGTTATATTCAGGAAGTGGTCTCCTGTGCCAATATATTCGAATATACTTCCCACTATCTCTTCTATGAAGTTCAGTAAGGCTGGCTTTATGTTGAGGTCTTTGATCTATTTGGACTTGAGTTTTGTGCGTGGTGATAGATATGGGTCTATTTTCATTTTTCTACATGTTGATATCCAGTTATGCCAGCACCACTTGTTAAATATGCTTTCTTTTTTCCATTTGATATTTTTTGTTTCTTTATCAAAGATCAGGTGTTCGAAGATGTGGATTGATATCAGGTCTTCTATTAGGTTCCATTGGTCGTCCTGTCTGTTCTTATGCCAATACCAGGCTGTTTTCAGTACTGTAGCTCTGTAGTAGAGTTTGAAGTCAGGGATTGTGATGCCTCCAGACGTTCTTTTATTGTAGAGGATTGTTTTGGCTATCCTGGGTTTTTGGCTTTTTCATGTGAAGTTGAGTACTGTTCTTTCGATGTCTTTGAAGAATTTTGCTGGGATTTTGATGGGCATTGCATTGAACCCACGGCGATTTAAATTTGCCTGCTCAGGCCTGGTGTGTTGACAAAAGCCTAAAATCCCAGCACTTCTGGGGCTGATGCAGGAGTATCACACATTTAAGCCTCAACCTTGGTTATAGAGATGGAGGCCAGCTTAGATTACATAGACAGACTATCTTGAAAACTACCTGTCTATATATCCAACAATATTTACTTAATCTTGTATACAAGGCATTATACTAGAAGCTGATTTATTTTTATTTCGTTTGTTTTGTTTTGAGACAGAGTTTCTCTATGGGACACTTCTGACTGACTGTCCTGGAACTCACTCTGTAGACCAGGCTGGCTTGAACTCTCTGAAAATCACCTGCCTCTGCCTCCCTAGTGCTGGGATTAAAGGTGTGCACCACCATCTCCAGGCTAGAAGCTGCCTTCTTAAATGTCTTTCCTGCAACCGAGTGTTGTAAATTGCTGTATTTAAAATAAAACAAAACGTGGTTTTTTTGGTTTGTTTTATGTATATGAACATTTTGTGTGTATATTATGTGTGTGTCTCTCACCCACCCAAAAATATACCTCTACTCACTGCCTAAATATTTTCTGCCTATACCAGATCAGTACACCATACAAAAAGAAAAAAGACAGAAGAGATCAGGTCTCTGTCCCCCAAAGGCAACAGGTAAGAATGGCAAAGGAAGCTGGATACGGTAACTCACATCTGCAACCCCAGCACCTCAGCCTCATCATGTATTTGAGGCCCTCTCATGTCACAAAACCAAGGGTCAGCAAAACAGCTCAGTGGTTAAAAAATGCCTGCCACCAATGCTTGTAATTGGAATTTAATATGTATTTGGAAGGAGAGAATCAGTTCAACAAGCTGTTTCCTTACTGCCATAAGCATGTTGTAGCATTTATATGCACACATACAATATAATAAAAGTGTAATTTTAAAATTGAAAAGTAAATGCCAAAAGAGAAAGGAAGGTAAAAAGGACCGAGAACAACCACAGAATTCGGAGCTGTCCTAGAAGATCTGAACTCAGTATATCATCTCAATATCTATACCTTGGCATCCTGCTTAGTCTTGGGACTTGAAGAAACCTTGAGATCAAAGTTTAAGTCCACTGACTTCATAATGGAAAGCCAAGACTTTCAAAACAAGGAATCTAGTTTCTAGGACTCGAGATCACATGTGGGTCGCTGTGTTAGTTACCCTTGGGTTAACAAGTTCTTCCCAAGAGAAAGTGGAGAAACAATGTTGAGGTGGAGAAGAATAAGCTTGTTCCTAAGGTAAGAACAAGGAAGGCTTAGTCTTTGAGAGGAATGCTAATTTAGGTTGGTCACACCTCCCAGTCTGAGACAGTCTTGCTGTGCTGCCTCTTTATCCCAGTTAATTGTTAATAATCAATAGCGTAACTTTTCACCCCCAATTTACATGATACAGCAGTCTTCCCTTGGCCTAGCTCACTGGGAGAGAGAGCACTTGCTTGCATGGTTTGCCTTCCCAACACTGGGGTGAGCTCTCTGTTCTGAAGGGATTTTGTTTCAGTGGTTTCCAAAGCTACAGCCACAATTAGCTCTGGGCCCAATTTAGGTGTTTTTTGTTTTTACGGAGCTGGGGATTGAACCCAGGGCTTTGTGTAAACTAGGCAAGTGCCCTACTGCTGCTGAGTTACATCCCTAGCCCCTGAGTTCTGATTTTTTTTTATACTAGACACAGTAATACATTAAACTAGAATACTATCAAAATTGGATAATATTAATCTATGTTAGAAAGTTATGTGAATGTGGTCTTACAGAAGGAAATTCAACCCTTAATATTTCGGGACTGTGACAGACACATGTGAAGTCAGGGATGAGGAAAGATCACTGCTTACTCTGTGGTCTTTCACCTGTGAGAATATGAGCAATACTGAGCTTGAGAGGATAGATTTACAAGATGTAAGCTAGTATTTAGATATTTGAGATCATAGAAGATACCTATGAAATTTTTACTAGCTTTCATTATTCTTTTTATTGGTTTTCCCTATTTCTATCCCATAAGATCCAAGGTTGGATGGTTGAGTTTAAAGGTTGGGGAAATGGAAAGTGACTCCTACTGAGTGAAAACCTTGTGTTGGTGACATTGTCAGTGGCAAACTGTGTATTTTCCCTCCTCCACCACAGGAAGCAAGAAGAGGAAATCTCAAGATCCTAGCTCAAATCTGGAAGATGAAGAGAACAATGATAAAGAGAAGGGCTCTCTTGCTTGTACAGGGATGTTCAAAGGTGGACCACTCTATTTCTGCTTGACCTGTGGCAGATGTTACAAAAAGTACATCAACCTCTTTAATCACCAGTTTAAGGCCCAGAAGACTACTAGCCATAAAGCCGTGGGCTCCAAGCCTCAGCATCTTAAAGAGAGGACTTTCTCTTGCCAGCTCTGTAACAAGATCTACCGCGATCCTTCTGGACTGAGCCGGCACCGACGCACTCATTTAGGTTATAGGCCCAGTTCATGCTCTGTGTGTGGAAAACGCTTCCGGGATCAGTCTGAGGTCAAACGCCATATGAAGGTACACGAAAACAGGAAGCCAGTGACTGGCAACCAGGAGCATGAGGTGAAGAAGGTTCCACTTAAAACAGCTGGATCCCAGGGTCCCAACGTCAGGCATGTGAAAGTGATCCAAAGACCAGTGGCCAGGGCTAAGGCAAGCTGCAACAGAGACTCATCTCTGAATGTCAGATCCAGCTCTATTCCAGTAAAATGCTCAAGAAAAAACATCCATTGCCCCTATTGTTTGATACATTTTACCAAGAGGACTTGCTTCTTAACCCACCTCAAAGTCCACTTCACAAATGAGCCCGACCAATACCTCCGTCACAGAGAGTCCTCCCACTCATCCGTGGTGGTAGGTTCCCAAAAGAACACCCACAGGAAGCAGGATATCTACTGTTGCCCTGTCTGCGACGTCTGCTTTAAGGAAAAGGAAAGCCTGCTGGATCACATGTGCTGTAAAGAACCAGGTAGATCCATTAAGTGCTGGGAAATCCTGGGTCATTTGCTTTCCTTTCTTGATCCCTTTGAAGCCAGGAAATATTTCAAAAGTAAAGGAGTCCTCAAGGGAAGAAAAGAAGAAAAGATGAAATCCAAGAAGACAAGATGAAACATGCCTGCAGTGAAAATTCCTGAAACATAAGTAAAGGACAAGTCAAGGGTGTGGTTTGTTGACAGGTACAGGCAGCATTTCCTGTCCCTGGACTTCTTCAAAGCATGGTCCCAGTCAAACTCAAGTCAAAGAACATTCTTAATACGCTGCCCTAGTACTCAAGTGTCAAGGCTATCAAAACCAAGGAAAGTCAGAGAAATTGAGACAGCCTTAAGGATCAATTGAGACTGAATGTGTGGTGCCTTATGTAACATCTTAGAAAAGACAAAGGACATTAGTGATAACTGGAGTGTAAATGAAATAGGTATAGATGAATGTGTCAACATTATTGTTTCATGAATTATAAATGTATGGTGATGCGAGATTTATTTTCATGTGCGTGTGTGCTTGCCTGAGTTCATGGGGAGCACACACAGGCAGTGCCCTGGAGGCCAGAAGATGACTGTGAGCCACTATGTGAGCATAGTACCGAACCTGGGTCCTCTGTGAGAGCAGACAGTGCTCTTAACCACTGATCTCTATCTCCAGACTTGCAGGATGTTTTAAGCAGAGAAGCTGGAGGCTCTGTGCCTCAATTTTGCAGTTTTAGTTTTAGAAATATAAAAGCATTTTTAGTTTAAATTCAGTTTAAGATTTGTGAGAGAGAGAGAGGAGCTGAAGGTACAGGCTTATTGTGAGCCATCTGTGGGTGCTGAGAATCAAATTCAGGTCTTTTGCAAGATCTGTAAATGCTCTTAATCATCTGTCCAGCCCCATACATTCTAAAATTTTAAAGATCATGTTTACAAAATAGTCTTCAGGGGCTGGAGTGTTCAGTGATACATTGTTTTCTCTTCTCTGTGCCTTCTGTTGAATGGGTTGAATTTCCAGTTCTGCTCCTATGTGCACGAGCATGTCCCCCAACCTTACCCAACTCCCTGCCCAATAAAAAACAATTATCAACCTTCAGGGATAGTACAGAAAGTGGAAAGTAGACATCAAGGGGTTGGAGAGGAAAATACTAAGAGAGACACAACAGGACTCCTTATAACCGCTCTACTTTCTTCCAACCACTGTGTAGTCCTGGTCACGCAGATGCATCTTCATCCCCTACACCCTGGCCCAGCCTTCAGTAGGCCCTTACTGGCTGATTCCCTAACAACCCTGCTCTCCTGGTTTACCCAATCTAAGAGGATAGAGCAGCAGCGCCCTCGTGTGGCCATGATATTGAAGACAGACGACCCCAGGTCTTTATCTTCCCGCGGAAACTTCCCCGTGGTCCAAAGCTTTCAGCAACCAGAGCCTCTGGCTCAGTATTCAAAACTGTCAGGTTCAGGGTGTGAGTGCTTCCCAAATCCTCGCAAACACAGATGCGTCCCTCCCTTGAGTGCTGGAGGACGCTGACTCGCGACAGAAGGCTGCAGGTTGACTACACAGCTCGTTCCTGCTCCCATTGTGCTGGGATTTCCCTCCTGAGAACCAGCCCAGAACTCCACAAATAAGATGGAGGAGGAGCCAGAGACACCCAGGGCTTTGTCCTGGGAAGACAGGGAGGCCCCGGAAGTGAAAATAGAGGCGTTGAGACTAGGAGAGAGTTCAAAAGGAATGAATGGTGGGCGGAAACCTGAGAGAAAGGGACACAGGAAGTCCAGTGCTTCAGGGGTGGGTTCAGTTGCAGACAGGCTTAGGAGCTTCTAACTGGAGTGCCACTTTTCAGATGGAAATGACCATTGGAATGTGAGGTTCTGAGAGGGGGAGAGGAAGGGGAAGAGAGGGCAAGAGATATCAAAACATTTTAAACAATTTCTTTTTCATTGTGTTTTATGTGTGGGAATAATTTTGCCTGAATCGACACTTGTGCACCACTTGGATTTTTTGTTTGTTTTTGACACATTTTCTCATTTAGCCACGTCTCAAACTTGAGATCTTACATCACACTAAGAAAATCCCTGTCACTGAGTTACATCCTCAGGCCGTTTTTGTTTGTTTGTTTTGGTTTGTTTAGTTGTTATTGTTTTGTTTTAACATACTGGTATTTGCTTAAACTGTACTCCATTATGCCAGCCTTGTCTGAGCAGTCCGGGGTGAGCATGCTTCATTTTTCCTACTTTTAAAATGGGACATTTAAGTGTCTCTTTTCTACATCTGTGTGATTTACTGATCAAGAAGTATTTGGTCAGTTTCTGTTCAAGCTTTTGTGCCCACCCTACCTATCGTCATCTGGTTTCTATAATTTCTCTGAAATTTCCAAGCATACTAACAGCTACGAATTCTGGATGTTAGTGATTTATGCCTTTAAGGTTCTTTGCTTCTTTTGTTTTGTATTTTTAAGCAGGCTCCTGTTCTGTAACCTAGACTGGCTGTAAGTGTGCTGCAATCCTATCTCTAGTGCTGAGATTATTAGATCCCTGAAAGCACCTGACTGTCCATCAAGACCTTTTCTGCTTCAGTCTGTGTTGACTGGAGCGGGGGGAGCAAAGGTGCAGATTTGTAAATCCCACCAAGACAGGTTCTGCCTTTTAAGGATAGACCTCCTGCATGATCTGGCTTTTCCACAATCATGAATGCTTTTTCAGGTAGCCAACCTGGAGTCTGGATAGAGTTTATGCTCAGATTTTTGTGGTACTGGGTAAGGAACCCAGGGCTGTAAGTTAGGCAAACATTCTACATTGCCACTATCAGCTACTGTATTCAGATTTTGGATCTCGGTCCTTCTGTGCTTGCCTGTGATCTAAATACTGTCAACACTAGAGCCACTGGGCTGCAGTAACTTGCTTAGGATGTGGTAAACACATAAAGGTACTCTCTTAAAGTTTCTTTTGCTAGGCTTGACATTGGAGGCATGCAACACCACTGCCCAGCCGAGACCATAGAAATTTTGCCCTTTAATCCCAGCACTCAGGAGGCAAAGTCAGGCAGATCTCTGAATTCAAGGCCAGCTTGGTCTACAAGAGCTAGTTCCAGGATAGACTACAAAGCTACAGAGAAACCCTGTCTGGAAGTCAAACAAATATTCTATTGCTATGATGAAACACCAAGATCAGAAAGCAAGTTAGAGTGGAAAGGATTTATTTGACTTATACTTCCAGATCAATGTTCATCACTGAAGAAAGTTAGGACAGGAACTCAAACAGGGCAGTAACCTGGAGGCAGGATCTGATGCAGAGGCCATGAGGTGATGCTTACTGGCTTGCTCCTCATGACTTGCTCAGCCTCCTTATGGAACCCAGGATCAGCAGCCGAGGGATGGCAGCACCCACAATGAGCTGGGACTGGAGAGTGGATCAGAGGTTGAGACCAGTTGTGTGTCTTATGTTATATGTAGGGTTGTTTTTTTGTTTGTCTTTTTCCCTGTATAGTGCATGCTGACCTGGAACTCACTTCCACCTGCCTAGTAGAATTAGCAAAGTTGAATTAGGCTTTCAGGAACCCTCCCTGTTCCCCACCCCCAATCACAGAAGTAAATACTTAATTCTGGAAAATTGGATTTCCTAGGGCAGGTGATACCATTGATGATCAGCCTTAGGCAGGGAAAGAAGTCTTGGCGTTGGGCTTCTAAATTTCTGACCTTGGTGGGCAGCCACCCGAGGTGGGTGGGTTACAGGCATAGCGGGATCAGAGCAACTGCGAGTGTGGCCATTGCATAATGGATTCCTAACAGGAGGCAGAAGTGCTTGCCTGAGTTCAAGCCACTGTGTTCCCATACAGCCCGGCCATTCAGGGGACTGTGGTCCTCTGAGGATGAGCGCTGGGGAAGACTGAGCCAGTCGAGGCACTGTTGGACTGCCAAGCCCCAGGCAGGGCTGATAGACGCTGGGAGGGCACGAGGGCCCTGAGCGAGCAGGGAAAAGCTCACGCGGCAGATCCCTGGGTGTCTCACGGCTGGGGTCGTCCACATCCAACGAAGTCTACAGCGTGCAGGCATTTCTCCCAGGTTGTGTGTGTGAGAGAGACCGGGCCTCAGGGTTAGAGAGAGATGGACCTGTCATGTGGCAAGGCTGCTTGATTTTCTCGTGTTGAACTCCTGAGGCAGGGATTACACGTCTGTGCCATGCACCCAGCCGGACTCCTCAGATTTGCGGCAACCATGAATCATTTAGGTGGAGGAGTGGAATCAGGATTGAGAGATGCCCGCGCATTTCCTCCAGAAAATTACCCTATGGAAGGGTGGACAAAGCCAGGGTACAAGTGAACCCACTTGAAACCTCCTAGCAATTAATAACCAAGTCTTCTTATTCAGTCTCCTTCCACGCTCAGGGGTCCTGGACCAGTAAAGTACAAAAGGAGATGGGGGAAGGAAAGCAATACCCACAATTCCTGGAGATTCTGTCTTGGTCTTCCTGGTTCTCGGGCAATGGACTGGGTAACCATGGTTACATCTTCCTGCAATTGTGAAGACTTGATGATAGCAGGGGTCTTCCTTGCTGAAAACTTATGGACAGGTCCTTGAGAACACTACTATAGAGCTGTTTGGAAGTTAATGGCTGAAAAATGGGAGGGGAAGCTTAGTCAGCACCTCTCAAGCATCAGCCTTAAGTGGTTTTAAGAGAAAGGGAAGGGGAATGAAAGGCAAGAGAGAAAGAAGGAAGGAAGAAAACAAACTTCAGATCCTGGGAATGCAGCTTTCCTGACAACATCTTGGGGATCCAGTTAGCAATTCCTCTAATACCTTGTTCCTGCCTGGTGTTTTCACTTAACCAAAGAAGTGGGCAGCAAAGAAAGGGCCGCTTGTTTTTATCCCTTTATGCTTTCCTTAGCATCTAGAGAGAGGAGGAATAGGTGAGTGGCTGTCCATGGGGAGAGACCTTTTTTTTCTTCTTCAATGAGTGTAAAATTTTCCAAGTGAACAGGGAACTTAAATGCTGTTGGATTATTATCACTGTGCTATACAGGGATCTGGTCATAGAAGCCATGGCTGACTCATGATGCCAAGACTTAAGATGGTTCAAAATAATGGGAAAGTCTTAACATTCATTCAGTTTGTTTTGTGGGGTTTGATTTAACTTGTACTAGGCTAACAGTATTGGTCCATAAGGGTACTCTGAGGTTCTCTGCATGCTGGATAGTGGTCACAGGCTGCAGTTTCCAAACAGCTAGCAGGTTAGGAGAGGAAACGAAACACTCTACAGTGTGCAATGTACTAAGCTATGAGGTTCTGTAGACAAGGTGCACTATTTGCATTTCTGACCTAATCATATTTTTAGCTTAAGTCATCAGGGGATAGATCAATTATGAATAATGTAAATAATGGATCTATATATTAAAAATCTAAGTCACAGAGCTTGGGGTGTGTGCAATGCTCAGTGGTACAGCACTTATTTTGCATGGACCAGACCCTGGGTCTGAGCCCAGGGGAACCACACACATATTCAGGTAACAGAATCTGTTTCAATCTTTGATCCTGTAAGAGGTATTGACTTTTATGTTTCCAGTGAAATCAAGTCAGGGAGGATGAAGAGATAGACTCACTAGTTTGTGATAATTTCTGGTATATGCTTTTCAGTAGCACTGTAGCTAGAACTAAGGAACTCACTCTCCCATGGGTCAAATATCCTTGAGTGAATGACTTAATGCCCCTCCACTTGAGGTTTGGGAAGATGGAACCATTAACAGCTACCTTAAATGGTCCTGCTGAGAAGGTTCCATCCCAGTAGAGGAAGTTAGTGACTGTGTGCTAAGGAAGCACTTGCTTCTTGTCGTTTTGCTGATATTGTATATTTTCCCCTAACTTCAGGTTTCTAGAAGTGGGAACCAACAAATAGTGGCTAGAAGCAGTCTGGAATAGACATCAAACACCTAGTACCAGCCTGGCATCATCAAGCAATGGGAAGCAGGAAACAGGTAACCAGAGCCCTAAACTCTACTGCCTGGCTTTGAGAGAACTAAAGTTACCAAGTGTGAAAGAAGAAAATTGTACATCTGACCATTCAAGGAAGGCAGTCTTTTAGAGTAGATACTTTGTTACAAGAAGCAGTATCAAATGCTGGGGCCTTGTAGGACCTCCCTATTTGCCCAGTTCCTGGAAGGTAGAGAGTCACAAGGAGTCCAATTAGTCTTAGGGACCAGGCCAGAAGAGACTAAACCAGAAAGAGACACAGCTAAAGAAAGACATGCCACCTTGGAATAGGTAGTATGTTAGCCTCTCTACAGAAGCCCGGAAGAAAGACTGTGGTGGAGGATTATGGGAGATGGCTCAGTGTGTAAAGTACTTGATGTACAAACAGGAGGACACAGCTGAGATTTTCAGTCCCCACATAAAACAAAACAATATACCACAGAAAAATAGGTGCAACAGGATAATCCCAGAGGCTTTCTTGCCAGATACTCTTGTTAAATTGGTGAGCTCCAGGTTTATTGAGAGATTTCTCAAAAAAAACTAAGGTAACAGAAGACATATAAACCTATAATAGAGAGATCTCAAGTGAAATCTAACAGTGGAAGAGAGAAGATCGGGTGGAGAAATGGAGGCCTTAGACTCACTGAGGTCTTTTACCCACTCCCCTGCCTCTGGATGTAGTAGAACACCATGGAAAAAGAAGGACAGAAGAGATCAGGTCTCTGTCCCCCAAGGCAACAGGTAAGAATGGCAAAAGAAGGTGAATATGGTAACTCACATCTGCAACCACAACACCTCAGCCTCATGGTGTTTTTGAGGCCCTCTCATCTCACAAAACCAAGGGTCAGGAAAAACAGTTCAGTGGTTAAAAATGTCTGCCACCAATGCTTGCAATTGGAAATTAACATGTGCTTGGAAAGAAAGAATCCAACAAGCTGTTTCCTTACCTCCATTAGCATGTTGTAGTGTTTATATGCATGCATACAATATAATAAAAGTGTAATTTTAAAATTGCAAAATAAATGCCGAAGGAGAGAGGATGGTAAGAAAGACCGAGGACAATCACAGAATGGAGAGCTGTCCTAGAAGGTCCAAGCTCAGTAAATCATCTCAATATCTATACCTTGGCATCCTGATTAGACTTGGGACTTGAAGAAACCTTGAGATCAATGGTTTAAGTCCACTGACTTCATAATGGAAAGCCAAGACTTTCAAAACAAGGAATCTAGTTTCTAGGACTGGAGATCACATGTGGGTCGCTGTGTTAGTTACCCTTGGGTTAACAAGTTCTTCCCAAGAGAAAGTGGAGAAACAATGTTGCGGTGGAGAAGCATAAGGGATTTTGTTTCAGTGGTTTCCAAAGCTACAGCCACAATTAGCTCTGGGCCCAATTTATGTGTCTTTTGTTTTTACGGAGCTGGGGAATGAACCCAGGGTTTTGTGTATACTAGGCAAGTGCCCTACTGCTGCTGAGTTACATCCCTAGCCGCTGAGTTCTGATTTGTTTTATACTAGACATAGTAATACATTAAACTAAAATACTAGTAAAATTGGATAATTATAATCTATGTTAGAAAGTTACATGAATGTGGTCTTACAGTGGGGAATTCAGCCTTTAATATTTTGGAACTGTAAGGGATACATGTGCAATCAGGGATGAGGAGAGATCACTGCTTGCTATGTGGTCTTGTCATCTGTGAGAATATGAGCAATACTGAGCTAGTATTTAGATATTTCTATCTTAGAAGAGCCCTTTGAACTTTTTACTAGCTTTTATTATTGGTGGGTTTTTTTGTTTTTTGGTTTTTGATTTTTGGTTTTTCCTATTTCTATCCTATAAGATCCAAGGATGAATGGTTGAGTTTAAAGGTTGGGGAAATGGAAAATGACTCCTACTGAGTGAAAACCTTGTGTTGGTGACATTGTCAGTGGCAAACTGTGCATTTTTCCTTCTCCACCACAGGAAGCAAGAAGAGGAAATCTCAGGAACCTAGCTCAAATCTGGAAGATGAAGAGAAGGGCTCTCTTGCTTGTACAGGGATATGCAAAGGTGGACCACTCTATTTCTGCCTGACCTGTGCCAAATGTTACAAAATGTACATCAATGTCTTTCACCACCAATTTGCAACCCTCCAGACTACTAGCCACAAAGTTGGGGCCTCCAAGCCTCAGTATCCTGTAGGCTGGTCTTTCACTTGCGAGCTCTGTAGCAAAAGCTACCATGATCGTTCTGGACTGAGCCGTCACCGATGTACCCATTTAGGTCATAAGTCCAGTTCATGCTGTGTGTGTGGAAAACGCTTCCGGGATCAGTCTGAGGTCAAATGCTACATGAAGGTACACAAAAACAGGAAGCCAGTGACTGGCAACCAGGAGCATGAGGTGAAGAAGGTTCCACTTACAACACCTGGATCCCAGGGTCCCAACCTGAGGCATGTGAAAGTGACCCCGGGACCAGTGGCCAGGGCTAAGGCAAGCTGCAGCAGAGACTCATCTCTGAATGTCAGATCCAGCTCTGTTCCAGTAAGATGCTCAAGTAACCTTCATTGTCTCTTTTGTTCGATACGTTTTACCAAGAGGACCTGCTTCTTAACCTACCTCAAGATCCACTTCACAAATGAGCCCGACCAATACCTCGGTGGCGGAGAGCCCTCCCACTCATCCGTGGTGGTAGGTTCCCAAGAGAACACCCACAGGAAGCAGGATATCTACTGTTGCCCTGCCTGCGACGTCTGCTTTAGGGAAAAGGAAAGCCTGCTCCTAGTAAGTGCTGGGAATTCCTTGGTCATTCACTTGGCTTTCTTGATGCTCCCTTTGAGACAGCTGAGGTAGGTGTCCAGACAGGGCTCTTTTAGTAGCCTGACAGAGACCAGGCTTTAGTTTTTGGTTCCCCAAAATGTGACAGAGCTAAAATAGGCAGTTTTTTTTTTTTTTTCAGGAAAACCACAATTTAAGAGCAACCATCATCAGGTGCCCACAGCCTTCTGCTAACTCAGCAGGCCTCAAAGCCCCTTTGCTGGCTCAACAGGTGTCCCCAGTCTCCTGATAATTAAAGATAGCTTTCCCTAGCCTGCTGCCTGAAGGTCCCTAACCACTAGAACCTCCAACCATTCAGCCCACAGACTAATATTTCCTCTACCAACCAGTCCCCAGATTAATCCCTCCTCTCTGAAATTCCCCTAACTTCATTTAAAAGGAGCTTTTTAATCTTATCTGGGGGTCACCAGGTGGCACCCCAACATTAGAATTAATAAAGTGCTCTTGTTTTGCATACGTGGCTGTTGGTCTTTCCTTGGGGCTTCTCTTGGACTCTAACATCCTTGAAGCTAGAAAATATTTTAAGAGTAAAGGAGTCCTTGGGAAAAAAATGAAATCTAGGAAGACAAGTTGAATTATGCTTGCAGTGAGAATTCCTGAAACATAAATAAAAGGCCTGTTTGGGGCTGGTGAGACTGCTTAGTGGGCAAAGGCGCTTGCCACTCACCCTGACCTCACCCATGCCCTTCCCACATATCTCCCCACTTCACAAAATAAATACAATTTTTAAAACTAAGAGAGTCATCTTAGTCTTTGCATTTTGGATTTTCTGAAGACTGGCCTCTGGCTCAGGAGGTTTGGATAGGAGAGTTGAGTGGGTGACAAAAAACTCCACAAGGAAAGGAAAAGAAGTGTGCACAGTAACCTTGTATTATTAATTAGCACCTAGCTTGTTTGTGTCTGGTAGACCATCAAGCAGTAATTGCTGAATAAACAGTGCATGTTCTGAGAGGAATGAAGATGGAAGAAAATAGAGGCAGGGCGTATAAAGGACGCTAAGGGAAGCAGAAGGGAAAAGACAGGGCACTCCATTCTCAACCCTTGTTTCCCAAGGTCCTCCTTTCCACAGGCTGCCCAAGCAGGATGGCGTTCTCAGAGTTTGTTAGATCCCATCTGTGGGTGTGGGTTCAGGCTCCATATTCATACTCTGTCTCTCTTATTGTGAAATCTTCTGTCCCTGCCCCCTACTATCTACGTTGCTGCTCTTCCCAGACAAGGCTGCAATCTTGGGAGAAACATCCACCATTTGTTCAGCTGGTGTTTGTAATGTAGAGGTGCTGGGTATCCTGTTTGACAGAATCGCTCCTGCAGTACTCTGATACACAGGTGTCTTCTGACAGACTGCCTGCCCTCAGCTGTGGGGTGCTTCCTGGAGGAAGACTGAGACAGGGGCAAAAAGATGTGGGAGGCAAAAATTAGAGGAAGGAAGGAGCTGAGGAAAGGAGAATAGTTGAAGAAGGGAAATCAAATTCTATTTGGAATCCAGGGTGTTTCTGTAGATGTAGATTGGAAGGTGCCTGTAGCCCAGAGGCTAATGGGAGACGTCCCCAACGACCTGTCTCTTGGACTGCCAGGCTCCCCTTCATTCCAGGAAGTGGCACCATCACTCAAAAGGGGTTTCCTAGAAGAAAGACAAGTAAGTTAAAAAAAAATCTGCCAGTGGTTTCTTTCATGATGTCATTGAACCTAGGAGACAGACAGTCCTCAGGGGTCATGTTATCCCTGCCTTTCCCACCTCCCTGTTGGTCTTGAAGTGGGTTCAGGATCACTATTATGGAAAATGCCAGAGGAGAATGCAGAAGTGGGATTCTGGCCAAGGGGTTCCCTTCCCACTTCCTTCAAGGAGGAGTCCTTCCAGTCCTTCCTGGGACTATGATTCCTCAGTAACCATCTTTCCTACTCTGGCTTTTTTTGGTTCAGTTTAGGAGAGTGGAGAAAGGTTGGGAATGGTGGCACATGCCTATGATCCTAGAACTTGGAGACAGGCAAGAGGATTGCCGTAAGTTCCAGATCAGGCTGGTCTACACAGTGAGTTTCAGAGGTCTCAAGAATGGGGAGGGGTGTTGGGGAGAACTTACTTAGCTCTTCGAGAAACTGTCCTGCAAACAAAGAGAAATGAGTAGGTGGGTGATCAGTGGGAGATTCCCCCAACACCTCATATCCTCACTAGATGACCCCCCTTTCCACTAAGGGACCCATGCATCTCATTGATTCTCAGTTTTTTTCTGAGAATTCGGATGTGAGCATGGGGACACAGGAGGAGGGCAATCCCAGCCCCGGAATGTAGAACCTTGGTTCCACTTTTCCCCATTCTGGTCTGCCTGAGTTCCCTGCTGCCCTGCGGTCCTGTGCTGCCCAGATACGGCACCTGCTAGTCTTCGGTGCAGCCAGTTGTAACAGATGATCAAGGCAACCAGGGGTCCAAGAACAGGTACAATAACAAACAGTGTTACCTTCCAGCAGGGCACCCTCAGGAAGTGAGGATCTGAATGGTAGAGAAAAACAGAGTTTCTTTCCCTCTGTACCACACCCACTCTTTTTAACCTGAACCCCCAAGACCAAAGAACTCTGGGGACAAACTATAGTTCCTGAATTTGGATGATGTGCCTTTAATTTCATTAACTTCTAATTGAACTCAGCTTTTCTTTTTCAGCGGATTTTATTTAACACACAAAACAATGGGTTGCATGACGCTTTCATACATACTCATATTCGGCAACTCACTAACTTCCCTTTTGTTTGCTTTTTTGGGGATAGGGTGTTTTTAATACAATTTCTGTGTGATTATTCAGGCCTGGGCGGCTGGGGAAATGAAAGCGCCGTCTCCATGTACAGGAATGGCTTAGTTGGTAAAGGCACTTACTGCTGAGCCTGCAGACCTGAGTGTGATCCCCAGAACCAGCATGATAGAAGAAAGAACCAAGCCCTACAGATTGTCCTCTGACCTCCATGTGAGCACTTGCTCACACTCCCCCCACTAAAAATATTTTATTTCTCTTTGGGTGATCAAAGACTACACATGTGACATTCACACACTAGCCCAATGCCAGGACCAGGAGAACTGAACAGGGTTAGTCTTGGCTTCAGAAAGAAAGGCTGCTCAGGAAGATTGCTCAGCTTAATTCTTTGTTCTAATCTGTATGGAATTTATTCAACAGACATTTGGGTATTCTTTTGTTAACGCTGTCCTTAGGGACTGTGCAATCTGAAGTAAAAAAAAATGCAAAGATGATTATTGAGGGGTTAATACTCTAGCTGGTTCATGCATGGTGGCATATGCAGGTACCAGCACTTGGGAGGTGAAGGAAGAGGGATCAGGAACCCAAGGTCATCCTTCATGACGTAGAGAGTTTGAGGCCAACCTGAGCCATATGGGATCCTTACTCAGAAAAGGGAAGGTATTAGTGTGGCTTTACTTTTTCCTCAGAGAAGCCACGTGCTCGGGTAACTAACTTTGCCTTTTAAGTATAGTAGATGACTTAAAAATGTAATTTTCTGGGTATGACAGCACACGTCTTTAACCCTGTACTGGGGGGAGGCAGAGGCAGGTAGATCTCCATGAGTTCAAGGCCAACCTGATCGACACAGTGAATTTCAGATTAGCCAGGGTTGCATAGTGACACCATGTTTCACAATTTTTTCTTATTTATGTATGTATGCTATGTATTGTATGTACAGATTCTGCTGTGGGTCAGGAAATAGATCTTAGTCCTCTAGAGGAGCAGCAGGTACTCTCAACCACCGAGCCATGCCTTTACCTCCAGTAGTTCTGTCTTGTCCAAATAGATTTTTTCCCACTAGGCAATCAAGTTTATGTGAAAAGGATCTGTTTACCTACCTTTTATAATTCACAGGATGGAAAAAATGTGTATAAGAAGTTTACATTTGTGGAATTTAGTGTAGTACCTCACACTAGAACGTGGTACATAAGTTTTTGCTATATTCCTGCAGGTTTTAAATGTAAAGAGAAAAGGTGGAGTGACCCCACAAAGGGCCACTGGTTCCCCAGGCTGCAAGTGAAATCCCACACTGCCCTGGGAGTCTGGGAGATGTCTGAACTTACCAAAAGTCCGATGGAGGTTCTCTGAAAGAGGAACAGAGGAAAGTGGATTCAGATGGGCACAGAGAGGGGATCCTTGCCCTGGATCTATTTCAATCACTTAAAGCTGGTTCATAAAATAAAAAGTAAAACAAAAAGCAAGTTTGGGATTTTATGTCTGCACTGACTGAACTCAGGTGAACCAATAGGATTTCTAATTCTCAGCTGCTTATAGTTTTAAATACTGATGTTCCCAACTGGAGGGAGCACAGAGCCCTGGCGGTGAGGCAGAAATAAATGTTCTGAAGAAAGGGGCATTTTGGTTAAACTAAAAGACTAGACAGGAGGAACTGGGGAAGGAGGGTGCCTGGAACTCACCAACTTCTGCTCGAAGTTTTCCTAGAACAGAAAAAGGCAATGTTTTAGTTCCTGGTCTGCTACTGTGTGAGGACCCTTCTGCACCTAGCACCTTGGACCTCTGTGAGGACAATTCCTTGATAGCTTGGGGGAGTCTTTGGGGAGTGGGAAGAGCTCACGACTTAAAACCAACTATTCGGGCTCTTCCTGTGGGTGTTGTCTGAATTGAACGACAAAAAGAAAAGAGGAGCCCAGATGTGAGGGCAGTCTGGCTCTGCTGCCGATCACCCCAGTGATCCCCACAGCCGATTTTGCTGATCCAGCTGGCGAAGTGAGTGTTCCCTTCTTTTCTTACAACCCCATATGTGTCCCTCCCAAAACCGCTTGTTTGTTCAGAGAGAATGATCTTCGAGAAGAGCAGGGCCCGCTGTTCTTTGGTTAACGGTATACAAACAACTGCACTTCATAGCTAGAACCTCCAGAAAAGCTTTAAAGAATGCAGAAGTTTTCAGGACTAATTCTCAGGAGCCAGCAATACTCAAACCACATAATTTTTTTTCCTAATTTTATTTTAAATTCTCTCTCTCTTTGAGGGGTGTGTGTGTGCGCGCACACACATGCACACTAGCGTATACATGAGTATGTCTGCCCCTGGAATCCAGAAAAGGTCAGATCTCCTAAAGTTATGAGTAGTTCTGAGCTGCCTGACAGAGTGCTGAGGATGGAACTTGAGTCCTCTGTAAGAGCAGTACAGACTTTTAGCCCTTGAGCTGTCTTTCTAGCTCTGTATCATAAGCCTTTGTTACTTCTTCTATTACTCCTTGCTCAGTTCACATGGCCAAGTAGATCACCATATTGTAAATATAAAGCCAAACCCCACTTAAATGAAAAACTAGGCATTTAGTGAGATACTACTTTATGATTGCATCTACTGCAGGTGCTTGCCATGATGTTATCCTCTTGTAAGCACCCCACAGTTTAAGAGGGAAAACACTATCCCTACTCGGAGACTTGAAGAACCTAAGAATTTTCCTCACAGTTTGGTCTCTACAATACAGTTGGATCCTAGGCTGCCTAGCTCTGTCTTCCTGTTCTACTCAGCCATGATGGCAGAGGACCTTTTCCTTGCCAAGGAACAAGTAACCAAACATTTGAGATGGTTTTAAGGTGAGAAAAAGATCTCACTGTGGGGTTGGGGACACAGTACAGTGAGGAGAATTTGTCTATCGTGCAGGACCATTGTTGTTCTGATAGCTCTCTCCTCATGGCCCAAACCCTCTTTGCTGCCATATACTCTTAATAGCAGGAGGAGATGAGAACATGAGACCTTATGCTGTGGTACTGGGAAGGACACAGTCTAAGAGGACTCTACCTGGAGTTTCTGGACACAAACGAAAACTTCATCAACAGCGGAACTTGTGTCCACAGTTTAATGTAAAAGACAGTCTTATTTCCCAGGGAAATGCAAGGTCCTCTTTGAAAGGGTTCAGTAAAACTTGTTATGTAGTTCTGAACTCAGAAGCCGTAAAGATGACCTATCCCTGAAGGCCAGGAAAGAATCCCGACAGACCCAACCGCTGCCCATACCTCTGAGTCTGTGCTGCAGAAAGAGGAAGACGACACCCACGGAGACCTGCAGGAGGAGTGCAGGCAGAAGTGCAATCAGCACCAGGACCCCAGGGTTGATCCAGTAGAAGGGATCTGAAAGGCAGAATGAGCATCACCCAGCTTGCTTCCCCAGCACCCTATTCAGAGACTGTGCTGCAGTAATGTGGGTGGAATAAGGGAATCAACCTTAAGATTAACAAAACTATAGGTGGATTTTTCTGTCCCTCTGCCCAGCTCTCAAATCACAACATGGAGACTTATTAATTATGAAAGCTTGGTTGATAGCTTAGACTTGTTTCTAACTAGCTCTTATAACTTACTCTATTTTTTATTAATTTACTTCTGCCTTGTGGCTTTATTAGCTTCGCTCTGCACTGCTCATGCTACTTTCCTGTCTCCTCTGTCTCTGTCTCATGACTCTCCACATTTCTGCCCTTCTTCTTCCCAGTGTCCTTGCTGTCCTGAAAATCCTGCTTAGTTATTGGCCGTTCACCTTTTTATTAAACTAATCTGAGTGACAAGTCTTCATAGTGTACGAAAAGATTATGTCACATTTACCCCTTTTTGCTAAATAAAAGGAGAGGTTTTAATTCTAACATAATAAAACTATAAACAATAAGAGCAATTATCAGGTAAGAATTACATTTACAATGTCCAGTCCATTTGAATTTGGCATATTTGGAGAAAATACTCCATTATTTATTCTATCTTGTTGAGTCCAAAGCTCTGACCTAATTTACCTTCTATCATAACTAAGGAAAACTGTAACTGTGACTATCTAGTCTTTAACTCCTCCAAAGACCCCAGAAGGATATAATATTTCCTGAGTTAAATAGGAAGTGCAGAGGAAGCAACTTCCAAAACTAAAAGAAACAAGAGAAGCAGTTTCATGTGACTGTTTGGACAGCCACTCAAGGTTCCCCTGCAACACTGGAGCATCCATCTTCAGCCTAGAGGACTAGAATATTGGACAGATGTTTTGTGAAGCAGAAATTTTTGAAGTACTGTCCTACCATGTCTTGGCAAAGTTTGACAGTTGCTTTTCTTGTGTTGGGGGAGAGGTTATGCTTTTGTTTCCACAAGAAACAAAAGGCCAAAAGGCTGTGGATTACTTTCAAATTAACAGAGATCAGATTTGACCAGGGAAGACCTCCTGAGAATCTTGGCTACAGATATGGGGGAGAAAGCCAAAAAGACTACAGAAGAGGTAACATGTAAACTAATCTCTTCACATGGGAACAGCTCTGAGATGAGATGAGACATGCTAAATCTTGTTGGCTACAGGAGCCTCATGACTTATTACATGCCATCCTTTCATATGGCATGGATAGAGGTTTATATTAAAGTTTGATTTTTTTTCTAACAGACTTATAGTTGACAGATGCCTTTTACCTGCTCAAACATAAAACAAAAAAATCATCTTTAACTGGCTTGTGTACAATGCACAGTCCATAATTATGTTAATTTAGATATGTACATCACCCTTTAAAGAAAACAATCAGAGCAAGGGACCAGACACCAGTGAAAACGGATGACCCAAGTAACCCAGCCTCTCAGAGTGTCTCTATCGCAGTTTCCTCAGAGTTCTGTATCCAAACCAGCTTCATGGCTGCTGGCTGCTCACAGACTATTCTAGCCAGGACTTGACCATTATCCTAATTTTCTTGTGGTCCCCTCAAAGATTCCAGTGCCCCCAGACAACAAGAAGCAGTCTGGAGAACCCAACACCCACATTCCCAAGAGTTGGGGTGGATGGTTTTTAGCCATTTGTTGGTTTGTGAATGTTTATCATTGCTTAGAGGAGTTGGTCACAAGTTGTTAAAAAAGCAACTACTAGTCATAAATATTTTACATTGGTAAGGATTTTTGCATATTGATACAAATTTGATGTTATTTTGTTATACTGTGTATATGTTTCTATGCTTGTTTAAGGTATTTTTATATATCAATACAAATTTAAAGTTACTTTTGTAAGAGCATACTGTATATACATTTCTACCTTTGTTTAAGTTATTGTACCTATAAAGCTCATTTAACAATGTAATGTCAATTTTTTATCCTTGAACATTATTGTTACAAACTATAATAAAAAATTCAGGTTAGTAGTCACCTATAATAATCGAATTTGTAGTCATATTAGATATGTTTTCAGGGTCAAACAGATATATTTTAATAGATAGATGGTCTTCAAACACTTCAAAGACCTACAGAATATGGCATTTAAAATGTTTTATTAGCATAGGGTTTATCATGACAATGAGACATGTCTGTTCCTGCCAGCATCTTCAGAGAAGACGATGGGTATTGAAGGAACTCCATATAGAGTTTGCTTTCAATGTGGTAAAACTAGCCATTTGGACAAGAAAATTCCCTTGTCTTGACTGCTTACAGTATGCTGTGCAAACTGGACAATCAGGACACAAAGGAAAAGATTGTTGAACTTTGCCAAAACAAGGTAAAGTCCTTCAAAATTCCTGCTTCATAGAAAAGTCTGCAAGAAAGTGACTGCTAAACTTTGCCCAAACAAGGTGAGATAGTCCTCCAAAATTCTTGCTTTACAGAAAAAACTACCAGATATTCTAGGCCTGCAGGCTGAAGATGGATGCCCCAACATTGCAGAGTGGCTGCTCAGGCAGCCAAATATCTCTGTCATTTCTTAGTTTTGCAAGTGGTTTGCTCTGCACTTCCTGTTTACTCAGGTAATAGTATATCCTTCTGGGGTCTTCGATGGAATTGAAAACCAGATAGTTATAGTTTTTCTTAGTTATGATAGAAAGTAAATTAGGGGGCTGGAGAGATGACTCTGTGGTTAAGAGCACTGACTGCTCTTCCAGAGGACCTGGGTTCAATTCCCAGCACCCACATGGGCAGCTCACAACTGTCTGAAGATCCAGTTGCAGGGGATCTGACACCTTCACACCAATGCACATAAAACAAAGTTAAATAAACCATAAAATTATTTTTTAAAAAAGTAAATTAGGTAAAAAACTTTGGACTCATCAAGAAAAGATAGATAACTGAGTATTTTCTCTAAATTAACAAATATAAATGGACTGGATATTGTAATGTAAATCTCACTTGATAATTGTTTCACTTGTTAAAGTTAATACCTTTTTGAAGATGGACGCTTAAAAGAAATCCCACACTAGCTCAGAATTGAGAATAATAGAGGGTTATTTATTTAGGGGCAGACTCACAAATCAATATCCTCTGCTGTAACAGAGAACAGCAACCAAATCCTGCAGCCAGAAAAAAGGCTGGACACATGCTTTATATCAGCATAAACAGTATAAGAGGCCATGCCCCAGTGGGCGGGTAACTTAAGGGTTACTGGCTATAGGATTTCCTACAGCACCTCCCCTTTTTGTTTAAATAAGAGAGTTTTAAGCCTAATACAAAAGTATACAAAATAAGATCTTTCTATTTAGATAAAACTTGATAATTGTTCTTATTGTATATAGTTTTACTATGTTAGAGTTAAAACATTTCCTTTTTATTTAGACAAAAAGTGGAAAATGTAGAATAATCTTTCTGTATACTGTGAAGACTTGTCACTCAGATTGGTTTAATAAAAAGCTAAATGGCCAATAGTTAGGCAGGATTTCTAGGCACAGAGGACACTGGGAAGAAGAAAAAACAGCAAGGAAAGTACAGAGTAAAGGTAATAAAGCCACAGCCAGAAAATAGTTTGATAAAAATGGGTTAATCTAAGTTGTAAGAGTTAGTTAGTAATAAGCCTAAGCTACCGGCTGAGCTTTCATAATTAATAATATGTTTCTAGGTCATTATTGGGGAGCCAGCAGTTCTTGATGAAAAAGTCCAACTACATAAAATCTGACACAACCGGCCATGGTTCCACAAGCCTGTAATACAGCATCCAGGAGCCTGAGGCAGGAGGCCAACCTGCAAGACCTGTCTCAAAACAAAAACAAACAAACAAACAAAAAGAGGGTAACAATGGAAAAACAAGGTTGGCCTTATTTTTGATGGTACAGCGGGCTTGTCTCTAGAGAGGGGATAATGTGGACATTGATTTTGTTTTGTTTTTAAAACAGGGTAAATCCGTTCTTGATGTCTCCATCTCCTTGCTCTCCAGCCTCTAGCTCCCAAATGCTGGGATTGCAGGCCTGTGCTATGCTTCCCAAATTTTATTCAGTGTTGTGAATGGAACTCCAGTCCTTCCTCTCTCCCTGGAGGGATTTGGAATGTGAAAACCCCTCCAAGAAAAGCATTCTCTCTTGAGACAAAGTGTTCCGTGTGTGTTCTTCCCCTTTTCCATCCTTCTCGGTGCTGGGCCCCAGAGAGTGTGCTGGAGTTGGCAGCTGAACTGGGAATTTGTTGAGCAGGATGAGAGAAAATCTGTATGCTGAAGTTCTGACTCCCCACTTCTTTGTGAGTAAAAATTTCCCAGCAAAAACAACTGTCTGAAGAACATTCCGCGGCACACAGCTATTTTCATGTCCCTGCAAGCTGTCTCTAGAAATAGCGCTTTGTTACTGGGCGTACAATGCATCTTCTGGTCTCAGCCTGGCAACACTCACCCCCACCTCAGACACAAAAATGATGGATTGTCTGATATTCATGCCGCAGGTGGTGAGGAGGAAGGGAAAGGATCAGAGGTTCAGCACTCAGAATACTCTTGTTCTTCAGCTACATAGCAATCAACTTTCAAAGCTCCGTCTATTTCCCTATCCACAGTTCAACCATTCTAAGGCAGGATAAATAATAAATAACTCCAAAATCAGCTACCACACAGAGCAGACTGAAAATAGAGTCATGAAAATGAAGCAATTATGTGAAAATTACATATACCCGTGTGTGTGTTTAATTTTTATTTTATTTTTATTAATGTGTGTATGTATGTGTGGGTGCCTTTGGAGGCCAGAAGAAGGTATCCTATCTCCCAGAGCTGGAGTTATGTGGGTACTGGGAACCAAACTCTGGTCCTCTGCAAGAACAGCAAAAGCTCTTAACCACTGAGCCATCTCTCCAGCCTCTTTTTTGTTTTGTTTTGTTTGAGACAGTCTCCTATAACCTAGACCGGTGTTTGACTTCTCATCCTCCTGACTTTAACTTCTAAGTGTTGAAATTACAGGATTCAGGTCCTAAAACCAGTTTATGCAGTGCTGGCAGTTAAACCAGTGTCTGCTTAAATTGTAGGCATGTTCTCTACTAACTGAATTATCCCTGTCATATATTCACACACACACACACACACACACACACACACACACACACACACACACACTACATTTCTGCCGTATAATGCACACACATATATACACATACACATATATTGAGTATATATGTATAAATGTGTGCATACATGTATGTAAATACTCAAACACGGGTCCATGCTTTTGTTCCCTATATTCTATGGCTTGCTTATGCCACTCAACAAGTTCTCAGGGGAAGCACCCAAACTATCTGGTATGGTTCTAAAACAATCACTTCAAGCCGAGCATGGTGACTCATCTTTTAGTCCCAGCACACCAGAGGCTGTGGCTGGAGGACTGCCCAAGTTATATATATATCAAAGCTAGCTGTGGTGGCACATGCCTTCAGTCCCAGCTCTTAACACTTAGGAGGCAGAGAAGGGAGAATCACTGTGAGTTTGAGGCCAATCTGGTCTATATAATGAGTTCCAGGTCAGCCAAGGCTACATACTGAAAAGCCATCATTAAAGGAAAACAAAAGCAGCAAGCAAGCAAAAAACAAAATAAAACAAAACAAACAAAACCAAACAAAAAACTGAAGTACAAAAGCATTTGTGTAGCTTAGATATCATCTTTTATCTAATGTCGATTTCTTAACCCATGAACACACTGACTTTGATCCCAGTTTCTTTCCCAATTCAAATAACAAAATAGCCAACAGCCACAGCATAGGAGTCCCTGTTTACTGGAACCGATCTCAGAAGTGACATGTTTGGAGAGACCTTAGCGAATGACTGAAGCTAAAGGGGAAGTCAACTACTCAACAGGTCACGCTGCATATTACCTCGGCAGACTCACCTTCCACTTTCAACTCCATTGCTGCCTCCTCTTGGTAAGAGTGGTCTCTGAAGAAGCAGGTGAAGCCTCCTTCGTCCGAAAACCTCACCTTCTGGATCCTGAGGGTAACCTTTCCCTCGCTGATGTTATCTTTCAGAAGTTCTGTGCGCCCTCTATATTCAGGTGCCTGCTCTGCGTCTTGGTCTTTGCCGTTTCGGTAGAGGTGAACCACTCTAGAGAACGGAGGGCGGTACCACCCCACCTCCATGCCCGTGGCATTCTTCCCGGGAGATATGCGGCACGGCAGTTCTGCTTCGTCCCCAACCAAAGCGCGGATGGGATGCGCCGGTCCTATCACTCTGAACTGTCCTGTCCAAGACACCAAAGAAAAGAAACCAAGAGTCAGATGTGGTAAGTTCATCATAGAAAAGCTACTTCAAAAAAGAGTAAGAGAAGGGAAACTCAATTTTTAATTTTTATTTTACTTATGCTTGAGACAGGGTCGCTATGTCTGTAGCTTTAGCTTACCTGGAACTCAGAGATCTGCCTGCCTCTGCCTCCCATGTGCTGGAATCAAAGCTGTATACCACCACACCCAGTGATTTATTGTGTGTGTGTGTATTTGTCTACATCAGTACTCACGTGAGTGCAGATGCCCTCAGAGGACAGAGGCATTTGATCCCCTGGGTCTGTAGTTAAAGGGTATTGTGAGTCACCCCATGAATGTGGGTGCTGGTAACAAAATTCAGTCTTTTGTAAGAGAAGTACATACGTTTTACTAAAGAGCCATCCTTTCCAGTCCTTATGTATCAATTTTGAGACAGGGTCTTGCTCAGGCTGGTCTTGAACTCCCGGCAATCCTTCTGTGGCAACTTTTCAAGTGCTGGAATTATGAGCATGTGCTACCATGCTTGGCTTAGGACAATCAATTTTTTCTTTCAAAGATTTTGTATCTGTGCCAGTGCAGGTGAATGTATGTCACCTTTGTGTGACTACCCTTGGAATCCAGAAGAGGCGATAAGGTCCTCTGAAGCTGGGGTTACAGGTAGTAGTTACGAGCTTCCCCATAGATATTGGTTCTGAGAACCCAACCTGGATCCTCTGCAAAAGTAACAAGCATGCTTAACTTCTGAGCCATCTCTTCAGTGCCTCCTCCATATTTTTGAGTCATGGTCCTTGTAGCCCAAGCAGGCCTTAGTGTTCTCTGTAGCTCATGGTGACTTGAATTTCTGATCCCTGAATGCTGTGATTGCAGGGACCGTGATGTCAGGTTGAGGAGTTTTAAATGGAATACAAGAACTTCAGCCAGCCTTATTTTTAAACTTTGAACATATACAAAGTAAGCAGTCTCTAGTTAAAGACACGTTCTGAATGTCTAGGATAGAATGTTCTAACATGAAATCATCTGTTCAATGGCTTCTGCTTTTCTACCAGCTGTGTTCATCTCTGACTCTTCAACTCTGTTTCTTCCCTCCCTGTCCTCACACCTTGTTCCCTACCCGTTGTGAAGTCGTGTACCCTGGGGACAATTGCTTCGCTCTTCTTTATCATCTGTACCTTCAGGCTCACGCCAGTTCTGGATCCCTCTCTGAATGTCTTCCCAGGGAGGTTCAGCTACTGGGTTCTTCCTTATATCAGGGCGTCTTTAGGGGGTGCATGGTCTAGGCCTCCACCCATCACATGGCTCCCTGAGATAGGACTCTGTCTTCAGTTTCTTTTATTTCTCCTCCTAGTTGGGGAACAGGATCCTGTATAAAAAATTATTGCTGCCTGATTCTGCAGAGCAA
This sequence comes from Microtus pennsylvanicus, assembly GCF_037038515.1. Lineage (NCBI taxonomy): Eukaryota > Metazoa > Chordata > Mammalia > Rodentia > Cricetidae > Microtus > Microtus pennsylvanicus. The sequence continues at coordinate 431,275 of NC_134585.1, read as the reverse complement.
GATCTCAAACTTAATGAGATGCTATAACTAAAATATTAAAAAAAAATTAACTTATTTTATTTGTGCTATTGTATTTTATCGTTCAGGTCATTGAACATAGAGGCAAGGACCTTTACTGCCTCACTAATTCTCAGCAAAGAGTTACTGAGATTTCCCACAAGCAGGCATTGCAGTAATGTGCAAAAACCCAACACTAGGGCTAGGGACAGAGCTCAGAAGTAAAACATGAACTTAAGGGAACTGAAAGCCCTGAGTTTGATTCCCAGCGCCATATAAATGAGGTGAAATTTAGCATACACAGGCCCCAAATTTGACTCCACAAGGAGTCAGGAAGGTTTCTAAGGAGGGAAACCATGCCAGCAGATCCAAGTATAGACAAGAAATTCATACAGACATTTGAGGATGATTAGGTAAGCCCCAAAGTCCCCTTCCTGTTCTTAGGTCTATGTAGGTCTAGGATTAGCGTGCTTACCTGCATAGCTGGAGGAGAGCTGGAGGAGGAGGAGCAGGGAGAGGAGGCAGCTAGACAGAGAAAAGCTCCACAAGCTGGCCATCTTTGTGGTTTCTGGGGACAGAGTCCCTGGAAGTAGGGTTAGGCCAGGCTGAGGCTCCCAGGCTGCATGTCGGGAGGATGTAGGAGGCACTACTGCCCAGGCCCTACCTCCATCCAGGCATTGCCACAGCTGTGCCCAGAGGAGTGGCCCCACGTCACCCCTGCCAGACATTTGCACAAAAGGACTACAGATCCACTGATGACCAGGGTTTGCCTCCTCTCCCCCCTCACAGCATTGGAGCAGCGGCTGACTGGTACTGGGCCGTTTCCCTTTTCCCCTCCCTGGATGCAGTCGTGGGATCTGGAGAGTCTGTAAGGCTTGTTTAATTCCTCTTGCTACCAAGAACTATCTGAGGGAGAGTGACCACTGAAGGCTTTTAAAACAACAACAACAACAACGCATTCAGTCTTGACTTGTGGTGTCTACTGTCTTTGTGGGGGTGGCATATCATGTATACCAGCCTGGTCACAAACTAATATAACACAGGGTGACCTTTAACTACTGATCCTCCTGTCTTTATATCCTTCCTACTGAGATGCTAAGATCTGTAACCACCACACCTTGCCTAGTCTCCTCTTCCTTTTCCCCAACCCCCATTCTGAGACAAGGTCTCCTTCTGGTTGATTGCCCCGGAACTTGACAAGTAGACCAGGCTGGACTTGAACTCACAAAAATCCACCTGCCTCTCTGTCTTGAGTGCTGGTATTAGAAGTGTGTGTCCCACCATGCCCCACCTCTTCTTCTCTTTTGCATATGTTTGTAAGTGTGATATGAATTATCTTTTTGGTTTGTTCAAACGTGTGTGCATACGTGTGGGGGCCAGAGGTTGACATCAGATGTTTTCCTCAATCATTCTCCATTTTATTTACCGAGGAATATTTATTTTCAGTCTCTCACTGAACCCATCTGAGCTGGGATTATAGGTGGACCCTCATATCTGCCCAGGGTTTTAAATGGTGGTGCTAAGGATCTGAACACCAGTCCTCATTCTTGCATGGCAAATGCCTTACCTGAGTCATCTCCCTGGCACCACCATTCTCTTCTCTGTTCCAAACATGCTCCGTCCTGTGGCAAATCCAAACTCTCACCTTTATTCTTAGATGTGGGACAGTTCGCTTGAGTTTAGCCAGCTTCTAATCAGGAAAGGATGCATGTGACTTTTTCTTGTTGAAGATTGGTTTTTGTTTTGTTTTTGTTTGTTTGTTTCATTTTGAGATAGGGTCTTACTCTGTAGCACAGGCTCACCTGGAACTTGCTATGTAGCCCAGGTTAGCCTCAAATTTTCAGGGACCTTCCTGTCTCTGCTTTTATCTTGCTGGGATTGCAGAGGTGTGAGCCATTGTGCCCAGTTCTCAAAGATTATATTTGAGAAAGTTGCAAAGTGTACAATAAGAGCTGATAGTCGTTTGTGCCCAGTAAGGCAGCACTGATGAGAGAGAGAACCAGCAATTGTCAGTTAACATGGGCTGCAGGAACAGGTCCTGCATGCAGACACGTGCCCAGCCTTAAATGATATCTGTAATGAAGATACGACCTTTTTGTTCTGTTGTTTTGAAATAGGGTCTTACCTGGCTTGTAACCCAGGATCCTCCTGCCTTAGTCTTCCAAATGCTAGGGTTATAGGCCTGTGCCAAAATGCCAGGCATGGCCTATTTTCTTTTTCAAACATGGAATTAGGTTGGGTTGTGTGTTGCTTATTATTACTATTATTATTATATGCACATGTCTATTTTTTTATAAAAATAGCATTTGTTGCTATTTTTGTTTTTGATGACAGCCATTTTGAGTGGGGTGAGATAGAATCTCAAAGTTATTTTAATTTGCATTTCTGATTTTTCTAAAATTTATCTTGGAGATCTTCCCTTATCAACACCCAAGTAATAACCTTGTTATTTTACACAAATGCACAGTATCTTATTGTGTAAACATCTCATACATATCTAACTAGGCATTCCACAATGTTTAGGTTGCTTCCATTAAAAATTAATCTCCTAGGCTGAAACAAAGAATGTATTTAGTTAAACAACCATTTAACAGCATGATATATACTGAGGTTAATTAATTAAATATAATAATCTTATAGGGTTTAGGGCTCCCAGAAGCAGGGTAAGAGACATATCTATTAGTGACCCCCTGAGCAGTTTAGGATGCTCAGTCTCCTCCCAGGTACAGAAATAACTCAGGTAGCCGGGCGGTGGTGGCGCACGCTTTTAATCCCAGCACTTGGGAGGCAGAGGCAGGCGGATCTCTGGGAATTTGAGGCCAGCCTGGTCTACAAGAGCTAGTTCCAGGACAGGCACCAAAGTTACAGAGAAACCCTGTCTCGAAAAAACAAAAACAAAAAACAAAAAACAAAACAAAACAAAACAAAAAAACCCTCAGGTACCATGCCTCTGTCCAGCAATTAGAGTCCTGAAGTTCCCAGTCATTGGCTTTATAAGATGTTTATTATGGAGGAAGAGTCCAGTTCTAAAGTCTTCCATCTGTTAACAGCTTTTATAAAAGAAAGCATTTAAATGGGGCTTGGTTACAGGTTCAGAGGCTTCGCCCATGATCAGCATGGCAGGCAGCATGGTAGCTGGAAGTTTTACCTCTGGATCCATGTGGAGAGAAGGAGACACTGGGCCTGGCTTGAACTTGAAACCCCAAAGCTCACCCGCCACCCCCCTCAAGTGACATACTTCCTTCAACAAGGCTACATCTCCTAATTCTTATCAATTAGGGCCTTTCCCTAGCAACCAAGCATTCCAATGTATGAGCCTATGGAGGCCAATCTATTCAAAGCACCACATCTACTAACGATTAAAATGTTACATTTTAAGTGTTCTCAGCCGGGCAGGCAAGGAAGTGTATACTATAATGTCAACACTTGCTATAGACAGGCTGCTACTTGGCTACAAAGTGCAATGAAATCAAGAACAGCCTAGCCCTAAACAATATGGAAACCCCAAATAAAACAAAACAAATGAAAACAAATAAAAAAGAAATTTCTTATGTGTCTTCTGTTATTGTAATAATATTATTATGAAAAGTTATCACATTTTTATGTTGTTTTTTTTTTTTTTTTTTTGGTTTTTCGAGACAGGGTTTCTCTGTGGTCATTTTTATGTTTTAAAGAGGAAATCACTTTAGCATTTAGTGAGTCAGGGGAGCCAAGCACTAGCTTGCTTTCAATTCTAAACTGGGAGGGGTGGAGTACTGGTTGTAGGGTATCAATAGCTGTCCTGTGGAAGCCGCCTCTAACTGGATCGGCAGATGGGGGAGGGGTGCGGGTGGAATATCCGGGGCAGCCGAGTACGAGAATTCGAAAGTACATTTTATTATGTCTTTTTCAGTGTAAAGAATTTCTTCAGCCTGGTCTACAAAGCGAGTCTCAGGACAGCCAGAGATACACAGACAAACCCTGTCTCTAAACAAAACAAAAACAACAAAACCAAAAGAACAAAAGAGGAATTTCTTTATTGGAGCTGCAGTCACCGTGGGAAAAGACTGCGGGAAAGAATTTACCATTCTGGATAGGAAAGCCAGCAGAGAACTTTTTCCTTCAGCATCTTTACCCTCTCCTCCCCATGCCTCCATTTCTGAGTTTTTTTGGCTGGAAGCTTTACCCAACCCCTAGCGTCCATATACCCAAAGAGTCTGGAAAGTGCTGGTGGAAGTTGCACCCCAGATCCCCTTCTCCATCTCTCACCAAACCTGCCACATCTCTGAAAGCCCCCCAAATGATGACCCCTCCCCCAGATATGCTCAAGACCACTCCCACAGGTTTTTCAACTGCCCCCCACCCCGGAAAGCAGACATAAGGTTTTCCAGTCTCTCTTTCCTGTCTCCTCTCTGGGGGACTGCAAAATCATCTGGGGGAGTTTTATCCATTAAACCTGTACTTTTTCTGATTCGCTTTGATTTGGTCTGATCAGGACTGCTGCGTTGGCAGAGAGGTTTATCGGGGTGCAGGAACTTTTCAACGGGATATCTTTACTGCAGGCCCTTGCTGGGAGGGGGCAGAAGACAGTTCTAGCCTGCCCAGCAACAGCTGATGTCCGTCGCCTGACCACCAGAATTGGTTGCTAGGAGGGGCCTGTAGCGTCTACTAGCGTCACTATGACCGCCCCTCCTCTCAGGCAAGACCTTGCTGGGTTTTTCACTTCAGACTGGCAGCTTCTGGTCACCTGCTTTTCTTCTACTGTCCTCTTCGTTTCTGATTCTGTGCAGTGTGGACTCGGGGACCAGCAAGGCTGGGGAGGACCGACTGGCGGTGAGCTGTCAGTCACCACCGTGGCTCTGACGCCAGCAACCCCAGCAACCGTGTGGGCGGGCGGTTTCCAAGCTCAGCAGCTGTCAAGTTGCAGACCGTCTTGGAATCTTACAGACTCTCCCTGTTTTCTTTTCTGGGGGTCGACCCAGGACCTGAAAGAGTAGGCAGGCACTCTACCTCTTAATTATGGTCCATCCCAGTGCATTTTCCTAGTGGAGAAAAACTATATAATGGGGTGATTTTGTGACCTGGAATTTCTAGAGCTCTTTGAATTCTTATTCTAATATAAGGGACTTTGTTTCTTTATGTCAGAAGTGGAATTCTCAGATGCAGATTCCGTGTCTACACGTTCCTAGACCTGAGGAACGTCTGAGACTAGCTAAAGGGTCCTGCACATGGATTAACTCATGTATTTATAAATTGGGAAACCATTGAAGAACCAGCCTGTCCTCATCATAGGTTTAAAAGCCATCTTACAGTAAAGACAAACTAAGTTCATTCCTGTTTATGATTAAACATCTGTTTTTTCAAGGATTGGGCTATGCCCCACCTGTAACCTTAACTACAAAGTGGTTCTGTATTGCCTATTCCAGGAATGGCAATCACGTCTTTTTTTTTTTTTTTTTTTTTTGGTTTTTCGAGACAGGGTTTCTCTGTGGCGGCTTTGGAGCCTGTCCTGGAACTAGCTCTGTAGACCAGGCTGGTCTCGAACTCACAGAGATCTGCCTGCCTCTGCCTCCCGAGTGCTGGGATTAAAGGCATGCGCCACCATCGCCTGGCGCAATCATGTCTTTGTTTTGAAAAGTTGTTTATAACCATCTAACAACCCTACCTTTGCTTCAAAAGGTTCACAACTACCTATGACTACCTTGTTAAGACCACCTGTAGATGGTTGTTGTTTACTCTTTGGGGGACCCACCACCCAACTCCCAAATAAATCACACACAAAGGCTTATTTTACTTATGAATGCCCAGGCTTAGCTAGGCTAATTTCTAGCCAGCTTTTTGTAACTTAAATTATTCCATCTGTCTTTTCTTTTCCCAGCCCCTTATTGGCTAATCCATCTATCTTTTGCCTCTGGGCTTTTATCTTTCCCTATTTCTGTAGATCCCTCTTTACTACTTCCTTCCTGACTTGCTGTGTAGCTAGGTGACTGGCCACTCCTTTATTTCTCTCTCTCTCTTTTCCAGATTTCCCCTTCTCTTTTTCTTCTCTCTGCCTGCCAGCCCTATCTATCCTATCTCCTGCCTTATTATTGGTCATTCAGTTCTTTATTAGACCAATCACGTGTTTTAGGCAGGCAAAGTAACACAGCTTCACAGTTAAACAAATGCAACATAAAAGAGCACAACACAACTTTGCATCATTAAACAAATGTTCCATAAGATAAACATATGTAAGACTTTTTTTTCACGTTTTTTGAGACAGCGTTTCTCTAGGTAACAGCCTTAGCTGTCCTGGAACTAGCTGTGTAGACCAGGGTGGTCTTGAACTCACAGAGATCCGCCTGCCTGTCTCTGCTTCCTGAGTACTAGGATTAAAGGCCTGCCTGGCTGAAATGTAACATGTCTTAAAATAATATTCTACAACAGTTACCTGTTGCCTTATTTTGGCCTCCTGTTATGTTCTGCTCTTGTAACCTGGCCCATTTTCCCTTATTTGGAAAAATCCTAACCCTGAGCTATTAAAGCCTTGTCTGCCTTACAACCAATGCTGACCGCTTGAACCCTGCCTTAGAGTGAGGCAGTCTGTGTACACAATAAAAAAGCTTGCTTTAATTGCTTGCTTTAGTTAATTTAGCCATGATAATTTGGGTCAGTGGTCTTTCTCCTCCCATCTTTGGGGTTAACACTATATCGCACAGTTCATAAAGCAGAGGATTCTATGAGACCAGGTACATACACAAAATGCTAAGTGTGGTGTCTGGCCCTCAGAGAAACAATGATATACTACTATTCAGAACCTGTGCACAGAACTGTGTGCACAGAGCCTATGAGGGAAAGATTTGCTACGGACCCCACCCTATCCTCTCCTTCTTCAGGGCCTGCAAGTGAGAGACTTGTAACAGAATAAGTTTTTGAAAAGAAGGAACCACAACCACCCCACCCTTTCTCTACCCACTCAACCTCAATAAACTTGTGAAAAGAATGAGTGAGGGGTGTAGAGAGTGGATCTGGGAGGATATGGGTGTGATCATGACCAAAATACATACTGTGTATGTATGAAATTCTCAATGAATTAACAAAAATATTACATTAAAAAAGAATGATTGATGAGAGGCTGGGGCTATAGTTCACTGGGGCTGGGATGTATAATAGCTCAGTTGGTAGCATACAGAAAGCCCTAGTTCTGATTACGGATGTGCTGTGTGGGACTATTTTATTATATGCAGAAACACAGATGCAAGGCCAGCCTCAGTGGGTTGAGGCTAGCCTGGGATAAGTAAGTTTATTTCTCAAGTAGATTAACAAACAAACCAAGGGCAAAATTTCTATGATCTCAGCTGGGCAGTGGTGGTGCACGCCTTTAATCCCAGCACTCAGGAGGCAGAGTCAGGTGGATCTCTGTGAGTTCAAGGTCAGCCTGGTCTACAAGAGCTAGTTTCAGGACAAGGTCCAAAGCTACAGAGAAACCCTGTCTTGAAAAATCAAAAAAAAAAAAAAACCCAAAAATGTTGGAGTTTTGGGAGTTTGACATGACACCAAGGTAGAAGGAATGAATTAGTATTCTTTACCCTCTCCTTCAACAGAACCTATGTCACCCTCTTCATATCCTTCTCTAGGGCAGCTACATCTTTATAGGCCTCCTCTTCCTTTATGCCACCACCCAGGTACCTGAGCACAGTCATGCTTGACATATATCAGGTCAAACTTGTGGTCTAGGTGAGCTAAGGCCTCAGCAATGGCTGTGGTGTTGCTCAGCATGCATACAACTCTTGGTACCCTAGCTAAGTCTCCATCAGGTACCATAGTGGGAAGCTAGTAATCATTGTTAAATTTGAAGCCAGTGGGACATCAGTCCACAAACAAAATGATATACTTGGTCTTGATGGTTTCAATGGCACCATTGACATTTTTGGGAGAACCATGTCACCGTGGTACAACAGGCAGCAAGCCATGTATTTACCATGAAAAGCATCACATTTCCCCATCTAGTTGTCTGGCTCAAAGCAGACATGATGTAGGATTCTCATCTGTGTGTTGTGAATATGTTTTATTACCATTGTTAATAAAGAAGCTGCTTTGGCCTGCAGCAGGGCAGAATAAAGCCAGGCAGGAAATCCCAACAGAGATGGAGAGAGAGAGAGAGAGAGAGAGAGAGAGAGAGAGAGAGAGAGAGTAGGTGGAGTTAGGGGATGTCATGTGGCTGCCCAAGAAGCAAGGGGTAACAAACCACGAGCCTCATGGTGAAATATAAAATAACAGAAATGGGTTAATTTAAGATATTAAGAGTTAGTTAATAAGAAGCCTGAGCTAACAGGCCAAACAGTGTTGTGATTAATACAGTTTCTATGTGATTATTCGGGTCTAGGTGACTAGGAACTAAAATGCAGTCTGTGCTTCCACAGGCATTGGTGATCTCTGCCGCAGAAAGCTGTTCCTGGTAACCTTTCTCAGCAGAGATGACAAGAGCATATGTAGCCAGAGGGAAGTGAATGCAAGATAGGACGCCAGTTTGGTCTGGAATTCTGTCAGATCATTATTTAGGGTCTCATCAAATCTGTGAGAAACAATATGAAAGACAAAAATCTGGCTAACAAGGTTGGATAAAGTTGGTATAGGTTGGGTATTCAAATATCAAGACTTCTAAGACAGATGTCACACATGACCTCATTGTCTATGATGAGGCACAATCAGAGTTCTCCAAAGTTGTATGAATGACGAGGATGGAACTGTAGGGAACAGGAGCAGAGAAACCTGGGGGTGTGGGTAAATGGAGAATGCCTGCCTGGACTTCTTTCCACAATTAACAGAAGGCCTCTTCATCATCAGGGAGGTGAACCCAGAGCCATTTCCTCTACCAAAAACCTGTGTATTGGTCAGTCTGTTTGTGAATTCAGTCCAAGGCCAGGTCAGTGGTTTCTTTGCCAGTGATGTAGCAGCCGTGGGCATAGTTATTAGCAGCTGCTCAGAGTGGAAGAGCTGCTGGTAGGTGCCAGTGACACTTTCATCAGTAACTGTGGGGTCTAGGTCTAGGATCATTGCTCTGTGCAAACGCTTGCCAGTTACTGGAGTCTAGGTCTAGGAACATTGCTCTGTGCATACGCTTGCCATACACCCATCTCAAGATGTTGAAGGAGTCATCTGCTCATCCAATGGTCTTCTTACTTGGCCCCTGGCCATGAGGCTGCATTCCATCTTTGAGGCAGTAGAGATCCTAGCAGGCATTGCTAATCTGGACACCAGCCTGGCTAATTTGGGCAGCGATGCACTCATGCATGGTGGTAGCTACAGGTTAGGAAGTGAGAGCGACAGGAGCAGACACAATACTGGTTACAGTCCCCAACAGGCTAAGACTCCAGGTAAGTAATACAATAGCAAGGTTCTTAATATACCGCATGACACTGTTGACTTAGTTATGAACTACAAAGGTTAAACCAGCTTAGTCTGCTGTCTGGAGGAAGCAGGGGGACTCTAAAGTAATAGATAGTAATAGTAGGAGGTAGAGTTGATGTGACCACAGTGGTTTTGAGTTAGTTACCCTGGTAGTAATATTCTGAAAAGAATAGGCATTTCAAATACGTCAGCACAACCCACCACCACTTCTCTGTAGTGTCTAATGTAGCCTAGGTGGCCCTAACATCGGATTTTAGCTAAAGCTCATTGTGAGCTCTGATCTTCCCGTCTTTACTTCTCAAATACTGAGAGTACAGGTGATATAGACATGAATAATTTGCATTAGTATAGATTTCGCTTTATTGATAGAGATTTACGGTCAATTTTGTTATATGTATAAATGTTTCTGATGTAACCTTTACTTGATAACTGTTTTGTTATATGTAATTTTGCTATGTTAAGGTTAAAGCCTTCCTTTTTTGTTTAAACAGAAAAGGGGGAAGTGATGTGGGAGTGTCATATATCAATCTGTTGATTTCATTGGCTAAGCAATAAAGAAACTGCTAGGCCCATTGGATAGGCCCACCCTTAGGTGGGTGGAGTAAACAGAACAGAATGCCGGGAGGAAGAGGAAGTGAGCTCAGACTCCGCAGCTCTCCTCTCCGGAGCAGACACCTCAGAGAGAGACGCCATGCCCAGCTCCCAGGCAGACGCACGTGATGAAGCTCCGACCCAGGATGGACTTAGGCTAGAATCTTCCCGGTAAGCGCACCTAAGGGCGCTACACAGATGATAAGAAATGGGCTAGTCCAGGTGCGAGAGTTAGCCTAGAAGAGGCTAGATAGAGATGGGTCAAGCAGAGTTTAAAAGAATACAGTGTCCGTGTAATTATTTCGGGGCATAAGCTAGCCGAGCCAGGCGGCTGGGGTGTTTGGGGATGCAACCCCGCCGCCGCTCCCTATTACTACATACAGGGTTTTGTCATCATGCTGAAATTTCAGAGCTCTGCTAAAATGGGTTTAACTAGGAATTTACAGTTGTATATAAATCAGAGCTAGAAGCTGTCCTGAAGTTTACTAGAAATGAGAGATTTATTTTTTTTATTTCATTTAATGTTTTTGATATATTTTCACAGTGAACATATGGACTTTATAATAATGATTTTTGAAAAAATGTTATACAACAAACACAACTGAAAAAGCATTTGCTCTTTAGACTTGCTCCATCTCATTTAGAGTTGGCTTGTAACTAATGCCATCTAATGGGCTAATTAAGTAATTGAATTGTGCACGGAGGGCACACGCTTGCAATCCTAGCATCCTGCTGTCTGAGGCAGAAGGGTTGCCTGCAGTTTGAGACTAGTTTGATGTGTATAGTAAGACCTTATCTTAAACATACACGCTTGCATGCACGCACACACACACACACACACACATTCTTGTTTTCAGTTGTACAAGAGCACAGAGAAAATGCATGGATGCTGAAGACTTCAATGGAGAAAACGAACCATGACACAACAAAAATCCCTCACTAGAGTTACAGAGTTCATTCTTAATGAGCTATTAGACCACCGAATGATGATAAAGCATACCAACATCTGCATGCCACTCAACAGAGGAAATATTCATCACTAATATGTGTCAGGTAGATTTTTACAGCCTTAAACCAAAAAACACATTTTCTGTCAATGTGTTTATTTTTCACAATGGTATATATAATGGCAGATAAGCGATATTTATTCTAATTTCACAGATTATAGAGGGATTGTGAAGAGACCATAAGTCAGATGATTATTGTCCTTGCAAGATCTAGGGCCCTAGACCTTAGGTCACCAGACTGGCATTCTTCTCAAAGTGTTTCTCTGCAGAAACATCTCTTCCATATTCACTGTGAGTACCCGAACCGAGACCCAGGAAAGAGGACTTAAAATATCCTCTGTCACATAATGTGACATTCTTTCCCCAAAATGATTTTACTTATATATACTCAAGGTAACTGTGTTTGAGGATCCAGTTTATTGCATTATTGTCAATACTTGCTTTAAAACTTTTTAAATTATGTGTATATGTCACCAAGTAAAACCTCAAGTGCCAGAGATGGGTTACATGTTTTCTGGTTATTGGCCAAAGGGGTCCCAAATACCACCCCAAAACATCACAGGTTGTTTATTGTCCCTTGCTATTTTGATTATTCCCCACAATCTGCTGAAGACACAACTTACATTGTCGAACATGCAGCAATACTGCCGGTGCCCAATTAGAAGTTTCGTCCATACACTGGCATTCATGGTATGAGAGGGTACTCTACATGCTACCATAGGAGAAAGGTAATCATCACTATCACCTAGCTATAAACACCTACAACAGCAACCTGTCTGCAAAATAGACTAGTGTGATAGTGGCGCTTATGCAGTGGGAGCAACTGTGTTGGTTTGAACAAGAATGACCCTCATAGGCTCATATATTTGAATGCTTAGTCAGCAGTTAGTGGAAATGTTTGGGAAGGGTTAGGAGGTGTGCCCTTGTTGGAGTAGTTGTGACCTTGTTGGAGGAGGTGTGTGTCTTGCTCTTTCTCTGCTTGCTGCATGCTTATTTGCTTCCTGCCAGGATAATTGTGCTTTTATGTGTCAACCTGACACAAGCCAGAGTCATCAGAGAGGAAAGAACCCCCATTGAAGAAAGGTCTCCATGAGATCCAGCTGAAAGGCATTGACTCAATTAGTGATCAATAGGGGAGGGCGTGGTGGGTGGTGCCATCCCTGGGCTAGTGGTCTTGGCTTCTATAGGGAAGCAGGATGAGCAATCCAGGAGGAACAAGTCAGTAAGCAACACCCCTCCATGACCTCTGCATCAGCTCCTGCCTCCAGGTTCCAGACTGCTTGAGTTCCTGTTCTGATTTCCTTCAATGATGGACCATGAGCTGGAAGTATAAGTCAAATTATCCCTTTCCTCCCCAACTTGCTTTTTGGTTCATGGTGTTTTGGCACAGCAATAGAAACCATAAGATAATGATCATGGGCTAAACCTTAAAAACTGCAAGCGAATCCCCAATTAAATGCTTTCTTTTTATAAGAATTTCCTTGGTCGTAGTGTCTCTTTACAGTAATAGAACAGTGAATAAGACAGTAATTTACTACTTTTTTCTTGGATTTAAGGTCCACGCCATAAGATGGAACCCATACCTGACAAAAACATGACCCGGAATCTGAAATACACAGGTCATAGACCCTGGGGGAAACCTACAACTATTAATTCCGCTAACAGAACAGAGCAGCAAAATGGCTCCTGGTGACACATCACTGTGCTCGTAGATTACATCGCTCAACTCCACTGGAGAAGCTTCTTTTTGTTGTAGATGGGAATTAACACAGAGACAAAAAAACTGGGCGGTGTGCGGGGAGTGAGAGACTTTGGAGCACTAAGCTGTAAATGAGAAGTCATTATTAAAGCCCTCTCCTTAGGGTTAAGGGATCTATGCAGAAGAGGAGACAGAAAGACTGGGAGACTCAGAAGTGGCAGATGACTCCATGGAAACAATGTTCTTTAGACACAACGGGACCATGACAGCACACACAGGCCTTCTCGGGTTCAAACCAGACAAAATCCCAGCATTAAGATGGGGACATGGACACAAAGTCCCTTCCAGAAACAAGAAGCTACTTTCAGTTGGTGTCTGCTGAGAAAGGGAAAGTCAGTTTTCTCCAGTGGAGTGTCATTGGGTATATCTGTCACACTCCAGGGCAGTCTCGTGTCCACAAGTAGTTGGAGAACTAAAAAATACAGACTCCATTTTTTGTGCGCTTTTTATTTTGTTTTTGTTATTTTTAATCTTATTGGGTTTGTTTTGATTTTCTCTTATTTAAAGAGAGAGAGAGACAGACAGACAGACAGACAAAGGCAGAAAGAAATAAAAAGAAAAGAAAGAAAACAAAATTCGGTGGGTAGTGAGGTGGGGAAGACCTGGGGGAGGGGAACTAAGATCAAAATAGATTGTACAAGATATAATAAAAAGGTTTATATATACAATGAAATTATATGTGTATGGAGTTTGTGCACTTGTATGCAATGCTAGAAGAATGTGTTGGATCCCCTGGAGCTGAAATTACAAGGGGAGTGTGAGCTGCCCACAGCGTAACTTCTAGGAAGCACATCTAGTCCTCCAAAGGAGCAGTATGTCTAGCTCATCCTCATCCCTCACACATTAACCAGTACTGACTTTGTGCTGTTGACTCATAGACTTGTAGAGATAGGAACAACACCACCCTTAACTTCTTTATGAAAATGGCAAGATGATGATTCAGGGACACTTGTGTGGTACATTCCTCCTGCCATTTTGGCAGACAGCCCTTCTAGGGTCCATCAACTCAAGGCCTTCCTCTTTTCCAGCAATTCCTTATTGTCTGGCAATACTTATCCACAGAGAATGAAAGTTGGACCCTGGCACAGGTGAAAATTCACTACCCATGCTTCTGATTTTAAAGCAGGAGCTTAGGATAAGATCAAGGATCATGATCCTTTCAGAGTGATAATAGCCAGACATAGTGGTGCACACCTATAATCCTGGCACACAGGAAGCTGAGGAAGGAGGACCTACAGATGGAGGTCAGCCTGGGTTACCTCAGACCCTCAAAACCAAAACCAAAATAGAGGAGGAGAAGATAAGTGGGAGGAGGAAAAACAGGGCCAAGAACAGGAGGAGGAGGAGGAGGATTGATTAGGCCCTCTACAGTGATGTCTCACTGTAGTAGAAATCTGACATGGGCCACAACTAGCACAGCAGTGTGGAGCAGAGCTTGTGTAGGCATCATAGATCATACCATGTGGTCAGAGGACACATCGGTGGTTCAGAACCCAGAGATTCTGCCACTTCCAATGCTGGGAAGAAACTTCAGTTTTCTAAAAGCTGCTGGGCAGGAAGACAGGTACCGGGCATGAGAGCATCCTGGCTAGCATCTATAAATGAGGCATGTAAGCAAAGACTGATAAAAGATGACGTTCAGGTAAACAGCAGAGAAATCTGCTGGAGAAGGACTCTGCTTACAGCCCAGCTACACTACTGGCCGCTCTACAGAAAGATGAATCTCCTCCCAGAAGAACTGTTATCCAGGTAACCATGACCCCAGTGGATTTATCTACAGCAGCCCTACAGATACACAGAAATGTCTCAGGAAGACAGACTAGGAGCCATGGTGATGTTTACCATGGCTGCACCTCAGGCCAAGTAGGGTCTTGGAGTCAGTATTTTCATCTCCCCACGTCATATAAATTTGAGTTTGAGTTTCTTATTAATAGAATGGAAATAGTGTATCTATGTCAGAAAGTTGCGGGGCTAAACTTACATTGGAGTGGCTCCCACAACCACCTTCTGTAGTCAGTCTCTCTAGCATATTTAATTAATTTGTCCATTTTCACATATTTATTTATCTATCTAGTTTGTGTGTGTGTGTAGGAATGTGGAGATCAGAAGAAAACTTGCTGGGGTTGCTTCTCTACTTCAAACATGTACATCCTTGATATTAGGTCTTCGGGCCTGGTGACAGGTGACTTTACCTGCGAAGTGCTTTCACGGGCCCTATTTAAAATTTCTGAGCTCCAGTTTTCTCATCTGATACGTGGGGATATTATTATAAAGAAACAAAAGAACAGCACAAAAGGGGTTGGGAAATGTGGCTCATTGCCCGAGTGCTGGGCTATAAGTAAAACCCTGGGTTCTGTTTCCAGCAAAACAGACAATCACACGATCTCTCTCTCTCTCTCTCTCTCTCTCTCTCTCTCTCTCTCTCTCTCTCTCTCTCTCTCTCTCTCTCTCTCACACACACACACACACACACACACACACACACACGAGAGAGGGAGAGAGGAGAGAGAGGGAGGGAGAAAGAGAGAGAGAGGGAAGGAAGGAGGGAGGGAGGGGATGAATTAGAAGAGAACATAATGTAAATCATGCACCATTAAGGTATTCTGTTTCTGCACAGATTCAAGTGTAACACACACTGAAAGCGTCTGAAGGTGTGTATGAGTCATACTGTTGTTCCAGAGTGACGGTTTGGAAAGACAGGCAAGAAGAGTAAACCCAACAGGTGTTTGTTTACTCTCAATTGCTAAAGCAGAGCTCGTGGCACACCTGTTCCTGGTTTTCTCCTCCGCTGGGATCCTAACGGCTTATGTGGTTCTTTGGATCTGGGTAGGACCTGTCTGCTTTGCTGTGATAGGCTTATCAGTGTGGACTTGGTTAAATTCACAGACAAGGGCTGTGTGGGATCCTTGCTGGAAGCTTTATGGTGTTTCCTTGAATAGAAATTTTAGTCTCTTGCCTCAGCTTTTTTCATTTGACTCCTAAAATATCCACTTGCAAATAACTTTTTATATTTATAAGCTTAGTTTCACATGTCGTTTTCTGCATTTCCAAACATGCCATATAATCTAAAAACTGAAATTTTGTTTCTCACATATTTGGTGGCAAAATCTAGTCAGACTTGCATTTATTTTGTGGCAAAATCATGTATGAAGCTATTTACAGACTCTTTTTACACCACCCAAAGTGAAAAGTCTTATATTTAATGCAGAAGTATAACTGTGCATGTTATGGGCTTCGTATTTGGATACATATGTTTGTTTATTTATTATTTTTTGGAGATAGGGTCTCACTATATAGCCTTGGCTGGCCTGGCACTCTCTATGTAGACCAGGCTGGCTTTGAACTCACAGAGATAGGCTAACTCTACTTAAGGAGTGTTGGGATTAAAGGTATGTGCCACCATGTTTGGTTACTTTAATTTTAATTATGTACACGAGTGTATGTCTGTATAAAGTCATGCATGCATATGCAGGTGTCCCTGGAGGCTAGGAAAGGGTCTTGGATCCCCTGGAATTGGAGTTACAGGCAGCTATGGGCTGCCTGCCTGATGTGGGTTCTGGAAACCAAACTCAGGTACTTTGCAAATGCTCTTAACGACCGCATCTCTAGTCTCCTTAAATGAGGGTTCCTCAATAAAGCACTTCTATATTCTACGTGATGAGAGCACACTGTGTGCTCTTAACTCAGACGGTACCTAAGGACGATGCAAGGCTCAGAGGCCTTGGGAGCATGCAGACTGGACTGCACAGGAGGATAATGAGGGGGCAGTGTTATGAATTTCAGAGACAGGTCAACTACCTAACCATAGGGACCAGACTGCATTCTGCAGTGATTGCCTGGCTGGTCTTTGTTCCCATTGTCTATCAAGTCTGCTGGCTAGAAAGGGGCTCTAAAGACAGCTCTTTAGAATGTCAATCTGCAGTTTTCCCATACAGCCCGCTCTCTCCAGGATTCAGTTCCTGTCTCTGAACATGGTGTTGGTAGTAACGCACCATCGGAACTTCAGTATTTTAGCTATGGACTGAGGGTGACAATGGTCCCTCTAGCCAGGCACATTCTCAGAGCTCCGGTAGAGAGCACTGCGTAAGACGATCCTGTGGACATTTTCTAGTATCATCCCTTGCACCCCACTTTACTCTGTAATAAACTCAGTACATCTTCTACACTCAAAAAAGAAAGAAAATAGGAAAACAATAGAGTACTTCTTTCTTTTTTGCTTTTATGCTGAGTGCTCTAAGTATTATTAGTTTGGTGTGTTGTTTGATTTTTATTTACATTTTAATTATATATTTAATCCTCCCCCCCACCCCCCACCCCCGTGTATGTGTGAGAGGGAGATTCTGCCTGCCTGCCTGCCTGCCTGCTACTTTTGAGATTTATTTCTCTCCAACTTTGTAGGATCAGGGAATTGAACTCAAGTCTTCAGGTTTGGCATCAACCACCTTTACTAATCTGTATTGGTAAAAACTGAGCCTGCTCTAGGTCGGTTTGCCTACACTCGTCTATCCTGTAAAGATAGGCTTTACTGATTCATTATTGCTTTGGTTACACTAACACTTAATTACATTGTTAATTCACTTATTACATAAGAGTTTACTCGCAGAGACATTGTTTATAGAGGCAATTCACACTGCCAACTTGGTAACCTGGTTATCGGCTCTGAGTGCCCCCGGGACATGGAAATGTGAGTTAGAGAAAGGGCTTCATGGTGTGGTTTTCTTATTTCACGGAGGTTTGTGAATTCTAGACTAGGCTTACTTGTGTCTAGCTGCGAAGGCACAAAAGCAATAACTAATCTTCCTATGTCCTGGAGCAAAGAAGCAGAGGCCAGTAGTGTCAAGAACACACACTTGCCATGCTTCCCCACTTCGCATGTTAAGATCTAATGCATACAATGTTGCAGTATTCAGAGGTGGGCCATTTTAAAAGGTGATTAGTGTTTTTACAGAGAAAGCCCACTTGGGCTGGGGATTTGGTTCTGTGGGAGAATGACTGCCTAGCACATACACAGTCTGGGCTGGATTCCTCAGCTTGAGGGGGTGTAGGAAGAGGCGCTTGAGCCTGGTCTACATACTTAAGACCTCTATAAAACAAACCATACTCCAAACAGAGAAATAATACAACCATACAAGCAAACAAACCCAAGACAAACTCTCAACTCTATTTATTTATTTATAAGGGCAGCTTGGGCACACAGACTGGCTTGAACTAGTTATCCCCCAGACTCAGCCTCCCAAGTGCTAGGCTTATTGACATGTACAACGGTGCTGGGCAAAACTAACTTCTGAAGTGCAGCAGGAAGAAGAATCTGGCACATAACTGTAACCTCGGCTCACAGGCAGTAGAGGCTGGAGGCTCTCTACAAGTCAACGGCTAAGCTGTTCTATACAAGTTCCAAGACAGCCAAGACTACATGGTGAGACCATCTAAAACACTCAATTTGGATATAGAGCAATGAGATGGAGTTCAAATACTGGCTCTGCTGATTCTAGCTGTGCTACTCTCAGTTTGCTTTTTATCGCCCTAAAGGAGTTCAGGGTAAGAGCATAAATATCTATCTGCTTTGTGGGGTGGTGTGGGGATCAGATGGCATCTACCCGAAGGGCCCGGGATTTTATAGGTCATCAAATCAGAATACTTTGGTTATTATGTTTTCACGGCTTCTGATACTTTTAAGTTTTCTGCTCTCTGGGGTGGGGAGAAGTGGAATAATGGAGAAAAGGAATTGGAAGGGGAATATGGGAAATAAAATGAACAAGAAGTTTGACCATTGTCAGGGAATCAAAATAGAAACTCCTCTGTTTCCATGGAAAATGGTGAAAATCTGCAAAAGGAGGTAGCATTGCAAAGGCACACCTTGTGTACAATAGATTGTGCCCAAGGACCCTTCCAGAAGAGAAAAGTTTGTGTATTTGTTAAGTGGAGGGCTAGAGGTATAAGGGAGTACTTAGCATATGTGAAGCCCTAAGTTCATTCCCAACACTGTGTCTCCTGCTAAACACATTATCTGTGAGAAGAGCAGGGCTAAAACGCTGTGGGAAGGATCTAAACAGATGTCCCGAGGAGTATGTTCAAGGAATTCTAGAAATCATACCGGAGAATGAAAAGGTACGAAAGAGGAGAACGGCAGCTACAGAGTGTTCTAGAGGTGAGCGTGTCAGAGTGTTTATATAGGGTTTGTGATCCCTGAGATGCTTGCTCAAATGTCCCATTGTATCAGGGTCCTGCTGGGTCTGAGGAGGGGTCTTGTGAACTTAGTTTCAACAGGATCACACAGTAACACCCCACATAAGTACATGCCCAGACAGAAGGACTAGCCTTCAGACCTGACCCTGAGCCAGGTTGCTCTTCTTTCTGACAGCCTGGGTTATCTTGCGGGCGTCTGTAAGTTTACTAGACTGACATTTCTTTAGTTCTGTCCTTTTGAGAAGGCAGGCCTCTCAGAGGAGGGCGGCTGTCATCCCCAGTGGGAAGGAATCCTTCTTACTCTCCTTTGCTTATTGTCTAGTACAGTGGTTCCCTGTCTCTCTCCAGGCGATATTTAAAACGTTGGGGGTTTTTGTTTGTATTTAGTGGTGTGAGGGGGGGTGCACTTACTCATGCACAGAGCAGGTGTCAAAGCTATCCTTCTGCCAGATAGAGAGTTCTCTCTTATCCAGATTTTCTGAAGTCCCCTAGGACATTCATGTAGGTGAAAACTTTCATTTAATTATCTGAGCCTAGAACTTAATAGTTTTTTTTTAATGGTCTGAATAGGCGGCGAACTTTCTAGGAATACAATTACAGTTCTGTGTGAGTTTAGGGAAGCTTGACTTTGCTACCAAGAGTTGCTCAACATCTCCTGAAGTCACTTCATTGATGGCAACGTGCCGTTGGTATTTGAGTCACTGGCTGTGCACCTGTATCAGTGTGTGTTGTAGAAGTTCCATCTCTGTGATTCTATGGAGAGGTTTAAGCATCTTCCTGCTTCGAATGAAACAGCACTCATGCACCAAAACACTGTTATTTTATTACAAATTGCTATGCTTTTGTTTCCTCCTTGTAGATGGGGAAATATTTTGATCTTTATAATCATGTGCCCAGGAAAGTGATGTAATCCATCTATGGGAATTAGTTTGTAGTTTAATATTTGTTCCTAATACAGGATTGAAGGTTGAGAGACTCAACTTGGGTCTCACAATATGTGGTTCCCTCTCACCTTTCTGGAAGAATTAGCCACAGAGGAGTGCCCCTCCTTTTTTCTTAGCAGGACTCCCTTTCTCTTCTTTCCATCCATCATCATTATTAAGGACAACCGCAACACAGGCACCCTGGCTGTCAGACCTCTCTGCCAGGGCCTCCAGTTTACCGTCAAGGATCCGAGTGTGGATGATAACACAGGCTCCAGCTCACCTGGAGGCTCTCTTTTCTTTATGTCCCCTCCTTTCTCCATCTACCTCAGTGTCTTTCCTTGTTACCCCAGGTCTTTTGCTCCCTTGTCATTGACCGACAAGAAGCTTACTGCTGGACCACAGAGCCACCCTGAGGTCCCAGTTCAGACCCTCCTACCCCATTTTTCTCCCGCTTAGGTGGCTCCTGGTGCCCCCTCCACCTTCAGCTGCCCTTCTGACCCTGGCTTCTCCCTTCTCTTCCAAGGTCTGTTCTCCAAGCCCTTGCTATCTGCTTCCCTCTTTTTTGGCAGGATTCAGGTCTGTCGCCCTTCTCTTCGTCCAAACATCCTTTTCTCCACCTTCATCCAGGCTTCTGTCTCCGTTCCGGCTCCCCTCCCTTAGGCTCCGGTCGCCTCACCCCCCCTACCCCCCCCCCCCCCGTCTCCTGCAATCTAGCCCGTAGATCTCTCGGCAGAGCTCAGTCCCCGCCCGCCCGTGTGCGTGAGCACCCCTTGTCCCCTCCATTCTACCTCTACTCCCTCCCGCGCCGTGGGCGGTCTAGGGAGGGGCCGGGATCCGGGGCGGCTCCCCGGGCTCGGGTTGTGGGAGGCGCCCTCTCCCGGTCTCCCCCTCCCTTCCCCCCGCCCCGTCTTCCCCTGCACCCTCCTTCCTCCCTCCGCCCGAGAGCTTCCCCGGTCCCCGGCGCCGCCTCCTTCCCTCCCGGCTCCGCGCTTTCGCAGCCGCCGTCGCCCCGGGGAAGGAGAGACGGGGGTGGGGTTTGCGGGTAGTAAGAAAGGAGGGGAGAGACCCCGGCTGGCTGGAGCCCGGATTCCTAGGGAAGAAGGACAGGGGGAGGGGAAGCTGGAGGACCGGGAGGGAGAACGGGGAGCAGCGGCCGGGCCTGGGGCCTTGCGGCCCGGGGAGAGCCGGGGAGCGGGACCGGGCGCCGAGGTAAGAGCAGGGCCCCAGGAGCAGGGCTTGGAGAGGGGCGCGCAGGGAGGCCGGTGGACGCAGGGCAGGGCCAGGGTTTGGGGTCGGGTGTAAGTGGCAAGCGATGGGGCAGCGGACCTCGGAGCGTGGGTAAGCTGGGCTAGCGCTAGCCACCGGGGCCGCGGAGAGGAGGTGGAGAGAGGTGGAGTCCCGGGAGGGTGGGGGGCCGAGGGAGGCCGGAGGAGGGTGGGGACAGGCGCTCTCTCCTCCTCTCCCCCTAGCCAGTGCGGCTCCGCCCCCGCCTCCTCCGCGGGGCGCCCTCCGCGTCCCGAACCGGGCGGTCGGAGCCTGTGAGGCGCGCAGACCGAGGTCTGTCTGTCGGCTGGTCCAGGCCGCTGCCGGCGGGCTCCGCCGTGTTCTCACGGCCGCCGTTTCCTCAGATGCTGCTGCTGCTGCTGGTGCCTCTCTTCCTCCGCCCCCTGGGCGCAGGCGGGGCGCAGACCCCCAACGCCACCTCGGAAGGTGCACCCTCCTCCGGCGCCCCGGACCTCTTCCACCCTCCAGTCCCTTTTCCTGCACGTCTCCTTTCCTCATCACTCCCGCGTCAGAACCCCACCCCCACTGCCTGGCAGCCACTTCACTACTTCTGACCTCTTTTCTGTCACCCCGCATCACCACCAGCACCCATTTCCTCTGCCTCACGTTGCTACACTACACCTCTTTTCTGTGACCCCGAATTATCTTCGCAGCCCCACCTCCCTTTCCGGGCCCCACATTACTATAGCGCCCCCCTTCCGTGGTCCACTTCATTGCTCAGATGGGCTTGTATGGTCCTCTTCTCATTCAGCTCCGATATCCTTCTTTAGCCCTATTCCCCCATTTTAACCACAGAACATTATAGCCCTTACGATTTCTTCTTAGCTATTTTTCTCCATTACATTCTATCGGTGGAATCTCGCATCAGCATTAGCCCTAACCCATGACTCTGGGTTCTGCAGCTCGGGGTTCTTAACTGTCCCCACTCCTACCTTCTCCCCCACCTCAACCCCCACCGGGTTTCTGCCCCATCCTGGGCCCTACCATTGACCACACCCTGCTCTTCCTCCTTCCACTGCGGCGCTGCCTTCCCGCTCCCACGGTTCCCCTGTGCCTTCCCACTCCCTCTCAGGTTGCCAGATCATACACCCGCCTTGGGAAGGGGGCATCAGGTATCGCGGCCTGACTCGCGACCAGGTGAAGGCCATCAACTTCCTGCCGGTGGACTATGAGATTGAATATGTGTGCCGGGGGGAGCGCGAGGTGGTGGGGCCCAAGGTGCGCAAGTGCCTGGCCAACGGCTCCTGGACGGATATGGACACACCCAGCCGCTGTGGTGAGTAACCTGGGAAGCGCCCCCTCCCCCCTTCAGGTCGTTCCTTCCCCAAGTTGCAAACCAACCATAGTTATTTTGCAAGTCAGCAATTTAAATACGGTGGAAACAAATTCACAAATACGTTTAATGAATGAGTACTATGTAGGAGGAGGAGTGTTGCTGTAAGCCGTTAGTGGGAGGAAGCAAGCCAGCAGCCAGCGCATTCACTTCATCCTCTTTATTAGGGTACTGATCATTGGGTGAAATAACTTTGATTTTTCATCTGAGTTCTTTGAGGATCATTAGTGAGGTTTTTTTTTAAGTTATAAAACGATTTCATTACATTTTCTGACACTTTTGTCCCCAACTTAATGACCATATAAGCCAGTTTTGTAGTATTATAGACCAGCCATAACAAGAAAAGCAACCTGATCATGCATCCAAATTTACATACATCTACACATTTCAAAGGCAGAGAACTACCCACTTTACGGTGCTGTGAGCAATTTCTATTTTGTGTGTTTATAGCTCCATCTTGAGTTCCTACAATAGAACTGCTGTTTCTTTTTTTCTGGTAGGAATGTGGATACAGGGACTGGGGAGAAAGGGAGAGGTAGGGAGGCATAGCCATTGCACACCTGGTTTCCTGTAGAGCAGGGCACCTGTGAACCCAGACCCAAACCTGAGTTCCTTGTACTCCCAAGGGGAAATCCTCTACAACTTGCCTTTCTTATTTTCCTGTCTCTCTACAGTCCGAATCTGCTCCAAGTCTTATTTGACCCTGGAAAATGGGAAAGTTTTCCTGACGGGTGGGGACCTCCCAGCTCTGGATGGAGCCCGGGTGGATTTCCGATGTGACCCCGACTTCCATCTGGTGGGCAGCTCCCGGAGCGTCTGTAGTCAGGGCCAGTGGAGCACCCCCAAGCCCCACTGCCAGGGTGAGGGGAACAGCTGCCTGCCTGCAGCTGATGAGATTGCTGGCACTAGAATGGGAGTGGGGTGGGAATGGATAGAGGGGAAGGAAGGATGGGTGTTAGGGAGAATGCTGGGGGGACAAGCCCAACCCTCCACCATGCACCTGCCTCAGACTTGTCCCACAATCCTTTGTACTCACTTTGCTGGGCTTCCCTCCACTCCGTTTTCCTTTAGTGTGTTCTTCCTGCTTTCAAGTCCTGGGCCTTTTGTTTTCTCTTTTTCTTCATGAATGTCACCCTCCCTCACCTTCTTAAAGTTTAATGACTCAGATTTTTCTCCTGGAAAACCCACCCCCTTTCTGTAGACTTAGAACACCCTATGTATCACTCTTCTAGTATTGATCCTTCGTTATTCATTCTATAATGGAATTACTGTAAATATTCAGAATTAAATCGCACATTACATTTAGAAAAAAATAGCCGGCGAGATCTGGAATTGGAAACATATGGAAGAGGCAAAAAACGGGGACAGAATGATTAGACAATAAGGACAACTCAAGGGCAGATGGGAAGCAACCTTGGTCATTCCTTGAGGAAATCATTGCTTTTGTGATTGCCACCTCTTTGCCCTACTCTTTGTCCATTTCTGCAAACATCTCCCTTTTCTGGGCACCCAAACTCTTGTATATTGTCTTCTCTCCTGGAATGAAAATTAAGCTTCAGGATTCCTCAGTTTTGACTAAGCCTCTGTTTTGAGCTTTTAAGAATGTGTTCACACGCTAGCCAACTTTGGGAGAATTTTCTAAATTAAGGTATTTAAACAGCAATCATTTAAAACCAATTGTACTTGTAGTTTTTTTCTTAAAGAGACCATAGATATTTATAACATTCAAACTCTACAAAACAAGCTATACCCCGACCTTCTTTACTTGCTGGCACAAATTCTGTTGTCCTTTGATAAATAAAGAAAACACCAAGTCCTGACCCCCAGCCCCGCCTTGCTCTTATCCCCAGGCACCCTTCCCTCAACGCAGTCTTCGCTCCGCATGAACAGGTGTGGGAGGGGGCTGGGGATCAGGCCTGGGAAGCTGGGCGCCACTGGTAACTCTTCTCTGATCCCCGTCTTTCCTGCTGCCAGTGAATCGAACGCCACACTCAGGTGAGATCAGAAACCCTTCCCACGTGCACTGCCGCCCCATCCCTTAACTTCACCCTCTACCAGCAGGATTTCCTTCCCTAGGTTGTGGGTGTCTTATTATTTATTTTCCCCAACCCATTCTAGTTTGCAGCCTCGCCCTCCTCTCCCTACCTGTTTCTTGCCGCCAAATCGTGGTTTTCCGCGGGTCAGGCTCCCTCCCATCTCCCCGCTTGGCCACGCTCTTCGGGCTCGCGCTCCTCTCGGACTCAGCTTCCGAGCGCGAAGCCCGGTAGGGGGCAGCTGTGTTCTGGGGATCCCAGGTCTCTCCATCGTGGGGTTCCTTCAGACTTCGGGGACCTATTCCTGCCACCCACTACCTAGGTTTTACCGGCGAGATTCCATGGGCCCTGCTCACCGGTCCCACCCATGCGAGGCCTCGCATCCTCCTTAGACCGTTTCTCGCATCACCCTTCCTCAAGCCTTCCCTCAGCCACACTATCCTTCCCCTAATGCTCACTTCTCGATCCCAGTCTTCACTTTCTCAACCCGTATCTGTCTGCAAAACCTTTCTCATCACTCTTTGTCTTCCCACCCTTAGTCCTTCGTTCCATCTCCCCATAGCCCCTTTAAGAACTGTCACCAGCCCCTCCTATCCAACCCACTCTCGCTTCTCATCTTTGCTCTGTGCTTAGCCTCTCACATTCCAAATCCTGTCGGTCTCCTCCCCTCCAGTCTCCTTCGCGGAGGAGACCCCTCCTTTCCTTGCTGTCTCCCTCCTCTCCCCTCCCCTCCGGGCCTCGGTGCTGGCTCCTATCCCCGCCCCCAGCCCGTGACGTCAAGGCCCCCCCAGCTCCTCTTCTCCCTCCTCCCTTCTGTCGGTCGGTCAGTCGGCGAGGAGAGTCCGCGGTGGCGGGAGCGAGCGCCGCCTGGCCCTAGGAAGCCCACGTCTCTGCCTTCCTGGGGCTCTGGCCCCCTCCTCCCCATGAGATCTGGGATGGAGGCGCCTCCCCGACGCCCTCCCAGCAGCCTTTCCCAGAAGAAGTGTCCCCCCTGAGCTGCCCCCACCCCAAGGAGGCCGCCCCCGCCCCTCCTCGCCATGGGTTCGGGGGGCCCCTGTCTCCCGGTATGGTGGCCGCTGCCGCTTCTTCTGGTGATGGCGGCTGGGGTGGCTTCGGTGTGGGCCTCCCACTCCCCCCATCTCCCGCGGCCTCACCCGAGGGTCCCCCCGCACCCCTCCTCAGAACGGCGTGCAGTGTACATCGGGGCGCTGTTTCCCATGAGCGGGGGCTGGCCGGGGGGCCAGGCCTGCCAGCCCGCGGTGGAGATGGCGCTGGAGGACGTTAACAGCCGCAGAGACATCTTGCCGGACTACGAGCTCAAGCTTATCCACCACGACAGCAAGGTAGTCGGGGTGAGGGACAGAGTGGCTGGGGTAGTGGGAGGCCAGGGCTGTGAATCCTCTTTGGGATTGCGAAGCAGACCCCTCTCGAGTGTGACTGGCTGGAGACGCGCAGGAGGTTCAGGAGCTTAGGGATGTCTCAGTGGCTCTCAAGGCCGACTCTCTTGCAGGCAGTAGGAAATTCGCAGAAATAGTGGGGGGTCTTAGGTACTGATCCTTTGAAGTAAACTATCCCTGGCCATGTTTGGGGGCTGGAAGGAACGTCAGAGCTGGGCAGCTGGCTCAGGGGTTTACATTTACCATGGTAACAAGGTAAATCTTGGCGTAGGTTGAGGCTTAAAGGAATAGGAGGAGAAGGGGGAGGATTTTGAGGGACAAAAGGGTTCTACTTTATCAAAACAAACAGTAAGGTAGGGCTGCATGACTCCTCATCTTCCTTGTGGGGGATTTCTGTGAGAATGTGTGGCCTACGGCTCTGGGAAAGACTAATAATAGTCAAGAGGTGGGCTTAGGCACTGGGAGAGAGTGTATTGGGGTCCATAAGGAGTCCCTACAGCAGCACTGGGGGTGCAGCGTCAGTGTTCAGGGAGATCAGAAAAGAATGGAGAAGGGAGGGGGCGGGGAGGAGGGTGGGGACAGTGAAGAACCCTGGGGCTTCCTGTGGAACTTGGGGTTCTGGGTTTATTATCATGGCCTAGTGGTTTTGAAAGGAGAAACAGCACGCAGGGTTGGGAAAAGGATAGAGGGGAGAGGATCATGGTGAAGAAATTTGGTGTTAGAGTCTGGTCTATGATAAGATTTCTTTACCAGGTTTCTCCCTAAGCGGGATCTGACAGGACAGAAGGGAGGAGGTTTGGGTCCTTTCTGACTTGTGGCTCCAGAGACTTGAGATTAGGGAAAACAGTACAGGTGGGAGATTTGGCCATTTTATACTTGGGGTGTGTGGAACATAGACGTGGACCTCCAAAGGGGGCAGAAATGAGCCTGCAAGCCGAGTGCTAGGGGATGGGTTGGTAGGGGCTCGGAGAGAAAACTTAAAATTCCCTGTATTGTTGCCTTCTCCGTGGGTCTCAAGCATCAACAAACAAGAATCTCCATT
Organism: Microtus pennsylvanicus; assembly: GCF_037038515.1. Classification (NCBI taxonomy): domain Eukaryota; kingdom Metazoa; phylum Chordata; class Mammalia; order Rodentia; family Cricetidae; genus Microtus; species Microtus pennsylvanicus. The sequence continues at coordinate 404,351 of NC_134585.1, read as the reverse complement.
CGTCTAAAACACTAGTTCAAACTCCTTAGTCTGGAAGGAATCCCAAGTAGTATATCTTCATTTTCATCCACAGAAATCCTGCCTAGAAAATGCCTGCCTGCGGCTTACCCCAGGATGCCCATGGAAAGAATGGCAGGGCGCAGGGAAGAAAATGCCATGTGAGGGTAGGGAGGCAGGAAGAGAGAGGGTCTTGATCTCTTTAGAGAGCAAAACAGATAATTGGCCGTGAGGGGGAACTAGAAAGAGACAGAGATGAAGCAGGCTTTGGGATGGGGCATGGCAGGAAGACAGGGGAGTCTGGGATAGGGGGCTTGGAGAAGGCAGTGAAGGAGGGGGTGTGGCAGAGGACAGGTCTAGGCCCTTGGTTGGTAAGAGGGGAACCCCGTAGAGGGGGACTTTGCAGTGATGAGTGTGGTGTGGAGGGGAGTATGTAATAACAGGAAGGGAGGAAATGAAGCAGAAAATGGCACACACATTAGGCCACACATGCCCTGCTTTATGTAACTGAAGGTTTCTGAATATCCTTATTGTTCATATTAAGTAATTTCTTCAGACAAACGTCAGAGGGACACTGGGAGAAGCTGGGGGCAGTCTCTGTTCTAATGTAAGTTGGGAAGGACCTCACAATGGTTAAAAAAAAATTGCAAAGATGCTCTAAGTAGGAGGCATGGAAGTGTTCCAAACCTACAGGTGAGCCCTGCCCTTGACAGGGCGAGAGAGCAGAGCAGCTCGCAATTCAGAATGAATTTTTTGGGTGCTCAGACTTGCCAGCTCCCCCTGGCTCCCTGGGCTTCATGTCTCCAACTTCCCACAGTGCCTCAAATGTCAGGCCTCAGTGGGGAGCAAGCAGACTCCAGGTGCCTTCTTTATTTCCTTTCTAACCCCTCCGCTAAGTTCACTCTCTCCAGTCCCCTGTGACCCTCTGCTCTGCTCCCCACTGGTTGCCATTTCTTCTCTACTTCTTTTGGGGGCTCCAGCAGCTTCTGAAATGTCATACTTCAGCAGGAGGGGAACAGACAGTGGGGGACCCATGGCTGGTTCTTCCTCCCCCAATTTTCCTCCTACCTTTCTTTTGCTCTCCAGCTTTCCTGGTGCGTCTCTTTCAGGCACCTCTAATGTCATTCTGCTTGTGGAGAGTTCCATTCTATTTATTTTCCTCATTTTAGAGTCTTCCTTAACCCCCCTTTTTCTAATTGACTTGTCAAATGTCAGGGCCGGCAGGAAAGGATGGGGTGCTGGAGCAAATCCCCTACTGATCTTGTTCCTATTCTCTCAAATTGAAGGTGAAAATTTCATTAAGAAAGCTGTCTGGGGCTCTGGGATGAGTGTGTTCCTGCAGACTTTCTGGGCAGATGTGCAGAGGCTGTAAACATGGGATGGAGGGCGGGCAGAGATGACCAAAGAGAATAGGGTTAGGGATGATTGAGGATGCGAGAAAAGGGGAGAGTAAATGGGCATTGATGTGGAAGTGTGGAAGGGAGAACGTGCAATAGTGGGCAGGGCTGAGGTTCCAGATGGAGGACGAGAGAAGGGAGCTCAATGAAAGAGGGAAAACTAGAAACCTGAGAGGAAGTAGAAGGTGGTGAAAATGATGGAAGTGAGTAACTGAGAAAGGCGCTAGGTTGTCTAAGACAGTAGGCATTGCAAGATGTGTGTGTGTGCGGGGGTGGGGGGACTGGGAGCCAGCTTCATTTCCTCCTCCTTCCTTCAGTGTGACCCAGGGCAAGCCACCAAGTACTTGTATGAGCTGCTCTACAATGACCCCATCAAGATCATCCTCATGCCAGGCTGCAGTTCTGTGTCCACACTTGTAGCCGAGGCTGCCCGGATGTGGAATCTTATTGTGGTATGCAAGGGGGTGGGAGGGAGGGTCGTCTCCTTTTGGGCTATGCTAAGTAGAGGGATTGTGGTTATGTTTAAGAAGACTAGGGAGAGACCCACTGCCAGGATCGGCCAGCAGAGAATCTGAGCTGGTTGACCTTCTGGTAGCATTGCCTGAAGGAGCTATGGGGTTCCATGATGAAGATTGGTATGTGTGTGTTCGTAGGACATCGCTTTTCATAGGACAGAGGTGGGGAAGTTTGCAGAGTTGGGAGGAAAATGCAAGCCTAGAAAGGGCTAAAGACACTCCTGGCATCCTCCGTTTTCACGGACACTTCCCATCCTTCTGCTCCAGCTCTCCTATGGCTCCAGCTCACCAGCCCTGTCAAACCGGCAGCGTTTTCCAACGTTCTTCCGAACACATCCGTCCGCCACACTCCACAATCCCACCCGGGTGAAACTCTTTGAAAAGTGGGGCTGGAAGAAGATTGCCACCATCCAGCAGACCACAGAGGTCTTCACCTCAGTGAGTCCAGACAGGAGATGGGACGTGAGGTCCCAGGGGCATCTGCTCTGTTGTGGGAGATCTGGATGGTTTATCAAAAGTGAACACATTCCAAGTGGGCGAAGCGCTTGTTCTTTCTGTAGCCTGGGGAACACATGAGTTGGATTTTTGGAATCCTCGCCATCGTTTTGTTTTGCTCCCCAGACAGATAGGATTCTGCTCTATGGAAGTCGGTTTAATTCCGAGTTGAGATGAGAGGGAATATGAACTAGGGAGGCAGTGGGTTCCAGTGCCTTCAGGGGTGGACAGTGCTTGGCAGCTGAGTGTGGAGCTACTGGATGGGGTGGGAAAGAAGAGAATGAAGGCACAGGCAGACAAATAAGATACACACGACAAAGGTGTGGGTTTGGTAGTTGACACGGAGAGATGCTCATAGATATTCTGAAGAGAGATGGCGAGTTTGCAGAGGTGGAGAGGAAATGCAGGGCTCCACACTTGAAAGAAGGAGCCTGATTATTCTCTTTGGGTTTTCTATGAACTGATTATGTTCAGTGACCCTTTAGTCCTCCCTTCCCACCTTTTCTCAGTGACTCAGTCCATTTTTCCTGTGATCCTTTTGTCTGCCTTCCCACTTGCCGCTTGAGTTGGCATCATTCTGTCTATTCTGGACCCTGCCCTGCTTCTGTTTCCTCTCATTCTCAGTGTCATGAGTGGGGTGGGTGAGCCAGTGTCCCTGGATACAGACCCCGAGGAAGGGCTCATCATGCATCTTGGACTGGGGGTGCTTTATTCCATTCTGTTGGATTAAGACTCAGATACTACGCCTTTGCCGTGCATTCACAGCCAGTTCTCGCTCATGAGCTCTGCTCTATCCTGTATGCTGTACCCCATCTCCCTCCTTCTTTCTTATCCCACCTAAGACGCTAGATGATCTCGAGGAACGAGTGAAGGAGGCTGGGATCGAGATCACCTTCCGCCAGAGTTTCTTCTCAGATCCAGCTGTGCCTGTTAAAAACCTGAAGGTGGGCGAGCAGGGGTGGTGGGCTCCACCTGCCCAGGGGTCATGGTGGAAGGTGGTCAGCTAGAAAGGAGACTCTGGAAGAGGCAGTTGTTCATTTGGCGAGGCAGCCGAGTCTCCGGGGAGGGTTTAGTTCCATCTCCAGTTGACATTTATCCACTGCCCATTGAACATTTTTTTTTTTCACTAAGCAGTGGGAGCTGGGAAATCAACGCTTCAAAAGCGCTGGCTTAACCCTCGGGCGCTTTCAGCATCCCTCAGGAGCTCTGTTTCTGTTTTATAGCGTCAAGATGCGCGGATCATCGTGGGACTTTTCTATGAGACTGAAGCCCGGAAAGTTTTTTGTGAGGTGGAGATGGAATCTGGAGCCGGGAGGGGCTGGATGGGCTCTCTGTGGTGTATTTCTCGTGGTCCTCCCTGTGGCATTTCTGCTCAGATTGATAGCAGAGAACCCGAGGTGATAATGAATACCAAGCCCGCCTGTAGGCTCTGATCCACCGCTTGTCTACATTCAAGCATGCACATACACTTTCCCGTTTGCCTCTTTTGTGTTTTAATGGAGGCATCTTGTTGAGCCTTCCCTGTGATTTGAAGATTTCAAAAAAAAAATATATTATTAAATTTTTAGGTTAGCATAGAAAGTAATAGGTTTCGGTGAAGATTAAAAAAGAAAGCCCTGTTCTTTGATTCTCAAGAGGCTAAACAGTATCTAGAGAGATAACACCGCCTCCCTCAGAACAAAACCAAACCTCAAATGCTCCCTTGCCCCTTCGAATGCAGGTCTATAAGGAACGGCTCTTTGGGAAGAAGTATGTCTGGTTCCTCATCGGGTGGTATGCTGACAATTGGTTCAAGACCTATGACCCGTCAATCAACTGTACAGTGGATGAGATGACTGAGGCGGTGGAGGGCCACATCACCACTGAGATCGTCATGCTGAACCCTGCCAACACCCGAAGCATTTCCAACATGGTGAGGGTCAGCACCGGGGAAGGGGAGGGGAAGGGAAGAAGAGAGGTCAGCGGTGGAGTCTGGTGGCAGAAAGGGGCCTGTGCCCATATTGGATTTGTTTGCGCCGTGTTTCGTTAGTTCTCTCTGTGCTGCGATTTCCTTGGGCAAGAGAGGAAAATAGTGGCATGTACAGTAGGCTTCTGACAAGCGGAAGGGCTGTTACCATGGAGACAAGGAGCAGTTGGTGAGAAGCCAAGTGAGGGAGAGGCGTTAATGGTAATGTAGAAGCTTGTACCTACACCAAAGGCACACCTTTTCCAGAGAGCTTCTCTTGGCACAGGTGTGTTTTTATGTATTATTATTGTTTTTATTTATTATTTGTGTGTGTGACTTATGTTAGTACCTCAGAGAGTTGCTTAATATTCATTCACTCCCCCTTTTTTTTTTTTTTGAGAGAATCTCTCTTTGTACCTCTGGGTATTCGGAACTTGCTTGCGATGGCCTCAGACTCACAGAGATCCCCCTGCCTCTGGCCTCCAGAGTACTTGGAGTAAAGGCATGTGCTAGCATGTCTGGCTTTAATATTCACTATTTATTTATCTATTTATTTATTTATTTATTTTAAGATAGGGTTTCTCTGTGTAGCCTTGTCTGTCCTGGAACTTTCTGTAGACTGGGCTGGCCAAGAACTCAGAGATCCTCCTGCCTCTGCCTCCTGAGAGCTGGGATTAAAGGCATGCACCACCACTGCCCACCGTTAATGTTCACTTTGATTGATGTAAAATTAGTTTTATAATTTTTTTAAAGATTTTGGATGTAAATGAGACTTCAGAAACCCTTTAACTCCAGATAACTTTCTAGTGATAGTACTTGAAGCTGGAAGGTATTCTCTCTTGATTTGGGAGGACCAGGGTAGCCGTGTGTGGAGCCTTGAGTGGGAGTGGGTGTGGGTATGTGTGGAAGAGACCCTTTCTGTATACAGCACCGTACCCCACAGTGCGGGGATCTCAATAGGTCAGTGGGGTAACCTGTATGTCTGCTTTTTATACCGATGTAACTCCAGCTGCGAAATATCTGATTTCAGAGAGGTGAGTTAATGAAGCTTTTAATAATGGTTAATTTTATGAGGAAAATCAGGATATGCTCTATGTAATTTCAGGATCTTAACCTCAATACTCTAAACTAGATTTGTTATTTATATCTTTTGAGCTAGAGAATTAGAACTGGGGAGGTTTAGTGACTTGTCCTGGGATCATGGCTCTGTTGTGTTGAACTCCAACCTGCTCTGCCCCATCATTTCCCATGGAAAAGCACAAAGCCTGGCCAAAGTCTTTGCACCTTTCTGTGCAAATAATGTGCAGATAATGGTAGTGTTTTAGCAAAGGAGAAAAGAGATTTGAGAATCTACGTCTGGCAGTAGATTGTGATAAAGGGCAGGCTGCCACATACATTCTGCTTATAAACTGTGCTCTAAAATGTTCCAAGGGGATGTTATGTTTAATTTATCTTAATTAAAAAGTACAGCGAAGAAACACTGGTCAACCACTTCCTTGCACAGGACAAGAAAGCTGAGTCATTTTCTGGAGCCCAGAGTGGTGGAGCAGGTTACCAAAGTCAGAAAGGTTTATTAGTGTCCTAAGTCCACAGCCTACCACCCTAGGACTCTGCCTGACAGTGAGGAGAGAGAAGGAACTGACGAGAGCGTAGAGTTGGTGGGGATCTTGGGTCTCGGGGTGGGATGTTGGGAGCAGAGGTCCTTTCTGGTTTTTCGTTTTTAGAGAAAGTATGTTTTTTCAAAGACACACAGAACCTTCTTGAATCCCCAGCTAAAAATGTCACATGGAAAAGCTTAGATTTTTCAATAGAGGAGGAAAGCAGCTTTTTCAGGTGACTAGGAAGATTACAGGTGAGTCAAGTAGCATCAAAAGAAGTGGATCAGAGCAAGGGGTGGGCTGAGGGGTGGAGTGGGACCATAGAGGCATAGAGAAACAGCACCATTGCCTTTATCCCATATGGCCTCAGGTGTGTTTGGATCAGTTCCCAGATTTCCATCAGAACCACCTGGAAAATTAGGTTAGTACCTAGATGACGGAACCTTTTGTGTAGGTCTGGGGTGGGACCTGAGGGTTTCGTTTTTGGAGTTTCTGCTGCTGCAGATCCAGTCATCCATGAGAACTGTAGGGCAGTGGTTTTCAAAAGAGGTTGCAAAATGTCTGGAGGGTGAGGAGGAGGGCACCTCTAGATGTTCTGTGATGCATGGTTCAGCCCCCAGCAACAAGACTGTCCTGCTAAGGATGTCAGCAGCATGGGGGGTTGAGAAACCCTGGTTTAGAGAAAGAATTTTAAGCACCATGTCTGGGAAATGGTGAATTTGAGGCCAGCCTTAGCTACAGGTGTAAGGCCATATATATCCAACCCCACACCCTCCACCAAGGAAGAAAGAAAGAGAGGGAGGGAAGGAGAGAGAGAACCATAATCTTTGCCGACTCAAGGGGAAAGATTGTTTTGTCATAATTTTTGGTGTTGCTCTTCTTGGCTAGCTGTGTTGTCCTGAGTGAGCTGAGAAGCAGGGATAATACCATGCTGAGCAGATTAATCCCTTCCCAATATGGTGATTCTCTGATGTAATCTTTACTTTGAACTGAGGATTGGCTAGACCTGAAAACTGAAGGACTAACTGCTCAGAAAGTGTTAGCTCTCTGCTGACTGTGGGCACTCGTACCTGCATAGGCTTTCAGCACAGAAGGAGCTCGGGGTACCGCACAATAAGCTCAGCCTTTGGTGCCAGACACCCTGGGCTGGAGTCCCAGCATTGCCACTTGCTACAATGTAACTTCAGGCAAGTTACAGGACCCTGCGCCTTTGTTTCCTTATCTCTAAAGTAGATACAGTAATAGAGCCCATTCATTGAAATGTTTGAGGATTAAATTCATTGATCTATGTGGGGGGGGGTGAGGGGGGAAGGGGGGGTGGGGGGGGGTGGGGTGGGGGGGAGTAAGGACTATACAAATGTTAGCTATCACCATCACCTCTACCGCCCCTTCCCAGCATCATCACCATCTATCTACCTTACCACCATCATCAGCCTTTTTTCCTCCTCCTGTATCTAGAGGGATGGTGTTAAGGAGACATAAGAACAAACAGGTTAAGAGGGTTTGCTGATTTGGAAATATGTAGTTTACTTTTCTGTCTTATGCACAGAAGAGTGTGGGAGTGTGAGGAAAAAGTGAGCTTAGTTTTGTATCTTGTTTTTCCTTCTTCTGTCTTTATTTTATGTTATTATTTATGTTTGTTTGAGTATGTGCATGGAGATGCCAGTGGAGGCCAGAGATATCAGTCCCCTGGAGCTGGAGTTATACGGATCCTCGGCAATAGCATCTGTGCTCTTGACCACAGAACCATTTCTCCAGCCCATCCCCCTTTCCTTTTGTTTCGAGATGAGAGTGTTACTATGTGGTAGCTCTGTTTAACTTTGAACTTAGCTGTGTACACTAGAATTACCTCTAATTTGAGATCCTGCTGTTTTTGTCTGCCTCCTAAGTTCGAGATTACAGGTGTATACCATTGTGGACTGTCTGTCTGTCTTTCTCTCTGAGGTGGGTCTTACTGTGTTGCTCAGGTTGATCTTGAACTTACAGTCTCAGACTCAGGTGTTCGTGCCCCCTCACCCCCCGCCCTGTTTCTTTAGCATCATAAGCAGCTTGGATTACAGGTGCTGCCATCACCATTGTTTCTTTGAGTTTGAGATCAGTGGTCATGTATAACTACAATGAGTTAGAGTAAATGAGACCTGTAATATTTAAGGTGTTGGGCCAGAATTACAGGCCTGAGCGTTGGGAACAAAGATGCGGGTGCAGCCAGGGAAACTCACAGGGAGAAGTGTAATATACTTCATACCCAGCATTTTATGTGTTCTTACTTAATCCTTACAGGAGCTCTTTAACACAGTATTATTCCCATTTTAAAGCTGAACAGCCAGTTTAGTGAGATTTAATAACTTGCTTGAGATTTCTTAGTAGGTAAGTGGTTTAATTAGAATTAGAACCCATTCATCTACTTATCCATCCAGTGGACTTTCTTTTTGCTTAAAAATGTTATTGTTTTAGATTCACAGCAGAATTGAAGGGTCCACAGTTCCCGTATTTTCCATGCATACCCTTTTCATTGGTTAAACCTTTCCATTGTCAGATTCCACCACCGCATGAGTATATTGGTTGCAGTTGGTCTTCATCAACTGACCATTGTCGCCCAAAGCCCATGGCTTATATTAGGGCCAGCTGTTGGTGTTTTGTATTCTATGGGTACATGTGACATGTGTCTACCTTCACGGTGTCATATGAAGTGCACAGAGTTCTAGGGTTGTTTTTAGTGTTCACTGTGAGCTGCGCACTATGCTAGTTACTAATGTTTATGAGAGGAATGGAGATTATTCCTGTCGTAGGGTAGTTGACCCTAGACCTTTGTGTTTCAAGGCCCAGACTGTTTCTAAAAAGCCAACAGGAAAAAAAATGTTTTGGGGGCATGGGAACAAGGCTTAAAATTTCCCCCAAGACAGGATAGCCCTGCATAGCCCTGGCTTTCCTGGAACTCGCTCTGTAGTCGAGGCTGACCTTGAACTCAGAGATCCACTTGCCTTTACCTCCTGAGTTCTGGGATTAAAGACATGTGCCACTACCACCCGTCAATGTTTTTTAAAAATTACATTTTCTCCATTTATTTTGTGTATGTGTGCTGCACCAAAGTGCACATATGAAGGTCAGAGGAAAACTTTGGATGTTGGTTATCTCCCTCCACTGTGTGTGTCCCAGGACTCCAGCTCAGGCTTGGCAGCAGGTGCTTTTATGTGTTGAGTCATCTCATTGTCCAGGAGCAAAAATTCTTCATTTATGTATCGTTCTTTCGTTAAAGCATACCTGTGAATGTTCTAACCCAAACAATTATCTGTAGTGATTCGAAGTCATACACATGTTTTGCCAAGAAGAAATTAAACATTTTCCTATGTATTTCTGGGTGGTAAGGAAGGGAGGGTGTGATTGTTCTCTGTTATGTGGAAGGCAGTTCAGGAATTTGTTCACCCATAAGTATGAAGTCAAGTATGGTTATTGTAATATATACAGCCAGGTTTCTTCATCCATGAGAGTTAAAGGATTGCCATTTTTTTTAGATTTCTTGGAAAAAGGTTGAGTACCAAGAGTCATGTGAGTTGTACTGAATCTGGACCTCTGCGATGTGAAGGGTATTTCCGATGACTGTCACCAGTCTTAAGGAGGCAGCAAACAGAAGTCATACCAGGATAGCAAGAAGTTAGCACCCTAAAGAACAATTTTCCTGGTTGGCAGGCAGAGTGCGAAAGGCTGCGGCGTCGCCTTTTCTGGATCTTTCAAAATTGGAGGAGCTGTTAGCTCCTGGGTCAGCTCTGCTGTGGAAGTCTGAAGGTTGGGAGAATGCCAGCTCTGCCGCTCTTTGTTGCGATATCCATCTTTTCCTTGGCTCTGTCTCTGCTTCTCTCCCTTGCCATTCATTTTCCAGAGTGTTTATTCATCAGATTTCTCTGTTTGTAGTTCTGAGCTAGCAGCTGTACACTCTTAAGACCATTGGACCCAGCTAATTCCGCTTTAGTCTTGTCGCTTCCAACCCAAGACAGACACATGGGTATAGCTAACGATTTTATCTGTACATATGGTCTACCCGACAACACCAACACAAACCATCCGCTCGAGTCACAGTGTCTGAGCCAGAACTGAGGCCTCTCCCCCTGTGCCCACGCATATTCCGATGCTTTCCTCTTGTTCTTCCTTCATCCAGACCTCCCAGGAATTTGTGGAGAAACTAACCAAAAGGCTGAAAAGACACCCTGAGGAGACTGGAGGCTTCCAGGAGGCACCACTGGCCTATGATGCTATCTGGGCCTTGGCTTTGGCCTTGAACAAGACCTCCGGAGGAGGTGGCCGGTCGGGCGTGCGTCTGGAGGACTTTAACTACAACAACCAGACCATCACAGACCAAATCTACCGGGCCATGAACTCCTCATCCTTTGAGGGTGTTTCTGTGAGTTACAGCAGCTTTTGTCATGGAAAGGGACACCTTGGAGGGCCCCTAGATGCACACATTCTCTTGCTTTTTCCGTTGCTTTTCTGTAAAGTCAGTCATAGACCATGGGAAGAGGGATCCCCAAACCAGAGAACCATACAAAAGATGACAATGAAAAGAATCACTGTATTCTAGTGCTTTTCAACCTGGTCCAGGTGTTTACGAGTCAGATGAGAAGGGTAGGGTTTTTAAAAGAAATAACAATTTGAAAATTAATCTCCTCGTTCCTTTTAAAGTGAGGAAATTAGTGCCCAATAAGGTTTGGTGATTGCTCTTGTCCCTCTGTCTGGGGACTGTCTCACTCGGATCTCAAGGGTGAAGCTTCTTCTCAAAAGAAAACTGTTTCCAGAATCTAGGGTATGTGCATCTGGGGTGTGTCCTATATGCAGCAGATGCCATAAATAGCCTTCATTCAGAAGCTCAATTACATCAAAAACAGAAGGTTTCAGAGTCCCTAATGTTCTCTTTTCCTCCTGCTTTCATCCCCTCTGCCTTCCTCCACATGTTTCTCCTCAGGGCCATGTGGTCTTTGATGCCAGTGGCTCCCGGATGGCATGGACACTTATCGAGCAGCTGCAGGGTGAGCTCGGGCCTGAGAGGCTGGGGAAGGGGCAGGCAGAGACTGGGCTGAGTGCTCACATGGGAGGAGATCAATTGTGCATCTCAACAAGACTGCCTGCACTGTGTTCATCAGGCTTTAAACAGTAAGGGCGATGCAGATAAAAAAGAGCTGTCCTTTCTTCCCAGTGGCTTCAGTCCCAGAAGTTGCCTGCCTCAGGCTAGATTGAGGAGTTAAGGGCTCTTAGTGTGTTCTGAAAGATTAAGGAAAGTTGAACCTAGGAAGCTGGTTCTTTTTAAAGGGAATTCTCTCGGTTCCTTGCGATGAGAGAACAATGTTCCAGTCATACATATAGCTGGCCTTTCCTAGATGGCATTTCCGTATAACTTAGCACTGAGGAGTCTACAGAACTTTTGTGCGTTAATCTTCCAGTTCCACCTGACTCAGCTCCTTGTGGTGTGGCCAAGAGACCCATTTCTTAGCCTTCTGTAAGAAGTTTCTTTCTCTCCGCACCTCTCCAACCAAATCCTCTCAGTATGTGGGGCAAGTGAGACTGGACGTCAGCCAGGGTGAAGTAGGTGTGAGGTGGTGTTTGGAAGGAAAGTTGTATTAACTGTGCTCATTCTGGAAGATTTTTCTTAGGAGTGACTGCATTTCCCTTAGTGGCACTTTAAGAGACAGATGTATCTTACATATCCAAGGCATTAGAACCCAAGCCAAAGGGAGAGAGGTTTCTAAAATTAAAGCCACTGGGAAAAAAAGATTCTGTCCATCATAAGAGGAAGGCTAGGCAGAAGTTGCTTAAAGCTTTGGAAGCCAGAATCAAAGTGAGAGACGTTGCTGGAGAGGTGTGAGGCTGTAGAATAGGTGGTAGCCGGGCAAGGAGCCTTCCTCGGGGGAAGAGCCTTAAATGCCTTAAGGGCTCTATTGTGTATTCAGATTGCCTCAGGAAGTCGGGAAGCACCTCACTTGCTGTGAAGTTAAGTTACCTGTCCAAGAGACCTTGGGTCCTTGGGTTGCTTAGGTCAGTGGCCTAGGGTGTCTTCTCCCTGCCCTTGACAACTCCAGTCCTTTGCTCAGGTGGCAGCTACAAGAAGATCGGCTACTACGACAGCACCAAGGATGACCTTTCCTGGTCCAAAACAGATAAGTGGATTGGTAAGTTCTCTTTTGGTCCTTCTGAACGATCACTGTCAGACTTTTGAATGGGCCGGGGATGGGGGCACGGGATGGGGAGTGGTGGGAGGGGGTGCTGTTGGGTTGGAACGGCAGAGGGGTCACAGCAGGGATTGGGAGTGAACGTGGCCTCCAAGAAGGAAGGGGAGGCCCGGGGTCACCCTGTTTCTAAGCTCTGCTGCAGTGAATGAGAGGCAGTGAGAAACGGAAGCTCTCCTCCAGCCTTGGTACATTAGGAACAGGGACTCCAGGTCCTTGTCAGGAAAGTAGCTGCTTAACTGTAGTAGAGGGAACAAAATTTCATTTCTTATGGGCTGTTTTGTGCTTTGCTTTTTTTACTTGTTTTGTTTGTTTTCCCCTTGTGTTTTTATATATTCATTTTGTGTGCATGTGGAGTCAGAGGAGCCTCTCCTACCACCGTGTGGGTCCCGGGAATTGAGCTCCATCATCAGGACCTTTATGCCTTGAGCCATCTCACCAGTTTTTGTTTCTGGTTTTTTATTTTTTGTTTTTGTTGTTGTTGTTTTCCTTTGTTTTGTTTTTTTTTTTTTTGTTGTTGGTTTTTTTTTTTGTTTTTTTTTTTTGAGTCAGAGCTTATCCTGTACCTCAGGCTGGGCTTGAGTTCATTATGTAAGCCGAGGCTCATCTTGACCTCAGGATGATATTCCTGCCTCAGGATCTCAAGAGTGTTGGGATTTCAGGTGTATACTACCATGCCTGGTTTATGCTGCAATGTTGCAGGTTTCTTTTCTTCTTTTCTTTTTGGCGGTGGCGGTGGGGGTGGTGGGGTCACAATACATAGCCCTAGGTGTCCTGGAACTCGTCTGTAGACCAGGCTGGCCCTCCAACTCACAGAGATCCACCTACTTCTTTCTCCTGAGTGTTGGGATTAAAGGTGTGTGCCCCCACACCTAGCCTGCCACGCACTTTTTAATCCAGGTATGCTAAATGGCAGGAAATGGGAAAGACACTAGAGGTTAGCAAAAAGGAAGTTCCTACTGATGAGGAAGGATGATAAGGCCATTGAAGGCAGCTGCCACCTGCCTTGCCCAGTGAAGTGTGTGTGTGCGCACGTGCACGCGCGTGTGTGGTGTACACGTCCACATTCATGCTGTGTGGCCAGTATGCCATGGTGTTCTTGTGGCGGTCAGAGGACAACTTTGTGGAGTTGGTTTTCTCCTTCCACCTTTACCCGGCTCTGGGGATTGAATTTAATGTTGCCAGGCTTAACAATTGCTTTTACCCATTGAGTCATTTTTCTAGTCCAGCTTCATTAAGTTTAATTAATTTTTATGTTATAGGTGTTTTGCCTACATTTATGTGTGCATGTGTACCATTTGTGTGCCTGAGCCAGAAATGAGCATCAGAATCCCTGGAACTGGAATTACAAATGGTTGCGACCAATGACGTGGGTGCTGGGAACTGAACCTGGGTCCTCTGGAAGAGCAGAGAGTACTCTTAACTGCTGAGCCATCTCTTCAGCTCCCTACTTTATTTTATTACTGATTTTGAGACAGGTTTTCACTTTGTAGATTAATCTGACCTCAAAGTTGTGTCGATCCTCCTGCCTCAGCACCCAAGCATTGCTTCAACTACTGAGTGAGCTTGTATGTCTAAGCTTTGCTTCATTTTTGTTATTTATTTATTTTTGTAGCTTGAATTTAGGGCAGTATTTTGTACAGTTATAAATGCTGCCTGGCCTAAATTGGCTTTCTAATTTTTTTTTTAGACGAAGCAAATTGAAATTAAGTAGGTGTTTTGCTTATCATCACCCCCCCCCCACCTCTGACAAATTTGAGCTTTCTCTTAATAGTAACTGGAAACACTTTTTGGGAGTACTACCCTGCTAGGGTTGTTCTTGTATTTTTTGCTGGAGGTTAGAAGAACACACTGGATACTTGGAGACTCTCCTGGCTTTCTGCGTCTGTGATTGTCTTTTGCCCCTTTAATGGGGCTATGTAGAATTATTTCAGCTGTTCTCCTCTTTAGCTGTCTTTTTCCTGTAAGATGGAGAAGCAAAAAGAACAAACAATCAAAGATAGGCGTGGTCGTATACACCTTTAATCCCAGCATAGGCAGAGGCAGAGGCAGAGGCAGGCACATAGATAGTTCCAGGCCAGCCTGGTCTAGAAAGGGAGTCTCAGGAGGACAGCCAGGGTACACAGAGAAACCTTGTCTTTAAAACCAGAAACAAAGAACATGTAATCAATCAAAGAGACCCTCAGCACAGACCCTATCTTTTCCTTTTCTGGTTGTTTCTCAAGGTCCCCAGTGCCTCCAGCCTTCTTCCTGCCTTAGCCCTAAGTGCATTTGAGGGCCTCGTGTCTTCAGCTGACACCGAGTGTCCCCCAGCAGCTTGCCTTTCACCCCTTTCTCCTGTCCTGCCTTCATGCCACTCTCCTTCCTTCTTCTTCTTCTTCCCCCTCCTCCCCTGTGCCATGCAGGAGGGTCTCCCCCAGCTGACCAGACCTTGGTCATCGAGACATTCCGCTTCCTGTCACAGAAACTCTTTATCTCCGTCTCAGTTCTCTCCAGCCTGGGCATTGTTCTTGCTGTTGTCTGTCTGTCCTTTAACATCTACAACTCCCACGTTCGGTAAGTCTCTCTTCTGACTTGATCCTTGGCCTGGCTGGCTCTCCAAGGTACTGATGATACTTGCTGAAGAGTAAGAAAAGTGGGACCCTCAAGGCCATGTGTCACAAAGAGTGGTGTGATGACTCTCCAAAAATGTGAGGGGGTGCTAGGCATGACCCCCTACCCTTGCTTCAGAGTAATCAGCTAGAAAAAATACATTGGAGGCCTAGAGCACAATCTTGGGCTCTAACTAGAGTATGCCCGTACGACCTTATGCTGCAGAAGCCCTGTGCCCCCCTAGGTTCAGCTCTGTGGCCCAGCAACCTATCCTAAGTATCTTTCTGTCTGTTCCAGTCTGTCTCCTTTATCCACCCTGGGGATAGGGTTGTACTGTTGATGGCATTTTTGGAGAGCCAAGCCTCCCTAGAGGAGATGGGGTAATTCTGCTCTTTCTCCCACCCTCTCCGCCTCTGCCCTAGTTATATCCAGAACTCCCAGCCCAACCTGAACAATCTGACTGCCGTGGGCTGCTCCCTGGCACTAGCTGCTGTCTTCCCCCTTGGGCTGGACGGGTACCACATAAAGAAAGGCCAGTTCCCATTTGTCTGCCAGGTGAGTAGACAGGGGGCCAGTGTAGACCTTGCAGAATATGGCTTTCCTGTCTCTTCTCTTTCCCTGACCAGTGTCCCTCCCCCTTCCTGCCTTTCCTCCTAGCGTCACCCTTTTGGTTTCTCTCTGGCTCCATCCCTTCTTTCTGGGTGCCAGACCTTTTCCATTCTGCGGTTCCCTGGCTGGTTGCAAGGTTGCTAGGCATGCCTCGCAGAGGAGAGGGGTGAAGCGCTGAAGACAAAGGGAGGGGTCCGCACACAGAACTTATGAACAATAGTGGCTTGTTTGTGGTATGTGGGCCAAGAAACAAAACTGGGCTTTCCCGTGGGAGCCTTGGTTGGAGTTTGAAAGGATGAAAGCAGAATCAAAACAGATAGAGTCGGGGCAAGGGACGTATCATTGCAGAGGGAGGAGGGTCTCTGGGGACACTTGGCTCATGGAGTTTCTGGGACTGTGGGGCTAGGCTGGCTTCAATGATGTTTGATTGGTTCTCTACTGTTGTGAAGCATCCACTCTTTTCCTGGTTCCTTCCACTGGCATTCTTTCCTCCACTGTGTTTCTGTCCTGATCACACACTGTGCACACACACACACATGCACTCATGTCCTCAGGACGTGTCTGTTCCTAGTGGGACCAGCATGCAGCAGGAGAGGGACAACTAGGAGATACATCTAAGGAGGGATCTGTAGAAAGCGCTGTGGGCAAAGAGAAGGGAAGCAGCTCACCCTCCATGTCTGAGTGGCCCCCAGGAGCTTGTGCCTTGAAGGACGGTACATGAGATCAGAGAGTAGACGAGGGAGACTGAGTGGTTCAGCATAGCTGGGTGGGGCACAGGGATGGTGAGGTCCTGGCTAGTGGTTGTGCTGTGCTGTGCCACATTCAGAGGTGTGCTGGTGGTAACTGTAGGCACTAGACCAGTAGTCTTTAACAAGAATACCTTGGTGCTGCAGCAGTAGAGAAGGATGGAGTCCCAGCCTCCCCTTTCTGTTTCTTCATACTCTGCCTGTCTTCTGTCATCTGGTCACTGTTCACATTGCTTCCTGCAGTTCCTCCACCATGGGCCCAGTCCCACCTATTGCCAGTGTCTTTTCTCCCTTTCTAGGCCCGCCTTTGGCTCTTGGGCTTGGGCTTCAGTCTGGGCTATGGCTCTATGTTCACCAAGATCTGGTGGGTCCACACCGTCTTCACAAAGAAGGAGGAAAAGAAGGAATGGAGGAAGGTGAGTGACTTCCCAGACCCAGCCTTTGATCCCAAGTACAGAGACGACCTCTCTGACCTGCCTTCTCTGGATATCTACTCAGACCCTAGAGCCCTGGAAACTGTATGCCACTGTAGGCCTGCTGGTGGGCATGGATATCTTGACTCTTGCCATCTGGCAGATTGTGGACCCCTTGCACCGAACCATCGAGGTATCTATCACTTGAGAGGAGTTTTTGGGATCAGGAAGCTGAACAGGGCCTATCAACTTGGCATCTTCAGGGCTGTTTGGTCTTGAAGTATATAATTACTTAGTGAAGGCCAGGTGTGGTAGTACATACCTTCAATCCTAAAGCGCTGGAGGCAGAGGCAGGCAGAGCTCTGAGTTTGAGCATAGCCTGGTCTATATTGTGAGTTCCAGGCCATCCAGGGCTACATAGTGAGACCCTGACTTTAAAAAGAAAAGGAGGCTACTCAGGGAGGGAGCTTCTAGGTCTTCTTTATATCCAGGGTTCTTCTATCTTTCCCAGATGGAGCCCTATCAAAACACTCTAGAGAAGTGATGTGTCAGGGATCTGGGAGGATGTGTAGGGTTTCCAAATATTGGGGAAAAAGCCTTTCTGGTGTGTTCAGGGAAATGTCTCCAGGCTTGGCGTAGGGTTCGGTGCAGTACTGAGTCTCATGGGAAAACAGGCAGGGCTGGGGGTTCAGGAGCTGGGAAAGAGTATGGTCACTCATCCTTTTGCTCCTTTTTCTCCATCAGACTTTTGCCAAAGAGGAGCCAAAGGAAGACATCGATGTATCCATCCTGCCCCAGCTGGAACACTGCAGCTCCAGGAAGATGAATACATGGCTTGGTGTGTGGGTTGTGGGTGGGAGGAGGGGAAGGAGGACACATAGCAGGAGGAATGGGTAAGAGCAGGAGACCAGGGGAGAAGGGCCATTGGAGACAGTTTCAATGCCCTTATCACAGCACTAGAGTAGGGGAGCTTTGGTCTTTTGCTGTGAGTAGTGATGCCCAGCAAAGGGCCAGCGCAGGTGGGTGACCCACCCATCTGTTCCTCGCCAGCTCCTGAGAGTAGGACCGAGGCTGTGAGGTCATAGGCTTAGCCTCTTCAGCCTGTCTAACATTCCTCTGCTCTACAAATGCACACCGTGAACTAAAACCCTTAGGCAGGATTGCATGCTCCTGCCTGACGGGCTAAGAGTTGAGACACTGTGTAGCATCCGTTGGATCATTTCTAGCTGCTTCCACAGGAAGCTGAAGTGAGGTGGGGGCCACGCTGAGAATTTGCTACGTCAGAGGGGCTGGAATGGAGAGGAAAGCTTTCTTTGCATAGAGGAGCTACACAAAGCAGAAGTAAATGAAGGACAGGAAGAGGAGGGTTGAGTTGGGAGTGTGAGGGTCCTGTTGCCCAGGACACTTTCCTGTTGTCCTAGGCATTTTCTATGGTTACAAGGGGCTGCTGCTGCTGCTGGGAATCTTTCTTGCTTATGAGACCAAAAGTGTTTCCACTGAAAAGATCAACGACCACAGGGCTGTGGGCATGGCTATCTACAATGTTGCGGTAAGCTCCCTTGACACCTGGTGTTAGTCCTGTCATAAAACACTGGTTAATGTCTGATTTATAAAGTCATTGTTGTGTTGCTTTCCTGAGGAGACGTGAAAAAAATGTCAGTTCACTCTAGATAGACAAAGGAAGTGACTGTTGTCATTTCTGTTGCTGTGATAAAATACCCTGACAAAAAGCAACTTTGAGGAGAAAGGGTTTATCTTAGGTCAAAGTTCCAAGTTACAGTTCCATAAAACGAGGGATGTCAACACGGGAGCTAAGAGCAAGTCATCCAGAGCCAAGAGCAAAAAGAAATAGATGCATGCAAGCTTACACTCAGGGTTTGGTGCCCTCTACAGTGACTGAGTCCTTCCACGTCACTTAGCAATGGAAATCAAGATAATCCCCCCAATATGCTCACAGACCAAGCTGACATGATCTAGACAATCCCTCATTTATAATCACCTGAGCGACTCTAGAGTTTAGAATCTAGACGCTGTCAAATCGATAAAGCTGACCATCACACTTGGCAAATCTGTGCATTTTTGGGTTAGCATAGGAGCATGAAGGAGTTAATAGCATTTATGCCATCTAAAAAGCACACGATAGCATGGGTGATGACCTCATACCTAGAGTTAGCTGCCCGACTTGCAGGCAGTTCCACAAGACAGCATTCTTTCACCAGGAATTAGTTACTGCTGTTATACCTTTGGGATAGGCCTTCTTAGTCTTCTAGTTGAGTTTCACAGGTCTCCCTCTCTTTGGGAAAGGGATGCTTCAATTCAGAGGATATAACTACACAGCAGGTTAGAAAGAACACTACTTTGGGGCTGGAGTGATAGGTTCTGATGCTTCTAAGACAACTTAGATTGGTACTGGATTTGGTCCTTAGAACACACATCAGGAAAAGCTGGTGTAATGACATGTCTTGTAATCCCAGTGCTGAGGAGATGCAGACACATAGGTCCTCAGTTCTCAGTGACCAGGCAGCCTCTGGCCAGCGAAGGACTCTGAAAAACCGGAATGGAGGAGGAATGGCAGCTAAGGTTTTCCTCTAGCCTCCATATGTACATGCATTCACATGCATGTGTCCATACATGTTCTCCTGTGCTACACATATGTAATATAGACAAGAAAAAAGCTGAACAGAAATCACACTTCGTTATATCATTTCGCACCTACCTAGTGCACTGAGGACTGAATGCAGAGCTCCTAAGGGAAGCATTGGTCTAGAGCTGAGAACTGGTTTAGAAGATTATTCCTGGGTCTTAGCTATTTAAAGTTGAGGGTCGTCCTGAACTCGTGCAGCATTCCCCAGGAGTTCACCCTCACCCTGCTGTCTCTCCAGGTCCTGTGTCTCATCACTGCTCCTGTCACCATGATTCTCTCCAGCCAGCAGGATGCAGCCTTTGCCTTCGCCTCTCTGGCCATTGTGTTCTCTTCCTACATTACTCTGGTTGTGCTCTTTGTGCCCAAGGTGAGACCAGGCTCTCCCCCTGCCCTGCCTAGACAGAACCAGGACTTCCATTCTGTCCTGATTGGGTTTCCATTGCTCTTCACTCCCAACACTTGACCAGGTGCTCGCTCACACAGCTCCTTTGCCCCCAGATGCGTAGGTTGATCACCCGAGGGGAATGGCAGTCCGAAGCCCAGGACACCATGAAGACAGGGTCATCCACCAACAACAATGAGGAAGAGAAGTCCCGACTGTTGGAGAAAGAGAACCGTGAATTGGAAAAGATCATTGCTGAGGTATGTGGTGACTACCGGGGTCCGTGTCTAAGGCTGGGCTGTCTGAAGTGGAGCCTGAGATACAGGTTTAAGTGTTGGTGGTTTACAGACCTCATAAAACCTGTAAGGGAGCAGGCGCGGGAAAGGGGAAGGGTTGAAACTCAGTCTCAAGAAAATTTAGTGTTAGCCTGAGGAAGGGGAGGAGGCTGTGAAGTGGGAACTATAGATTCAGCCCTCCTGTGGCAAAAGAGCAGCCATTGGCAGTAGTTAGGAGGAGGCCATTGTGAGCCATTACTAGCCCACACTCACAGGTGCTGGGTAAGGCATATGGCCACAGCATATCGGTTCTAGGCAGCTGCCCACAGTGCCCACTGGGTCCAGGCTGTAGTTAGGGACCAGTGTGGTACTGGGGGTGGAGGGTGGCATTCCAAATTGGTTGATGCAATCTTTATATATTCTCCTTTTGTTTTTTAATTCACTTATTTCCTTGATCTATTCTCTTGGTGCCTTTACGGTCTGTGGCTTTCTTTGTTCTTGATTCGAATTTTAGTTTCTTCTCTCATGTACATCCCATTTCAATGCCTCTCCTCCCTTCCCCTCCTTCCACTCCACGCCCTTCTCCCACACTCCCAATTGTGCTTCTTCCTCCAGAAAGAGGAGCGTGTCTCCGAACTGCGCCATCAGCTCCAGTCTCGGCAACAGCTCCGCTCACGGCGTCACCCCCCAACACCCCCAGACCCCTCTGGGGGCCTCCCCAGGGGACCCTCGGAGCCCCCTGACCGACTTAGCTGTGATGGGAGTCGAGTGCATTTGCTTTACAAGTGAGGGGGTATCAAGAAGGATAAGGCCAGTAGGGGAGGGAAGGGTGTGGGAAGAGGGTGGGAGACTGGGAGGAGGGCAAGGACTCCTATCTCCAACTGGGAGAACATGCTCCAATCCCCCTCTTATAAATATATGTCACTCTGTGCGTTTGGAGTTATTTGGGTCTCCAATACTCTGGGAACCAGACTATTTTCTCTCTTATTCATTCATATAATTTTGTATCGCTACTTCACAGTTTGGTTTGAACCCTGCTTGAAGCTGTTCACTCGTAACCCCAAAGGGGCAGCTCACCATATTTTTCTCCCACGTCCTGTCTCATGTAGTCATCACGGAAACTCCTGCAATCTCAGCCGCAGGGGTCTCCCCACAAGTGTTCTTCCCACACCAGCAGGACCCTCTCCATTTCTCAGCATCAGAATCCCCTTCCATTGTCCTTGTCTTTCTACACATTCCCATGTTTTCCTCTCCTTAAATGTTGCTTTTTCCAGGAGAATCATTCTTACCCAGGTCTACATGCTCTGGGTTCCCAGCACACATACCCCATCCTCCAAGTGTGGTGTTTCCTGAGTGCTTTCTCATGCACCATTACTTGTGCTCTCTGAATACCCTGCACCCGTGAGTGACAGTGGTTGTGGATATGCGCTGTGGTGTGCTCGGGTACGTGTGTGTGGTGTGTTGGGCACACTACGCTGTCTTCCTTGTGTGTGCGTGTCACATCTTTCTGTGCTGTGGTGTGTTCAGGTAAGTGTGTGTGATACATTGAGCACACTAAGCTGTCTTCCTTGTGCATGCCACATCTTTCTGCGTTTTACCTGTGCCACCAAGTGCATTGCATATTGGCTTATTTGCATCTTAACATCATGTGTATGTGTGTTTCCCTGGCTGTCTTAACGGAAGTCCTCTGTCTTACTCCACTTTCTGAGTTGTCTGCCTCCCTGATGTCATGTCTTTTCCCACCAGAGTCATGTGCACCCAACATGCACATGTTAAACACATTCTCCCCAGTTCATGTGTTCTGGGCCATCCATCCCTCTCCTTGGCATTATGTTTCCTCTCAATGTTCCCTGGATTCTTTGCTTTCATGTGTACCACCCTCTGTCTGTACTCATAATTATCTCTCAAGACTTCATTTTAGTTTTCTTTATTATCATTATTGTTATTTTTCAGAAGTAAGAGAAAAGAAACGGGTACAGATTGGAGGCTGTTTTCAGTGGATAGTAGGTCCACATCCTAACCAAATGAAGGTGTGGACAGACGGACTGAAGGGGCAGGAGGCAGTGTCCCTTTCACACTGTGTTGTGTCTTGGGGAAGGATCTCCCTGAATCTCAATAAACCAGGGAACAGTGTGACTCAGCACCTCACCCCCAGCCAGTGAACTGAATGGACTCCAGGCCAGAAAGGGAGAAGCCCAGGTTCTCAGGCTTGCAGCTAATGAAGAGGCTTTGAAGTGGAGAGGCTCAAAGAGATCCATGCAGGATTTGGCAGGGCAAAGCAGGACAAGATCAAGGCCCTGATTAGTGGGTGATGACGGTGGTGGTTAAAGTGTGGGCTGTCAGGGTCAGGCCTGCACCACGTGCAGAAATATCTCCTAATCTCTCTCCTCCACATTTGGGAATCGGGTAATAACAGTAATGATGATGCATTTCTCCATGGAGTGCATACAAGAGCTAGGCTAATTACGCCTTCCGGTGCCTGGATCTGCTTGGGCCGTGGAAGCCTTTGTTACAGCTGCTTCCTGGATTCCCCGACAATGGTGGCCATGGTCTGGGGTCCTGGAGCAGTTGGCTGAGCAGAAATCACAACTGAGCAATGGCTGCCAGGTTCTAGATAAGTGCCTCCAGACTTAAAAGTCATCATCTAGGGAGTCTGAGTATCTCGGGAAGATTTTTTTCCATCAATCTGAAAGTTTGAAAAGGTGGGAAGAAAAAAAAACCTGAATGGATATATATATATTTCTTTGTGTCCTTTTGGCTTTTTTGAAGCTTTTTCATGTGCTGGTTTGTTTTGTTTTATGATGATGGCTCTTCCCATCTCAGCATGAGCTACAAGGGTTAGAGGGGCCTTGTCATTTCAATGTCCTGTTTATGGCAGGGTAAATCTTAGGCCCCCTTTGAAAACAACCCATAGTGATTATCTACCTTGGACCGATTGGGTTTAATTTGAGTTCCCCTTCTTCCTGCAGTGGAATTTTTTCAGAGAAAGGAGAGGAGGCCTGTGGAGTAGAGAAACCTGCAGTGTAGAAATTAATAGTTGGCCGGGTGGTGGTGGTGCACTCCTTTAATCCAAGCACTCGGGAGGCAGAGGCAGGCGGATCTCTTTGAGTTTGAGGCCAGCCTGGTCTACAAGAGCTAGTTCCAGGACAGGCACCAAAAACTACAGAGAAACCCTGTCTTGAAAAATCAAAAAAAAAAAAAAAAATTAATAGTTGGCTTCAGAAACTATCGCCCAAGGCACCGACCAGCTCTGGGTAGACCAAAATTATCCCTCTCAGAACTGCATTGCACATCAGTGGGGTGTAAATAGTCAGTAAATCAAGGGTCGGGAGTTCCATTATAGCCAAGGGTGAGACAGACTCTGTAGCAAGAGTGCAGGATCCCAGCCAAATGGCAGAGCTGACAGAAGTGTTGCAGGGGGCCACTTGTTCATCCCGGCCACCCAGAACCAAAATAATCACACAGAAACTGTATTAATTAAATCACTGCTTGGCCCATTAGCTCTAGCTTCTTATTGGCTAACTCTCACATATTAATTTAACCCATCTCTATTAATCTGTGTATCTCCATGTGGCTGTGGCTTAGCAGGTAAAGTACCAGCTTCTCTCTCCGGTGGGGCTACATGGCTTCTCTCTGACTCTGCCTTCTCTCTCCCAGCATTCAGCTTAGTTTTCCCCACCTAGCTCTGTTCCCCTATAGCTCTGCTATAGTTCCTTTATTAACCAATGGTAATCACTGCTTACAGAGGGAAATCCTGCATTGCCTCCCCTTTTCTGTTTAAATAAAAAGGAACGTTTTAACGTTAATACAGAAAATTTACATATAGAAAAACAGGTGTCAAGCAAGAATTACAGTTATAATATTTATATCTACTTTATCTTTTATTATAACTAAGGGAAACTATAACTATAAATTCTTCAACTCCATCAAAGACTCCAGAAGGATATAATACCTAAGTAAACAGGGAGTGCATTGTAAGCAACTTCCAAAACTCTAGAATTGACAGAGACTTCTAGCTACCTGGACAGTCATCCAATGTTCTTCTGTACCATTGGGGCATCCATCTAGCAGACTTTTTCATGAAGCAGGAACCCTGAAGGATGGTCTCACCTTTAGACAAGTTCAGCAGTCATTTCTCTGTAGTGTCTTGCCCAAATGGCTAACCAACTTCATAAGGAGCCTCTTTGATGCTGATCTTCCTCTTGAAGTAATTGGTGCTGCCAGGAGCAGATGTGTCTCATTGTCATGAAAAGTTCTAAGTTCTGAAACATTTTAAATGCCATGTTCTGTAGTCTTTGAAAGGTTTGAAGAATGCATATCCATCTGAAATACATTTCTG
The DNA here is from genome assembly GCF_037038515.1 of Microtus pennsylvanicus. Taxonomy (NCBI): domain Eukaryota; kingdom Metazoa; phylum Chordata; class Mammalia; order Rodentia; family Cricetidae; genus Microtus; species Microtus pennsylvanicus. Next base: position 380,192 of record NC_134585.1, on the reverse strand, counting down.
TACATCTAGAAAAACTAACATGACTACAAACTTGATGATTATCTATTAATCTATATTTCCTAATTATACATTATATTTAAATGAACCACACAATTACAATACCTTAATCAAGAGCATAAATATACATATAACAAAATTGACTTTAACTTTGTATCAATAAACCAAGATCCATACCAATGCAAATCTATATAGCATATCCCCCTTTAAATGTAAAAGAACATTTTATTTTATTTTTAAATATTTATTTATTATGTATGCAATATTCAGTCTGTGTGTATGCCTGCAGGCCAGAAGAGGGCACCAGACCCAATTACAGATGGTTGAGAGCCACCATGTGGTTGCTGGGAATTGAACTCAGGACCTTTGAAAGAGCAGGCAATGCTCTTAACCTCTGAGCCATCTATCCAGCCCATAAAAGAACATTTTAAATAATATTTGGGAATATGGGTGTAGTTATTCTTTAAAACTGCTTCCTGCTGTTTATTTGGTGAAGTAATTTTTGAGGGGTGTTCAAGGCATCCTTTTGGCGGATCTTGGTCCATCAAACCACATTAGTCTGGGAGGATTCCATAGCTTCTCATCCTTTTGGAACTTCTTTTCCAAAGCAACATATCCTTAGCCCCAAATTCTGAAGTCAAGATACCTTTATAGTATATGTGCTGGTTTAGCTTAGCAGCCCATACAATGAAATGTCTCTGTACTTAGCTCCTTCACAGTCCAAAAAAATCAAAGAAAACATAATAATATACATAATCCAGATTCTCTGTATATTCCATCTTTATGGGGCCTTCCAGCCCCCCAGGGATAGAGACTGAAAAGGAAGACAAAAAACCACGTGTTGTTCTCTGGGGGTCAGTTTAAATACCCTGTGGGTGTGGTCTTGAGCCCCTCTGGGGAGGGTCACTGTTTGGTGGGCTTTCTGGGAGGTGGAATGGAGTCTGGACTGGGGCAACTCCCAGAGGGGGGCCTTGGGATGGAACTTTTCACCCAAACTGAGGTTGAAGGCTCATTACTTGGCCAGAAGACTGCACATGGGGAGAACCTTGTCGGCAATAGGAAGTGGAGCCAACATCCAGACTATGCATTGACAGCTGGGTAGCCTGGTACCCACAACAGCTTAAACAACAGCAACATCTTTGTTTCTATGGGCTAAGCATTAAATAGGCCACGGTGAGGGAAGTCCACACCACACAGCACCCTGAGGGTTTGAAGATAGGGAGCCTGGTTCTAAGTCCTTTATAACCCCTAGAGGTGGGTTTTGTTTGGGACTATCAGGCTCTGTGGCTGGGGTGTGGACTTAAACCGCCACACAGGGCTTTTTCTTGTGATCTGACTCTTCTGATGTTGTAAACTGGATTCCAAAGGTGAGTGTCTTTGGTGGTGGGAGAGTCTGGTAAATACGTATTTTTCAGCAAAGCCTTGGAAGTCACAAGCACTGTTTCTGCTGCATTCTACTGTGCTAGGTTTCAGAGGTAGACTGGACTGTTACTCTGGGGAAAACACATGTAGAACAGAGTAAATATATCTTTACAAGTTTATCTGTAAACATAATTCCCTGAGGCTTATCTGCCTTCTACAAAGACAGTGTTCATTATAGCATGCATCTTCTCTCTTGATCACCTAGGTGTGTCTGTCTGTCTCTGTATTTCTCTCTTTTGAGAAGGGCCCACACTAAGTAGCCCTGACTGGCCTAGAACTCACTGTGTAGACCAGGCTGACCTCAAGCTCAGAACTCCACCTGCACGTGCCTCTGGATTGCTGGGATAGCAGGTGTGTATCATTGTACCCAGCCCGATCAAACCAGTCTTGTTCATCTGGTATTCAGCATTTCACCAGGCCCTTCTTTGGGGAGACTTCAGGGCCATTTGCCACCCCAGACCTGCCCTTTCTGCCTGTCTTTTTTTTAATATTTATTTATTAATTATGTATACAATATTCTGTGTGTGTATGCCTGCAGGCACCATACCCTATTACAGATGGTTGTGAGCCACCATATGGTTGCTGGGAATTGAACTCAGGACCTTTGGAAGAACAGGCAATGCTCTTAACCTCTGAGCCATCTCTCCAGCCCCCTTTCTGCCTGTCTTGTTTGAAGATGGCTCTGCTAATTGCAGCTTCCCCTCACAATACCCCATAACCTTAGGACACCTGAGACAGGCAAATTTTGGCTTTATTCACCAAGGCTTTTAGAGCAGGGAATTCTTTATTTTGTCCTTTGTGTTCCCTTAACCAAAACGCAATCATAAAAGTGGATTCCACATCAAGCTGCCTCTCAAGCATGTGATTTACAAAAAAATACATTGACACCGTTTGTATTATATCCACTTCTATAGCTCCTCTGGCGCAGGGAGTTTGTGCAACATTCTTCACCTGAGGACCACAACCCCTTGGGGGATCAAATGACCCTTTCACGGGGCTCACATATCAGCTGTTCTGCATATCAGATATTTACATTACCATTATATTATTACATTATTGCGTATTATTACATTACCATTTATATTACATTACCATTCACAACAGCAACATTGCAGTTATGAAGTAGCAATGAAATAATGCTACAGTTGGGAGGTCACCATGACATTAAAGGGTCGTAGCATTGGCAAGGTTGAGAACCACCGCTTTAGCAACTAGAACCTGATGGAAGGTGGTTTCTAGTACAGTGGAAGCTGCACAGGAATACAGGTGTGTGGGCCTGGCAGGCTCTGGTACAGCAAAATGGTGTGCACTTTCTGGAGTGTGTGGCAGAGGGAAAAGTCCTCTGACATAGGGTCCCTGCCTGAGGTTTTTCTTTGTTTACCTGAGGTCCTGCAGGCAGGTAAATAAGAGACAGATGTGAGATTATCAACATGTGTTTTGTGTGCATACTTTTTAAATTACAAGTTAGTTTACCCAAATAAGTCTTTTTTTAAAATTATTATTTCTGAGTGAGAGGGTGGAGGGGAATTGGGTTACAGGAAGGAGATCAGGGAAAGTGTGATAAATACCGGCCTGTGAATAACAACTTGTTATGCAGATTTAAGTAAGTGCCCTCTTCACTGATAAGAATGAGGCCTTTTCTAATGTAAATTTCCTTTAGAAAAGGAAAATTGGTTCCCCGCTGGGTGGCATGCCTTGGGGGTTGACTTCCTATAGCCTTTAGCTCAAAGTAGTCTGATTGTTGAGGAGACCTGTGTTAGCTGGAAAGTCCTGACACACACCTTTAACCCCAGCCCTGAGGCAGGCAGATCTGAGTCAGAGGTTAGCCCGGTCTACAGAGTGAATTCCAGGACAGCAGGGACTACACAAAGAAACCTGTCTAAAAACAAAAAGGAGGTGTGTGTTGTGCTGGGTGTGGTAGACATGGCTTTAACTCCACTGTTCAGAAGTCTGAAGTGGGAGTTTCAGGCCAGCCTGGGCTACATAGTGAGACCCTGCCTCAAAAATACAAATATAGAAGATAAAGCTGTGTATTTTGAGGGTTTATTGTAGTACAGATCTGGGTGGGAGATGGTTAATTGTGTAATGAGACTTGAAAGGCTGGCTTTGCTGGAGGCCTGGAAGTAAACCAGACCAGACACAATGTGCCTCAAATTTACGGTGACTCCTCTTGACTCAAGCCTTGCACATACTGGTTCAAATTTCTTGCCGAAGTTGTCTTCTGTTTCTGATGTTGCCACAGGGCGCTTTAAGGCATTTGGGAAACTTTGTACAGGGAGGCAAGTCTGAGGATGGACACACGGCTAGCTAAGACTGATTCCTCTTTAGTTTGAGGACACATTGAGGCTTCTCATTTGGACCAGCAAGGCTCTATGTATATCAAGGCAGAACTTAGAGTTGGGTCTGGATTCTGCCCTCTTGGATACCAGTCCTGACTGAGAACTTTGAGAGATGGTAATGAACTCTTAGTTTTTGCTTCTGAAAAAGCTTTGCAATGCTACAAGAATAAAATGGGTCAAAGGTTGTAAAATACTTTCAACGGTACCTGAACATCACAAGACATCCAAGTATATCACGTTAACTACATTAATTATCTCCTGAGCAGCCCTCCTATGACTTACATGACTTGTCGGTATGCTGTTCCAGATCTGGCCAGTAGATGGCACCAAAATCCCAGTGCTCAAAGTGTCCTGCCCACCTTAAAGAGAAGCCTTTCCTTTCTGTGAGCTGCCTGTCTAGCCCTGGTAAGGGGGAACACCAGGACTGCAGCTCAGGTGGCTCCCCAAGGTTTTTTTCTGGCCTCAAGGTAAGAATACTGGAATGTTTTGTTCCGGTATGGGAACAGCAGAATGCATTTGGGAATGGTCTGACTGGAAGTCACGGGCTAAAGTTTAGGCAAATGTCCTAACGCTTTTTGGTTGGGTTTCTGAACTAAGTTTCAGTCTCCCCTCAACCCTTGCTGATATTTGGGGAATAAAACAGAAGGAGGCGTAAAGAATTACCAAGAGCCTCACAAAGGAGCGGCAGCAAAACTACGGAGGGAAAGAGAGTGAAGCGAGGAGACAGAGACGCCAGGCAAGAGAGGGCGCAACAGCTGAGAGCGTTTGTATTCTTCCAGAGGACCAGAGTTCAAACTACAAAGCTCATGCTGGACAATTTAACTATCTGTAACTCCAGCTCCAAGGCATCTTACACCCTCTTCCTGCTTCTTCAGACATCCATACATACACTCACACAAAAACATAAAGGTAAAATTTCAAAAAGATAGCGGCATTCTGGCAAGGGAAAGGAATTAAAAGCAAAATCAGTGAAATGGGGCACAAGAGGACAGACAGATAGATTCCGTCTGATTCCTGTGGTATAGCTATACCCCTCTACTGAATTTCTCATCTTTGTGTCCTGTGTTGTCTCATCCGTTCCAGTGGTAGGGTAGGCCTGAAGAGGGGGAGGGTGGTGGCATAAACCCTTTGATAAAGGCATGAAGAATCTCCAGCACACTGTGAGAGTGTGTGTCAGCTGGGCTCTACTTCCTTCCCCAGCAGCCTCCTGAATGCCCTCTTGACATCCTTGTTCCTCAAGGTATATATGAGAGGGTTAAGAGAAGGGGTGCCCACGGCATAGAAGAGACCAAAGAACTTGCCCCTCTCTCGGGCATAGGGATTTTTGGGCTGCAGGTAGACAGCAATGACTGAGCTGTAGAAGAGGGTGACCACAATGAGATGGGAGGAACAGGTCCCGAAAGCTTTCCTGCGCCCTTTCGCAGAGTTTATCTTCAGCACTGCCCTGGCAATGGCACCGTAAGAGACAAGGATGAGGCTCAGAGGCACAACCAAGATGAAGACACTGGCAACAGCCATCTGGATCTCATTATAGGTGGTATCTCCACAGGACAGTCGAATCAAAGCAGGAACTTCACACACGAAATCATCAACCTGATGGTGGGGACAGAAGGGCAGGCGAAGCGTGGATGGTGTCTGAACCACTGACTCCACCAGGCCAATGATCCAGGCCACAGCTGCCAGCTGCCAGCACAGGCGGGGGTGGATGATGGTGGCATAGTGCAGGGGCTGGCAGACAGCCACATAGCGGTCAAAGGCCATCACCGTCAGGAGGATGCACTCAGTGGTTCCCAAGGAGAGGAAGATGAAGAGCTGGACAAAACATCCCAGGAAGCTGATGGTCTTTGTGGGGCCCCAGAGGTTGACCAGCATCTGGGGCACACAGGTTGTGGTGAAGCAGAGGTCCAGGAAGGAGAGGTTGGAGAGGAAGAAGTACATTGGAGAGTGGAGCCTGGGATCCAGTGTGGACAGCAGGAGAATGAGTGTGTTTCCTAGGAGCGTGAGGAGGTAGGAACACAAGACTACCACAAAGAGAATCTTTTCGAGGCGTGGGTGTTCAGAGAAGCCCAGCAGGATGAAGCCCACTGGGGAGGTGTGGTTGACCATGGCCTTTTGTGTCTAGTTGAAGGGATTGAAGCTGTCAGATCAGTGTGATATAAGGGGCTTGATAAAGACTCACTCTGTGTCCTTATCAGAACACACAAGGTAGACTGATGTTTCTCAGGCTCCCTTCTGCAGGTCCCAGGCAGATAAGTGTCTGGTAGCTGAGAGGAAGCCAGGACTGTGGTTGAGAACAGGAGAATCCTCATTGACTTTCTGATTGAGGGAAAAGAAAGCTGATTTCAATAGCAGCTACCCATCTGTTGGCGTCTTTGTATACACCTAGTGACTCACAACCCACTTTCAAGCATCAACTAATGTTCCTACCAGCTTTCTCTTTCTAATTCGGTTATTCTCTTGGCAGTTCCTTTACTCTCTTTAATTTCTTCCATTTGCCATTGTTCCTCCAATTCTGTGTCTTCCTGACTTTCTTTCTCTTTCTCTCTTGGTTTTTCTAGACAGGGTTTTTCTGTGTATCCTTGGCTGTGCTGGAACTGGCCTGGAATTTAGAAATCTGCCTGCCTCTGCCTCCTGAATGCTGGGGCTAAAGCATGTACCACTACTCAGCTGTCGTCCTGACATTTGTTGGTCTCTGCATTTTTTTTCTCTTAAACTTTAAGGTGTCCACATTGTGCTATAAGGACAGGGTTTGGTCATTTGAAGGGGGCCAGTGAAGGTCTGGTAATCATTCCCCCCTTTTTTTTCTATCAATACGTTACACCCGTGGAGTGTTTCCGTGGGCCAGTTGTGGTACACAGCTCTCTGAACATCTCATTTCCATAGTATTCTTTTCATGATCTTACCAGTTTTATCCATGATTGAATTTTCAGGGTAAACAACTGTTTCAGGTCACTTATTCAGCAGATATTAGGACCAAGATTCCAGAGAACATTTCCCAGAACTGATATTCAGAGAAATGCAGAAAGAGGATTCTTGCTGTGGAATTGTGTCTGACCATGGTCTGCTCCTGTTCAGATCTTGAAGGAATGAACGAAACTACATGACCTTCTGATTCAATAGGGGTGATAAAAATTCACCCTGTTTAGGTCAAGCATGGTGGCACATGACTTTCGTGCTATTAGCCAGGAGGCAGAGGAAAGAGGATGGTGAGTTTGAGGCAGGTTGGGTCACAGAGTGATACCTTGCTTCAAAAGCAGAAATGGAAGCTGAAGAGTTGGCTCAACAGTTAAAAGTGGTTGGTACACTTCCTAAGGGTCACAGTTCGGTTCCCAACACCCATGTCAGGCAGTTTACAAGATCTTATAGACACAGCTCCAGGGAATCCAACGCTCTTTTCTGGCTTCTGCAAACACTGATACATTAAATGAAGGTTTTTTTTTTTTTTTTTTAGAAACCTTCTCAAATAACAATGCAACGGCAAACAAATGAAATCCCCTGGTTCACTTGCCTTCTAGACGAGGCTTGGTTATTGAATACATATCTGATATTTCACAGAAGAGAAACATTTTACTTACCTTCAACCAGAGAATATCCTCTTTGGCTAGTAATTGCCTATCACCAAACTCTCAACAGGTGCCTAGTCATTGGGAAGAATTTGAATATAAGGAGATTACTAGGCTCTGAATGGGTGGCTAGATCTTTAGTCTTAGTAAGAATTGCTTGTATTCATTAGTAGGCAGTTTTCTGAGCACATAAATACGCAGTGAGTTAGAGCTAGCTCATAGCGCCTCTTGATAGTTCTCAGGTTTTGTGAGTTAGCTATTAAGCCTTTGTTAGCTAGACTCTTCCTTGTCAGGAACATTTACATTATGTAAATGGAGCAAGTACTTCAAACTAAGGCTCTGCATCCCTCTAGTCAAGCTTGTTACTAAACATGTGTCCACACACTTATGACTATTCCTCACAACTCCACATAACTGCACCTTCTTAACATGAGACGCTGAAGCAAAGAAGGTTTAGATCAATAAGACTAGGGAATATATTTGTAAGCAATCAGAGTCGTGTAAGCAACCACAATCCACTGTCTATTCTATCGCACACATCAGGTCAAGAGAAGGCAGAGACATCTTCACCATCAAGGTTTTTACAAATGGCTTTCTCCCTCAGTGCATGGAGAAGTTAGCATCTGTTTTAGGGGTCCTGGTGGTGGAACACCTGACACGGTATTTGGTGGAGAAAAGGATCCCAGAACTCCTATCCTATGGAAAAAACAGCTTATTAATTGAGTCGAGACCCAAGGGTTCACAGTCGCAGACAGTTAATTAGCTAGTAACTATGCTAGAGAGGTAGGGGACTCTGGAGGGAACGTGGCAGCAAATAGTCCCCACTGCATTAGCCAATAGTTCACCCTCTCTCTCAGAAGGACAGTGTTTGCAATAACCAGTAGTCAATAGTTCACCCACTGCCTCTCTCTCAGAAGGACAGTGTTTGCAATAACCAGTAGTCAATAGTTCACCCTCTCTCTCAGAAGGACACAGTGTTTGCAATAACCAGTAGTCAATAGTTCACCCTCTCTCTCAGTAGGACAGTGTTTGCAATAACCAGTAGTCAATAGTTCACCCTCTGCCTCTCTCTCAGTAGGACAGTGTTTGGAATAACCAGTAGTCAATAGTTCACCCTCTCTCTCAGTAGGACAGTGTTTGGAATAACCAGGGCCACCTCCATTCCCTTCCACCCAGCATCTGTTTTTGTGCAAGTTGTTCTATTGCCAATAAAGACTCAGGCGTCAGATATTGGGGTGAAAACCTAATAGATCAAAGACGTGGAGAATGAGTGAGCAGCTGACCTTCTCTTTCTTAATGGAGGCTCCGGTAGCAGCTCTCTCTCCACACGTCCCAGATTAAAGAAACAGGAAATCTCCAAGTCCCTCCCTGCTCCTTCTTGTGTCCTCATTGTCTCTATTCCTGACTTCTCTATGGCTAAGTCTGGTCAGCTAGTTGCTGGCTCCACCCTCGAATTCAAAGTTATCTTTATTAACACAGTTTCGGGCTGTCACAGTGATATCACAGTGAGATCAAGTATCCTGCAACAAGCATCCAGACATTCCTCTTAATTCTTTCACTTATCCATATCAAACTATACTTTTTCTTTTTTCCCCAAGACAAGGTTTTTCTGTGTAACAGTAGGATTGTCCTGGAACTAGTTCTTGTAGACCAGGCTGGCCCCAAACTCACAGAGATCCACCTGCCTCTGCCTCCCAAGTGCTGGGATTAAAGGCGTGTGCCACCACCACTCAGCTAGAACTATACTTTTTTTTTTAGAACTATACTTTTAACATCTCTCAAATTCTTCCCTTTCTGCTCAATTCTTCCGAAACATCCCACACTGTAATAATACAGGATGATGAAATCCTAGATTTGTAGAAGACTTAGAGTATTTGTCTACCCCACATCTAATGTAAACCAAACACCATAATGGTAATATATGTTCCATTATCATAGTTCAAATGAAGGTGGATGTATCAAGGCCATGGTTATACCTGGATCTTAGTTTTGAACTCTGAATATGTAATTCAGATGTGTGTATTAAGTAGTTGCCAGGATCCCCCAGTGGTTCTTTAGTGTGTTGAGTGACAGTTGTAGCAGAGGTAAAAGCCTGAACCTACATCCTCTCTACAGAGACAGGAGAAGAGTATTGTAATGTAAGACTATCACAGTGCAAAAACACTGAGCAGGATGCAAAGATGGTTGACCCCATTACTTTAGCCATGTAATTAGCTACTCCACTCATCTCCAAACCTAGATGTATCTCAGAGGTGATGGAATTCCACCAAGGAAACTAAGGGATAGCTCCAACGGTAGTGGCGATTCCTGGTTTTCATGCCTGAGCCCAGATCTGCATCACTTTCTTTCTGCATCATAGTCTTGTACTGACTAGGCTCTTTTCAATGCTATCATGACTGACTAGGCTCTTTTCAATGCTATCATGAAGAAGGACCAGACTCAGGTTAGATTTACAGGTATGAATGTATGATGTGGGACTCCCCTCTGTATGCTGGGAATACCATTGATTAATAAAGAATCTGTCTTAGGCCTGGCAGGGCAGAATAGAGGTAGGTGGGGAAAACTAAATTGAATGCTGGGAGAAAGAAGGTGGAGTCATGGAGAAGCCATGTAGCCCTGCCAGAGATAGACACTGGATGGAAACTTGCCTGAAAGCCACAGCCACGTGGCAACACACAGATTAATAGAAATGGGTTAAATTAAGATGTAAGGGTTAGCAATAAGAAGTTAGAGCTAATAGGCCAAGCAATGATTTAATTAATACAGTTTCTGTGTGGTTATTTTGGGGCTGAGCAGCCGGGAACAAACAAGCAGCCTCCTACTACAGATCTAAGTTCACACTACAGTTTTGCTTCAAGAGTGCATCAGAACTCTTTCATAACTGTGTCCCAATGGGACATGGACAGTGTCTTTTCCTTCTGGCAAGCCAGCCTGAGATAGAGCATGTAATATATATTACAGTATATATATTACATGCACATTACACGTGTATACACACACACATATATTATATTTGTACTTTAACTTAGCCTTCTTCCCACTGTCTGTCCTTCTGTCTATTCCTCTTTTCCATATCATCCTCTTTCCCTTCTTGGTTAAAGGGTCTCCCTCTGTATCCAGGGATGACCTGAAGCTTGCAAGTCTTTCTAATGCTGATATCAAAGATGTGCACAGCATGCTTGTGTGTAATACTTCCACTGTGGTCAATTTTTAACTATCAATATGGTGGGGCTATAGTGGAGCACAGGCAGATGGATCTCTGTGAGTTCAAGGTCAGGTTGATCTGCAAAGTAAGTTCCAGGATAGGCAAGGCTATGTAATGAGACCTTGTCTCAAAAACAAGATAAAACAACCAAAAACAGCTAACCAACCAAACGAATAAACAAACCTTTTGATATGGTATGTCATAACCACATTGAAGTGGAAAGAAATACACAGTTACACAGTGCTGTCAGTGCATGATATAATATTTTATAGTCTAGAAGACATGGATATAAATAGCCAAAGAGCATAAATAAAACAACTGGGAAAGCATGAGTTTAAATATTTATTATCTTTGTTTTAATAGAATTTATTTCAGTTTGAGTTTGTATAAATTAATTTCTTAATGCTGTTTGGATAGATTTATTATAATAATTCTATTCTTTTAAATAATTAAAATAAGATTTTTTTACTTATATGTATGTTGTGCAAGAGGGATGCCTACAGAGGCTAGGAGAGGATTCCTGATCTCCTGGGGCTGGAGTTACAGGGCATTGTGAACTGCCTAACGTGTGTGTTGGAAACAGAACTTGAGTCCTCTGGAAGAGCACTTTCAATTGCTGAGCCATTTCCCCAGCCTTGTGCCCTTTCCCTCCTCCTCTAGGACAGAGGAGTGATGTGGTAGTCTCAGGGCATCCAGTGTTTCTTCCAGCCTCTGAGGACTCCTGCACACACATGGTTTGCATATATACATTTTCTAGAGATTCCCTATACATATGCAGGCACACATACATGCACACACACATGAATACACCTATATTACATGAACCCATTGCATGAAACCAATAGCAAATTTTCTAACTTTTCAGAAACACATTTTCAATGATCCATTAATCAAAAAAGTTTAAAAGCTACACAAATATTAGTCCCCCTAATATTTCAAAGAGATTTCAGTCTATCCATTGATTCAACATGGTTTAAAATACATGTAGCGAAACTCATTGCTTAAATTTGATTTTAAATACACATTACCTAAAATACACATTATTGCTAAAAATAAAACATTTTACTTCTATTTTTAAGAGTGAAATTAGAAATAACACCCCAAGACTTATTTTAATAAGACTTGTTGATAATCAGCCTGTTTATAGTTTTCAGAACATTTCCTTCATGATGTGAAATTTTTGAGAATCTTATACAAAGTAATTTCAATCAGGATCTTCATCACTTGTTTGTAGAATTTGCCACAGGGAGTATTTTCACAGGACTTTGAAAGTATTAGCTACTACTGACAATTACCTAATCTTTAATCATGATTGAGTTTAACAACTGTTTTCTAGAATTCCAGAAAATTTAACCATCAACTTAATTGAAACTGTACTGGTTAAGCAGAATCAGCCAGGAGGGGAGTGTACAGGAGGCATTTATGATAGTTCAGAGAGTGGGGAATAAAACCCATAGAGATCTAGGGTGCCTCATAATTTTGAAATTGTTAGGGATCTGATAGTCTGGACCCTGACGTGACATCCCTTCAGAGTAAGGGCAAATTCTTGTGTTCACATTTAACACCACTGGTAGTTAATCTACTAATGCTTTGACCACAGGGGAAGCAGATTTCAGTGATGGGCTTCCTTCCTAGAACCACTTACTGCTGACAGACTGGACCTCAGAGCAGAAAAGGGCTGCTGTACCAGGGCATTGCTGCTTTGCACATCTGACCCACCAGGCTCTGGAGTGCTCAAGTATCAGTGGTGGGGAGGAATCCTTGGCCTCGAGAGTTCTTGGTCAAGGTTACCTCACAGTTGCAAGAAAGGTACCCATTGTTTCAGGCCTGCTAGTCACTGAAACCTGTTAGAGACAAGGCTCCCAACTGTGGGATATCTAATGTCCGCATGGCTAGAAATGTTTACCATGAGTGGCTTTCTGTCAAACCAACTGAAAGCTGCAGTAGGAGACTGCGCATGGCTACAACACCCTTCACTATAATCTTGAGCAGCTGTACATCTTGTAACACAAGCAGAACTGGAGTTGAAGCAAGACTCAGGTGCCCATCGGATCTCTCCTGTTGTACACATCAACTCATTCATGCTCCAATTACCAATTTCTCCCTAATGTTGTTCAACAAGTCTTAATATATCTACCGTGTGGGCCTGGTATTAATCCTCCTGCCGTAAGTGTTTCTCTGTTAGGTATTTTTGGAGTCCCCATTTTTCCCCAAAAGCCTCCAGAATGCCCTCTTTACTTCCTTGTTCCTCAGGGTGTAAATGAGAGGGTTGAGTGTAGGCGTTCCCACGGCATAGAAGAGGCCAAAGAACTTGCCCCTCTCTTGAGCATAGGGATTTTTGGGCTGCAGGTAGACAGCAATGACTGAGCTGTAGAAGAGGGCAACCACAAGGAGGTGGGAGGAACAGGTCCCCAGAGCCTTTTTCCATGCTTCAGCAGAGTTTATCCTCAGCACTGCCCTGGCGATGGCGCCATAAGAGACAAGGATGAGGCTCAGAGGCACAACCACAAGGATGACACTGGACACAGCTAACTGAATCTCATTAAAAGTAGTGTCCCCACAGGAGAGTCGAATTAGAGATGGGACTTCACATAAAAAGTCATCTATCTGTCTATGGGGACAGAAGGGCAGACGGAGGGTGGGGGGTGTCTGGACTATGGATTGAAGCAGCCCCATTATCCAGGCCACAGCTGCCAGCTGCCAGCACAGGCGGGGGTGGATGATGGTGGCATAGTGCAGGGGCTGGCAGACAGCCACATAGCGGTCAAAGGCCATCACCGTCAGGAGGATGCACTCAGTGGTTCCCAAGGAGAGGAAGATGACGAGCTGGACAGCGCATCCCAGGAAGCTGATGGTCTTTGTGGGGCCCCAGAGGTTGACCAGCATCTGGGGCACACAGGTTGTGGTGAAGCAGAGGTCCAGGAAGGAGAGGTTGGAGAGGAAGAAGTACATTGGAGAGTGGAGCCTGGGATCCAGTGTGGACAGCAGGAGGATGAGTGTGTTTCCTAGGAGTGTGAGGAGGTAGGAACACAAGACCACCACAAAGAGAATCTTTTCGAGGCGTGGGTGTTCAGAGAAGCCCAGGAGAATGAAACCCACTGGGGAGGTGCGGTTGACCATGGTCTGTTTCTGCTATGAATCCAACTGGAGTTGCTCTCCCATCATCATGGATCAATGTGTCATGAAGTTCTGCTATTTGGACATTTCTGCCTTTGTCTTCTTGGGCACATGTCCCAGCAGCTCCTTGTGTTCTCCTCCTGCCCCTGGTCTTCTCCTACTGCTCTGGACAAATGTCTAGGGATACCAAGGAAACCCAGAACAGATGAATCCTTGTACTAGATCCTCTGATTGTTTGGTTATGGGCAAAGAAGCTGATAAAAAACATAAATTCACTAATTAGTTTTCATTGTCACTACAGATAGTTCCTAAGCATATGTGATGATCAGAACACTGGACTGTTGAAGTTGTTCCTTCTGTGTGGTATAAATGACAATGAATTGTGTGGCTGATTGTTGATCTGATGATAAATATTAGCAAGGATTTATCCTTATTTTGTGGTCACATTTTGTTCTATTTAGTTCATATTGTTGAAGTTTTACCAGAGATTTATATATATACATACATATATATATATATATATATATATATATATATATATATATATATATATATATATTTTCTCATGCACATAAAATTAAATTTAAATAAGAGCAATCTTTATGGCTCATAAATCTGGAACAAATATTTTACCATTAACTGAAAACCTTTACCTCAACTTATCAATATACATATGTGGAAAAATTTAAGAAAAAATTGTTATATCTACAATGACTGTCATATGATACTATATGACATAATTTCTTAAAAACTGTAATCATGGGGCTGGAGAGAGGACTAAATGGTTAAGAGTATAAACTAATCTCACAAAAAATTTGAGTTGGATTCCCAGCACCCATGTTGGCCCACTCACAACCTCCCAGATTTCCTGTTTCAGGGGATCTGACTCCTCTGGGTTCCTCAGTCACCTGTACACATGTGTGCATACTCAAGCACAGACACACATAATTAAAAACAATAAAAATATTATTTTAAAATATCAAAAAGAAAAAAAGAGAAGATACAATCCTGGCATTGGTCTGTCTTAGGTAGGAGGGCCTGTGAGTTTGAGACAGCCTGGCTACAAACCGAAACCCTGCCTCACAAAATAAAACAAAAAAAAATGACCAAAAACCACTTGCAGTTTACTAATGAAAATCTAAAGTAGGTTCATTGAATTATTTTCATTTCATATAAGTCATAATTTAGTATCTTAAGTACAATTTACTCCTCCCTGCTTCCCTCACTCCTTCCTTTCCTCCTGGTCTCCCTCCCTCCCTCCCTCCTTTCCTCCCTCTTCCTTCCCTTTATTCTTTGAAATGCAGGGTATTGTTCCATTGCAGACTGATGTAAAACTGACTATGTAGTCCTGAATGAACTTGAACTTGAGATCCCCCTGTCTCAGCACCATAATGTTGAAATATGGGACATACAAAGCAGAGTTTGGTTTTGCATAATTCTTGGTTAATAGCATTCAGATACATTTTAAAATATTTTATTTTGAAGTAAGATTATGTATTCATAAAACTTACCTGAGTGTTTTCCTCTCACACCGTATTTCCAGAAAACTTTTTTTGTTTGTTTGTTTGATTTTTGTTTTTCAAGACAGGGTTTATCTGAAGCTTTGGAGCCTGGCCTGGAACTAGCTCTTGTAGACCAGACTGGCCTCAAACTCATAGAGATCTGCTTGTCTCTGCCTCCTGAGTGCTGAGATTAAAGGTGTGCGCCACCACCTGGTCCAGAGTCCCATTTTATTCTGAGTATTGAGCGCATGTTGCTGGCGTCAAGGTCCTTTCCTCCTCCATATTTCATTATGCATTGGCTACAACAATGTGGTCTCTGAAATAAACTGTACAGGAAGTGAATTCAAAGAATTTATTTTTTAAAGATATTTTATTTTATGTATATGAGTGCTCTACCTGCATGTATGATTTTGTGCTAGAAGAGACCACCAGAAACCCATTAGATGGTTGTGAGTCCCCATGTGGTTGCTGGGAGCTGAACTCAGGATCTCTGGAAGAGCAGCCAGTGCTCTTAACTACTGAGCCACTTCTCCAGCCTTGAATTCAAAGAATTTATCATTGATATAGTACTGTTACCTCACAAACACCCCATATTCCAAAGTTGTCCATTGTTCCAATACCTTTGGAGGTGTCTTTGTTAGGGTTTTCATTGCTGTGATAAAACACCATGGCCAAAGGCAACTTGGGAGGGCAGGAAAGGCTTATTTCAGCTTACAGCTCTCAGGTTACGTTTCACTGCTTAGAGAAATCAGGGCAGGAACTGAAGAAGAGACCATGGAGGCGTGCTGCCTACAGCAGGCTTGTTTTCTGTGGCTTGTTATTCCTGCTTTCTTATGCCATCCAGATCTACCTCCCCAAGGGAGAGGAATGCCTTTCCTCCGTTAATCAAGAAAATGCCTCATAGACTTGACTACAGGCAAGATGAGGGTGGCATTTTCTCAACTGAGGTTCCTCTGCCCATATAACTCTAGCATGTGTTAAATTAACCAACCCAAACCTAAGCAAACAACCAAACAAAAACCAACCAGGCCAATAGGATTTCTTTTCACATAGGATCAAGTCAAATATCACATACCATTTTTAGTTCACCAGGTTACTATAGCAGGCCACATTAAGTCACTAAGCTAAGAAACTGCTTCAAATATTGGACAACGTGAATAGACCATGTGCCAGAGCTCACAGGCTGGAAAGGTGAGTGGTCTCATGCATTTGAAAAATCCAACAAGGCATTCAGCATCCTCAGAAGCCATGTGCCATAGGGTAAAGTTACTGAGTCATGGAAAGGCAAAGCTATAGAGAGCAGTGTTGCGTCCTGAAGGAGGTGATGCTACTGTTTGGAAAGAGAGAAGATCTGAGGCACTGAAGCCCCCCGGAGAGGTGGCAGGCAGTGACAGCCACTGTGACAGCTGAGAGGCAATAGGTGTGACCTGTGGAGAGAAGATGGTTGGCTGTGTCTCCTCACGGGTCCCTTCTTGTAAGTTTAGCAGTTCTGTGCCATCTGGGTGTGTTCGTGCACGCCTTTAATTCCAGAACTCCAGAGGCAGAGGCAGGCATATCTCTGTGAGTTCCAGGACAGCAAGGTCTATAGAGGGAGACCCTGTCTCAAAGGGAAAAATATCTTTGTTGTCTTTCCTTGTCCAGCTTAACTGAATCTTTTTCTGCTTCCTCCTCTTCCTCCCACATTTCCTCTCTGAGGGAAGAGCTTTCAGCCAAGTTATCAGTGCTAATTGTTAATAATCATTGCAAAAGGCTGTTTAAGTTTGAAAAGCCCTTTGCATGCCTCTCCTGCTCACACTCACTTCCTACCCCTTAAGAGGCAATCACTCTTATTTATAATATGTTCTCCTGTGTTGTTTTGTAGCACTGCATTCTTGTGTTACTAAAAAGCAATTCAAGGACATCTTCCTCAGCTGTAAACCCTTCAGTACCCTTCCTGCATCCCTGGTTGTCTTTCTCTCCTGGTCACTTTGTGTTTATTATTTTCAAGCTTCTCAATGTTCACCATCCTTTGTCTTCCTGGTTGTTGTTGTGTTTCAAAACATTCCCCCTTTTACCTGATCTTCTAATTCTGAGACACCACCAAAACTCAAATACTACCTGATAGTCTTCCAGTTACGTCCATTTTCATGGATGTCTCCTTGTTTTTACTGATCACTAAAGACCTATTCATGTATTATAAAGTACATGGAATGGGTTGCCATATCTGCTCTTGATGGCTTCCACATCCCGACTCTGTTACCATGTGCTGAACGCTTTCTGCACATCTGGTCCCATGCTACATTTCTAGAATAATCATGGCAATATTCTCTCTTTACAGAGGAACAGTACCTGAGCATTGCCCAGCACTACACAGCCAATAAGACCAGGCCTGGACTCTGGGCCCTGTTTGGCTTTCTATTAGGTATCTAGTACTGTACATCAATTGTGCAGCCCAGATACAATGGCTGCATTCTGCCTTTGTTTAAGGATGAAGAGAAACACAGAGAGGTTAACAATTTGTTCAGGATAATACAGTGTGTGCCAGATGTGGCTCCACTCTTGAAGACATGGGGTATTTTGATGGACTATAGGAGAAGAAAAATCCCAGGACTTACCATGATCAAGTGAGAATCTTCTCACTTTTGACACCTAATGCTTCTTCATGATGAGGAACTTCTGGTCTGAATGGAGTATCCACTTAATAGTCACAGCCTGAAAACTGAGAGCAAATTGATGGCTTGTGCTCCTTTGAACGCACTGGCATTATGGCTCAGCCGTAGTGAGCTGCGAATGCCATGCTGTTCTTCAGAAAGTACGTTACATCAACGGCATTACATGAATACAACTACCATGTTTTGCCTTTGATTTCCAGTGAAGAGATGGATGCACAGACAGGCTAAGCAATTTAGTCAGGATAATATAAAATGAGTTTACACTTGAACCAACAGAGAAGGCCTCCAGGATCTGTCACTCACCACATCTCACCACTATTCAGCCAAAGTCAGGAAGTCGCCTTCCCTTTCACTAGCACTGGAGGTAGAAGGAGAGATCCCTGGACTCCCATCCCGTAGGGACACCTGCTCATTAGTTCTGCCAGGACTCTGGGGCCTCTGCCCACTGATGATTAATTAGCAGCTATTGACAATAATAGTTAAGAGTGGAGTGGGTGGAGGTCAACATTCCATTAGACTATTCCACCCTCTGCTGCTTTGTATCAGTAGGGGGCACGATGGCATGATTTTATCTAAGTTGTCCTCTTGCGTGTCCCATTATTTCTCCTAAGTGTTGCTTCCGCCCTCTCAATACTCAAGTATTCTATTTTATTTTTTATCTTTGTTAAAATTCAAGTACAGTTTACATAAATGAAGTACTTAGGTTAAAAAAATATTATCATGTATTCATTTGTACATTGAGTTACATTATATTGTGTTCACACATGTGTGGAGGCCCCAAAAATGTGAGCCTATTTCCACTTTGTCTGAAGGCAGAGAGTTTGAGGTTGCTCAAAATTGTTATTAATCAGGGCTATGCATTCTGACCTAGGGTGTGGTTACTTGTTTCTTTTGACATTAAGATGACCCATACAACTGGTGGTGGAGGCACATGGTAAGGTTTGCTGAAGGAGGCAGAGGCAGGAGAATCATGAGTTTGAGGCCAGCCTGGGCTGTTAGGAATTTTTTTCCTAACACGAGCTCTCTGCAGATGCATATTCCCAATCAAGCCAAATCAAAACAAGCCAAATTAAGAAATATCCAGGTTTAATGGGATTCCTGTGCTCTTGGGTGGCCTCGAGGGGGAACTGGGAGGCCACGAAAGGACCACCAGGAGGAAGGAAAAGGGACCACGTGATCCTCTTTTAGGAGTTCACTTAAATGCTCTTTGGGAGTGGCATCCTGGTATTTGGAGTCCAGACCAATACAACTCTCAGGCCCGGGGGCTGGGGGCTTTGCTTCCAACTTAACTTAGGCTACATGTTTTTGCCAGGTGATGGTGGAGCATGCCTTTAATCCCAGCACTCTGGAGGCAGAAGCAGAAGGATCTCTGTGAGTTCGAGGTCAGCCTGGTCTACAATAGCTAGTTTCAGGACAGGTTCCAAAGCTACAGAGAAACCCTGACTTGAAAAGCCAAAGAGAGAGGTAGGGGACATATATGTAGATCCACTCCACTCTGACCAATGTTCAAGATAGTCAAACATACTTCTCCTTCTTTTGAAATAGAAGGCTTGCCTTGGGAGTGGCTGCCTTCAGGATACTTGATCTATGGTGGGTTCACTGCATCAACAACAGAGTGCTAATGACTTGATGTCTCAAAGTACTGAGCACATAACTGTTCTAGTTCTTTTTTGTAGCATGTTAAAGCAGTCTTTTCTATTCTTCCCCCTGTTGTAGTGGGGTATAAAAGTGTATGGGAAATTAAAGGCAGGGGAATTTCAGTATTCACTAGACTCCGTCCTGGAACTATTCTATGTTTTCTGTTTATTATTTTCACTCCTGTCTTTGTTCTCTTTGCTATTTTTCTAACCCCCAAGCCTTACCCTGGTAAGTAGTATTTTTGTCGAAGCTGTTCTCCAACACATATGTACGCAATGTATTTTGATTATATTTCCCTCTGTTACCTTCTCTTGTTCCACTCCTTCCATTTTTCTCTTCTTTTCCCCATCTATTTTCATGTCCTTTTTTGGTTGTAACACAGTGAGTTACATTAGGTTTGCTTACAGCATGGGCCCCTCCTCTGTGGCTACACAATTGAAGGCAATGTCTCTTTTCTCCTTCTCAGTCTCATTATATATAAATGAGCTGTAACAGCAGACAGTTTATTATTTATATACTTCAAAAAGGATGGCACTGAATCAGAAGTATATGATGGCAATAGTGTAGATATAGCCTCTGTATTGTCAGGAGCTGTGGGGTGTAGGCCAGAGATGCTGCCATGCTGCTTCCTGCAGCAGCCTGTGGAGATCTTTTCACAGACTTCTACATAAGTGAAGATGGGATGAGTTTGGTGAAGGCAAGAAATTCAGGGAGAGCCAATGTGAAGCAGAGCTTGATTTTCTGAGGAAGAAACCCTCTACAGACTCAAGCATCGGAGATGGGGTACTCAGAGCAGGGTAGAGCACACAGAAAGTGTGTGTGTGGACTTCTCAAGAGAACCCTCTACAGACTAGAGTGTTGGAGATGGGGTACTCAGAGCAGGGTAGAGCACACAGAAAGTGTGTGTGTGGACTTCTCAAGAGAACCCTCTACAGACTAGAGTGTTGGAGACGGGGTACTCAGAGCAGGGTAGAGCACACGGCAAGTGTGTGTGTGGACTTCTCAAGAGAACCCTCTACAGACTAGAGTGTTGGAGACAGGGGTACTCAGAGCAGGGTAGAGCACACAGAAAGTGTGCCCTCTACAGACTCAAGCATCAGAGATGGGGTACTCAGAGCAGGGTAGAGCACACAGCAAGTGTGTGTGTGGACTTCTCAAGAGAGAGTTCCCCTTTAGTTTCTCAGTAGTTGCTATTATTTTGGCAGCCCTCAAATATCTCATAAGGTTTCGAAGAATATTTCCCCCGTCTTTTTGGTTTTCACTGCCTAGGGGACCAACCTCCTGCAGCACAGGGCTCAAAGGGAATCCGCAGATTTGATGTACTATTATTGTTTTTTATCTGAGGGAGTAAGGGGGAAAGACACTCACACACTCTCTTGATGGTTTCCTTCAGACCTTTTCTACCTTATTCTTTTATATTCTCTTCTCTATTCTTATCTCTATCCAGATATGTCCATTCTATCTCTTTTGATATTTTCCTTCTTGCTTTCTCAATATTTTCCTTCTTATTCTCTCATTCTTGATGTTTTCTTCTCATTTTCTTGATTTTTCCCTTATCGCTCATATACCCTAACAAAATCTTTCAAGCTATATAGAAATTACAATGTGGTTACATTCTGTTCTTCAAGTAAATGATAACAAGGAATACAAGTAAAAAAACATGTTTTCCATACATCTTAACGTGATTAAACATTTTATGTATTACAGGGGAAAACCAAGTTGTCCCAAGGTCCCATGTGCATTCATATACAAGCAGCTTTCTATACATTGACAGAGTGCAAGCAAGCAAGGTGTTTCTTCTCAGCCAGTTCTTTTCCTGGCAGACTCCAATTTGTGATTACAATTAAAGGATGAACCACTTTATTAATCATCTTGAAAGGTAATCTTATAAGGAATCTCAAATCTAAACTTTTATATATGAAAAAGAATCGGTCAGCTCTACTTTATACCTTTAGGGTGCATGAAGAAGGACTCTTATAAGAAATCCCACACTAGCTCAGAATTGAGAACAATAGAGGGTTATTTAATTAAGGGTAGACTCACAGATCTCAATCCACTGCTGGAACGGAGAACAGCAACTGAATCCCGCAGCAGGGAAAGAGGCTGGAAGCATGCTTTCTGTCGGCATATATAGTATAAGAGGCCACGCCCAAGTGGGCAGGTAACTAAAGGCTACTGTACTGGTGGTAGGAATTCCTACAGCACATACACACTCATCAATGGCTTTTTATATCAGGATATTGAGGGCAGAAATGGGTATAAGGAATTAATCATCACCTTTGGTATCAACCAATCCTAGCAAGAATTCCTTACAGAATTCCTCACTCAACTATGTGCCTTTCTAAAACTTTAGATTATCTTCTTGGGTTTTCTCTTCAAAGCTATTTAACAAACACATCTTAGTCTAAGTTTTGGTTATTTTAAAAGCTTTGTTTCAGCTGTGATGCACTCTGAAATCTGTAAACATATCTCTCAACATTAAGATTAAAAGAATTTAAGCTATCTGGACTGCTGGTACTCAATTGTTTTCCTTAATCATTAACCTAAGCCACAGTCTCTGGGGCTCCTCAATAGAAACTCATGTGTTCTAGCTGTGTGGCACTTCCTTGTTTTATATGTTATCCTCAAAACTCTATTTAAACTAACATTATTATTATCAATCAGACAGTACAACTTAGGAAGAAACCATCTTCATAATAATCCATAGGTTGAAACACCCAGCAGAAACAGGATGTATCCACGAGATAAACACACTATACTGTAGACACTGGAGGTCTCCCCACACCCATTCACACCATGTTAGACACCAGAGAAAGATGGCAGCGGCAAACATGTAAAGGCACAACAGAAGCTAAGGACATTCTGGAGTCTGTGGTTTCTGGTCTTGCCTATCTGAGATTCACCCATCAGGGATTTGCCTCCTGGTGGGCTGACACCTTGAGCTTTAATCTCCACCTGCTGCTCCTCTGGCATGGCCACTGGCATTTGTTCATTGAGATTATAAGCTAACTCCTCCTTAGGAGTCTTGGGTAGGAATACAACCTGATAAGACGAAAGCACATGTGAAAAGGGTTGTTTAGGGGCCTAAGACCTGTCTTTTATGACAAATGGAGGTTCTTGTGAGATTCCTAGAAAATTGCAAGTTTATAGCTGGGAGAGGAACGTGGTTCCTGAAAGTAGTGTGTGCTTAAGCCACGATTCATTGCTGTTTTAACATTCATATTTGAAACTTCTCTCTATGTAGACAACGTTCATAACACATGTTAACCATGCTCCAATTCTGGATTCTCAGCTGGCAAAGGCTTCAAACTGATTCTGGGGTAGGGACTTCTTTCTTTTCCATTTCCCTCGATTTTCTCAGTCTGTCTATTCTGTTCTAGTTTTAGTGACTTTTGCTGTTGCTAGAACCATAACCTGACAGGAATCAGTAAAAGGGGAAAGGATTTATGCTCATAGATTGAGGGGATGCCATCCCTCATGATGGGCAAACATGGTAGCAGGGTATGAGCGACAGAGCAACACTGGATTCACAGACGGAAGCAGAGCGAGGATAAACTGTGGCCGTGGCTCTGTAAGCTCAATGCCTGCCTCAGTGACCCACTTCTTCCACATAGGCACCAGTTCCTAAAGGTTCCATCACATCCCCAAACATTTCCTTACCTCTGGACCAAATGTCCAGATGCATGAGCTTATAGTGGGCATTTCACATTCAAGCCACAACCTCTGTCAGGGGAGAAACAGTTCCTGGTTGCAGATAGCTCTCATCATGTTGCTGTATCCTAATGTTATGGGGCAGTAGGCCTCATGCTCTTCCAGAAAGGGGAGTCACAAGGAAATGTCTCATAACTCCAAGAGACAAACATAGACGATAGATGACAGATAGATAGATAGATAGATGATAGATAGATAGATAGATAGATAGATGGATAGATAGTAGATGGATAGATTGATTGATGTTAGATAGATAGATGATAGATGATAGGTAGATAGATAAATGATAGGTGATGGATAGATAGGGGATAGAAAGATCCATGATAGATGGATAGGCAGAGATGTAAGAAGTCACTAGATTATCAATTCTCTTCCATTGTAAGATGATCAAAGGGCATCTTTTTAAATTTCAGATTTGTTATAACCTAAGGCTTTGCTTGCATGGCACATGCTGATATACAGATGGAACAGCTTTGGAGAGAAGATAAATCAAGAAACACCCAAGTTAGAGTTTGCAAATTTTTGGAAACAAATGAAATAAAAATAAGATGGAAAAGGGAGGAGGAAATATCAAGAGTTGATAACGTTTGAGCTTAAGATCTATTAAAAAATGCATGTATCCTCTCTCTTCCTCCCTCCCTCTCCACAGTCACACCGTTCTACTACAGTGGCTCAGGTGTGTGGCTTTGGAAGTTGATCACTTAATTTTTTCCAAAAGTGTATTTTCATTGAAATAGAATTATATTGATTTCCCCTCCCTTTTCTACCTCTAGCTCCTACCAGATTCCCTCTCTTCATTTCTCCTCACAAGTCTTTTCTTTCTCAAGTTGACAGCTTCTGTTTCTTTTATTATTCTTGTTACATAATATGCACACACAAATATATAAATACAACTTACATATCATGAAGAAACTTTTTAATTCAGAAAGCATTTTGCCCTCAGCTCTCCCCAGATTCCCCATCCTTCCCCAGCAGCCTCCAGAATGCTCTCTTGACCTCCTTGTTCCTCAGGGTGTATACAATAGGGTTGAGTGTAGGAGTGCCCACTGCATAGAAGAGACCAAAAAACTTGCCCCTCTCTTGGGCATAGGGATTTTTGGGCTGCAGGTAGACAGCTATGACTGAGCTGTAGAAGAGGGTGACCACAATGAGATGGGAGGAACAGGTCCCAAAAGCTTTCCTGCGCCCTTTTACAGAGTTAGTCCTGAGCACTGCCCTGGCAATGGCACCGTAAGAGACAAGGATGAGGCTCAGAGGCACAAGCAGGAAGATGACACCGGCTACTGCTAACTGAATCTCATTAAAAGTCGTGTCCCCACAGGAGAGTCGAATTAGGGATGGGACTTCACATACAAAGTCATCTATCTGCCTATGGGGACAGAAGGGAAGTTTGAGGGTGGGTGGAATCTGTACTATGGATTGGGCTAAACCTATAGCCCAGGCCACAGCTGCCAGCTGCCAGCACAGGCGGGGGTGGATGATGGTGGCATAGTGCAGGGGCTGACAGACAGCCACATAGCGGTCAAAGGCCATCACCGTCAGGAGGATGCACTCAGTGGTTCCCAGAACCATGAAGATGAAGAGCTGGACAGCGCATCCCAGGAAGCTGATGGTCTTTGTGGGGCCCCAGAGGTTGACCAGCATCTGGGGCACACAGGTTGTGGTGAAGCAGAGATCCAGGAAGGAGAGGTTGGAGAGGAAGAAGTACATTGGAGAGTGGAGCCTGGGATCCAGTGTGGACAGCAGGAGGATGAGTGTGTTTCCTAGGAGCGTGAGGAGGTAGGAACACAAGACCACCACAAAGAGAATCTTTTCGAGGCGTGGGTGTTCAGAGAAGCCCAGCAGGATGAAGCCCACTGGGGAGGTGTGGTTGACCATGGCCTTTTATGTCTAGTTGAAGGGATTGAAGCTGTCAGATCAGTGTGATATAAGAGGCCTGATTAAAACTCACTAAGGAGTTTCTCAGGACATACCAGGCAGATATTTTCCTTCTTCCTCTGGTCTCCCAAGCTTCTTTTCTAGGCTCATCACCAAGTAGGTCCTTGTCTTTGCTTGTTTCTCTTGGTCAAACATTGTCTAGTGGCTATGAGGAAACAGAGAATGTGGTGGAGGCCAGGTAGGTCCTTACACTGCTCCTTTGACTTCCTGGTTAGGGGTAAAGAATGCCAATACGAGACTGGTTAAACAAACCATTCACTCATTGGCAGAAATGTGTTGGGTGCCCTGTGTTCTCAAAGCTTTTCTGTTTTTTCTCTGTGTTGTCTCATGCCTAGCATCTCTTGGAGGAACTAGTTAAATACTGTGTTTTAGGGCTATGGATGTGCCTCTGAGGCTGAAAACCGCCAACCATGGACTGTGGTTTAGACCTGTAGTTTACAAACAAATAAGTAAATAAAGAAATAAAATAAATTTAAACTAATTATTTTTAATGAATTTTCATTAAATGTATCTCTGTAAGTTTCACAGTATCATCATATATGTGTTGACTTAATGAACACTTATGGGCATAACTAGAAATATATTTCATTTACTTTATGCATCTTCTTATGTAAGATAGTTTATCAGAGACAGAATGAGTCTTTTTGTTTGTTTGTTTGAAATACAGTTTGAGGTATAGGCTGGCCATCTACTCCAGGCAATCTTCCTGTATCACTTTCTGGAATGCTGAGACTATAAGTCTGAGCCACCAAATCTGGCTCAGAATGTGTTATGTATATGAGACATTTTCTTTCATTTTAGGAGACTCCATTCATACATAGCAGATAATTTCATTTGTCTTGGCTTCTTTACGATCTATTATTAAATAGCTGCCCTGGCTAGGAAGTAGCTTTGGTCCAATCACTCAGTCCTCATGAAAGTTAACAGCAGGAGGCAAGAGAGACTTGTTAAAAATTGCTGTGGCTCACAGTTGCATTATCAAAAGACTCAGATATAAATACCAACCATGCAGGTGAATGAAAGTGCCAAATTTATAAAGGGAAGGAAAATTTGGGGAAAATTTCACCTGCACAGACTCCATCAGTGAGGGGACTGGAAATATTGGAGCATAGCTGGCCGGATCATTGATAGATGAGGGAGGTTGCAGCTCCTCTGGAAGCTGAAGTGAGGACACAGGGTTCTCTGCCCTGGCAGATGACAGGAAAGCAATGGGTGGGTGGGGCGCAGTCAGAAGTATTCTAAAATGGAAGAACACCCACGGGGCTCTCACTCACTGCACCGACATTCCTTCCATAACCTGATTTCCTTTCCCCTTTGTTTTTGCATCTTCAGAGTATGTTTCATTATTATTATTTTATATTCAAACCAAAGTATAAACAAAGAAAATTTCTACAGTATAAATAATAAGGAATTCAACCTCTAATGTATCCAGTAATCAGGTTAAGGTTTTAAACAGACATTCCAGGTATCTGTGAGCCCCTCCCTGGCTTCCCATTTTCCACCCTCAAAGATGGAAACTTTATCAACTTTACATGAACTTTTTCCTGTCTTTTCCTGTCTTTTGTTGCTTTAAAAATACATTGCACAGCGACAGGAGAGAGAGAGAGTTCAGCTGTTAAAGGCACTTGCTCTTTTGCAGAGGACCCTATGTCAGTTCCCAGCACTCAGATGGTGTCTTACAACCATTCCTAGTTCCTGAAGATCTGATATCTTCATCTGATCTTTGTAGGTGCCAAGCCATATACTGAACATACACACATGCAGGGAAAATACACATATATGTGATATAAAATAAAAAAAAATCTTATTAAGATTCATTGCATTCATTTTTGTGTGTGTGGGGGTGTGTGACACCATTTGTGTGGAGGTGAGAGGGCAGCTGTGGGAATTGTTTTCCTTCTATCATGAGGATACATGGGATCAAATCCAGGTCATCAGGATTGGTGGAAGCTGGTTGCCTGAAGGGGTAGTCATCTTTCCTTTTTGCTATTAGTACTTTACAGCTGTGAAGTGCATCACTTGTGCCAAGTATGGTAAACAGCTTCCTGAACATCTGGTTTCCATAGTAGCCCTGCAAAAATCTTATCAATTTTACCATGAATTTTTTACAGTGAACTGTCTCAGGCAAGTAAGGGTTCTCAGGTCAGCCACTCAAAAAAATGTTGAGACCAAGAGACTTCCTGAGGGAAAACAGGAGAACAGACTGTGGCCTTTTCCTATCCATGAGGGAGTGAGGCCACCAGATCAGCATCATTTAATGTGGTTGATAAAACTCACCCTGTTTTGCAATATCTAATGCCTATTATCTTGGCAGTCAAGAGGCAGCAGTGGGTGGATTTTCTTTGGGATCAGCCTGGGGGTACACTTGCCTTAAAAGCTAAAATCAACCCCCAAAGTAATCGATAAATGCAATCAGATAAAAGCCCCTCACCCATTTTAACTTCCCATCTGGGGCTCTATTGTTGAGGACACATGGAAACCAGCATTTCATGAGAGAATAGCAAGTATTCTACTTACCCTCATCTGGTTGCCTGCAATTGCCCATGTTGAAATTCTTAATTGGTGCCTAGTCTCTGCAGGGGCATCAAGAAGGAAACTTGAAATTAGGGAGAAAGGTGGTCTCTGAAGGAGCAACTAGATCTCTGGTTGTAACAAGAATTGCTAAGCTTTATAGCCAGGCTCTCTTTTGAGCACACACTCATGTGATTTGTTAGAACAATCTTATCTGATTCTTAAATCCTCAGATTTTATGAGAGAGCTTTTAAATAATAATTACCTAAAATCTTCCATGGCGGGAGTGTTTGTACTATGTAAACGGAGCAAACACTGTAAATGAGGCTCTGCATTCCTTCATCCAAGCTGCTAATCATTTATCCACACACCTCTGATTGCCTTTTATAACTCTATGTATTAGTGTCTTCCTTTTTACATGAAGACATCAACAAGGAACGTTTAAACCACTAGGCTAACTCAATATAGTGGTAAACACCGGAGCACATGTGTAAACACTAATGAACTGACCTTCCAACAACCATTGCCTTTTCTATTGGGTAGATGAAGCCAAATAGGGCAGAGGCATCTCTTAACTAGCAAGCTTTAATCTGTAGAGAAGTTAGCATCTCTTTTAGTGGTCCTGGTGGTGGAAAGCCTGACGAGGTATGTGATGGAGAGAGGGATCCCAGAACTCCTATCCTATGGAGAGAAACATCTCGTTAATTCAGCTGAGACCCAAGGGTTCCACAGCCCACAGACAATTAGCTAGTAATTGTGGTAGAGGGGGCAGGGGACTCTCGGGAGAAAGTGCGCCAGCGATAGCCCTTTCTAGAATAAGTGACAAGGTCACCCGTTCCTTCTTTGTTAGTAGAAGTGACAAGGATCACATCTGCTCCCCTCCACCCAGCATCTAAACATTCTGATTTACCCACTCAAGTCCACATTGCATGTGTTTGTGTATACGTGTGTGTGTGTGTGTGTACACTTGTGTATGTGTAGACAGGCAAAGACATCTATTTACCCCTCATTTGACATAGGCAGGTATCTATCAGTCATCAGAGTTAGGATATGGTGTCCACATCCTCACAGATGGTTCAGATCTTTGGTCATACCTGACAGTCATCTCAGCCCTCTGGATGTGTAATTTCAATATTCATATTTTCTTAGATTCTACATTCTCTCCTCCACTGTGGCAGGAAATCCAGAACAATGTTATAACTCAAGGATATTGCAACGAAAAGATTGAGTGGATGCTATCTGTAAAAGATGGAGGCTTGGTTGTCCCTGTCAGCACCCATGTAATTATCCATTCTAATGAACACAAAAATTTGATAGATCTTGGAGATAACTGGAATCACACAAATGGAGTCAGGAAATAGCTCTAACCCTGGCTATCATGTCTCATTATTATGGATCCGCTGTGATCAAAAGATAGACAAACCTTTATCCAAACTAGCTAAAAGGCAGAGAGAGAACAAACCAAATTAACAAAACCAGAAACAAAAAGGGGGTATAACAACAGATGCTGAGGAAATCCATAGAATTACAAGGACAGATTTAATCAAAACCTATAAGCTGTCAAATTGGAAAATCTTAAAGAAATGGATAATTTTCTTGATAGATACCACTTACCAAAAGTTAAATCAAGATCAGATAAATAAATAGACCTATAGCCCTTAGTGAAATAGAAACAGTCAACCAGAACAAACAAACAACAAAACAAAACAATAACAAAACTAAGGGCAAGATGGTTTTAGGGCAGTTTCAAACAAGAGTTAATGCCAATACCCCTCAAATAATTGCACAAATTATAAACAGAAGAAACATTGGCCAATCCATTTTATGAGTCCACAGTTACTCTGATACCCAAACCACATAAAGACTCAACAAAGAAAGATAATTACAGACTAATTTCTCTTATGAACACAGATGCAAAAATACTTAAAAAAAATCATTCACCATGATCAAGTAGGCTTCGTCTCAGAGATGCAGGGATTATTCAATATTTGAAAATGAGTAAATGTAATTTACCATATAAACAAAATAAAAGAAAAAATCCATATAATCATCTCATTCAATGCAGAAAAGGCCTCTAACAAAATCCAGCACCCTTTCATGATAAAAGTTTTGGAGAGCTTAGGTACACAGGAACACACCTAAACACAATAAAGGCAATTTATAGCACCACTAAAAAATGAATATTATAGTCAGCCTTCACCTAATGGATGACAACCTCTGATATTTTGTGCTTATTTGTTGAATTTCTCTTGTGGGCAAATTCTGTAAAATTTGTTTTCTTTGCTGTGTGTAGCTATTGATAGCTCTACTTAGAGGTAACTCAACTTCTAAACATTATTTTATATTTTTATTACTGGAAATTGAGCCTAGGGTCCCAAGCATGCTAAGCATATGTTCTATCTATCGTGAGTTTACACTCTCAGTTTCTATTGTTTACTTTGACACAGAGTCTCTTACATGTATGAACCACCATGACAAACCCAAATTACGTTTTTAAGGTGGGCTTCTTATGGATTTCCCCAGGGAAACAAAGCTAATTTTGATCATTCGGTTGTTGGTTGGGGGTTTTGTGCATAAACTCTCTGAACCAGTATGACTTCACCCTTTTCTGGTAGGCTTACGTGTAACCTGGGAAATGCTTTCCAAGTTCAGGCAGCTTACAAGTCTTTAATGGTTTTTCATCAAGATAGACTGCACAAAGTATTTAGCCATTCCAGACACCAGAGTTATGCTGAGCTGGACTAAAGCTTTGGTTGACTTATTAGAACTTGCTGTTTCATGTCTGGCTGACTTACCAGTCGGTCACTTGATCACAACAACCCTGCAACCTCAGATCATCTCCATGTTGACATTTCCTAGTTGTTCTCACTGAGGTGCTGCTTTTGTTAACCTCCAAGTATGTATTGCCTTTTCCCCCCTGTCTGTTCCAAATAAAAGCAGCTCCATCCTCACTAGAACTTCTGACCCCTGTGGTCTGCCTGAATAACCTGGTTTCATGTTGTCCATGGAGGCATGTTGGGACCAGCTCTAGACTAGCATGTCCGAGGCTGTTCTTTCTCAGGTTCAGGAGAATTTTTTTTTGAGTAAGTAGAATTTATTATATTCCTTTGGCTTATTTTTAGTGTCTTGAATTGGTGGGTTTTACTTAGTTTAGACATATTGATGATTTTCAGGGAGATTTTCCAAGATTCTCTCCCAGTCATTCTGTCTCCACTGAAGAGAGGATCTGGCTTCTGCATGCACTTGCACACACTTGTGCATGCGTGTGCATGCGCGCGCACACAGACAAATACACATAAATAAAAATAAAATAAATATTAAAAAGAATTCACTGTAGGTTTTAAGCAAAACATTTATTTATTAGATTGTGTGTGTTTAAAATTTATTTGTTCTTATTTTGTTTTTATGAACATTGACTGAATGTATGTAAATACACTATGTGGGATCCTGGTTCCTAGGGAAGCCAGAAGAGGGTGTAGATTCCCTTGGAACTAGAAACAGTTTTTAACCACTAGTGGGTGCTGGGAACTGTACCTGGGTCCTTCTGCAAGAACGTCCAGTGCTCTCTACTGCTGAACCATTGCACCAGCCCCCACAGTAGAGTTTATATTGAGCTTGCTTTGCATTTCTAGAACATTCTCACTTTCAAACCTCCTACAAATTCCCTCATGAACCTTAATTCCTGGAAGAAAGAAGGCTTTTCTCTAGGGAAGACATACTGGGTGGTTTGACAGCATCTGGGATATTCCATCAACTTGGAGTAGGATAGGAGGTGCAAGGATTTCTATGCTTCTCTTTCCATCTCCGTAACCCACCAAAATTCCTGGAATCGAAGTACTACTTTATCTGTTTTTTTGTCTTTATTTATTCTAGAAAACAAGATGAGGAAGAGTTATGATCCAGAACAAGATTATCCCTCTGGCTCTTTCTCAGGAGGAAAGGATGTCATTCTCAAGGAGAGCTCCTTTCCAAAGTTACCAGTTAGGACACTGGGGTCTCTGAAATAGTTCTATCTCTGGTTTGACCCTGAAAAAAATTCCATGTAGGGAAGGACAAGAGGAGGGAGAGAAATCACATTCTAGATGTGTTTATCCCATTTCTAAAAGCAGTACCAATTCCCTGAATGTTCTTGTCTTTGAGTAGGAAAGTCTCTGGATTAGGGTTTTTCTTGTTGTTATTTTGTTTTTTAATGGGATTATTCCTGGCTTCTTTCTAATTATACAGTGGAGAAAACTCCAGATTCTGGGGGTTATGTCTGTGTTAAAGCAGCATTTACCCAGTACGTGCGAGACAGAAGCAGAGGGATATTGTGAGTTTGATGCCAGCCTGGTCTGCATAATGAGTTCCCAGTTAGCCATAGCTACATAGTGAGACTCTGTCTTGAAAAAAATAAAAATAAAAAATCAACAACCCCCCCAAACCACCAAATGAAGTATAAAGTAATGATAAAGACAATTAGAAAAAAGTGGACTCAGAGAATTGAGAATCTACAAACAAAATAAAGGCAATTAAAAACTGAGTGGAAAAGGAAATAAACGTAAGTAAATAAATATTAACCATATTTTGGATATAAAATAAAGATGCCTCCTCTATCTCTATCTGTCTGTCTGTCTGTCCATCTGTCTGTCTACCTTTAGCTCTGTCCCCCTCTCTTTCCTCTCCAGAGAAATGAGAATAAACCCTAGATAGGGCACCAAAGGTAGGGCAAACAAATTATTCCACCCAAGTCCAGCTTGGTCATCTAAGGAGTTTATTGTGGTTTCTTACAGAGCAAGGGAGATGTATTACAGCTGTAGCTCTGCCACTGAAAGCCTCATTTAAGCATGGATAAGGACTCATGTAAGTTGTCTCATTGGGGTATGGTGTATAACTTGCTTGCTGCTGGGTTTCCAGAGAGGTTTCTGTCTTCCAATTGTTTACAGGTTGTGTCATCTCAAGGAGGAGTCACTGGAGTCCTGTAAGTTTCATGGCCTTCCTGGGTTTTGTAAAAATTTTTTCCTTTTAAATTTCTTGAGCTGCCTCCTTGATCAGTCCAGGTAGGAACACTTCAGTTTGGAAGAAACATCTAACACTCTTCCTCTTCCTCTTCGGCTTCTCTACTTCTTACTCGCTAGGCTCACTATTGTGACTTGGATAGGTTTGAAAGAGTAAGTGGACTTGGGAATTCAATTTTTTTCACCAAGGCTCAAATTCGTTTTAATTTGGAAAGCATGCTATTTCTCCCTCAGCTCTCCCCAGATTCCCCATCCTTCCCCAGCAGCCTCCAGAATGCTCTCTTGACCTCCTTGTTCCTCAGGGTGTATACAATAGGGTTGAGTGTAGGAGTGCCCACTGCATAGAAGAGACCAAAGAACTTGCCCCTCTCTTGGGCATAGGGATTTTTGGGCTGCAGGTAGACAGCTATGACTGAGCTGTAGAAGAGGGTGACCACAATGAGATGGGAGGAACAGGTCCCAAAAGCTTTCCTGCGCCCTTTTGCAGAGTTTATCCTCAGCACTGCCCTGGTGATAGCACCATAAGAGACAAGGATGAGGCTCAGAGGCACAACCACAATGAAGATACTAGCAACAGCCATCTGGATCTCATTATAGGTGGTATTCCCACAAGAGAGTCGAATTAGGGATGGGACTTCACATAAAAAGTCATCTATCTGTCTATGGGGACAGAAGGGCAGTTTGAGGGTGGGAGGTGTCTGAACTATGGATTGGATCAAACCTATAGCCCAGGCCACAGCTGCCAACTGCTGACACAGGCGGGGGTGAATGATGGTGGCATAGTGCAGGGGCTGGCAGACAGCCACATAGCGGTCAAAGGCCATCACCGTCAGGAGGATGCACTCGGTAGTTCCCAAGAACATGAAGATGAAGAGCTGAACAAAACATCCCAGGAAGCTGATGGTCTTTGTGGGGCCCCAGAGGTTGACCAGCATCTGGGGCACACAGGTTGTGGTGAAGCAGAGGTCCAGGAAGGAGAGGTTGGAGAGGAAGAAGTACATTGGAGAGTGGAGCCTGGGATCCAGTGTGGACAGCAGGAGGATGAGTGTGTTTCCTAGGAGTGTGAGGAGGTAGGAACACAAGACCACCACAAAGAGAATCTTTTCGAGGCGTGGGTGTTCAGAGAAGCCCAGGAGAATGAAACCCACTGGGGAGGTGTGGTTGACCATGGCCTTTTGTGTCTAGTTGGAGGGATGAAGCTGCCGGACAGTGTATCTCACTATGTTTTGTAGCATCTTACTTTGTGTACTTGTCAGCACACTTGAGGTGGATGCTTCTCTTCTTCCTCTACTCTTCACGTTCCTTTTCCTGGCTCACCATCAAGTCCTTTCCTCTTCCCTCGTCTTCCTGGTCAAATGTTTTCTAGTGCCTACGAGGAAACCAGAGATGTTCTGGAAAATGGATGGATTCCCACACTGACCTCTGGCTTCTCAGCTGAATAAAAAAAAGAAAGCTGATGAAAAACACGAATTAATTAATCACTGAGTTTTCATTGTTTGAATAAACATTTATTGACCACAATGTATGATCTGAACACTGTGTAGATATTGACTTTGATCCTTATGGGTATTGGCAGTAATGAGGAACTATGTGGTTGGATCAATGATTTGATGGCAAACAGTGTAGAATTGATCTCATTTTGTTTGAAAGGCTGATTTTTTTTTCATGTGTCTTTCAAATGTCTCAAAGATTTAAGCCTTACTATTCTATTCTAGTTGTGGGTTACTATCTGAAGGATAGATGGCTTCTTTGTATCTTCTTTTTATCTAATAAACATTTTTCATTTATTTTACATACCAACCCCAGTTTTCCCTCTCTTCTCTCCTCCCATTCCTCCCCATCTTTTTCCATTCTCTCCCCCTTTCTTCCCATATCCTCCCCTGCCCATTTCCTCTATCCCCTGCCCATCCACTCCTCATGGTCTTATTTTTAAAGTGTGGACATGGATTTGTTGATGGCTCATATTCTGTCTCCAGTACACTTTTTCAGGAGATTCACTCAGAGGTCTGTCCCGTGGTTGAGATTTTTCCGTACATGAAATGACTCAATTCCCAGAGAGATCAATCGATTTATTTTATTCATTATCAGAAATGATAGGAAGGTGAGCATCCAAACAGCCTAGGCTCCCATAAAGCCAGTACATGCAGTAGGTTCAAAACCCAGTGCCATTGTCCTTGACTTCTCAGCAGCCCTCATTGTCCACCATATTCAGAGAGTCCAGTTTTATCCCATGCCTTTTCAGTCCCAGTCCAGCTGGCCTTGGTGAGCTCCCAATAGATCAGCCCCACCGTCTCAATGGGTGGGTGCCCCCCTCAGTCTTGACTTCCTTGCCTGTTTGGATGCTCACCTTCCTAGACCTGGATGGAGTGGGGAGGACCTTGAACTGCCCACAGGGCAGGGAACCCAGACTGCTCTTCAGACAGGAGAGGGAGGGGGAGGGGAATGGGCCGTGGGGGAGGGGGAGGGAAAAGGGAGGCGGGGAGGAGGTGGAAATTTTTAATAAAAAATTTTTTAAAAAATAATAAATAAATAAAGATGAAAAAAAGAAAAAAAGAAATGATACGCACATTCATGGTGGTATGGCTGTAGACTGATTTTACCCTTTAAAAGAGGTTTTTATGAATTATTAAATTGAAAGCAAATGTCTTCTCCTCACTTGAAAACCTCTGTCCTCAACATTTTATCTCACAAATGTGGAACAAGCCAGGATAAACACAGTGTTGCTTCTATGTGACCACTGCCTACTTATGTAATTACACAGTTCCTTAAGGGCGTAGAATTCTAGCGCTGGACGGGCTCAGGAAGGAGGAGCTGTGAGGATGAGCAGCCCGGTCTCCGTAATGAGGTCATTTTTTTAAAAATTAAAACAGTAGAAGCTTAGAAATAGAGAGTTGAAGTAGCTGTGTGTTTAGTAACTTAAACACATGATTTTTCTCTCTTTGTTTTGAGGTAGTGTTGCATTGCTCTTGGTACTGATCGCATTTTGACTATGTATCCCAGGCTAGCCTGGAACTTGGTACTGATCTCATTTTGACTATGTATCCCAGGCTAGCCTGGAACTTGGTACTGATCTCATTTTGACTATGTATCCCAGGCTAGCCTGGAACTTGGTACTGATCTCATTTTGACTATGTATCCCAGGCTAGCCTGGAACTTGGTACTGATCTCATTTTGACTATGTATCCCAGGCTAGCCTGGAACTTGGTACTGATCTCATTTTGACTATGTATCCCAGGTTAGCCTGGAACTTGGTACTGATCTCATCTTGACTATGTATCCCAGGCTAGCCTGGAACTTGGTACTGATCTCATCTTGACTATGTATCCCAGGCTAGCCTGGAACTTGGTACTGATCTCATTTTGACTATGTATCCCAGGCTAGCCTGGAACTTGGTACTGATCTCATTTTGACTATGTATCCCAGGCTAGCCTGGAACTTGGTACTGATCTCATTTTGACTATGTATCCCAGGCTAGCCTGGAACTTGAGATCGTCCTGCTTCTTTGTTATTATGCTTAATTTACTAATCCAACCAGAAGCACACACTTCTGGTTTCTCTTAATTCTTGGCTAATTTCACTCATATTAAAATTCAAATCTTTTATTTTGAGGTAGGTTCAAATTTACAATCAGGCTGCAAGATAGTTGCAATGAATCCTGTATCACTATCATTGCCATTAACAAATTTTTAGTGTTTTTGTTCATTTGTACTCTGATTTCACCCCCACCTGTCTTTTAGCTTTTTCAGTACAGAGTTTCTCTGTGCAGCCCTGACTGTCCTAGATCTCACTCGTGGCCTCAGACTCAGAGATCCACCTATCTTTTCCTCTTGACTGCTGGGATTAAAGACATATACCACTGGTTTCTCTTAATGTGTTTATATATTATTTTTATTTAGCATTATTTAGGAAACCATGCTGTTTTCCTCCATCATATTTCAGAATGATTTGCTACAAGATAGTCCCTCAATGCAGTAATTGAATTCAAATAGGACAATACAGTGTGTGCCAGACATGGCTCCACTCTTGAAGCATTTTGGGGCATTTTGAAGGACGGTAGGAGAAGAAAAATCCCAGGACTTACCATAGTCAGTTCAGAATCTTCTCATCCCGTGGCCGCCAAGGTTTGCTCAAGATAAGGAACTTCTGGTCTGAGTGGAGCCTCCACTTGATTTCACTGCATGAAAACTGAGAGCAAATTGATGGCTTGTGCTCCTTTGAAAGCACTGGCATTAGGGCTCAGCAGTAGTGTGCCTGGGAATGCCACGCTGTACTTCTCAAAGCACCTCGCGTCGGTGACGTTACCTGGATATAACTACTGCAATTTGTTTTGGTTTCTGATGAAGAGATGGAGACACAGGCAGGTTAAGTAATTTAGTTCGGCCAATATAATCCGAGCTGAGCCTCGAACCAAAGGAGACTGACTGTAGTCATTCCACACACACCATTTCCACCAACACCGTTCTGCGAGAGTCCAGGGAGTCAGTATCATTTTGGTAGCACCGGAGACAGAAAGGGCAGCGTGGCAGGGATCCCTGCACTCCCATCCCAGAGGAATACCAGTTCCTCATTAGTTCTGTGAGGACTCTGGGGTCTCTGCCCACAGACAGTTAATTAACCACCGGTGTTAATGATGTGTGAGTGAAGGAGAGGATCTAGACGAAATCTGTTAGCAGGCTCACTACCCAGTGTTAAACAAAGAGGTTA
Source organism: Microtus pennsylvanicus (assembly GCF_037038515.1). Classification (NCBI taxonomy): domain Eukaryota; kingdom Metazoa; phylum Chordata; class Mammalia; order Rodentia; family Cricetidae; genus Microtus; species Microtus pennsylvanicus. Next base: position 342,900 of record NC_134585.1, on the reverse strand, counting down.
CCATTTGTTCCTCTCTGTCACTGGATGGTACAATGATATTGTTTCATCTGTGTGACTCTTTTGGGTGTACCACACGCTTTCCTTCATATCAATTCATCCTACTTCATGCTAAAGTGTCATGTTTTCTGCCTGCCTTCCTTCCTTCCTTGCTTCCTTCCTTCCTTCCTTCCTTCCTTCCTTGCTTCCTTCCCTCCCTCCCTCCCTCCCTCCCTCCCTCCCTCCCTCCCTCCCTCCCTCCCTCCCTCCTTCCTTCCCTCCCTCCCTCCCTCCTTCCTTCCTGTTTCAGCTGTATTTCTAATCCATTCATCAATTGGTGCTGTTCTTGTCTTTAACATCCTAATTGCCCTTTTGAATTCTGAATTATCATTTTCAAAAGCCAAAGATTCAATTAATATTTGTCTGACTTTTGGATCCTATACTATTCCATTTATAGCTGAATTCAATCTTGGTTTAAAAAAATGTGTGAAGGCTTCTTTTGGGCCTTGTATAATTTTAGTATGTGACTGAGACATATTTTCTGATTTTCAACCTTTTCCCAAGCATTTAAGATTGCTAAATGACAAGGTGCCAAGGTGTGAGCATCAAATCCACACTGCCTTTGTAAATCAACACACTGACCTTCACCAAACAACTGCTCTTGGGAAATATCAACACCTCTAGCCCTATTTTGTTGTTCTATGACCCTAGCTTCCTCTTTCTTCCATATTATCCATTGTAATTGAGGACCAGCTTCCAATATTGATGTCTTAATTGGGGCTTAATTCTGTTTTGAGTTGTCCATGAATCTGCTTTACATTGGGTAAATGCATACTGTATAAAATGATTGCTTCCTTAAATCTAATATTTCTATAGGATTCCATTTAACTTCTGCATAGCCACAGGATGCCTATCATCTGCTAGTCATTCTTGTATAGTAACTGGATAAAATTCTAATAACCTTTATGTATGTGTTTGTTTTTTAGGCTCTTTTATCATTTTGTAAATTCACCCATATTATTTTGTATCAATTCCGTTAATCATTTTAATTACTGAGGATTATTTTTTTGTTTAAATATATTGCGATTTGGGGATGGAAAGATGGCTCAGCAGTTTAGAGTGGATGCTGTTCTTTGAGAGGACCAGAGTTCAGTTCCCAGAACCCATATCTGGTGGCTCACAACTGCCTGTAAGTTCAGTTCCAGAACATCTGACACCCTCTTTTGAACTCTGTTGGTATCTACATTTATGTGTACATACCTACATGTAGCCACTGACACATAAATAAAAATAAATCTTGAAATAGATCACAATTTGTTTATCCATTCATCCGCTTGTTGGTGGATATTGCTTTCTCTGATTTTAACATATGTTCCTGTTTTTTGAAGTTTTTCCTTTCATAAGATATTTTTTTTTTCTGTCCCTTTGAATGTGAACTGTATTTAGTGATCTAATATTGTACTGGGGGGTTTTGTGCATCACACAAAGACACAAGCTCTAGAGTCATCAGAAGAAGGAACCTCAGCTGAGGAAGTTCCTCCTTGAGATCCAGCTGTAAGGCATTTTCTCATTTAGTGATCAAGGGGAAGGGCCCAGACCATGGTGGGTGGTGTCATTCCTAGACTGCTCACCCTGGTTTCTATAATAAAGTGGGCTGAGCAAACCATAGGAAAAAAGCCAGTAAGAAGCCCCCCTCTATGCCCTCTGCATCAGCTCCTGCCTCCGGATCCTGTCCTGTTTGAGTTCCTGTCCTGAGTTCCTTTCGTGATAAACAACAGTGCTAAAGTGTAAGTCAAGCAAGCCCTTTCCTTCCCAACTGCTTTCTGGTCCTGGTCCTTCATTGCACCAGCAGAAACCCTAACTAAACAATTCTGACTCATAGAATGGGACAGAAATGGTGATGTGTGTCATCCAAGATCAAGCTGAGTAGGGCTGTGACACCCTCCTTGTTCTTTTAATTTTTAACTAAGAGAAATCATTCTAGTGTTGAATAGAGAGATGAGTTTTGAAAAGAACTAAAGCTATTTATTAACAACAAGCAGAGTGTATCTGGGACATCTTGTAACCCTCAACCAAGTCTTAAAACTATTCAGCCTTGTCCAGGCTTTCTAAGGTTGGCAAGTTGCTGACTTTGTGGCCCAACCTCTAGAGGAACCCTAACAACACATAAGTAGCAGTAGCTTCAAGGGCAGAAATGACATGTTAATCTCAATAGACACAGAAGAAGCTTTTGACTAAGTTTAATAACCATTCATGGTAAAAGCTATGCAGAAACTAGGAATAAAAAGAACATACTTCAACATAACAGAAGTTTTATATGACAAACTTAGAGCAAATACATTTAATGTGTGTGGGGTACTCAAAGCATTTCATCTAAAATAAAAATGAGACAAAGGTGCTCACTCTTCCTACTCTTAGGCAATATGATATTTGAAGTCTTAGCTAGAGCAACAAAACAGGAAGAGTCATAAAAGATACAAATAAGAAAGGAAGAAATAAAATTATCCCTATTCCTAGGTAATATAAGCCTATATTTAAAAGACCCTATGCACTCTACTCTACCAGAAAGCAAATTTGGTATGCATGTTCAGCAAAGAAACAGAAAATCCAGTAGTTTCCCAGATCTTGAAGCGATAAAGTTACTAAAGGAAAATCTTGGTGGCAGGGTCGACCAATTCCCTATGAGATGTTGGTCAGGGAGGCTCTGGGACCTTCCTAGCAATACAGTAATACAACAATACAGACAATTGCTATTGCTGGTTTGTGTTTATTTTTTTCAACTAAAACAAGAAGATAAGACTGCATTAGTAAGGATACCACACTGGTTACAAGCCATAGAGGAACTGAGCTGAACCTGAGTTGGAAGCTACCTTCTTGCTGGCTAGCCCTTATAGTGATAGAAGACTCCATGCAAACTAGTTTTTTTTGGGGGGGAAGAGGGTCAAGACAGAGTTTCTCTGTAGCATTGGAGCCTGTCTTGGAACTCACTATGTAGACCAGGTTGGCTTCAAACTCACAAAGATCCACCTGTCTCTGCCTCCCAAGTGCTGGAATTAAAGGTGTGCACCACCACTGCCGGGCCCCCATGCAGACTATTGAGGGAGAATTGTTATCAACAGTCTTATTCAGCTGTGAACCCTGCATGCTACCCTTCTGCCAGGCAAGATGTGTCTATTTGTGCAATAGTGGCAGGAGGTTTATTATCTAAGTAAACTAACCACTTATTTTCAGAGTTGAGGTACATTTCCACAGGAGGGAATTCATAGTGATTCTATAAACCTCAAAAGCCTGTGCCTGGAGACATCACAGGCCCTCATGGAGAAGTAACTGCTATTGGCGTGTTAAATGGTCATGATGTACCCATTTTATTACCTTTTATATAATTATGTTTATGCCTATGGAATAATGCCAGCTTCTTTTGGCAGTAGGCAGCTGTAACTGTTGAGACTCATAACTGGTCAAAATGCTGAGAATAAGTGACTGTTGAATGCTGCACTTTTTTTTTTTTAGCCAATTTTAGCTTTTTTTGCTTTTATATAACAATGATCAACTCCCCGTTTGGTAAGTAAAATATTAGTTTCCTGGTCATGATGATGCACATTTGTAACTGCAGCACTACGGAGGCAAAGGCAAATGGATCTCCATGAGTTCAAGGCCAGCACTGGCTACATAGTGAGACCTTGTCTTAAAAAATCTTTAGTGGGACATGCTTATTTTGATGTAGGGAAAGCATAGAATCACAAAAACTAACTTATATATAGGTAGTGAATTTTCTTTTTCCTTTCTTTCTTTCTTTCTTTCTTTCTTTCTTTCTTTCTTTCTTTCTTCTTTCTTTCTTTTTTTCAAGACAGGCTTTCTCTGTGTAACCCTGGAAGTCCTGAAACTTGTTCTGTAGTCCAGGGTAGCCTTGAGCTCAGAGATTTACCTGACTCTGCCTCCAGAGTGCTGGGATTAAAGGGGTGTACCACTCATTGTGGGTACTACTAGGAAGAACAAATGATGGCCTTTAAGGAGTTGACAGAAACGTTGAGATTTTATAGACCAAGGAAGCAAAGCTGCAGCTGTGACAGCGGCAGAGGAGGTGAGATTGCTCAGGTAGAGGTGTTGATTATAGCCCTGATTCGTCAGCGGGTTCAGGGGAACTTAGTTCTCACGGGGTGCAGCCTTGGTATCACAGCTGTCAGCCTCATTCAGAGCATGACGTCACCCTGGGCTATTTGCAAGGCTTGCTGTAGCACAAAAGTAGTTTCAGTTTCTCTACATAAAGATATTTATCGGTCAGTCCTGTCCTTCCTGGAATCCAACTTCTTACCAGAAGAAAGTGACTCAGGAGGAAAGAAAGCTAAAGAGGCAAACATAGAGTTAGTTAAACCCACAGCTGTTCCCTTTTCCACATTTAGTATGATATATACACTTTAAACATGATTTTTTCAGTTGCTTTCTCTCTATGTATTCATTACTTCAGTTATCTTGATATGCTTTGCCTTCACTTTTATTACAAATAATACCATATAAGTATCTCTTGTTTCATATATTACTAATATTTGTATGGAATTGCTAATAATAATATAATAATAATAGTATAGGTTAGAAGATCTGTACATAAATACATTTAAATTTAGTTTTATCACAAACTTTGATACCATAAATAATATATGTAACAAATTTGTAAACTTTAAAGAATATTAATATCATAGTGATATACCTATGCTTTTCAGTTTCTTTAAAAAGAGTTACTTTTTTTTTCATTTTTTATTATTTTTTGAGACTATGATATAAATTTCACCATTTCTCCCTTCTATTTCCTTTCTCCAAACCCTCCCATACACCTCTCCTTGATCTTCTCAGACTCATGGCCTCTTTTTTCATTACTTGTTGTTATCAGCCTATATATATATGTGTATCATATGTGTTTCTATATATAGTCTTCTCAGTCTGTATAATGTTACCTGTATCTCAGTTTTTATTTGGTATTTGATAATTGGTAACTGGTGTGTTCTTTTCTGGGGAGGATGACTTCTCCCACTCTCAGCATTTCTTAGCTGCTTGTAGTTCTTGGTGTAAGGCTGAGGCCTGATCTCTTCTCCGTCCTTTATCAGCTCACGTTTCGGTAGTCATGTTGATTAGATTTTATGGGTATAACTTCTGACATTACTCAGAGACACAGTCTCAAGTAAACTCTGTGATCTTCTGACTCTTACAACCTTTCTGGCCTTTCTTCTGCAATGTTACCTTAGCCTTACATGTAGCTGTTTCATAGATATATCCATTGGGGCAGGTTTCCACAACTCTGTAGGTGGATTGGTTCTGTTTTTCTATTATTGTCTCTGTCTGTTTCAAAGAGAAGTTTCCTTGATAAGGAGTGAGGACTGCACTTATCTGTGGATATAAGAACAAACATTTAGAATGTAGTTAGGGATTATTCTGATTTAGTGAAGTGGTGGTTGTTGGTTCTTCTCTGAGATCCATGATTTCATTAGCTTTGGGTAGTTGGTTAGGTTACCAGTTCCAGGCACCATCTCTATCTTGTTGAATGGGTCTTGTGTCCAACTAGAGGGCTGCTGGCTACTGCCAAAGGATACCATGGGAGGACCCTGAAAGCTCTACTGGTGGCAGAGAAAGAGGCAAGAAGGAACCCTGGTTCAGCATGACTTAGTTAGCCAAGCTGGGTCAAACTTCTGGAGTCTGAGTCCAAGTAGTTTCTTTTTGACATATGTAAACATAGAACAAAACTTTGGGAAAAGATATCCTCATGACAGTAATTACAATAAAGCTTAGGGCATGATTATATCAAAACTCCTTTACAAAACACATATCTTTTGCAAAGTACCCGTGATCTCTTCCACAAGAATCGTTCTAGTGACTAAGAAACAATATTCAGAATAAGAGTTGTGGTGGTTTGAAAGAAAATGCCCCCCAAAGGGAGCGGCACTATTAGGAGGTGTGGCTTTGCTGGAGTAGGTAAGGGTTTGTTGGAGGAAATTTGTCACTGTGGGGATGGGCTTTGAGGTCTCCTATGCTCAAGCTACACCCAGTGACCCGATTCACTTCCTGTTGCCTGTGGATCAGATGTAGAACCCTCAGCTCCTTCTGTAGCACCATGTCTGCCTGCACCCACCGTATACCACCATGATAATAATGAACTAATCCTCTAAAACTGCAACCTAACACAATTAAATGTTCTCCTTTATAAGAGTTGCCGTGGCCATGGTGTGTCTTCATAGCATAAAAACCCTAACTAAGACAGAAGTTGGTACCAGGGACTAGGATATTTCTGCGATCAGCCTGACTGTGTTTTTGTTTATAGGAATACGGACCTTGGGACTGTGGGTTAGAAAAGCAGTCGAATGCTTTAAGTTCTAATTAATGGGCCATCCTAGTGGGAGGATGGGAGACAGTGGTGCTGAGTGGGATTTGATGAACTGTGAGTGTCTTGCTCAAGAGGTTTCAGAGAAGACTTTTAGAATGCTGCCTACAGATTATTCTTGTAATATTTTGGTGAAGAATGTGGCTGCTTTTTGCCCTTGGCTGGAGTCTGCCTGAGCCTAAAGTGAAGAGTTTTGGATTAATTCCATTGGCAGAAGAAAATCTCAAAACAGCCTAGTATAGACTCTGTTGTATGTTTATTACTGTGAACTTTAATGAAGATATATTATAAAAAGGAGCAAGATGAGCAAAGAAAAAATTAAAAATGTAAAATTTGAGGAGAAAAGGAGCACCAGGAAGTAGAACGGAGCTAAATCCTGTGTTCAAGGAGATAAACAGATTAAGAAATGGAATAAAGAGAGTGGTGACCTCAGGGCAAGATCCCACCCAGCTAAATTTCCAACTTGTAAAAAGGAATTAAAGAAAAGCTTAGATCTGGGTGTGGTGGTCCATATCTTTAATCCCAGCCCTACGAAGGCAGAGATTGGTAGATCTCTGAGTTTGGGGTCAGCCTGGTCTATAGAGCAAGTTCCAGAATAGCCAAGTTTAGTCAGTAAAGGAAACCGTTGAAAACAGAAAGCTGGTGAAAATGTAATTGAATAAGTGGGCCATGTTCCAGACCCAGCAAGCAGCAGAACTTGGCAGCTTTGACTATGTGGATCTGACTTTGGTGTCAAGGGGAAACTAAGGAAAGCTGCTGAGGCCAGGTGTGTGTCAGGGATGTCCCCGAATGGAAGCCTAGAGAGGCCATTATATGAAGCTGTGTAGGTGAAGCCCAGGTGGCCTTGGAGACCCCAAGATGTTGGAGATGCCAGAACTGTGGGATGCCTGCCGAGGAGAACTGCTAACAGCGAGTGGAGCCAGCACAAGAGAGAGAAGTGTGTTGTAATCAATAAAGCTGAAAGAAGTTGGGCATCTGAAGATTGTTTTGACATCAGACTTGGAGATGCAGAGTTTGGAGTTTGCCCAGCTGGGTTTTGGTCTTGCTTTGGTATAGTATTTCCTCACTATGGTCCTAAGGTCATTCTCTGCAAGAGCAGTACACACTCTTAATTGCTGAACATCCCTCCCCAAATTTATTTTTAAGTTTTTAAGACCAGCTCTCACTGTATAACCTGGCTGGCCTGTAACTTACTATGTAAACCAGAAGGTCTTGAACTCACAGAGATCTCTTGTCTCTACTTCTGAAGTAATGGGATTAAAGTGTGCCACCATGTCCAACTACTTTTTTTCATGTGTTTTTTTATCTATGTTTTTAAATAGTCAATGTAATAAGAATTTATTTGCAAGACTAGGGCTGGGTAGGTAGTGGTAGAATAGTTGCCTGTTTATAGGAATACATGAAAGTGGAAAAAAATAGCAGAAAAACTAAAAAATAACAAAATTCCTGAAGAGAATCCACCTAATTCTCACTGTAGCTTTTTATTTTCCTGTTTTTCTATGGAGGGGATTAGTTCTACATGTGTGAATGTTAAACAAGAGCTCTATCACTGAGTTGCTCACAGCCTCTGGGCATCCTCTAGCTTGTACCCACATGTCTAGGGGACAGAGAGCGTCAACAGCATGTGCCAAGGGAGTGGACAGGTTTACTTTTCTTTGTGTTGCATGTTGCTCCAAAATGTTATGTTATCTAATCAGTCTGTGATAATTTCACTTCAGAATACTTGTTTTAAATCATAATATTACCTATTATAAAATTAAGTATACATTATATTTTTTGAGACAGGGTTTCTCTATAGTTTTAGAGCCTGTTCTAGAACTCTCTCTGTAGACCAGGCTGGTCTCAAACTCACAGAGATCTACCTGCCTCTGCCTCCTGAGCACTGGGATTAAAGGTGTGAGCCACCACTTCCTGACTTCATTATATTTCTTAAGCAATAGACTGCTTTAAAAACAGTAAATTGGTTATTGACAATAGCTTAACTCTGAGTAGAATAAGATGAGGAAATGTCAGCGTGACTTGGAGGCTTTTATTTCCTCTTTAATGTCTTCAAGTAACTCATAGCATTTAGATTCAGCTTCACTTCTGTTAGGGGGACACAGCCTGACTTTCAGAATATTTTGTCTCTTTCTCTATTTTAGGTATTATAGTTTTTCATGTTTTTTTTCATACAGTCTTTTTGGTCTTGTGCTCTTATCCATGAAATCTGATGATAAGAAGGAAGTGGTGGAGCTGGAGGGGACAAGAAGAAAAAGAGAAGGGGTCAGAGTCCAAATTTATTGTTTGTATTATTTGAAAAGGCACCATTTCTCAGAATCTAAGTGCTCTGGTGGGAAACTCCCAGGGTAGCTTCCTCTAGGAGTGTCCCAGATTTGCCTTCACAGTCTGGAAACCCCCAGCTGCAATGGGTGTTTTCTCTGCTCTTTCCTTCCTTTGGAGACAACAATAATGACTGGAAGCCAAGGACTACAGTGTCAAAGATGAGCACTGAAGTCTTACTGACTAGCTAGTACTTGAATGACTTTAGTGGGTTGGTGCTATTTATCCCTAAAGATACCAATACGTCACCACAATATGGAAGCAACAAATGAGATCATGTTTAATAATCTTAGGCAAGTTTCTGAAACATAAATTCTCACTAAATATTACTTTTTGTTATTAATTTACTAATTTACTCACACACTATATATTTATTAAGCATCTTTCTGTGCCAGATAAGCTGGGCATACAAGTGAACTAAAACACAATCATGGTCTTCATGAGTTACTGGGGATGTTAGACAAGCAGATGATCCTATTGCTAGATGAATAGGCTTTAAAAGACTTTAGAAGCAAGAATGGGAGGATAACCCAGAACTGGACAGAAGGAGTAGGGTCTCCTAGACCTAATAAGAGCTTCAATATACTTTTCATTAGGATTTCAAAGTATTTGAGTCAGCTTTTGGATAGCCTTACTATACACAGGTACTCTGTAAATCCAAGTTATTCAGAATGGAACCTTCTAGAATAAAATGAAATGGTTTAAGATCTTTCAGTAGGAGAAGGGGAATGATCCCACCCCTAACTAAGAAGCTATATGCAATTGATACTGCCCAACAAAGAGAAAAACCAGTTTTTTCCAATGGAGTCTCATTGGGCAAATTAACCATACTTTAACACAGGCAGACCCCATACTCAGAAGTAGTTTGCACACACAAAACTAATTAATTGGTATTTTTGTGGACTTTTTGCTTCATTTGCTTTATTTTGGCATATTCTGTCCCATTGGTCTTTTGCTTATTTGCTTTGATTCTTGTTTTTGTGTTGTTTATTTTTGTGAGTGTGTGTGTAGTAATATGGAGCGGCGGCTGGGCTGCGTCCCCAATACCCCAGCCGCCCGGCTCCGGCTAGCTTATGCCCCAAATAATTACACGGACACTGTATTCTTTTAAACACTGCTCTGGCCCATTTCTAATCATCTGTGTAGCGCCCCTAGGTGCGCTTACCGGGAAGATTCTAGCCTAAGTCCATCCTGGGTTGGAGCTTCATAGCGTGCGTCTTCCCTGGAGCAGGTAGCATGGCGTCTCTCTGAAGGCGTCTGCTCTGGAGAGGAGAGCTGCAGAGTCTGACCTCACTTCCTCTTCCTCCCAGCCTTCCCTTCTGTTTACTCCACCCACCTAAGGGTGGGCCTATCAAATGGGCCTAGCAGTTTCTTTATTGCTTAAACAATGAAATCAACAGATTGATATATGACACTCCCACATCACTTCCCCTTTTTCTGTTTAAACAAAAAAAGGAAGGCTTTAACCTTAACATAGCAAAATTACATATAACAAAACAGTTATCAAGTAAAAGTTACATCAGAAACATTTATACATATAACAAAATTGACCTTAAAATCCATACCAATGCAAATTATTCATACCTATATCATTTCCCCCTTTAAATGTAAAAGAACATTTATAAACAATATTTTGGGAACATGGGCGCAGGTTTTTCTCTCCAAACTGCTTCCTGCTGAATAGGGGCGTCGTTAATGATTTTAGGGTGTAACCTGTGTGCCAGGTTTATCTCAGTTGGCAGTTGAGCAAAGCAATTTTCTGAAGATGTTCACAGCAACCCTTCAGGAGGACGTGGTCCATCATACCAAATCGGAATAGAAGAAATCCATAGAGTCTCATCCTCTGTGAAAACAAAAGAAGACTCTCTCCAAAGCATCATATCCTTAGACCCAAATTCTGAAATTGTAATACCCTTATATCCATTCTGGTTTAGCTTGGCAGCCAATATAATGAAATATCTCTCTGTACTTAGCTCCTTCACAGTCAAAAAATTTAAAGAAAACACAATGTACATAATCCAGACTCTCTGTGAATTTTTTATCTTTACGCGGCTTATTTTTATTTATATCTATAACTATCTGTACTCTCTCTTTAAAGACTTTACTTTTACTTTTTTCTTTTTAAACCATTAACTTTATTCTCTATATTCTTTTTCTTCTCTCTCCCAAGCCAACGTACATTCATACAACAGTGTGATTCGTTTAGTGGTCTGAATCTGTCCTATTGTGAATCTGCAATTTTTTACTATCCAGGAGCACTTTTGATTTGTGCCTTTAAATCACTAGGCGCTAAGCTGCGACATTTCTAGGTTAACCTTTTGCTTTTTGAGCGCATATCTTTGACCTGTAATAACCCTGTAGACCAGGCTGTCTTTGAACTCTCAGAGATCCGCCTGTCTCTGCCTCCCAGGCATTGGGATTAAAGGCGTGTGCTACCACACCTTGAAGTCACAGAGGTCTATCTCCCTCTGCCTCCCAAGTGTTGGGATTAAAGGTGTGTACTAGGACACAAAACAACTCTCTTCCTTTTTTGTTTTTTGCTTTAAGAACTTCAACTTTCAGCTTGCATATATTTTTAACACACAGTAAATCATTTAAAATTTTGCTTTGTCTTTGACGCTCTCTTTACTGTATATCTCTCTTTTTCTGACCACAAGAGCCTTTAGTTTACCAAGCAATATTAGTAGGACTAAAGGCGTGGCTTTGCCGGCTGGATCCAGCCCATTCCTTAGCTTTCCAGCCTCATGGCTGATGTACAGGCTGCAGCCATGTTTATAGCATTTCAAGGTCCCTGCCAGCCAGCGAGCTACAACAGACAACACTCAAGTCCTCACTCTGTAGCCGGCCCTCCTGCCTCAAACAGTCAGAGTTTGCCCTGGCAGGATGGCCCAGAAAGCCGGCATTTTTAAACGGCGCAGCTTTTTTCCTGCTACGCCTGAAAACCGAAAAGCATGCGTTCAGCTTTTCGTCAACACCGTTTAAGTGTTTCGTGGCAGGACCTCTTAATGAGCTGCAGGCTTTGCAGCTAAAGCTGAGTCAGGAAGCCTCTTGGGGCTACCAGGTAGGAGCGGCACTCAGCACTTTAATTCTGAGACTGAGCGTGCAGCACAGAAATTCTTTTCATCCAAGTTACGTCCAAATCTGACACACAGAGCACTGTGCAGTCTGAAAACACGACTCTGTATGGCGGCAGGAATCCGCCACGCTCTTCCGCCTGCCTAAACCTGATTCTGCCTTCTGCCCAGGAGCAGGCGGGGAGCTCTGAGTCATCGTCAAGGTCTCAGAGCACTCTCCTTCTGATCCCAAGTGGGAACACACACATAAAGCCAGAGTTTGCACTGGCGGCACAGCCCCAGGAAGCCACGCTTTAAAATGACACAGCGTTTTTTCTGCTGCTGTTGCCGAATCAGGAAATCTCTCTACAGCACGCCACCAACAAACAGCAAAAATCTGTGTTAAACTCTCTCTCCATTATTTTTAAGACTTCTCAGGTTTTTTTAAGTGGGTTTAGTTAGCCACACGTCTGGGCGTCATTTGTAGTAATAGGGGCGGCGGCAGGGTTGCGTCCCCAAACACCCCAGCCGCCTGCCTGGCTCCGGCTAGCTTATGCCCCAAATAATTACACGGACACTGTATTCTTTTAAACACTGCTCTGGCCCATTTCTAATCATCTGTGTAGCGCCCCTAGGTGCGCTTACCGGGAAGATTCTAGCCTAAGTCCATCCTGGGTTGGAGCTTCATAGCGTGCGTCTTCCCTGGAGCAGGTAGCATGGCGTCTCTCTGAAGGCGTCTGCTCTGGAGAGGAGAGCTGCAGAGTCTGACCTCACTTCCTCTTCCTCCCAGCCTTCCCTTCTGTTTACTCCACCCACCTAAGGGTGGGCCTATCAAATGGGCCTAGCAGTTTCTTTATTGCTTAAACAATGAAATCAACAGATTGATATATGACACTCCCACATCATGTGTGTGTGTTATGTATGTGGGTATATTTTTTGAGAGACACACAGATAGAGAAAGAACATAAAGTTGGATGGGTAAGACGTGAGGAAGAGGATTTGGGAGGAACTGAGGGAAGGTTTCTCTTATGATCAAAAAAGAAGACAGAAAGAGAAATTTCAGTGGGTGAAGGTACAGTAAGTACATAGCCTCAGCAAACACAGAAAAAGGGAATAACTTTGAAATTTTACAGAATTCTTTGAAAAAAGCACTTTTAATAAACAATTTTGAAAATTTATTCCATGGAATGTCCTGAGAATTCAGTGACAAACTTGGAATATTCGGAGTGATTAAGTTTCCTGAGGACACACAGCTCAGTCCCATTCTTGATCTCGTTCAACCAAATCTCGAGAGCAAGAGAATGAGTGGCACCTTCATGTGTCTCTGAGCATCCAAGAATCACGGTGGGGAAACCCAGGAACTGTGGTGTGCGTATGGAAAAAAACGGGAGTCAGAATTTAACTATGGGTTTTGGATTGTTCTCAAGGAGAATGTTTGATTTGCAGGTCCTGAGTCAGGATTGACAATGTATTAGAGAAGAACCAAGAACCCAAAAAGTGTGTGTGTTTAAAATTTTGTAAGAAAGGTTTTTTAGAGGTAGGGAGACATTAGGAATGGCCTACACTTATCTAGTTTTATAGACCTATGTTTAAAGAGGGTAGCATATTTCCATGTTATAATGTATGTAGCAAGTGGTACCCCAGGACACCAAGTCATGACTCTGCAATCCAGGCTCAGTTTCTGCTGTATCTCATGCATGTGGGTTTCATACAGTCTTCCCCTTTAGTGGGAAAAGGCTCCGGACAGCCTGGTCAGTCAGCACCAATCCTACCTGTCCCCTCTGGGTATCCTTGTTCTTAGAGAGGCCCAGCACTCTTAAACGCAGTGAGAGAGGGCTACCATACATCATGAATTATCAAGCCTATGAGGGTCTAGGTTAGTGGCTGGGCAGTAACAAGGCAGGGTTAGGAGCCCGTATTATAAAGGAGTTATTTTATGTTCAGACTCTGGAGTACAGATGGAAAAGTTAAAGGGAGAAATCTGTATACAAAGAGTGTTCATTAGTAACTCCACCCCGGTGAAAGTGAAAGGGAAGTCTTGAGAACAAAGGTTGTTGCTAAACTGGACAACGCAGCAGTTTTGGGGATTTCCAGCCCAGCTTCTCACATATAAGCGGACCCGAGGACTCTTTTCTCACTTCGCCTCGATAGCAGACATGGCTTCCTGCATCTGTGTAAGTTGGGGTCTGGTAAAAGAATGGGAAGGGAAAGTATTTCCATGCATTGGGAATATAGTTCCACAGTGCTGGAAAGGTCAATGCCTGAAAGGCGAGGGGGTTGGGTGGGCACCATTTAGGAGACAAGGCAGCCATTGATGATTGCACAACAGAAGGAAGTACTCTAGAGAGAGGTTGGTTATTTGGCTTCTTAAACATTTATAATATTGTATGTATGTATTTATTATCTGAGTGCATGTACACTCAGGGCCAGGGTCAGAAGGTAATCTGCCATAGTTAGTTCTGTCCCTCTCCCTCCTAGGTCACAGGGCTAAGCTCAGGCGGTGAGGCTTGGTGGCAAGGGCCTTTCCCAGATAAGCTATTTTGCCAGCCAAACTGGAGAGAAAGGTGGGCATTGTGCTTCAACAAGGCTGGCAAGATGTGAACTTAGGGAAATAATTCAGAGTTCTCAACCTCAAGCTTTTCTCTCTTTTCAAAGAAAAATTTCACAAATCTCATTTGTTTTAAATCATCAGTGATCAAACACATTACCTTAAACAAAAATATGTCCTCATGAAGAGAACCTGTAACCAGGGCAGTCCCCAACAAGGATGAAACCTTCACTGAAGGAGCGTCTGAAACATCCAGGTTGGGAAAATGATTCTGAATGGAGTATGAGGAGGTTTGCAGACCTGATTTTCCCCATCTTCCAGAACTCTGCAGTGAATGAAATTAAACTCAGCTATACTTCGATTGGGATTCTGTTCTAATTAAAAGAGGATATCATGCTCTATAACAATAGTAATAAAAATACAAAATCACAGATTAACAACATTAAACACAGCATCACCACAACATGGGCGTTATCAGAAATTAACAGGGACATTAATAAGGTGGAGATTATGATTTAATCAGGGTTTGTTCTGAATTAGTCACAGAGGGTATCCTATGAGGTTGAGAGTATCCTATGAGGGTGCCAAATCTTGAAAATCTGCTTTGGAGTTGTTTAGGAACCTGTGTACATCCTTTGAAGCCCTGTAATGTCTTTACTTTTAATATCTGGCTTAGGAAAGGCAAGTTAATAAGGTAGGAAATTGATAGTTACATTGGAGATATATTGGATACATATCTCAAGAGGAATGAGACTAATGTTCTAATTTGTGTTATAACATGGGAATTAAACAAAAGTTTCAAGAGAGGGGAAGCTGCAGATTGTTGGGCAGGAGCTGGAGAGCCAAGCAGACAGAACAATGAAGGTGTGGAAAGGTAGCAAGCTTTCTGGCTGACTCTCTCTGCTTTCTTTGCTTAGATTGTCCATTCTGAGCAATGGCCATCAATGACCTTTGACACCACCGAGAGCGACAAAGTGAAGAAGATAAATGAACATATCAGATCCAAAACCAAGGTTTCTGTGCAGGACCAGGTCCTTCTGCTAGGCTCCGAGGTCCTCAAGCCCCAGAGGAAGCTGTCATCTTACGGCATTGACAAGGACACAACCATCCACCTCACCCTGAAGGTGGTGAAGCCCAGCGATGAAGAGCTGCCCTTGTTTCTGGTGGAGTCAAGCAATGAGGGGCAAAGGCACCTTCTCCAAGTTCGAAGATCCAGTTCAGTGTCCCAGGTGAAAGAGATGATCGAGAATGTGACCGCCGTGAGCCCCAAGACTCAGGTTGTGACCTGCAATGGAAAGAGGCTGGAAGATGGAAAGATCATGGCTGACTACAACATCAGGAGGGGCAGTTTGCTCTTTCTGACAGCGCACTGCATCGGGGGGTGACTGTGGATAGGTGGCGAGAGGATCCAAGCCCACTCCCCTTAGCTCTTACCAGTCACACCCTTTGATGATTTCCGAAAGCTAATGAGAATGAAATAAAGATTGGAGATGAGTGGGGTGGATCAAAACTATTTGTCAAGCCTGTGATTACTTGTTTCTGACAGTTCATTGTGTGGCAGGATTGCTGCCAAATGAAGAAACTGAAAGGTTAGTTGGGTGTGATGGTACAGACTTTTAATTTCAGGACTTGGGAGGCAGGGACAGGTGGATCAATGAGTAATTGTTGAACCAAATTGATTTCTACTTATAGAGATTAGAGAAGTAATGTGTTATGATTTTTTTTAAAACCCCAACAGCATCACAGACTAATAAATGATTTAGAAATTCATTCAATCATTATCCCCTCTTCTTATTTAAAGATAATTGGTATGGAATAAAATCTAGTACCTCCTCCACCTAACACCTAACAAAATGTTCATCTCTGGGTAAGGAGGGGAAGGGGTTAACTTCTGGTTTCTTCTGACGATAGAGCTTCCTTTGCTGTAGGATAACTTTCCCATCTTCTGTCTGTTTTCTCCTCTGTCTCTATCCTGGTCACATGCAGGTTTTTCTCACAGCCTGACCATGGCTGTCTTTACCTTCACCAAGTCTACTCCTTTCTTTTTTAAAACTAGTTAAAACTAGTTCACAAGCCATGCCATGCAGCTGGGATTCCCATCTTAACCAGGCCTGACACAATCGCCTTATACTAGCATATTTTTTTTATAGTTTTAAGTATCGAGTGTTCTGTGGTGGGCATTGGTTACCTGGCTAGTTTTGTATTAGCTGGGTTGGCTCCCCAAGAAGGGAAACCACATTCTGTTTCTGGAAGCTCTCTATGTAAGGTAAGACACTGGCCTCCTTGTTAACTTGAGGGACTGCACCTGATGGCTGAGCCATGGGATTTCTCGCGGTCTTTTGTATGGAAGGCTGAAGGTCAGCACTAGGTGTTCATCATCTTATCTCCATGCGAATTCTTCAGGGGTGGTTACAAAGTCTCCCGAGGATGAGGATGGCCCCCTCCTTTATCATGCTTCCCTTCAGTAGAAAGGCCTGGCATCCATTTACCCCATCACTATATATGTGTGTTTATGTATTTCAGGGATTTCCCCTCAAGAATCCAAACCTTAGCCGGTAAGAGAAAGAGATCTCCCTCTTTCTAATCCTGGACTCCTCGAGAACAAATTTGCAGATTCTCATGCAAAGGCAAACAATATGGGCATCCTAGTTCCGGTACCCTGCGCCTTTCCTAGTCCTCTCAGTGCCGGACCTGCAGCCTCCCCAGACTTCCCAAGAACCTCAGGGCTGCCCCCTTCACTTCTTTGTTGCGCAGTGTGTAGATGAGGGGATTTAGCGCGGGTGTGACTACCGTATAGAAGAGCGAGACGAACTTGCCGCGGCCCTGGTTGTAACTATGTGTAGGTTGCAGGTAGGTGTAGGTGGCCGAGCCGTAGAATAGGCAGACGGCGGTCAAGTGAGAGCCACATGTGCTCGCTGCTTTCCGCCGGCCCGCGCGGGAGCGCATACCCCAGACCGAGCGGCCCACGGCGGTGTAGGAGGCCAGGATGACCGCAGAAGGCACCAACAGGATGACCACCCGCGCGGCGAACATCTGGCGCTCGGTGGCGCTGCGGCCGCCACGGCAGGCTAGCTGCAGCAGCGCGGGCAGTTCGCAGATGAAGTGGTCCAGACGGCGGGCGGCACAGAGCGGGCGCGCGGCCAGCAGGGCGGTCTGCGCTGCGGAGTTGGCCAGGCCACCGAGCCAGGAGGCGCTGGCCAGAGCGCGGCACAAGCGCGGTGAGGCGAGGGCGGCGTAGCGCAGCGGGCGGCACACGGCAGCCGCGCGATCCAGCGCCATAACGGCCAGCAGCACGCACTCGGCGGAGCCCAGGGCCAGAGATGCGCACAGCTGAGCCATGCACCCGCCGCGCGGTAGCTGCAGCACCGGGCCGCACAGGCTGACCAGCAGCGGCGGCACCACACTGGTGGTGAAGCCCACATCCACCAAGGCCAAGTGGCAAAGGAAGTAGTACATGGGTGTGTGCAGGCGCGGGTCGCGAATGGCCAGCAGCACCAACGCCGCGTTCCCGGTCAGCGTTAGTAGGTAGCAGAGTAGGACCAGCGCGAAGAGGACGGGTTCCAGCGAGGGCCAGTCTGTGAAACCCAGCAGCAGGAAGCGCTCCGCTGAGCTGTGGTTAGCCTGAGGGGAAACTCCAAGAAAATTCGGAAGGATGAGACAAAGAAGTTTAATGCTAGTGGGCTTAGAGATTCAGGCCTTGTGCTCAGCAGGCAGAGCCTGGAAATCTTGGTGAGTTTGAGGCCAGCCTGGTCTACATAGTGAGTTCCAGGTCAGAGAGCTACACAGTGAGACCCTGGCTTATTGCTGTCCACTACAAGCAAGAATTTCCAGTGTGGGATAAACGGGGTAAGAGAGAAAAGCCCATGCCTAAATTTTAGCTTCATTACATAGCTCCATGATAGTATTCTTCACAAGTGCCTTCAAGGGAGGTAATGCCTCTGCTTAACAGATGAGCCAGTTCAAATTTTAGAAAGTCAAGTTGTCCTAAGTCCATTGCTAATCAGGTCTGCCTCCCTCGCTCTGGCTGCACCTCCAGGAATTAAAGAAGAGATTCAGTGTCTCTACCAAGGGCAGCTATGAAGGTATTGAAGGACAAATTCCGCTCTGATCTTTCCTCCCCCGTTTTCCTTAAAAATCTGCATGGTCTAAAAGTTGAGTCTGAATGAGACTAGATGGAGCAACATTGCCTTTTTTGTTTGTTTATTTATGCAACAGTTAAAGCTGAAGGTAGGAGAACCCAGAGCAGACAAGCCAGTCACACTTCACAGGTGAACCTAACTCTGCTCCATGTGCAAACCAAAGCGGAAGTGTAAATGTCTATTATGTAAAAACAGAATGTAATCTCAGCCAGTTAGGAGCAGCCAACAGATATATGTAGCTATAGACTTTTCACTGGAATAGACCAAGTATGATAACTGTAGTCATCAAATATTTTCTTTTACTTGATCCCTCTTCCCTCTCTTCCTCCCTCCCTGCCTGCCTCTCTGTTTCCTTTCTTCCCATCCTGCCTGCCCCCTCTCTCCATCCGTTTCTTCCTTTCACAGGCTCTTCAGTTCTGTTTGTAGCAGATGGAGCTCTTGAACTCCTGACCCTCTTGTGTCCAGCTCCAGAGTGCTGGGGTTACAAGCGTGTCCTTGACTTTCTAGAATGTGACCCTGAGTTGCAAAACCATTTATTCTTAGAGCAATGTAACAGACTTACCTTCATGTCTAACCTCTGGCCCTGTGTTTAGACCTCAAATTTAAGCTGGTGTCTTGCTCATGTTCTGGATTCCCTGGGTTTGAAATGACAGAGGGAAAGATCAACAAAAGACCCAAATATTTGTCTGTATTGGTTGCTGGAATGAATACCTGAGATCAGAGCCAGGCGCCTCAGGTTGAAGACAAGGGGTGGGTGCCATCCTGTTCAGCAGAGAGAAGATGCCTAAATTTGTGGGATTGCGGTACCGAGGCAGAAATGGGGACTTTACTGGAGAGTTCTGTAAGGGGCATAAACAGGTCAAATGCTTGTCTTGTTGTGGTAGCCAGTTAACCTTAGCTGGTGATTGCACTGAAAATATTCTTTTAAGATCTAATGGGAGAGAGAAAAATTAAGACTGCTGACACCTTCTCTCACTAGAGAAGAAACAAGAACCTACTTTCCCTGCTACTTAGAAGTGGGGTGAGGTGCTGGGGAATCTGTGTCCCACTCCCATAATTAGCCCTTCACGTGGAAGTGTCCAGAGAGACATTCCCCAGGGTGATGGAGAGGGAATCCTGGAGAGACTATCCCTTCAGGGTACCAGTCTCTTGCAGGCTCTGGAGGCTAGAGACCACATAATTTCCTCTTCCTGTTATTTCTAGTCATTCGCTGACTGACCTGCCAATCCTCAGCAAATCTGTTATGTCTGTAAAGCAGCCCTGATCTACTGGGGACACTGCAGATTTAAGACACAAATAAACAACATTTTAATGTATAGCCCAAGCTGCTGGGTGCCAGGATTCCTGGCATTGTTCCTCTCATCAATATCATCCTCAGCTGAACACTGGTTTTTATCACCTGCTACCACTGTGATTGCTGTTAACCCCTCCATCCCTTCGGCTCCTCTTTATTCAAGAATATATTATGTTTGGCCCACTCTTCACTCTTACTATAAATCTTAGTGAATAATTATTCCCACAGATCAAAACTTTGTCTCCTTCCATTTCCACGTTCAGTGATCTGGAAATTTGCTGCAGTTCCTCATCTTCCTCCTGTCTCCATGTCTCCCAGCCCAGACTGCCATCAGCCATTATAATTACGTCTTTGGGGCTGGCAAAACAGCTGATTGTCCCAGGACGGACATGGTGGAAGGAGAGAGCCGACTCCTGCAGCTTGTCCTCTGACCTCCACATGTGGGCTGTAGTATACACACACCCACACCTCACTACCACTGCACACACAAAACAAATGTAATAAAAGGTTTGAAAATAGTAGTTACCTCTTTGTAAACTCTAAGCAATAGTTTCACTTTTTGATATTCTCTTGGTTAAATTACTACCATATTTAAATTAAACTCTAATTTGATCCATTACCTATGCTTGTTTGGTTGGTAGTGACCAGAGAGAAACAGAGGTTTCACTTCATCCTGACTGTGAAGGGCAGGGACAAAAGCCATCTGGTAATGTGTGTGTGTGTGTGTGTGTGTGTGTGTGTGTGTGTGTGTACATGTCTATATGTAGTGTAGTTGTTTTTTTTTCAAGATTGGACCATCCGTTAAGGAGGATACAGGGAAACTCACATGGCTCATAAAAATTTACAAGCATCAAAGAGCCACATCTGGAGGCTATGTGGGCAGTGGCCTTGGTGAGGACGGGAGACTCCTCGGTGATGCAGCTGTCCCAAAGGTGTATAGGGGACTTCTGTGAGTCCTTAACCCATGCTCAGGTGGGTTTTTCTGAGGTGTGCAGTCACCCATAGCCCTGTAAATAAGCCCACCAAGGGGCATTGCTTCAATAAACTTCACTTGGGTGGAATAATTTCTTTGGACTGTTGTTATTCTTTCTATCTGGGGTGAATAAAATAGAACACCTAAGAAAAACTATGGAATGAACTGTTGCCCAAATGAAGATGGAAGAAAACCAAACATGAGTTTGGGAGGAACAGTTGCGTGGCTTCTACCACGGTAAGACAGGCAACTGGAGCTGATCCATCCAAGTGTGGAGCATCCTTGAGGGGAACACAAAGGTTGTTAGTTTATTTTATATAGTATAATATGTCATGGTTTTTGGTCAGGATTGTAGTCAGACTATGACTGACTACTTAGAGTCTACTGTGGTTGTTAAGACTAGCAACTGAGGTTGACCTGTCTAGAAAGAACCCACCCACGCAAGGAAGGAATCATAATGTGAAAACAGGGATGATAAGATAGGCATATTGTCCAGTCATGTTAACATTTCTCTCCAGCAGGCTTTGAGGAAGAGAACAAGTTAGGTCTGTGGTAAGAAGAGCCTTGCCTGGGATCCAAAATCTTGGAACTTGTGGAGAGTTAGACAGTAAGAAGAGAGAAAGCATAGAAAAGTGATAGGAAACATCTGAGGTTCAACCATTAATACAGAGGGTGGCAAAAATCTATGATTCAGAAAGCAGACAGGGCCTTGGTAATGACTCAGAAAAGGAAGCTTGTTTTCTGTCATTTATCGAGCCAGAGAATGGGAAGGAATGCTGGGAAATTCTCTTTTCTGGACATCACCTGGCTGTCGCACTTAGGAAATCACAGCAGTGGGGGTTACTTGAACAAGACCTGCAGAAGGCTGGGCCTATTAACATTCCTTGATGAAAGGAGGAGAGAGGCTCATGAAACCCCACGCCACCCTGAGGAGTTATAGGCAGCTAATGGCTGATAGAGGAGGGAAGTCATATTCCATAGCTCTGTAGTGCTGGTAAGCTGACCTAGTTCAAGTAATAGGTCCCTACCTATGTTCATGTAAGTGACTCTAATTAAATGTGATAAAGTATGCACACATGAAAAAGACATGAGGACTAGAGAGATAGCCCGGCAGTTAAGAGCACTGGTAACTCTTCCAGAGAATCTGGGTTCTATTCCCAGTACCCAAATGGTGGCTAACAACTGTCTATAACTGCAGTCCCAGGGGATCTGACACCTTCTTCTGGCCTCTGCAAGCATGTGGCAAGCAGGACACACAGATGTAAAAATAGACAAAATACTTATATACATTAAATAAGTAAATAAATAAAAAGATGAGAAAAAGTATTTGGTAAGAGGGGCATAAGAGAGGACAATGGAAGGGAATGAATTCAAAGTACATTATATGTGTTTATAAGAAACTGAAAGACAAAAGTAGAGACCAGATTTGGTACTATTAGAGTGATCTGGTCACCTTCCCTGCAGCCCCAGGCCCCTTTCCGTCTATCATTCCTGCTTCAGCAAGGGCAACCCCTGCTTTATGAGCCCCAGGTACAGTTATAACCCTGGTCCTTGTTTTCTCTGCCTTCCTGACTTCAGGCATATAGCAACCCAAAAAAATTTGAGTTTGTACAAAGCCATACATTGCCTTAGATCACCCACCCTCTCTAGAAACCTATAGTAAAGAACTCTCTTTAGTTGGGATTCAGAACAAACCCCTATTGCAGTGACTGATGTTACTAAGCTGTCCTTTCTACCTGAAATAAATATCAGCTCCTATTTATACCAAACTGGAATAGAATGCTTTGCTCATTTAAAACATCTGGGTGATCAGAAAATTAAAACCGAACAGAAGCATTTCTTGTCTTCTGTGGGACCAGGCAGACCAGAAACAGGAAAGAGTGATGAGCAGGAGAGGGCTGTACGGGCCACGCTTTCTTCATCAGAGCTTAGAGTTTCAGTGGAGAGAGTCTCAGGTGGTGATAAGGCCGGAGTGAACAGTCTCTCTTTTAGCCTTTCACCTGGAGACAGGCTTCCTGGGATGCAGTTCCTCTCATTGTCCTATGGACTCCTATAGTGTTTGTTCCCTGAATGCAGCATTTTTGCCTAGTCACTGGCTGATATGATAGTGTTTGTTCCCTGAATGCCTAGTCACTGGCGGAGGAAGAGCCATTGTTAAACGTGTGGTGGAGAGGGCCTTTTCTCTTAGATGACTTATTTGGACCAAACTCACTTTGTTGTGCTGTCTTTGGGATGCATTTAAAGTGACGGTTTACAAAAACTTTTACCTGATTTTTCGAGTCCAACAATTTCCTTTAGGCTTCTCCAAATCCTACTTCTTTATGAGTCTCTTGCCGGTCGGCAGTATAGTAGACGCGTGCTGCCACCATGTGGCTAAATAGTGCAACGACACATTTTACAGTTCTGGAAGGCTGGCTGTCAGGTCCTGAAGCTCAGCAATATTCTCTTGAGCTCAGTGACGCTCAGGGCAGTAATCGTCAGAGTTTTATCTGAGTTGTACTCATGGAATTCCTGAATAATCTTACGATTTTCATGTATAAGTTCTCTGGTGCTGATGCTGGTGCTGTCCTGATAGGTCCATAGTATTGATTCAACTGCCACAGACTCTGCCTTCCTCCCTGTAAAAGTTGATTATACTGTTGAAGAGATGGCCTGTCTCCCTGCAGGGCAATTATTCAAACTGTCTATCCCCCCTTTGTCATTAGGAAGGCTCAAAAGAGCCTGGGGAAATAATAAGAAGACACGAGGCTCTCTGCCACAGTTATCTTGTTCACTGGGTACAATGGGAGCATGGGCAGAGTTAGACTTGGTTCAGTTCTAACTTTGCAGAAACCCTTTCTGCTTTCTTTGCACCTCTAGCTATTCGTTTTTTGGAGGCAGTCTGTGATCAAAGTCTTGTCATGCTTGTTTTCCAGATCTTTCTCCCAAGCTAATGGTTTAAGCAATGAATCCTTTGAACAACTTAAAGTAAAACATGATCTGTGTTACAAATGTGACGCGTAAATCCAACTACACTTAATCAATAAAAACCAGGAGACAGATATGGGGGTAAAAACCTGGAAGACCAGAGAACTGGGAGCAGTCGCCAGTTGCTTCCTATGCGTTGTCTCCTTTCTGCAATTAAAAGGGTGAGATTCTGTCTTGTCCCACCTTGTCACTTCCTCTCTCTACCTCCCAAGTGCTGTGATTAAAGGCATGAACCACCACCACCACCACCACCACCACCACCACCACCACCACCACCACCACCTCCACCACCTCCACCACCACACCACCACCACCACCACCACCACCACCACCACCACCACCACCACCTCCACCACCACCAGGCTTCTGTTGTTAACTAGAGATTAGCTCCACCCTGGATCTCCAGACCAGTTTTATTTGTCAGAACACAAACAAAATGCCATACAACACAAATGGAAGGATTTTCATGAGTCTTTCAGAGGGGTATTTCTCACTTGACCAGACAACAGAGCTGATTGATTAGATCAATCAAATCATGCCTGATTTGTAGACCTACTATGTCTGGAGGCTGCATTCTAAAAGTCAGCTGAGGAGCTACCGTGTGTGTGTGTGAGTGAGTGTGTGTGAGTGTGTGAGTGTGTGTGTGTGTGTGAGTGTGTGTGTGTGTGTGTGTGTGTGTGTGAGTGTGTGTGTGTGTGTGTTACACCCAGGCATTGAGCTGAGACTGCTGTCTCAGAGGAGTTTCCAGATTCGAGGTAGGATGCTTAGGTGTAGCTCACAGACATGAGAGAGACAAAGAGTAGGAAACACTACATTCTGAAAAGAGGAGCCATCTGATGTCTTATTCTCTTAACTCTGATGGATCTTGATTACCACAAGACAGCACCTCCCTGGGTCTTAACTTGTGGATGTTTATTGTCTGCTGGAAGTCTATGTGAACCCAAGAAACAGAAACCTTTCTCCTTGCCTTCTTTCCTATCTAGGATCAGAATGAATATATTTAGGAGGTTTTTTTTTAAGGATTTATTTATTTCTTTATACAGTGTCCTGCCTGTAGGCAAGAAGAGGACACCAAATCTCATTATAGGCGGTTGTGAGCCACCACGTGGTTGCTGGGAATTGAACTCAGGACCTCTGGAAGAGCAGTCAGTGCTCTTAACCGCTGAGCCATCTCTCCAGCCCAGGACTTTTTTAAAAAAAAAAAAACCCTTTATTGACTTGTGTTTACTATGGAATCACATGGACAGACTTAAATTTGGCTCAGGACACATTCAGCATTTTCATCAGCAGGTGGGGGAATAGATTGAGGTCTCATGGGACACTACTCAGAAATGAATATGAATGGGCTGCTATACACCATAGTATGGATAAATTCAAAAGAGTTATATTGGGTTAAAGTAGTCAGACCAAAAAGACTATTCATGTAAAACTCTAGTAAAGGCAAACTGATCTGTAATGACGGACTGCAGAGGAAAGAGCGGGGAGTGAGGAAACTTTCGGCTGTGTGTGTCACAATTGCCAATAGATTCACGGTGCCTTTATATGTCAACACTTATCAGACTATATGCAATTTATTATATGTCAATGATGACGCCATAAATGATAAGAAAACAGTTATTGCCAACAAGGTGTGGTGGCTTTGTCTTTAATCCCAGCACTCACAAACTGTGAGTGCAAGACCAACCTTAGTTGTACAGCAAGACCCTGTCTCAAAATAGAAGGTGTTGAGGGCATCAGTAAGTCTGTGTTCCAAGTCTCTTCTCCTTTGATCCTCGGTAATTAGGAACCTGGAGTTCTGTTCAGGAGTCATCTCCCGCTCCTTGTCAAATCTCCGAGGGCCCCATTTTCTGGATACTTCTTTTTAGAGCGGCCTTGACATCAGCATTCCTCAGGCTGTAGATGACAGGATTGAGGATGGGGGTGATCACAGCATAGAAGAGGGACAGCAGGGGGTCCGTGGCTGGGTCGTAGCTGGCCTTAGGGCGGATATAGATAAAGATGGCAGTACCGTAGAAGAGAGACACCACTACCAGGTGGGAAGAACAGGTGGAGAAGGCCTTGCGGCGACCAGCAGCTGATGGGATGCGGAAGATAGTGACCAGAATCCGCCCATAGGAACTAAGGATGAGGCCAAAGGGACACAAGATGATGAGGGCGGCAGCCAGGATAATCTGCAGCTCGTTGAGCGAGGTGTCTCCACACACCAACTGCAGCACGGGCTGAATCTCACAGAAGAAGTGAGGGATAGCGTTGGGGCCACAGAAGGGCAAGGAGAAGATGAAGGAGGTGTGGCCCAGCCCCACTAAAGCCCCGCAGGCCCACGCCGCACCGGCGAGCTGCACACACACCCGCCTGCTGAGCAGCATTTGGTAGCGCAGGGGCTCACAGATAGCAGCATAGCGGTCATAAGCCATGGCAGCTAGCAGGCAGCACTCGGTGGCACCAAAGAAGAGGAAAAAGAACATCTGCAGAGCGCAGCCGGAGCGCGGGATGTGGCGCCGACCAGTGAGCAGATGGTGCAGCAGCAAGGGGACGGTGACCGACGTGTAGCAGATCTCCAGGGCTGAGAGGATGCGGAGGAAGAAATACATGGGGGATTGCAGCGCTGCGTCTGTGGAGACTAGCGCCACAATGAGGAGATTGCCTGCCACCGTGAGCAGGTAGACAGCCAGGAAGAGGGAGAAGAGGAGGCCTTGAAGATGGACCAGACGCGAGAAGCCCACCAGTACAAACTCAGTCACCAGGGAGGCGTTGGTGCCCATCTACCACAGCCTATGGCCAGGTAGAAGGGGAAGGCAAGAAACGCTACTGTGTGTGCTTGGAAGCAGGCAGAGATGACCTCTTTGCCTGAGAACTCCTTTTTTTCTTAAGCTATCAGGGCCTTTGAACGGAGGTGTCCACGCACAAGCCCATGTTACACCCTGGTCACCCTAAGAATGCCCTGGGTGTATATTTGTCTTTGATCTCTGCGCTGTCCCCACCCTCAGAAATAGACCTTAAATTTAGATTCTTCTGCTCTGGCTCCGGGCTGTTCTGCCCTCTCTCCCATTCTTCCTTATATTTTAGGTTTCAATTATATCTCAGGAAAACCTAGAACTCACTGTATTCCAAACCGGTCTCCAATTCATCTTGATCCTCCTGCCTCAGTTTCGTGAGGGCTGGGATTACGGTAAGTAAACACCACATCCAGCCGTTTTGTATTTCCCAATTTCCCATCCCTGCTGAGGTGGACATTTCCTTCTCAGATGAACACGATTTGATTCACATTCCTAGCGGGACAAATCCTACTCCAAGTCAAGGAGATTTCCTGTCCTGTTAAATCCTTTATCTTTCCTCCTCCAATACATTTCTTTCTTTTCTCCTCTCAATGCATCTCTTCTCTGATCCATTCTTCCCCACTCCCACCAGCCTCTCTTTACTTGCTATCATCTTACCTCACACAGAGTTCACAATCTCCATTTGGTAGAAAAGACTCAAAATAATCATCTCTTTCAGGCAGCTGCAGGAAATAAAGCTATTAACTAGTCAGCGGAGTGAAGATCTCTGTAGTAAAAGTGCGGTGGAATACGAGGCCTTCTTCAGCTGCTCATCTTTGCAACTTGGTGCACTCAGACTTGTCCTTTTGACTCTGGAGACAAACCTCATGGACGCATACAATAACATGTTACACTTCTAAATCTAAGCATAGAAGAGTACGCTAATAAACTCAGAAGCCAGATTCATCCACGGTCACAAATGTATCATATTATATGTACATATACAAACATCATTACAAACAACACTGAAAGAGACTACCTATAGTAAAAACATAGACACCCAAAAAGACAAACTTAAGTGGATACATACATTCAATGTAAATGTTCTTCAGAGCCACGAGCCCACACATCGGTCCTGTTGCAGTGCAGTTCTTTTTTTATTTCACCCTGGATCTCCCAGCATTGTCCTGGACATCATCTGTGCAGTGTTTTCCTACTTGGGAAAGTAGTCATTGATAAAGGCAGATAGTACCTGACGCCTGGCTTGTTTTTTCTTCCTTCTGCAGCATGGGTCCCTCACCAGGAGAATTTTCTTTACGTCTCTGAGGACTTGAGTCTCCTAGTACATTCTGCTTTCCAATTGGGAGAGTCTCAAACAATTAACTCACAATAATGACTAACGTTATTTTGGAGTCTTTTCTTAGATGGCAAGAAGCAGAGGCCGAGAACTTTTCACAGACAACATCAAGGGTTGTGGGTCTCCTTCTTAGCTCTCATGTACTATTTCTGGTCATTCATTTTTATTTCCTCTTTCCCATCGTTGTAGATGTCACTACATCCACAAAACCAGTAATTCTACTATTATTGATATAGTCCAATAATGAATTTACTGTGTGTGCTTGTGTGAGTTAACTGCATGTGGAGGTCAGAAGTTGATATTGTTATTTTTGTTTTGTTTTTACTTTATTTTTGTTTGTTTAATGGAGGAGTTACTTTCATTGGTTAATAAAGAAACTGCCTTGGCCCATTTGATAGGCTAGCCCTTAGGTGGGTGGAGTAGACAGAACAGAATGCTGGGAGAAAGAAGCCGAGTCAGGCAGTCGCCATGATCCTCCCACTCCAGACAGACGCAGGTTAAGATCTTTCCTGGTAAGCCACCTTGTGGTGTTACACACATTATTAGAAATGGGTTAAAGCAAGATGTGAGAATTAGCCAATAAGAGGCTGGAACTAATGGGCCAGGCAGTGTTCAAAAAAATACAGTTTCTGTATAATTATTTCGGGTAAAGCTAGCCGGGTGGTGGGAAGCGGCCTGCCGCTCTTATTACAACAGTTTATTGAGATATAACCTCACTGTATGGCTCTGGCTGACCTTTATAGACAAGGCTGCCCTTAACTCTTCTGAGGCAATTCACCACTACCACACCACTGAACAAACTAGAAGGGCAGGGAACCTCTTTACCAGTGTTTGCCACCAAAATTTCAAACCTCCTTCTTAAACTATATTTTTGCGGCATGCTAGACTTCCTTTGGCCTTCTTTCTTTTTTTCTCTCTCAGTCCATTCCCTTCATTTAACCCCAATTTCCTCTTTTTCCAGCCCAGGCTGCCTACAAATTCTTTATGTAGCTGATAGTGATCTTGAACTCTTTTCTGATCAAAGCCTCCACCTTCTAACTATTGGGAGTTTAAGCATTCGCCCTTATGCTGGGCTTCAACAATCTAACTTTTTAGTGTGACAAATATTGACAGATATAATCCACAAAGATTTCACTCTTAGTGTGCCTTAACTCGTTGAGAGTTGTGTGAGGCTCTCCTGACTGGAAAGCAGAATGTGCTGGGAGGCTCAGGCCCCAGAGACTTAAAGAAAATCCTCCTAATGAAGGACACATGTTGCAGAAAATAAGCCGGTCATCAGAAACTATTTCCTTTATCAATGGCCGTTTTCCCAAGCAGGAAAACACTATACAGGTGATGTCAAGTAGGGAGTTTGTATTACTATCTCAAAAGATACAGTTTTGAATGTCATAATCACAAAAGTTTAAATCTTTAAAATATAATTCTGGGAGTATTTTAAAATTGCTTTAAAGACATTTATTTAGATTTTCAAGGGAGTATTTATTCAGGAAACATAAAACATGGGAAAACCGGCTACTGTATCTCACCAGATAGGCAAATGTGTACAAATTTTTGCATGCATAGCACTCAGCTCAGGTATGCTCATGAAGCATAGATATACCAATTATGAGTGCTATATTAAGGACACTAGTCAATAAGCAAAATTATGAACATACTTCAATATGGCTGGCAGCTGTGCGCATGGGGTTTTATACCCACAGTTACCTGATGAAGTTTATGACTTTCTTAGACAGTAGATGAAAAAGTACATGGGAGTGTGAAGTCCATCCAGGGCCACAAGGAGCATGACAAAGGTATTGCCCAGAAAAGCATAAGGAGACAAGGAGGAAGAGGGAGAAGAAGTTGGATACATCACAAATTATAAAAACCACGGAGCAATGAATTCTGCAATGTTGTTTGTAACCAAACCTCCATCGTTCAATTTTACCAATAAAGACTCAGAAGCCAGATGTTGGGCTAAAAGCCTGCTGGCTCAGAGAGGCAGAGAAAGCACCCAGCTGTCCTTCCTCCTCTGCTAACATCCCAGAGAAAGAACTTTTCTCCTACTCCATCTCAAACAAGACTCCTCAAACTCAATGTCCCTCCCTTCTACTTCCTGTGCATCTCTGTCCATTCTCCTGAATCCCTCTTACTCTCTTTTTTTCTCCCATGAATTGGTTGCTTGCTTTGCCTCTTGACCTACAGTTGACTTTATTTAATTCTGTTTATAATATTGAAGCAGAACGCTCTTGGATTAAAGGTGTGTGTCTGAGTCACACTACAACTAGAAATAGGTTTTTCCAGTAAATAATACAATCTTGGGGTTCATAGTGCTACCAAATATCTCACAACATTCCTCGTTTTGACTAAAATAAAAGGTTTAAACACAGTAAAACTATTTATAATAACGAAGCTATTTCTGCCCAGCTTTCCACAGTATCCAGCTTGGTTATACTTAGCAGTCTTAGGATTAAGTATTTTTGAATTCAAAGTTCTGTAAAATGTACATGTCAGTCTCATATGAACTCAGCAACTCAAATGCCCTGAGCACTTTGTAGTCTGAAGTTGATCTTTGGGTGGTATTTGTTAGCTTAGTGGCAATCCTAGCTAGGCAGAATGCAGCAGTTAACCAGAAGGTGTACAGTGTTTGTGCAGAACAGTGGTAGTTATCTGGTGGGAAGGGGCAGTCACTTGGGCAAAGATGGTGGCACGGGTACAGGCTCTAGTCTGTGGATCTGAGCTGGGATTTCAATCCAGTCAACTGGAGGGGGGCAATACCCCTTGGCCAATTTACTCTTTTTCTTGGGACATTGATGATCTGTCATTTTTCTTCAGATGTTTCACTTGTCCAATGTTCTCCAGATTCCTTAGTGGGATTTTTTTTTTTATTCTCCTGTAAAGACAAAAACAAAACTGCCCCAACTCCAACTTTGGGGAGTTTTTTTTTTTTGGCTGTCTTGCCTATATGATGCTGTGGAACAATGGTCTTGTCCCCTATAAAGATTTGTCACTTGTATTGGTTTAATAAAATGCTGATTGGCCAGTAGCCAGGCAGGAAGTATAAGGG
This sequence comes from Microtus pennsylvanicus, assembly GCF_037038515.1. Classification (NCBI taxonomy): domain Eukaryota; kingdom Metazoa; phylum Chordata; class Mammalia; order Rodentia; family Cricetidae; genus Microtus; species Microtus pennsylvanicus. Next base: position 312,105 of record NC_134585.1, on the reverse strand, counting down.
GGTAACCATGCAGGAAATATAGCTGGGGTGACCAGAATAGGAGAATTCTGGGAAGAAGAAAGGCTCAGTCTGTAGTTGTCATCCTGACACAGACGATGCAAGATGAGAATGCCTCACTGATAAAAGGTACCAAGTCACATGGCTAATACAGACAAGAATTAGGGGATAATATAAGATGTTAATTAATAAGAAGTCTGAACTAATAGGCCAAACAGTTTATAATTAACGTAGGCCTCTGTGTGTTATTTTGGGGACTGAACAACTGCAGGATTGAGTGGGAAAGAAACCTCAGTCCACAATATGAGCTATATTGATGTCTTTGTAGGTTTTGCTAGATTATGCCATTTCCATTCATGCCCCCTATTACAGTATATCTTTGCCACTTTCCTGCTAGTTAGGATAGAGCAGAGTCAGGTGAATTTGTTGGTGAGTTACTGGAAAGAGACCGGGAGTTGATGGTAAGATTGCCTTGGGGAGTGCAGAGTATTTTTCCCTAAGGGGATGGAAAGGAAGATTTCCTGTAGCTCTTTTAGTTTTTGCTCCAGTTTTGGTCAAGCCAACATTCAGGAATTCTCTAATAATGATGATGATGCTACCCCGCAGTAGGCTGCTTCATCTTGTTCATTTAAGGTTGCCCTGAAGTAAATCTGTAATTTGTTCTCAAGGGCCTCTTCTGCCAGCCTTCCCTTGTGATAAAAGGGCTCACAGTGAAAGGGCAGGACGATTGGGAGCTAGAAGAGGGCATGAAGGTCGGAGAGAACAGTTTAGAGATGGAGAGAGGCAAGGTAGGCGTTTCTAATCAAGATCCTGTATTATTTCAAGTTGAGCTAAAACCTGAAGGGGCTGAAGTTAGGAAATCCAGCCATTCTGAAGTCTTCAGAAAACCTTAGCCTCTCTTCTTTAGCTTTGTCTGGAGAGAACAAGCTGTTCTATAACACTTCCCAGGTAAACTTCCATTTCTGTATAAAGTTTCCCAGATTTGTTCATAGACCTTTAAAAAAGCTAAAAGGTTGGTTTTGACAGCTGTTTTCCTCTAATTGACCTAGAGAGCCCAAAAGTCCCTTTGTGGCAAGCATTTCAGGAAATCCTGTTTGATTCCTTCAAGATCCTGGTGTTGAGGTTTCCTTCACTGGATCCTTACAAGATGATTCCAGTCTCTCCCTGTTTCCCTGGTCCTTTACAGAATGGGGTGGGCACTCCTGCCCCCAGGCTCTGGTTAGTGTCCTACGATAGACACACAGCCAGTGTTCTCACCTTCATTCTCATGTATGGGAAAACTTAAATATGCTTAAAATTGTATGATTTTTTAAAAAGTCTTTGAAATGTATCTATCATTTGACACTCATAAAAATAAAATGTTTAGCAGATATTATAAAATATATAATAAAGTAACATTTTCTTGTTTTAAAGATAAGTTACAAATTATAATTTAGCATACATTTCTTTAAACACGTGTACTTGGATGTTATTCGAATTTATTTGCCAGAAGTGGTGATGGTTTCAGCTGAGGGCTCTCTGCTGCCTCGGAGTCTGTGTAAAATGGGAGCTGCAGCTCTAACCCAGGGTAGTCTGGGAGTCATTGCTCATTAGAAAATTGGACAGATATTTTTCAGTATTCTCATTTTCCAATAAGTTAGTAAGACCAAAGTAATCTTGATTCTAAAATTGTCCTGCATACATTTTCTAACTTCAGAGTCAGCCATCCTCCCATCCTGGAGGCTGTACAGCGACAAATTCTTTAGCTTATGATAATTCCTGTTTCTCATTTCTCACTCCCTTGCCTCTGCTATGTCTGTCTCGCTTTTCTGCAGTCCTAGAATCTCACTACTCTCCTCTTCTTCCTAACTCCCCACTCTTCGAACAATAGGGTTGGTTATGCCATCTTCTGAAAACCCTAATGATCTTTTTTTTTTCTTATATGAAAGCAGACTTCAAGTGGAGAACTCTTTCTCCCCCATTCAAGAGATTTATTGGGAGAGAAGAATCCAGGAGAGTGAATGCCTCTGCCTGGGCAGAAGAAGAGCAGCCCAGGTGGGAAACTTTTAAACACTAAATATCAGGATTGTGCGACCTTGTTTGGGTTGGTCAGTATCCTTACCTGTGTCCTGCTCAGGGACAGCATAGAGAGATTGTAAAGTACAGATTTGTTTTAGTGCAGATAAAATAATCAGGACGTTACAGAGTGAGTACACAGAATGGCAGATGGAAAAATGGGCAGGGAGGGTCCTGGGGCAATGAGCAGCAACCCCAATAAAGGGCAGAACCCCAGACTGGTGGAGCCACAGATGTAGGTCAGAGGAGAGGCGGTTTTACATCTCAGATCTTTGTTGTTCACTATGGTAGATTGAAATTTTATCTCCTGTAGGGTGTGTGGTGGGTGTATGCTTTTAATCCCAGCACTTGGGAGGCAGAGTCCATCCTGGTCTACATAGCAAATTCCAGAGAAGCCTGTGCTGAATGCACTTGCTTTGGGGAGAATGGAAATTATAAACATAAAACCTGTGACTATGTCTTTACATTTCACTATCATCTAGGTGAGTTCTCTCTCTTTCTCTCTCCCTTCCTCTCTTCCCCCCGCCTCACTCTCAATTCTCATTATCTTGGATTTAGGTTTTCCTGATGCTGTCGTCTAACTTCATGGGGACCCTGTCACCATACCACTCTCTGTCTTAAAAGCCCGCGCTCAGCCAGGCTTTGAGGCCAACAGGGCGGAGTTGTAGATACAGCTCGTGACCAGCAGAGGGGGCCATGTTCCATTGCTGCCCTCCTCTCTGTTTTATTCATCTGCTTTTTAATCGTTCTCAACCTTCTTAATGCTGCGACTCTTTAATGCAGTTACTTATGTTGTGGTGAATCCCACCCTCACCATAAAAATCATTTTTGTTGTTACTTCATAACTGTAACTTTGATACTGTTATAAATCTTAATGTAAATATTGGATATACAAGATATCTGATATGTGACCACTTGTGAAAGGGTTGTTTGACTTCCCAAGAAGACATGGCCCACGGGTTGAGAACCACTGTTTTGATGCTCCTTCAGAGATGAACTTCCTTGATCACCCTTGGCTACTTAACTCTGCAGCCTCTTTTTCACCCTCACACACTGTAACATTTCTTGCCTCAGAATCTATCCACAGCTTTTTATCTGGAATACCCTCATCTCCCTTACATTTTCCTCAGCCATAGCAGGCTACTCAGCACCTCTTCTCGCAGAACTATTTCATTCAGGTTTAATTTACCAACTTCCTCTCCATGTGCTGCAATCGCCTGCTGTTGTGTGCACCTGTTACATAAGGTCCTTAAAGCCTGGTTTTATTTGACTGGGAATCCTAAAGATTTAAAGTAATATCCTCTATATAATCAATATATGATTACTAAAGAGAAGAGTGGCTAGTCACGGAGACCCCGGGGGAGACATGAAACTTAAGCTGTGCCTCTCTATCTCTGAGGAGGTAGCACTAGTGTTACACAGAAATAGAAAATGTAATTCCATGCAATACACAGATTTGGCCTGTGGCAAAGTCACAAACATCATGCAGTCTCCTGAGCCTCTTGGCCCCGAGTCACTCAGTTTCACCCTCTTAGACAGCTGTTGTAGGGCATTTGTGTTAAACAATTTCATGTTATAATTGATACGTACTTTTATTACTATTATGGAGTAGAAATGGTTTAAATCCTGTGAGAATACGTGTATGGCTTGTTCTTGCTTTCTCCTCAGCCATTCTCCTTCATCCCCAGACACCCTACATCTACTCTCTGCAGTGAAAGCATGTGAAGAAGTCCTGCCTGCAGGACAAGGATCTCTTCAGCTCTTCAGAAGCACTGTGCTCCCTCAAACCTCTGCATCCACAAGCTTTTACATCAGGGTAACATTGCCCACTCCACTGTCTTTTGGCTGGCCCACTGTTATCTGGCCTTCAAAACTTTGTTTAATATAGGCCAGTATCTTATAAGACAGTAAGTTAAAAGCTACTGTCTTCAGGAAGCTGCCCCAAACTTATTCTCACACCATCTATCCCACAACTTGAGTCTGGGTTTCTTTTCCTTCTGCTCTCACAGATCCTACAACTTCTTGATCACCATCATCTATTATACCACAACCAAAACCTCTAGTCATCTAAAGAAATTGTACTTACAGAGGTCATTTTGATAAACATTTCTAAAAAACCAGAGAAAAGAAGGGCCATCATAAACACATAGGAGTGGAATATAGAGGAAGAAATGCTAGGAAATTAACAAAATTGATGAGGAAAGTGACTGTGTGAGGAGACCAGAGAGGCTGTTGAAGTAAAGATGACTAACCTTTACCACAGGATTCCAGCAGAACATTCCAATCTTCTGCAGCATTGTTGGCTGTGGTTGTGAAAGGTAAAAGTTTGTTGTTGGAGGACACGCACGGTGGTCACTACAGAAAGTTTTGGTTTTTATTGAAAATTTAAATATGGATAAGCTCTCCTAGGCCATTAGGAATATGCTACATTTAAGAGCATGGGAAAGGAAGAGCCAAAGTGGAAACAACTAAAAGAAGGGGAAGATGGAGACTCGTTTGATCCCTCCTCATTTTACGCACTCTGTCATCTTGTTTCAGCCCTATCAATCTTAGAATTGCAGCAGACCACAGAGACACACTAGAATTTCTCTAGCTACTGTCAAGTCAAGCAGAAAACTGAATGATCCCATGGAAAGTGTCTCCACAGGAAACCAAACTGTCACCGAGTTTGTACTTCTTGGCTTCCATGAAGTCCCTGGGCTGCACCTCCTGTTCTTTTCTGTTCTTACGATCATCTATGTCTCCATCATCACAGGGAACATGCTTATTGTAGTGGTGGTGGTCAGCTCCCAGAGGCTTCACACGCCCATGTATTTCTTTCTGGTGAACCTGTCCTTCATTGAGATCCTCTATACCTCCACAGTGGTGCCCAAAATGTTGGAGGGCTTCCTACAGGAGTCTGCCATCTCTGTGGCTGGCTGTTTGTTCCAGTTCTTCATCTTTGGCTCTCTGGCTACAGATGAGTGTTTTCTTCTGGCTGTGATGGCGTACGATCGCTACCTAGCGATCTGTCACCCTCTAAGATACCCAGTCCTGATGGGGCCTCGATGGTGTCTGGGGTTGGTGCTCACAGTCTGGCTGTCTGGATTCATGGTAGATGGCCTAGTTGTTGCTCTGATGACCCAGCTGAGATTCTGTGGCCCCAACCAAATTGACCACTTCTACTGTGATTTCTCACCTTTGATGGTCCTGGCCTGCTCAGACACTGGAGTGGTCCAGGGGACTACGTTTGTTCTCTCTGTTGTCTTCCTGACTGTCCCATTTGGGCTGGTTCTGGTCTCCTACGCTCAGATTGTGGTGATTGTGCTGAGAGTTCCCTCTGGGGCCAGAAGAGCAAAGGCTTTCTCCACTTGCTCCTCCCACCTGGCTGTGGTGTCCACATTCTATGGAACACTCCTGGTCTTGTACGTTGCGCCCTCTGCTGTCCATTCCCAGCTCCTCTCCAAGGTTGTAGCCCTGCTCTACACAGTGGTCACTCCAATCCTCAACCCTGTCATCTATACCTTGAGGAACCAGGAAGTGCATCAGGCACTAAGCAGGTTTCTCTACTGCAAAGCACCTGAAATGTGACCTAAGGGGGATGAAGATTTCTTACTGGACTTGACTGAAGTCTCCCACAATGGGCTAGAGATGAGAACTTTGTTCTTTCCCCAAATTTCCCTTTAGATCTTCTGAATTATGCCCAAGGGGAAGATAATGGTCTAACAATTCTCAAATGCTAGTGTTGTGGTTTGAATGTCAGTGGCCACACAGGCTCATAAATTTGAATTTTGGTCATCAGGGAGTGGCACTATTTGAAAGGATTAGGAGGTGTGGCCTTGTTGGAGGATGTGTGTCACTGGGGGTGGACTTTGACCTTTTGAGAGCCTAAGCTAGGCCCAGTGGCTCTTTCTCTTCCTGCTTCCTATAGATCTGGATGTAGAACTCTTAGCTACTTCTCCAGCACCATGGCCAAGTGCACTGCCAGGCTACCTGCCATCATAATGGACTAAATCTCTGAAATTGTAAGCAAGCCTCTTTGATAAGTGTTGCTGCAGTCATGGTGTCTCTTCACAGAAAGGGAACACTGACTAACACAGTTAGTGTAAGAGATTATGTAAACTAATATGGGTTTTTGAAAATTGAACATGCCATAAATAGTGTGCTGTTTTGATCATCAAACAGGGTAGACATGTACTGATGTGTTACTCTGTAGCCCATTGCTGTATATAGTGCTACTACTACTGATTAATGAAAAGACAATTAAAGAAAGAAAATATCAATACTGAAACAAATTTAGAATTAATCCTCACTTATATTACTGTAGTATGACATTTAAAGAGTTTTTACTCTTGGGTGTGTGTGTGTGTCTACAGCTTGTATAGTAGAATTTGCAACTTGTTTTCCCACTGAATAATACATCATGAACAAATCCTATACTAACTATCATCCACTTCTTTCTTCTTTTAAGTTTCTTCATATGGCTAACCATAATGGAATAGTTTAAATAAACTTCTGTTGTTAGGAATGTTTGGCTATACTCAGCTTTTAAAAAATATCTCAACTTTTTATACATCTATGTTTTTTATAATAAATTTTAGAATATAAGTTGCTAGGTCTAATGATATGTGCATTTACAAATATTAAAGTTGACTTTATTTTACTTATTTACTTTGTGTCTTCTTTTTATTATAGAAACATACATAAAATAGTGTACAGTGTATTGGTAATGAATGCATAATTACTGTGAACTTTTAGGGCTAAGGATTATGCTATTCATAAATTGTGTATATATTTCACATACAATTTTTTTTATTATACTTTCCTATTTCTATTGACAGCTTTTCACTAGGCTTCAATGGATGGTTTGATATCCATGATCATCACACAGACCCCCTTGGTTAAAGGCTCCAGTGTGTAGACCCATACCCTTAGTCTTACAAACTACCTTGGTTAAAATCTCCCATGCATAGCCTATGCCTAAAGTCATAAAGACTGCCTTGGTTAAACTCAGTGGGTCTCAAAACAAAACCAAAAGACATGATTGTGGGAAGTGGATTTGTAGGGCAGAGAAGGGGCTAATGGGGATGGGAATGAGATAAGAGATAAGAAATGAGAGTAATTAGAATACTTCATACACAAACGTGAATTGTAGAAAAATAAATTTAAGTTGGAATATAATTTAAAATGTAAAGATACACACAAAGAACAACAATAAAAAGACAGTTTTTAGAAGCATGCCCAATAGGGGCTTGAGAGATAGCTTAGCAAAATGGTTACCTTGTAAGCACAGAGACTGGAGTTCAAGCCCCCAGAACCTGCCTAGAAAAATCCAGTGGTTGTGGTACTGTCGTGAAATCACAGCAATGGGAGATGAGATAGGCAGACTCCTGGGGCTTGCTGACCAACCATCCCATCTTATCTGACAAGCTCCTGGTTAGTGAGAGCTCCCTCTCAAAAGGTAAAAGAAAGACTGGTTTTCTGCCTGCACCGTGGCTGCTCCGAGTCTGCTGCTGCTTCAGCCCGTAACTGCAGTTCCACGGTTACTGGCCCAGATGTCCGGCAGTGGCCAGGCAGGACTTTTACGTTTCACCAGGTTTCCTCCTGCCACTGCCACCAGATGTTTTTAACTAAATCTCTATTGTTCTATTTACCAATAAGAATCGGGAGTCAGAGACTTGGGCGAAAACCTGCTAGCTTAGAGAGGTTGAGTAGCAACTAGCTGACCTTCTTTGCCAGCTTCTCTGAAAGAGAATGAGTGTCCTTCCTCTCTACCAAACCAAAAAAGACCGCCACACCCAAAAGCCCTCTCTATTACTTCTGTGTGTTTCTCTATCCATGTTTCTAGCTCCTATGGACTCTCTATGGCTAATGTTGGTCAACCATTTGCTGGCTCCACCCCCTGATCCAAGGTTAATTTTGTTAATGCATTCTTGGGGTTTCACAGTGTCATCAAATTCTGTCAATAGAGGACAATGCCTGAAATATGATAATATGATTTCTGGGGTTGTCCTCTGGCTTACACATAACTTGCAAATAAATATGCATACGTGTCTGCATATCCATGAACACACACACACACACTTGCAGGGGTCTCTCCAATGCTCATGGATTGACAGAATTAATATTGGTGAAATGACTGTATTATTGAAATCATTGGAAGTCTCCATTCAAATCCTAATGTTTTTATTCACCAAATCAGGAAAAAAAATAGCATTTGTATAGAGGCACTAAAGTTCATCAATAGCCAAAGCAGTTCTAAGCAGAAGGAAAAATGCTTGAGACACCATTAACACAAGAACTCAAATTATATTACAGAGCCATAGTATCAGAAGTAAGAGTTATACTAGTATAAAACAGGAAAATGCAATAGAAGAGGACACGCATGTGCTCCTTCACATATGCAAATATGCACACTAAAAGCACATCTACCAGGTATGTTAGAATACATAACATAATTTTCAATATTGCCTTCAGGACTGTTTATACAATATAATTCCAAATTTCTCTAATGATATTTAAGCAACCTTAATTAGTACTGAGACAAAACACCTCGTGTTAGTGTGGTGTTGATGCTTTTTTTGAGACAAGGTTTCTCTGTGTAGCCCTAGCCACTCTAGTCTAGAGTTCTAGACTAGCCTTGAACTCACAGAGATCCACCTGCTTTTGCCTCCCAAGTGCTGGGATTAAAGGTGTGCACCACCACGGCCCAGCAGCCATGTACTCTTTTAATACCTGACAACAGGTACTTAGTTGTGACTCTTAGAGGTCATACATGTAGGACTTATCCCAATCTTGTTCCTTTGTTAGAGCATTCTTAGACTATCAGATCTACCTTTTATTTTACTTTACACCATAGTCCTAATATGGAGGATGCCTTCTACTGTTCTGTGAAGTATTTATGAAGGTTTAAAGCCAATGTTTGTCTCCATCACAAGACAATATGGACAGTATGAAAGAAACTGAATGTGAATTTCTTCTCCACAGTACATCTGGTGTTCGACATAAAAAAGGCAGCAAACATTCATCATGAATTAGATAAATAAGCTAAGGGAGACTGGAGCAGGTGTGGGCAATGCCTTGTCTTCCTCTGTGGTTCCTTTCCATTCCAGCATTTCAGGTGTGACCGCTATTCTTGGTTGTCAAGTCACAGACTTGACTATGTCTGGAGTTAGCTAAAACACAAGTAGTTGGGTATACCCATAGAGATTTTTCTTTTTATTTTTTTATATTTGGTTTTTATTTACTCTATATTTAAAAAAAACAATCTTTTTTTCACAATTTTTTATTTTCGAACCTCACCTTTTGCTTGCCAAGGTTTCTTATCCGCTGACCTTCGGGCAGGGACTTTCTCTGCTTCTCTATACTTTCCCGGTGGCTACTGTGTTACTTTTGCCCCAGCCATTTCTGAGGACTGGAATGTTTTACAAGAAATAGCTTACACAAGACACAAGATGGAGGCGGAGGACACGGTGAAGGAACTTTCACTCTTTAGTTTGATGCATTACAGATCCATAAATTCTGTTTGTGAAAAAACAGGCTGATGATCGAAGGAAACTGTTATGTCCCTATACGTAAGGTTAGGTCCCTTGGTCATGTAACTTACAGAGTTAATCACAGGCCCCGGTATACACCTTGAAAAAAAAAACATTGTGAAAGATAATTAAATGACCCTATTGTGTGTAAAGAAAAAGAGATGACTAACTGACTGCTTGTTTAAAGTGTTTTTGGAGTAGAAATAGGATAAGAATCTACTACACAGAAATGGCAAGCACCTGCCCTCCAGTACAAAGGGAAATAATTGAAATATACTTAGCTTGCTTAAAACTTTGATATATATCTATATTGCTTTAGGGTGAAGAGAAATGTTTAACCTCTTGTGGACTTCTAAGAAAAACAAGTAGCTTGTAATAATAAAGTGATTTCTATCTGTGTAAAGATTTTAATTTGTTTTTGGAAAATATGTAACTTGTGGTTGTGAGGTAATCTTTTCTTGTATAGAAATTTTTGTCTTAGGCCGGGCGGTGGTGGCGCACGCCTTTAATCCCAGCACTCGGGAGGCAGAGGCAGGCGGATCTCTGTGAGTTCGAGGCCAGCCTGCTCTACAAGAGCTAGTTCCAGGACAGGAACCAAAAGCTACAGAGAAACCCTGTCTCGAAAAAACAAAAAAAAAAAAAAAAAAAAAAAAAAAAAGAAATTTTTGTCTTAGAAGGTATAAAAGGGATAAGAAAAAATAAGAGAGGTAAAAGGAAAACATCAGGAAAGACATAGAAGGTAAACATCAGGGAAGATATAGAAGGAGGACAACTGGGAAGAAAAAGGAAACATCAGGGTAGAAACAGAACAGAAAAACAAAAACAAAATAACAAAAGAGAGTAGGAACAAGCAACAGAAAGAGAAAAGTAAAATGAAGAATTAAGGTTTTGCTCTCAGCAAAGTCTCCTGAGCGTGCATGCAGTTGCACAGACTCCATGCCTACTCTTCATGCTGAGGGCGGGTCCCATGGCAGTGAAGTGTCTTCGTTACTGTTCTATTGCTGTGATGAAATGCCATGACCAGGTAACTATAAAAGGAGGCATCTGGTTGGGGCGTAGCTTACAGTTTCAGAGAGTGAGTCCGTGATCATCATGATCCAGAGCATGACAACAGGCAGACAGGCATAACACTGGAGCAGCAGCTGAGAGCTAACACCCTGATTCACAGGCAGCAGGCAGAGAGTGAGACACACACACGCACACACACACAAGCACACACACGCACACACACACAAGCACACACACACAAGCACACACACGCATACACACACACACACACACACACACTAGGATGCACGCACACATACACACACTCTGGAGTTTATATACCTCAAGGCCCATCTCCTACTGACACACCTCCTTCAACAAGATCACACCTCCTAATTTTTTCTAAACTGTTCACCAACTGGGAACCAGGCTTTCAAAGCTATGAGCCTGGGGGGGGGGGCATTCCTACTCAACTCACCACAGGAAGTCGCGAAGTGAACTGCTCACAGCCTGACTCCACAGTCAGGAAATGAATGCTGCTGCCCTGTTCCCTTTTACTCTCTTAGTTCAGAGCCCCAGCCTGTGAGCACTAAGTACTCACACTCAGTCAGGTGTTCCTGCTTAGTAAAACCTTTCTGGACATACCCTTCACACACACATCCAAGGTGTGTTTTTATGGTGATCCTAGATTCTAGCAAACTGACAATGAAAATTATTGCAACCCTAAAGCCTGTAACTCAAGCACATCACTTGAAATGGCATTCCATCTCTGTTCCCAGTGTTCATCTCATAATGCAAAATTCAGCCCAATTTCACAAGCCACACAGCCTCTAACACTGTCAGTGACATTCAAATTCAAAGTCCAAAGAGAGCCTTTATAAACAGGAAAACAAGTTATGTATTTCCTACATAGAATGGCACAGAGTAAGGGTCCAACTGTCTCCTAAGGGAAGAATAGGGGCACAGAAAGAGAGGCTGGCTCCAGTCAACATTTCCCCAGCAGGTGTCCCACAGTCCGGGCATCTCTAATATCCCCAGGTCTCCATCGTAAAAGGCGTCACCTTTGACCTTTCAGGTTCTACTTGCAGGCATTGTGGCCCTACCTCACATTGTTCAAATACAAAGAATGTTATCAAACATCAATGTGAACTCAATCTAAGCTCACAATCCTGCATTACCTGAATGTCTTTTCATGGGTACAAAAGCTGAGGTCCCACTGTGGAAAAAGGTTTGACTTTTGTTGCTTGACTAATTGTGTTGTTACAAAATATTCAGATAGATAGAGAAGTTAGAAACTTTCTTTATAACAGAGTGCTTCTCAATAATCAGAATTGACATATTATATATATATATACCAATTGAAATATCACACATAAGTCAGAAATTATTTGCTTTGCTCTGTTCCCAATTGCTCTTCAATATTTGAGGTGTGGTGCAACACCAATTATGGAAATAGATAAATATACAAACAAATATATGTGTGTACATGTATATATATATATAGTATACGGATTATCAGACATTGTGTTTGATACTTAAAACTAAACAGTACATATTAGATTTATGTATGGAAAATCTATGGTTTGAATAGGAATAACCTAAAAATTTCTGCACCCCAATAAGCCTCTCCACTGACTCAGTAATCCAAATCAGATTGAATCAAACTGAATTGGAGAAAGCCCAGGTTTAATGGATAAAAATGCTCCTGGACAATTTTCTTGATCCCCAGAGAGGAGATGGGGAAGGAAGACTGGAAAACCACTGAAGCACAATTAATTAAAACTCAGAGACAGAAATTGGGGTTCAACCTGAAGGTCTGAAAAACAAAACAGCCAGCCACTGACTCTTACCTCTACCTCAGTCCTAAATGGTGATCCTGCCTCCAGCAATCCCAGAATGAGACCACGATTTAGAGTGGCCTCCTCCCATTTTATATTCCTCTTAAGGGCTGGGAGTAAAGGTGTGTGTTACCACTGCCTGGTCTGGAAGGCTGGCCAGTGGGACTGTTTTATTCTCTGATCTTCAGGCAAGCTTTATTTACTAAAATACAAATGAAATGCCACTACAGACCATGTGTCTGTTTTCTGGGGAGCAATTTAAGTATCCTGTGGGAGTGGTCTTAAGCATCTCTGGGGGAGGATTCATCATTTGGCAGGCTTTCTGAGATGCAGCAGGGTTTGAAGAAAGATGGGGGGGGGGCGCTTGGGACATAACTTCCACATGAACATTCAGGATTTGGGGTATGTGGATGCCAGGGGTTGGGGTGAAGCTTGCACCAGAACATAACATTCAGTGCAGCCACTGAATAATCCCTTGCACAGTTGTTCTGACTGACAGCCCAGGGAGACAGTACAAAGCCTATCTAAGGGTAGCCTCCTCCTTTAGATGAGTATATATTTTAATATTAATAATGGGCAGTATGGGTAAGCTCAAATTCTTACTCCTAGTAGCTGTGGGAGCAGTAAATAGTATTAAATTTTCCACTTATTTATAGTTGCTACTAAGTGGCCAGTAATAAGTTATGGATTTCTTATTCTCTAAGTAAAAAATAATCACCTCCTCACAGAATAATTATGAATGTTAAATATGGTCATTCATTCAGTGTGTAAGATTTTACATAGTATACAATAGTAAAATGGTTGATATTATTTTATATATGTGACTTTTGCTAACCTCTTAAATAGTAAAGTGCGAAGAAGGAAATGCTATTCTATCTGTTCACACAGAGGTGGAGCAAACCTGATTTTGCACATGCTCTAGGGATCAAACCCAATGTCTTATGCTTGCTAGTTGAATGCTCCATCGCTAAAAACATTTAGAAGCATGTATCAGATATAAAACTCTCAACCCAACAGACAGGACCAGTTCCATATTTGTAGATCAAGCAGCAGAAGAAGGATAAAGATAAGCTTTAAGTGGGTGACGTTGAAAGCGCAGGGATCGTACCACAGTGTTTTCTAGAGCTGAGAGCCCCAAAGCAGTCCTTGTCTCACAAGCCATGGCAGAGAATGGAAAGTTTGCATAAATCCTTCAACCCTTGCTTTCTTATGGTAGCACAGGGAATAATTTTAGTATTTCTTTCATTAGGTTTTCCTGAAAATTAAATGGGTGAATGCATGTTAGGAACTAAGCACAAGAACTAATGCATAAGAAACTCAAGGAGAACATTATTTGTATTATATTTTGTGCTTATAAAATATTGAAGGCTGGTTAATGTGTGACAGCACTCTTAAGTACACAGGAACAAGAATGAAAACACAATAAAATGGACAAAATGTTTAATTTTTATCTGTACTTAGACTCCTTCCATAAATTGCTTATGTATATGCCTTATATTAACAAACTGATTTCCTTCTTAAATAAGGGCTATAGCAAGAAGTGAGGGGCACATTGTAAAAACAAACATCATGTCCCTCAACATGTAAGCTCTGGCATCTCAAAATGAGAGTAAATAATTTAGTGTTGTTATCATCAGTGGAGAGTCAGTCTAAAAGAAATAAAAACGTGGATAGCATAGAAATACATGAGTGGAATATAAAAAAAAAGGATGACCTTTCTGTCCTGTCGGTGTGACATGAAATTGACTAATTTTCGTCTCCAACTTTTCCTTTCACTTAAAATTCCAGGGAGCCCTTAGGAACAGGCAGTGAAGTCCCACCTCTATCTGAGGAAATGAAGGGAAGTATGGCTAAGAAAACTTATTAAGCCGTGGAGACTTGGATTGCCCATTGTTCTCAATTAAAGACTGATGATAATTTAAGAATAAGAAGCACAACAGAAAAATAGTGTTTTCATAAGGCAGCTACTGATTACTCTTGGAGTAATTCTCAGCATCAGGGGACAAGCTCTCTCAGGGCTTTCATTCTTAGTCCCATGATTTTTGGAGCCAACAGATTTTTCAGATGGTGAGGAAGGATTTTCAGACAAATAATTTATCCTTTTGCTGAGCCCATTTGTTTAACATGAATATATTTCCTATTATTTACAATCACGAACAGCAGGGCCCTGAAAATGCCTTTCACCTGTCCAGTCAGGTAAGAAAACGAAACCAGAGACAGGCTGGGAAGTTGCCCATACTTTCTGTGTAGTGACCTGTCTCTTGCTGGCATGTGAAAAAGCTGTTTAATATTTAGAACCAGTTTCCTACTTTATGATGACACATTCCCTGTTGTCGTTAAAGCACATTCTTTCCCATAGTTTTACTGTCATGTTCTATTTTCAGTTCAATATGCCTGATTATCTAGGTCTCATCCAAGACAAATCTGTACTCTCTAAATATTAAAGCAATAGTGAAATAAACCATGTCAAAGAGAGAAGTGTGGCAATCAGTGTTCTCTGAAACCCAGAAAAAAGTTGGTATCTTGTATGTTTGATTGTTTCTTGATTTTTTTCCAATATATTTTTGATGCAATTCTATTTTGTTGGTCAGAAAAACTTAAAGGATGGTTAGTGTTTAGAAGACTATTTGTATTTTAAAAAAGCAGTAGCAAGGATTTTAAATATATTATGCCTAGCTACCAAAGAAAGTTACCCTGATTGTTGGAAGGAGGCCTTTTGTGAAGGTAGAGTAGGGATTAGTTCTAAAAAATCATCTCCAAAGTAAGGCTAAAAGTGCCTAGAAGTTTCCCTAGTTCATTTCCTTTTCCATCTGGTCACATCAAATCTACTTCCTCTTAGAACTCCAATCATTTAATTTCTCAGGAGGTGACTCCGCGTAGGTCAGTGTCCTCAGATTTCCTTCCTATCTTATTCTCTGCCTGTGCACCCCACTCTTCAAGAGTCTTACATACCTAGCTTAACTTTCCTAAGATGTAAATACTGCCCATGGCACCTATCTAAAGAAAAAGAGCAGAGAGGGAGCTAGTCACCAATCCTATCTGCCGTTGTCAGTACGGCCAACGGTAATGCTGGAACCTTGCTAGGAGAGCAAAAAGAGTGCTTGTGGGGCAGCCATCAGGGCAGATTTAGTTCTAAGACATGTCTTACAATGAACTGCTCATTTATGACTTCTAAGTAGTTAAATCATTCACTGAATTAAATGTTTTTAGGTCAATTCAACAAAAATGAAGACAAATGTATTTCCTTCCTAGAAGGCAGAGTTTCTTGCTATGGAAAGTAAGGTGAAATAAGGCGAACACATTTTATAATCCAGAAGAGAGGCAGCTTGTGGCAACTTTGAAGAGAGTTGGTACGAAGCAGACAGACAGATTACTATGGCATGATATAACACAGATGCCAGAGGCCTACCAGAGGAACTGTAATGAAGGTGAGTTCAACTTGGAATATATGTACATAGCTGAGGGGTGGACTTATTTCTGGTTAGATAAAATGATCCAAAAATCAAAAATATTATTAAATAAAATTATTTACACTATACCATTAAACAAAGTAGAATTCTGGAGACCAAAGGCATAGACAAGTTTTGATGAAATAAGGAAGAAACTTGAGCTTACAGAAAGCAGAAGTTTTGTGTTTAAGGATCTGAGAAGAAAGTCAGAACACAAGTAGACAACAGACACATAGCAACTTTTCTTATTGAAGATGCCATTTGATTTCCTGTTTGAGGAAATGTTCAGGTTCAAAGTATTGTAAGACAGTAAGTTCTTCATCTACCATAGCAATAAAAATTTCAAAATACCTCAGATTAACACAGATTATTTAGTTTTGTTCTTCCCTCCCACTTCCCATCAAATAGGGTTCCTTGACTTTATTGGGTATGTGGGCCAGGAAGAGATGAATAAAATAGTATCTTCACATTAGTAATCTAGGGACAAGTGATTACTGCTATTTTAGGGCTTTTCTACTTCTTCAGAGACTTTATGATAAAATTGTTTCATTCCTGACTCTTATTCTTAAAAAAATTCAAGAAGTATCTCGTTAGAGAAGCCTGATAGAGCAAAATTTTAAAAAAGCAGCGTATCACAGAGATGACTTAGAGATGAAAGTTTTATTGGAAAGTAGATGTTCATAGCCAGAGAAGACCATGCATGGACAAAATGCTGCAAACCTCTCAGAGAATAAAAGTGTTAATGAGGAATCAAAATTTTAAAAATAGTTAAGTCACAAACCACAGCTGTACAAGATCCAAACATCCAAACATTCTACAGGATCTGAGGCTGGCTTATGCAAAACAATCATTCTTCGTCAGACATCTTATCCTCCTCCTCCTCCTCTTCTTCATTTTGCCAAGTAAATTCTAATTGAGAAAGGTTGATTGATATCATGCCAGGTTGTGTTCCACAAACTATGTCATCTTTTTTTTTTTTTTTAGGTGATGTCAAATCAAACCTCTGTCACTGAATTTTTCCTTCTTGGAGTGACAGACATACAGGAACCACAACCTTTTCTCTTTGCTGTTTTTATCACCATCTACTTTGTCAATATAACTGGGAATGGAGCCATCCTGACGATCGTCATTTCAGATCCAAGACTCCACTCACCTATGTATTTCTTCCTGGGGAACCTAGCATGTCTAGACATCTGCTACTCCACCGTGACAGTGCCGAAGATGCTGGAGAACTTCCTCTCCACAAGCAAAGCAATTTCCTTCCTGGGGTGCATAACCCAGCTGCATTTCTTCCACTTCCTGGGTACCACAGAGTCCCTGCTGCTGGCAGTGATGGCATTTGACCGCTTTGTGGCGATCTGCAAACCACTTCACTATTCTGTCATCATGAATCGCCAGCTCTGTGTCCTGATGGCTGTCGCCATCTGGACCATTGCTTTTCTCCACGCTCTGCTTCACTCTGTAATGACATCTCGTCTGAGGTTCTGTGGTTCAAATCAGATTCATCATTTCTTCTGTGATGTTAAGCCTTTGCTGGAACTGGCCTGTGGGAACACTGAGCTCAACCTCTGGCTGCTCAATACTGTAACAGGCACCGTTGCCTCAGTCCCCTTCTTTCTGACGTTTCTCTCGTATTTCTACATTATCACGTATCTTTTCCTCAAGACCCGTTCTTGCAGCATGCTCCACAAAGCACTGTCGACTTGTGCCTCTCACTTCATGGTTGTTATTCTGTTCTATGCTCCTGTTATCTTCACCTACATCCGTCCCAGCTCAGGCAGCTCTCTGGATCAGGACCGGGTCATTGCCATCATGTACAGCGTGGTCACTCCAGCTCTCAATCCACTCATCTACACCTTGAGAAACAAGGAAGTGAGGAGTGCGCTGAATAGGAAGATGAGAATATGGCTCAGACTTGACAAAATCTAAAGAACTCTTCTGAGGCATAAATAACCAGGCAATGAGAAATTAAGATATATTCTAATGTAAAAAAGATGTACACATATATAACTGAACCAATTGAGTAATGGAAAATATATGGGAAAATATGATCTAGTTATATTAAACTATTACAGTAAGGGAAACTTGAACTTGTGGGGCTTAATCATAGACTCTGGTTGCTGAATTTGCTTTTGGCATATTAGTTGATAACCTTGACTTATGACATACTCTAATACAACTTGTATGGAACTGGATATAGAAATATGTGCATGCTACCCATGTTTAGAATAAATAATTGGTACTTATGGCTGTTTATCCGTCAGCACATATTAGTTGGGTGATTACCATTATGCTCTCTTATTCTGAGGAATTATTAAAATTAAGGTTACTCAGTTGGCAAAGTTAGCTGCAAGTCACAATTGAGTTACAGAAAGACTTCAGAGGCAAACTGTTTTTTTTAAAAACCTGATCCTGATCTGCTAATATTAGAATTTTTAAGGTTGATGGGTAAGGTTTTAGTTTTTAAATTGTATTATTTATTATTGTTTTTGAGACAAGGTCTCCTACAGCCTGGGCTGGCTTTGCATTCCTTATGCCATTGCTACCTACCACCTTTCAGTTGCTGGGCTTATAGGTCTATTCTATCACACCCGGCTTTCAATTGCTGGGCTTATAGGTCTCTTCTACCACACCCGGCTTTCAATTGCTGGGCTTATAGGTCTATTCTACCACACCCGGCTTTCAATTGCTGGGCTTATAGGTCTATTCTACCACACCCAGCTTTCCAGACAGTTTAGACAATATGTTACCAAGTCAACATACCACATATATATATCAGCATGAGGATGTTTAAATTCTTCAAAATCAGGGTAGCAACTTTTTATATTGTCCGAGCAACATTTTGAATGCTTAATAGCCTTAGCTATCAGTCTTCACTAAGTGATGGGATAAAGTCAAAGGTGAGAGTGCTTCTTGTGTTTAGAATTATTTCAAACAGATTTTCCTTTATTAACTATTTTATTCATTATTCATGGATGCATATAATGTGTTTGGATCTAATCTCCCCCCATTCCTCTTTCTGCAGCTCCTCTCTGTATACCTTCCTGCTTCCCACCCATCTTTATGTGCTTTCTCTGATGAGGAAGCAGACTTCTGTAGAAAGACAGTGTTGGCTGGATATTAGACACTAGAATGCAGTTGCACACATGAGCTCACAATGGCTGGGGCTGCACGCACAAGATCTCACTTGAACAAGATCAAACCAAACAAAATTCCATGAATTTCCACCCCTCTCTGAGGAGCTTGGACAATTGGTAGCTACTGGGAGAGGGAGAGTCACTTTCTTCAGGAATGTGGGCCCTGAGAAGATATCCATGCTCTAGTGTATGAGCCCGTATCTATGCACAGAAAGGCAGTATGAAAAGGATTCAATGTGTATTCAATCAGATTTTTTTTCTGGAACCTTGTATTTTTCCAGAGTCCATGGCCTTGCCCCTCCAAACTAACTAACTAACTAACTAACTAACTAACTAACTAACTAACTAACTAAGCAAAGATACTTTAAAATGATAAATTTTATGATGGAAAATATCTTTGTTTTTGAACAAAGCTGAAAAGCTCTCTCCCTCAGTTCCTGAAACTGGAGCACAGGCTGTAGAAGCTACAGCTGAGTCAAGGAGGCCCTTTGCTGACAAGCTAGGGCAGGTCCCATGTCACCACTGTGAGCTTCTCACAACCAGCGAAACCTTCCATGCTGAGCCTGAACTCTCCACAGCTGTAAAGATTTGAGGCATTTCTCAGAATCATTAAGTGAACATGCTTTGCTGTCCTGCTTTCTGGTCATTTCTGTTTGGATCTTGTGCAAGGAACAAGAGCTGATTCTGACTAAGAGGTTGCACCCATATTAGAATTTCCTTTTCAAATAAGTGCTATCCATTTTTTTAATAATCTTTTTAAAGGACTGGGGAGATGGTACATTGTTTAAAAGCACTGACCGCTCCTACAGCTGAATGTGTTTCAATTCCAAGCACTGACGTGGTTTGGGTTTTCCTAGATATCTTAAGGGACTCACTCATTTGCTCCAATTGTTTGTTTATGTTTTCCTGGATTTCTTTAAGGGATCTATTCACTTTCTCCCTAAGGAGCTTTACCATCTTGATAAAGTTGGTTTATGGTTGTTTTCATTTGCTTCAGCTGTGTGACTACTCAGGGCTTGCTGTAGTATGATAGCTGGACTCTAGTGGTGAGATATTGGCTTGACTGTTGTTGACTGTGTTCTTATGCTGGCCTCTAGGCATCTGAATTTGGAATGCTTAGGTGTTGTATTAGTCAGAGTTCTCTAGAGTCACAGAACACACTTCCTCCAACAAGGCCATACCTACCCCAGCAAGCAACATTTCCTAATATTGCCACTCCCAAAGAGCTTATAGAGGTCAATTACATTCAAACTATCTCAGGTGCTGAATTCTGAGTTTGTTTTTGTTCAATGGATGTTTTCAATCCCTTCATTTCTGTTTCCTCTCTGGTCTTCTGGCCTGAATGGCATGTGGTTCTGGTAACCAGCAAGACTTCTGGTCTAGTAGGGTGCCTACATGACCTATGGGGTTTGGGGTGTCAGCCTTGCCTCTGGGGTTTTGGATGACAGCATTGCCTCAGGGGTTTTGGGAACTGGTGTGGCCTCTGGGGTTTCTGGTACTAGTGTGGTCTCTGGTAGAGCAGGGAAAATTTATTTATTTATTTATTTATTTATTTATTTATTTATTTATTTATTGTGAGGCTGCCTGGTGAGTTGGGTACCTCTACTTACTTCTCGGGGATTCCATGTGGTTTAAATTTGCCCATTTTTGGGAGATTTCTGGGTGGTGCAGGATGCACATCTGCATACTGTACACAGTGAAGGAGTAGGTACCCCGGAGTTTCTTGAAGAAGTTTGTTCATATTGTCCTTTTTACTAAAAGATATATGCATGATTTATATTTACTGTGGCCAAGACACTCTGGTGCATAGCTTTCGTTGTTCTGTGAAGTGATTACAGCAAAAATGAAACCTAGAAAGGAGCTATGGGTGAGGTGGGGAAGATGTTTAAATGGAGCAGGAGGCAAGAGTATGTAACGGGAGAGGAAAGGGAAAATGTCGCATATTTTATCTCATAAGTACTATAATTAATTATATATACATGAAAGCAAAAGGAAGGACTCTTTGGGAGGAGAGAGGGACCAATAAGGGAGGTGATTGGGAGTGGTGTAAGGGATGTGGGGGACAAAAAGTGAGGAGATATAATGATATATATGTATTTAGTTGTCTCTATGAAACCCACTTTTGGACTCTAGGGAGGGGAGGCTGTGGTCTGGATGTCTGAGAGAAGAATAAAGAAAAAGAAAGAAAATGTGTTAAAGAAGACAGCTGATTATGGGAGAAGCTCAGCTATGTACTTTTTAACAGCACTAGTGTGAAAATGGCCATATTTCCCAAAGCCATGTACAGAGTTTGTATAATTCTCATCAAAATCCTAGGGGCATTTTTGGCGGAGATAAAAGGAAGGAATGTCATATGAAGCTTGAAAAGACCCCGAAGAGTCAACAAGGAGAAGAAAGAACAGTGCTGTGCTCCAAACTGCAATATTATGAAGTAATTGCTCAGCTTTCTTTCCATGAGTGACTTATCAGAGCCAGGGGTCCTTGGTAAAGGTTAAACTAAGATTCAAGACAATTTTGGCATTATTGCTTTGCGAATAAGTGTCTGTTCTTTGCTGTAGACTTTGCTAACTCCCTTTCTGGTTACATATTTGGGGATTAATCCCAACAGTTCAGAACTATTTCCCCCTAGTTACATGTGAAAACAGTTGCGCATTGCCAGGCCTTCATTCCTCTCTGTTAGGTACGTGCAGAGATCTGCCCTCCTGAAATTATCTTTATCAGCAGGCATTGGTCAGTGCTTAGGGCTTAAAGATGAGCATTTCGTCTATGATATTCGCAGATAACCAAGGACGTAGAATTGTACTTGCCCAAGCTGCTGCTTTGGTTTTACCCCATGACCACAACGGCAATAATAACATTCCCTGGAACTGATAAGACCTAGGCCCCTTCTTTGTTCTACCACCCAGAGCAAAACTCCAGACCTAGGCTCATAGGAACTACAGTGTCTATGTGCTATCTGATCAAAAGCCATGACTTCTCCCTGACTGTTTACATAGGTTGCTTGGTTACCCAATTCTATGCATGCTGGGAGAAAAGAAGTGGCGTGCTGATTTAAACAATCTATGCCCTATTCATAATTTTACTGAAAATAAACCTTTTAGCTTTTTCTAACCACCTAAAAATGTGCTCTAACCTCCTCTCTATAATCCTCCGAGGATTTAATTCCTTTCTTAACTAACTTTCTCCACTAAGGAGTTCACCAGATGTGCACTAGACTCTCCCACCTTTGAACTGATGATTATGGATCTGTATATGTATGTGAAAACCCTTATCTGATTTTTATGGGGCAAAATAATTCCTGCCCTGAAACCTTCTAGTGCTGTGGAACTGCTGGTTTTAGGGATATGTATGACTGGGAATGGGTAGAACAAGAAAGAGCAAGGGAGAACAAGGAAGAGCAATGGGGAATAGAGAATAACAGAGAAAAATCAAGAAACATGGACAGATGTATTCTGTTGTGAGTATACTTCTTTACCCTCAGATTTTTAGCCCCCCTTTAGCTTATTGTGGGGTTTTTAGTTGAACCCTGAACAGAGAAGCCTTAAAGGCTAGAACTTTAAGGCTGGGGTAATGCTGGAGGTGTTACAATGTTTGATTCAAGCTACTCTCTAGAGAATTAGTAGCAAAGAAGTTACCAACACAAAAACAGAGTCAGATCAAGGAAATATAATTGAGGCCACAGAATTAAATTCACACAGCTACAGACATTTGGTTATCTTCCTTTTTTTGCACACATGTATAATACATGTTTGCTTGTGTGAGGTACATGTGTCTTTGTGTTTGTGCTTGTGAAGGCTTGAAATTGACATTTGGTGTCTTCTTCAATTGGTCTCCACTTTGTTGAGGCAAGACCTTTCACTGTACCAGAAGCTCTTTGATATGGCTGGTCCAGTTAGCCAACTTTTCCAAGGGATCCCATTTTTGCCTCCTGAGTGCTGGCATTTTAGGCTGTCACCGTGAAAGTCTCACTTTGAGGTGAGTCTTGGGAATACGAACTATGCTTCTCATGCTTCCACAGCAAGTGCCTTATCCACTGAGCCATCTCTCCAGCCAACACTGAAGGTACCAAGACAGATGTTGGAGAACAGAGAGACCATTTAATAAGTGATGCTAAGGAAACAGGATATTCTCCCATAGAGGATTACTAGATCCCCACTCAGTCATGATGGTATATCTCTATATTTCTAGAACTTGGGAGATTGAGGTAAGAGGGCAAAAAAAAAAAGATTATTCAATAACATCATCTCTTTGCAAAAACCAAAATGATAAATCTGACACTCATTAAAAAATCTTTTATGTACAATTTTTCTTCAATTAAATGACAGAGCATTTCTAGGAAGTTGCCTACGGGAGGGAGTGAACTCAAAACTCTAAGGAGATGAAAGAAAATTGATTATGATAATATACAAGGCCACCAAGACCTGTGTTGCTCATGTACCTGAGACTAAGGAACAACAAAGGGTAAGAAAACTGGAAGAAAGAAAACAAAAGGAGCATAGAAGAATTGTCCAGGGACTTTCTCCCCATTGAAGGTGGGTGAAAACACCCTGTTTATTTTCACATCTATCCTGCTCAGCACAAGGGACATGCTCCCTCGGGATTTTTATGTCTACAGCTCCATCTCTTTGAATCTGGCAGGATTTCAGAATTTCAGAGAGGTTTTCATAGATTTATAGATGAAGACTGCAAGACAGAGGCACAACATGAACTGTCACTTCAAATGCTTCACAACCTGTGCAATTTCTGGACATGCTTCTGAAAACTGTTTTTTGCTTGTTTGTTTTTTGTTTTTGGCAGTCAGTCAGGTAAGAGAATGAATTAGGACATTAGGACTAGAGTTTCCTGTTATTCAGGGGTGGTCTGCCAGTTGGCAACATTACCAATAGGCAGGATTAAGGCTGGTTTCCTCTCTTCTGACAGACTCCTCACTGTGTGTGAGGATAATAAAGGTTCTTCGGCTTCTGTATTTCATGTGTCTCATCTAATTTCATTGTACTTGGTTCTCTAAATGAACACAAATCTAAAAACTCCAAATATTGAAAGTGTAGTGAAAAAGTCAGTTCTGATTGTACAAAGCAGTTAGAGTGATATTTTTCCTTAATTGATAGGTAAATATTTTCGCCATAAATGTTTTGGTGCTATTTTGATCTCTGGTTCAGAGAATTATAAATTAATTTTGCTATGGGGCTAGATTTTAAATAGGAAAGTCTGTTGTGTTTATAAACACAGAATATGTATCACTATCAAACAGGCCTCCCTGATTGTTTGAAAGCAATGTCTCGCAGAAGTACACTAGCAATTGCTTCATTTCTCAGACTGTCTTCCAGCTATAAAGCTTAGAATCCCATAGGATCCTTAAATTTTTCCTCCAGTTCATTAATTTTGTTTCTTTAGTGTTACAAATTATTTTCTTCCTCTAATGATTTCTCACAGCTTGAGTAATTCCCATCTTGTAGGGCTCACTCCAGTGTCAGCCTCTTTCCTACTCGAGTGCAGCCTGGGGGTTCTCTCAGTGCCTCCCAGCAACACGGGCCTTCCTCACACTGATTTTAATTCTTCTGTGCACAGAGTGAACCCAGCACATCTTTAAATAAAAGGAAACAGAGGAAACTACTTCTCATAGCTATGTCTGCTCTGACCAGTGTACCTTAGAAAATTCATGTACTTTGCTAAGAATGGAGAAAGCAACAACTCAAAAAGTCTTTTAGTATACTTTGAAAGTGTAGAAAATATTAAACTTTTTACAATTAATTTATTCGTAATTACTTAAGAATTTTACTTTCATTGAAAGAAGGACTATTATTTTAATTACGCAATTAAAAAGAAAAGGACACAGTCCTTATAGAAACAGGACTTTGAAAGAAAAGAATTGAAGGATTATATTTGAAGAAAGGAAGATAAATAAATAAAGCATGTTTTTGATGAGAGAAGAGCTGTACAGTTTCAGCATGTGGGGAGAAATCTGAGATGAGGCATACAGACTTCTGGGATCACAGAAGACAGCAGTGAGTGAGTCTCATTGATGGAGCTAGAAGAGAAGAGGGAGAAATCTCTGTAATATCTGAGCAGTGAGCTTATTTTAAGGTAAGTGGGAAGAAAAGCCCAATAATTAAGATCACAAGAGAAGATAGTATTTCCAGGGTACTAAAGGGCATTCAGCAGTCTCTTCTAGTGAAACGAGGGAGGGACTACTAAGCACATGACTGCTCTGATCCTGGGGCTCTGGGAAAAAACAAATCCAAAAAATAAAACTCACGGCATCTAGGTGAATAGAAGAACAATAAAGCATAATTTATGCCCCAAGAAGTATCTTTGGTTGGTTATAGCAACACAGGACTATAATCCCAGTCCTTGGAGGCTGTGGCAGAAGAATTGAAGCAACTTAGAGACCAACATTGAGACCCTGTCCCAGCTATATAGCAATGGAAAACAAATGAAAAAAGGGGTCTGGGGAAAGGGCTCCATCTGTTACGTGCTTGCTATTCAAGCATGAAGACCCAAATTCAGATCCCTAACACTCAGTTAAAAAGCTGGATGTGGCGATGTGTTTGTAAACTCAGCTCTTGGGAAGTAAAAGCAGGAGAATTTATGGAACTCTCTGTCAAGCCAGCCTAATTGAAAGGGTGAGCTCCAGATTCAGGAGGACACACTGTCCCAAAGAATAAGATTGCAGACGATGTTTGATGTCAATCAATCACCTCCACATGCACTCACATACAACTAGGAATCTATTTTGGAAATGTTTAATGGCCCAGACTGTAGGAAACATGAAGCTCAACATCAAACACAGTAGTGGACAATAAGCATAAATACGGCCGGCCTCTGTCGCTAACATGACCATCTGGCTCCATGGTGTTTCCTAGCTTGTGTGTAAGAAACAAGTCTATACAAGGACATCTCTACCTTTTCTACATTTTAAGTAGAAAAATATAGACACTATTATATTAAAAAGCCAGCTTTAATTTTTAATTATTATTATACATTAAAAATATTTTTCTTGCTAAATTAGCTTACAAGGTAATTCCCACATAGGATTTTCAGACATATTTCATTTTGGTTGATTCTGCCCACCTCCACACCTCCTGTCTTCTCCCCGTCCCCTCTTCTTCCTGCCATACCTATTGGTCCCCAGTATTTCCCTTCCACATTGTTCCATATCCCCCACCCCCTTTAAAAAACTTTTCTTTCTCCCAGTCATGTGATCCCCTTTCTGGTTTTCTGTTCTTTACCCATGTTCACAACCACTTGGATCCACATATTTAACAATGAGAGGCTGGGACTGAATTTAAGACAAGGAGCTGGCCAGTGGTGGCTCACGCCTTTAATCCCAGCACTAAGAAGACAGAGGCAGGCAGATCTCAACGTTCAAGGCCAGCCTGATCTATATAGTGAGTAGAATACCAGGATCAGTCAGGGCTACACAGAGAAATCCTGTCTTGAAAAACCAAATTGAGAGAGAGAGAGAGAGAGAGAGAGAGAGAGAGAGAGAGAGAGAGAGAGAGAGAAAGAGAGAGAGAAAGAGAGAGAGAGAGAGAGAGAGGATAGTATTTATCTTTCTGTGCCTGGGTTGCCTTGCTTAATATCATACTTTTAGTTCCATATATTTTCCTGAAAGTTCATAATTTCATTTTACTTTACAGATGGATAAAATTCCATTGTTTATATGTACCAAATTTTCATTATGTTACTTGGTGAACATCCGAGCTGATTCCTTTTCCTGGCTATTGTGAATACAGTACACAGACATGGATGTGCAAGTATCTCTGTAGGAGGATGTAGAGTCCTTTGGGTATATCTCAGGATCAGAATAGCTGGATCACATGGTGACTCTTCTTTTAATTTGTATGGAAATAACCAGACTGATTCCCACAGTGGCTGCATCAGTTTACATCCCCACCAATATTCTCACCAGCATTGGTGCCATCTGCGTTCTCAATGATGTCTATGTTGTCTAGGGTGAGATAAATCTTGAAGTAGTTTTAATTTCCATTTTCTTGATACCTAATGATGTTGAACACTTTAAAAATATTCATTGACCACTTGTGTCTTTTCTTCTGAGAAATATCTGTTTAGGTAATTAGTTCATTTATTGATTGGTGGATATTTTTTTGTGGTTAACTTTTGCAATCCTTGACATATTCTAAATATCAACCCTTTGCCTGAAGCATAGCTGGAGAATATTTTCTCCCATTCTGTAGCTCTGTTGATAGCATCCATCTTTGCTGTGCAGAATATTTTAATTTCACGTAATCAATCACGTTGGTCAGTTTTTGGGTGGGTGCTATCTTTGTTTTTAAAGAGCCAGTGGTTGGGAGCAGTCTATCTACTCCTATTCTCTCAAGCTGAAATCTTTCAAGTCTTTTTTCTTGCTAGGAGATGTCTGCCTGGTGGAACATTTAAAAGATGTTCCCCGTTAGATCCAACTTAAGAAACGAGAAAATTGGGTCAAAATGTAAATGCTCACAGCTAAAAACTGTAGTAGACTGGTGATTTACTCAAAATCACTAAAGAAAAAAAGAAATGATTCGTGATAGTGTAGTAAACTAAAGATTTTTTTTTAATCACAATCCACAACAGACTCTTAGGATTATTATTTAACATAATAATGGGCAGATATTAGGAAAATTTGAGGGGATGCCATGGAAAACAATGTCTCACACTCTCAAAATACTTTGGTTTTGAAAAGAAAAATCTATGGTCAGAATGAGTGGTCAGCATGAAGAACAGTGTTGTACAATAACTCTTTCCTTTTAAGTGATGTCAAACCAAACCTCAATTACCGAATTTCTCCTCCTGGGAGTGACAGATATACAAGAACTGAACACAATTCTCTTCGCTATTTTCTTCACCATCTACTTTGTCAATATAACTGGGAATGGAGCCATCCTGACGATCGTCATCTTGGATCCAAGACTCCACTCACCTATGTATTTCTTCCTGGGGAACCTAGCATGTCTAGACATCTGCTTCTCCACCGTGACAGTGCCGAAGATGCTGGAGAACTTCCTCTCCACAAGCAAAGCAATTTCCTTCCTGGGGTGCATAACCCAGCTGCATTTCTTCCACTTCCTGGGTAGCACAGAGGCCCTGCTGCTGCCAGTGATGGCATTTGACCGCTTTGTGGCGATCTGCAAACCACTTCACTATTCTGTCATCATGAATCGCCAGCTCTGTGTTCAGATGACTGTTACTATCTGGACCACTGGCTTTTTACATGCCTTGCTTCACTCTGTAATGACATCTCGTCTGAGGTTCTGTGGTTCGAATCAGATTCATCATTTCTTCTGTGATGTTAAGCCATTGCTGGATCTGGCCTGTGGAGACACTAAACTTAACATTTGGCTACTCAATACTGTAACAGGGACCATTGCTCTCAGTCCATTTTTTCTGACGTTTCTCTCCTATTTCTACATTATCACGTATCTTTTCCTCAAGACCCGTTCTTGCAGCATGCTCCACAAAGCACTGTCGACTTGTGCCTCTCACTTCATGGTTGTTATTCTGTTCTATGCTCCTGTTCTTTTTATTTACATCCGTCCCAGCTCAGGCAGCTCTCTGGACCAGGACCGGGTCATTGCCGTCATGTACAGCGTGGTCACTCCTGCTCTCAATCCGCTCATCTACACCTTGAGAAACAAGGAAGTGAGGAGTGCGTTGAATAGGAAGATGAGAAGATGGCTCTGACTTAAACAAATCTGAAGAACTCTTCTGAGGCATAAATAACTAGGCAGTGAGAAAGTTTAGAGACAGCTACATTTCTCAATTTTAAGAAAGTATATTTTTGAAAATATTGGACAACTGGAAATATGTAGGAAAACTGCGTGGCAGTATAAATTAGTATTTTCTCAGATAATGCAAGGGAAAGTTGAAACATGTATGACTGTAGCTACAGAATCCTCCTGAATCTCTTTGAGAATATCAGTTGATAATCTTGGCTTGTTATATATTCTAATACATTTTCACACGTAATTGGGCTTAAAAATATGTGTTTACCACCCATTTTTAAAGTAAATAAACAGTACTTATTCATTTATCTGTGTGAACGCTTTTAGTTAATACATATTAGTGAAGAGAATAAAAGCATTACATTTTTTGCTTCTTATTAAAAATAGATTCTTTTTTCATACAATATACCCTGATTATAGTTTTCCCTACCTCTTCTCCTCCCAGTTTCTTCCTCCCTTACCTCCATCCAGGTCCACTTCATTTCTGTTTCTCATTAGAAAAGAACATTCTTCTAGTGATAACACCCAAACCTCCCTATAAGATATAACAAAACATCACAATGAGACTGGGCAAGATAACCCAACAGAAGGAAAAGAGCCCCAAGAAAAGTTACAAAAATCAGAGACTCATACACTCAGGAGTCCCATAAAAACACTAAGTCAGAAGCTATAATATATACACCGCAGACCTAGTGCAGACCCATGTAGGCACTGTTCTTGTTGTTTCAGTGAGTTCATATGAGTCTTGCTTACTTGATTCAGAGGGCCTTGTTCTGGTGTCCCCCGTCCTCTCTGGCACTTATGCTTCTTCTTCCCAGAACTTCCCTGAGCTATGAGTGGACAGATTTTGTGGAGACACTCCATTTGTAGCTGTGTGTTCCAAGGAAACATCCTTTGCGTATTGTCTGGCTGTGGGTCCCTGTATCTGTTCCTATCTGCCACGGAAAGAAGCGTCTCTGGTGATGACTGAGAAAGTTTCTCATGTATAAGTACAGCAGAACATCCTTAGGAGTCATCTTATTGATTATTTGCTGTAGATCAGTAATGTTTGGTTTTACATCAGGTCTCTAAGATATCCAGTCTCTGGTTCTTGGTCACCTAAGCAGTGTCCAGTATGAGTTCTATTTTGGGGAGCATTCCTTAAGTCCCATCAGACATTGCTTAGCTATATCCACAAGTTCCATCCATTTGCTTGAAAATTTCGTGATGTAATTTTTTGAACATGTAATATTCCATTGTGTAAATGTATCAAATTTTCTTTATCTGTTCTTTTGTTGAGGAACATATAGATTGTTCCAGATATTGTTAAAAGAGTAGCAATGCACATGGTTGACCAAATGTCCTTGTGGTAGGATGTATAGCTGAATCCTGAAGGAGATTGATTCCCAGTTTCCTGATAAATCACCATATTAGTTTCCATAGTGGCTGTATAGGCTTGTACTCCCACCAGCAATGGAAAAGGGTTCTCCTTTGCTATAAATCAGTGCCAGCATGAACGGTCACTTGGGTTATTGATATAAAATATTCTGAAAAGTATAATATGGAATCCCAAAGCAGTTTTGAATTTAATTTCCCTAATGGCTAAGAATGTTGAACATTTATTTAAGTGTTTCTCCACCATTTGAGCTTCTTTTGTTGAGTATTTTCTGTTTAGATCTGTACCTAATTTAAACATTAGATTATTTTTTGATATCTAGTTTCTTGTGTTCTTTATAGATTTTAGATATTAACCCTTTATCAGATACGGAGTTGGTAAAAATCTTTTCCCATTCAAAGGCTGCTGCTTTGTCTGAAGGATGGTGTCCTTCGCCTTACAGAAGCTTTGCAGCTTCATGAGGCCCCATTTATTAATTGTTGATCATAGTGTTGAACTACTGGTGTTCTGTTCAGAAAGTCTTCTCCTGTGCCAAAGCATTCAATGTCCTCCCTTTTACTTCCTGTGTATCTCTTTATCTGTCCTCCTGACTGCCTCTTACTCTCTATGGTTTCTTCCTGTCAATTGGTTGCAAATCTTGACCTAAGGTTGACTTTACTTAATGGTGTTTGCAATATACAAGCCCAAAGCTCTTGTATTAAAGGTGTGTGCTAGGGCTGAGCTACACCACAATTAGAAACCCATTTTTCCAGTAAATAATGCAATCTTAGGATTCACAGTGTGACCAAATATTCTGAAACAGGTAGCTTTCCTTCTGTTTCTATTTTATGGAATAATTTGAAAAGTATTGGCATTAACTCTTCTCATGTTTGGTAGAATTCTGTGCTAGAGTCATCTGGACCCGGGTTTCCTTTTGGTTAGGAGACTTTTAATGACTGTTTCTATTTCCTTAGGGGTTATAGGCCTATTTAAATTGCTTGTCTGATCTTAATTTAACTTTGGTACCTATCTAGACAATTATTCATTTCTTTAAGATTTTCCCATTGGTGGAGTACAGATTTTGAAAGTGTATCCTTATGATTCTCTATATTTCCTCAGTGTCTGTTGTTATATTCCTATTTTTAATTATGATTTTGTTAATTTGGATATTCTCTCTATATATTTTAGTTAGTTTGGATAAGGGTTTGTCTATCTTGTTAATTTTATCAAAGAACCAACTCTTTTTTTCATTGATTTTTGTATTGTTCTCTTTGCTTCTATTTTATTTATTTCAGCCCCCAGCTTACTTATTTCTTTCTGTGGGCACTTAGTGCTATGATCTTGTATCTTAGCACAGCTTTCATTGTGTCCTGTATGCTTTGGTGTGCTATGTAATCATTTTATTGAATTCTAGGAAGTCTTTCTTTACTTTTGTCTTGACCCATTTTTTATTCAGTGGAGAGTTATTTAGTTTCCATGAGTTTATAGGCTTTCTGTTTTTGAAATCTAGCTTTTATCCATGGTGTTCTGAAAAGTTGCAGGGAGTTATTTCAGTTCTTTTTTTTTTTTTTGTATCTGTATAGAATTGCTTTGTGCCAGAGTATGTGGCCAATTTTTAAGAAAGTTCCATGAGGTACAGAGAAGAATGTATATTCTTTTGTTTTGGTGAAATGGTCTGTAAATATTTGTCAGGTACATTTGGTTTGTCTGTTAGCTTCAGCATTTCTCTGTTTAGTTTTTGTCTGGATGACCTGCCTATTGGTGAGAGTGGGGATTGAAATCTCCCACTATCAGTGTGTGAGAGTCAATGCATGCTTGAAGCTATAGCAGTGTTTCTTTTACAAACTTGAGTGCCTTTGTGCTCGGAACAGAGAAGTTAAGAATGAAAAGGTATCTTGCCAACCCTAAGATGGCTCCCTTAATTAAGATATGTGCTTCCTTGCTCCCCTATCCAACCTTCCTTTATCCCAATCCCAATGTCCCAATGAGGAGCAGAAGGAGGGAGAACGTGAGCAAAGAAGTCAGGATCACAAGGGGTGCACCCACCCACGGAGACAGTGGGGCTGATCTATTGGGAGCTCACCAAGGCCAGCTGGACTGTGACTGAAAAAGCATGGGATAAAACCGGACTCTCTGAATATGGCGGACAATGAGGGCTGCTGGGAAGCCAAGGACAATGGCACTGGGTTTTGATCCTACTTCATGTTCTGGCTTTGTGGGAGCCTAGCCAGTTTGGATGTTCACCTTCCTAGACCAGGATGGAGGGGGGAGGACTTTGGACTTTCCACAGGGCTGGGAACCCTGACTGCTCTTCAGACTGGAGAGGGATGGGGAGAGGAGTGGGGGGAGGGGGAGAAGAGGGGGAGGAGGGGGAGGGAAATGGGAACCTGGGAGGAGGCGGAAATTTTTTTTCAATAAAAAAATTAAAAATTAAAAAAAAAGAATTAAAAGGTAATCTTGGTGGATTTTCTTTTGACGAGTATGTATTGTGATTCCATATCTCTTTTGGTTTGAAGTCTATTTTGTTAGATATTAAAATGGTTATACAAGTTTCCTTCTTAAGTCCATTTGCTTGGAATACCTTTTTCCATTCCTTCACTCTGAGGTAATGTCAGTCCTTGATGTTGAGGTATGTTTCTTGTAGGCAGAAAAGTGATAGATTCTGCTTTCTCATCCTTTCTGTTAGCCTGTGTCTTTTGTTGAGGAATTGATTTCATTGATATTGAGAGATAGCAATGACCAATGATTGCTGATTCTTGTTATTTTGTTGTTGGTAGTGGCATGTGTATACGTTTTCCTTCTTTTAATGTTGTTAGGGTGAGATTATTTATTCCCAATGTTTCCATGGGTGTAGTTAGCCTTCTGAGTGAACTTTTCTTTTCTTTTTTCTTTCTAGCACCATCTATAGGGCTGGATTTGTAGATAAATCATATTAATGATTCTTAGAATATCTTATTTTCTCCACATTTAGTGATTGAAAGTTTTTCTGAGTATAGTAGTCAGGACTGGTATCTGTAGTCTTTTAGAGTTTGCAGGACATCTGTCTAGGCCCTTCTGGCTTTTAGATTCTCCATTGAGAAGTCAGGAATAATTCTAATAGGTCTGCTTCTATATGTTACTTGATCTTTCCCCCTTGTAGCTTTTAACATTCTTTATTTCGTATGTTGGAAATTAAATGCAAGAGATTTCTATACTCACTGGAACTTCCTCCCAGTACTAGTCTATGCTTTCTGTTTTATTATTTTCACATGTGTCTTTATATTCTTTACTAATATTTCTAAATCTCTGTGCCCCTACCCTGGCAAGAGGTGTTTTTGTTGAGGCTGGCACCCGACAGCTGGCATGAGACTAGGGGGTTGAATCTAGAGGAACAGAAGGAGAGGGTAAGTTTTATAAACAACCTACCTGTTTATTTGGCGAGAGTGGTCTGTGGGTTAGCGGGGAGTGCCTGCTGGAGTTGGATCCTGTGATAAGGCAGCAAGTTGGGAGAGAAAGGTTAGGAATTAAGGTTTTGGGATCTACAGGTGTGTGCAGAGCAGGAAGGAAAGCTTCATCAGATGTACTATAGCAGAGACAGGGATGGATCTTGGGGATTGTGTTTGGAAGACAGGAGGGAGCGGTGAAGGTCTTCAGTTAGCTTACCTGTTTTCCGGGCCTGACCAACTGCTGTGTTTATAGGAAATGCCTGTTTGTGTTGGAGATTGGAGTGTGTTGGGGGAAGGAAGGTTGGAGGGGAAGATCTTTGTGAAGAAAGGGAGACTTCAGCAGGTTTTCTGCTACAGAGGTGGTGATGAGACTGTGGAGGGGGGTTGGATTTGGAGGAGTAGAAGGAGAGGTGTCAGCCTACTGGTTGCACAGCTGGAAGTGGCTCTTGATTTAGCAGCAGATGCCTGCTTGGCTTGGGGGTTGAGACAAAGCAACAAGTGGGGGGAGGAAGGAAGGAGAGGAAGATATGTGGGAACCTCAGGAGATGGGAATCCAGAGGGACAGGAAAGGTTGCTAAAGAAGTTCTGCTGCAGAGCTGGGAATGAGATTGAGGGATTGGATCTGGAGTTACGTCTTGTGTTCAAGGAGACAAACAGATTAAGGAATGGAATAAAGGGAGTGGTGAGCTCAGGGTAAGATTGCACCCAAATAAATTTCCAACTTGTGAAAAGAAAATATTAGCACTAACAATGGTGGTACACACATTTAGTCCCAACACTCCAGAGATAGAGGCTGGTGAATCTCTGAATTTGAGGCCAGCCTGGTCTACCGAGCAAGTTCAAGGATAGTTAAGCTTAGGCAGTAATGGTAACAATCAAAACCAGAAACTGGTGAAGATGTGGTTGAACGAGGGACCTATGTTCCAGCCCCAGCGAGCGGCAGAACTCACTAAGTTTGACTACGTAATTCTGATTTTAGAGTTAAGGATAGAACAAAAGGGCTATGGAATTTGCCCTGAGTCTAAGGAAAGCCACTGAGGCCAGCCATGTGTCAGGTGTATTCTTGAATGGAGGCTGAGAAAGGCCATTGTGTGAAGCTGTAACATTGGAGCCTGGATTGCCTTAGAGACTCCTAGATGTTAAAGATGTCAGAGCTGTGGATACCTGCCAAGGACAGCTGCTCACTGAGAATGGAACCAGCCCAAAGGAAGAGGTGTGTTGCAGCTAACATAGCTGAAAAGAGTTGATGTCAGACATGGAGGAGATGCAGAATTTAGAGTTTGCCTAGGTATTTTTCAGTCTTGCTTTGGTTCAATATTTCCTCAAGCTCCCTTTCTATGTTCAAGAATAGTAATATATATTCTGTGACATTATATGTAGAAGTATGTGATCAATTTTTTGATTTGATTTTATAGGAGATTACAGTTATGAGATTGTATGGATCTTTGAAGAGACTTTAAATTTTAGACTTTAAAACATTGTTGAGACTGTTACAGACTGTGGAGGATTTTGAAGTTGGACTAAATGCATTTTGCATTATGATATGGTTACAAGTTTTTGGGAGCCGTGGAGTGGAATGTGGTAGTTTGAATGTAATCGGCTCCCATAATCTCATAGGGAGTGGCACTATTAGGAGGTGTGACTTGTTGGAGTAGGTTTAGCCTTGTTGGAGGAAGTGTGTCATGTGGGCGCAGGGTTTGAGGTCTCTTTTATTCAAGCTCTGCTCAGTGTGACTCACAGACCATCTTTTGCTGCCTTCATATCAAGATGTAGTTGGCACCATGTCTGCCTGCGGCTGACATACTCCACACCATGATGATAATGGACCAAACCTCTGAAACTTCCTAACCCTTTCTTGGTTTCCTTTGTCAATATTAACTGCACCTATACTCACAACTGTTCACATATATACATGTATACATTATAGGCTAGGCTCTTTGACATAGCAAACATAAAATTGTCCATGTAACAAATGGAGAATGACAACATTTGGAGGACTAAGGGAAAAATGAACATGAAGGGTTCCATGCTAAAAGTATTACTGAAAGCCTCAAGATGGTGTCCATGAAGCAGTAAGCTAAGCTGGGGGCTTGACTGATGTGACTCATGAGGCAAATTCCCATGCTGCTTGTGAAAAGTGGGAGATTGTATAGGAATTGCCCAAGATTATGCCTTTTGCAAATTGGGAAACGTACCCTGTTTATTTTCACACTCCTTCTACTCAGTACCAGGGGACATGCTCCCTAGAGGCTTTAGGTCTGCAAGCCTGTCTTATTAAAACACCAGCAGAACTGTGGATGGCAAAGAGGTTTTTGGAGAGGAAATGTAGGCCAGAACCACAACATGAGCTGTCACTTCAAATATTTTACAACCTGTGCAATGCAATCTGTGTACATAAACCTGAGAATACTTGTTACTTTTGGTCTTTTGCTAATTTTGTACTTTTGACCAGGTAAGAGAACACATTAGGAATAAACTTGAAAGTTTCCTGTATTTTCTCTTCTTTAGGGTGTGGTCTGTCTGTTTGCAACATTAAACATCAATACCTGGGGATCAGAGTAAGTTCATTGTCTTGAGATGGACTTTTCTCCCTGTGTGAGGATAGTGAAGGTTCTTTGATTTTTGCACAGGATTATTGCATCTCATCTAAAGACATATTACTGTAATACCCTCTAAAGCCAACCTGAAATCCACAAACACTGAAAGTGCTGAACAAAGTCACTGGCATTGACCATTCTAATCACTATTTTTCCTTAAAAAAATAGGCAAATAGTTTTTTGATACATGTTTTTAGAACTATTTTGGTTTTTGGTCCAAAGACTCCTAAGCAATCTTGGTCATATGGGTTGAATTTTTAAGAAAAATGTCTGTTGTGTTTATAAACAGACAAAAATAATCACGACCATCAAAAAAACTGCCCTGAGTTGTTTGAAGGCAAGCTTTCAGAGAATTACACTAGTGATCATATCATTTCTCAGACTGTCTTCTAGTTATCAAGCTTAGAATCCCTTGGGGCCTTTACAAGTTTTCTCCAGTTCATTAATTTTGTTTCTGTAGATGAACAAATTGTTTTCTTCACCCAGTGCTTTCTCATACCTTGAATGACTCCCTTTTGTAGGATTCACCCCAGAGTGAGCCTCTGTGCAACTCTACTGCAGACTGGAAATTCTCTCAGTGTCTCCCAGCAACACGGGCCTTCC
Source organism: Microtus pennsylvanicus (assembly GCF_037038515.1). NCBI lineage: Eukaryota > Metazoa > Chordata > Mammalia > Rodentia > Cricetidae > Microtus > Microtus pennsylvanicus. Next base: position 275,424 of record NC_134585.1, on the reverse strand, counting down.
ACACACTGATTCTCACCCTTCTCTTCTGTGCACAGAGTGAACCGAGCACATCTTTAAATGAAAGGCACCAGAGGAAGCTACTTCTCACAGCTATGTCTGCTCTGACCAGTGTATCTCAGGGAGGTAATTCAGGTACTTTCCTAATATTGGGAAGAAAAGCAATTTTAAAAAGTTACTTGTGTTTTAGTAAGTGCTGATTGCACAATTAGATATGAAATCATTTATAATCAACTTATTTATAATTCTTCAAAAATTTTGACATTCATTGAAAAACACTGCTATTTTGATTGTGTTACTAAAATGAAAATTATTTATTTCTTTAGGAAAAAGTAAGACTTTATTTGGCAGGAGGGAACACCAGGAGTTAATTTATAGAGAGAAAGGAGTCTTAAAATGAGGAGAGCTGAATATTTTTGGCAACTTTGTAGTAGGTTGATTTAAAGCAGCCTGACATTTGGGATCATAAAACACAAGAGAGTTACTTATCATGGTCCCACTAGAGGTCCCATCTTCTCAATATTTGAAGAATTAGTTTAAATAAGTAACAGTTTAAATAAGACAAGATTTCAAAGAGACTAAAGCCATTGACAGTTCCTTCTGATGAAATGACGGAGGGACTGCTGATTCCACAGAGGCAGAGGTTTTCTTATTCAGACACTTTGGGATCTGGAAAAGGTTTTCTTTAGTCTCAGGATAACCAAGAGAAGAGAGAAAGTCATAAAGTATAAAAGTTAAACTGCACCCTATAAGAAAAATACGCATTGAAATAATGTAATAATAAAGGCTTAGCCACTTGCAGGAGGCCAGTGGGAGCCGAGTTTAACTTATTGATTTGAGAACTACAGCTAAAAAGGTGTTGGGGGGGGAGCAAAATATTGCCTTTACTGTTTTCAGATAATAATGACTGTTGTCGCAAATTATAAAATTTAATTAGCTATATAAATGCCAGAGAAACAAATGGTACACAATTGTCTTGATATCTTTCCAGAAATTAGTCTTTTAAAATAAATTTGCCATATTAATCATCTAACAAAAAAAGTTATACTGCAAAAAGTGCAAAAAGTGTCTTTGGTCAGCTTGGCAATGTGACTATAACTCCAACACTCAAGAAACTAAGGCAGGAGACTCTTGAATCACCATGGTCTACATTTAGTGACTCTGTCTCAAAAAACATCTTAGGAATCTATTTCTAGAGTTCTTAAGGGCTCAGATTATTGGAAGACACTAAACCCATCATCTGCTATAGCACATGTGTTGTCAGACTCTTGAGATTAATATGGTCATAGTTCTTACCTCTTACATCTTCTGGCTTGATCATGCATAAGAAACAAATCAATACAAGGACATTCTACTGCTTACATGTTCTTAAGATGATTTGGAGTTACTATGTTTTGATAAAGCTGTCTATACTTTCTATAAACTCTGTGATTGAAACAAATCCCTGCCTATTTTCTTCATGTTAAAGCTCTTCAAGAGTGTTCTTACTTCTCAGAGGTTGTCTGCCTGGTGGGATGATTTAAAAGTTGCTCCATGTTAGAGACAATTTAAGGGATGAAAAGAAAGTTGGATCAAAACGCTCACAGCTAAATGTTAAGATGGTACTTTCTCTGAATTATCAACAAAAAGACATTATTAATGAAAAATAATAAAAGATATTTGAATAGCAATATATAACAAAAACATAGACTTAATATTTAATGGGCCGCTAGACAAATATTATATAAGATCTTCACAAGTTCTTTGTGTCATTATAGAAAACCACTCTCACAAACTATGTATTGACAAGAAAATTATTGTCTAGAAAGACTGATGGACATGAAGGTTAGTGTTCCACAAACTATCCTATCTTTTCTTTTAAGTGTTATTGAATCACACCTTAGTCACTGAATTTCTCCTCTTGGGAGTGACAGACATAGAAGAATTGAACCCTTTTCTCTTTGTCACATTCCTTACCATGTACTTTGTCAATGTGGCTGGGAATGGAGCCATCCTGACGATCGTCATCTTGGATCCAAGACTCCACTCACCTATGTATTTCTTCCTGGGGAACCTAGCATGTCTAGACATCTGCTACTCAACCGTGACAGTGCCGAAGATGCTAGAGAACTTCCTCTCCACAAGCAAAGCAATTTCCTTCCTGGGGTGCATAACCCAGCTGCATTTCTTCCACTTCCTGGGTAGCACAGAGGCCCTGCTGCTGGCAGTAATGGCATTTGACCGCTTTGTGGCGATCTGCAAACCACTCCATTACCCCTTCATCATGAATCGTCAAGTCTGTATCCAGATGGCTTTCACCATTTGGGCTATTCCTTTTCTCCACGCTCTTCTGCACTCCATAATGACATCTCGTTTGAACTTTTGTGGTTCCAACCATATCCATCATTTCTTCTGTGATGTCAAGCCATTACTGGAGTTGGCCTGTGGAAATACTGAACTCAACAGGTGGCTGCTTAACACTCTCACCGGGACCATTGCCATTGGTCTCTTCTTTCTGACGTTTCTCTCCTATTTCTACATTATCACCCACCTGTTTCTCAAGACCCGTTCTTGCAGCATGCTCCACAAGGCACTGTCCACCTGTGCCTCTCACTTCATGGTTGTTGTTATTTTCTATGCTCCTGTTCTCTACATCTATATCAGTCCTGCTTCAGGGAGCTCCCTGGAAGAGGACAGGATCATTGCCGTCATGTACACTGTGGTCACTCCTGCGCTCAATCCACTTATATATACTCTAAGGAACAAGGAAGTGAGGGGTGCTTTTAATAGGAAAATCAGAATACAGCTTTGACTTGAAGAAATATAGTAAATTCTTCTGAAACACTGAAACACAGAAATTAATATAAACACTGAAATGTGAAATTAGTTGATTCTGCAATTGTTTGTGATATGTATAACAAAGATGACCAGGTAAGGGAATAAACATATAAGAAAATATATTTCAATTGTGTGTAAAATTGCAATCTATATATAAAAGGGAAATTAGAACAAGCCAGGAACTCAATATAAATGGCAATACTGAATTTGTTTGGGAGATAACAGTTGGTGAAAATGACTTGGTATCATTTTATATATGTTTGTATATAAAACCAAGTATGTAAATATGTATGTATTGCCGATGTTCTGAATAGATGGATAATAACAGGTACATTTATCTATAAGGTTACTTTAACTTATAATCCTATAATGCGATTAATAAATTCAGTTTAGAAGGCAGTACTGGGAATTGAACCCAATATTTCACACATGCTATGCCTATACTTTACTACTGAATTATCTCCCTAGCCCTCTTTTCTGTTTTCTCTCCTCCTCCTCTTTCACCTCCTCCTCCTCCTTTGTCCTCTCTCTCTCTCTCTCTCTCTCTCTCTCTCTCTCTCTCTCTCTCTCTCTCTCTCTCTCGGGTTTCACAAAATCTTCCAGGCTGGCCTGGCACTGACTGTGACCTAGGAAGGCTTTACTTATGCTGTTTTCTAGGTCAGCCTCTCAGTTTGCTGGGGATACAGCCTTTGTCGTTGGGCCTATCTATGGCCAAGAAAATTATAATTCTTAGAACTGGATGGGTAAAATAAGAACAAAGTATAATGATAAATGCTTGTGAAGAAATCACAATAAAACATTACTTGTACATTCAAAATTGTGATGACATTATAATGATTTTATATTTTGAAGATTTTAATGTAAAGTCACTGTTGTCCAACTAGAAATATAAAGCTAAATTTGATGTGGAGTTAAGGGTAAATTTAAAAAGTATGTCTAATTTCATTTTTTTTTCAAATGAGAAGGCAGTTAAATAAATGAGATAAGTGACAGAGAGAACTTTAAAATGGTAGATATCAAGTAATTCCCACATATTCACAAATCTGAGGCAAAGTACCAAGTGTTAGCACTCAGGGAGAGGTACATGGTGTGAAGAAATGGGAGAACAATAATGAACAGAGAGCAAATAGATCCACAAATGTTGAACTTAAGGTCCGAAAAAACAAAAACAGACCCCAACACAGGATGCTAATCAATGGGATGGGAAAGGGCACGTTTCTCTTCACCAGTGGAATTTTAAGCAAAAGGCTAAGAAGAAGCCTCCTTGGGACTCCACAGGTACACTATCTGACACTACAAAAACATAATTTAATAGGGAATCGCAGATCCATTCAGCAAGAATATGCAGTACAATGCGGCTGCAAGCCTTCCTAGCTCGCTCACTGGTGAGAAGTCTTACAGTAAAAACTTTTGACTAGGGAGAACAAAAACCCCTATATTTTTACATCTCCATCCTCCAAAGACCTCCAGAGGTCTTCAGATTCTCCACTCACTATGTGAAAGTCAGGGTGGGCCTAGGAAACTCTGTGGTGTGGCTTAGATTCACAGATAAAATTCTGTGTGGCTGGAATTGCAGACTATGCTGCAGAGGGAAGCTGCGTGTAGTTACATTTGGCAACAGCGGATCAACTTCTGGGAGGAGGAGAAAGAACAACTGTGTGGTTCTATCTGTGGGGTGTGTAGGATGGTGACAGAGACAGTCACTGAGTGATTGTGAATTCCCTGTAAGCCTGTACGACTTCTAAAGATGAACCATCACAATCCATCCCTTGTAAACATGACACCATGCACATCATTTTAAACCATAGCATTCCACCCCAGCCCCTGAAATCTCATATTCATTTTATAATGCAAAAGCACATTTCTGGGGACGTTGAGAGTGTAAGAAATCAGGCCACTGGCATGAATATATGATTTTCAGGGAAAGGCACTGTTTTGGGAGGCTGTGGACGCTTTGGGAGGTCGAATGTGGCTTGAGGAAGTAAGTTTCTAGAGACGTGCCTTTGATAGTCATTCGGGTTCCTATTCTCTCCTTTTTGCTTTCTGTGGCCACGAGGTAAGAACTTCTTCCTTCACTCTCCTTCTGTCACAATAGTTTGCTGAAATGACAAAACCAAGAAACTACACCCTGAATCCTCTGAAACTGTGAATCAAATTAAATTCTTCTTCTTCTTCTTCTTCTTCTTCTTCTTCTTCTTCTTCTTCTTCTTCTTCTTCTTCTTCTTCTTCTTCTTCTTCTTCTTCTTCTTCTTCTTCTTCTTCTTCCTTCTCCTCCTCTTCCTCCTCCTCCTCATTATAATTATTTACCAGCTCAGGATACTAAGTAACTTTCATTTACTACCGGCTGAATAAACACCTTCAGTTATCACAAACTCTCTTTGGAGTCACAGGAATAGATCTGTCTGGGGCATGGAAAGAAGAATCCTGAATCCACATGTAGTGGAGAGCAAAGAACTAGAAAGTGGATTGCTTTAATATTTCCAGAATATTTGATGAGCTGACAGATATAAGTAAATAAATGTGGAATATTCCTTTATGCTGTGAGAATATATGTAACTGTGATTGGTTTAATAAAGAAGCTGATTCTCCAATAGCTGGACAGGTAGGGGTTAGGCAGGAGTGGCAGACAAAAAGAGAGTGTGAAGAAGAAGAGGAGTCTCGGGAGTTGTGAGGAGATGCAGAGGAAGTAGGAGACGAACTTGCCCTACTGAGAAAAAGTACTAAGCTACATAGCAAAGCATAGATAAGAAATATGGGTTTGTTTAAATGATAAGAGTCACTAACAAGTTAGTAACAAGCCTGAGATATTGGCTGAACATTTAAATTAATAATTAAAGTCTCTGTGAGGTTATTTTGGAGTTGGCGGATGGGACAGAAAAGACCAGCTGCAATAAATAATAATTAGTCTGAGCTATTTAAAATGAATTATGTGGCTTGTAGCTAAGAACATAACAAGAAAACCTACTTCCCTTCTCAATGATTCATTTTTCATTTTATCAACACAGAGAGAAGATGAAACTTCAATGAGCTGTAGCACTTCTAATTTAGGTTGTCCAATTTATAACAGTTGTAAAAGCTTCCCTATCATAGCCACAGCTTATCTTTGTAGAAGGGAATTCTTCAAACACTCTGTTAAAATAACTTACTTTTTATGACCTGGAACAGCAGTCCCTTCTTCAGGGATTGTTTCCTGAGGGGGAGGACCAAGGATGAAGGAGGTCAAAAGATTTTTCATGACCAGATGGCTCATACCAAGTAAGTTTAATAAGAATTGTAACATATATAACATACTTCTTGCAAGGTGAAAATGGGACAGAGTCAGAAGAAAGGTATCACATAATAGGACAAAGTCAGAAGCTAACCAAGCAATGTTGCACCAAGAAAAGAGAGGATATTACAGGTACATCAAACATACAGTAGCCTTGGAACTGCCAGCCACAACTCTCCCTCAGGGAAAATAATCAGATTTCTAGGAACTGAACCCTATCTTCTTAAAGGCCCTGGCCCAAGCCCCAGACGGGACCTTGCCAAGTCTATTTCTGGGCAGAAATCAGTGTTCGCCTTGTCCTTTCATCAGTCAAGGCCTCTGGAAAAACTTTGGATTGGCCTGACTTCCAACTTTTTAAACTCTGCATATAATTCAGCAGCTTATGCATGGGACATTTTCTTTTCTTCCCAACCTAGTATCTAAGTCACTGAGTCCCTGCTTCTATGGTTCATTGTTCCCCTAGGCTGCCTCCCATGCTGTGCTAAAAGTGCATCAAATAAGATTTGCACATTTCCTTCCTGTTAATCTGATCAAATCAATGTGATTCATGAACTCAGTTGTTTTCATAAGAGGATGGATGAAATAGGATAATTATTGGCACTTCATGGCTCTATCAGGTGCTTGTATATGTTCAGAAGACACAGGAGGTCATGGTCTTGGGAATGCACCAGCTCTTCTCGATGCTGCCAATCTCTGGATATAGTTATTAGAGAGAAAAAGGGACTTTTACTCATTTTACATGTTGTCTTGGTAGTCCCTAATGGTTAAATATGATTCCTAGCTGACATCAATGAATGGTACACTATAGAGCTGTTTATGGATTGTGAAATTCATCATCAAACATGGTAAAATTGAATGAGAGATGATTAGAATGGATCTAGAGTTCTCACTTAGATAGAATTAGGTTTGCAATATTGTCAGAATCTAAAGGTAAGTGATTACTGAGTAGGACAAATGTTTGAATCTATATTTATTTAGAAAAATGCAATGTAAAACTCGTACATCAGTTAGAGTGGTTCTTCTTAGAAACCAGGAAATATTATGGTCACATGTTCACTATTCAAGTTTTCCTTGGTTAAGAAGGTAGACCAATGACTAGAAATAGATCATGAATTTTAAATATTTTTCTGATTTCACATCCGAATCATGGTCAATACTTTACAGCAGTTTAATTAGCGATTCATCCTCCAAATACATCAACAGGCAAATTTCTCAATGGAAATTTACTACAGATTTTCCACTAATGAGTAACTCTGGGAACTGGCTCTCAAAGGCCAGGAAAGGTTTTTTCTATAGGCAAACCTTTTCTGATCCCAAGAGAGGTGCTAAAAATGATGCTGAGTTTTCAACTGCCTTCACCTCTACTTTTATATATGGTCTCAGCAATGTAGGCAAAGGGCAGGATGCTCTTAAGTCTAAGAATATTGGAGGAGAATGAATACTTCTGAGTTTATCACTTATGAGAGAACATTAGTGATCTCAGAAGGTAAGTGTGAAATGTGATATTTTATGGAGTAAAATGAGCTCATATTTCAGACTGAAGTATTCAAAATGTAGTATAGGACATCCCATTCTGTTTGTATGTTAGTTTCCAAAGCTGCATGTAAATAACTCCATTTAAAAGAAAACATCTTTCACAGTAAAATTTCTCTATGAAGAAATATTTTATATATACATATAACACACATGTATATCATAGATACATATATGCATCTCTCTCTAAATTTATCTATCTATCATCTATCTATCTATCTATCTATCTATCTATCTATCTATCTATCTATCTATCTATCATCTATCTATCTATCTCATTTAGAGTTGAGAAAAAAAGCCAGAACTGAAAACTCGAAGAAAACTCTTGTTTACAGATGAAACTGGAAATAGAAAAAAGTTACAAAAATTAACTTAAAAGAAATTTAAAACAGGAGAAGACATCAGATAAGAAGGCTGAGGATGAGTCAGAGAGATCACTGGAAACCAGGAGAGTGTTGTGGGTAATTTGGAAGTCAGACAAAGAAAGAGTCTGAAGTAAACTAACAAAGATTTTCTATTGAGCTGTCTTTTTGAGAAATAACTTAAGAACTGCAATTTAAAACTGACATTGATGAGAGTTATTTGGGGAAATACAAGTATAAGTTCTTGCTTTAAGAAGTTTTGAGAAAGCACAAAGGTGGAAGTATTGATTAGAAAATAAGTAGTGGTTGAGATGGGAGTTTTGCATGAATGTGTCATAAGAAGTAGAGAAACGAGGCAATGGTGCTACAAGCCAAGGAACTCTCTTGTTCCCATGCAGCTCGTCTGAAGCTGTGTCTTTAGACACAACCAGAGATGCTGAACTAGTTTTCAGACACCCTGAGTACTGAATCTCATTGCTCTGAGATCTAATATGATCTATTTATGTTATGGATAGATAGGTTTGAGATGAATACAATAGCAATGAAAGTCCCTAACATGGGGAGTGACAGCATGAGAGGCGTGTCGTTGCCTGGTGGAGGGAAGGATTGGCCATAAGAAACGAGCATGTAAGACTGGACCTCACTGTGTATGGGAATAACCTCCTAATTCCCAATACAAAGGGGAAATGGGATGGGAGGGAAAGTGAGTAATGCGGGAATGATTGGCAGAACACCGCATTTTTTAAATTCAATGCATCAGCATGTTGGAACCACAGATTCTCATACCTCACCACAGGTCTCCTCTGTCAGTATCTCTGGGGTGGAGTTTGACACCTGTGACTTAACCGCATCTCTAGGTGAGTGCTAGCTGTGTGGACGTTCTCATTTAAAAACATATTGGAATAACTCGTGTCTCCTTATTCTAAAACATCTATCCATTAGAACATCTACACACTGTGAGCAGCCAGAAGTTAAACAAAAAATGGAAAAAGAAAATGCAACAGGAATACTGTGGTCATATCTACATGAATCTTTTGTCTTTTGATATAGTTCATCATTTCCAGTTAGCATAAAATGACCCAACTCTTTTTTTTAATTTAATTCTGAACCTTTTATATACCTTTACAGCATGAAAGCACAACTAGAAACAGCTAAAATTACATCTTCCCATTAGGACTTAATTCCTCACATAGCTTGAGTGAAGAATGTCAAAATCCTCCTTTGTTCTTCTTTATAGTTTTTAAGAATTTATCTATATTTATACCAATTCAAACACTTACATATGTACATTAAAAACTAGAATCTGCATTTGAGAAAGAATATAAGCTTTCTGTTTTTCTGAGTTTATATTGCTCCATTTACCATAATAAATTTCAGAGACATTCACTTCCTTGAAAATTTTATCTCATTATTTTTTGTAGTGATTGAAATCTCATTATACACATGTACCATATTTTCTTTATTTTTTTAAATTGAAAATAGATTCTTCTTTCATACAATACATCCTAACCACAGTTACCCCTCCCTCCAGTCTTCTCCCATTTCTCTTTCCCCTAGACCCACCCCCTTCTATTTCCCTTCAGAAAGGAGCAGGCCTACAAGATACAACACCCACACTTGACAAAATAAGATACAACAAGACAAGGCAAAAGTCCTCATATTGAAGCTAAACAAGGCAATCAAATAGGAGGAAAAGAGTCCCAAGAGCAGACAAAAGAGTCCAAGACACACCTACTGACACTGTTAGGAGTCCTACAAAAATAGCAAGCTAACAACCATGACATTGATATTGGTGTTCTGTTCAGAAAGTTGTCTCCTATGCTAATGTGTACATGGTTATCCTCCAGTCTTCCTTCTATCATTTTCAGTGTATCTGGGTTGGTAAGTTTTTGATGTACTTGGACTTGAGTTTTACGCAGGGTGATAGATATAGATCTATTTGCATTCTTCTACATGCAGACATCCTGTCCGACTAGCACCGTTTGTTGAAGATGCTTTCTTTTTGTTCAGTGTGTATTCCTGGCTTCTTTTTTAAAAAAATAAAAATCCAGAGGTGTGTGGATTCATGTCCAGAACTTCAATTCCATTGGTCAACACATCTGAGAAAATTTTCCATTACTTTTATATTTTCTAATTTGGTGGAGTAAAGGTTTTAAAAGTATGCCCTTATGATCCTCTGAATTTCCTTGGTGCCTGTTATTATGTCCCCCCTTTCAATTCTGATTTTGTTAATTTGGATATTCTCTCTTGATCTTTTAATTAGTTTGCATAAGGGCTTGTCTAGCTTGCTGATTTTCTCAAAGAACTAATTATTTGTTTCATTGATTCTTTGTATTGTTTTCCTTCAGGCCTCAGTTTGATAATTTCTTTTCATGTACTCCTCTCTTGGGTATGATTGCTTCTTTTTGTTTTAAAGATTTTGGGGGTGGCTGTCATGTTTCTAGTATGAAGTCTTTTCAATTATTTTTTATGTAGGCTCTTAATATTGTGAATTTTCCTCAGCACCACCTTCATTGTGTTCCATAACTTTGGGTATGCCATATATTCATTTTTATTGAATTTGAGAAAGTCTCTGATTTCTTTCTTTAATTCTGTCTTGACTTATTGTTTTCATTCAGTAGAGAGTCACTCAGTTCCCATGAGTTTGTAGGCTTTGTCTGTTTCTGTTGTTGATGATATCCAGCTTTAACCTGCGGTTGCCTGATCTGATGCAAGAAGTTATTTCCATTTTCTTCTATATATTGAAACTTGCTTTGTGTCTTCTTTAAAAATAATATTTTATTGTAAAATACATGTGTGTGTACACATGCATGAGTGTCAGTGCCTGCAGAGGCCAGAAGAGGGTGCTGGATATAAGTCATAGGTGTTGTGAGTCATCTGACATGAGTGCTGGGAGCTGAACTCAGTTCTTCAGGAAAATCAGCAACTGTCCTCAAGTGTTTTTATCATTTCTCTAGCTCCAAACATTCTTTCCTTTTGTTGTATTACATAGAAAGACAACCTCATTGTTGGTAATCAGTTGATGAACAAGAATATTTTTCTTTCTTTTCTGCTAGTAGTAGAGTTTAATTTATTGCATTAGCATAATGAACTCCTTCCTAAATCTCCATTGTTCACCCAATCTTCATATAAAAGAAAGAGCAAAAACATAAATAAGAAGAAAATGCAGTAAAGCAGAAATACTGCTGAGGTATAAAAAGACGGGGAATCACAAAGAAAAGAAGAAAGAAACAAACAAACAAACATAGAAAAATAAACAAGATAAATTGGGACAAAGTGTTGGAGCAGTCTCTCTGTCAGCTTATTCTTAGTAGTGCACAATACATTTTTCTCTACACTTTTAAGATTTCCTTTCATATACCTGGTGGGTTTGCAAGACCATTTTTTCCTTTAAAACAGAATAATGTTTTTCTTATTCTGACTCTCCTTGACAAGGTCATATGGAGACAACTTCCAGACTGACATCTTATTCTGAAGACCAGTAAAACTCCTTACAAGAGGCATGTATTCATTCACAATTTAGCTGAAGAGAGAAAATTTATATATCACAGAAACTGGAAAACCCCTTCAGACAATATCAACCTAAGCACCAGGTCACTTTTGTCTATATATTTAATAAGAGATAGGATAATAAAAGGTAAAGTATTAATAGTAGTTTAATGGTGGGGAAGAAGATAAAGTTATAACATAGTCTTGAAGCTCTGGTAATATTTGACTAAAGATAAAGAATTATCAGATGAGAGATAACAAGAGTGCATGATGTCAGGGATGACAATTAGTGGAACTACGGGTGACCAGCCAGAACAATACTGCCTGGCCAGGGGTGGAACAGGTAGGCAGAGGCACAGTAAGAGTTCCTGGTAACCAATCACAGTAGAGTATATGTAATTAATAGGAAAGCTTTTTTCCCTATTATTTGAGCAAAAGAAAGTTGAGGCAAAAATAGAAAGTATATAATTCTGTAAAATGTTTGCAGCTTGAGTCATAGTAATCAGAGTACATGAGTGTAGTCAGCTGTACTGTTGATGGAATAAGCTTTGAGTAAGTTGATGAGAAAATATCCACTTAAGGTAAGAAAAGAAAAGGTGAGCAAGGGGCTGCAACAAGGAAAATTTTGTGGAGAACAATGTTATAACACTGTTTAGATATGAAGGAATGGAGGAGAGATGCACCGATGCTTTCAAGTCATGGTAGCAGCACAATGCCTGGAGGAAAGGTGTTTCTTTCCTGAAATAGTAAAATAAAATAAACCACAGAAGAGAACAATGGAGTGCCTCCTTCTGCTTCTAATTTCTTTTGGTCAATTTATCCATTTATTGATATTTGTTTCTTTTATGACAAGCACTTTGAAGAGGAAAATCAGATTCTGCTCTGCTCTATCATAACATACCTCATTTTCTTGTGAATAAGACAATTACCTAAAACCTTACTAAATATCCAAATAAAATATACATATGGTAACTTCCTTCATATCACAATTGTGGTAATTTGTGGAGGTTCAAGGTAGATCTGCCAATCAAAGAAGCATAAGGAGCCATCCCAGGAAAGAAATTGAGATCGTAAGGATGAGCTCTAAGGGTTGAAACCATTTGTTCTCTCTCAGAGTCACATAAAAACTCAGTACTGAGAGGGTGGAAACTAAGTCTTACTGTTATATAGCTTTTGGCTGTCTTTTGGATTAGGCAAACACAATGATTAGATGCTAGTGGCTTAAGAAGAGCATCCACAAATCTCTCTCTCTCTTCCCGCCTCCCCCCCACTTCCCACATCTTGGTGTCTCTTTCTCTCTCTTCCCTCCCCCCTCTCACACACACTTCCCACATCTTGGTGTGTTGCTGTCTGTTCTCTCAGACAAAATGGGTTATCCTATCTTTTACTTGACCTGTGATTCAAAATAAATCTTTTTTGTTACTTAATTTGTAACATTATGCTAGCAACAGAAACTGATCAAGACAGAAAATTGGTACCAAGAGTTGTGACTGTTGCTGATAGGATTGGTAAGATATCCCCAAATTAAAAATACTTAGAGCCTTAGAAGTCATACAAAGACTTATACAGTCTCATAAAAAATATAGTTACCCTGGTAACTGTTTGTAAGCAAATAAGCTATATGCTTTTGTTTTTGAAGAAACTGTCTTAGCAGCACTATGAACAACACATTAGATGAGGCAACAATGGTCACAGCGAGTCACTCAGGTAAACAGCAGCACTCTTCCTAGTCAGCTGGAGCTGCAAACAGAGTGATGACTCTGTAGATGGGCAGGAGAATTTATTGAAATCCCACCGTGTGTAAGCACTGAGTTAAGTACTAAGATGCAACCTCTGCCTTTAAAGGAATCATAATAAAAAAGATTCACAGGAAAGTAGTTATTCTATCATGTAAGGCAAAGTTTAAATAGGATAGCTTTCGCCTAGAGAATTCCAGGAAGCCACTGCCCATCAACAAATTATCTTTATATCTTTGTAGGGAGCTATTTTTTAATGAACTCTAAGTCATGTCCCTCCCTTTGCTTTTCTAGTTTCCATTGTTCAATTGGTGCTATGAAGGAAACACATTGCCAAGGGACCAGGTCTGGATTGACGCCTATTCTTGCCTGCAGTGAGTGAATTGTCTTCACACCAATTCCTTCTTGAAACACAAGACTCAGAATGAACTGCAGTCAGGCTCTAGGCTTTGTCCTTTTAGGACTTTCCAGAGACCGAGAGAAATGGCTGCCCCTCTTTAGTATCTTCCTAGCTCTCTACTTGCTGGGCCTCCTGGGGAACTTGCTACTTCTGTTAGCTATTGGTGCCGATGTTCACCTCCACACCTCTATGTATTTCTTCCTCAGTCAGCTCTCCCTTGTGGATCTTTGTTTCATTACCACTACAACCCCGAAAATGCTGGAGGTTTTGTGGACTGGAGATGGATCGGTCTCGTTCTCTGGATGTCTCACTCAGCTGTACTTCTTTGCTGTTTTTGCAGACATGGATAACCTACTTCTGGCAGTCATGGCTGTTGACCGCTATGCTGCTATCTGCCACCCACTGCGCTACCCACTCCTAATGACGTCTTGCAGATGTGGGGTTCTGGCCGCTGGGTCGTGGGGAGTAGCTCATTGTGTGTCTCTGGCCCATACATTGCTGCTCTCCCAGCTATCTTTTCATAACAACCAAGAGATTCCTCATTTTTTCTGTGATTTCGGTCCTCTCTTACAGCTTTCTTGCTCTAATACACACCTCAACGAAACCTTGATGATGACTTTGGCTGGCATCTTAGGACTTAGTGCACTTCTCTGCATTATGAGTTCTTATGGTTGTATTTTCTTTGCTGTGGCTAGGGTGCCATCAGCACAGGGTAAAAGGAAAGCCCTGGCCACATGCAGTTCTCACCTCTCTATGGTCTTCCTCTTCTACAGCACAGTTTTTGCCACATACCTGAAGCCTCCATCTAGTTCTTACTCATCCGGGGCGGTGGTTGCTGCTGTCATGTATACCCTGGTCACTCCCACCCTGAATCCCTTCATTTATAGTCTGAGAAATAAGGATGTTAAGAGTTCATTGAGAAAGATCCTGAATGTGGAAAAGTTTCAGGATTAAGGATCGTCACTGAGGAAGAATCACACCCCACATCACTACTACATATGCAAAATGAGTCCGTTAACATTGTAGCTCATGGGAGAATTATATAATTGCTATGGCTAATCTTTAGTGTTAACTTGACTGGATTTGGAATCACCTGGAACACACATGTCTGTGAGGGTGTCTCTGGAGAGAATTCACAGAGGAGAGAAGATCCATCCTGAATGTGGGTGGCACCATCTGTTCCATAGGATGGTCCTGAAATGATTGTAAGGAGCAAAGGAAGAAAACCTACCTTACTGTCACTCTTCACTGTTGACCACAGATGCGATGCGACCTGCCACCCCATTTTCCTGCTGCCAGCCCTTCCACATCCCATGTACTGTATTCTTCATAGCATGAACAAAATGAAACTTTGTCCTTAAATTGTTTCTGTCAGGTATTTTGTCCCAGCAACAAGAAAAGTAATAAGCACAACAATCTGTTGGAAATAACACATGTTGTGTTCTCTAGCTTTTGTCTTCTTACACTCATTTTCCTGAAGCATGACTCTCCATCGCAATCACTACAGTCATCTCATAATTTTAGAATTTCTACTAGGGGTTTAGTAACAACAGCTCCCTGATAGCCTTATAGGCCTTACAGTCTCTCTTGTTCAGAAGATCAAGTGATTTTAAGTATTTCTGTTTTTCTCTAATATCCTTCCTCCAGTTGAAACTGGATGCCACTGACAAATCATGTTAAAGGGAGTTGTAGAGTTCACAGAAGTTAAATCACAAGTAAGAGGTCAGGAAATTGGTGAGGCTGGCAATAATCTAGGTCAACAGAAGCAGGTTGAGAAAGGATATCACTTTATTCTCTTTTATTGGAGAATATATCCCAGGATTCTTTTCAAAATAATTTATTATTGCTGCCATATGTATGCATACACACATATAATATGTGTAAAGTAAGATGTAGCATTTTATGGGAAAGTAAATTGCAAATTTCATCATCAAGTCTACATGCTCAAGCCCAAATACACACAATAGAAAAGGACCTTTCAATTTCACACTATAATAATAAGAAATGAGCATTGTTCTAGTTTTTTCTGTATTGGTGTTTTGTTTCTATAGTTTTCTTTTCATTAATCATTAGTAGCAGTGCTCTATATATTAACAGGCTACAGTGCGACAATTTAGTCCATGTCTGTACTGAGTAATGATTTAATTGGTGCACTCTTTATGGTGTGTTCAATAAACAATTCATAGTAGTTCACATAGTCTTTTAAACCAATTTGGAAATTGTTGAACTAACTGTTATTGTTCCCTTGGGCATAATCCAGGAAGCTTTTCAATCAAGGCATTTAAAGTCCAATAGAAAACCTTCACTATCCCCTATAGGTCACATTTCAGGTGCTTTGCAGTAGAGAAACCTGCTTAGTGCCTGATGCACCTCCTGGTCCCTCAAGGTATAGATGACAGGGTTGAGGATCGGAGTGACCACTGTGTAGAGCAGGGCTACAACCTTGGAGAGGAGCTGGGAATGGACAGCAGAGGGCGCAATGGACAAGACCAGGAGTGTTCCATAGAATGTGGACACCACAGCCAGGTGAGAGGAGCCTGTGCTTCTCCGCTCCTTCAGCCAATAGCCTGTAAGATACCAGCCCACTTGGGCGTAGTCTGTGCATCATGTAAATGCCCAGTGCCTGTGGAGACTAGAAGAGGGTTTTAATCCCCTGCAACTGGAGTTATAGATGTTTGTGAGCTGCTGCATTGATACTGCTAATCAAAACCAATGTTGATGAAGATGTGAGGCTTATTGCTGCCTCATGGAACCGTAAAAGTCTGACTGGGTTTCAAGGCAACTATATAGTTTGGCAGCAGCCCAGGAAGAATCTATTATGTTTAGAAAAAACATTGTTTCTAGCAATGCTCTGTTTATAATCCCTTTAAGGTGACCTTATTTACCACAATTGAAACACTTGACATTTTGATTTTTCCTCGAACCCCTGGAAATCACCTCTTATCCAAGTATCCTCATGGTCACTACAAAATACCACAGTGCATTGTGTGAGATTAAGAGGGGAAAGGAGGAGGTAGGGAGAGAGGGAGGGAGGGCGGGAGGGCGGGAGGGAGGGAGAGAGAGAGAGAGAGACAGAGACAGAGAGAGACAGAGAGAGAGAACATGCAGGAGAAGAGAGCAGAATTCTGAAACCTCTAACATGCACCAGACAAAGAAAATATGGAAGCAAGAAAGTCCTATGCGTGGCTTTGGCTAACAGAAAAAAGGAAACATTGTCGAATCCATGGCACATTGTTCAATTCTGCAGAACATAATTTTAAAATGGAAGGTTTGCAATCTGATCAGTAAATACACTGGAAAGGGAGCCTCTGTTCCTCTAGCATGTTCATTGGTACTCTGGTGGGGAATCTTCAAAGAGGTCTTGCAGTCCAACCTTTTGGTCACTATGAGAAGCCCTGGAGTTTTTCATAGGCTCTAAAGTCCTCCCTTTGCACTGGTGATCCCAGTAAGAATCCCCGGAGTCAACGCAGATACAAGAAACTGCCTTGTATACAGATTCATTAACACAGTTGGCAAGCTTGACTGAATGGCACGGGAAACAGTTCTGAAAGGTAGAGAAAACAAAGATGGCATTAAAACACAAATATTGTAGGCTGCCGTTTTGTCTTGTTGACCATGTCCTTTGCTTTACAGAAGCTTTTCAGTTTTAGGAGGTCCCATTTATTAATTGTTTCTCAGTGTCTGTGCTGCTGGGGTTATATTCAGGAAGTGGTTTCCTGTGCCAACGCATTCAAGAGTACTTCCCACTTTCTCTCCTATAAGGTTCAATATGGCTGGCTTTATGTTGAGGTCTTTGATCCAACCACTTTTGGGTATGTATATGAAGGATGCTCAATCGTGCCACAAGGGCATGTGCTCAACTATGTTCATAGCAGCATTGTTTGTCATAGCCAGAACCTAGAAACAACCTAAATGCCCCTTGACCAAAGAATGGATAAGGAAAATCTGGTACATTTATACAATGGAGTACTACACAGCAGACAAAAATAATGACATCTTGAATTTTGCAGGAAAATGGACGGAGCTAGAAAACTCATTTTGAGAAAGACAATTATCACATGTACTCACTCATAAGTTGTTTTTAAACATAAAGCAAAGAAAAACAGTCCACAAATCACAATCTCAGAGAACTTAGACAACAATGAGGAGCCTAAGAGAGACATACATAGATCTAATCTGCATGGGAAGTAGAAAAAGACAAATTCTCCTGAGTACATTGGGAGCATGGGGATCTTGGGGAAGGGTTTAAGGGGAGAGGAGAGGCAGGGAGGGGAGCAGAGAAAAATGGAGAGCTCAATAAAAATCAATAAAAAGATGACAAAAGTTAAAAAATAAACAAAAATATTGACATAAATTCTGATGAATCTAAAGTTGATTTTAGTGATGTTTGATGAATTGACACAAAATATATTACTACTCCACTTATAGTCAGAAATGATATTAATCATAATGTCAATTCAAAATGAATTTATTAGAAGGCTTGCAGTGTTTCAATAGGCCCACTTGCCACTTTTCCCAAGTGTCTATATAAATACCCGTCCTCACAGGGAAGTTAGGCAAACACTTAGGTTGCTCAGTCTTCCGTGTCTGATGGTAAATGATCAGATGAAGACCTCATTTTAATTTGCAGCATAGTGCTCTAAGTTTCATGACTTTTGCATTCACCAGTTGTTAGATTCTCGAGGAACGCGGCGGTGCCGCCTCAGCTTTGATATTATGACCACTCTTTTCTCTTTCATAATTGGCAAAGCATTTTACCAAATTTTTATTTTTAACATTCATGAAACTGTTTGATTAGAACAAAAGGAAAAGGAGTAAATTAATACTTATGGGAAAAGAAATTTGGACAGAATGAATCCTTGGGGAGAGGACCCCAAGATATGAATGCCCAAGACGCTGCTGGGGAAGTATGAGAGGAATCACCCTGATTTCTGCTGTCAGAATAGAGAGTGTGCTGAGAGTAACGCTGTATTTATAGATAAGTTCTTATTTCCACTCTAAAGTATGAAGAGCAGCTTAGACTAAAGGGCAAGCGTAATATTGGCAGAAACTTTCTTTTGTTTCCCCCCTCTTTCTATTTCTCTCTTTCCCTCCCTCCTTCTCTCCCCCTTCTCCCCTCACTCCCTTCCTTTTTTTATTAGACAGGTTGCCATATAGCCAAAGCTTGTCTGAAAATCACTATGTAGCCCAGGTGAACTCTTTGAACTTTTGATCTTCTACTTCCTGAGATATTGGCTTATGGGGAATATGCCTTCACATGGACTATTAGAACCAATTTATTTCTGAGACAAGGAAGTTTAGACCACAGCATTGGGTGAGTAAGGGTAACCTGGGGCTAGAGTTGGCTAAGTTTGTGAAAATTATAGCATAAACTGAGTAGGTTCACCTTACTATCTGGAAGTCTTTTATTTTCCTAATTTGTTTATAGATTTTTTTGGCATGCACATGTGCCAGGGGAGAATGTTCAGAGCTCACGGTAGGTTGTATGACCAAGCATATAATATGTTGGAAATATATGTGTGACTTTAGTGCATCTCGTGGTAGAAGTGGGCATGTGTGTGCGTGTAATGATGAGAGAGGAGATAAGGGGAAGGGTGAGAGAAAAGACTTAGAGGGTTAATCTCTTAGTTTCTGTTAATATCAGTGAGCTTCAGAGAAGCAGGTTGTATTTCAGTGTCGTTAACAAGTTAGGCTGTATTTGGTGTTAAATAAGCACACAAATCTGTAGGAGTGTTTTTGGTGGAAGAGGGGTAGTTCTATTTCAGGAAAAAATGAAAATAATTTGTGAACTATAGTAGGATATACTTCTTAAATTATTTCATGTGTGTATACCCAAGTCCTTGACCATGTGTGTAGTGATATTTCATTTGTATTTTAATAAATAAAGCTTGCCTGAAGACCAGAGAACCAAACAGCCATGCTAGCCAGTCACATAGGCCAGGCAGTGGTGTCACACAGCTTTAATTCCAGAAGCCACACTAGCTAGTCATGGAGGCTACGCAGTAGTGGTGCACGCCTTTAATCCCAGCACTGGAGACGAATATAAGACAGGAGGAGACTGGAACTTACTTTTTCAGTCTGAAGATTTCATAGAGGTAAGAGCTCTCTAGTGGCTTGTCTGCTTTGCTTTTCTGATCAGCAGGCTGAACCCCAAAATTTGTCTCTGGGCTTTTATTAATCGTGCTACACACATAGGTCAGTTAGCATGTCCTCTGCTCTGTTCATGATTCTTGAAATTCCCCACCATCAACATTTACATTTAGAACATTTCTCTTATATATGTGTGCGTGGCAGCCATCTCCTTGCTGTCTGTGTTGAAATTTTCATACTGCTTCTGATGCTGACTAATCCAGATGGGTCATGCCAGACAACAAAATTCCAAAACAACTGTCCCCCACCCTTGCTAAAGCCATTTACTGAATCCAGGACACAACTCCCTCATGTTCTGGTGTGTTGTTTTCACAAACTCTGACGTTAAGTTTAGCATCACAGTTAGGGGAATCTTGTTGGTAAAGTGTAGATACAAACTGTTATAAAAGGGAAATAAGACCTCAAGAGGTTTGTCAACGAACACTGAATATGTAATATTAAGCCATTAGTTAACCCAGTAAATGCACAGAGGAATTGGTGAAATTTCTACTTTATGCCTTTTGGTTTGTTGTTTTTGAGAGAAAGAGGTGTGCAGAAATAATCTCTATTTCATAGATTGCAAAATATAGACCATGACTCACTTCAAATCTCAATGTTCTTGAATGGAATAAGTGAGCTAAAACTTGTGTATCCTCAGCCCACTTTTCTATCTTACCATTCTAGTCAGGGACAATTTCCCCTTCCTGTTTTTAAACAAATGCTTTGAGTTATATTTTGAATAATTTGCATGTTAATATTTAACAACAAAATAAAAAAAATGTTCTAAGAGGCATGCATTCCCTACACTCTTGTCCACTCGCCCTCCAGGCCTTTCCCCAAAGATCACGATGGTTAATAGTTTTCTTTGTCCATTGGCCCTCCAGGCCTTTACCCAGATATCACGATGGTTAATGGTTTCTTCTGGTATGTTCAGAGGGACTGACTACCCACAAAAGAAGATTCAGTGAGAAATATCAGCACCTTGATCACCTTGTACTGAATCTTGATTTTTGTCAATCAGCAAATCATCCTGAAATTCAGAATGTATATCCCTATGTGTGCACCTGTATGCATATATGTATGGATGTACATACTTACATCTTATGAGTTTATCTGGTAGTTAAGATTTATTTTTGAGCATATTCATATACATATATGTATTTAAATTCTACATGCTATTTCCTTTTATAAATGTAATAATTTCATCATAGTTGTGGGTATTTAGAATCTTTTCATTCACTTGTGTTTAAAATGGTCACGTGAACATAATGGTGTGGTATATAATTTTCAACTTGTTGAGAGACATGTACAAGTAAAGTTTAATAATTATGCAATTGATTAAAATTTCAATTCTAGGGGGCTGGAGAGATGGCTCGGAGGTTAAGAGCACTGACTGCTCTTCCAGAGGTCCTGAGTTCAATTCCCAGCAACCATATGGTGGCTCACAACCATCTATAATGAGATCTGGTGCCCTCTTCTGGCATACAAACATACATGGAAGGAATGTTGTATACATAATAAATAAATCTTTATAAAAAAATTTCAATTCTGACAGAATTGAAAATTTATCTTCATTTAAATAGTACAAAATTTCACCGTGACAAATTCCTATTTAAATATTTTCAAAAATACAATTGGTTTGTAAATACTTTGATGTCAAACTACAGTCCTAACTGTAATCTTTGTAACATGCAGTTATGACGTTAAATAATGCAGAATGCTGTGTTCCCGTACTCCGTTCTTCCAGAGGTAACAGATTATAGCAGAGGATTACAGCCAGGTTATTGAGCTGCTGCAGTTCATCCGTCCAGTGATCAACCAGCTGTCCTTGCTCTCATCCGTTCTGTGTTTGTGTCTACTCCTTCATAATCTCATGTGTGTCCTCACAGCTAGCACTGCACTGAAAATACAGAATAGCGTCTTCACCACGGGGACCAGCCAGTATTCTTTTTATGTTCATGGCTACACATCTGCCCCTTCGTACACCACATTCTGCCAAGCTGGGAACTACTTATCTGTTCTCAGTTTCTAGATATTGCCTACGTAAAAGCATGCTACATAAGCACAAAGCCTGGGTGTAAAACCTCTTGGGAGAGGCTTAAGCAGATTCATGAGGATTTCACTGAATTTTTCATTTCTTTTTTGCAATTGTTTTTGTTTTTCAAAGACAGGGTTTTACTATGCAGCCCATACTGGACTGGGACTTATGGCAGGTCCCCTTCCTGCATCAGTCTCTCAAGTGCTGGGATGGCAAATATGAGGCACTGCATCCAGTTTGTTCATTCCTGTTGTTGCAGAATTGTTTTCTCTGGCATATAAAATTTGCTTTGCTATTCACTGATTGAAGGACTTCTGTTCTACTCTGAATTCCTGGTTTTAATAAATGAATATTCTATAAACAATGTGTAAGATTTTACGGTAATATATTTTACATTTTCATTTATTTATTTACTTTTAACACAGTCTTTTCTCGTTCCACGCAGCCATCCCTGGTCCCACTTCCTCCCCATCCCACTCACCCTTTCCCCCACCCCACCCTTCCCCCCCACACCCTGAAAGGGCAAGGCTCTTCATGGGGGGTCAACAAAGCCTGACACATCACTTAGAGGCAGGACCAAGGCCCCTCCCCATATCTAGGCTGAGCTTTCATTTTACTGAGGAAAAGGCTTAAGTTTTGAAGAACTACAGTGCAGCTGTGGCTGTAAATTCTTTTTTTTTTTTACATGACACTGTGTTTGTTGATACTTGATTGTTTTCTGTTTTCTTAACATTGATCATATCTGCAAACAGACTGTCTTTTAAGTTGGTAACATATATCTTATGGCATTAGTTTTCACAGTCTTTTAAAATAAGTTCTGTCTTTGTTGATTTTTCTGCTATACATTTTTTATTGTAAAATTCATGCTATTTTTATTATTTATGCCTTATTTTCTTTAGGTTCAAGTTTCAAAAAACTATTTGAATAGTTCAGCTTTCTGAAATAAAAACAAACAAGCAACAAAACAAACAAAAAATCCCCAAACTTTAAAAAGGACTCAGTCTATGCTTGACTTAGTAAATGTTCAGTGTGCCCTAGTGATAGCATGACTTCTTTTATCTTTCAGTTCAGTGCTTTACATGCGCTAAATGAACGTGGAAGCTGCGTTGTTCAGCTCTTCATATCCTCAGATACTTTTTGGCTGGTTATTTAATCAATTGTATAGAGAGGCATGTTAGGACATTGGATTGTATATTTGACTACCATTCTTTTAGCGTTTAAAGCTACTTACCGGGAGTTTGTATTGTATTCTGATACTCTGGGCACTAATTATCAGAGACTCTTCCCGTGGGTGGTGGTGGAAAGTAGGCCATACACTTTCCCCAATGCCTCAACTCAGCCCAAGGGCTCCACCTTCTGTTGAGCCTGTGCGGTTGGTTTCTTTCTCAAATGGTAGTTTCCCTTGTTCTTAAACTACTCTGCCCCTCCCTTCACCGTCAGTGTCAGTGTTCACGCTGTGCTTTGTCTTCCTCCTGCTAGCTCCCCTTCTCTCAAGATAATCTCATTGAAGATGGTGTTGTGATACTGCTGGAATTGCTTAGGATTTAAAGGTTTTCTGAGCTACACTCAGAGCCCTGCAGCTGTGCTGCAATCCTGTGATGCAGACTGCCTTACTTTTCCTTTACTTACATGATATTTGAGGTTTGTGTGCTCCCCCTTCCTCTCCTTCTACCTATAACTCCTGTCACCTGGTTCCTTTCTTTTTCTTTCTCCCTCCCTCTTTTGAAACATGGTCTCACATTGTAGCCCAGACTGGCCTCAAACTCACAATCTTCCTTTTACCTCACTGAAGATTTAGGTGGTCAGGGAGGATGTAGAAATCCCTTGTCAGTGTTTGAGTTTCAGGAGAAGTGGGGGAAATTCCCACTCTGCTGTGTCTGCAGGATTATCAGAACCTAAATCAGAAGATAAACAATTACTCTCTTAGTCTTTGTGCTTTCAACAAGTGTAAACCTTGATTCTCATGCTGTGTGGAAGGTTATGGTTAGATCCTGCAAAAAGTGTCCTTATCTATATCTGGTTTAGTCCTAACATGCTTCTCTTATTAGTCAGAAACAATTTTATAGGTTTGGAATTTATCATATATACTGATTTCTAACTTTGTTGTAAGTAAATGAGCCCTGACTCCCAAATGCTCTTCACAGCACCGCACCCTAGGTTTCTCCGTAGAGTCCGCTTGCTTTTCACTTAGTTCCTAAGAGTAATACTTTAAGAAAATACAACACATTGCTCTCCGTATATTTTCCCTTAGTGATGGAGAATGCCACTTCGGTGGATGGGTTCCTCTTGCTTGGTCTGACCAGTGCCCATGACCTGCAGCCCATCTTTTTTATGATGTTCTTAACCATTTACTTGCTGAATTTGGCTGGAAATGGAGTGATATTAATGATCATCACTTTGGAGAGAAGACTCCACTCCCCTATGTACTTCTTTCTAGGAAACCTTTCCTGCCTGGATATTTGTTACTCTTCGGTGACTCTCCCCAAGGTTCTCATCAACCTCCTTTCCAGGCACAGAACCATATCTTTCCTCGGCTGCATCACCCAGCTACACTTCTTCCACTTTCTGGGAAGCACGGAGGCCATCTTGCTGGCTGTGATGGCCTTCGACCGTTTCGTGGCTATCTGCAGCCCACTCCGCTACACTGCTGTCATGAATCCCCAGCTGTGCATCCTGTTAGCAGCTATGGCCTGGATCACCAGCTTCTTCTATGCTCTGATGCATTCTGTCATGACTGCTCACTTGAACTTTTGCCACTCTCACAAACTCAGTCACTTCTTCTGTGATGTCAAGCCCCTCTTAGAAGTGGCCTGTGGCAACACAGTGCTCAATCAGAGGCTTCTTTCTGTTGTTACGGGCAGCATATCCATGGGAGCCTTTCTTCTTACCCTCCTCTCCTATTTCTACATCATTGCCTTTCTTCTTTTCAAGAACCAGTCCTGCAGAGCGCTACGAAAGGCTCTGTCAACGTGCACCTCACACTTTATGGTGGTTTGTCTTTTCTACGGACCTGTTGGCTTCACATACATCCGCCCTGCCACGGCCTCAGCCATGAGTGAGGACCGGGTGGTGGCCATCATCTATAGTGCAGTCACCCCAGTGCTGAACCCCCTCATCTATACCCTTAGGAACAAAGAGGTGATGTTGGCTCTGAAGAAGATCTTTGGGAAAAAGTTGTTTAAAGACCACCAGCTCCATGGAGGACACCAATGAGATTCGTATCTTATGTATATGAAGGCATTTCTCTGTAGTAAACGGTGAGTTAACGTTTTCCCCCTCTCTCAGGGGTTTTGAGTATTTCATGAAAAATAAGAAGTTCAAATCACATGGGAATAAGCAAAACAATTCTATAGTATTTTAAAATATGAATTTCAGTGTGTCAAGGGGTTTAACAATATCCATGGCACATATGCCCAGGTAATTAAGTGATGTGGAAATCTAAAAGAAGGTAGGAGGGACTGAGAGAGATGTGACAAGGTTCTTGATATATATTAGATAACTTGTCTGGTCTTTGCCCTGCATTCCTGGAAGAAAGCTGCATAAACCTTAAGTGTCTTAGTAACTCATGGGCCATCTGGCGCTTGCCTGAGTTTATATTCACAATAGATTTATGGTAGGCACCAAACAAACCTCAGATGGGAGGTTGGTTATGACAAAAAGATTATATGATTAGAAATCTGAGGATTTGGTGGCAATAGCTTGATTCTTTAGTGAGGAAGGCTAGAGATTAAGTTCAGCTATGAGGTCAAAAAGAAAAAAAATAAAGCCATGTAAGGAAGTCTTAGTAGAAACTCAATACCAAGGTGAGGTCCACATGTTTGCACATCAGTGTTTAGAAGGGTTGTACACTGTGAGGACCTCACAGAACTTTCCCTTTGTCCTTTTCCCAAGCTCTTAGCGTATCCTGTTTATGATAAACTAAAATCATGAGCATAGCATTTTCCTGAGTTCCATGAGTCTTCTCTGAAACGAAGGAAAACTATTCAACTGCAGGAAGGAAGAAATCTATCATCACAACACAGACAGAGCTGGAGATCAATGTTAAAGGACATATGCCAAGCATACAAAGACAGCAGGGTGGTACTTTAAGAACAGAATCTACTTGTTGGTAGAGGCATCTCCAACTTTTCTCGCTTAAGGGTTAATCCAGTGGGGCTAGTTAAGAACCTGGCTAGGGACCAGCCCTAGGAAGTTGTTTCCCTTTAAGACAATGTGCTTTTCCCACTCAGAATTCTTGTCCACTAGTGAAGTCCCTAGAGCTTAGCCTACCCCTCCTGAAGACTGGGCTGGGCCTGCCCACCTTTCTGAAGCAGGAGTCTCAGAAAGGTGTAACTATTTCTTTTTCTCCTTATTTGTTTTCTTTTGGATGTTGGCTAGAACCTAAGCATGCTTTTAAACTCTGTAACTAACTATGAAATGTGTACTGCTTTATCTCAAGTAACATGGCTTTTGCTTCTTCACTTCTCCATCCTGCCCCCCCCCCCACCTCCTTCCTTCCTTCCTGGCAGTTGTGAGATTTGCAGGCTGCCTGCCCTGGGATTTCTTTTTAAGCACTAATAAATTTCCCTCTAGCTTCCATTTGAGGTTTTTCCTTTCCTTCCAGCTTCAGTTTGTGTCTGTTTTTAAATCTGCTTAATAATGGGACTTAGAACCCCAAAGAGGGGACTCTGGCTTCCCAGGTATTACCTGATGGCTCTGCTGGGGCTCCTCAAGACTTCTGGTAACACTTCTTTCCTGCCTTTTAATTCTTCAATCGGCAGAGAAAATGAGCCCATTTCTGTACCCCTAGACAGCAACAAAGTCGGATATGGAAGCTAAGGTGAGCTTGTAGAAACTGTGACTAGAATAACGGGAAAGCACTGGTGAAAGCAAGATGATCAGGCACTACATTAGGAAGGATCAGGAAGTTCTGATGAGCTTTGCCCAGGTAGGTGACTGGGCAACTAAAGATGAAGGGTACGAGGGGGCCAGCCTCCAGCAGCACAGGGCTTGACAGGAGTCCACGGAGTTGGTGAGGCTAAACTTTTCTATCTGAGGTGGCGTTAGGGAAAAAGGCACCCACAAACTTTCTTGATTGGCTTCTTCTTTATTTTCTTCCTATATTTGCTACAGCTTTTATACCCCAATAGAATCTTCCAGGCAGCACAAGAGTCAAAACAGTTGCATTCCATTTTTCAAGTAAATGATTATAAGTAAAAACATGTTTTTCATCTCCCCATGATTCAAAAAGAGTCATTCCCATAGCCCACACACAATATGTCTAGATAATAAGCAAGCAAGAGGCATTGTTCTCAGTCAACTTTTTTTTTTTGTTGGCAGGCCGCAAATTGTGGTTAAAAAGAAAGAATAAATTACTTAATTATGAAAGGTGATTTTGAGGGAGTTACAAAGTAAACTTTTATACATAAAAGACAGATAAACGCTAGTTCTCAGGGTGCACACCCATTTACCAATAACAGAAAGCTGAGGTCAGGAATTGATGCAAAAAATTAATCCTCACCTTTGTTTATTAACCAGGTTTAGCAAGAGAAGCTAGTAACAATTAGGCTGTTTTGTATTTTTGACCCTAACCTAATGAGACAAACAGCCCAGCTATGTGTCTTTGTGAACCTTAGATTGTTTTCTGGGGTTCTTTATTTTAAAACTACTAGCAAGGCATCTGATCTAACCTGAAGTTATATTGAGGCTTTGTTTTAGCTAATTGTACATGACCACCACTTTTCAGCATTAAGAGAATTAGAGACAGCCGGGCTCCTGACTCAGGAGCTTTCCTTTCAGACATTAACCTGAGCAGCTTCTAGAGTGGGGCTCATGAGTCTTAGCTATGAAACATATTCTTGTATTCACTTTATTCATTAAAACTCTGTATAGGCTATCATTATTATTATTATTATCAAATTGGACAGTACAGCTAAGGAGGGGGTCATCTTCTTGACAATTCCACAGGTAAAAATGCCCAGTAGAACAGGCATAAGACAAAGACACTATACTGCAGGCAGTGGAGATCTCCCTATGTCTACTCACACAGTGTCAGATACCAGAAAAAGAGAGCTGCAGCAAACACATAAAGGCACAGCAGAAACAAAAGATATTCTAGGTTCTGCAGTCCTGTGGTCTTGCCTAAACAAGATTGGCCCATCAGAGGGTTCCCTTCTTGTGGGAGGACACCTGGAACTTCAATTGCAACTCACTGTTCCTCTGGCACGGTCAATGACAGAAGGGATTCTTAGGGTTAGCAATGGCAAGAAGAGGGTGAGGGACTGAAGACAGTCACGAGAATCCTTGGATGCCAGGCTCTTCTTGGGCCACCCTATCCTTCTCTACTCAGAAGAGGTAGGCAGAGAGCCATGAATGCAGGAGTTAGAGCATGAAGGAAGACCCAAGCCTGCTGAAAAGGAGATAACTGTTTCCTAAGCAATTGAGGATTCAAAGACCCCTAAATATTTTACCCCGAGATAAAATCAACATCAGCTAACCAGTAGCCACCTGGCCTCACAGCCTCCCTCTATACAGTTAAAGCCTTAAGATTTAAAGCAAAGAGAAAATAAAGACGTTTAGGTATCCACCTCCAGGAAGTTCTTATTATTGGTGTTTTTATTTCTTTTTGTTTTATGAGATGTTAAAGGTGGGACACAGGGGCATGCAAGACAAATGACATCAAGTCACAAGACAGCACAGAAGGCTTACCGTGAGGGGTCTATCAAGGCAGCATGTGATATCAAGAGTATGTGTCCTTCCCCACAGATCCATAAACCGAGGGGGGTGCTTCTTCAGGGATGTAGCCACTCATACGTTATTCACACTCTTGTAGGCAGGCCTTTATATATGCTCTTATCAGTAACACTAATTAAACTTCTTGGTTTGCCAAATTAGATTTTGGGGAAATAAGTTCTTTGGTCTGTTATTAGTACCTTATCTTAAGAGAACAAGTATTCATTTTTTTCTCATCATTCCAGGAAATTAATGCAGCAAGCAAAGATGAGTTTGAGAGGAGATGTTGTATTAGTATAGATTAATTTAAATTATCTTATTATAATTTAATTAACAAGTAAATTGTATATATTTCTTATGTGTAGCATGATGTTTTTATGTAAATGCACAGTGGAATGATTAAGAAAACTGACTAATATGTACATGAGTTGGTGCCTTAGCAATATCACCAAGTTAAGAATAATTTTTGATGAGTACATTTAATATCTGTTCTCTTAGAAACTTTAAAGTATACAATTAATTGTTATAAGACTAGAGTTACTCTGTTGTACAAAATATCTCCCAACTCTGCCATTTAATAAAATCTCTTCTTACCAATATCTCTCCAATGCATTACCTTCCCTGCCTAGGCCCTGTTCATATTCTGGGTTCTAGTCCCTGAACAAATTGGGCATGGTGGAAGAGCCTTTAACCCATCAGCTCAGCATCTCCTCCACAGATGCTCTTGTCATATACACCTTGTAGGATCCTTATCCTCAGCTGAAGGTAATTCCATCTTTGTCATCATATTTTCATCATTTTAATGTATTTTTTACTCTTCTTACATTTTTAACCTTCTGGATTTGGTCTGGTCACAGAAGCCACAAAGCTTGTCTTTGACATGCATAGACCATGCCATCGTTTTCATTATCTCAACTGTTCATAAGCAGTTCCTGGAATCAACGTCACCAGTTGTCATCTGGAAGACCGAAGAGTTTCCTATGCTGTTCCCAAAGTTTTGCCAGTCTTGTCTTTCTGTTTTAATTCCATTCTCATCTGTGAAGCTGGAGGGACCCTTGCAAAATAGCCACATATATTCTGTTTGTTTAAAACTGCCTCACCACACTAATCATCCTCTGGTCTGTTTTAGATCTACAAGACCAGCTGCACCTCTCATCCACTCTCAGTGACTGCTCATCAGTCCTAGATCCTGTATCCCTCTAGAACACTCTGAGATCCTCCCCCGAGGGTACTGATCCACTCTCAGTGACTGCTCATCAGTCCTAGATCCTGTATCCCTCTAGAACACTCTGAGATCCTCCCCTGAGGGCACTGATCCACTCTCAGTGGCTGCTCATCAACCCTAGATCCTGTATCCCTCTAGAACATGCTGAGATCCTCTCCTGAGGGCACTAAAGGATCCCCTTGCTTTGAAAAAATGTCCTGAAGACATTCTTATAACTATTTTTTACATTTTCTTTATATTTGTCCTCACAGCCAACCTTCCCAATGAAGTGTACACTGAGAACTCTAGTAAAACAGCCATCCTCCCTGCACCCACACTTACATTCTGGATATCCTTCCCTGTAACATTTGTCCCCCCAGAATGTGATTGCCAGCCTCATTTACTACTCCATAGTGTGTACCAAGTGCCTCTTCTCACTACAACACATGCCCCACAAGACTGGTATACGGGCCTGGTATTTCAGTTCTTTGTTTTATCCTATATGTTAAAATTTTGTGTCATGTAGACAATCCTCAAGGAATGTCATCTGGATCAGCGATCACTATAGAGACACCCCCACTCCTGCAGGCACGATCTTTCCTGATCGCGACTTAGGCCAGCCCTTCTCTGTGGCCCCTGCAGCACAAGAGCCGCACCCTGAGCTCAGAGACACATGAGCTTCCTCAGAAGTGTGGCTCTTTTTCTTCCTTCTGTCTGTTCCTTCTAAAGCAGTCTTCACATTCCATAGTTCATGCATAACTTCTTACTTCAAAATGTATAACCCATCTAGGCACTTAGGAGGTTGCGGCAGGAGGACCGGGAATGCAGGGCCAGCCTGAGGCTCACTGTGAGTCTCTGTCTCGGAGTGGCTGGCAGCATATTGCACAGTAGAGCACTGGCTAGCACAAGTGGTGGTAGAATAAAGATGCTTGACCTATGGGCCCGGCTTTACATCCTCCTAAAAATTTAAACTAGCCAGGAGGTGGTGGCATGTGCCTTTAATCCCAGCATTCGGAGGCAAAGACTGGCAGATCTATGCAAGTTGGAGACCAGCCTAGTCTACAAGAGCTAGTTCCAGGACAGGCTCCAATGCTACACAGAGAGACACTGTCTCAAAAAACCAAAAAATTAAATTAAATTAAACCACACACACACATATACACACTCAACACACTATCTACATATATGTCCAAGATCTTGGGATTGAGCAGGGCCTTACAAGAGCTCAGGGCAGTAAGAGGGACAGGTGAGCAAAGAAGACAGGACTTTAATACAATTTTACGTCAGTTTATTAAATATCTCCTCTCTGATAATTTCAGAGTTTAAATTCTTTAAAAAGATTTCAGAAGAGATGGGTAATTCAATCCATGAAAACTGCTGTAGGAAGGAAAGAGTTAAAAATCCTGAAAACGCACTTCCACCTGCTTTTAGGAGATTCCCAGGGTCTTTTGGGGACAATGATAGACAAAACACCGCATTACTGTCAGAGATGAAGACATGCAGAGGAGAAAGAGATTTAAAAAGAGGCATCGTGCACACAAATAAAAAGTGAGAACACAATGATGAAGTCTGAGGGCCAAATTTAGGCCAGAGCAGACTGAGCTGTTTCTGCAAGGCCCAGGTATTTTTGAATTCATAAGATTGCAGGTCTTGCGAGCATGGAACTCAGGACCGCGAGGGGTGCACCCACACATTGAGACAATGGGGATGTTCTATTGGGAACTCACCAAGGCCAGCTGGCCTGGGTCTGGAAAAGCCTGGGATAAAACCGGACTCTCTGAACATAGCGGACAATGAGGACTACTGAGAACTCAAGAACAATGGCAATGGGTTTCTGATCCTACTGCACGCACTGGCTTTGTGGGAGCCTAGGCAGTTTGGATGCTCAACTTACTAGACCTGGATGGAGGTGGGGGTTCCTTGGACTTCCCACAGGACAGGGAACGCTGATTGCTTTTCGGGCTGGGGGGGAGACTTAATTGGGGGAGGGGGAGGGAAATGGGAGGCGGTGGCGGGGAAGAGACAGAAATCTTTAATAAATAAATAAATTTAAAAAAAAAAGATTGCAGGTCTTGGTGGAAGAACATTATACTGAAGGTCAGGGAGAGAGGAGGTGAGATGACCTGGCTAAGGATGACTACATCCAAATCCACAGAAGGCAGAGCCGTGACCAAGCCCAGTCACGTCCTATAGCCCTACTCAGCACATCAAACACATGGGTCTTGGATGTTTTCAGATTTTATTTCTTGTCAAGTTTTTTGTGACACTTTTAATGACATTGCCCTTTTAATGAACTCCCCCCCAACACACACCTTACATCTACAAGTTAAAAAGAAATCTTGCACCTATGGTTCTTTTTGTTTTTTTTAACAAGATCTCACTATGTAGCCTTGGTGGGCCCAGAACTTGCTATATAGACTAATGTGCTCTCAGACACACAAACACCTGGCCACATCTGCTTTCAGAGTGCTGAGATTACAGGGGAGTACCACCATGCCTGCCAACATCTGTTTTCCATAAGGAAGCAAGAAGCTACTATCAGGGAAAGCCAAAGCTCAGCAGGGGTTGGAGACTTCCCAGCTCCGCATTTGCTGGAACAGGGTGGGTGACACATCCTGTTGGAATGGGGTTTGGAGCTCAGGGCTGGGCTGAGGTCCTTACTTTCTCCCACAGAACTGACAGTAGACTGGTACTTGGACACAATCAGATGCCAGTTACAGAAGGAGAAGTCAGGAGTTCTTAAAACCACCACATGGAGAATAAGAGATCCAAACAAAACCTCTCTGGATCTGTATCCACATACGGTGTGATCTTATACTATGGAAGAAAATAATCGGGAAAGAATTCGGGTCAGTCACAGAGATTGGTGATACTTTAAATAGCCCATTACACACCTGTGTCCTCACTCCATAGACCAGGAATCTATTCTCTGCTCAAACTTCCTCCCATTTCATAACCTCTATCATGTCAAAGTTTTGCCCCAAGAAAAACGCATCGGATCCTTGGGAAATGTCTTACCTGAGACAGAATAAAACAAGACCTGGTTAGAGTCCACAGGAGATGGGGCTAAAGGAGGGATTATCATCTGGCTCAGCTCCTCCATGCACTTCACCCCCATCGTTATTACTGGCATGAGCATATCTGTGGCTTCTTCCACCTGTGGGGGAGAATAATCTATGAGGGACTAGGGGAGCAGCAGGGCTATTAAGATGTGGAAAGAATCCTAGTCCTGACACCGGGAAATTTCAGAATTCTGACTGCAGAATCAGAGAAGACTGAAGAAGCAAGTGTAAAGATGTTCAACTGTCCTCCTGCCGTCTGCCCTCAGAGGGACCTGCTCCTCTGACCTCTGGCTCCTGGGAATCAGACCCACAACAAACATGGTGATAAATCTGTCCTGTTTTTCCATTTATGACAGAGTATCTGCACAGAGGTCAAGGTTGCACATGTATACGGTATGGACTTTAAATCCCAGTCTGTGCTGAACATAATTCTGAAAGACAACACTGAATAACACAAACACCAATTCTAAACATTTATTTATTTTACTTTGTGTTTGTGTGGTGTTTGTGTGTGCATGTGTGAGTTAATGTGCACAATGCATGCGGAGTGCCTGTAGAGAGGACGGCATTGGATCACCTGGACCTGAAGGTACAGAAGGTTGTGAACCTCCTGATGTGGGTGCTGAGGAACAAACCACGGACCTCTGCAAGAGCAGTAAGGACTCTCAACCAGCTCTCCAGCTTCAATACTGTACATTTTTAAGGATTTAGAGCTTCATGTGTCTGAAGGAGCAGGTGGAATCTGTGGCTGGTTGGCAAAAAAAAAAAAAAAAAAACAAACGTGTGCATAGAGGATGCACTGGCTGTTTTTTTTTTTTTTGTGTGTGTGTGTTAACTTGACATAAGTTAAAGTTAGAGTCATCTGAGAGGAGAGAACTTCAATTGTAAAAATGCTTGATAAGGTCTGGTTGTAGGCCATTTTCTTAATTAGTCATTGATAGGGGAGGGCCTAGTCCATTATGGGTGCTCCTGTTCTGACATGCTTTTATGTTTTTCATTTTTTTAGTAAGTACCTTTTAAATGTAACTTAGTGCTTTTAACTAAATTAAAATTAAAGACAAAAATATTGTATTTTTGGAATTTTGAGCTTCTAAGATTTAAATATTTGGGAATATGACATTCAGAATTATGCCTTTGGGAATAATGGGACACACCCTTTCCCAGCAAGGAGGTATAGAAAATATTCTGGGGCTTGGTGTCCCTCAGTTAGAAAGAAAACTCAGGCTGCCCCTCTCCCTACCTGAGCTCTTCCTCCACATTACCACAGCAGCCAATGAAGCTCCCAGGAAAACCAAACCAACAGCAGCTACTACGATGTGGATGAAAGACTGGGGAGTTCTGCCTGGAAAGAAACAAAATATATACAACCCTGATCTCAAAACTCAACCTTGACCCTGCTCAAGGTCTCCAGAAGGACTTGCGCTTTCCCTGACCCCAGCTCTGCACCCACTCCCTCCTTACCCCATCTCAGGGTGAGGGGCTCAGGCAGCCCCTCATGCTGCACATGGCATGTGTATCTCTGCTCCTCCCCAGAAGGAACCACCACAGCTGCCCACTTCTGGAAGGTTCCGTCCCCTGAAGGCCTGGTCTCCACAAACTCCATTTCTTGAGTCTGTTCCTCCCCATCCCTCTGCCAGGTCAGGAAGATCTCAGCAGGGTAGAAGCTCCAGGCCCAGCACCTCAGGGTGACGTCTCCTTCAGGTCTGGGGTGATGAGTCACATGTGCCTTGGGGGATCTGAGGGTGAAGAGTTGGAAAATTTGCACATTTACATTTTTTCCCCTTGAGGCTCAGTGGTATTCTTGAGACCTTTTTGGGAACAGTCAGTAGAATAGGGTGGGGGGTGCAGTCTCACTTGTTTTCAATTCTAGAATCAGGGTGAATCAGCGTAGGGTAGGAGACTCAGGGTTACCAAGAAAAAAATACTTCTCGTTCAGACTGAATGGGGCTGAGAAACTGTATCACGGCAGGTCTGAGCTCCAACTCATTAGGATGAGTATTTTTGCCCCTAGTACCTGTGCGCAGTAGAGTCTTATTTCCCATCTCCAGGTATTTAAGGAGCGAGGCCACACAAGTTCCCTGCAAGTAGATCCTCCAGAACTCAGCCTCATTAGTTGTCTCCCAGTTTCTCTTGGTGATCTCAGCTGCCATGTCTGTTGCAGTCCAGGTGCTCAGATCTTCATTCAGGGTGAGGTAATCTTGCCCATCATAGCCAAACTGACGGTATGCATGAAGTAGGTGGCCGTTCGGTCCAATGTAGCAGCCAGTCATCCTTTGGATGGTGTGAGAACCTGGCCCCATCCCACAAGTCAGCCCCACCCACTTGGCCCACTCCTTTTATCCTCCCTTCCCACCCAACCAGATTTGACATTAAACTGAGAACTCCCCTCCTCCCAGCTCTTCCAGGTGAAGGCTTTCTATAGAGTAATTGCCTTAGGCTGAAATTTGAAATGGGTCACAGGGAGTTGTGAAAGAAGCTAGGCTACTACTTGGGCTCAAGGTCACTCACTGTTCTGACTCTGGTTGTAGTAGCTTTGAAGGTTCTGAAAGTACTCTTGAATCTGCTGTTTTGCGCCTTTGCCAATGCGTGTCTGGTGATCCCAGTACTCCTGTCCCACTTGGTCCATCCAGGGCACCCGGGGCTCAAACCTTGGATTCACTGCGTCACCGTTGAAGTGCACGAACTCTGTGTCGTCCACATAACCAACAGTCATGTAGAGGGCTTCCTTTAGGCCAGGTCTTGATATTGCGATGTCGAAATATCGCAAGGAGTGGGAACCTGGAGTAAGCAAGGGGCTGATGTCTGGCTTGACCCTCTTTTCACGGGGACCCAGGGCAAGTGGTGGAAAGGGAGCAGAAGGTGCAGGGCTCAGGGAGTGGGATATGATGAGCAGCCCAGCTGGGAGTGTCTGGCTAGGCAAGCTTTCCAGATATTCTCCCTATAAAAGACTTTTCCCTCAAGACCTGAACTCACCTTCAAAGGTCTGGGTCAGGGCAAGGGAAGCCCCTAACAGCAGGTGGAGAGTGCGTAGTAATGAAGTCTTCATTCTCTGGATTTGGAGAAAATCAAGTTCCTGTGGGTTCACGGTAACAATATACCCCGGAACTGCGACAGCAGTTCGCTGGGAACTTGATAGCCAATGAGAATGAGAACTGGTGTTTAGTCATCAGTATCCATGCAAAAGGTCTTCATTTGGTTTACAAGAGAAGGAGGGAAACTCCAGGGTTGTGAGTCCTGCTGTTTCTGGGAGAGTCTGGAAGCCTTTGCCCAGACGCTCCGACCTGCTCCCAGTGTTCATTGTTACACTGTTTTCCCAAATATTGCTAAGGTTTCAGTGTCTCTGTACGGCTTTAGGAATTAGGGTGATTTCCTAGTTGTAGTTTGTCTCTATCAGTATTAATCACATTAGAAATAAAACCCTAAACATAATTCACTTAAGAAATTTTACTAACCTACTATAGGAGTATTGTTTTTTGAAAGACAACTAGTTTCCAAAATATACTAAGAAGAGTGGAGTTTTTTAAAATTACATGCTACAATTTTCATGTCTTTCACTTTTGGATTTTTATATCTACCTCTGCTTGTAAGCTGTTACATTGATTGCGTATACGCAAAAAAAAAAAAAAATCAGCCTGAAAACACCACATGTGGAGAATTGTTTTCAATAACATGAATGTCCATCTTTGTTGAGACGATGAAAGGACACCAGCGTTAGCGTCTTCAAAGATGCTTGCAATGCAGAGTCTGAAATCTACCATGTGAATCTATCCAGCAAGGATGGTGGTTCACAGACACCTAGAGTCTGAGACAGAATGGGAGGTGTGCATTAATAGTGTGGAAATGTATGGGAGGGGAAGCAGTGAAAAGGAGACAGAAAGGAAGTGAAATCCAGACACACTGACCCTTAGATCTGTAACAGAAAATAGTCTACCCTGACACCAGACACCTGGCATTAACAACAGAGAAAGGGAAGGGTACCCCTTGGAAGGACTTGAGTGAAAGGGAAAGGGAAAATGTTGCTAAACTTCACAGGTACAACATTTGGGACTCTGCAAAATTATGATTTAAGATATGGGCAGCAAACAGACACTGGCAATGGGACCTTCTTCAACTTCTAGCATGATTACAGGTAGCCTGATGGGAATCATTTTCAAAGATTATAAAGTCAAGCCTTTTGGCCATCAAGAGCAGAAGCCCACGCATTTTTATGTCTTGAAACCATAAATGCCTACTTCTTCAGCCAATACGCAAGTGAGCACTGCTCCCCCTCCCGCAAGAAGCATTGTGTCCACTGATTCGGACACAGATTCACAGACACAAGTCAGGGGGAGTACACATTGCTGCAGTTGAAGCTAAAGATGCGGCCATGTGGGAAAGGCTGTGATACCCCTGTGGGGGGCGGGGGGACTATTAGCTGTATTTGAAGAGCGATACTGGCAGCAGCAGGCAGGCAAAGTCAGTGCTGACGCCTGTGAACCAGGAGAGATGACCTCTGCTTCATTGCTTTCGGTACTCTCGGAGTCTTAGAAAATATTTGGTGGAAACTTGCCACGGTTCCACGGTTGGGGAATTTCCCATGCCACACTCTTAATGGCATGTTCCTGTTAGTATGTGGGGGTGGAGAGTGGGTGAGTCATGGGAGAAGGGGGAGAGCGACATGTGAAATTATCTCTGTGCTGAAGGAGAAGCTGGCAAGAATGCAACCCAATAATAATAATCTGTCACCTGCATCAGACAAGGCACCTGGTAGGAAAGCAGAAAAAAATTTCTCCAAAAACCCTTTCTGATCCAAACTGTTAAGTCTTCAGAGGGAAAGTAACTCCACGTTTCCCTTCCTGCCCCTGTAAAAATAAGCTATATTAAAGGTTATATATGACAAACATATAGCCAACATTGTACTAAATGAGAAAAAAGTAAAGCATTTTCTTTAAAATCAAGGACAGGACAAGGTGTCCCCCTCTGTTTATTCAACATAGAGCTTGAGATTGTAGCTAGGTCAATAAGGCAGGAGAAAAGAAGGGACTGCAAATAGGAAAAGAAGTCTAATTATCCTAATTTGTAGATGACATGACCCTATGCATAAAATATCCTAATGACTTTTCCAGAACACTCTTATAAATGCTTTAAGCAAAGCAACAGAATACAAATGAACTAGCTGACAAATGAATCACAGAGAGTACTCATTTATACTTGTTTCCTAAAGTTGAAACATGTAAGAGTGAACCTAATGAAGAAAGGGAAAGACCTTTTCAAAGGAAAATTTAAGATACAACTTAAGAAACTGAAGGAGACACTAGGAGATAGAATGCTCATAGGTTGGCAGAATTAATGTAGTAAAATGAATATATTACCAAAATTGTAATGATTTTTTTTAACCAAACTATAAAAACACTCCTAAGGTCCATATGGAAACACTGAAGACTCAGGGATCCAAAGGAATTCTAAGCAGAAAGATAATTCTGGGAGCATTATTACACTTGATCTCAAATTATATTATAGAACCATCAATACAAACACAGCATGGAACTAGCAAAGACCACATTTGGAACAGTGAAATAGAACAGAGGACCCAGAAATATACCCATACAGAATTATAGAATTAAAGTTCTATAATTCTTTACAAAGGTATAAAATATATAAAATATATCTTGGAGAAAGTGTTGACAGAGGTTTCTGTCTCATCCAGTCCCTCAGGTGTTCAGTCCCAAAGAAACACACAGAGGCCTACATTAATTATAGACTGGTTGACCTATTAGCTCAGGCTTCTTTTAATTAACTCTTACATCTTACATTAACCCGTAATTCTTGTCTGTGTTAGCCATGTGGCTTGGTACCTTTACCCATGAGGCATTCTCATCTTGCGTCCTCTGTGTCTGGGTGAGGACTGCAGATTGAGCCTTTCCCCTTCCCAGAATTCTCCTAGTCTGGTTGTCACACCTATACTTCCTCCCTGGCTACTGGCCAATCAGTATTTTATTAAACCAATACAAGTGACAAATCTTTATAGGGGACAAGACCATTGTCCCACAGCACTCCCCCCTTTTCCAAAATAAGAACTCTGAATCTAATATTCTTTGTTTATCTTTTTTTCCTGACCATTATCCATAAGAAATTGTGACTAACACTCGTTCTGCTGCAAGAAAGCATTTTAACATATGAAGTATAGAATATTGGATTTCTTCACATAAAACCTACTAAATTTGTACCCCACATTCTTGATGGAAATCATTTCAGAATGGAACAATGATCTTAATGTAAGATCTGAAATGTAGCATGAATTCTAATTGATCTTAATAGTAAAACCTGGAGTCAGTTACCAGGGTGAAAGTTGAACTATCAGAGAAGTAGTTCAGACAGCCACTAGTTCTTACCTCTGCTTCAGATCAAACGGACCATCCTGTCTGTACGGATCCTCAGACCGAATCCTGAGCTACTGTATACTCCTGCCTTATATTCCCCTCTCCATCCAGCCATATCCCTTTCTGTCTCCACCTCTCTAGTCCTGGGATTAAAGGTGTAAGCCCTCACTAGGTTCTGTTTCTCTTTTAGACTGATTAGCAGCCCAGGGTGACCTTGAATTCACAGAGATTCATCTGTCTCCAAGTGCTGGGATTAAAGGTGTGTGCCACCACTACCTGGCCTCTATGGCTAACTAGTGTGGCTAGCTCCGCACTCTGATCTTCAGGCAAGCTTTATGTGTTAAATCACAAACAAGATATTGTAACACTGAAACTTTGAATCTGTTAGAGGAAAACATCAGGAAAAAAATCTTCAAATTTTCTGAAAAAGTCTGTAGTGTACAGAAAAAAATAACAAAGATTGATGAATGAGATTGTATGAAATAAGAGTTTCAGTATAGAATAGAAACTCACAGAATGAAGAAACAGCCTATAAAATAGAAAACCTTTGCTAACTCTATATTAGATAAGAGAATGGTACATAGCATATATAAGGAACTGCAAAGTTAAATACCACCCTCTGCCAATTGTGCAACCAGTAAATAAGTTGGTGAGCTGAAGAGGAAGTTCTTAAAAGAACAAATAAAAGTGAAGTGGCCAACAATACTTGAAATAATATTTCACATCTGTATCCTGGGAAATTACCAGTTAGAATTGTTTAGAGATTCCATTTTGTCCCATTCAGAAGGATTATCATAAAACATACGACAACAGTTGCTGCTGGTGGTAACGTAACTGGTGCAGACACTATGGAAATTATTATGAAGAACTTTCTCAAAAAAACAAAAATAAAATTACTATATGACCCAGCCATATATTTCTTAGGTATATGTCAGAAGAATTTAAGGTAGCATTCCAGATACTTCCATGTTTTTGTTTGCTTGTCTCTTACCTACACTTGAGAAAAAGAACAGCCATGAAATAGAAACAGCTTAGATTTCATCAACAGATGAATGAGCAGTGTAGTGTGTACATATACACATTGGGCTTTTTACTTGAAAAAGAAACGAAATCATAGCATTTGTAGAAATGTGGTTAGAGCCAGAAAACTTTAAGTAAAATCAGACAGACTCAGAAAAAAATGTTTTGTCTCATATGCATAATTTCTGTCCATATTTTGTATGTATGTTTATGTATGTATGTATGTATGTATGTATATGTATGTATGCATGTATTTCATAGCCATAGATACACATGGGTCCTGAAGCTAGAAATAAGACCATGAGGGAGAACATTTTCTTAAAGAAGGGAGAAAGAAGGGGGAAAGAAAGGAGAAAAGAGGGGAAATTTGGTAATGGATTACATGTGACATAAATATGGAAGATGGGACTGTTTTGTGAAGAGAAAGTAGATCAGCAGGGTCTGAGTATGAGGTAGGGGAGCATAGGGGGGATGATAAAGTGGGACAAATGTGACACACATGTCTTAAAATGTAGGACTGCGTAAATCATTCCCCATGTTATCATAAAACATTAATTTTAAAAAGGACAAAAATAGGGTCAATGGAGGAGAGCCAAAGAAGGAAAAGGGTCACCTCTGGACTGTCCTCACATACAGTGGATGCTGTTGGAGGGCTGAAGTAGTTGGTCCAGAGCATGCTAGCTCTGGACTGTCCTCACATACAGTGGATGCTGTTGGAGGGCTGAAGTAGTTGGTCCAGAGCATGCTAGTGTCAGGACTGCCTTTTCTTTACAAGTTTCTCTTGTTTTGCAAACCAAGAACTACTGCTTCTTACCTCTGAGTTTTGCAGCCCATGGGCTAGGCAAATTTTCACCTCCTCCAAGGTCCCCCAATTTACACACCCAGTGGGAACAAATGTTCAAACCCAGGGTGAATAAAATAGAAGATTTTTTTGCATATATTTTAGGGGTATAAAACTGGAAAACTGAGCTCAGCATTGGATGAGGAGACATAAAAGATCTGGGCACTTTGTTAAATTTTATATATCTTTGCTGTAAATGGATCCTTTAACCACACTTTAAATATAAAGCAGACTCACATTGACATCTTTATTTTCAATAAGGAATTTGCACTCAGAGAATGTTAAAATTTCTTCAGAGTGGCAACTGGGGAAGAAAAAAAGGGAAGTGTGGGAAAGGGATCAGTGCTCAGTGCCAGCCTGGTTTTCTCACTTCTCACAAGAGACAGGCACTGGGCACAGTCAGTTTCAAGAAGAGAAGTCAGGAGTTCTTGAAGTCACAGTAGGTAAGAGTGAAACTGGAAGAAATTCTGTGCAGTTCAGTTTAACATAAGACAACTGTCACATCCTGTGGAAGAAAACAGGAAAAAAACAAACCAAACCAGGGTGTGGGCGTTCTTGTGTCTGGAGGGTGCTGTCCTATGAACTGGCCTGCAGAGACTGAGGCTGCCCTTGGCACTCTAAGACTCTCTAGGGATATTACTCTGCACCTCTTAAAAGCAGTTCCACACCAGCTCTCGCGTCTGCATGGTGATTCCTGCTGAATACTCTTGATCACAGCTGAGTGAGTAGTTTATAGTTGCTTAGCTATAACTCCATTACTCCCAGAGAGAGACTTTTTGGCCTTGATCTTTTGATGAAAGACACCAGAGGGCTGCCAAGGTGAAGAGTCCAAACATTCTGTCCCAGGATGTGAGGACCTGGAGAGGGCTGAGTGCACAAACTAGGGAGATTCTTTAATGTTGGTTAATCTCTATGTTATGGGTCCTTGCTGGCCTGGTGATTCCTTACCCAGTAAAGAGCACTAAAGTGCTGACTGGATTGCACAGAAGAGTCAGGAGGACACTTTGGGTGTCTCACAAGAATCATCCGATAGATACTGTTGCATCTGTCTCTTCTTTATTATCGGGCTCTTGTATGACAATTTTACATGCTTTTCATGTGCTTTCAGTTACAAGTCGTGGATGATCCACGCTCCCCCTAGTGCTCTGCAGAAGATATAGTTTAGGTGGTCTGTGCTGTAGAAAGAGTCTCCATTTCTAAGGCTGTTTTCTTGAGTGCGCTCTATAAAAAGAGGCACTAGATACTTTAGAACTGAAAGTTACCAGACAGAGAGGCACTTTTCCCTGTGAATATTTTGAGAAACTTTCCCCATGGGTGTTTAGAACCATTCTTGGTCCCTACTTCATTTGGGACCACTTACAGGATTTTGTTCTTTTTGGAAATGGAAAGATTGCTTTTCTGGTTTTAGTGTGAATTTATTAACTGTGCAACCTTAGCATTTCTTTATAATAATAAATTTCTTAACTCTGATTTCTATGAAAATAGTGATATACTTGTTCGGGATTTTCCCTAAGTGCTTCAGCATTCTGACCATGTAAAAGAGAAGTAAATCTCCTCCTTACTCCCCTCTCTGTCCCTCTTTTCCTTCCTTGTTTCCTTCCATCCTTCCTTGTCTCCTTCCTCCTCCCTTTCTTCCTTCCTCCCTCCTTCTCTTCCTTGTTTCCTTTCTTTCCTTTTGGAAAATTTACCAGGATATGACATTCCAACAGGTTTGGGCTATTGTTAAATGTTTTATCACATACGTTCATTATTCTATTAGGAAATACATAAGACAGGCTATCTATTCTGAAAAGATTTATGACCAGAATAGGTGATAAAAGTCATAAAAATAAACAAATTATATTTAAGTTTTGTTTGTGATAATGAAACAAAGGTCCCTAGAGTCTCCAGGATGGGAGAAACATTCTTTGTAACTGAAGAGAAAGTGGCATTTAAACTGAGGTTTGAACAAATAAAGGCTGGCAGACTGAAAGAGGGTCAGAATAAACATACAGGTTGAGTGTCTATAAATACTAAACTTTTGAAGCCTGCCCTGGGAAAAAAGTATTCTTGTTTCAAGGCAAGAACCCTAGAGAGAAACATTCATGGTTTCAGTTATTCTATCCAACTATTTTACCACCTGAGCCTACTGATGAGCTGGAACAAAGAAGGAGAGGAGAGAAGATCTCAGGGTACAGGAGATTTGGTGCGATCCTAGGTGTCAAACATGTGCCTCAGGGCCTTGCTTGGAGAAAGCAGTCTGTTCTTGAGTGTGAGGCAGACATGGAAGCGGGAGATGGAGCTGTGACAGCTGCTTGCTGTCACTCACCTGTAGTAGATTGCTGATGTCGTGAAGGGACAGTCAGTCGAGTGGGATAACTAGGGCTTCTCCTGAATTTACAAACAGCTTCCTTGCACCAGGCTTTATCCTTCAACGTGGACTCAGTGCTTCCCTGGATTTCTTCTATTAGTTTTTTCCTTGTCATTCCTTTTGTTTAGTTAATCAGTGTGGCGTATTAATTGAGTCTCCAAAAAATATTCATCTCCGTGTTCCTTTTTATCTTTACTTAGCCTCTCCATTGGCATGCATGTTGATGTGTGGTACAATTTATCTCTCCAGTGCATACATGTCTTCTGAATTTCAAGTACCAATTCTCTTAAATATTTTCTTGGCTATCTCAGTGATGCCTCCAGTTTAACATGGCCATAACTGAAGCATGATCTACCCCAGCTCTAGACTGCTTCCTGCTGTCTTTGTTTCAGTGAGAAATTCCACCGACCGTTTGTTAAACCAGGAGCATGGTACATTCACTATGACTTCAAACGCACTGAAATGAACCTCTCAATATTACCATTTCTATCAGTATCATTCTAAGAAAATTATTTAATCCCCATCATTTATTCATATTTTTCTTTTAACTTGGCATATCCATTTTATATTTACTTTTTTGCTTTGTCAGTTTTTGTGTGTGTGTTTGTTAGAACAAGATGCCATAAGACTCATCACATGGCTCTTTTTAAAAGTACTTAAATAGGTCAGTTATTATCCTAAACCTGTTTTTCTTCCTTATTTGAATTTTAAAGATTGCATCCCCTGATGTA
This sequence comes from Microtus pennsylvanicus, assembly GCF_037038515.1. Lineage (NCBI taxonomy): Eukaryota > Metazoa > Chordata > Mammalia > Rodentia > Cricetidae > Microtus > Microtus pennsylvanicus. Next base: position 231,377 of record NC_134585.1, on the reverse strand, counting down.
ACACGTTCTGTCATTTCTTTCTGTTCCAGCTCTCGAGTGTGAAGTTTTGTGACCCTTCTCATGGACACTATTGGCTTCTGTTCCCTTCATTTCATTCTCTGCACACTTACCTTTCCCAGAATACAGTTATCTCATGCCTTGAACGTTTTCCTATTGCTCACAGATCCTTCTTTCACAGAGATGTCTTTTTGGCATTGCTCCCTGAAGTACAGCAGCATCTTTGCCTCCACCACAGACTCATGCTTTCCCTGTAACTGGAGCCTTTGTATATGTCCATCTGTTTGTGTGAAGAGATTTCTACACCCTGCTTTCCTGATTTATTCAATTCCTATTTATTCATAAGACTCAAATGAATTCTTTTTTCTGGGAGCTTTTTCTCCAAACCAGGCCATCTCCTTTACTGTTCTCCTATAAAGCAATGATTATAATCATTAGGTATTATGAAATTATTTTATACAAGATAAGTTTTAACATATCATTCTAGAGCATGATGAAATGCTGTCTTATTTGTCATCTTGAGTAAATATGCCCATATGTGGCAAACAGAAAGTTATTAAAACAAGTTTGCTAAATAAAATGAACAGAAAACATGAACCTAGAGACTTGGCTTAATTTTTCTGTAGAAGTACAAAACCATTTTAAAATAATTGAAAGCAGAGGCAATAATAAGGAATGGAATCATATATGTATCAGAGAATAGAATTTGGGTATTTTTCTGTTGCAGAATGAATTCATTTATTCTGGAGATAAGAGATATCACAGTATGAAAATGCAAATCTTTTTTAGTTATTTGCTTGTTTGTTTATTTATCGTGTGTGTGTGTGTGTGTGTGTGTGTGTGTAGTCAGAGGACAACCTGAGGGAGTTTGCCCTTTCTTTTTACCACTTGGATTCTGAAGCCTGAACTCAAGTCCTCAGCTTTCTCTGTAAGCTCCTTCACTTGCTGAGCCATCTCTCTGGCCCAGCAGTTCACAGGGATCTGCTTCTTGGGTGAAACTCTGGGAGTATGTACATATGTCTTGAGTGGCAGGTATGGATTGTGCCATGCAAAGAAATGTTCCACTTGCCGTTTGGTATCCAGTTGGTGGTGACATTATTGGTAACAACACTTGTTTTCTTGGTTTGCAGACTATTATCTATGCATCTGTTTGTTAAATTCACAAAGAGAAAACAGCTGACATCATGGAAGGAAAGAATCAAACAGCTCCATCTGAATTCATCATCTTGGGTTTCTCCAACCTGAATAAATTGCAGTTTTTACTCTTCACCATCTTCTTTCTGACTTACATATGCACTTTAGGAGGGAACATTTTTATCATCTTGGTGACCATGGCTGATTCCCACCTACATACACCCATGTATTATTTTCTGCGAAACCTTGCCTTTATTGACATCTGCTACACCACTACTAATGTCCCCCAGATGATGGTGCATCTTTTGTCAGAGAAGAAAACAATTTCCTATGGAGGTTGTGTGGTCCAACTTTTTGCCTTCATTTTCTTTGTAGGCTCAGAGTGTCTCCTCCTGGCAGCAATGGCATACGACCGATACATTGCTATCTGCAAGCCCTTAAGGTATTCATTTATCATGGACAAGGCCCTGTGCAGCTGGCTAGCAGCCTCATGCTGGACAGGTGGATTTCTCAACTCAGTGGTGCACACAGTTCTGACCTTCCACTTGCCCTTCTGTGGTAACAATCAGATCAATTATTTCTTCTGTGACATACCTCCTTTGCTGATCTTGTCTTGTGGGGATACTTCCATCAATGAACTGGCTTTGCTATCCATTGGGATCTTCATAGGTTGGACTCCTTTCCTCTGCATCATCCTTTCCTACCTTTCCATCATCTCCAGCATCCTGAGGATCCAGTCCTCTGAGGGGAGGCACAAAGCCTTTTCTACCTGTGCCTCCCATTTGCTCATTGTTCTTCTCTATTATGGCAGTGCCATCTTCACATACGTGCGGCCCATCTCATCTTACTCACTAGAGAAAGACAGATTGATCTCAGTGCTGTATAGTGTTGTCACCCCCATGCTGAACCCTGTAATTTATACACTGAGAAATAAGGATATCAAAGAGGCTGTGAAGACGATAGGGAGGAAATGGCAGCCACCCGTCTTCTCTTCTGATATGTAACCTCTCTTACCCGTAGTCAATTATCTTGTATTAGAAAGTTAACTTTTACACCACTCAGCTGTTGCTAGTTATGTTTCACTTAACGTCTATCTGATTGTGAGGACTGGAGAGATGACTCAGAAGTTAAGAGCACTGGCTGTTCTTCCAAAGGTCCTCAGTTCAATTTCTGGCAACCACATGGTGACTCACAACTATCTGTAATGAGATCTGCTGTCCTCTTCTGGCCTGCAGGCAGACATGCAGACAGAACACTGTATACATAATAATAAATAAATCTTTTAAAAATATTTGATTATGATATTTTTGACATAGATTGTAAGTGTTAACACACTCAGACCTAAGTGTATACATCTGAGCTTTTGTTAGTCTTAATGGAGTTTCTTCTTTAAGTTTCTATCATTTTACTTGTCTTTTCAGTTTTGGAATTCTCATCAAAAGATGGTGCCCCTCATGCCATATTTACTTGACAGACTTTATGGTTTATTACTTACCATGAATGACAGTCCTCCTTGTCAAACAACTGCCATCTTGGGACATTGAACCTCACCCCGTGATGAAAGTTCATCCCATCTGAGATTGTTTACTGTTTATGTCCTCTCACGGAGGGTTGAGAGGGTCACAAGACCCTACCTGAGTTTTCAGGTGCTCCCTGCCAGCTGTTGTATGCATCATGGACTCAGGGAAAGGCTAGAGTATATAGGGCTGAGGAAGAGTCTCCATCAAGGGACTATGGAGAAGACCTCAACCCTGATTGATAATGCTTTTCAGATGCAGCCTATTGGAGGAGGAGCATCCACAGCCCTGTAAGTCACCCTTCACCTATGCTCTGTAAATAAACTCAATAAACCATCCACAGAGTGAACTTTGGCAGAATTGTGCTTTTGTTTGCTCTTGGGATCTTAGGAGAAGGTGTATATACTTTTTACATCTCTTTGTGACTAGGAATTTTAGCAACAGTTCTGTATTTCTTATGAGTAAAGGAATGAGGGGCCTCTGAGGTGACTCAGCAGGTAAAGGCTCTTGTTAAGCCCGAGTTTGATCCTATGGTCCCACATGGCAACTTACCATTTGTTCTCTGGCATTGATTCACATATCATGGCACATACGTGAGCACGAGCGTGCACATACATGTGCACACATGCACGTGTGCGCACACATGCATAATGAAAAATTTTAAAAATGTGAATGGCACTCCTTAAATGTTTGCCTTATTTTTATCCTTTTCTTTGTAAGTAACGCTTTCAAACTTTATTTTTTAAAGTAAGCATAGCTTCACATAGAAAAGAAATTTATTCACTGGACTGAGCTTCCAAGGTCCAGTTGAAGAGCAGGAGGGAGAATATGAGCAAGAAAGTCAGGACCACGAGGGGTTGGTTCATCCCCTGAGACAGTGGGCCTGAGTTAATGGGAGCTCACCATCTCCAGCTGGACTGAGAATGAATGAGCATGGGATCAAACTGGACCCTCTGAATGTGGTTTACAATCGGAACAGACTGACGTGCCAATGATAATGGCACTGGGATTTGTCTCTACTGCATGTACTGGCCTTTTGGGATCTTATTCTCTTTGGATGCATACCTTCCTAAGCCTAGATGTAGTAGGGAGGGCCTTGGACTTCCCACCAGGCAGTGTACTCTGCCCTCTTGTAGGACTGGAGAGGGGTGGGGAGGAGGGTGTGTGGGGGAGCGGGAGGGAAGTGGGAGGAGGGGAGAAAGTGGGAATTTTGATTGGTATTATTTATAAAGTAATAAAAAAGGGGAGAATAAATAAATAAATAAGTGAACAATGATCAAAACAAAAAAAGAAATTTATTTGATTTTATCAAATAAAAATATACTAATTTATACACTGTATACCATGCAATATTCAGTAAAATGAGTAACAAAAACATTCAAAAAGATTCTACCTTTTTTCTCCTTTTTAATTCAAAATTTTTCATACCAACTATTTTGATCATGTTTTCACCTCCAAATTCTTGCCACCTCCCTCCTACCTAATTTTATGTTCTTCTTCTCTCTTAAAAAAACACAGAAATAAGCATCAAAATAAACAAACAAACAGTAAGACAAAAAGGCCAAAACAAGGAGCATACACAAACACACACACACACACACACACACACACACACACACGAGATGTAATTGATTTGTTGTCGGTCAACAACTCCAGGTCACAAGGCCTGAATAGAGTGTAGTTGATAAATCCAGTGTCACCCCATTGGGGAAAACTAATTTTACTTTTGCAAATAGCCCCTTGGTTAGGGGTTCTCTTTCCCGCACTAGGATTTTGTCTGGTTTGAACCAGTGCAGGTCTTGTGGGTACTGTCACAGTCTCTGTGGATTCATATGTATCTAAACACGACCACCACCAGATTACATCTAGCTTGTTCTTTGACTTTTGACAGAGAAATGCAGCTGTGGTGAGGTGATTTTACTTCCACATCATTTGGTAATTAATTTAATTTTATCATCTTCTACAATGGGCCAAATTTAACACCTTCATATTTGATAAACAATCAGATATTTCAGTTCATAGTCCCAACTGTATCACAAGATGGAATATCCCAATGGGATTTTTTAGGTTCATGTGATTATTGTATAGAGTGTCTTAAGCTTAGGAAACATTTTTCTGAAAATATAGAAAACCATGATGTAAAATATATAGAAAATAAAATAGGAATTTTGAGAGGGAGTAAAATTTTTTATTTATGTAAAAACTGGTAAGAAAAGGTATGGTCCTATATTACTATTAAATTTTTGTTTTTATATTTTTTTACCAAGCAAGAGGTAAAGACCAATTTTCTAGTGAACATAGACTCAAAAAGACTATAAAATAGTTGCAATCTGAATTCAAGATCACATTAAAATGATACATTGTATTCACAGTTGTTTTTATCTGTGGGAGACAAGGTTGGTTCAATATGTGCAGACATTAGTTAGGAGTCTCTAGAGGAAACAGAATATAATAGAACAAGAACACACACACATGATTTACTAAATCAGCTTACACAATACGGTTTAAATAGTTCAATAACTACCGCCTCACACCTAAGAGATTAAGTACTCAGTAATTGCTTAGTCTAAGAGACTAGGTGCCAGTTCCAGTCTGGAGCTGAAACTCAGAGGGATCCTGGAGATCCCTGGTCCTCAGTCCATGTTGGAAGCCTGGGAAACTTCTCCTAACATCAGAAAAGAAATCAGCAGCAGCTGCAAGAGGGTAAATTAACTCAGCAGTGAAAGGGAAAGTCAAGTGAGCAAAAGGCAAACAAGGCAAGCTTCCTTCTTCTGTGCCTGCTTCCTTTTCTAATCTAGACCGCCAGTAGTCTATTTGGGTGGATCTTCCCTCATTAATTAAGGAAATCAAGACAATCCCACAAATGAGGATCCCTGATGAGGTGGTTAGAAGTTGTGACAAGCTGGCCTTTAAAACTTAGAATCACACACACACAAAAACTTAGAATCACAATGTGCAAATCACACATGTAATACACAATATTAATAGACTTAATGTCAAAAATCACATTATCATCACAAGAGATGTAGAAAAAGCATCTGCCAGTCTAAAACAGCTTTATGATAAAGTGCGTTTAAGAAAATAGGGATAGATGGAACGTACTTCAAAATAACAAAGGTTTCACATATGGACAAAAGCATAGACATTTTACAAAATAGGGAGAATTAAGAGCATCACTTCTAACAACATCTGTATCAAGACAAAGCTGACAACTCTTTTACTCTTATCGAATACAGCAATAAAAGTTTTTGTTTGAGCAATAAAATAAGAAAGAGATACAAAGTAGATCAAAATTAGAAAGTAAGAAGTTAGTTAGCTTTGCTTATTTGTAAATGACATGGTTCTACACTTAAAATACCCCTCAGAGTTAACCAGAAAAATTTAAATATGATAAACACTTTCAATAAAATTTTCTGGTACACAATCATTACATAGAATCAGTAGTTTTATATACACCAATAACAAACTTAATGAGAAAATACTGGGAAAGATATCTTACTTATACTATCTTAAAAATAATACAGTTATAAAGAAAAACCTAACCAAGAAGGCAAATGTCCTTTAACAAGGAAAACTTTAAGACACTATAAAAAGGAACTGAAAAGGACAGTCGATGATGGGAAGACCTTCCATGCCTAGTATTGTGAAAATGGCTAGACTCCCCAACACAATTCACAGAGTCAATGCAATTTTCATTTTGTGGAACAATTTGAGGAAGTGGCAGTGTTAACTCTTTAGTTGTTTGAGTTCTATATTATCAGTTATCAGAATGGCCACATCAACTTGGCTTCCATTTGCCTTATATATTGGCTTTCATTCTTTAACCCTTGTCTGTGATGCACACTTCTCAGAGACCGCAGGCGGTTGGACCTCATTTCTTTCTGTAGTCATTTGCTCTGCATCTTTTAATTGGAGAGCTGTAGGCAGAGGCTGCTCATTTGTTCCTGGCCGCCCAAGACCCAAATGATCACACAGAAACTATACTAATTACAACATTGCTTGGCCTATTAGCTTAGGATTTTTATTAACTAACTCTTTCATCTTAAGTTAAACCCTTTTTATTATTTTATATTTTACCATGAGGCTCATGGTTTACCCGTATGGTTCTGGCTGGCGGCTCCAGTCTTTCTCCTTTGGCAGCTACATGGCATCTTCTCGACTCAACCTTCTATTCTCCTCTATCTCTGCTTGGAATTCCTGCCTTGCTCTATTCCGCCCTGCCAGAGGCCCAAAGCAGCTTCTTTATTAGCCAATGGTAACAACACACATTTATGGCATACAGAGGGGAAATCCCACACCAGAGAGCTAAGGTGATCTACAGCTAGAGTTACTATTAGAGATGTTTATTAAATCCTGTGATTTGGTTGGTTGTTTCTCTGGTTAGTTGTATTATTTTTTATTCTCTGAATTTTTTATTAGTGTTAGGAATTTGCTGGTTTATTGCCTGGAAATGATGGACATTTTATCTCCCTCTTGTTTACCCACTCCTCTCTTAAAATATCTAGGAATAAACCTAAACAAGAGGGTAGATGACTTCTGCCAAGAAAGGTTTAAGACACAGAAATAAAAAATTTAAGAAGAAACTAGATGATGGAAAGACCTTCTGTGACGAGAGATTGGCAGAAATAATATAACTCTGTGGGTAGGGGAAACAGAAGAGGGAGATGAATATGAACGGGATTGCGATGTGTTCAGCTCCACTGGAATGGAAGTGTAGCTCTGTAGTAGGAACTGATAGCTTCCACTCCCAGTGAAACTGTGCTACTGTTACCATGGAACTGGATGGGCATGGAAACACAGCATAGCAAAACAGCATCAATAAAACCTAAATGATAAAAAGTGGCTTGACTACAGCACTTTCTTTTCCTTTGTGTTCAAGCTGAGAGCCTCTGGACATGTCTTGCAACATCAGCTCCTTTCTAGGTCTGCTGCTTACCCGCTCTGTGGTTTTGAAATTAAGAATCTCCATAATGCAGTGAGTCAATCTACTAAATACCCACTGCCTCATGTGCACACACATTTGTCTTTGTGTTCTGTTCTGCAGGGAAACCATGACAGATACAACTTTTAGGCTTTTCTGTTTCTGCTTCTGAGTACAAGAAGTACTTTTCAGGTTCCTTGACTCAAAATTAGAGGGTTTTCCCTATAGTTTTCTCTCCTTTTGCTATAGAGCTGGCTGTGGTGTTTTGGTGTTTTGATTCTGATTTTGCTAGATCCTGGCCCAAGAGAGGATGGAAGCCTCTGGTGGATCTTTAAAATCTTATAGTTTTCCTCAGTCTGGCTGCTCCTCTTCACTTTCCACCTTGCTTAGGTAGATTCTTCAGGTTGCTCGGGGTTTATGGCTGCATTCTGTGGAGGAGCCAGAGTGAGTGAGATTATGTTACCAGTAATCAGAACCTATATCTTTACACTTCAAAACTTTCAATCAAATAAATTAGCCAGTGTTTACTTTACCCAGGTGTAGTTTTCCGTTCTGTTTTAATCTCTGTGGACAAGGAAGGGGTTGCAATCATTGGCTACTATAAACATCTGTGAAAATAGACTGGACTCACTACCCTGACTAGACTTACAGTTGGAAGACATAGGTTTTAAGTTGGGAGAAATTGCTGATATGCACACATCTTAAAAAAATTTGTAATCTTAGCATTTATACTACTTTATATTAAAAATTATGAAGAGATTTTTCTTATTGTTTTTTGTTGTTGTTATTTTGAGAAAGGGTTTCTCTATGTAGACCTGGTTGTCCTGAACTCACTCTGTAGACCAGGCTGGCCTCAAACTCAGAGATCCACCTGCCTCTGCCTCCTGAGTGCTGGAATTAAAGGTGGGAACCACTACCTGCTGATTATTGTTTAATGAAATATTTTAAAAACTAGTCCATTAGTAATATTTCATTGTATCATTTTAAACCTATTTAATACAAAACAAAGAATTAAAAATTGGAATTTGAATTCTTTCAATGTAAAGTGGCAATCACCAACAAAGTCTTCTTAAAACCCAGTTAATCTGCACTGAGATTCTACATCCTCAGGCACTTATACTGGGAAATCATGCACTTACTGCACAGAGCACACTGCAGCTGATTAGAGCCCTCAGTTTTCACATTTCCTGCATCTAGAAATGGTTTCCTGGAAACCTGCTCTTGTCAAGAAAGTTTATTCTCCTAGTGCGCCCCTTGGGGACTCATTAGAAAGCTCTCCGACAATCATGTTATTGAAGTGCTATTAATGTTTTAATAAGGTCAGAAAGTGCGTAATTGCTAAGGTTCAAAACTCTTCTCTGAAGAGGAAGGCTATTCAACGGGTCACACACTAATCATTCCCAAGGTGATCCCCAGGAGCAGCTTCCCTGTTAAGTAGCCCCAGTGCCTCTGTCTCAACTTTGCTTTATGATCTTTAGAAATTATTCTCAGAAGAGGCCTTTGGGGGCAAGCCACTTAACAATAGTGAGATAAACTCCTGGAAGTTGAAGTTCTCCTCAGGGAAAAATTAATAGGTGATTGTGCACAAACCTCCAGTCAATTGTACACAAGATTCATTTCTTTTGAAAAAGGAAGAAAATTAAAGAAACCTCAAAATGCTTCCTTTTTTTGTTAAGGCCACGTATTCCAGAATGTATAAAAATTGGAACCTCATTAATAGCAAATATATAGATGTATACAAATGTGTGTGTAAATATATGTATGTATCACTCAACAAATGGACAAATTATATGTATATACATATATGTCTATGCACATATATATATCCACTTACTTATTGATTCATTTATTCATCTTATTGAGTTTATTATTTAGGTACACTAGAGAATTGATATAACAGTTATTTCCTATTGCTATAAAAAGGTACCCTGAAAAGAGCAACTTAATAAAGAAGGTTTGTTAGTCAGGGTTTTTATGTTATAAACTTTGGATTATTAGATCGGCTTACATGGCATGGCCTGAGTAGTCCAGCAATGTCTGTCTTCACACTAGGAAGGCTGAGATTGGTACACACTCAGTCCAGGAGGCTGTGAGATTGGATGAATCAGTAGTTTCAGTCTGTCGCTGAAGGCCTGGGGACTCTTGGAGAATCGAATGTCTTCAGGTCATATTGATGTCAGCAAAAACGACAACAGCAGAAGCAGAACAGATGGACTTGAAAATAGAGTAAATCAGCGTAATTTCAGATAAAATTAACAACTTAACCATCACAGAAAGGCTTATTTTGGCCACTGTTCCAGGCTGTAGTGTTTCTTGCTCAGGGAATGATGGTGGTGGAGGTTTGGAGAGTGATGAAACCTTATGCTCATCTCACGTTCTCATTTTTATATGGTCCAGGACCTAAGCCCAGGAGACGGTGCTACCCACTTTTAGGATGAATCTTCCCACCTCAGTGAACTTAAGACAACCTCTCACAGGTGTGCCCAGTGACTGGCCTCCTTAGGCAAGCCTACCTAGTTCATAGTAAGTATTAATGACCACGTTTTAAGTTCTAATTCAAGCAGAAATAACAATCCAAGAGATATTGAAGAATTTCACTTCATATTCATAGCGAAACATTTAAAACTATCTCAATCCTATAATGTGATATGCTTTCCTACACTTTACTGTTATGTTATGGGCTTATTGTCTGTGAACACACAGTCTTATTTCTAATATTTGTTACTCAGTCATTCATAAATTCTTTTTGTACTGCTATGAAAATACAGATGTTTATTGTAAGCTTATTTATACTCTTATATGCACCTATTGCATTGTATACATTTATAAACACACAGACATATGCAATAAAATTATGAATTTTATATATTTTCTTAGATTACTCCAATCCACAAAACATAAATCACCATGCATACTAACATGAAAAGTGATTATTTTATATTCTGGTTCAGAATATAAAACTTTATTTGAAAAAAATGAGAGTTCTGATGGTTTCCTTTTCCATAGAAGCATCATTGTAAAGTCATAGCTCAGTTGCTCCACTATCGAAATTCTTCTGTCGTTGCATTTGGGAGAGCCAAGTTCATCCTTGTGACTCTCTCCCTTGCTTTCACAGCATCCAGAAACTAGTGACAGTGGTCTTTTGAAGAAGATGGATGGAGGTAGTAAAAGATGAGAGAGATAATATCTGTGCATATTCCCTTGTATATTAATACTTTACTTTCAAAGTTATATGACAGTCTATTCAATTACCCTAAAATATGAGTACAAATAAGGATTTCACAGGGCAGAGTTACATTGTATCTGCACATTCTTATGTTCCTAATTTGTTATAAAATCATTCTTTAATTTTTCAATATTAAAAACTTATGAGTATTAAAATTATATAATTTATTTAAAATTTAAAACTGATCTGGTTTAGTTTAAAACTCATAAATCAAAATTTTAACTTTCTCTGACTTTCTAGTTGTGACCTCCTCCATTCCACTAGAACAGTCTTCTGGTTTATAAAAATGTGAACAAACTTAATATGAATAAAAATAAAAGCCATGAGGAAAATCTCTTACTGGTTTACATTAGTGCATTTGAGTAATTTTTATAACAATGTATTAAGATAATGTGACTTTGTGAGCAAGCATTATATCTTGGTTTAGAGTTAGATGGTGCAGTTGGTAGCTCACTCAGATCTCGGAACTATTTCCACTACTGTTCCGTTAGATCCTTACTCAAATGCATCCATACTCACACCAGATAAGAAGAGACATCTGGCCAAAACACGAGTAGTGAGTGCAGTAGCCATTGTTTTGTGTATCTGTGTACTGTCCATTTTCAAACAGTAAATGCAACGAAGTATTTCAGTTCTTAGCTTGAAAATATGATCGGTCATTAAAACGAGATGCATGCTATTTCCCAAAACATCAATAAAATATGTTAAAGTAAAAAGCTAATCTCAAAGGAATAAATGCTGTGCAATCCACAGAAAGAAGGCATCTCTAGTAGTAGCAGTCAATGCACATTGAAATTAGCAGTATGTTATGTAATGTGATCATTTGGACAGGGAGTGAAACGAGGAGATGGGTTATGGCATGTATAATGCTTTTGTTTTAGAGAAATACCTCTAGATGTTTATGCACCACACAGTGCTGGTAGTCACCTACACAGTACTGTGTTTGTCATAGTTTATTTAGAGGGTGGAGCTCGACACACACAAACACAATACAGGGAAACTTTGGAATGTAATAGATACATCTATTACTTTGATTATGGTAATGGATTTGGGGAATATAAATCACTATAACAATTCTGGAAAACAACATGGGAGTTCTTTAAAAATTAAAACGACTTTTGATTTTATCCATCCTTCCCACTACTGGTTATATGAATCCAAAGGAGGTGTATTATGTAAAAAGAAGTAAAATTATTATAGCACACATTTTGTATGTGTATATATAAATATGTTTAGACATATGTTCAATGTTGTTTATAACTGTCAAGATATAAATTTGTGTTCACCAAATGAATGGGTAAGTACAACATACTGTGTCTATACAACAGAATACTACCCATGTATGAAGTAGAAAGAAACCCTTACATTTGTGATAATAGACATGCAGAGGCTGTGACGTTAAGTTAAATGGATCATCTTCACAGAGAAAAATACTGTACCACCTCCCTCATTTGTGAGAGTTATTTTGGAGCTGATTAAAATGTAGTGTTAGTTATTATAGGCTGGAGTGGTGAGAGGAAGCATTGCAAAGATGCTGGTCCATGGATTCAAACTTTAGATAGACAGGGTACAAGTTCACAAGTCTCCCAGACTGCATACTCACTGTAGTATCTAGCAATATATTGTATTCTTCAAAATGGTGGAGTGGAAGTTGTATAACTATGTGAGGCTGTGAAGATGTTAATTGGGTGGATTTAGTCATTTTACAAAGCAACTATACTCAAACATCATGCAAAAAATTTTAAGTACATACAATTTCATCATTTTTATTTAGTTAAGGGTCAGCGCTTGGGATGGTACCAACTTACCTTCAGAGTTCATCTTCTCTCCTTAGTGAACCCATTCTGAAAATGCTCTAATAGGCATATTCAGAAGTGTTTTTTGTTTGTTTTTGTTTTTATGGTGATCCCAAATTGAGCCAAATTGACAATTAAGATTACTTGTCACAGATCTCACTGGAAACCCACTGACCACACCAGCCAGGTTAACAGGTAAGTCTTCGCTCTCCTTCCTTTCCTCAAATTTCAATTTCCTAATTTTTTTTTTTTGAGAAAAGGAGGAAAAAAAAAAACAAGTTTCCACCTCCTCCCAGCCTCCCATTTCCTTCCCCCTCCTCCCCCCACTCCTTTCCCCCTCCCTCTCCAGTCCAAAGAGCAGTCAGGGTTTTCTGCCCTGTGGTAAGTCCTAGGTCCTCCCCCCTCCGTCTATATCTAGGAAGGTGAACATCCAAACTGGCTAGGCTCCCACAAAGCCAGCACATTACGTAGGATCAAAACCCCTTGCCATTGTCCTTGGCGTCTCATCAGCTCTCGTTGTTCGTCATGTTCAGAGATTCCAGTTTTATCCCATGCTTTTTCAGTCACAGTCCAGCTGGCCTTGGTGAGCTCCCAATAGATCAGCTCCACTGTCTCAGTGGGTGGGTGCACCCCTCGTGGTCCCGACTTCTTTGCTCATGTTCTCCCTCCTTCTGCTCCTCATTGGCACCTTGGGAGCTCAGTCCAGTGCTCCAGTGTGGGTCTCTGTCTCTATCTCCATCCATCACCAGATGAAGGTTCTATGATGATATGCAAGATATTCGTCGGTATTGCTCTAGGATAGGGTCATTTCAGGTTCCCTATCCTCAGCTGCCCAAGGAACTAACTGGGGACCTCGGCTTGGGCACCTGGGAGCCCCTCTAGGGTCAGGTCTCTTGCCAAACCTAAAGTGGCTCCCTTAACCAGGAATTGTGGTTCCGTGCTCCCTTGTCCACCCTTCCTTTATCCCAATCCTCCTGTTTCCCCAAGGCCCCACCTCCTTCCCTTCTACCTTTTCTCTCCCCATCTCCCCTTACCCCCATCCCACCCCACCCCCAAGATCCCAATTTTCTCCCCGGCAATTTTGTCTACTTCCCTTAGCCAAGAGGATAACTATATGTTTTTTTGGGGGGGTTCCCCTTCTTACTTAGCTTCTTTAGATTCGCCTATTGTAGACTCCGTGACCCTTATTTATGGCTAGAAACCAATTATGAGTGAGTACATCCCATGTTCATCTTTTTGGGTCTGGGATACCTCACTCAGGATAGTGTTTTCTATTTCCATCCATTTGCATGCAAAATTCGAGAAGTCATTGTTTTTTACCGCAGCGTAGTACTCTAATGTGTATATATTCCATACTTTCTTCATCCATTCTTCCATGGAGGGCATCTAGGTTGTTTCCAGGTTCTGGCTATTACAAATAATACTGCTATGAACATAGTTGAACAAATGCTTTTGTCATATGATAGGGCATCTCTTGGGTATATTCCCAAGAGTGGTATTGCTGGGTCCAGGGGTAGGTTGATCCCGAATTTCCTGAGAAACCGAAACACTGACTTCCATAGTGGTTGCACAAGATTGCATTCCCACCAGCAATGGATGAGGGTACCCCTTCCTCCACAGCCTCTCCAGCAAAGGCTATCCTTGATGTTTTTGACTTTAGCCATTCTGACAGGTGTAAGATGGTATCTCAAAGTTGTTTTGATTTGCATTTCCCTGATTGCTAAGGAAATTGAGCACGACCTTAAGTATCTTTTGGCCATTTGAAGTTCTTCTGTTGAGAATTCTCTGTTCAGTTCAGTGCCCCATTTTTTAATTGGGTTAATTAGCATTTTAAAGTCTAGTTTCTTGAGTTCTCTATATATTTTGGAGATCAGACCTTTGTCTGTTGCGGGGTTGGTGAAGATCTTCTCCCAGTCAGTAGGTTCCCTTTGTGTCTTAGTGACAGTGTCCTTTGCTTTACAGAAGCTTCTCAGTTTTAGTAGGTCCCATTTATTCAATGTTGCCCTTAATGCCTGTGCTTCTGGGGTTATACCTAAGAAGCGATCACCTGTGCCCATCTGTTGTAGGGTATTTCCCACTTTCTCTTCTATCAGGTTCAGTGTTTTCGGGCTGATATTGAGGTCTTTAATCCATTTGGACTTGAGTTTTGTGCACGGTGATAGAAATGGGTCTATTTTCATTCTTCTACAGGTTGACATCCAGTTGTGCCAGCACCATTTGTTGAAGATGCTTTCTTTCTTCCATTGTATACTTTTGGCTCCTTTATCAAAAATGAGGTGTTCATAGGTTTGTGGGTTAAAATCCGGGTCTTCTATATGATTCCATTGGTCGACTTCTCTGTTTTTATGCCAGTACCACACTGTTTTCATCACTGTAGCTCTGTAATAGAGTTTGAAGTCAGGGATGGTAATGCCTCCAGAAGATCCTTTATTGTATAGGATTGTTTTGGCTATCCTGGGTTTTTTGTTTCTCCATATAAAGTTGATTATTGTCCTCTCCAGATCTGTGAAGAATTTTGATGGGATCTTGATGGGGATTGCATTGAATCTATAAATTGCCTTAGGTAGAATTGCCATTTTTACTATGTTGATCCTCCCAATCCAAGAGCAAGGGAGGTCCATCCATTTTTTGGTATCCTCTTCAATTTCTTTCTTCAATGCCTTAAAGTTCTTGTCAAATAAATCTTTCACTTCCTTGGTTAGATTTACCCCAAGATATTTTATGCTGTTTGTGGCTATCATGAATGGTGAAGCTTCTCTGATTTCCCTCTCTGCTTCCATATCCTTTGTGTATAAGAGGGCGACTGATTTTTTGGAGTTGATCTTGTATCCTGCCACATTACTAAAGCCATTTATCAGCTGTAAAAGTTCTTTGGTGGAGTTTTGGGGGTCGCTTAAGTACACTATCATATCATCTGCGAATAATGAAAGTTTAACTTCTTCCTTTCCAATTCGAATCCCCTTGATCCCATTATGTTGTCTTATTGCTATTGCTAGAACTTCAAGCACTATATTGAAGAGGTATGGCGAGAGTGGACAGCCTTGTCGTGTTCCTGAGTTAAGCGGGATGGCTTTGAGTTTCTCTCCGTTTAATTTGATGTTAGCTGTCGGCTTGCTGTATATAGCTTTTATTATATTTAGGTATGACCCTTGTATCCCTAATCTCTCCAAGACTTTTAACATAAGTGGATGTTGAATTTTGTCGAATGCTTTTTCAGCATCTAATGAAATGATCATATGGTTTTTTTCTTTTAGTTTATTTATATGCTGGATAACATTGATAGATTTTCGTATGTTGAACCAGCCCTGCATCTCAGGAATGAAGCCTACTTGATCATAATGGATAATTTTTCGGATGTGTTCTTGGATTCCGTTTGCCAGTATTTTGTTGAGGATTTTTGCGTCGATGTTCATGAGTGAGATTGGCCTGTAATTCTCTTTCCTAGTTGAGTCTTTGTGTGGTTTTGGTATCAGAGTAACTGTAGCTTCATAAAAGGAATTAGGTAATGACCCTTCTGTTTCTATATTGTGGAATACATTAAGGAGTATAGATATTAGCTCTTCTTGGAAGTTCTGGTAGAATTTCGCATTGAAATCTCAATTTCCTAATCTTATCCCTAGCTTTGGGGTTCTCCTTCCTCTCTGCCCTCATTCCAAAGGGACTAAGCAGAGCTTCTCCTACAGCCTTCCTTCTTCACCCCATCCCTTTGACCCACCAACACCCGAAGTGCTCTCCCTGGAAACCCACTGGCCACATTGGTAAGGGAGTCAGGTAGGTGATCTCCAGTCTTCTTCTTGTCTTCCAATTCCAATTCTCCTATCTTGTCTTCAGCCCTGCAGCAGACCACCTGCAGGAGCCTGTCTTACCTCTCTTCTTCCATTAACAGGGGACTTCACAGATCCTTGGGGCAGACCCATTTTCCTCACCCTTGTAGGTCTTCTTATCCCCCACCCTTTCAGCCTATCCCCATACCTTCTTATTGGCTCCCAACACCTAGAAACAAGTTCTATCTAAGAATCCCCAATGTCCCTTCTGGGCAGGGACACAGAAGCACTCCAAGTCAGATAACCCACAGCTACCACACACTCTTAAGATCCAGTAAGGGCAATAAACAACTAAGAGTGGAAAACTCACCCAACAAAGACAAGACCTAGAATTACAATCATCCTAAACCCAGATGCTTAGATGCCAGTGTAAAAACATAATCAAGTAGCCACCACAATATGTTTCCACTAGAGCTTAGCAACTCTACTACAGTAGGTCCTGAGAAAGTAATATAACTGGAAGCATTATAAAGGCATTTTACAGGAAGCCTGCAGTCGAGATCAACTTAAATGGAGAAAAATTCAAAGCAATTCCACAAAAATCAGGAACGGATAAAGTTGCCCATTGTCTCCAGATCTATTCAATATAGGATTTGTAGTCTTAACAAGAACAATAAGACAACTGAAGCAGATCAAGGGGATACAAATAAGAAGGAAAAAGTCAAATTTTCTTTATTTTTCAGATTATGTGATTGTATACATAAGTGACCCTAAAAATTTCACTAGGAGACTCCTATAGTTGATAAACAGTTTTAGCAAAGTAGCAGGGTACAAAACTATCACATAAAAATTAGTAGCCTACATACAAAAGACAAATGGATTAGTACAGAAATCAGAGGAAACAACACCTTTCATGATGTTGTTCAAAAATGTAAAGTATTTTGTAGTAACTCTAACCAAACAAGAGAAGGACTTTTATAATAGAAACTTTAAGACACTGAAAAACTGAGACTATCAGAAGTTAAAAAGTTCTTCCTTGCTCACGGATCAGTAAGATTAATAAAGTAAAAATAGCCACCGCACCAAGCAACCTACA
Organism: Microtus pennsylvanicus; assembly: GCF_037038515.1. NCBI lineage: Eukaryota > Metazoa > Chordata > Mammalia > Rodentia > Cricetidae > Microtus > Microtus pennsylvanicus. The sequence goes on along the minus strand of NC_134585.1, from coordinate 213,926 downwards.
GATTCAATGAAATCACCATCAGAATTCCAACGCAATTCTGAAGGGACAATTTTCAGCTTCATATGCAAACAGGAAAAAATTCCCAGCATAAAACAGTCCTGAATAATAGAAGAACTGCCGAGGGAATCACTATCTCTGACTTCAAATTTATTACTAAAGAACTAAATTAATAAAAATAGCATATTATTGGCACAAGGTAGACATGTTGATCAATGGAATGGAATTAAGACTCAGAAGTAAGTCTATATAAATGGACATATGATTTTTTTTTACAAAGAAGCCAGAAAAACACACTTACATAGAACTTTCACCCCTAAATGCTAGTGTCTTTAGTACAGGAAGGAACTCTGCATACTACCAAAGGAGAAATGTAAACACCAAGTCAGTTGCAAACTCTTTGATCTACATTGGTGTTCTGCCTGCAGTGTATGCTAGGACAATGGTGCTACAAATCTTGTGTCAATAGCCAACCAATACTTGATTTGACTTAAAGCCATTCCTCAAGATGAAAGCCATACCTGAATCTTCTTGGTTGATTAAGAACCAGAGACTAGATAGTTCAGGGATCTAAGATAAAAGCATTAATCTTGATAAGAACTGTTTTATTTTTTTCTAGTCTTACCACAATGTCGTAGGACAACTTGAAAAATTATTTCTCTGGTTTTAAAGTCTGTTGTCTGAAATGCCTTCGTTTTTAAGCTAGAGCTGTAGGTTCTTTTCCAGTTATGCTAATGATTTATATTTTGTTTCTCACATATGATTTGGCACACAATGGGTACTCATCCAGTAAATACTGAATGATCCTGGTACTTATAAAGCCATGTGGTTTTAAGAAAGAAAAGTGGTCAGGTGGGTTGGCAAACAAGCATAAAGAGTTGTGGGAGAACAAACCCACAAACTAAACATCTTGCTGGAAAAAAAAAATTACTTCTCACAATTAGTGACTCATAAGTGTTAATATACACCTCATTTTTTACATTTTTAGTTTGACAATTCTGACATGTATGTCTTACATTTCCTCTTAGAGTGTTTATAATGAGATTAAGTTCCATTTTTCCATAACACATTCTGTGCAACATTATAGGCTCCCTCCTTTGCCTTCTTACTTTACTACATTCCTATCATTTTTCCTGGGGTTTCAGCAACTTATCATTATTCTTGAGGAACATAAATTCCTTATTTTAATTCTTTGTTGAGAATTTTACATTATTTATTTATTTATTCATTCATTCATTCATTCATTCATTCACCATCCCGGCCACAGTTTTTTTCTTTTTCCTTTCCTCCCAGTCCCCCATTTCCTTATTCCCATCCCCCAGTTAACCTCTCTGTTTCTGTTCAGAAAATGTCAGGTCTCCCATGGATATCAAGGAAACATGGCATATTAAGTTGTAGTAAGACTGACTCACCTCCCCATGTATTAAGGTTGGGCAAGGTGACCCTGTATGAGGATTAGGATCCCAAAAGCCAGTAAAAGAGTCAGATACAGCCCCTACTTGTGTTCTTTCCCCTTCCTCAACTGCTTGCATACTCCCTCCCACCTCCCCACCTACTCAGCTTTGTGTTCTCTATTAAAAAATAAAAAGAACAACAACAAATAAAGCAACCATGGAGTCTTACTTGTGTTGGCTAACTACTTACATGCATGGAGTCTGCCCTGGAGTGTGGTTGATATTCCCAGTGTCACTCCATTGAAGAAAACTGATTTTTCTTTTCCAAGTAGCTGAGAGTTGCACATAACTTCTTGGCTAGAGACAGAACTTAGTGCCCACTTTGCCTTCTCTGTGGTCTGTGATTTTCTTTGGTTTGAGCTAGTCAAGGCTTTGTCCATGTTTTCACAGTCTGTGTGAGTTTATATGTGCACTAGCCCTGTTGTGTCTTGAAAAAGCTGTTTCCATGAAGTTGTCCACCCCTTCCGGATCTTATATTTTTTTTCAATCATCTTCCACATAGATCCTTTGTCCTTATGGGGAGGGCTGTTGTGAAGACATCCCATTTAGAGCTTAGTGTTCCAGTGTCTCTCACTCTCTGCATATTGCTCACTTGGGCTCTATGTTAATTATTCTCTTCCACAAGAAGAATCTTCTCTAAGGGAAGTTGAGTGAAGTTTAGTTGAGTGATCTATGGGAAGACAATGTCCTATGTCACTAGGAATCATTTTATTGATATGCTCATTTAGCAAAATAATAACAGTAGGTTTTCCCTAAGGGTCCATAACCTTTCTAGTCTCAAGTCCGTATCAGGCATTAGTTTCATCTCATGAAACAGGCCTTAAATCTAAGAAAAGAGTAGTTAGTTGGTTAGTCCTATAATGTTTGTGCCATTATTGCACTAGTTGCATATCTTGCAATCGGGTTACTATTGTAACTTGAAGGGTTCACAGTTGGGTGTGATTAATGATTGCTTTTCTCCTCTTGTATAATGCATAGCACCTCCCAGCACTATGGATGCTAATCAGCAGGAATAAGAACACAAATTTTCCCCTTACTTCTTTCCATCTTTCCTCCTTTCTTCTTATTTGTTTATTGTGTGTGTGTGTGTGATCCAAAAACTATACGAGAGAACTCCTACAGCTGATAAATACCTTTAGTAATGTGACAGGATTCAAGATCAACTCAAAAGCTAGAAAATGGAATTGATTTGCTTATGTTGTGATTCAATTGAGTAATAAAATAACAGGCTAACAATGAAATATTCTAAGAAATGTGTAACTCAAAAAGAATGGAATGTAATTTTACATGCTTCTGCAGATGGTTTGAACAGTTCAATTTCTGAGGAGGTAAAAAAATCTGATGATCAGTCACTTGTGACTCAATCTTAAAAATCTAGACTAAGTTTTGTTACTACAGGTATAAAAATCTAAAACTCAATATACTATATACAAAACATGAATAGAAAAAAATGCTTGGGATAATTGAAATAGAGACTGAAGAATTGTTTTACCACTATAAAATAAGGTATCATCATTCTTATGAAACTTCTTGTAGACATAAGAGAAAATATATAAAATTAAAATAATGCGAGAACTAACAAATATTATCAATGTGTCTGATCTGATGAACTATCATACATTTGAAGAAATTTAGCAAAGATGAGTTATTGCCAGTATACAGATTCCATTTTTATCATTATGGATTATCATTAGTTTCAGGCATCTGGCAGGACTTAATTCAGCTCTAAGATTCCCAATGCAGAGTTCTATAAGGACTACCAAAATAATCAAAAGTTTAGAAGAGAAACACTTTTGTCTTACACTGCTAATTGACATATGTGGGAGCCCACAGTGACTCCATTCCATCTTGACTTAAAGCCAGAGAGTTCAAATTCGTTCTTGCTCATCAAGGTCAAATAACAGGATGTTTGGCCAAAGGTGTGGTTACTAGATGTTTTGAGAATTAAGGAGGTGATTATGCTTGTTTGTTCTTGAACATTGGTAAGGAAATGTTCCCCCTCTTTTTGCTTTGGGTATAAAAGTACTATGAGAAATAAATTTGGGGCTGCTGCATTATTCACAGAGAGCCCTCCTGATTCTGTCTTTTGCCTCCTTTTTAAAATCCTCACTCTTCCTATTCAGGTACTGTTCAACAGGTTGACTGGCCCCGACACACATAAATGATTTATTTTTGGAAGGTAATACAGTCACAACATTTAAGAGAGTTGAGTATTTTGTACACTTTGATTCAATAAATCTATTGTTTAGATTTATAAACCTGTCTTTTAGAATTATAAAAACAAAACTTCAATTTGTATTACTACTTACAATAATAATTAAATATTGAAGATATTTAATATGGGTAAAATGAATGAATATATACAGATAAATTTTAATATGAATTGAAAACTGCACTTCAGGAAAATTGTATCTGAAAACTATGTAAACATACCTAGTGATACCATATAAATTTATGTCAATATGTATATTGATAGACAAAAATGAGTTTAAAATTAAAGTTTGAAAATAAATGATTGACTTTGGAAATTATGATTCAGTAGGTATAAGTGGGGCTAATAGTATCACTTTTGTCCTTTTATTATTCTAATATTACCTTTGCAAAAATGTTAAGACATGCACAGATATTTTTAGTGTTATGTAGTTGTACGAGCGGCGGGGCTGTGTCCCCCACACCCCAGCCGCCTGCATAGCTAGCTTTAGCTTATGCCCCGAAATAATTACACGGAAACTGTATTCTTTTAAACACCGCTTGGTCCATTTCTATCTAGCCTCTTCTAGGCTAGCTCTCGCACCTGGACTAGCCCATTTCTAATAATCTGCTGTAGCCCACGAGCTGGCTTACCAGGAATGATCTTAACCTGCATCTGCCTGGGGTAGAAGAATCATGGCGACTCTGACTCAGCTTCTTTCTCCCAGCATTCTGTTCTGTTTACTCCACCCACCTATGTTTTAACCTATGAGGGCCAAAGCAGTTTCTTTATTGCTTAACCAATGAAATCAACAGATTGATATATGACACTCCCACATCACTTCCCCTTTTTCTGTTTAAACAACAAAAAAGGAAGGCTTTAACTTTAACGTAGTAAAATTACATATAGCAAAACAGTTATCAAGCAAGAATTACAGTTACAATATTTATATCTATTTTATCTTTTATCATAACAATGGAAAACTATAACTACCTATCCATTCTTCAACTCCATCAAAGACTCCAGAAGGATATAATATTACCTAAGTAAACAAGAAATCCAAAGCTCTAGAAATGACAGAGACATCTCGCTGCCTGTACAGTCACCCAAAGTTCCTCTGTATCGTTGGGGCATCCATCTTCAGCCTTCAGGCCCATAGTATCCAGCAGACATTTCCATGAAGCAGACAATTTTAAAGACAGTTCAGTCACTATCTAATGTGTCCTGCAGAATGTCTCGCAGATTCTTTTATGAGTCATGAACCCCAAAAGACCGTCTCACCTTTAGGCAAGTTCAGCAGTCCTCTCTCTGCGGGTTTTCTGTGTCCATTTTATGCAACAGTCCAGGCAAGAGCAGTTTCTTGCCCAAATGGCTATCAAACTCCATAAGGATCCTCTTTGATGCCCATCTTCCTCTCGAAGTAGATTGGTGCCGCCAGGAGCAGACATGTCTCATTGTCATGAAAAGTCCTAAGTTATTAAAATATTTTAAATGCCATATTCTGCAGCCTTTGAGAGATATGAAGAATGCCTATCTGAAATATATCTCTATATATCTAGAAAATCTAAGTGACATGACTACAAACTTGACTATTATTTATGATTATCCATCAATAACCTATATTTCCTAATTATACATTATATTTTAGAAATGAACTACACAATCACAACACTTTATTCAAGATCAGAAATACATACACATATAACAAAATTGACCTTAAAATCCATAACAATGCAAATTATTCATACCTATATCATTTCCCCCTTTAAATGTAAAAGAACATTTATAAACCATATTTGGGAACATGGGCGCAGTTTTTTCTCTCCAAACTGCTTCCTGCTGAATGAGGGCGTCGTTAATTAGGTCTTTCATGGTATAACCTGTGTGATAGTTTCATCTCAGTTGGCAGTTGAGCGAAGCAATTTTCTGAAGATGTTCACAGAAACTTTTCAGGAGGTCGTGGTCTATCATACCATATCGGGATAGATGCAATCTGTAAACTATGTAAACATACCTAGTGATACCATATAAATTTATGTCAATATGTATATTGATAGACAAAAATGAGTTTAAAATTAAAGTTTGAAAATAAATGATTGACTTGGAAATTATGATTCAGTGGGTATAAGTGGGGCTAATAGTATCACTTTTGTCCTTTTATTATTCTAATATTACCTTTGCAAAAATGTTAAGACATGCACAGATATTTTTAGTGTTATCTCTGTGTGGACACATTAGGAAGTAAAAAGTAGTTGATCTACATTACAAGGCTTCTAATTTTTCTTAATTTGAAGAAACAACATTTTTAATAGTAAAATGCAAAGAAATCAGACAATGCACTTGCACAAGGACCATGGTTATACAACATAGTTTACTATAGAAAATAATTATTCTTCTTCATTAACATTATAGATTGAAGAAATAACAACGATTAAAAACATTCAGTGTATAATTGAGCAGTTAGTAACAAGAGGACAAAATGACTCTAACCGGTGACTTCTGAACTCAACAGTAACTTCCTCACACAAGTCTTTATGCTCTCGTTTCTCAGACTGTAGATAACAGGGTTGAGTGCTGGGGGTAGAACTGTGTAAAAGATAGAGAACAACAGATCTAAAACAGTTGGGGAGTCTGAGGTTGGGTTTAGATATGCACAGGAGCCTGTGAGAACAAACAATGAGACAACAAAAAGGTGAGGCAGACAAGTAGAGAAGACCTTAGACCGGCCTTCAGCAGAGGGCATCCTGAAAACCGTGGAGAATATGTGCACATAGGAGAGGACAATCCCAACGAAGCAGGCAAGGGCCAGTGCAGACAGGAAACCAGCCACTCCTATTACTACAAGGTAATCATTAGAACAGGAGAGCTTGAGCAGCTGGGGGACATCACAGAAGAACTGGTGAATTATTTTGGCTCTGCAGAACCTGATAGAAAATATGGCTGCTATATAAAGGGTTCCTGAGATGCCACTGCTTAGCCATACAACTGTCACAGCCAACCGACAGTTTCTGGGACACACGATGACCTCATAGTGCAGTGGAAAGCAAATAGCCACATAACGATCATATGACATCACTGTAAGAATGGCCATTTCACCCCACGCAAACGCTGCGAAGAAGAAAACCTGAAGCATGCACTGGGTATATGAAATGTAGCCACTGCCTGCCAGGGAATTGGCAATAGACTGGGGAACTGTGACAGAAAGGGATGAGAGGTCCAGAAGGGAAAGATGCTTCAGGAAGTAATACATTGGAGACTGGAGCTGCGGGTCCAGTGTTGTGATGGTGATGATGGTGAAGTTCCCTGCTGATCCCAATAGGTATGTCACTAAGAAGAGCAAAGCATGCAAGATCTGCAGCTCATGGTTGTCAGAGAACCCCGTCAGGAGGAATCCGCTCATTGTGGTTATATTTCTCACAGACATTTTGAGAATAGAAATTGTGGTAGCAGCTGAAGAATAAAATAATATAGTAAATGCAGTATAAAGATACTGAGTCACTATTTATTTGTTTATCAGTATTTATTTCAACAACTACTGTCACCATTGATACATATATTAAACCAGCCATACTCTAGTTGTTGGGAAACTAGAGTGAAAACTATTTTTCTCGTGACCATAGAGCTGACACTATCTACTCCTAAGCCAGTAGTTACAGGTAAATGTATTGTGGTCAATCGCTGGTTCGCTCAAGGAACATAGTTGTGTCTGTCCTGTGAAAATCACTATTCCATTGCCACAGTGATGAGCTGTGGATGAGAAGTCTTTGGAGATAGGATTGGTTATGTATAGCTAAGACAGGGCAGCATTTTACCAGGGAGTAAGAAATACACCAGAAATTAAAATATAGTTTTGTTGTCCACTGAAAATGGCTATTTTCTTTAGCAACCAATCCTGTCATTACAGAAAGAGGATCTGTTACTGTGGAATCGATTGTGAAAATGAATAATTTTATTGCTCTTAAATTACCATTCAAGGGTTATTAAAATAAAGAACAAAAAGTTCTGTGCTAGAGTAATACTCATATGCTACTCCCAATTTAGGTATCCTACTATTTCATTTTATGAAGTGCTTTAGGGGACAAGAAGCTTCTATTTGAATAATAGTCTTCAGTTACAGCAATCAAATAGTTCTTAGCACTTACCACAAAACAAAGACAATGATAAGGACAGACAGTGAGAACTTGAGGTGGCTTTAGATGTGAAGGAAAGTGGCCAAAACCCAGGGTCTAACTGGAGACTGGGAAATTAAAGTCATTTGTGTTTTAGGTAGAAGAGAATTCAGGTTTCAGTTCAGGATCCTTTGCTCTGGTATTCAAAGGATTGGATATAACCCATCATTCTTCCCTTGCAAGATCCATGTTCATGTTTGAGGGTTGAAGAGAATTTAATAGAGTGTCTGTCAGCTTTTTGCATTTTTTCCATTAGTGGGTTCTAGGCAACAAGAGCAAGCATGCTCTGTCAGTCTTTTGAGATTTTAAGTCATGTGAAATATCTCCAGCTATTTTCTTGTGTCTTCTTAAAATTCATATACTTATGAATGCAACCACAGAATAAAATTGACATCAATCTTCAATCTTGAGGCATTCTCCATTTAGTGGCATCTTTCCTGTGACAGAACTAACTCACTCCACCTCCCTCACATCTCTTTCGCAAGGAATGAACTTGATACCAAATCATCCCAAACCTATGTCTAATTACATGATATTGGGGTTTGATTACAATGAAAATGGTTTTAGACCCATGCATGACATGAGAAAACGAATTCCGGGACCTGTGGCCATAGCAGCTGAGTTCAAACCATGTGCAGTTCATAGAAAGATCCTTCATCTAAAGGATCATCTAAAGTTAAATCAACTTGATAACTTTTGTTTCATATGATACAATTCATGTGTGAAAGCCTCTTGTCTCCCGCTCTGTGTACCTTAAGTAGTAACTTTAATCCCTTTAGAATATCCTCATACTGTTTGATTTCTTTCTTTCTTTCTTCTTCTTCTTTTTTTTTTTTTTTTGGTTTTTCGAGACAGGGTTTCTCTGTAGCTTTGGTGCCTGTCCCAGAACTAGCTCTTGTAGACCAGGCTGGCCTCGAACTCCCAGAGATCCGCCTGCCTCTGCCTCCTGAGTGCTGGGATTAAAGGTGTGCGCCACCACCACCTGGCAGCTGTTTGATTTCTTCAAGCCTCGTGTCCTATAACAGAAATCAGTGCAGACCAGAGATCCCACTCATGTTTCTCATAGTTTTCTTGCTCCCAAAATCTTCCTCTTTGATAGTATTTTTCCTTGAGGTTGGTAAAATAATAAACATATAATTATTGTTAGTAATAATTTTTCTATTCATTCATTTAACATTACTATTTTAATCTGACAAATCAAACAGTACACTGTGAGGTAAGAAAGGTGAGTAATATTGATCATTCATAGAAATGAGACAGAAGGCATGTCTAGGTCCTTTCTAAAACTGGTTTTTCTTGATCCACAGAGACAGCTTTATCAGCCTGGAGTTAAGCATTTTAATAGGAAAAATGTAAGCATTAGTAACTTAAATAACAGTATTGGTTTATGAGTTATAAAAATTTACATATATCCAAAAAAGCCATAGATACAATATCACAATCACATCAAACATGTGTATCTAGGGCTTTTTACTCTTGTTGACATCTGAGAGCTGTTGAAGAAATGTTTTAATAGTTTACAGAAGTATCACAAATACAAGAAAGTAGAGTGCTAACTTTTCTCATTCACTGGTCTTCTCACATGGCTCTGTATTATGTCCATATGAAGTTTAAAAATCAGTTTATTTTCAGTAAGTTGTCCTTGCTTCCTTGTTATGATTTTAGTCCTGCTTCTCCACACTAAGATTACAAAGTCTTGTTAGAATTCTCATACAATATTTACCCAGGTTTGTAAACTCACTCCAGTATGTCTTGCTGTGTGTGCAGCTCTCCAACTGGTCAGCAAATTCTGATATTTCTTGCCCACAATAGCAGATTTTGAAACCATATTATGTCTCTGGAGAGAAATTGTGTTGAGCTGCTTTTTTGAGGAGGAGGAGAAAGGAGGGGTGTGTTTGTGCACACTGTCCTTTGAAAAGGATGTTCCAATTAGACAAAGTTACTTCATTTACTCTGGCCCTGTATCACCTGGGACGTGGAGTCACTAAAATTTCCACACAGCTGTTGAGGGATTTTGTGAGCTTGGGGTTTAGTGTTCTGGCTTAGTGATTTTTAGTCCTTAGCAGACCCATGAATCTCCCAGGGAGCTGTTTACAGCTCTGAACCCTCTGAGCCATACCCAGTGTTTCTGATTCAGCCATTGCAGACAATAGCTCCTAGTCTAGCATCTGAGGGTCTGAACACACAGGTGGAGGCTACTGTGTAGCTAAACTGTGCATTATGAGAGAACAAAAGAAAATGTAAATATTCATAAAAATACTTGAACTCTACAAAGTCTTTTGAAAATTCAGAATTAGCTTTGAACTTTTCCTTTCTTCTTGAAATTTAAACAATACAAAGAATTTCATTTTTTTAACCTTTTTTAAATTGATTCTTTGGGTATTTTACAGCATGTACCCCAATCCCACTTATTTCCCAGTCCTTCCATGTCTGTCCTCCATGCTTGAAACCTTCCCATGAGAGAGAAAATAAAAATAAAAAATAAAAGTTAAAAAATGAAAAGGAAAAAGCATTTCACCAACCCCTATGGGCATTGACCTTTTCGTCTCCTAACCACAGCCTTCTCCCATACCCTGTCTTGTCTCCAGTTCTGCCATTATGTGCCACTTCTCTCCTTTTGGTCCTCCTCTCCACCACATAGTCATTCAGTGTAGTGGCATTGTGTCACCTAGCATATTCTTTTGCCTAAATAGCTTTGCTTGCAAATGTTCATTTCAATGAGTTATTGATCTGATTCAAGGCCCCTGGTTTCTGTTGCAGCATCAACACTGGGCCCTCACTGCTATCCTGCTGTTGCCCCATGTCATGGAGATCCTGTGGCTGTGGTTCTGCCAGTTCTCCTTCACCCATGCCAGTTCCCACGTCGGTGTCACCAGGATTAGCTTTCCCACACCACCATGGCCAGCTCCCCTGTACCCACACCATGGCAGTGTCTGGGTGGGCTCTAGTCTCATGAGCATGATGTGGAGAGATAGGATTGAAAAAGAAGCCGAGTGGTTTATGTGCTGTGGATGGAGGTGGAACTGAAGAGGGGTTGGCTGTGAGGAACAGGTTGAGATGTGGGCGGCTTACACTGCCACTGAGGGCCATGTCTGGGTCCATGGCCTTGCCATAGTGGGGCACCTCATTGATATCCAAGGCTCTTGTTACCATCAAGAGCCATGTGGATGCTTGTGGTCTGGGTTACTGCCTGAGGCCGTGCTGATGTCAGATGGACATGCTGAGATGGTCCCATCTCCATCTTGGATCTCCGCACTCAGGAATTTCATATTCTCAGCAACTATTTTGGCTATCAATTATGACTACTCAAGATAGAAAAATGTCTAGGAAGTCCTAAGATATGTCTAGCAGCAATGCCTAAAATCCTCCAAGGTAGCATTTATTTATTTATTATTTATTTATTTTTAAATTTTTGTTTTTCTTTTTTCAAAATATTATTTATTTATTTATTTATTTATTTATTTATTTATTTATTTATTATGTATACAATATTCTCTCTGTGTGTATGTCTGCAGGCCAGAAGAGGGCACCAGATCTCATTACAGATGGTTGTGAGCCACCATGTGGTTGCCGGGAATTGAACTCAGGACCTTTGGAAGAGCCGGCAATGCTCTTAACCACTGAGCCATCTCTCCAGCCAAGGTAGCATTTATTAATTCTTTTTTATATTTATTTATTTATTATGTACACAATATTCTGTCTGTGTGTATGCCTGCAGGCCAGCAGAGGGCACCAGACCAACACGAGAATGCCAGTATTAGACATATTAACAAATTCTATAAATATATAAAATGTAAATGTTGTAGTATGCCAGAATTTGAATAATAACTGCAGGAGTTCTGTAATGAGGATTTTTCGTGGGCACACAGCCAGGCAGTGGTGGTGCATATCTTTAATTCCAGCACTCAGGAAGCAGAGGCAGGTGGATCTCTGAGTTTGAGACTACCCTCAACAAAATGAGTTCCAGGAAGGCTCTAAAGGTACACAGAGAAACACTGTCTCAGAAAACAAAAGACAAAAAACAAACAACAAAAAAAAAAAAAGAAAAGAAAAAATCCAAGATTTAATAATACACTGTGTGGGACATGGCAATCTGCCCAGGCTGACTTGGGGATTTTGCTTTGATCTAATGTCCTTGAAGCTACCAAAGTCACTAGCCTGAGAACAGGCTGTCAAATTCCCTAGATACTTAAAGATTAGGTTATGGGGTTCATGAGTAAAAATGTATAAAAGATAACTGTTTATCAATAACAATTAAACTATAAGGAAAATGATTGTAAAAGATAGCTCTGTTCTGTCAAAGTTTATCAATGATGACTAAAAGATAGGAAAGAGGAAGTGAAACACACATCCAAAAATTATATGATCTATGTTTTGGCACAACGTGAATCTATCCCCGTTTACTGAATTCTGTATAAGTAAAGACAAGCTCTAGCTACATGATTCTCCCAACCATTGTGCCTGACTCACTTCTTCCTCACCGACACTTTACATCCTCTCTGGATGGCAAATTGCTGGGGCTGGCCCCAAGCATCTCTCTCCTTTCTTTCTTTCTTTCTTTCTTTCTTTCTTTCTTTCTTTCTTTCTTTCTTTCTTTCTTCCTTCCTTCCTTCCTTCCTCTCTCTCTCTCTCTCTCTCTCTCTCTCTCTCTCTCTCTCTCTCTCTCTCTCTCTCAAACCTCTATCTAATTATATCCCTCCATCTTTCTTGATGTCTTCTAACTTTCCTTCTATCTTCCTGGAGATTTCCTTCTCTCATGTCTTTTTTTCACTTTACAGTTTATATTTACCCCTGTAGAATCTTTCAAGCAATATGAAAATGACCATGCGGTTACAATATATTTTTTAAGTGAATGATTACAATGAATACAATTAAAAAGCAACTTGTTTTCCATATTCCTTCCATGATTAAACATTTTATGTATTACAGGTAAAAAGTCAGTTATCCCTAGAACCTACATACATTCATACTCAAGCAACTTGTTAGAGATTAATAGAGTGTAAGTAAGCAAGGTATCTTTCTCAGCCAGGTCTTTTGTTGGCAGGCTATATTTTGTTGCTACAAAGAAAGGATGAATTATTTTATTATTTATCTCTAAAGGTAACCTTATAAGAGATCTTGGAAGAATCGTAAATCTAAACTTTTATATATGAAAAAAATCAGTCATATCTATTCTAAATCCTCAGGGTGCATACCCACTCATCAGCAGAAATGGGTACAAGGAATTAATCATCTCCCCTGATCACCAACCCACCCTAGCAAGAAAGGTACATCAGCAATAGCCAGGCTGTCATTGTTCTTGCTTCTTGACCTCAATGAGTTCCTCATTCAGTTCTTAAAGGTATGTCTTTTTAAATTGTTTTCCAAAATTTATTTTTTAACCTCAAAGCCATTAACAAAAACATCATAATCTAACCTTAAGTAATTGTTTAAATTTTTTTTTAACTATGATGCACACAAAAACCTTGACTACATCTCCCAACACTAGGTATAAAATAATTTAAGCTAGCTGGGCTTCTGGGACTCAATATTTTTTCTTAATTATTGATTTCAGCCATAGTCTATACATATCCTCAGGAGAAACTAGCGGTACGACATTTTCTTGCTCTTATTTTCTGTCCTCTGCAGCCTCTCTTTTACCAGGGGCGGGAACAACAATATATCCTACCTTTACCTGTATTAACTTTTCCACTAATCTAACTCTATCACAACCCCTCATTATATTCATTAAAGATTCTCAGTCATCAAAAAACCTATTTAAACTAACACTATTATTGTATAAAATTAAACAGTACAGTTTAGGAAGAAATAAACTTAATAACAACTCACCGGTAAAAATGCCCAGTGGGGGGGCTGGAGAGATGGTTCAGAGGTTAAGAGCACTGACTGTTCTTCCAAAGGTCCTGAGTTCAATTCCCAGCAACCACATGGTGGCTCACAGCCATCTCTAATGAGATCTGGTGCCCTCTTCTGGCCAGCAAGCATACAAACAGACAGAACACCGTATACATAATAAATAAATAAATCTTAAAATAAAAATAAAAATGCCCAGTGGAATGGAATGTTTCCATGAGAAAATTGTAACATATTAGGATCAGTGGGATCTTCTCATATCCATTCACACCATGCTAGAGACCAGAGAAAAACTGCAGCAGCAAGCATGTAAAGGCATAGCAGTAGCAAGAAATATTCTGGGGCCAAGGTTCTTGGCACCTTGTCTATCTGAGATTCAGTCATAGGAGCTTGAATTCCTGGTGAGCTGGCTTCCTGAACCTCAACTGCCATTTGCTGCTCCTCTAACATGGCCACTGGCTCTGTAGACTCTTTGTATCAGATGGGAGTAAGATTTAATTTCAGATTGGTACCTACTTTATTAGTGAGGTGTAGTCATATGTCCCTACTTTTATAATCATATGTAACACAAAAATTATACTTGGGAACCAAAGAATTTATGTTGTCAGACATATAGGTAGCTTCCTATTAAAAAAAGTGAATCATAACTTCAGCAATTTTTATTTGAAAAATGTCAAAAACCTAGTTTCGCTAAATTTGGTTCCATCATTAGCAATAAGGGAAAATGTAGTAAAACTAAGAATTGGTTCACTTGGATTAGGAAAATATATAGAAGGTATGTGAATTTTGCTAGACACTGTATAAATTATGTAAACAGTTACTATGCTCTTTAATAGCAACAAAACCTTGCAACTATTTAAGAATGACAGGAAACTTGACAGTCTATAGAGAATTATGTGCAGCAACAGGGACTAAGTATCGCACAGACAAAATCAGTTTAACTAATGGCATTCTGAATGTATTTATTAAAATTAACTTGAATTTGATCATGCCATCACTAACTTTTCCTTCTATCGTATTTCCTGGGTATTGCTAAAAGATGATTTGAAATAATACTAGAATTGGAGAAAAGAAGGAAATCCATATCCTCACTGGTCAATTATCTTTTATTTGAAAGAATTATCTCTGAGAAGGGCATAAATAGTAGAAACACTGAAGCAGAATCCTAGAAGAAATCCAGTTCATCGCTCCAATCTTGTCATAGTAGCAGTGCCTCTTAATTTCCTGTCTTTTTAGAATTTAATTATAGCTTTAAAACATACCATTCTCTGAGAAAATTCTTCTTTTGACAACAATTTCTTCAGAGCTGCTTTCATGGCTTCATTTCTCAAGCTGTAGATAACTGGATTGAGTGTTGGAGGTATTACAGTGTAGACTATGGAGAATGTGAGGTCCATAGCTGACAGGGAATCCGAAGGGGGTCTTAGAAACTCAAAGCCTGCAGCTGAGAGGAAGAAAGAGACTACAAACAAGTGTGGTAAGCAGGTAGAGAATACCTTCGTCCGACCATCAGCTGACGGAATCCTCAGCACCGTTAAGAAGATCTGAACATAGGAGAACACAATGGCGATCAAGCAGACAAAGGCTGTGGATGTTGTGAATGCAGCCACTGCAATCTCATTAATGAATTCGTAAGAACAAGCTAGTTTTAGCATTTGGGGAATGTCACAGAAGAACTGGTGAATAATCCTCTGCCCACAAAGAGGAATTGAAAAGTTAACAGCTGTGTGTATGAGCCCAGATAGGCCTCCTGCCATCCAGACAGCTATCACTGCACGCTTGCAGGCAAGGTTATCCATAATTGTCTCATACTGAAGAGGCCGACAAATGGCAACATACCGGTCATAAGACATCACTGTGAGGATAGCTACTTCTGATGATGCCAAAGATATGAAGAAGAAAACTTGAAGCATGCATTGACCAAGGGAAATGAAACCGTTGTCCATGAGTGAGTTTGCAATGGATTGGGGGACAGTGACAGAGATGAAGCAGAGGTCCAAAAGAGAAAGGTGCTTCAAGAAGTAATACATTGGAGAATACAGATGATGGTCCAAGGTGATGATGGTGATAATGAGCAGATTGCCCATGATGGCCAGCAGGTATGTCATCAAAAAGAGCACTGCATGTAAAACCTGCAACTTACGCTCATCAGAGAACCCCATGAGGAGGAATCCAGTCTTCGAGCTTACATTCATTAGGGTCACTCTCGAGACTCGAAGTTTAGCTCTATTTAGGAAAAGACAGAATAAAACTACTGATATCAGGAAGAACTTGTCATTCCTGGGATTAGCTACCATTCAATTCTGACAAATATTTAGCAGTTTTTCTGGAAATAGAAACCCTAAATGTGATTAACAAGTCATGAGAATTTTCTCAAATAGAACCCGACTTGTCAAAGTTAGAAAAACTGAATGATGTTGGAAATAGCTTTGCTTCAATAAAACCAGTGAAAATGAGTTCAATATAGTAGCTTCATCTTTTCTACATGTAACCTTAGCATCAAAATAATACACCACATTTAACAGTAATCAGCCGGGCTATGGTGGTGCACACCTTTCATTCCAGCACTTGGGAGGCAGAGGCAGGCAGATCTCTGTGAGTTTGAGACTAGCCTGGTGTACAAAGTGAGTTCCAGGGCTGTTACACAAATATCAAAGTACCAAATACTACTATTACTACTACTACTAATAATAATAATAATAACAATACTAAAATAGTAATAATAATAAATACACTGCAGCCTTCTATGATAAGTGTAGAGAATTCAGTTGCTGGTACAACTTATAAATGGTTAGGAATAACCCAGAATAAACGGAGGAAAAATATGTCACTTCAGAGAGCACATGAACGCAGTTATATGTTAAATTTCTCATTTTTCTATCTGTACAGGAATAAAATTCTCTTTAGCTTTTCTCTTTTCTCAGTCAGTATCGACATATGTGCCCATCCGAGTTCCGTCTCAGTAACTACTTCATTACAGTGTGGTATTCTCTCTCTCTCGCAATGAACCATTCATATTGATCGCTGTGTTGTGCTCTGTGTATGAATATGTGTATCTCTGTATTGAATTAGATAGTGTATCTTACCCATTTTAGAGAATGAGCAAGCCCTCGTTTCTTTATTTTCCTGTAATCTCCTGTCTGTTACCACTTTGCTCCTGTTTCAGAGCCTCATGTAATGATTCCTGGTTAGCTACTTCCAGCTGGGTCAGCTCCACATCTCTGTCATATCTCTTCCATCTTCGCATCCAAACAACATTAAATTTTTATCTGCTAATTATTTCTTTAGCTATTAAATCTTGCTACTTTGAAGATGAGTCTCTTGTCTTTGGCAGTTTCATTTCTCAGTTTTATGCAGTTCCTATATGCTTCCATGTTATTCTGAGCTGACTTTCTTAGCTTCATACTTGAATTTCTGCTGATTTCATTTTATAAGTGATATCCAAAAACCTTAGCATTCCAAACATTATCTTCCCAACATGTTCCCTGACTGATCTTCTAGTTCTCCTCTCATGGTAACTTATTCAACACCTGTGTCTAATAAAGATGATTTCCTAGATTGCTCTTAAGGGACAAATCATGTCATAAGTCTATGCTGTTTTGTCTTTTCTTAAACTGTATTTTGACATTTCATAAAATTCTTACTCTAAGATTCCATCTATTTTGCTTGGAAAATATTTGAGAATTTTAAGATAGTCACATTATTTCCCTGACTAAAAATTTTCTCGAGCTTAACAGACAGCCCAAGAAGGGCTCATGTAAGGCGACCCATACCACATACACGGAGGTTACTATAATTCATGTCTTTTCTGGACTCACTTTCTGCATGTATTTTTCAGTCTGTTTAAACTATTCTTTGGGAAAGGAAACTGAGAGTCTCATTAGAAGTCATTCCACTGATAGCTGACATGGATGCTCCTGCATGCTACTTAAATGTCAAGTGAATTCTATCGAATTTGGAGAAGTTTCTCTTACCAATGCTGACCTTAGTCAGTGGGAACAAATTTCACTGGATCCTTGAGATTCTTGGATTTACTGGATCTTGAGATTCTCTGTTCTAGAATCTAGATGTGAGATTTTCGTGTAAGATAAGGACTAAGGGGCTCTCACACAAAACTGAGTATGAGTCAGGGGATGCTTTAACTCCTCATTAAGAGCTTGGTTTCTGAAGCTGCCCAGGCACCAGGGGAATGCTGTTCCTTCAGACTGGGTCTCAGGTAAACACTGTAAGTTCAAAGTGTGGAATGTTGAGGAACTCTCTCTCAGGGACTCACTCCAGTGGAGAGTTACTAATTATTCTCTTGATTTAACTGAATGTTATGGTCTAAGTATTATAGATAAGAAATGATAGTCTTTTAAATCTGCCTTCTACAGTTTATGTTCATAGATTTCTCTACAATAAGTACATTTCCCTTTTATTTTTAATTTCAATTTAACTGGTCCTTGATAAACTCATTCATGTTTGTTTAGGCTTAATGTAAAAAGGCAACTATTTAGTAGGAATTCATTTACATGAACTTACAATTACAATTATAATTAATGCATTAATCCATTTTAGCATCATATGAACTCAAAGTTTCCTCCAAACACCATATCTTTCCTAAAATAACTGTAAAGGTGATTATTTTCAAGCTTCCATTTTAATAATTAATGAGGTTTGCATGTGAAATATCTCTTACAGACTTATGTATCTGAGAGCGTGGTGCCTAGCTGGTGGCATAGTTCAGAAGGCTGTTGGAATCTTAAGGACAGCCTTAAGATTCTTTCTTTGGAGAAAGTTGTAAATTTGGAACTTTCTAACCTGGGTTCCACTTCTTGTTTGCTCTCTGCTTCTTGCCTATTCATGCAACATGGCCAGTAGCCTCATGGTCCTGATACCACATCTTCCCCAATGGTGAAAGTACCTTCTCAAACTTTAAGCCAACATAAGCCCTTGCTTCCGTAAGTTTCTTCTTAGTGGACATTCGATCACAACAATGAAATTGCTATTAGAGAAAATGGACCCTCCCCCCCCCCCAAAAGCATTATGGTCTTATAGTCAAAGCAGAAACGATGGGAGCCAGGTGATCAAAAAACCTTTAGCTAAAGTTCAACTCAGTGGGGCCTGTTTCTTACAGGCACTCTTAGGAGCTGGCAGAATTCCCTCACTGATTCCTTGTTCTAGGGAATGAGAGTATAATAGTTGGGAAAGCCAGTATTGCACCTTCACAGGAATCACAGAGCTTAGTGCCACCATCAAGGGTTTGAAAGATCCAGGGGTGGTGATTCCCAATGCATTCCTTTTACCTTTCCTAGTTTGTCTGTACAGAAAGTGAGTAGATCATGGAAAACGATGGCTGATCATTGTAAGTTTAATTAATTTGCAACTCCAACCCCAGCGGCCCTGCTGGATCCTTACTTGAACAGATTAACATATCTCCTTGTACCTGGAATGTTGCTTTTCATTTACCAAATGCTTTTCCCTCCATACCATTCTATAAGGCTCACAATAAGCAAATTGCTTTCTGCTGGTCTCAGATTTATGTGAATTCTTTAGTCTTGCATCATAACTTAGTTTGTATGGATCCTGATCACCTGTCTTCAAGGCATCATGCTAGTCAATGGCATGATGCTGATTGGACTGTGTGAGTCATTTATGGGTATTGAGAGTAGACTGCCATTGATAGCGACTGCGGGCAGTAAATGAAGGCAGATTGAGTTACAGATGCTAGATTAGTCAGGTATTTGCTGTTACATTGTATGGTGACAAGATAACAATATGTACTTTATATCTTAGAAAGTTAGAAGAAAGGATTTTGACTATCTTCATCATAAAAATGTTGATTATTAGAGGAAACAGATGTATATATACACACATAAGCATTATATATAAGCTATATATACAATCATTATATATAAAATATATTTTGAAATTTTATGTTTTTATATTTTTTATTATTAAACAAAACTGAAAAGTTAATTAAGGCTAAAGAAGTAGCCCAGTAGCAGATAGTATCTGCTTAGCATGCAAGATGTTCTGGGTTTAATTCCTGTACTAAAAAAGCAATCAGTTAAGCTGTGTGTGATTCAGTGATTCTTCACCGAATCCAGTATACCTATGTTTAATTTAATTCCAGTATTATGTAGATTTTGTGATTATTGTTTCATTCTATAAGTCAGGTACTGTAATGCCTTCAGCTTTTTTTTAATGGATGTTTAGATCATTCAAGTTACCTTGAATTTTAGCTTTTTTTTCTGCATCTGGGGAGGTCACTGCTATTTTTATGGGAATGCATTTAATTTATAGATTGCTTTGGATAATTTGACCATTTAGAAAATATTTATTCTGCTAACGAATTAATATATGATTGTCTTCTACTTATTTGTGTATTAATTAGGTGCATGTACCAATATTTTATAGTTTCCATCACAGAGTTCTTTCTTTTTTAATTTTTTTCTTTTACAATCCATTATTTTATTTTTATAATTTTTCTTTATTCTTGAGAATTTCACACATGTGGTCAGTGAATAATAAGCTTATCTTATTGATAAGATGCTAATAAATACTTTTACTCAAGCTGCAAAACTTTTATTTGTTCATCACATCATTGGAAATTGTAACCATGACAACAGTCTGTTCTGATACGTGAATGACCAAAAGAAACAAAAAAGAAAAAACATGACTACTCCCAGGTATGGTGGAGGAGAAAGTTCACTATAAATGTGTAGGAGAGCATAGCCATGCGAGGAGTAGGTGAGAGGAAAGGATGGGGAGAGGAGACCAGGTGCAGTAGTCAGGAGGCCTAAAAGACAACAGACAAAAGACCAGGCAACCAAAATGGTTAGTTCAAAACCAACTGTGAGAAGGGCAGCCCACCCCCTGGTCTGGAGAAGTTTAGGGTAGGGGGAAGGGCATGCCGGTCAGAAGGACATTGCTATAGGTAGGGACTAAAGGATGCAGGGAGAACTGGACAGCCAGCATCCACTCTGGGTTACTAAACGGGCATGTCAGCTATTTGTGCTGGTCTTGAAATCTAACAATATGAATATTTTTACTTTATTAAATATGTGTCTATTTGGTGGCCACTGTCTTTTTGCAAAATTTGCCAATATGTTTAATACATTTGCTAATATTTTAAATTACTTTCAAGGAAAACAAAGAGTTTTCATTATTTTTACCATTAAACTGTTTTGATTTGCCTACTTGATATTACACATTCTTTAATTCACTTAACCTTGTGTTTAGACACGTTAACTTTTTTGTAGCGTGGGTTGTGACAGCCAGCCCTACACTGATGGCACCGTTACTTCATGCTCTCTCCCAGTTAGTGACATTTCCTCCACAGTGCTCAACCCTGTGTAGTAATTTACACCTAACTCCTCTGTGGTGGCTAAAGAAACTTAAAATGGTACCAGACATCCCCTACTGGCCGCTGACCTTTGTCCTGGAATGCCTGTGGGAGTCTAGTGGCCTGCAGATGGTATTTCTGCTCTTGTAAACTTTGCTGTGGGATTGGGATGATGTGGTCTTTTTATTACAGCAGAAAAGAGAAACATCTGAGGGCAGTAAAACAATTTTCTTGCCTAGCTGTGAGTTCCATAGATAATTTTAATCTACACCCTTGATGCTCACCTTTATAAATCCTTCTTTTCGCTCCTTATGACACAGCATGCGCTTAGGCTCTCAGTCTGCTGTCCTCCTGCTAGCAGTAAGAATAAATTCATTTAATCTAAGTTTGAGCTGAGTCTAAGTCTTTGGTCTCTCTCAGTGTATTCTAACACTGTAACACTAGGAAACATTTATGTAAAGATATGAATCACATTCATATGGTCAAAAATTCAAGGTGATTTTTACATCTAATCTGTGATATTTCTCTGGCAAATTTGTGATGTGGACAGAGTCATTTAGAACCATTGGGCTTGGGAAATTACCTGAACAACCTTACAACAGCAAAATATTTGTTTGGTGATTTTGTTTAGAAATTCACATTATTGTCATAACATAAATATGCAAATCCTGTTCCAATATAAAATAAAAGTTTTAATATTTAATGCTTGCATTTTATCTAGACTTTAAGAAACACTAAAAAACTCAAAGTGTAATGTTTCAATTTACTCTTAACAGCACATGGACAATGAGAATTACACTACTTGAAGAATGAACATTAATACTATGCACAGGTTTATTAACACAAGTGAGGATATATTATTTTATGTTGTATTGCTGTGAATTCCATTGCCAACGAGTTCCTTCCCACTAGGCTGCAGCCACCTTGGTAGCTCATTAGTCAGTTCATCTAAAGCTGCTGGGCCTCTTGTTAAGACAAAGCAAACAGGTTTGCCTTGCTCACAGACTTCAACTGAAAGGACAGACAGGTCTCAGGTGCAACTTTCCAAAAACAGGAACGTTGTTTTGTAATAACTGCTCTCTGTAATGACTACTTCTGTCTCTGGTAAATTATTAGATAGAATAAATTTCTCTGAGGCATATCAAGGTTTTAGATTATAAAAAGTTTTAATAAGTTCTGAGGGTCTCAAAAAACAATTTAAGGAATATAAAAACAAAAATGCTTCAGATTTCTTTCCCTTCCTATGCCATTATTATACTAAGATTTCAAAGGTTCAGAGTTTAAACATTGGTCAATGGAGTTCTGATAAGCTGGTATAACACTGACTACTTACACAAGCTATTACATATATATTAAAATATATTAAATATATTAAAATTTCTTTGGTTGTCTTCTAAGTATAGACTTAAAGGTGCTTTTCATTGGGCTAAAGACATATATCTGACTCTCTGGACAGAAAAAAAGTTCATGACTTTTAACCCAAAACCATAGTTTTTATTATGACTCCAAGGTATAAATCTGTTCCAGTTGTTTTGCAGACACCTGTTAGCTGATTTTTCTAGTGTGGATTTCAATACAATGACGATGTCTAGAATTTTTAAATTCACGTAAGTTTCAGGGAATTAAAGATGTCCTAAGAATGTCAAAAGACTGTCATAAGAATGACCAGCTGCCACAGGTCGAATAGTCTCCAGATAAGTACAGCCTATTTCCTCACCAGTCCATTCCTGAGGATGGAACCTCTCCTGGTCTTAGAATTCCTCCCCTTCCCCAATGACTAAGGCCATGGGCCTAAAATTTCCACAGGTAAGGTTTTCTTTCAGTTTCTAAATTTTAACCCTTGTCCCTAGGCTATATTTGTCTCATCATATTTCTTCTCGGCTTAAAGACTCCATCCAGTGATCACATGCAGACTACAAACTGCTGAGCTACTGACTTTGCTAAAAGCTAATGCCAACCAGTCCCGCTGATGTGATTGCCCCCTGTTTCTTCAAGTGGATTAACTATAAAATGCTTCTGACAATGTCCTAGTGTCCAGCTTCTGACTAGCCCTTCAGCCTTCCTGGGCCCTGATAAAGATAAAAGATGCTCTAGTTTCAGACTGAAGTAGTTACAGATGAGAGTACATTGTCCTTTGCCCATCTGCCCCCAAAAGGCTGGAACACTAAGTCAAAAGAAAACTTCCTGGCATCGGAGACAAAATGACTAGCTATAATGTCAATTGGTATAACAGGAAAATTGTTCCTTTATTTAACTGACTGGTTCCTTAACTAAAATGGTTCTGGAATATAATAGGACACTTGGCCTGCTTTATACTGAAAAGAGGTGATACATGGATTTAAGGAAAAATTGTTTTTAAACAACCATTCAGGATTACAATCTGGCTGTACTCAAAGAAATATTACAAAAAGGAGGCCTGAGATAAAATAAACGACTGTTGCCCCATCTCTTTCCAGGCTTCTTCTAGATAGTAACTCTGAAGTCAACCATCACAGGGCCTTTGGCTTTTCTGCTTCTGATAATTACTCTTGGCTCTTACACCATTGATACAATAACTAAACAATGACTCCTATTTGGGTGCCATTAAGCTGATGGTTATTAGATACAAATATAAGCAGGTACCCATCATAGAGTCAAAGATTTGACCCAGGATATAACTCAAGTGGGGAGAGTAAGACCCAAATTTAACCTGTAAACTCCACCCACCTAAGCGTCAGGTAACTGGAATTTCCAGGGAGTGGTCCTAACCAAAGCCCACATTGGTCAGTATTTAGTATTTAAGTAAAGTTTCCTTAAAATTTAGCTCAAAATGATAGAATTTTTTTCTCTTGTGAGTCTCAGGATTAACAGAAGATAGTTGTATTTTCTTTTGTTGCTGTGACTCAGAATCACAAATGACATGGCCACATGGTGCTGTATGAACTCCTAAATCATCGTGTTCAGTCCTGCCCAGAGCTCAAGCATTAAAGTTATTGTAACAATGAAGGATCTATTGCACTTTTATAAGTACCTAAGTGTAGTTTAGGTTTAACCAAGAGTTGATTGTTTCCTTCTAGATCCAGTTACTCTTGTGAATTCCGTGGCATCTGTTAGATGGTTCTCTCATTAATTCCAAGTACAGAAACTTCTTTGAGAGGCAAATATGAATATTCTTGCTTCTTTGGTCTTTCTTTAGTGACTACCTTGGTTTGACCCAAAACTCCTTCGTCAGTGTCCTCCTCAGAGCAGCCTTCACATCTTTGTTCCTCAAAGTATAGATGAACGGGTTGAGTGTAGGCGTAACAATGCCATAGAACAGAGCCATGATCTTGCCCCTATCATGAGAATAGCTTGAGGGAGGCTGAACATACATACTGATGGCTGTGAAGTAGAATAAGAAGACCACCAGCAGATGTGATGCACATGTGTTAAAGGCCTTCCAGCGACTTTCAGCAGAACGGAGCTTCAGTACTGCTTGAGCAATGAACACATAGGTGCCCAGGATGAGGCTGAGTGGCACTAAGAGCAGCAAAGCTCCAAGAACATTGAGTTCAGCTTCATTCACAGTTGTGTCAGTACAAGCTAGTTTCAGAAGAGCCGGGACTTCACAGAAGAAATGGTCTATTACCCTCTGTCCACACCTGGGGACTACCACAGTGAGAGTGGACTGCAAAAGAGAGTTTGCAAAGCCACTAACCCAGGTCCCTGTGGCCATATGAATGCACCGTCTCTGGCTCATGATGACAGGATAGTGAAGGGGCTTGCAAATGGCGGCAAAGCGGTCAAAGGCCATGATGGCCAGAAGGATGCATTCAGTTGAGCCCAAGGCCAAGAAAATATACAGCTGGGCCACACAGCCACCATAGCTGATGGTCTTTTCTGGACCTCTAAGGTTGACCAACATCTGAGGGACGGTGCTGGTAGTATAGCAGAGGTCCAGAAGAGAAAGATTGGAGACAAAAAAGTACATGGGGCTGTCAAGCTGGGGGTCTAGTCTGGAAACTAGAATAATAGAGATATTACCGAATAAGGCAAAGATGTAGGCCACCAAAAATATTACAAAGAGAGGTGTCTCCAGCCAAGGCCGGTCAGAAAATCCCAATAAGATGAAGCCATCTATCAAGCTCTGATTGTTGGTCCACATATTAATATTAACAGGTAAAATTCTAGCTACAACCTTTAAATATCCAACTTCAGGGATGGGCATTAATCAGTTAAGAGGAACCAACTGAGAATTAGAAGCAAGACATGCTGAGATAAAATTCCCTTCTTCTCTCTGTACATTGTTGTAATATTGAAAGGTCAGTCATGTACCTGGGAAATGTTAGTTAATGATTGTTAATTCAAGTTAGCTATTCTGATTGTTTTAAAAATGCTTCAGTAGTACTACCATTGGCTCTCCATGACATGGGTATTTAGTAGTGACAACATTGCACAGATTAAAACAAATTTTGAGATGACAGAACTTTCTCCAAACCACTTGGCTGCAGGTAGAGAGCAATCAATCTGTGTCTTAGGCAGAGCTGATTTGGTACATCAGTCTTTCTCACAGTGACAAAGAGGCCAGGAACATCATGGGACCCTGGAAATTTCATAAAACTTGCGTGGTGAGAAGAAGGCATGTCAGGACATCTTTTGTTCTTTCCAGGCTCTATTGCCCATCCTATAAAGAGAAAGAAAGCATCATAGAGGAAGAAAGCAAAACATCCGAGCAAGGCCTCAGCATTTCAGGCCTAAGATATTTGTACCATGTGAGTGTGATGTTTAAAAATATTTGTATAAACTTGGAGTTTTACTCTTAGAGAAATCCAGAGTTTCAAATATTCATATCCCTGCATAACCTGTGTATGAATTTCTAATTTCTCAGTATTATCAGCATGTACAGAGGTATACATTTCCCTTCTGCCTCCCATATTGTTAAGTATAGCTCATTTGTTCTACTAAATTGACCACCTCACTTGGCCCATTCAAACCTTGCAACTCCTTTATATAATCATTTAAGAAAAGTGACCTCGATGGCCGCCTTTTCTGATTCTTATTGTTTTCATTGGGATGGCAAACAACTCAACTGGCACAAGACTGATGACCCGTTCTATCATTGGAGCCTACGCTCCTAAAAATAAAAACAAAGCCACGTGTGGTAGTGATCACCCACGTCTCTATCCCAGCACTCCTACAGTAACATGGGAAGTAGAAACAGCAGAATCTGCCAGAGGTCCTGTGTGTATCCCAACCGCAGAGAAAGTAAGAGAATTTGCTTTAAAACAAGGTGAAAGAAAAAAAAGAAAAAAAACAATTACTGAAATTATCCTCTGACCTCAACACACATGCCTTGACATGCATATTCCCCCGTTACATGCACCGTTACACACGGTAAATAAATACATGCTTAAATTCATTTTTGTTTAAATCCCTATGTTTGAATAATTTGATTTGTATTTTTTTCTGGTTATTTTACAAATGGCACGTTTTCTTCCTCCTTCAAATCTCAGTTATTCTGTTCACTAACTGTATGATTTTGAGGTGTCATTAACTATTTTGTGCTTCAATATTCTCCTCCTTTAAAAACAAGCATAGCTATACTTATGTAAGTAAACATATTCAGAAATATAATATATATTGCAAACCTACCTCAGTTTTTGTTCTATACCAGTTATTAAATAACTATGGATTCTTTATTTACCTGGTATAAGTTCCCATACATACTGTGCTTGCCTTATATTTACCCTGAATAATTGTTATATATAATTAACAGATATCTATTAGGAGGCAGTAAACACTATAAAGATAACAATTTGATGTGACCGCTAAGAGGTCGATTTCAGATCTACTGTCCCCCTTGTTTTGTTACTTCCTGTTACTGTAATCAGACATTGATTTTGATGGTTTTAGTCAGCCAGGGCTGTTTTCTAAGTCTGCTACATTGATCTGTGAGTAGGATAGATGACAGCGAGGAATGATAGGGAGCGACACTCTCTTCACAGCTTAAACTCAGAGTCATTGCATCTAAGTTAGGTGAGACGGCATACGCCTGCAATCCCAGCTTTGGGAGGCAGAGGCAGAGGATTGCAAGCTTGAAGCCAGCCTGGGTTACAATGAATAACTAAGTTTAAAAAACGAAAGAAAAAGACAAAAAAAAAAATATCAAGTCTAAAACAGAGTTCAGTTGTAACCCAATGCCTTAACTTTGTTTTTCATAATTATTTTGGTATCCAAAAGTGATCATCCCCTTTGAATTGTAATTTCTTCTATCATTAAAGTTGTCAATTGGACCAATTCTTATTGATCTATTCATTAAATCTGTAGTTATCAAGGAACACCATAGTAGACACATGAACTTAAGGTTAATAATACTCCATGATATGTAGCTTTCCATCGGGTGTCCTATTTCCATCTTGAAAGTACACTGGCTCATTAGGAAGTCAGTTTTGCCTTCATATTTAGTTGTTCATATCTCAGCACAAAAATGTTCAGTGGCTCTTGATATTCAACAAATTATATTGAAAAGCATCCTTAGACTCAGCATTTAATGAAATGATGGCTTGAAGCCTTCTGAAGCAAGCAGAACTTGCTCCCTATGATGCTTATGATATTACATTAGTATCTTGATATCACTACTTCTTGTTATCTTTAGCCTTAACCAGTTTCGTCTCACTTAATATTTTGCCTCACCTGATCCCAGAAAATCTTTCACTTTTTAATTCCAAGGCTGAAGCGTAATAAAACTATTCTATTTATTACTCAACATTTCATCTTTCTACCTCTAATTATAAAATTCATGACACTAATTAACCAAGAAATACATTTATTTTACATGGTAAGAATCAATTGGCCTTAAGTATGCCACTTCATACCTTGTAGAGATTATACCAACTTAAAAAAATAAAAATGCTTCAATACAAACTCCATATTGCTTTCATGACAATTGGGAATTGGAATCTATTTAATTTGTAAATTGAAAACAAACAACTGTACAATATGATATATGATGTCAATTGGAATGCAGGCAATAGCAACAGTATTAGTAACGTACACAGTAAATTACTATAGAATTAGTCCAGAAATTTCCAGATGCCTATGAATATCTATGGCAAATTAGTTTGATTATTAAGAATTCTACTTTATAGATTCTATTATTTGTTATCACTTCAATTCCAGGTTTTATTTTAAACTCATCTCATTTAATTCCATTCTTCTTATACTTCTCATCCAGAAACTGTGTCTTTAGGAACAGTGTCTTAAAAGATGCTATTTTCTTATATTATATCCCCAAAGAAATGGGACCGGCAGCATTTCCAGTTGAGCAGAGGATTATTATAAAAATAGATTTTTTTTTGCTTGGTTTTAACAAAAACCTTTATTATCTTTGTACTTCTGACCCAAATTTTGCCTTCATTAACAAAGGAAGTTTTCTCTGGGATTGCAGGTTTAGTCATGCACAGGTACTTCTCAGTTGGCATTTGAGTAACTTCTGTCAAATTAGAATCTTTCAAAGGACAACTGCATAATGTTGCCTTCGTCCTATGTGAATGAGTTTTCTGCAAAGGTTACATACAGAATATCAGAGATGGAAGTCTGACCTTAGGGCTTAAGCCAGGGAGCTAACTCTCTTCTATGTTTAGATTTTGATATGCTCCTATTTTCTGCACTGGCTCAGATATATGATAATAAGCCAAATTTGCTTAGATAGAGCTATGTTATTTTTTTTTAACTTCTTGGCTTGACTATTAGATGCCCTTATTGTAAGTTGTCAGGTTTATACCACTTTTAAGTTGTTAAAATGTTTGGCCTTTCAGTACATAATATCTCTATTTTAACACCCACAAACATTGAAATGCAATCATTTCAATCTGGAAAGTGCTAGAAATTATGTTTACATTTATTTAAGTGGAGATACAGGTTCTGAATGTAAATAGCATGAGCAGTGATGTATAGTCTCACAGCTCTCCTCATAAATGTATGAGAAGGACCTGGGCATACTAAAATGCACATATCAGATTTTATATATATAAAATCTACACAGGCATACAATTCTTCTGATGGCCATATTTGATTGGTTCTTACAATAAACAAGCCTCTAAACAAGTATTACCGTTAGCTTCAATTAAAGAGAAGAAACACATAGAAAAGTTACATTCAGCCCTTGCTCAAGTTTGTGTATGTAAATTTAGAAACAGATTGAATGATGTTAGATTTTTGAATACAGTATCTGCATATTTTTATAATCCTTAAATGAAAACAAAAATGACTAGAGAGAATTAACTTTTCAGTTTAAAAGTATTCTTTGACAGGCTTTCCCATCATCCCATTCCTGGGATCCAGAGCAAAATTAAGCACTGGTTTGACTCACCTGTCCTCCCCAGATCCCTTCTGTGTGTTCCTGGTGCTGGGTCTATGGAGCTTGTGCATAGAGTTCATGCGTGGAGGGAGAAGGATCTGCGGCTCAGAGATGGCATGCAGACCTGGTTGTGTCTGAATCGCTTCTTTCTGACCTATTACAGTGGCAAATTTAACCTGCTTAAGAGTTTATAAAAAATAAAAGGGCAAATTTAAGTAGCCAACTCCAATTTAGCCAGAGCCGCGGCCCCACAGGTCAGCAGGGAGCTTCCTGTTCATTTCATTAGTTGTATCCTGTTTTAAACCTCTGCGGCTCAACATAATAATCACCATTGTTGCCAACATGGGACCAGACAGAAAGAAACATCCAAATATAAACTTTAGGATCAGAAAAGAAGAAGAAATCAAACCAATCTGAGTAAGACCTGGTCACAGGACTCACAGAGACACCTTCTAGATTGGGACTAGAGATAGTTAAAATTCTCTTCATATTCACTTGCTGTTTTGAGAAAAGCAGGGCAACTCCATGCAGCTGTGTAATGTTTATAAAATATGGCCGTTATGAAGAAAACTTCTGTTACATAGGTTTGTGTCAGCCTGCAGAGTTTGAATTGGTGCCACTGATGCCACGTCTATTCTACATCCTGGCTTCACTCTACTCACACACTGTCCTTGGCTTGGTTGGGTCTTTGCTGACTGTGAACTGAAGTTCATGTGCAGATTCACTCTGACACATGAGGTTTTCACACTGTCAGAGAGAAAATATTGTCCACGGAATGTGGTTGTACCCACTTCACTTAAACTCTCTGGAAAAATACATGAATAAAGATCCACCATTTAAACATATTCCAAAACAATGAACATTTTAAATAGTAATGAGACGATGGGCAAAAAATGTATCACTGAAAGATCTAGTATCACTAAAGACTCTGAGGCCTTAAGTGATCTATTTTTTGACATGTAAAAGGCAAATTTCTGCAAAAATGAAGATGGAGACCATAAAGGAAGGAGAAAAACAAAAATTTCAAAAGAACAGATGAAGCATATGAAAAAGAGAGGTCAACAGATGCCTATTTGCTGTAACACCCCAAATTTAATTGAAACAACCACAAAGGACTAAGCCAAAGGGTTTTGTATAACATTTAAGTGTATAGTAAAATATTTATCTTTATATGTAAAAATATAATTAAAGTCATTTGACAATTGGATACAATTTTTAGTTAAATAGGCAAAGAACAAAGTATTTCATTTTGTATCAAGTTGGTTATATTAATATCATCTGTACAAATCTTGGAAAATAGTTTAGGGTTATATATCATCTGCAAATATCACAATAACAGGCATTCTATTTGACACAGATTCCCATAGGTTCATGCAGAGCTGGATAACAAAATCTTCATTGTGATTTTTTTCATCAGTACAGAGTAAGATATGTCAAATGCTCACCAATCTTGAGATTTTTATTGCATATTTATGATTTAATTTATTCATTGTGACAATACAGTCACAATGACTTAATTTCAATAGTGTAATAAGAGGGAACAAATCAAATTCTCACCATTTGTTTCACACCCACAAAAACCACTTCAAGGGCATTAAAGATCTCTCAAAACTGATCATTTTTGTGCAAGTAAATCATGTTTCTTTTAAAAAGACTTGTGCACTTGATCAGGCTTAAGGATATTAAAATCTAGCACATAAAGCCCATTACTAGAGGTAGAAATGCAGGCAACATACTATTACGGCAACAACCATCAATTACAGTTAATTTTTCCATAACAACCAAATAGATAATCAAATATTGCAACAACTCAAGTATTACTGACCAAAGTGCGTCTCTACAGTATTCAGTGTCACTATTCGGTTTTCTAACTTAAAACA
Organism: Microtus pennsylvanicus; assembly: GCF_037038515.1. NCBI lineage: Eukaryota > Metazoa > Chordata > Mammalia > Rodentia > Cricetidae > Microtus > Microtus pennsylvanicus. The sequence goes on along the minus strand of NC_134585.1, from coordinate 182,738 downwards.
GCCTATGGGAACTGGCTACAAAGAAGGTTCTTGCAATAGGCTGCCTCTTCTTGAGAACTTAGGAAGTAATTATTGCATGCTGCTAATATTCTATCTAAACATTAAGGATACTCCTAAGTATTTGATGGTAGACTATGATTAAGACATCATACTGCAAAAACCCTGTGCAGAAGGAAACCTGTTCCTTTATTCTTACTTGTGTCTCTTTGCCTGCTTTAATTATCTTTAAGCAATTAGCTGTCATTTCCTTTTATAAGTGGGGGTGTTTTACTGACTTTCCTACACTTTTCATCTACTATTTTATCTTATTGTTCATATCCTTTGCTTTACGGAAGTTTCTCAGTTTCAGGAAGTTCCATGTACTGATTGTTGATCTCAGAATCTGTGCTAATGGTGTTATGTTTAGAAAGTTGTCTCCTGTGCCAGTGCATTCAAGGCTATTTCCCACTTTCTCTTCTATCGGGTTCAGTGTAACTAGATTTGTTGAGGTCTTTGATCCACTTGGGCTTGAGTTTTGTGAATGGGGATAAAAATGGGTTTCTGCATCTTCTACCTGTCAACATCCAGGTATGCCAGTGCCATCTGTCGAAGCTGCATTTTCTTTTTTGACCAAAATTGATTGCTCATAGGTGTGTGGATTAGTAACAGGGTTTTCAATTAAGTTCCATTGATCCACATGTCTGTTATTATGCCAATAGTAAGCTGTTTTTATTACTATAGCTCTATAGTAGAGCTTGAAGTCAGGGAAGGTGATGCCTCTGTAAGTTCCTTTATTGTATAGGATTTTTTTTAACTACTTGTTTGTTTGCTTTTTTTTTCCACATGGAGCTGAGTATTGTTTTTTTCAAGGTCTGTGAAGAATTGAGTTGGGATTTTGATGGTGATTGCACTGAATATGTAGATTGTTTTTGGTAAGATCATCATTTTTACTGTGTTATGCCTACCTGTCAGAGAGCATGGGTGATCTTTCCATTTCATGATATTCTTCTTCAATTTCTTTCTTTAAAAACTTAATGTTCTTGACATACAGGTCTTTCATGTATTTAATTAGAGTTACCCAAGATATAACATATATAAAATATAACACAAATGTTATTTGTGGCTATTGTAAAGGCTAATGCTTCTGATTTCTTTCTCAGCCTGCTTATCGTTTGTATAGAGAAGGTCTACTGATTTTTTTTTTGTTAATCTTGTGTCCTGCCACATTGTTGAAGGTATTTATCAGCTGTAGGAGTTCCCTCATAGAATTATTTGGGTCACTTATGTGTATTATAATATCTCTGTAAATAGTGAAAGTTTAACTTCTATTATAATTTGTATTCCCTTGATCTCCTTTTGTTGTCTTATTGATCTAGCTAGGCCCTCAAGAACTATATTGAATAGATATGAAGAGAGTGAACAAACTTGTCTTGTTCCTGATTTCAGTGGGATCGCTGGGAATTTCTCTCCATTTAGTGTGATGTTGGCTGTTGACTTACTGTATATTGTCTTTATTATGTTTAGGTATGTTCCTTGTATCCATGATCTCTCCAATACCTTTATTGTGAAGGGGTGTTAGATTTTATCAAAGGCTTTTCAGCATTTAGTGAGATGATCATGTGTTTTTTTTCTTTCAGTTTGTTTATATGGTGGATTACATTGACAGACTTTCATATATTGTACCATCCTTACATGTCTGGGATAAAACCAACTTGATCATGGTGGATGTTTTTTTTTTTGATGTGTTCTTGGATTCTGTTTGCTAGTATTTTATTGAGTATTTTTGCATCAATGTTCATGGGGGAGATTGGTTTGTAATTCCCTCTTTTAGTTGTGTCTTTTTGTGATTTTGGTATTAGGATAACTGTAGCCTTGTAAAAAGAGTTTGGCAATGCTACTTGTTCTACTATGTGGAACAATTTGAGGAGTCTTGGCATTAGCTTTTCTTTGAAATTCTGGTAGAATTATGCACTGAAACTGTCCTGCCCTGGGCTTCTTTTGGTTGGGGGACTTCTGATTCATTTTAAGGTCATATTCTTCTGCTTCATCTGCATTGGGAAATTCAGGGCTTGCTCTTCTAGGACAACTACTTTGTGTTTCTGTCATGTTGTACTTTACATTGTTGAATGTATTCTTACACTTGTCTTCTACCCATCTCTTCCTTCAATTGGTATAGGTGGGGTCTGTAGAGCCAGTGGTCATTCTTCCTCCAAGTTGGAGCCTGTGTCCCTGGTGGTCATTATACCTCCATGTGCAGGTGTTGCTGGTGGGCCAAGTGGTCCCTAGTGTGTCTGGGGATGGTTGGCAGGAGAGGGTGCTAATGCCTGGTCACTGGGGTTGCTGGGGGGGGGGCTAGGTCCTAGAGAGCAGGGCTCTTCACCCAGGATATCAGACACTCACCTGTCCTTCCAGGTGGGTCCAGTGGGCCATGTGGTTGCTTGTGTGGCAGGGGCTGGTTGGCAGGAGATGGTGATGCTGTATGCTTGCAAAGGGTGCCATAGGTGGTGGAGGGGTGGGGCTAGGGCCTAGAGAGCAGGGTTCTCCATCTGGGATATCAGACACTCACCTGTCCCTCCAGGTGCAGGTGGGTCTGGTGGGTCCAGTGGTCACTGGTGTGGTGAGGGAGACGGTTATGGGGAGAGGTTTCTGTTGCCTGGTAGTGGGATGCTGTGGGTGGGCCTTTGGATGGTTCTTAAGCTGTTATTAATTAAATAATAAATTGTTGATATTTTGACTAGCCATTCTTTCTCCTCATGTTTTTATCTAAAGACAATTTTAAATGGAAAAGTCACAAGCTTATTTTATTTTATATAAACTTATTATTGATTGAGTTCTAACATGAGAACTGCCAGTGGCCATATCAGAGGAACAGCAAGTAGCTTGACTGAGATCAAGGTGTCAGTCAACCAAAAGGAATGTCCCTGATGGAGAAATCTTAGATAGGATAGGTAAGGCCCTTAGACTATAGTCCCCAAGAGTCTTTTGCTTCTGTTGTGCCTATACATCTTTGTTGCTGCTATATTTCTCTGGTATCTGGCATGGTATGAATGTGTGTTAGGAAATTCCCACTGCCTGTAATGTAGTGTGTTTATCTCATGAAAACATTCTGTTCAACTGGGCATTTGTACCTGTATAGTATTATAAAGTATATAGTTTATCTAGTATTATAAAGATGATTCCTTCCTAAACTGTACTGTCTAACTGATAATAATAATGTTAGTTAAAGTAGAGTTTGAATGATAAAAGTATAAACAAGGAAGTATCACACAGCTAAAACACATGGATTTCTATTGAGGAGCCATATAGACTGTGGTTAGGTTAATGATTAAGAAAAACAGTTGAGTTCCGGTAGCACAGTTAGCTTAAATTCTTTTAAGCTTAACATTGGGAGATGTGTTCACAGGTTTTGGAGTATATAATAGCTGAAGCAAAGCTTTTAAAATAACTTAAAGTTAGACTAAGATATTTTTGTTAAATAGCTTTAAGGTAAAAAAAATCCAAGAAGATAATCTAAAGTTTTAGAATGTAGAACTTGCTAAGGTCAGGGAACAAGAACAAAGCACCCCAGTTATCATTAGCTGATATGCTTTTCTTGCTAGGATTGGTTGATAACCAAAGGTGATGATAAATTCATTAAACTGATTTCTTCCCTCAATCTCCTGATATAAGAAACTATTGATTAGTGGGTATGCACTCTAAAGATTTAAGGTAGAGTTGACTGATTCTTTTTCAAGTCTAAAAGTTTAGGTTTATGATTTTCTATAAGACTACCTTTCAATATAAGTAATAAAGTAATTGACTTTTTCTTTATAACTGCAAAATTCAGTCTGCCACTAAAAGACCTGACTGATAAGAATACCATGCTTGCCTACACAGTTAATATATAACTATTTTCTTGAGTATAAATGTATGTGGATTCTTGGGATAATTTGTTTTTCCCCTGCAATACATAAAATCTAATTATGTAAAGAATGTGGAAAACATGCTCTTTTTTTACTTGTATTAATTGAAATCATTTATTTGAAAAACATAATGTTAATGTAACCACATTGTAATTTTTTTATATTGACTGAAAGATTTTTCCTAGGAATGATAAGCTGTAATGGAAAGAATAAAGAGATAGTTAAAATGGGTTAGAAAGAAAACATCAAGAGTGAGAGAAGGAAATCACCAGGAAAATAAGGAATGGAAAATGCAAAAGAAGAATAAAGAAAAGGTCTGATGGAAACCATCAAGAGAATGTGTGAGTTTCCATTTCCCAACCCCCTCAGATGAATAGTCTAGTACATCCTGGCTCCGTGGACTCCCTTTGAGTCCTCTGCTGGTGACTGGCACGTGTATGGATACCAGAAAATTGTAAACGGGTAACAGAAGATAGTAAGGAAATTTATAACTATAAGAACTAATTATAAGAAAAAGCATAAAATAGATAACTGCAGATAAATACTGGATTGTGCTACTATATATTTTCAGAAAGAAATTTAAATAAGAGCTATGTGTGTTATAACTATAATAAGTGAGTACCTTCTCCATTAGGAGGTGATGACTAAACACAGGTTATAATCCATACTGTTTGGTAAGAATGTCTTTTAGAGTTTGAGTTCATGTCAGTGTGAGGAATACATTTCCATAATCAGAAATCATAGAAATCAAACCTCATACAGCAAATAAGTCACCACCATTAGATTGCAGCTGAATCAAATAATCTCATTGCAGTAAACTGTTTCTTAAAGTACACTTTACATAAATCAACTAACAAACTCATTTTAGATGTCCAAAGCATAATCTACTTGATTATTTTTATTTATTTATTTTTAATATTTATTTATTATGTATACAATATTCTGTCTGTATGCCTGAAGGCCAGAAGAGGGCACCAGACCTCTTTACAGATGGTTGTGAGCCACCATGTGGTTGCTGGGAATTGAACTCAGGACCTTTGGAAGAGCAGGCAATGCTCTTAACCACTGAGCCATCTCTCCAGCCCCCATCTACTTGATTATTACAAGCGGTTTTGGTAAGGCATCAATAATTCCTAGGAACTGTTTGGGTAGTTTATTTCTGTAAAACAATTAATATATGAGTTTTACTCAGAAGAGAAGCAGTTTATCAGTGGTAAGTATTACTTACTGACTCTTTACTAAGTGTTTTCTAACTACTCCAATATAGTACAAAGGTGGATTCATGGTAGAAATGATGCAGCCAAGACCCCAGTCGTTCTGTTTCAGATGCTGCTATTTAAGAAGGATTAGTTGACATAATTGAACATGATAAGCTTGAGTAGATCAATAATACTATAATTATAAAATAAGTTTTAAAACACGGTATTTATTTATCATTGTTGATTATCATAATGATGAACATTACTTTTAAACTCATAACAATGGGGATGTGAAGATGTGACTAAAACTTTCACAAGTACAAAAAAGAAGTAGTGGAGTTAAAAATTCCGAGGCTGTAGTCATTCTAACTTCCCCACTGTTTGCTACAAAACAATTGCTACAATTGATGGTGGGGTTTGCTGTAAAAGTGAAAACAGCCGCTTTTTAGGATTATTAGAATATTTGTGAGAAGGGGCAGGCTGAGGGGAATTATAGTGTTTGTTCATATGCAAAGGAGAAATAAAAGAAGGGAAAAGAGAATCCAGAGTGTGAGAAGCAGAACAGTCGTGGACTTAGATGGGTATGGGGAAATGTTGCCTCTCCTGGGCCCCAGAGCATCCTGGGAAGAGATCGAGAAGACTGACCCGAGGCCCAGAGCAATGCGGCACTGACAACCTTATAGTGAGCTGAGCCTCAAAGCCCGAGAGGACTATGGTGCAGAACTATATGACAATATGTACTCATAAAATCGTTGCCACTACACACTCTGCTTCATTTGCACACTCCAGAGCCTCTGTTGAAGAGCCGTCCCAGAGCCCCTTTCACCTCCTTATTTCTCAGTGTGTAGATGAGGGGATTAAGGGCCGGTGTCATGACAGTATAGAAGAGGGAGATGAACTTCCCATGGGTGTGGGCATATGAACTGTTCGGCTGGATGTAGATGGCAGTGATGCTTCCGTAGAAGAGGGACACCACCATCAAGTGGGAGCCACATGTGCCCAGGGCTCTGTGCCAAGCCTGGGCTGACTTGATTCTCATAACTGTCTTGACTATGTATCCATAGGATGTCAGTATCAGTGCTAAGGGTAAAAGCAGCAAGACCAATGAGGCCACAAAGAGCTGGACCTCGTTGGCATGAATGTCCACACAGGCAAGCTTGATCATGGAAGGGACCTCACAGAAGAAATGGTGCAGCCATAGGTGGCCACAACGGGGAAGCCAAAGAGTGACTGTTCCCTGGATGAGAGCATTTCCTATTCCACTGATCCATGAGATTCCTGCTAGAGCCCGGCAGAGCTGTGGATTCATCACAGCTACATAGTGGAGAGGTTTGCAAACAGCAGCATAGCGGTCAAAAGCCATTACTGCCAGAAGAATACACTCAGTAGAGCCCAGAGTCAGAGAGACATAAAGCTGCACAGCACAGCCCACAGCCGTGATCGTCTTGGCTGGTCCTTTCAGGTTCCACAGCAGTTGGGGAACAATACTGGTGGTGAAACAGATGTCCACGAGGGAGAGGTGAGTAAGAAAAAAGTACATTGGGGTTTTGAGTTTAGGATCTATTGAAGAGATCAGAATAATTATTGCATTTCCCACCAGAGTGAGAAGATAGGAAATTAGAATAACTATGAAGAGCCTTCTTTCCAGCTCTGGCTGGTCTGAGAAACCCACCAGAATGAAGTCGCCATTGAGGCTGCTGTTAATCATCCCTGCCACCTGGCGTAGACAAGGTGGAGAACATTGCAAATTAAGGGAAAGTCATAATATCAAAGTCCATAAAATAATTCAAAATGCTGACATTGAAGAAATTTGCAGTGACTGATGTTCAGGGTCCTTTAGAAGCTGAAGTAGGTTTTGTACAGAAATGGTGCAAGTTTTAGAGAGGCTACTGTAGAAGCTGTCTTTGCCTGAGTAGACGCTATGAGGAGCAGAGACAGTTTGTTACAGAAGAAAATGCATAAAAAGAATAAGCATATCTTATCCATTTATAACTTATAACAATTCAGTCAAATTAAATAAAATGTTTAGTGTCTTTAATGTTTGGTATAAATAACAATTATTTTAAAAATCTGCTTTCTTCAACTATAACCCTTAAACTAGCCATTATTTTAGTTTAAATATATGAACAACAGGTTCTGGAGATTGTAAAGGCTACTTTTGTTGTAAAATATCCAACATTTGTTTATTGATGAAACTTTTTAACATTTATGGGTTCAGAAGTAAGTTTCACGTGGGAATCATTAGCTCATCCTGTCTACCAGCTGCCAGGTTGGGCAGACAGGATAAGGCAGTGGATTTACACAGCTCCCCTCCTCAGCTGTATGGTTGTGGGTGTAGTTGCTGACTTTCTGGTTTTGCACTGAATTGAAAGTGAGTGAATCTGAATGTAGCACACATTTGCTAACTATAACTGGGGCTCCTCAGGCAGGTGAAAGAGGCTGCTTCAATATGTACCTAATATCACCTTTTCCTCAAGAATATTAAAGGAACAACTTTAAAATTTTGAAATATTTACTGCTTCCTTTTGTGCCCAGACTGCTACTATGCCCGTGTGTGATGCACTTGGTACCTGGCATCAGTTCAACCACCCAGACCTTAAAATTATTCCTTAATTGCAATTAAATATCCTGTATTGCTTTATATTTGGAGAAATTAATTGTGGAAGTAACATATGAGATAATTCTTAACTATTGACAAGCTTCACTTATCATGTAAAACTATTAGAGAACACTGTGAAAATTAAGTCTGAGAAGGTCAGGTAAGGGATCCAGACATCCAATAATCAAAAACCATGTGAAGTACCTGACTGATGACTAAAAATAAGGAGAGGGCTACACAGTGATTAAAAAAAATATGAAGGAACTCCTAAGGAGCAAACCATCTTATGTGCATACATCTATACACACATATATGTATATATACATTGTTATCATATATGTATATATACAACAGGTACATATATGTTGTATTAGCTTATATTAAGCATAACATATATTTATTATGTATAGTTCTAATTCTAATAAAGGCATTCATAGTTACATACACATGAACCCATACAAACACACATACATGATTATCATTTTCTCACTTTGTTGCCATTAAGGAATGCAATGAAGACAAATGGAATGAAGACAGATATACCACTTCTCTCCTACTCCTGCTCATGGGCATCTTATCCATCTTGGCCAAGTGAAACACTTCATATCACAAGCACAGGCAGCCTCCAGAGAATGTGATAGGGCAAACTCATGGCCATAGACCAGTTCTCTAATTATTAGAATATACTCATCTTGGCTTTTTAGAAGAATTGTTTTTCTCTTTGATATACTTCTAATCACATGTGAGTTCCATGCTCTTGTTTAACCTAGGTGAGCAAGCATCACATAAAACCCAACTATTGTTGAGAATAACATACATGCAGAAACATAAAACCAAATCATATGTGGTAGAAAACTAGTTGACAGAAGATAATTTCCTTCACTCTTTCATATAAATAATGTTGAAACAAAAATGAAGGCTGAGCCTCAGAACTCACAATGTTAACACCCTCAAATAGTAGCTCTGCAATCAGCGTCTCAGACCCTGTGTTGATTGTAGGGCTACTATTTGAGGGTGTAATTCTCTGAAGACCAGAAATCCAGGAGAGATTATACAAGAATAGAGGGCACTGTGCTGGAAAGGCTCCAGGGACACAGACCTCCCATTATGGCAATTAACCTCTTGCTATATTGCATTCAAAGCTGAACTATCCAGAAGGCCATTCATGAGCAGATTATGTTGTTTTTCTGATCTTTCAAAATTATTTAAGTATAAGGAAAAACCCAAAAGTAGAAAATTTTGCATTCATAACCCACATATATATAATTTAAAAATCAGCTGTTTTTATGTTAAATTTCCATCAGCAATTTATTTAGCATATATGTATGTACATGCTTACTGTGCAGATAACATTAAATTCATTTAGCCATAACCAAATGTATTACTACGTTCTTTTTTCATATCTACCCTACCACATTCTCATATGTTTTGCCAGGCCCTGCGTAACTATTTCTACAAATTTAACCAGGTGCAAGCAAAATTATGTGTTGCTATTTTATCTCTGCGTTAATTCAACACCATCTTTATGAGAATCATTCATTTTGACTCAAACTAACAGCAGAGTACAACCTCCACCCACACTGAATTTTGTAATTTTAATAAACCATGGACCACTTATCTATGATGGTGCTAGTCGTTATTTTGTTTTTGAGTTCCATATTTAATAGAGAATGCTGCTCTGCGTATTTTTGCATGTATTTTGGGGTAAATAAAATGTTAAGTATTTTAATAAAATCTTTTGGCACAGGATTGTTTAGTCACAAAATATGCATGTATCCAGAGTTGATGGATCTGTGGACATGGGTATATCCTCCATGCACTCCACATTTACACTGCGCAAGCAGATACCCAGCATCTGGGTCACACTCAGCACTTTCTGCCCTTTTAATTTTAGTCATTTTGATAGTATGCAAAGGGTATCAACCATAATCTTCATTTGTACTCCTTTGATGACTACGGAAGTTGACTAGTTTTTAATCCTGAAATTTGCTTGAGAAAAACCAATTGTACCATTTTGGCCAAATTAAAGATGGTTTTATTAAAATGTTTAACACTGACCATGAAGGAATTTAGTCCAGGACATCACCTGGAAAGTTTCCACCATACTTTCCCATAAGGCTTTGTTGTTATTTTTCAAGAGCTACAACTCCCAGAATCCTAAGAAGTTACCTGGTCCTTGTGCACATGAGACAGGTGGGACTTACAGGTTAACTTAGGGTCTAACATAGATTGTCTTTTTAAATATGTCATGGAGACAGCTTACATTTAGTACTTGTTCAAGTCTTTAGATTTTTCAAAATTTATTTTTAGAAAAGTAGGTTTTAGGTTTGAAAAAATGGGAGAATATAGAAGAGTGATGCCTCTTGAAGATTTTTTTCTTATTTAATTCAGTAGCAGAGACTTACAGGTGTCCCGTAATATGTTACGTTTGGATATACAAACTAATAAAATGCAATTTGTGGATATATAAGTTAATATAGTAGGATGAAGTCAGATAAATTAAATTAATAAAAGTGTGGCTTGTGTTCTTTATTTTTCAAACATATTTGTGATAATTTTATGGCTGAGAATTAATAAGAGGAAATTAGTAGAGGAAAATACTTCATTGTAAGACAAGTATTAAAGTGAGCACTCCTGTGTGTAGTTCTGAGCAGTAACATTGACTATTTTAGAACAATAGGTGATTGTCAGATCTTAGTGGCAGGAAGATGAAATCATAGACTCACATTTATTTCACCAAACACTAATTGTTTATTTCTACTTCAGGTGATAGTATTTTGTCAGTTTTTTTCAAATACATTTGTGAAGTTCACTGCTGTCAGAATATAAATAACCATAGTAGAATTCTCAGAATAACTTATGAGTTTATAAATCAATAATTTAATTACTTATCATAATTCAAAAGAAAAGACAGTATGTTCAATTTTGGGTATTTCTAAATTCATAATTCAAAGGAAAAGGAGAACTGAGTAGTTTTAGTATACCAAGTTATTTCATTGTTATCTAAATCCAACTTAAAAATTTGTTAATTTTGCATTAAGCATTGTTTTTGTGGATATTTGTAAAAGTGTATTACAGATAATCAAAGATATACTGCTCTTTTCAGAAACCATAGTCTGTCAAACAAAAAACTAGTCCCAGGTGTGGGTACCTTCTTTTGAGTTGTTGGTTTCCAAAACAACACACGCTATTGACATTTAACTTAGTTGTCTACCAGAATTTGAAGGTAAAAACTCATTGTTGAAGATGCCACACACTTTGGTCATAGGGAACAGGGAAATCCTGTGAGTAACCAGAAATTTCCTCCATGATAGCCATATTTCATAGTTTCAAAAGGTGTTAGGAACATTATCAGGAGAGCAAGGGTAACAACAGTCCTACTAACTTGTAAATTCTGTAAAGTACAATAATTATTTGGCTGGAAAGGTTGCCCATTGGTACAACAGTGGTACAATGTCTTGGGGGACAACCAAAATCTGTCTGATTAGATTTAAGACTTACTCAACTAGGCCTATGTCTAGTACTGTCAATTTGGCCAAGAATACATCATAGATAAGTCATGGATCCCAGGAAGACCATATTATCATTATTTTAATAAATTGATATAGTATACAACTGCTTTCTTTCTTTCTTTTTTTTTTTATTTTCGAGACAGGGTTTCTCCATAGCTTTTTGGTTCCTGTCCTGGAACTAGCTCTTGTAGACCAGGCTGGTCTTGAACTCACAGAGATCCGCCTGCCTCTGCCTCCCGAGTGCTGGGATTAAAAGCGTGCGCCACCACCTCCTGGCTACAAGTGCTTTCTAAATACATATTCTTCATGCAGAGATTAGTCCATAACCTTCTCTGCCTTAGAGAACCATCTTGTTGCATTACATAGAAGTCAACGTAAAGAAACACAGTGTTCATAGTGCAAAGACTTACTGTAGAGTACTCTATACTATGTCTCAGGGAATGCCATGGAAGAGGGAGCTTAAAGATTGTAAGAGATGAAAGTAGAAGGAAAAGGATGTAAAATAGTCTCTTCTACATAAGACAGACAATTACACTCAAGAACTCAATAGCTGTGGTTACTACACAAAATCTGCACAGGCTCAATCTAAGAGTTTAAAAGACACCACTCCTGCTTAAGAAGCTACAGAAAGTCTATTTCTGCAGAGGGAAAGTCATTTTTCTCTGGGGTGGGGCCCCTAGTAGGTTTCCCAGGTTGCAGGCAAGAACCCATTGCATATATGTATGTATCCAGGCAACACTAACTGGACTCAATAGGTTATATGTATGTTTTTAAAAAAGAGAAGGGGGAAGCCGGGCAATGGTGGCGCACGCCTTTAATCCCAGCACTCGGGAGGCAGAGACAGGCGGATCTCTGTGAGTTCGAGACCAGCCTGGTCTACAGAGCTAGTTCCAGGACAGGTTCCAAAGCCACAGAGAAACCCTGTCTCAAAAAACCAAAAAAGAAAAAGAAAAGAAAGGAAAAGAGAAGGGGGATGAAAAGATGGCTCGGTAATTAAGAGTATTGTAATTATTGTAGTTTCTGTGTGATTATTTAGGTCTGAGCAGTCAGGAAATGAATGAGCAGTCACAGTTTATACTGGAGAAAGAGATATAAAGGGAGAAAGGGATAAAGAACTAAAGGGACTAAAGAGAAAAAATACAAAACTATTTTTTCTGTTGCTGATGGGTAATGCTTTTGCACAGTGCAATGATTTGCCACTCATATTGGTTTAATAAAACACTTATCGTCCAGTAGCCAGGCAAGAAGTATAGGTGGTACAAGCAGGCTAGAAGAATTCTGGAAATCAGTAAGGTGAGGTTTCTCAGAAAATTGAGAATCAACCTACCTCAGGATCCAGCAATACCACTCTTGGTAATATACCCAAAAGATGCTCAATCATACTACAAAAGTATTTGTTCAACTATGTTCATAGCAATATTATTGGTAATAGCCAGAACCTTGAAACAACCTAGATGCCACTCTACTGAAGACTGGATGAAGAAAGTGTGGTGCATTTACACATTAGAGTACTACTCAGTGGTAAAAAAAAAAAATGACATCTTGAATTTGGCATGCAAATGGACGGAATTAGAAAACACTATCCTGAGTGAAAAATGAATATGGTATGTACTCACTCATAAGTGGACACTAGCTATAAACAAAGGACATTGAGGTTATAGTTCATGATCCTAGAGAAGCTAAATAATAAGGTGAACCCAAAGAAAAACACATATAGACCCTCCTGGAAATTGGAAACAGACAAGATCACCTGACAGAACTGGGAGCATGGAGGTGGGGGTTAGAAGGAAGGGGATGAGGGGAAGAAGAGGAGAGCAGGGGAGGGTTGAGAAGAACTTGAGGGAATGGGATAGTTGAGATGGAGGAAGGACAGATATGAGAACAAGAAAAGAGATATCTTGATTGAGGAACACATTATGGGCTTAGTAAAAAACCTGGCTCTAGAAAAATTCCCAGGAATGCACAAGGATGACCCCAGCTAAGACCCTAAGCAACAGAGGAAAGGGTGCCCAAACTGACCTTGCCCTGTATTCAGACTGATGATTATCTTAAATATCACCGTAGAACCTTCATCCAACAACAGATGGAAACAGAGGCAGAGACCCACATCGGAGCATTGGACTGAGCTCTCAAGGTCCAGTTGAAGAGTGGAAGGAATGAGAATTTGAACAAGGAGATCAAGACCATGAAGGGTTCATCCACTGAAGCAGTCTACCTGTGCTAATTGGAGCTCACCAACTCCAGCTGGGTTGAGAAGAAACAAGCATAGGACCACACGAGTCCCTTTGAATGTGGCTGACAATGTGTGGCTGGGGCAGACTGAGGGGCCACTGACAGTAGCACTGGGATTTATCTCTACAGCATGTACTGGCTTTTTGGGATTTTATTCTTTTTGGTGTATACTTTGCTCAGCCTAGATGTAGTAGGGAGGGCCTTGGACCTTCCACAAAGCAAAGTGCCTTACTCTTTCATAGGATTGGAGAGGGTGGGATGGGAGGGTGTGTGGAGGGAATGGGAGGAGAGGGAGTGGGAATTTGGATTGTTTTTTTTTTAATCTAATAAAAAAAATCTAAGGAAATTCATGGCTAGTTTCTCTTTATAATGAACAAAGTATTTTGTTTTGCATATAACAGAGTGCTTTATTGTGATTCATGTGAAACTGATTACCTTCTTTGTTAGCATGCAAAATCACCCCATTCCTACTCAATTAAAACATATGGCAATGAAGAGGAAAGAATTTCTCCATTGAGTCTCCTTGGAAAATGTGAGTGAATCATGGATACATAAGTGCATGAGGAAAGCGTATGTGAGCATATGGAATAAAATAAGTGTATGAGGGCCCTCGTCCGTTGTCTTTATTCCAGTAGCTTATTTATTCTCTCACTGCACTATTATTGCTTTTACACAGCAGGAATGTGCTTAGATATCTAAAGCCATTGCCAGTTCTGGGTTAACAGATTACTGGGGCCAATGTATCAGACTTTGGAAATTGGTAGACAGTATATAACTATGTCTTTTCATTTATTGTAGGAATAGCCAAAACACCTAAATAAAAGTAGGCAGAAAATTTTAATAACATCTTAATACTAGCTACTTTAAATTTTTAATTTTTTGGGGCATGTTATATAATTTCTCTTAAGGTTCTTTTAAAAATTCTATGAAAAAAATTAAAACTGGTATGCGTGTCATTCATAAATCTTGACTAATTCTCTAGTGACTGACAGGCGACATAACTTCCATTGACGAACTGATTTCCATGTCATAGACATAGATTTTCAACTTTATGGAGGCACAGTTTTGATCATAGGTGTAGAAGTTTTTAGATCACTTGAGAACATTTTCTACTCTACTATGGTCCTGTATTATTCTAGGAAGTGGGTTTTCTCTTTATATTTTATCTCAAGTATTAATATCTATGAGAAAGCACCCACTAACTGTCTTATTTGGAAATATTCATCCTTATCTTTTAGATTAGGTCCTTCTGGGTTAGACTCACTTATTCATTTTCCATTTTCTGATCAATCAGTCTCATTTGGACAGGTGGTGGTGGTGGCACATGCCTTTAATCCCAGCACTCGGGAGGCAGAGGCAGGCAGATCTCTGTGAGTTCGAGACCAGCCTGGTCTACAAGAGCTAGTTCCAGGACAGGCTCCAAAGCTACAGAGAAACCCTGTCTTGAAAAACCAAAAAAAAAAAAAAAAAAAAATGAGTCTCACTCACAGAAGAGGCTGCAAAGGGGATGAGTCTTCATTCCGAATAAAGGAAGACACAGGTAAGGCGGCAACAGATAACTCCTTGAGGAATCCTTCGGGAGTCTGAAACAGCTGTTTTCATCAACCTTTACATCTAAATATTGACGCTACAACAAATGCACAAACGCAAGTTTCAGCATTGTCACTAATTTTCACTGTGTAAGTTTTCAATAGAGCTTTAGAACAATAAAATTGCATATTTATCATTCATGTAACACATTCCTTCATGACATAACTTATAAAGTGTGTAAGATGATTTTTCTTGTTGAATATAAAGATTGCATCTTTCCTAATAATCTGTGTAGTGATTTTTGGCCTCTTTAAAAATTTAATATATTCACATTTTGCCTAAATATTCACAATATTTAATTACAAAGCATTTCCTTATTGATTTCGCATGTTTACATGATGTTATTTCCTAAATACTAAATTTAAAAAATGTTTTACACAGAGGTTAATATGAAGGATAACCTAAGTGCAGATACGTAACGCTGCATGAACATAAGAGACAGTTGTGTAGGTATTAAAAATTAAGTTATCACACTGGAGAAGAAAAATGGACTATACAAAATATAGATCAGCTTAGGCACTGTATCTATAAAACATGGCATTTCTTGGAGCTGGATAAATGAGTCAGTGATCAAGAGCACAGGGTACTCCCATGAGACAGCTTGCAACACTCTGTAACTTCAATCCCAGGGGATCTGACACCTCTTCTGGCCTCCTAGGCACCAGGCATGCATGTGGTGCACAGATTACATGTAGGAAAAACATTCTCACACATAACACAAAAAATATTTAAAAGAATGTCATTCCCTGGTTGATATAATTTTATTTACATTAATATTAATACTGATAATCACATTTAAATAAACATTTCATTGATGTATTAGGACAACCAAATACATGAAAAATGGTGATTATCTGAATCATTTAAAATCTATTCATCTCAAAAACTTAATAATTATTAGTATACCCACATAAGCTGAAAAATTAATACTTCCCACAAGTTTATTAAGTTTTTGTAAGTAATGTAGTAAATAGTGTAGCTTCTGGTTAGTTTATTGTTTTTACAGGCTTCATTTCATAGGCATTATTTCATAACCTCATGCAGAATCCATACACCCTAGCCGCTTTGCTAGTTGGTTTTGTACTTCTCTGGTAATTTTTCTCTATGCATATTACAAAGATATTTTTGCTCTTAGTGAGTGTTATATCTTCTATATTCATATGAACGCTCTTTGTAAGAATCTTGTGTTTAATTTTCTTGTTTGTAACATGCAATGGTATGTCACATAATAAGAGATTCTTCTAGTTTTGAAAAGTTGGCAGCTGGAGGATATCTTACTTTCGAACATGACCTATTCCCTTGACATCTGCACTATCAGTGTTGTTCTAGATTTTCAAATTCATGACCAAATGAGCAGCTGCAGGTTTTTCTGGACATCTTTTCAGGCACTAGGCACACTTTCTAATTTCTTGCAGATGCCATTTTACTATGTTTGTTTGATTTTTTTTAGAAGGAATTAAAAACTGTATAAGAAAAACAGATTTAATTTACAGGAAACAGTACTGATGTTTTATATCTTATCCCAATTCCCAAATTTTATATTCTATAATCTATAATACTAAATCTCAAGATCAGAAAATTGGGGAAAGTACAATACTATAAGTCCCATGAAATGTTGACCTAATTATAACTCAGCCGTGTTTCTGCTACTGTATATCTTCAATTCTGGGATACAATCCAGAATTTGAGTTGGCATTTAGTTATATATCTTAATCTATTTCAGTTAGTGATAGTTCATTAGTATTTTCTTCTTCCTTTGAAGAGAAATCATCAGTTATTTTGATAGAATGTCTCTGGATTTGGGTTTGTCTAATGATCTCTCTCTTTCAGGTTGAGATTGTGTATATTTAGCACCAATACCGCAGAAGTGCTTCCTGCTTTGCTTAACTCTGGTCAGCATTAGGGAGGGTGTGTGGCATCTTAATCACTTGATTAAGGAGCTCTTTTCAGTATGCAATGAAATTATTTTAAAGTAGTTTCCATTTGTATTTCCTCTTAAGGTGTTTTCTTTCATAATAGAAGTTATGGGAGATATTCTGTGTCTCTTCAAAACTTTAGGCATTGATTTTACCGTATCAGTGAATTTTTTTTAACACTCTGCCCTAATGGCCCTTGCTGCATATTCACAGAATGGGAACACCGAGTCTGAGGTGTTGACATTTATTGCCCCTTGACTTTGGTGAATCAGACTAGCAACAGTTAGCACTGCAGTTTAGTGTAATGCTAAACATTTATTTTCTCCAAATATTAGGCACACTTAATTGGAATTTTATTTTTCTTTCATTAAGTACATAGAGACACAAGATATTCATTTTATTTTGTGGATTATAACAACTTCCACCTTAATTGTTTTGCTGCTCAAATTGCTTAAGTTTGGCCATTGAGAGTTCCTTCATGTTATCATCTGTCTTTTCAGCACACCCCATCTAGTCTGCATTTTGTCCTCAACATTTTATTGTGCTTCATGATTTTCAAGGTTTTTTTTTTTTCTGTCTTGTCTTTGAAATGAACCTACCACTGCTCCAAGAAGCTCTGGTTTCTTTTCTTAGTGAAGACAACCAGAATCAACTTATCTGGCACTAGCTGACATTTTACATTAGTCTTGTATCACTTTTAGATCCATCTCACGCAGGCGGAAGACACAGGTAGAATGCTGACTAGTATCACCCAAAAGATACTTCTGCCATTTCAGTCTTCCTCTTCATTTTTTTCAATAATTATATAAGGCATAAAATGTATATAATTTATATGTGTGTTTATCTGAAACTATGTTGACAATCACCTGGCTGGGTTTCTTCTCTTCTACTCACCTAGCAATCATTTAGCATAGGAGAAGCTACCTCTCTGCTTCTCAGTTCAAGGCCATGGGTGACCAAAACCTGGAGTGAGGACTGACCTAATGGTGCACGGAGCAATTGTGAATACATCACAGCCCTGAGAACTAGCTTTTCTAAACCAATGCAATGAGTTCACATGTGCTAAGGAACATGGAATTGTAGCATAACAAGCTGAGATCACTTAGAAGTAATTTGTTGTAGGATCTCCAAATGTATCAGTCAAGATTCATCTGCACATATATAAATTTATAAATTTTAGAAAATCTTACAAATATTAAGTGAATTTTACTTTATTTTCTTCTGTAAAGTCACTAATACTTTCTTTTAAAACATTTACATAACAGAAAATAATTAACAATTGTTTCTCATGCTTTTTCTTTGTTTGTAAAACCATAGTTTCAAAAGTTGAGAGTTTGATTTATTGGGATGTTTATAAGTTTTATAAGCAAAATTCATGAAAGAACTATTCAATTCTAGCCCTATGTGCCTATAACTACACCTAAAGAATTTAAAGAATTTTTATGCGAGAAAATACCCTGCTTCTTAGAATTATTAAGGAATTAAGTGAAATATTGTGAGAAGTTATGTAAATTTAGAAGTCACAGGTATATGAGGGGCTGGGCAGTGGCCAAGAACGTATACAGAGAATTTTCAAGGATGTCATCAGGTGATCTAAACACCGTCTAGACCAAAGTATTTAAGTATTGGACTAACTACCAAAATTCTTCAGTAGCAAACATTTTTCCATTATTTGCAATTAAAAAATAGTGCTGAGTAAAAATAATACTCTAAAAAGATGGTTGTTAAAGATGCAGAGCTCAATGAAAATCAATAAAATAAAAAAAATAAATTAAAAAAAAAAGAAAGCCTGAAAGAGCACACCGGTTTTTGTTTGTTTACTTGGGCAGGCTTTGCAACCTTCTCAAAGAGCAACTCTTCATGATTCTTGACTACAGCAGTTGCTTACTCATTGTCAGAACTTTCTCAGGCCCAGAGTTCTCCTCAGTGCTGCCTTGACTTCCTTGTTCCGTAAACTATAGATGATGGGGTTCAGCATGGATGTCACCGCTGTATAGAAGAGGGCCAAGAGTTTATCTATTCCTGGTGAGTGACTAGCCTGGGGCCTCAAATAGGTGGCAGATGTTGAGCCATAGAAGAGTGTGACTACAAGTAGGTGGGAAGAGCAGGTAGAGAGAGCTTTATGGCGTCCCTCAGGTGAAGGCATCACCAGCACTGCAATCAGAATCCTGACATAGGAAGAAATGATCAGTAAAAATGGGCTGGATATGCATAGTACTGCCGCCACAAAGACGGCAGCCTCATTTTGGGATGTATCTCCACAGGCAAGTGCCAGGAGGGGTGGAAGGTCACAGAAGAAGTGGTCTATCTCACAGGGTCCACAGAAGTCCAAAGAAAAAATAAAATTGGTCTGTCCCAACCCTACTATGCATCCCATTCCCCATGAGACCATTGCCAAATGGGCACATACCCCACGACTCATTCGGGTTGTATAGTGGAGTGGGGAGCAGATGGCCATGTAGCGGTCAAAAGCCATGGCTGCCAGTAGACTGCACTCAGTTATTCCAAAGAATATGAAGAAAAACATCTGTGTGGCACAACCCTCCCGAGAGATCCCTCGGGACTCACTCACAAGACTCTGCAGCATCTTGGGTATGACAGAGCAAGTGTAGCCAATCTCCAGGAGAGACAAGTTGGCCAGGAAAAAGTACATGGGTGTGTGCAGGGCTGGACTGGTAACGATGGCAAGGGCTATGAGTGCATTGCCTGTCAGTGATACCAAGAACATGAGGAGGATGAGGGTGAACAGGAGGAAGCACTCTCCAGGGACCTCAGAGAACTTGGCAAATGCAAAGCGTTTGACAGACAAGCTGTTCTCCTGCCACAGGGAGCAATTGACACTCATCTCCTGGAAGAGAGAAGAGCAAGTCATCAGAAGGATTCTTGCAGATGAGGGAAATTATTCAATTTAATACTTAAGATCCTCAGTTAAGTCAGAGACAGAATCTTTAGCTTCAGTCATAAAATTAAAATTTGCAAAAAATTAATTATCCTCACAGAATTTCATCTCTAACCCTTTCTCTGCTTACCACATCAGGTGATTTTCCAACGTGTACTGTACATTATGAGTGACTTGGGACTTAGGACAGGTGCTGTACCCTTGTATTCCCAGCCATTATGAAACTGAGGCACAAAGCTTACCATGGGTTTGAGTTCAGCCTCATTTATGGAGTAAGATATCAGCCAAATTAAAAAAATGAAAGCATTAATTGTGGCACAATTCTTTTTGTATGCTTTTCATTGAGGAGTTATCAACATCCCCCTGAAAATCTGCTCTCCCACCAACTCATATCTATGCTTTCCTATTGTCATGGATACCTTCTCCCCACCCATCTCAGAGTGTAGTAGGGCCAGAGTATTCTCTGATTTCTATTGTCAATATTCAGACACATGCCTTAAAAATATCATTCCCTCAAACAAGATTCATATTTCTGTGAAAGTAAAATAAAATCAAATAACCCTTCAATAAATAAATGATTGCCATAATGCATAGAATTAAAGGCAGGGCACATTCTGACATATGAGCAGCTTAATGAGGTCAACAGAGATGTTTCTTAAGAAAAGACGGATAAGTTGAGACATGAGAGAGAAGTAGGGTTAACCAAAGAGCACCATAGCTCCTCATGCACAACTGTGTGCACTGCTAAGAAAGCCTCATTATGGCGGCTGATTTCTGTGTCTTTTTTTTCTTTTTGGTTTTCAGAGACATTTCTCTGTAGCTTTGGAGTCTATCCTGTAACTAGCTCTGTAGACCAGACTGACTTCGAACTCACAGACATCCACCTGCCTCTGCCTCCCGAGTACTGGGATTAAAGATGTGTGCCACCATCATCCAACGATTTCTATATTTTAATATTTTACATCTTTTATAGAGTGTGCTTTCTTAGTGAGAGTATCATTGCTAGCACAATAAATTTCTGTTTTTTCTTAATATTATTAATAAGATTCTATGAATCAGGGCATTGATTTAAATAAAGAAAAAAGAGTAAAAGAGATGTGGTCTTGGTATGTAGTTAAGGTTGGCATCAAATTCCCAATTTCCCTGCCTCAGTGTCTTGAATGGTGGGATTCCCACAGTAAGTCATCGTGCCCCACATGACAGAAATTTCTCTTTAACCTTTCACTCAATGGACCTCACATTACAATCCTATCAAACTGCTTGCATTTTGCACGTGTAGTATTTTTACACTTCATTTTCTCTTTGTTCATTTTCTCACTGGGAGGCTTCTGTGTCCTTGCTTCATTGTTTATCTATCTGTTAAACTCTTCAGTTCCAGCACAACTTTGTCTTTTTTCTGTAAATCACACAACTCTTCCACATAGCAGTCACACTCCATGCTTTTCTCACTAAAACTGCTAAAATAGCATTTACCGCTGTGGTGGTGATTGCTTCTCGTTTCCTTCTGAGTACAGCCTTATACAGAGACTGTGTACGGACTTCACTTTCTATCATTACATTTGCCATTTTAACAATCCATAAATTCTCACGTAATGAGAAGTTTCAGTGTTTACCTTACTCTGCCTCCTTAGATATTCTGCCTGTTACTCCCCATTATATCCTCTGGAGTTCAACCTCATGTTCCTCAAATATTTCACATTCAGCCTACTCATTTTATCTCTCGGTCTGGTATTTTTTCCTTTCAAATGAGATGACCCTTGCTATTTTGTGTGGTATATGGAATTTGCTTTGTTTTCTGCCAAAAATCTGAATACACCATGTTTTTTGTCAACAAGAGCAGAATAGGAGAGAGTTTCAACCAATTGGTCCTCCCTCTATTCACCTGATAAACCAAATATCACCAGGTCATGCTATGTTATATGTGAGTAGATCACATCATGGTTGATCCACAAACCAAATGTGAGCTTTAGAGTTCCCAAATTATTTTAAATAATCATATTAGCAATGTTAATTTAAACATATAAGGCATATATACATATATGTCACATATACTTGTATGCTTGTATATCAATGCAGATACACATGCATGTGCACATAGAGTAGAATAAGGTGAACTCTGGGAAGATTGTGTATCAGTTAAAATCTTAGTATAGACAACAATGCAGATAACACTGTTTGTTTAAACTCTGTTTCTTAATTTGACCCCTTATAAAAGGGGCTGAGAAAAAAATGTATTTCCTATGAGGTTGCTTCAATGAGAATTAAGTTTATTTCCAAAAATCACTTTTAAAGTTGGTCAGGTGGTGAATTCTTACTGGCTACACAGGACATGAACATGGTTGTATGTCTACACACAGCCATACTATATTTATACTCTATTTGGGAGGAATTTCACACCACAATCCATAATCTTTGCTTCTATTCATTAATTGCTCTCTAAATTATAATTTTTATTATTTTGGACTATGGAAAAGCAACAATAATTAGAACATGTGTACACTTATAAAAATGGTGCCTATACCTTTTATCCTGAGGAGATATAGTTGTGTATAATAAATTATTGATCTGTTAAATGGATATTCACTGATACATGTACAAATTCTAAAAGCTTAAGTATAGCGAACACATACATGGGTTGACTTAAAGTTCTAATGAACAAAAGCAGGAAGTCTGGAATTACTTGGAATCTCAGGGAACTTTATCTTGTAAATATAGCCAAAAACACAGAGTATTCTGCTGTGATGCATTTTACTTATTTCAAATATTATAAACATTTCTTTGTACTATATTAAATTCAAATATCTATATTACTCCTGTATTTTGTAGTAACAAAATCCACATGTGCTTGAAGAAAGGAAAACAAAACAATCCAAAAAGCCAACACAGAAATGGCTATTTTTCAACTTGAAATATTTTCTTAAATAGCCTGCACTTAGTAGTAGTTTCTATATTTGTATAACGAGTTCTCCATGTAAAGAGTGTGGTCTTGAATCTCAATTAAATTTTCAGGAATTCAGTTTAGGAAACGCAACCAGAATGATATATTTTCATCTCAATCTGTGGAATGAGAAGGATCTACTTAGAAGGAAGATTCTTGAGAAAGAAATAAGGGTCGGAATACTCTGACATAAATATCCTATCTGCCTCTCACCTGTTACATTTTCTTGACCTTAATTTTGAAATCATTGGATCCTTGTAAACACTACATGATGTAATCTTCCCCATCTTTCTAGTTAAGCTATTTTAAGTGGTTTTATACCAATAATCAGCTCTATTTTATACATAGGCCTTCAGTGTTATAATGTGTGCCCTAAGAACTGGTAAGGTCTGGAGGTTCACTTGGCAACCAGCTATATGCAAGAGATGGTGCATGAGATGAAAGGATTTGATATCTTACAGTCTTGGTTTTTGCATGATACATTACACATCTCAGAGCCCCAAGTCAAGCTCACTATACGTCGTTCTGTTTTGTGAATGATACAGGTGAAAAACATCATTTTTCCCCTGGTGTCAGAAGGTTAGGAAAGTTCATTGGTGGGTTCGGTTCCTTGTCTGGTCTTGTAAGTTATGACACACTGTAAGATACTGTTTCTGAAACAGTGCAGTGTCTGCATGTAGAAACTGTCAGGAAGTGAGGGAATTTCTGGAGATTGAGCAGGAAAAGATAATTAGGATGCTTACTCCCATTTTCCCGGTTTTACCACATTCACTCACCAAGGACCATTTATGCAGCTGAGTGACACTTTAGGTCAACCTAGAAGAAAGAGTGGGATCGCTTGATTAGATTACAACATACCATATAACATGAGCATCACAGTGACAAATGAATTCTAATTTACCAGGAAACAAGTGATTAATAGCAATAGAAAGCTGTTTTCTGAGGTGGATGCTCAAGTCTGCACGAACTATAAAAGTCTTAACAGAAAAAGACAGTAAGTAATTAGAATAAAAGAACGGAAAATGTTTTGAGTATCAGATATCCTTTTATATACTTTAATTCATCCTCCACAGGCCTAGTCTTGATAAATTGACTGTTACCTACCTCAAATCACAGTACTTGAAGAGATAATTAAGTAGTTTCCGCTTCTGATTAGCCAATCCTGACTTTCTCTTCATCCTTTCCTTACTGCATACAGGGGACACACAACATCCCCATCCTCCTATCTACATTGTGCTGAAAATGTTATGATAAAAAATCATGCCTGATATCAAAAGGATTGTGTCTCAGGAGAGAGCACCACATCCTTCAAGGTAATGTCCTAGTATCTCACATGCGGGCGTGCGCACGCGGACACACACACACACACACACACACACACACACACACAAGCATTACTACTCCTAGAACACATCTGCACTGCACTTTCTTCTTTTCTGGAAAACAATGAGCCCTAAGCATATTATACTAAAATTCTTCTGTTTTCCAAGTCATTTTCATTTTACTCTCCCCAGGAGACTCACAGTCTCTTCTCACTGGTGAGTTTCAGGAGTCACTGCATTGCCCCCCTGAGAGTCCTTATGGATGGGGCCATAGCTCTGGGCAGAGCAGCCTCACTCTGCAGCAGCCCTTTCTCCTGAGAAATAGTTCTATCACAAAACATCTGAATCATCTCATCCACAAGGAGGGTGTCCCAATAGCCTAACCATCTTTCCACTGCATCAGCTTTGCCACACTGATGACAAAGGTCCAATATGTGATCTCCTGGAGAACAAGTTATACAAACCAGAGCATTTATTCATGCCTAGGCACTCTGAGGTTTGATTTAAGGTCATGAATATTATATTCTTATCTTATTAATGATAGCCAAATAAAGTTTTTATTCTCATCATAATGTGTTGACTGTGGTTTATTATAGATGTTGGTTATTTCCTCTTGTTACTAATCTATTATCTGTTTTTTTAATCCTGAAAATATTTTGGATTTCATGAAATGGAATCTTCAACATCTTCAATAATTGTGTTACTGATATCATACACCTATAGATAACTTAGAAAAATTATATAGGGTGTAAATTGCTTTACTATTCTGCTGGACTAAATCCCTCTGGTGTGTAGTGGGTGACTGTTGTTATAGCTTTATTCTTACTTCACATGATGTTGGTTTAAGTTCTATTGTCATGATAGATCTGTTTGGCTTCAACAAATGAGGTAATATTGACCTGATTTGTGCAACAAAAAGAGAGAGAAATTCCATGTTCTACTACCTTTTGCAAGAGTTTGAGTGTTGGTATTTGTCCTTTATTAAATGGTTGGCAGAATCCATCAAAGAACTCATCTATTCCAGGCCTTTATTTCTGTTGCAAATGAGTGCTGATTTAATCTGTGCAACCATTACAGGTAAATTCAGATCTTGTGTTTCAACATTAAACAGTTTTAGTAATTTTTGTTTGTTAACACATAAGAGAAATATTAAAAACATGAAAGACTAAAGTTAATTTCTTATTATATCATATTATCATAAACTAACAATCAATATAAAGAGAGCACAGAAACTATAAAACCACCTAGAATAGAACAAGACACTTTTGAAAGACTTATGAATCATTCATGGGATCAGGGAGGAAATTTGAAAGCTCCTGGAATCAAATTCAAGTGAACACACAACTTACAGAGTCTTTGCAATACAACAAAAAAGTTTTGAGAGAAAATTCTGAGATGAACCTTGAATAGGAAGAACTGATTTTGAATCAATCATGGCCCTGATATTGGACTTGCAGAGAAATGCTCCTGCCAATGCCTGAGTTGAGACTATCTAAGAATGAGTAGTATCTGAAATTCATCAGGGTTTGTGATGGCAAGGATGGCTCAAATTGTCTGATGCAGTCATGGCTATAATAGTACCTTCTGGAGCTGACATTATACTTCAGCAGTAAGCAGATGTAGTTTTTGTGTGATTCTCTCAAGGCATCAGTGTTTTTAGCAGTCAGATTTGACATGCTGGCCCTCTAGTTGGCTTCCAGGCTTTTATCCTTTGTTTGTTGTAGTGTTTCTATCGCTGAGATCAAACATCGTGTCTATAATCAACTTGGGAAAGGGGGGAAATATTTAAACTTACAATTTTTAGTCAACCCATCATCCAGGGAAGTCAGGGAAGGAATTCTGAGCAGAAACCTGGAAGCAAAAATTGATACAGGGGTCATAGAAAAGTGCTTCTTACTAGCTTGTTTGATTATTATATGCTCAGCCTGTTTTCTTAGAGCACCACCAGTCAAGGGGTGACACCACCCACAATATCCTAGATCCTCCTACCTTAATTACTAAACAAGAAAATGAACAACAGGGTTTTTGATTTGTTTTGTTTTGTTTTGTGTTTTGCTTTTTGCAGGCTAACATGGTGGGTACAGTTTTCTCTACTGAGGTTCCTTCTTCATAACTGTAGCTTGTGTCAAATTGACATAAAACTAGCCACCATAGTTTTTCACTCAAAAAACCCAGGGCACCAGGAGCTTATCTAGTATGAATTAATTAATGAGTCAAAATTTCCCAATGCTTAATAGCTTATTTAAAAGAAAGTTTGCATTAAAATCTTACTGCCAACTTAGACTCTATCAAACAATGATCTGATGATGTCTTATTTCTGCTCTAGAGGCATAGAGAGAGGTATATTCCTTAAACCTATCTCAACATGACAGATACTTTTGTGCATGGAATGGTCATAACTTATATATCCCTTCCCCAATGTATATGCCTGTTTTCAGTTTGTTTTTCGATATGACATCAAATGAATTAAGCATTATTTTTTAGGATCTTCTGAAAGTTATCACAAAGAAGGATTATCTGTGTTTGTGTCTATGTTCTTCATGAGACCTTTGCTTATTAGCATTGATTTATGACTGATATCAATAAGACGGTACCCTCTCCATTTTTAAATGCATGTTTCTGTGATGACGTCTCTCTACACTTGTCTTACTATCTGTTTTATATAAGTTCCTAAGATGTATTACTCAAGATCACTCAATGAAATGGTTGTAGGCAAATGATTTGGAACAAAGTAAGCTCAAGCAACTATATTGCATGTGCTTTGCTTTATGTATTTGAAGTTCCAATGAACTTCGTGAGTTTTTAAGAAGTTTATATGTGAGACCTTTCAAACTTATTGACCACAGAACCTTTTCTAAAAATTGAAGAATATGGATAAAACTGTCAAAATAACTACTCTTGTTTCTCCTCAACTGAATTCACATATTAAAATTCATTCCTAGGACAATGGTTGCCATGTCATATATTCACCTCTATTCAAAGCTTTATGTTCTGATTATACAGAGACTACTAATCATGTCAATAAGGGAGATGATTCCATGAGAATTAGTTATCTAATCTTGAGACTTGCTCAGAGTAAGAAATTTATTCTCACTTTCTTCACAATCTAAGTCCAGCATGTGACTTGACAGCCTGGAAACATCTCATATTAAAGACCTACCTGTGAAGAAACAGTGACTACAAAACAGTATCCCAGAAGATTTTGTTCTTGGTCACTCTTGTGTCAGATGATAATTGCCCTTTGAGGAATATAGGGATCCCCAGATCCCAGTGTGGGCTGGCATCATTTCCTGCTGCAGTGATACACTTCAATATCCCCTGGCTCTGGCCAAAGCACTCATCTGATATTTGGGCTTGGATTCAAAGATTCATTTTCAGAGTCTTGTGTTTATGAAAAGCAACATCTTTTCAGCTTATGAATGTAATTGAAAGGATGAGGGGACAAAACTTTCAGAGGTGAGGAGACAATAACCACCTATTCTTCATTTCTTCATCTCACCATTATACAAACTGTAGCTAAGAGAGTAATATTTTCATCAACTGCCAAGTCAGTTTTCTTTAAGTGACTTAGCTAATTATTTATATGTATTTTGGAATTCTAAGCAGTTTAAAAAATTTTAATAACACAGTAAATTAAATTTCACTATAAACTTAAATAATTTATATTTTACAGTTACCTTAAGTTTGTAGAACATATGCTCAGAAATAGAAAAAGCAAAGATAACGTAACAAAGAAAGATCATTTCTCCATTTGACAGAATTTCCTTATGACTTAGATTCTTTAAAATATGAACTCCTTCATAACATGGCATTAGTGTTGGACATACATGTACTGCTGAGGAGAGAGTCTATGCCTCTCTGTTTTCGTGTGTATACATGGCAACTATTCGTGTTTCCTTGATTATGAATCACTGTATTTTCTGAAAAATTATAGAGAATTAAAAGCATTGCTTTTATATTAAATTCTTGCATTTAAAACATAAGTAAATTAAGATGTTCATGTCTTCTATTTCCTCAACAAGATTGAGTTACATCAGTCCATTAAGAAATCATGGCTATATCAGTAAAGAAGCTTGAAAATACAATATATAGCAGCTACCTTTACAAAAACACTAACATTTCTGGAAAAACTTATCTTATAACATTATAATGTTAAAATACGGTTTCAAAAATATTGTTTCACACAATTCCTAAGGACAGTCAAGTACCTTGAATGAACAATGTGAAGTGCATACAGTTAGGGAAAAATACTTACCTTTTTCATTAAATATGAATAATAACAGATAAATGAATATAAACATATATGTTAAATTTGAATTAGATAATTTAAGAAACATACTATTTTATCACACCCTTTATTTGATTGATTTTTTAAACAACATTCCTTAGTTAAGAGAGGAAAAATGGGAGAGTAACAATTTAATGAGATGGTTAAGACAGCAACTTACTAAAAGTGTGTTAACGTCTATCCTATTGTTTAAAAATATTTGTTTGTTTTAGATATTAAAAAGATATTTAAAAGAAGGATTTCTGCACATTTAGCATTCCCTTCCCCCTGCTCTTTGAAATAGACACATGTGTAAATTTGCATGGTTATAAAGAAAACCCCTCAGGATTTCAAAAAGGATGCCCAGGAAATTGACCCTTACAGGTAGGTAGAAGTTGATAACCATGACTAAAGTAATCTTAGGAGATACTGAATGAATAAAGGAATTAAAACTTGATTAAGTGAGAAGTAACATTGTTATATTAGGTATCATTCTGAAAAGAGAAAGGAAGGTGAACTTGTGCAGAACTTGATTAAATGATAGCATGGGAAATTGGCATTTTTATAATAACTTTAAGTAATATCCTCTTTTATGTTATTTTTATGGACATATGATAGTGAAGCATTACAGTCAAAAGATGAGTGATCACCTAGAACGCTTTCTATCTAATATATTCATATAAAGTCTTTGATAAAACTAAATGAAATGGGAAATTAAGGGGTTTCTCTAAATATACAATATACACGTATATGAAAATGACATTATGTAGCACAGTACTGTGTACAATGTATATACACAAAGAAATGTTTTAGAAATCTAAATAAAGCAATAAATCAATTGAGCTTATATTCTCTATTGTTTTATACTATGAAGTTACAATAACTAGGAAAATAGTTTATAAAACACAAGTTCAAATGTGGCTAATTAAGTCTTAGTTACCGTAACATAAAAATAAAACTCACAGGTCTAAAATTACTTTTCAAGGCTCTAAAATTATTCAAAACTAACAAGAGCATTCTATATTGACTGCTAAACTACTCAAGACTGCCTGCTTTCATATTATAAGAAAAATACTGGCAGACAACTAACCCATGCATTATGTCTAACGAACAATTAAGTCACATGGTTGTATAGTTTGTTCTTGGCATTTTACAAATACGCATTTCAGGTAGAGGTGTGCAGTATCATTTCCTTTTACTTTTTCTTCCCAAATGCATCTTTGTTACTTTTCCTACTGCCACAATGGGATACCTACCAAAAACCTGTTTATATATTTGACAACTCTCTTTCTACCTTTCGTGGGTAATCTTATAAGTGCTTTTGAAGAAAAAGGGGTAAATTTCTTAAAAGAATAAATGAGACAATTTGGAAAAACTGAGCAATCGATTGTTGAGTAATTTTCACAATGTCTGTTTTTTTAGCTCTGAACTTTTTAAAGCATTTTTCTTTTACTTTTGAGATTGATAATTATGTCATTTCTCCCTTCGTTTTTCTTCCCCCAAACCCTCTCCTTGCTCTCTTTCAAACTTATGGCCCTTTCCAATAATTGTTATGTGCACACATGCATTTAGGAATATCTATATATGCATATGTCCCACTCAGACTGTAAAATGTTACTTGTATGTGTTTTCAGAGCTGACCACTTGGGATTGGTTAATGAATTGGTGCCCTTTTCCCTGGGTAAGACTGTTTCTCCCACTCTTATTCCTTAGTTGTTTGTGGTTCTTTGTGTACCTCTGTGCCTTTCACAGTTCTCATTCTCAGTAAACTCTTTATTCTTTGACTTTCCATTGAAACATGAATCTCTCTCCCCCCCTCCCTCATCTTCCTATTTTCCTACCTGTCTCCTATATAGAACATATCCTATCTTCCATCTTTAGGATCCATGTTCCTCTAGCGGATTTCTGATCCCTTTCCATTTCCGTTTTATCTAACATGCGCTTCTGTACTTGTCGCCCTCCTCTGTATGGGTAGAGTGATGACAGCTAACGAGAGCTCAGGTGGCGATTTCATCCTGGTGGGCTTCTCTGATCAGCCACAACTTGAAAAGATCCTCTTTGTGGTGGTGCTAATCTCCTACCTCCTGACACTGGTAGGCAACACAGCCATCATCCTTGTCTCCTGTTTGGATTCCGTGCTCCAAACACCCATGTACTACTTCCTTACCAACCTCTCTTTTGTTGATATCTGCTTTTCCACCAGCATTGTTCCTCAGCTGCTGTGGAACCTTCATGGTCCAGCCAAGACAATTACTCCCACAGGTTGTGCTATTCAACTCTACGTGTCTCTGGCTCTGGGGTCCACTGAGTGTGTCCTCCTCGCAGTTATGGCATTTGATCGCTATGCTGCTGTTTGCCGGCCTCTCCATTATGCCACAGTTATGCACCCACGGCTCTGCCAGGCTCTTGCAGGAATAGCATGGCTGAGTGGAGTGGGCAACACGCTGATTCAAGGCACCATCACCCTCCGCCTGCCTCGCTGTGGGAACCACAGGATTTATCACTTCATCTGTGAAGTTCCTGCCATGATCAAGTTGGCCTGTGTAGACATTCATGCCAACGAAGTGCAGCTATTCATGGCTTCCTTGGTGCTGCTCCTCCTTCCCCTGGCACTCATCTTGGTATCATATGGGTACATTGCCCAAGTACTGATGAGGTTAAAGTCAGCTCTAACCTGGGGTAAAGCTCTTGGAACCTGTGGATCGCACCTGCTGGTAGTAGTGCTATTTTATGGCACAATCACTGCTGTGTATATCCAGCCTAATAGCTCGTATGCACATAGTCAGGGGAAATTCATCACCCTTTTGTACACTGTGGTTATTCCTACTCTAAACCCCCTCATTTACACTTTAAGAAACAAAGATGTGAAGGGGGCTTTGAAAAGGCTAGTGAGAAAAGATAACAGCCCCAGAGAGAAAATTCTTGCGAAGTAGAGATATGGATCTGTTTTCAGTGATATGGAGGTGCTTATCCGGAGGCATTACCCAGGGTCACCCTGACACAGATTATCCAAAACCAAACTCGCAGGCCTCTCTGGAGAGCTACCAGCGATAAAACCACTCCCCTAGTTATTGTACCCAGAGATGTCCTATGTTGATAATCACATTATCTAATAAACTGAAAACAGTTGCTGTTGTCAAGACTCCTGCAATCATTTTTCTCTTTTTATAGTGACTTTTTTATTAACAATTCTGGCTCTATATTATTAAAGTAAAGATTTCTATTGATCAATCTCTTTTGTCTAAAGTGTGTTTAATGCTAGCTAAAAGTCTTTGAGGCATTCTTTATTAGCGTGTTCATGTGAACCCTGTGAGACATAGTTTCTATATCCTTGGACCAAGGTCTCCTGGTAATGCCCTAGTCTAAGCCATACACCTGTGTTTTTTTTGTTTTTTTGTTTTTTTGTTTTTCCTCCCTGGTCTGCTCCACTGGGTCTCCTAGTGGAGTTTTTTTTTTTTTACATCCTGTATGTTTGCTAAATGAGATTTTCACAAAAATTTTAATTTTACATATCAAGGTATGTACATTGAATGGTGATTTCTGAACTGTGATTTCTGTATTCAGAATATTAGGTGATTTTTTTAAAATAACATGATCTTAGAAATCCAGTCCCTTCCAGGCAAAACTAGACAAGAAATTTGCGGAACTAAAAAGTGATTATGAATTCCTCGGTTCTCAGATTTAGCCTTCTCTAGTTAGTTTGTAAAATTCTTTAAATGTTTAAATAATGTGAAGTGCATGTTCTTTTGGATGTCTTTAACTAGTCTAAGCAGAGGTAAAAGAACTTACAAAATTTCAAAATGGGCAAAATAAGAAGAAAATGTGTTTCTTAAAGCCATTAAATCTAAATTTAAAAGTTACACCAATTATCTTTAATTTGTCTTATTAACACTCAAATATCAAATTAAACAACCCATTAATAACATTAAAAATTAAGCTTGATTACTGAAATTGCTTCAAGTAATTTTTTGTGGAACTGTCCTGTTTAAAGTTAGATTGCTAACTAGTGGGAATTTTTATTACATTTACAATAGAGTTTACCCACTCTTCACTGCTTCTATCTGATTCCAAGAAGCCAGACGTTGCTACACAGCCAACATTATTAAGTAAAATCAAAGGGAAGGTAATGGACCAAGATCTCAATAGATAAACAGTTTTCAAATAAAATTACAACACTTTCATTTCTGATTAAAATTACTACAAAGATGTAGGAATCGAGCCAGTGTGAAGTATTCAGCATTCAGAAAGCATGATAGATCAGCGGACCAAAATGGAGGGCTCAGTCACAAATACTTGACATTTTCAGTGGCTTTGCTTATGACTTTCTCTAGTTTTTGATAAAACCATTTAAAATACTTATCATACTTTATTAATGCATGTATGTGTCTTTGTGCACAAAGCATTCAGATACCAAAGAAGTAAGAACGCTATTGGATTCCCTAGAGCTGGAATTGTCTGTTGGAGCCCACAATATACAGTGAATGTACAGACGACAGACCAACAGGCAGATCCTCGGGAAGTGTATACATCCATGTCCACATGGAGCAACCCGATTTAACACTTGTCTTTCAGAAAAATCACCGTCATATCTGTAAAAACCTTGTGAAGCCATGACTTTTCCCTTCAAAATGGAATTCCTTCCCAAAACACCTCAGCAGTGTGACTTCTGCACAGACAAGGGAGGGACCTTGCTCCATCCCCCCCAACCACACACACACACCAGGAGGCCTTAGGGTGATATCATTCATTCTTTGTTTTAATAGTCAAATTTACATAGAGACAATCTCACAAAATTGCCTGTTGACAGACTACATAAAAATTTCTGTAGAAGACCGGCACTTGGTGGGTGGAATTTTCTTTTTTTATATTTGCCATTGGGAGTCATTTTATTTCTATGTTCCTTTAGGTGTGATTCCATAATCCAATTTTAAAAAGTGGTTGGTTACTCTCATAACATTTGCGCTGCTCTTGTGCCACTATAGTTTGCAGGTGGATGCTAGATCCTGTTGACGGTGCTAGTGTCGACAGTGGATCATTCTTTTACCATCAACTGTACTATTCTCTGTGAGAGTATGTTTTCTCATGAGTAGTAACATCAGATCATGGACACTACAAATGATCTGCAAAAAGAGTTATTTGGGAATAGCTTAAAGAGTAATAAAAAAGAGGGCGTAAGTGGGGGGAAAAGCAAGAAAACTCTTATGCAGCAAATACTGCATTTAAATCTACAGAAAATGTTCTCATTGCCACAGCTATAAATAGACAACAAATCTATGAACAAAATATCTCACAAAGAAATAGCAAAAAAAGTTACTTTGCAACCTGTTTTGTGAGATTATTCTTTTTTTAGAGTCTGGTAGCAAGGTAAACTGTGCCTTTGTCAGCTAGAGACCTAGAGGTAGCTCTCCATTGAGGCCAGCAGCCTGATTTTTACTAATGAAGAGAACTGAGAAGACAGCTGAAGCCTTGTAGGAGGAGCTGGTATGCTTGCTGCTCTTAAACTGGCAAAGCTATAATCAATCAGCATAGCCATCAACACCATGAGAGATCTGAGAAAAATAAAAAACATATTAAAGGCTTATCCAATATAATCAAGTTGGCTTCATCCCAGTGATGCAAGCATGATTCAGCATGCATGAATCAATAGACATAGCCGGGCGATGGTAGCGCACGCCTTTAATCCCAGCACTTGGGAGGCAGAGACAAGCGGGTCTCTGTGAGTTCGAGGCCAGCCTGGTCTACAGAGCTAGTGCCAGGACAGGCTCCAAAGCCACAGAGAAACCCTGTCTTGAAAAACCAAAAAAAAAAAAATCAATAGACATAATCCACCACATAAACAGACTAAAAGACATTTGCCAAAATTCAACATCCTTTCTTGGTAAAAGTCCTGGAGAGCTTAGGGATACAAGGGATATGCTTCAATACAATAAAGACAATTTATAGTAAGCCCATAGCCAGCATCAACCTAAATGGAGAGAAACTCAAAACATTTCCTCTGAAACAAGACAAGATTGTTTACTATTTCCATACCTATCCAATATGGGACTTGAAGTCTTACCTAGAACAATAAGACAACTGAAGAAAATTAAGGGGCTACAAATAGGAAGGACTGCCAGAGACTATGACAACGTGCACAAGACTGTCACAAGTTCAAACTAGAAAAAATCCAGCACTGAGAAGAGGAGTATGGCAGGCTTCATGCTTAGGAGAAGTTACTTAACACAAGACAAACTCCATACTGTTGGTGTGTGTGTGTGTGTGTACTTTTTGTTTTGTTTTGTTTTTGTCTTACTTTTTCTTTTAGATTTATCTGTTTTGATTTTCATTCTTTTTGTTTTTTGTTGCTTCACTTTTCTTCTTCTTTTTGAGAGGAAAAAAAACCCATGAAGTTGGGTGGGTAGGGAGTTAGAGATGATAAAGGAGTTGGGGGAAGGCAAAGAATATGGTCAAAATATATTATATGAAAAATAATAATAAAAATTTTCAAAAGTTCATCATAAAATAAATGAAATCTTTCCTTCAAAAACTGGAAACAAGATAATGACTTAAGTTAATAAAAACCGTGATATTATTGAATAACAAATAGTGTAATGGTAATTCCCTAGCATGATAGATAATTCATTTATTAAAAAATCTGTTATGCTCTGTTCCTTACATGCAGAGAAATCACAATGGAAACAAATCTATTACACAATGCAATATGAGATAAAAATACATTGTGAGGAAGACTGAGAAAGTAACACAGTCAGAAGGATTTTATGGGGCCCTTTTCACATTACTGTCTGCCACAGCAGTGCAGACCATTACCACAGCCACTCATTTATCAGGAAGGTAACTCAAAATACTGATTAAAGGAAGATTAGATATAAAACTTTATCTTTATAACATGCAAGATATTGAAGGTAGAAATTATATTTCATTTTGGTTGTGTATGGCACAAAATGACTAAAGTTCAAGTAGATGTGTTTTTACACTTTTAAAAAGTTGCTACCCCTATTCATTTTCCGCACAACATTTCTAATAAAACTTAATATTTCTTTAATCATTTTTTGCTTTTGTTGAACTATTTGACTATTTCATATAAGCAATAACAAGTAGTCACAATCAGGATACTTTTTCTGACTAGGAGAATAATGGCTGTTAGCAAGTCTGCTCTGGAACCAAAGACTGGATGTCAATAGGACCTGCTTTCACCTAAGCTAAATTCCATCCTTGCTCTTGTTCTCTTCCAAGTATCTTCTTCATTGCTGCCTTGACATCCTTGTTCCTCAAGGTATAGATAAGAGGGTTAAGCATTGGGGTCATGAGTCCATAGAAGAGTGCCAAAAGCTTGCCTTTCAGTTTAGCTGAGCTGCTCTTAGGTGCCATGTATGCATATCCACTGATGGCAGAGCCATAGAACATTATGACCACCAGAAGATGGGACCCACAAGTGTGAAAAGCCTTCTTCCGACCTTCAGAAGACTGTATCCTTATGACTGCTCTGACAATATTGATGTAAGAGAAAAGAATTAACCCAAGTGGGATAACTTTTATGACAACCACGGCAGCATACATCTCTACCTCATTGACCCAGGTGTCAACGCATGATAACTGAAGCATGGCAGGTACCTCACAGAAGAAATTCTCTATCTGGTATTTCCCACAACGAGGCAACAAAGAAGTCAGAACTGTCTGCACCAAGGAGTTGCTGAAACCAGTTATCCAGGCTACTGCTGCCAACTGTTGACACAGCTTAGAGTGCATGACAACCGTGTAACGCAGAGGCTGGCAGATGGCCACATAGCGATCAAAAGCCATGATGGAGAGAAGGACACATTCTGTAGACCCCAGGCCAAGGAAGATGAACAGCTGTGCTATGCAGCCCACATAGCTGATGCTTCTCTTATGGCTCTGTATATTTATCAGCATCTGGGGGACAGTAGAAGTTGTATAGCAGAGATCTAAAAAGGAAAGGTTGGCCAGGAAGAAATACATGGGGGTATGGAGTTTAGGATCAAGGCGAGACAAAAGGATAATAGCTGAATTACCAAAGAGGGTTAATATATAGAAGATGGAGACGACTACACGGAGAGCCATCTCCAGACGGGGCCATTCCAAAAAGCCCACCAGAACAAAGCCGCTGGTGTGATGAGGGGTGCTATTGAGCCTTCTCATTGCTGGAATCCCATTTACTGAAAAATATCAATAATAGAGCTTTGCCGTCCTGTTATCCTTAATGTTTCATGTAGTAAAGAAACTGGATAGGGGATGCTGGAAGAAAATCATGAATAACTTCATTTTATTTCCTCAATAAGAAAAATAGTATTAACAGCTGTGCATGTATAGACTGTCATCTGTTCTTTTACCCACATTTTTACAAGTAAAGAGTTTTAGAAAGTCAAATTAGAACCAGGCATGGTGACTCACACTGGTAACCCCAACACTTGAAAGGCTGAAGCAAGAGGATTTATGTGAAAGAAAGGCCAGCATAGATTGCAGAGTGAGGCTCTGTCTCTCTCCATTGCTCCCACAAGCTATCCAAATACAAAACAAAAATAAAGAAATAAAAGGCAAATATAATAAAGATGTACTATAAGATACTTGTTATCAGGTGTTGTATCTATTAAGACAGAAGAAAATACAAAACAAAAATAAAGAAATAAAAGGCAAATATAATAAAGATGTACCATAAGATACTTGTTATCAGGTGTTGTATCTATTAAGACAGAAGAAAATGAAAATCTCACTGAAGCTTCATTAAGTTTGTAATTTACTCAAAACATTTTTGAACATAATTTTTCTCAATTGAACTTGCTTTCCTGTAGGTTCTTTTATTTATTTTTTAAAAGAGAACAAACTATCCTTTTTTTTTCATTTTATGTACCAATACCAGTTCCCCCTCCCTCCTCTCCTCCCATCCCCTCCACCTTTCCCCCAACCCCATTCAAGCCTCAGAGAGAGTAAGGCACATTCCTGCAGGTTCTTAATACTTTTGTATAATAGAAGTTTGAAATTGCTACCCTTGAAAAGCAGTATCAGTTGGTGGTGAGAAATATACTTCCTTTTCCTCTTTTCTTTTTGTAGAATCCTCTTTCTGCTTAATATAATTAAGACAACAAAGATAAAACCTCTAGGACCCAGGATAATGTGCATGTAGAATTAATACACAAAGATGTTTAGCCACAGAATAATTAGGAGTTAACATCACTGAGACTGATGGTATAAAATGTGTCCTTTTTTATTTATGTAAAGAAACATACACACAGTGGGGCAGTGGTGGTGTATGCCTTTAATTCCAGCACTTCACTTGGAAGACAGAGGCAGGCAGATCTCCGTGAGTTCAAGGCCATTCTGTTCTACAAGAGTGAATTCCAGAACAGGCTCCAAAGCTACAAAGAAACCTGTCTCAAAAACAAACAAAAAAAAAAAAAGGAAAAAGAAACACACACACACAGTCAAATAACACAAACTTTAAAATCAGTTTCCAGAGATGATCTCATTCTTTCCAATTTAGTCATACTTCCTACATGAGGAAAATTCTCACATGATTTCTTAAAATTTTGCATTGTATTCATAAAATCTTCCTGAAGCTAGAATGCATGTTTATATATTCAGCTTTATGCAGCAGAATGGGAAAAGTTGTGAAGAATATTTTTAAAAATTCTCTGGTACTTGTTTGTGTTGTGACAGCCACCAAAAATATGACTATGTACATATGCAAATTGATTGCACGTATGTGTACTTTGTTTGTTTCATGCTCCTTTGTGTAAAATAAACACTTGGTTTAAATGAGAACAAATTACACAGTTGAAGTACAAGGTTATATAAATGTAATATTGTTGTTAAGATACCAAACATTTTCACAAATAAAGTGACTCTTGGTAAAAAGGTTTTGTAACCACTTTAGAGATAGTGTTTAATGTAATTTAAGAATAGTTTTAATCCCAAAATAAAGATATGTATAATTCTATTCCTTCACTTACTGTAGAATTTTTGACAGTTTTACATGAATTTGTTTTTATCACCATCTTATTTTTGACAAAGTTGTACATGCTGTCTATAAATAATTTGAGAAAAGGGTACACTATGACTAAATATAGTGACTTATTCATGTGATATTAAATCCTAATAATTATTGTTGAAAACACTTTACCTCAACTCTGTTAGCATTTCTCAATAATAGAAGGTATCTTTTCTATAGTCACCCTTTTGTATAATAGATTTCTTGTTCTTACCTCTCTTGTCTCACTGAAATGTCTTATTCTTTGCTCATTATCTCTGCAATTCCTTCTCCACCTCTCCAGCATCCCAGGAACTTTTGTTCAGCTCTGGTTCTGTCAGATCTTACATGCTGTTTGTCCAGCCAACAAAAGTAGTTATCTCAGAATAACTCATTATATGAAGCGAACACAATATAAAAGGTGAAATATTTTCTCACTTTTTTGAGATATATGCAATGGAAATCATGAAAAAAATAAAAAATGTGTTTTTGCCTTTCATAGAATTAGCAATTTTATTTTACAATTGTATTCCTCTTTTCCATATTTCATTTAGTGATTGTGTTTTGTTTTCTAATAACCAATTACAATAGATGTGGCTAAATATAGTTCCCCTCCAAGGAACATTGTAGTTCCTCTTACTGATATTTGTCATACTTGACACTATGGTTTCAATTATTTCCTGTCAGAACCCTCAATAAAGACATCAGGAGCTGTTGCTTGGAATAGAGAAAACATCCATGCATTTCATCTCAGTCACTTTATAGCCTTATAGTGGAATAACTGGCTAGGGAAGATGTCATAGAAATTCAGTGATTGGATGTAAGAGAGTAGAGATGGAACTGAAAATTTTCAGATTGATTACTATCCCACAATGGTAAAGAATGTTTTGGTCACCAGTTTCCTTGTGGTTCATGAATTACATAATGGAGATAAGCAGAACTATTTGATAAATTGAGGAGATAAACATTCTAAGAATAATTTGAGTTACCAGATCACAGTAATAAACAGATCATTCTCTTGCATGTACTAATAAGCATTCATTTTGTATTTAACTGAGATAAACATGAGAGTTAATATTTCATGAAAAGAAAGGTGTAAGACTTTTAGCCTTCATGGATGGCATTTTGACTATAGAGAACATCTGGAAATGGTATTTAAAGTGGAGCAAACCATAAAATCGGATTTCACTCATGGTGGCATTTCATTCTTGAACAGCATGACTTCTACATTTTTAAAGTATAAGATTCATTACTAATTTTAAGGAAGACACAGCAAAAAGAAATTTAAAATTTTTCTAAATTCAGTGGTGTTTCCTGAGAAAATTTTCCAAATGGCCTTAATTATTCTGAGAAAGTTTATAAGACAGAGTAGATATGTTTAGAGGTTTACTTAGAAAATAATATTTATAGCTATTTTAAACAAATAATTGATATCAATCAATTATTCAAAAATGTTCTCATGCTTACATTCATAAAAAATGTAGCCTTTCAGTTTTAAGCAGAAAAAGGACTTTATGTGTAAGGTGCATGATCAGATTGCCATGGGTAGAAGGCTCCTAGTAACCTGTCTTTTCATTGTTTTTCTTTTTGCAGGCTAACTAGAGTGATAATAAACTCATTGAGCATTTGCAAGGTTCATTGTGGGTAAGCAGTGCAAATAAAAAATGTAGACTCCCTAATCCCCAGTGGCCATTCTTTGCAGATTATAGCAAATACATATAGGATTATGACTATGTGGTAAAGAGGAATCCAGTTTCTTGATTATTTAAATCATTTCTCAAACCTATAAATTGGTTTCTTATGAAATCTCCTTTGGTTTTGAGGACAATGTCAGTTCATGCTTTAGCATAACTACCTGGCACAGCTTCTCGTGCCATTCACTTGGCTATCCTGATGGATGAAGCTAATAATCAATCCAATCTTAATATCACCCAAGATGTTCAAGTTTAAGATGACTTTGGTTTAATTTATTGTAAATTAGTTTTTTTTGACAGTAGTAATTTTAATTCCCAATCCCTGTTGTGCCTCTCTCCTGCATTGCTTATAGCCTCTTACTAAGTGAAACAAATGCTTTTACTATCATTACAGTTCACAAAGCAATACTTTGAAAAATATAAGAAATAAAAGTAAAGTTACCGTTTTTAGAATACTGACTGCTCATACTAATGGAAGATGTGTCTCGGGCTTCTGGGTACCTCACTTCTTAGGCTGGCTTCACCTTTCACTTCTGTAGTTCCTTGCAGCTCTGAACCTTAGGTGTATCTAACCCTCACCACAAATCTGACTCTGCTTATTTTGTAAGTCACGTTTGCCTATAATCTGCCTTTTAACCCTTGTAGACTAATGACATTAGAACCAAATGTGTTAGAAATTCTGACCTTAGGGAGTCAGTCCCTCTGTTGCAATTAAGCAGAATTCAAGTAAATTAGAATTTTGGCCATGGGAGAAATATAAGAAATAGCAGCATAAAATATTACAAAGCTATTAAATTCTATGTGATTCTTCTACTGGGCTGATCTCACTTTCTTAAAAATTATCTATTCCTTTTGTGTAATACACACTGAAGACACTTTATATTTAAAGTTACATTCAATTTTGAAGATGCCTCCTAGCTGCTGTGACTGACCTCAGTGTTCCTTGAGACTCTTTCCAGTGAGGATGCTCTCAGATACTAATGAACTATGCCTTGCGATTGCCTGCTTTTGAAATTAGGGTAATAAGCAACATGCAATTAATATTATTTGTGACTAATTTCTGTTGTCTAACATTTATGCTTTTCACGTATCATTCCACCTATGAAAAGAAGATGTACAACAGCAATTATACTTTTGGTTATATTTAGGGGCACATGATGTGGAAAGAACTTTCTCATATATATCTTTCAGTGAACAAATGAATAATTTTTATATTTTGCTAAATCTAGGAATGTAATTTCTTATCTAAATGTTAGAGTATATTCATTTTAATAAAGATTGCCAACCAGGTTACAAAAGTATTGAAATAATTTGTGCTCCAACTGTCATCAATCTTCATTTCCTTTAAAGCCTCTTAGCATGGTAATATCGTATTTTATAAAAATTATAATTTATCCATTTCGTTTTGTATATAAAAATCACCATTAAGACAAATTTA
Organism: Microtus pennsylvanicus; assembly: GCF_037038515.1. NCBI lineage: Eukaryota > Metazoa > Chordata > Mammalia > Rodentia > Cricetidae > Microtus > Microtus pennsylvanicus. The sequence continues at coordinate 141,269 of NC_134585.1, read as the reverse complement.
TTGTTCATTATAGAAAACTTAAACATTGTTCATATCAAAATGGAAAGTTTGAATTTATATAGACATGCATTCAAAGAAAGGTACCATAGAGACAAAAATAGGTATGCAGAGAAGTAAAATTTTTGAAAGCAGAGTTTTAATAACCTTTGTCCCTAGATTTTATCTTCATTCAAGGTGACTCTTGATATGAGACAGAAATTCTAAATTTTTCTTTTAACAACTCGCTTGAATTTAGAGAAGGAGAGCAACCATTCAGCTCTAAAGCCAGCTTTGATTTTTAAGTGAGTCAGGGCTATCTTTATACTGAGAAGTGAGGAGATATGTATGTTTAAGTACTGAGATTTTACCCTGTGGAGGATATTGTATCATAAGTCAGATTTCTCATTGCTTGGTGATTCTTTCTAGATGGCTGTTTTTTCTTCTTTAGGCATATAGATGCCCAGTGTCTCTAGGCTACTTAAAGATGGGTATTTTCTGTTTTCCTGCAAAGACACGAACAAAACCCTGACCCAACTCTTGTGAGGTTTCCTCACAACTTGTAGGATTGTCTCTATTGGGAGACATATTGTCCTTTTATTGATTGTATTTTACACTCAGGTCTAGATTTGGGAAGATTATAATATATAGTATTGTTTTTGTTGGGTGGATATTTTGTTCCTTGGTTTCCATTGCACTCTCTGATTCTGAGGAAAGTATGGTGGCTGTGTGTTGCCTGGTAAGAAATTCTTCTGGGATGCTGATAATTGTGGCCATTGGGTATTCCAGGTAAAATGTGTTTCTAAGTTTTGGGAACCGACATTCACGAATGTGGATGTGTTAGGAGGGAGGAACAGGGAAGGTCCATGTCCCACAAGAAGGAGGAAAGTTGTATGCTCTACCAGGATCTACTCAGTCCTCTAGGAACAGGGGCAGGGAATGAGAAGAGGTCACAACAGATAGTCTGCTACAGATCTGGAGATGAGACAGGTAATTGAATATGGAGGAGAGGAGAGTGAGAGAAAATCTGAAGCTTACTTACCTTCCTCACTGGCCTACTTGCTTCTCAGTCAGACGTGACTGGCAGGTTACCAGAGAAAGCCAGCAGAAGTTGTGTCTGGAAGAAGTCTTGAGAAGAAGCTCTGTATGATCCACTAGAGATGGGGGCAGAGAGGAGGTGGAGGCCTTATCAGGTGATCTGCTGTAAAGATGCAGAGAGACTGGGAGTTTGAATTCGCTGGAGAGGAGAAGCCTTGACTATCCACAGTTAGAATACTTTTTCCCCTGGCAGAAGTAGCCTGTGGGTTATTGGAGTATGCCTGCTGGCTTTGGCATCCAGGATAAGTGATGTGTGGGGGAAGAAAGGTCGGAGGTGAATACCTGTGTGTTGCCGTGAAGTTGGGAACAGAGATGGAGATGAGGCTGATACAAGTCATCTGTTATAGAGCTGGAGGTGTCAAAAGCAGTTGGATTTGAAATAGAGAAGGGAGAGACTAAGATCTGCAATTAGTCTACCTGTTTCCATAGCCTGCGGGGCCTGCTCACCCCAGGGAATGCCTGCAGATGTTACGTACTGGGATATCAGTATGAAGAAATATTGTAGGAGAAGGTCTACATGGTCTGTTGGGTAGGGTTTCAGAGAGCAGGGGGCTACTATAGTGGGTGTTCTGCTGCAGAGCTGGGGATGAGACTGGAGATGGGACTGGGAAGAATGGAGGGAGAGGTAAAGACATTCAGCTGCCCTGGCCTGAATGACCTGTAAGTTCCAAAATATTGACCATTTAGCATTAAAAAGCTTTCATGGAAATACTTGAAAATGTTTTCTTTAATATTTTAAAGCAAATAGTTTCAAATTAACATTTCAGTATATTGTAATATTTACACTGTTTTAGTTAATTACAATTTACAAAAGAATTCAAAGACTTTTAGCATGTGACACTATAAAATAAAGACATGAACTGATAAAAGACCATTATATAGTTACTTTGGAATAAAGATTTGTGCGTGATATATTTGGATAGGAAGCAGAAGTCTTGGGGGCATCAGGGACTAGAATTTGCATAACTTCTGAGATATAGAAATTTAGATTTTCATCCTGAACTAAAACATAATAGAATGCTCTCTACTGTATTGGTCTCTTTAGTTGTATCCCTTAGTATTTGAAATCATTTCAGAATTAGTAATTAGAACATAGCCCTGAATGCAGAGATACCTTCAAAATTACAAAGATACTCAATATAAGTTGGAACTGGAGGTTACTCTACTGCTTGCCAGTTCCCAAATGAGCTTGCAGAGGCTTAATATTACTTATAATTGTTTTGCCAATGTCTCGGGCATATTACTGATGAGTTCCCACAATTAAATTAACCAGTTTTTACTATTCTGTGTATTACCATGTGGCTGGGGCTTACTGGGAGTGCTCTGGCATCTTTCTCCCTCAGCGTCTCCGATTTCACCTTTTTCTTTCCTGTTTGGATTTCCTGCCTAGCTACATTCTGCCCTGCCATAGGCCAAAACAGCTTTATTCATCAATCAGTAAAAACAATACATATTTACATTATTTAGAATGACATCCCAAATCAATAAAGCAGACAGAAAAATGAACCTATGTTTGTTTACTTATTCTGGTTGTATGTGCATTCTTATTAGTGAATAATTCTGTGTGGTTCTGTTACCTATTCCTGCTCAGAACTTTTCTCAGGCCCAGAGTTCTCCTCAGTGCTGCCTTGACTTCCCTGTTCCGTAAACTATAGATGATGGGGTTCAGCATGGATGTCACCGCTGTATAGAAGAGGGCCAAGAGTTTATCCATTCCTGGTGAGTGACTAGCCTGGGGCCTCAAGTAGGTAATAGATCCTGAGCCATAGAAGAGTGTGACTACAAGTAGGTGGGAAGAGCAGGTAGAGAGAGCTTTATGGCGTCCCTCAGGTGAAGGCATCAGCAGCACTGCAATCAGAATCCGGACATAGGAAGAAATGATCAGTAAAAATGGGCTGGATATGCATAGTACTGCTGCCACAAAGACAGCAGCCTCGTTTTGGGATGTATCTCCACAGGCAAGTGCCAGGAGGGGTGGAAGGTCACAGAAGAAGTGGTCTATCTCACAGGGTCCACAGAAGTCCAAAGAAAAAATAAAATTGGTCTGTCCCAACCCTACTATGCATCCCATTCCCCATGAGACCATTGCCAAATGGGCACATACCCCACGACTCATTCGGGTTGTATAGTGGAGTGGGGAGCAGATGGCCATGTAGCGGTCAAAAGCCATGGCTGCCAGTAGACAGCACTCAGTTATTCCAAAAAATGTAAAGAAAAACATCTGTGTGGCACAACCCTCCCGAGAGATCCCTCGGGACTCACTCACAAGACTCTGCAGCATCTTGGGTATGACAGAGCAAGTGTAGCCAATCTCCAGGAGAGACAAGTTGGCCAGGAAAAAGTACATGGGTGTGTGCAGGGCTGGACTGGTAACAATGGCAAGGGCTATGAGTGCATTGCCTGTCAGTGATACCAAGAACATGAGGAGGATGAGGGTGAACAGGAGGAAGCACTCTCCAGGGACCTCAGAGAACTTGGCAAATGCAAAGCGTTTGACAGACAAGCTGTTCTCCTGCCACAGGGAGCAATTGACACTCATCTCCTGGAAGAGAGAAGAGCAAGTCATCAGAAGGATTCTTGCAGATGAGGGAAATTATTCAATTTAATACTTAAGATCCTCAGTTAAGTCAGAGACAGAATCTTTAGCTTCAGTCATAAAATTAGTGTTTACAAACAAGTATTTATCCTCAAAGAGTTTCATATCTAACCCTTTCACATCAGGTGATTTTTCCAACGTGTACTAAACATTATACTGAGTGACCCAGGCTTTAGGACTTGTGCCGTATACTTGTCTTTCCAGCCCTGATGAAGCTGAGGCAGAAAGCTTACCATTGGTTTGAATTCAGCCTCACTTGTGGAGTAAGATATCAGCCAAATAAAAGAAAAGGAAAGCATCAATTGTTGCTCAATTCTTTTTGCATGCTTTTCATTGACGAGTTATCAACATCTCCCCGAAAATCTGCTCTCCCACCAATTCATATCTATGCTTTCCTATTGTCATGGATACCTTCTCCCCAACCATCTCAGAGTGTATTAGCGCCAGAGTATTCTGTGATTTCTATAGCTAATATTCATATACATGCCTTAAAATATCATTTCCTCAAGCATGACTCATAATTATGTGAAGGTAAAATAAAATCAAATAACATCTTGGAGAGCAGGCTGGCCATGAACTCACAGAGATCAGTCTGCCTCTCTTTCTAAGTGCTGAGATTAAGAGCATATTCCACCACCACCCAGCATTTTCCATATCTTAATAGTTCCCATCTTTTAATAGAGCGTGCTTTCTTAGTGAGAGTATTATGGTCTGAACATTAAATTTCTATTTTCTTATTATTATTCATAAGATTCTATGAATCAGGGCATTGATTTAAATAAAGAAAAAGAGTAAAAGAGATGTGGTCTTGGTATGTAGTTAAGGTTGGCATCAAATTCCCAATTTCCCTGCCTCAGTGTCTTGAATGGTGGGATTCCCACAGTAAGTCATCGTGCCCCACATGACAGAAATTTCTCTTTAACCTTTCACTCAATGGACCTCACATTACAATCCTATCAAACTGCTTGCATTTTGCACGTGTAGTATTTTTACACTTCATTTTCTCTTTGTTCATTTTCTCACTGGGAGGCTTCTATGTCCTTGCTTCATTGTTTATCTATCTGTTAAACTCTTCACTTCCAGCACAACGTTGTCTTTTTTTCTGTAAATCACACAACTCTTCCACATAGCAGTCACACTCCATGCTTTTCTCACTAAAACTGCTAAAATAGCATCTACCGCTGTGGTGGTGATTGCTTCTCGTTTCCTTCTGAGTACAGCCTTATACAGAGACTGTGTACGGACTTCACTTTCTATCATTACATTTGCCATCTTTAACAATCCATAAATTCTCACGTAATGAGAAGTTTCAGTGTTTACCTTATTCTGCCTCCTTAGATATTCTGCCTGTTACTCCCCATTATATCCTCTGGAGTTCAACCTCATGTTCCTCAAATATTTCACATTCAGCCTACTCATTTATCTCTCGGTCTGGTATTTTTTCCTTTCAAATGAGATGACCCTTGCTATTTTGTGTGGTATATGGAATTTGTTTTTTTTTCTGCCAAAAATCTGAATACACCATGTTTTTTTTTCAACAAGAGCAGAATAGGAGATAGTTTCAACCAATTGGTCCTCCCTCTATTCACTTGATAAACCAAATATCACCAGGTCATGCTATGTTATATGTGAGTAGATCACATCATGGTTGATCCACAAACCAAATGTGAGCTTTAGAGTTCCCGAATTATTTTAAATAATAGTATTAGCAATGTTAATTTAAACATATAAGGCATGTATATACATACATGTCACATATACTTGTATGCCTGTATAACCATGCAGATACACACGCATGTGTACATAGAGTGGAATAAGGGTTCACTCTGGGAAGACTGTGTATCAGTTAAAATCTTAGTATAGACAACAATGCAGATAACACTGTTTGTTTAAACTCTGTTTCTTAATTTGACCCCTTATTAAAAGGGGCTGAGAAAGAAATCTATTCCCCCATGAGACTGCTTCAGTGAGAACTAGGTTACTTCCCTAAAATCACTTTTAAAGTGGTCAGGTGCTGAATGCTTACTAGCCACACAGGATATAAACATGGTATATGTCTACACACAGCCATACTATATTTACCTTTGTGTACACTGTATTTTGGGAAAACTCACACCACAATCAATAATCTTTGCTCCTATTCATTAATTGCTCTCTAAATTATATTTTTTATTTTGTGAATAATGGAAAAGCAAGATTAATTAAAACCTGCATACACATATAAAAATGGTGCTGGGATTAAAGGCATGCACCACCACCGCCGGCAGGCGGATCTCTGCGAGTTCGAAGCCAGCCTGGTCTACAAGAGCTAGTTCCAGGACAGGAACCAAAAGCTACGGAGAAACCCTGACTCAAAAAATCAAAAAAAAAATGGTGCCTGCATCTTCTTTCCTGAGAGGATATAAATGTGTATAATGCATTATTGTATCTATTAGATAGATATTTACCCGTGCATGCAGAAGTTCTAAAAACTTAAGGGTAGAGAACACGTGGGCTGACTTAAAGTTCTGATGAGCACAAAGCAGGAAGTCTGGAATTACTTGGACTCTCAGGGAATTCAGCTCTTGTAAAAATAGCCAAAACACTGAGTATTCTGTGGTGATGTATTTTATACTTACTTCAAAGTATTAACTTTCCTGTGTACTATATTAAATTCAAATATCTATATTTCTCATGTATTTTATATTGACAAAATCCACATGTGACTGAACAAAGAAAAATAATCCAAAAAGCCAACCCAGAAAGAGCTATGTTTTAAATTTGAAATATTTTCTTAAATACCCTGCACTTAGTAGTAGTTTCTATATTTGTATAACGAGTTCTCCATATAAAGAGTGTGGTCTTGAATCTCAATTAAATTTTCAGGAACTCAGTTTAGGAAATGCAACCAGAATGATATATTTTCATCTCAATCTGTGGAGAGAAAATTATTATTTTATTTATTTATTTATTTATTTTTTTTGGTTTTTTGAGACAGGGTTTCTCTGTGGTTTTGGAGCCTGTCCTGGAACTAGCTCTTGTAGACCAGGCTGGTCTCGAACTCACAAAGATCCGCCTGCCTCGGCCTCCCAAGTGCTGGGATTAAAGGCGTGGGCCACCACCGCCTGGCGAGAGAAAATTATTTACTCAGAAGGAGTATCAAGATTCTTGAGAAAGAAAGAAGGGTCGGAATACTCTGACATAAATATCCTATCTGCCTCTCACCTGTTACATTTTCTTGACCTTAATTTTGAAATCGTTGGATCCTTGTAAACACTACATGATGTAATCTTCCCCATCTTTCTAGTTAAGCTATTTTAAGTGGTTTTATACCAATAATCAGCTCTATTTTATACATAGGCCTTCAGTGTTATAATGTGTGTCCTAAGAACTGGTAAGGTCTGGAGGTTCACTTGGCAACCAGCTATATGCAAGAGATGGTGCATGAGATGAAAGGATTTGATACCTTACAGTCTTGGTTTTTGCATGATACATTACACATCTCAGAGCCCCAAGTCAAGCTCACTATACGTTGTTCTGTTTTGTGAGTGATACAGGTGAAAAACATCATTTTTCCCCTGGTGTCAGAAGGTTAGGAAAGTTCATTGGTGGGTTCGGTTCCTTGTCTGATCTTGTAAGTTATGACACACTGTAAGATACTGTTTCTGAAACAGTGCAGTGTCTGCATGTAGAAACTGTCAGGAAATGAGAGAATTTCTGGAGATTGAGCAGGAAAAGATAATTAGGATGCTTACTCCCATTTTCCCGGTTTTACCACATTCACTCACCAAGGACCATTTATGCAGCTGAGTGACACTTTAGGTCAACCTAGAAGAAAGAGTGGGATCGCTTGATTAGATTACAACGTACCATATAACATGAGTATCACAGTGACAAATGAATTCTAATTTACCAGGAAACAAGTGGTTAATAGCAATAGAAAGCTGTTTTCTGAGGTGGATGCTCAAGTCTGCACAAACTATAAAAGTCTTAACAGAAAAAGACAGTAAGTAATTAGAATAAAAGAACGGAAAATGTTTTGAGTATCAGATATCCTTTTATATACTTTAATTCACCCTCCACAGGCCTAGTCTTGATAAATTGACTGTTACCTACCTCAAATCACAGTACTTGAAGAGATAATTAAGTAGTTTCCGCTTCTGATTAGCCAATCCTGACTTTCTCTTCATCCTTTCCTTACTGCATACAGGGGACACAGACAATCTCCATCCTCATCTCTACATTGTTTTGAAAAGCTTTTGTTATGATAAAACATCATGCCTGATGTCAAGAAGATTGTGTCTCAGGAGAGAGGACCATGTCCTTTAAGGCAATATCCCAGTATCACAGATGCACACACACACACACACACAAACACACACATTACTACTCCTAAAGAACATCTGCACTTTCTTCTTTTCTGGAAAACAATAAGCCCTAAGCATATTATACTAAAATTCTTCTGTGTTCTGAGTCATTTCCATTTTACTCTCCCCAGGAGACTCACAGTCTCTTCTCACTGGTGAGTTTCAGGAGTCACTGCATTGCCCCCGGAGAGTCCTTATGGATGGGGCCATAGCTCTGGGCAGAGCAGCTTCACTCTGCAGCAGCCCTTTCTCCTGAGAAATAGTTCTATCACAAAACATCTGAATCACCTCATCCACAAGGAGGATGTCCCAATAGCCTAACCATCTTTCCACTGCATCAGCTTTGCCACAGGCAAAAGTTGGGAGCATGGTGGTTGGGACAGGGTGAGGGGAAGGGGAGAGGGGGAGAAAGAAGGGGGAAGGGGAGAATTGGGGAGAGCTTGGGAGAGTGGGATGATTGAGATGGAGGAAGGGCAGATATGGGAGCAGGGAAGAAGATATCTTAATTAAGGGAGCCATTTTAGGGTTGGCAGGATACTTGGCTCTAGAAGGGTTCCCAGTCCCAGATGTCCAAGGGGATATCCCCAGCTAGGTCCTTGGGCAGTAGAGGAGGGGGTGCCTGACCTGGCCTTGTCCCATAGCCAAACTGATTAATATCTTGAATATCACCATAGAACCTTCGTCCAGCGATGGATGGAGATAGAGACAGAGATTCATATTGGAGCACTGGACTGAGCTCCCAAGGTCCAGTTGAAGAGCAGAAAGAGGGAGAAGATGAGAAAGGAAGTCAGGACCGCGAGGGGTTCATCCACCCACTGAGATGGTGGGACTGATCTAAGGGAGCTCACCAAGGCCAGCTGGACTGGGACTGAAGGAGCATGTGATCAAAACAGATTCTCTGAATGTGGCTGACAATGAGGGCTGACTGAGAAGCCAATGATAATGGCACTGGGATTTGATTCTACTGCATGTACTGGCTTTTTGGGATCCTAGTCTGTTTGGATGCACACCTTCCTAGGCCTGGATGGAGCGGGGAGGGCCTTGGCCTTCCCACAGGGCAGGGTACCCCGCCCTCTCTTAGAACTGGAGGAGAGAGGGAGGGTGAATGGGAGAGTGGGAGGGAAATGGGAGGAGGGGAAGAGGTGGAAATTTTGAATGGTATTATTTATAAAGCTAAAAATAAAAATAAAAAAGAAAGTGCAATGACCAAATAATTCATCCATTGTTTTCCAGTTGCATCAAATCCATCAATTCTTTATTTCTCTTTGGGACATTTTAAAAGAGAAACCATAATAGGAACAGGTAAGCATGAAGGGCTAACTTTATGCCATAACCAGCTCTTATAATGAAGTGGTTAAGAAGGTATCCCCAATAGATAGATTCCTCGTCTTTGAGAGACTATAGAAAACCAGTAGGAGAAGGATGCTCGCGAGTCTACAATTGTACTATTAAGGATGTGGGATGTTAGTATAATGACTGTACTTTACTCTCTATACTTTTTAAATTTTAGTTTTGAGATTACAACATAATTACAACAATTTTTCTTCTTTTTCCTCCTTCCAAGCCATCCCATACACCCCTTCCTGCTCTCCTTCAAATTCTTGGTCTTTTCTTTCACTAATTGTTATTGGATGCACATATGCATATACATTTCTAAATATAATCTGTTGGGAACATATAATGCTACCTATGTGTGTTCTGTTTTGTTTTGTCTTGTTTTGCTTTGTTTTGCTGATTGGCACTGGACAACAAATTGGTATGCTCTTCCCCGGGGAAACAATTTCTACAGCTCCTAGGTTTTCTAGTTGCCTATAGTTCTTTGTGTAGCGTTGAGACCTCATGGGCTTTGCCTTTTTCGGTTTGGCATGTCCGTTGGTACATGCCCTGTATTCTTGCCCACATTACTTCAGTTTTGTTTTTATGTAATCAGTAATTGAGGGACTGTGATTTTATACTTAAGTATCAGAAAAAGAATACTTTCTATTCTTTAGTGTCTGAATTTTTCAGATTTTCATTTTCAGAACATGACTTCACCATGAATGGCACAGTGGATTAGTGAAGAAATTCTATGCCACCACCCAGTTGTCAGGAGAGTCTTCTAGCACTGTTACTGTGCAGTCAATGTCTCTCTAGATGGAGTGGACTCAGAAAGCATTTGCTGGCCTGCAGTTGCTAAACCTGAACTCTAAATTTCTTCTGAAGATTGGAAAGCTTGGATGTAAATATATAAAAATGGAGAGTAGAGGAATAAGGATAGGAGTTACGTAACAAGAGATATCAACTGTACCAATGTCTACGAACAGTGTAAAAGGAGCTGGAATTGACTCAGTTTCACTGAGGCTGCTCTTGTTTTGGTAAATCTGGTCAAATGGATGCTTGGCATTATATGCAGTCTTATCTTGGAAGAGTGCAACATGCAGTTTGACTTTTGAATGTTTATGACGCAAACAGAACTCTAGTAAAGTCCTAGTATCTGTAACTGCTAGACGCTTTCATTTTAAGTGATCCATGGTCAGAGACTAGAGCATAACCTATGACATAAGAAATATAATTAACCTTTGCACCTAATTCTTGGCAGAGAGCTCATAAAACTTTTGGAATATACCTACTAATAGGAGTGTCTTTTGTAATTCACAAGGAAACCCCTTTGCTCACATCAGAAATTATGGCAATGGGATGAGCTCAGGTGAGTTCCTCTACATAGCTTCAGTGTGAGAATGCTGAATAGAAGGAAACTCATGATAAATGTTTGCAATTTTCATTGGAATTGAAAAGTAGACTGGGTATGTCTGACAAAATTCTAAACAATTAATTTCATTAATTTCTTGTTTTGGACACATTTCAGAATTCTGGGAGGATGATGTGAACAGAGAGGCACAAAATACACAATACCCACTCTCCAAAGCCTGACCTTTCTTGTATCTTTCATTTGGCTATTCTTTCATAATAAACCAGTAAATATTACAATAATAATGATATACTGAACTTTGCTGTAATTTAAAGCTTTTCATTAAAGCTCAACAAAAGACATATAAGGGAAAGACACAGTATAGATGAAAAATATCTGCAATCTCCATCTCTGCCGACGGTACATCCAAATATGCAAACAACTTTGTCAACTCCCCTTGTTCCCTTTCTGCCCTTTTGCTCTTTTTCCCTTTATCTCACATGTGTCCCACTACACTTTTCCACTTCCTCAAAAATCTTTTCTTTCCACTCCTGTAGTCCTCTTTCTTGTTACATGACCTATACCAACACCCATACACATGTATACACCTGCAAAACATTAAGAGCTAGAACTCACATATGAGGGCAAAAATGAAATATTTATTTTTCTAAGTCCCAGTTATCTTGTTTAATATAATAATTTCTGTATTCATTCATTTATACAAATTTTAGAATTTTGTTTTTCTTTGTAGCTGAATAAAATTTTATAAGATATATGTATTACATTTTCCTTATCCATTATCTCTTGCTGGATACTTAAACTGATTCCATTTTGACCCTATTTCCACCCTATTATAAATATGAATGTACAAGTATCATGGTGGTAGGATTCAAGTCCTTTGAGTATATGCCTAGGATTAGTATATTTTTAAATTAAAATTTATGCCTTAGAGGGCTCTTAAATCATCTATTTCCATTCTAAGTTACCTGGCACTATCCTTTTCCAATTTGTATTTTAAGCATATTGAACATGATGTAAGGAACCACTAAGGTAAGCTGCCTTCAGACTTAGCAACATTATTAAACACGGTCCCATCCATAGATAAAGAGCTACATGCAATTAATTGATGCTGGGAAAGGAATAATCAGCCTTTTCTAGGGATGAGACCACTAACAGATTTCCCAGTCATAAGCAGCCAGCCACAAACACATACATATGAGCAAAACTGTATTCTTTTGTATAAGTTCATTTCAGATTTTGATATAAATGAACACAATTATATATTACATATATGCACATATATATTATATACACACATATATGTAATTTAAATAGAAGAAATAATACATTTGAGACAGTTGGGGATAACATGGAAGGAGTTGGAGGGGTAAAGGAAGGGTGAAAATAATGTAAGTCCAATACTCATGTATAAAATTCTCAAAAACAATTTAAAAAATAAAACAATATTTTTTGGTGAGAATTACAGAAAACATAATTGCTATATACTAAAAACTTAAAGATTTGGTTGTGAAGTTACTGTTGTGTATTTCCCTCATCAATTCAAACCTGAGATAATGGCATAGAATTACAAATTTCAAAATCCACTGAACTGTAATGGATTTTAGGAAAGTCATAAAACCATTATTTAAACTATTGATTAAATATTTGCCAAAGTAAAAAAATAATTATGATATCTTCTCATAATTCCTCTTGTGGCCAGCTTGGTTCTAGTTTACAAATAATAATCCAAGTTCAAAATATTTAATATAAAATATTTACGCCTTAAATTGGTGCAGGTCATTTGGAAAATCACGGAGTCAGTGGCTACTCAAGGTACATCTGCACATATTTCATGACCAGTGCATTTGAGAATAGGACAAGTGTCAACACTCTGGATAAGAGAATATTCAGTTTAGTCATGATTTTACTTAAACTGAACTAGCAGATATGAACAGTAACAAAAGAGCAACATAGATCTTTGTTGGAGGATGACAATAAAAGTCAAGCTTCATTTAGTATTAGTAAACAAGGCTTCCCCACCCAAACGTTATTAAATAGGATGATTTTTGTTTAATTCTTTTATTGCCTTTTGAAGATGACAATCTCTGTAACATTGATGGTTTTGCATTTTGTTTGTCATTCCCACTACATATTAGCTCATAAATATCTGTAACATAGAAAATAAGAATTGGATAATACACCCATTTTATTAAAATATGAAATTTACAATGGAGGAAAAAAGTCTAACTCTAATCCCAAAACTGGGGTCACAAGATACCAAATTCAAACTAAGGAATGTGAATTCAAACTAATGAATCTTAGAGGAACAGCACAAGGAATCCATGTTGGGCCTGGTTAACCTTGGCCAACGCTTTTGGATTGAGTAGTTACAGGTGCACAATATGTAAAACAGTGATAATGAGGTAGAAGTAACTCAGAATACAGATCATCAATTCAATGTACAGAGGTACACACACATATCTTCTGCACAGGCATTTGACCTCCAGCTGCCTGAGAGGCTGGTGCAGGATAGCAAATTCAAGGCCTGTTTGGGCAACTTAGTGAGATTCCTTAAAATAAATAGAAGGAGCTAAAGAGATGTCTCAGTGGTCTAGAGTACTTGCTGTTCTTTGACGGATCTGAGTTCAGTTTCTAGCACCCATGTGATCTTGTAATTCCAGGCTCAGGGAATTCAACATTCTCTTCTGGCATCCATAGACACCTGTACACACATGGTATACACTCACGTAAATTCATTCACATACATAAAAATAAATCTTTAATGTTTATTTTTTACTTTCTGAGTTTTCTTTTTTTAATTTATTTATTTATTAAGGATTTCTGCCTCCTCCCCCCACCGCCTCCCATTTCCCTCCTCCTCCCCGATCAAATCCCCCTCCCTCATCAGCTCGAAGAGCAATCAAAAAAGATGCCTGTGGTGTAGTTCAAAGAAAGTATTTGATTTATTTGTAGAATACTCTGGTTTTAAAATGAAGTAAATAGGAAGAGTTGAGATGTATGAAACATACTATTGGTATTTTATTTTGTAAGTATTGTGGTTCTTTCTCACACATCTTACAAATCTGTATTATATTGTTCAAGAAAATGACTATTAAAATAATTTATCTGTCATGTTGTGCCTGAATAAGCACTTTGAAGAAATTGTGGGTCTGTCTAACCAATAACTGATGAATAAAGTTAACACTACACCCCAAATAAAATGAAGTTATTCTTAATATTGGAGGTAAGCTACCTTAAGGTTTTGATCTATGATTGTTCTGTCTTTTCAAGTAAAGAATCAGAAGCATATGTTAGCTTCTTTAGTTATCTGTGAGAACTCCAAATTCTCCACCCCAATCTTACCACTGCTCCCTTTACCTCCTTGTTCCTTAGTGTATAGATGAGGGGGTTAAGAGTCGGAGTTATTACAGTGTAGAAAAGGGTGAGAAACTTGCCCCGTTCATGAGCATAGTGAGTCTTAGGTTGAAGATAGACACCTGTGACAGTACCATAGAAGAGGGAGACAACAAGGAGGTGAGAAGTGCATGTGCCAAATGCTTTTCTCTGCCCTGCCGTTGATTTCATCTTCAGCACAGATTTCACAATAGCAGCATAGGAGGAAAGGATGATGACCAAGGGCAGCACTAGGAGAATAACACTGGCTATGGACATCTGCACTTCATTGTAGGTAGTGTCTGCGCTGGAGAGCTGAATCAGGGCTGGAACTTCACATACAATGTCATCTACCACCCGGTGGGAGCAAAAGGGCAATCTGAGGGTAGCAGAAGACTGGATCAGAGACTGAATCAGGCCAGCACCCCAAGCAAGGACAGCCAGTTGCACACAGACTTTGGGGTGCATGACAGTTGTATATCTTAGGGGATGACACACTGCTACATAGCGGTCCACAGCCATGACAACAAGAAGAACACATTCGGTGGCACCAAGCCACAGGAAGATGTAGAGCTGAGTGGCGCAGCCATGATAGGTGATAATCTTATTTGGACCTCCCAAATTAACCAGCATCTGAGGAACACAGCTGCTGGTGAAACAAATATCTAATAAGGAAAGATTGGAAAGGAAGAAATACATGGGGATTTGAAGTTTTGGATCCTTCAAGGAAATGAGAATTATGATTGTATTTCCAGCAAGAGTCAAACAGTAAAAGATCAAAATGACCCCAAAAAGTACCTTCTCTAAATATGGCCTGTCTGAGAAGCCACGGAGGATGAAATTGCCATGGCTGTCATTACAAACTGTGGCCATGCTTTCTGGACAATCACCTCTTCAGGAGATGACACCAAAATGATTGTTCAAAAGCTTGTGAAGATCCTTACAAGCAGAAAGCAAGTCAGTGCAAATTGTTTGATTCCTTCTTACTTAAGAATATGAAGTTAGCCTGTAATGCTTAGGGGAGAAATAATAGATTGAGTGAGTAGTTTAATACTTGATATCTGCCATACATTCTTTTTTTTCGAGACAGGGTTTCTCTGTAGCTTTGGTGCCCGTCCCGGAACTAGCTCTTGTAGACCAGGCTGGCCTCGAACTCCCAGAGATCCGCCTGCCTCTGCCTCCTGAGTGCTGGGATTAAAGACGTGCGCCACCACCGCCCGGCTCCATACATTCTTTTTATCTTTGATGCTTTATATCTGTAGCTCTTCAAGGTAAACTGGGCAAAATATACTTACTTTCTAGTAAAACCACTTTGCTAAATATTAAATATGCTGCTTATTTGTTATTGAAGACAGCATTTGCTACATTTACTGAATTACAGACTATGCAATGCTTATTATCTTTTACTTTCTCTTGTATTTTGTGCATCTTAATTTATCTATTTTCTTCTGGTTTATATCCCTACTCTGTATTTTTCATTTCTTTCTTTTTGGCTTCTTCTCACACCCCCTTCATCTTTTTCATTCCTCCTTTTCACTTTGCCTTTTGAACTCCGAGCTTGAGTCATCACTTAGTCTTTATGCTGTGTGATCTTGTGAGTGGATTTGATCTTCTGCTTATCTATCTTCATAGGAAAAAAAAACAAAACCCTTAAAATAATAACTCAACTTCCCCAAGTAACTTCTGAGTTAATGTGATCATACACATCTCTATGCAATGTCCTTTTCATCCAGTAAAGATTAACACTTGGTCTTTCATACAAGAATTCCTCATTCTCCATTTTGTGGTAAATTTGACTCTAAAATATTAATTCCTAAATTTTATGTATTAGGATATTCACATATTTTAAGGGGTGATGATGAAGAATAATAATGAAAGTGAACTGGATAAACAAAAATCTTGCAATTAGTATTAAAACATTTTAAGTAAGTAAAAACCAAATAAGTACAAATAATTTAATGTCATATATGCAATTGGGCTTTGCTTTGGGAAAGACATATTGAAGCAGATTTGGCTGAATGTTTCACAGTCAGTATTTATTATAATTAAAAATGTTAAAGTGTGGATTGCTCCCAGGAAAAGTTTTTTTTCAGAGCACTTAGATGCATAATGCAAATTTTACCATGTTTTGTTTACTTTATTCATAGTTTTTACTCTTTCATGGATTCTAGAACATTCATATACTGTTTCTGTAATGTTATCTTTTCAGTGTCATTTATCCTTTATAGTCTCTATAATTTTTGAACTGTGGTGATATATTTGCACTTTCCCTGTGAATATGAGTATAATACAGTCACAGAAGGCTAATTGCTGTTTTGAGGAATTTTGTTTCCTGTATCTGTATCTACAGTCTCATTCTGTCCTTTGAGTTTTATCAAACTGTTTACAGTAACTGACTACAGATTCTGTCTGTTTCCTCGCTTGAGTAGCAGTGTCTCTATGTCTGCATTTCTTGGATTCTATATATCAGTTTATCTACATTTAACCTCCCATCTTCTAATTAATTACTGATCATTTCAGGAAATATATTTTCCCAGGATCAACTGTTTATACACTGTTTTTCATTAGGAGACAGTCTTCACTTAACTGGTTTTCATTATACAAAATTCAATAATTCTCTTTGTCTATTCTTGTTCAGATTTCCATTTTCAAGAAAATAATAATTATCTCTTGATTGTTATTTCAACTCACCTTTTTTACTTTTTTCAGCTTTATACATGGAGTTCAAATAAACACATGATGACCTTCTGATCCATATGAACACAAATTAAAAAGACAGCATTTGTATATTTCTCTTAAAATTGATGTCTCTGGTTCAGATATAGCTTGTCACTTGAGCACTGGTCTTATTTCATCAAACTACTGAGTCCTCCGTGAACTCATGTTCATTGCACACAATCTGACAGTTGTCCACTTTAGAATTCTAGTATATACTCCTCTCTCTGTCTTGAGGCCTCAAACCATGAGAGACCATTTTGCATATGAACAATAGTTTCCCAGAAACATTGAGTCTTAATAACCCAAGGGAAATCCTCAACTGAAGATGATTGTAAGTGGATAAATGCTTAACCAGTCTTCCTTCAGGTACAAATGTCCTTTATCTGGACAGCCCTGAAAAAAAGATATAACCATTCCATAAAACTTGGTTATCACCCTAATACCTGGTTATCAAAATTTTATATTGTGTTTCCTATTTATTTAGTTCATTCTCCTTTCTCCTATTACACTTAACTTAGTATCACAGCCAAAGTTATTTAACTTCACCTACATCTTTAGCTAAATTCCTGCAATTAGGAGAACCTAAATAAAAAGAGAATGGTAGAAATTGACTTAGAAGTAAGTACCATAGAAGAATATTAGTAAATAAATCATGCATCAGTCAGATAACCAAGGATCCTGAACTGTTAAATAATCATGGTAACTCCCATCATGTGCCAACATCACCATCACTCATAATCATTCTCACTAATGGCTTTAGATGAGGAAGTTGAAGGAGTTCTAGCAAGCCTGAGCATGGCAAACATAGGCATAAGCATGACAGATATTGTAGACTTTTCTTTTCTCTTGCTAAAACCATTAAATTTCTAAAACTAGCTCCTAAGATCTATTCCCATATTTGGCCACTGAATCATTCCTGAGACGAAACACCAAGGTTCAACAATCAAAATTCAATATTTGGCTAGTATGTCCAATCAGGATTTACCAACTCCGCCTAGCACAGACTCCTGTCCTTTCCCACTAATAACCCAGTCCTACAGAAACACTCCATCTTGATTCTCTTGCTCTTGTTCTCTTGTTGTACTTGTTTGCTGCTACTGCTGCCTCCTACTACCACCATCACCGCCTTTCCTCCCCATGGCAATAAATCTGCTTTGTGCTGAGAATTTGATATCTGGGTATGTCCTTTACTGGTTCCAGGGGAACAACCTCTGTAGCATGAATAATAAAAACCCAGAGACAGATACAGGGATTTGCAGGGAGCCGGACAAGATCGCCATTACAAGATGGTGCCTACATCCTGTCTTGTTGGAAATAAACAACTCCATATTTGGCTAAGCCTTTGAGAGCTGCCTGTCCCCTGCTTCCCGCATGCTCGGTGGATAAGGGTCCCTGGGCCTATCCTGATGCAGTCTGGTGTCAGCTGTTGGTGGCAGCCAATCACAGGGCGACCTGTGTGCCATTTCCATATATAAGCAGCTGCCTTAGTGCTCTCGGGCCCCTTCGCTTCATGCTCTCTCTCAACCAAGGGCACTCCAGTAAAGCGTGATCTGAGAAGAATCCTCGTGTGGTGGTTGTTCTTTCTCGCTGGTCGAGAAGTCCGCCACAGGGATTAATGCTTATGATCAGAGAAACAGAGCAGTAAGTCACTAGAAAGACCTTTTACCTCTACCAATGCTCAGACCAAAGGGGCAATCTTCAGACTGCCTAGATTGTGCTGTGTCTCCACCAAATCTCAGACCCCACACTCCGACGAGTTCCTGTCTCTTTCCCTTCATATTCCTCCCTCCAACCAGCCATTCCACTCCTGTCTCCACTTCCCTAGTGCTGGGATTAAAGGGATGAGATCACAAGTACTGGGATTAAAGGTGTGTGATGCCCAAACGATAGGATTATAGGTATGAGCCACCCCACCTGGATCTGTTTTTGGTTCAATCTTGCATAGCCCAATGTAATTTTGAATTTACAGAGATCTGTCTGCCTCTGTCTCCCAAACCTGGTATTAAAGGTGTGTGCCATCACTCCCTGGTCTCTAGTGGTTTAGCTTTGCACGCTGATCTTCAGGCAAACTTTATTTATCAAATAAATAATATTAGATATAATAATATCAAAATATTAAAATACAAGAAAAATTATTCAACCTGACATCACCTTGCTGTAGGAATTCCTACAGCCAGTAGCCTTAAATTACCCTCCCACTTGGGCGTGGCCTGTTATACTGTTTATACTGATATAAAGCACTTCTGGCCTCTTTTATGGCTGCGGGATTCGGTTGCTGTTCTCCATTCCAGCAGAGGATATTGATCTGTGAGTCTACCCCTAAATAATGACCCTCTATTGTTCTCAGTTCTGAGCTAGTGTGGGATTTCTTTTAAGCGTCCTTCTTCATATGGCGCCCCATGTGGATTCAGACTCCACACCTACCCAGGGATGGCCTGAGGGCCTACCTGATCCACAACCCAGAAAGTCTTCCAACCCTGCCCGCTTGGCTTGCTTTTACCTAAGTGGCTTTTATTTTATTTTATTTATTTTTTTGTAGAACCCCTGCCACAGTGGTGCTAACTGCATGCGGGGACTTGGAAATTTCCCAGTGCACGTGTGCCCCCTGCCCTCATTGCTGTGTTCCTTGCTGCTTGAAGTCTCTTGCACAGCTTCTGGTTTGTGCTCCCTGCCTGTGAGTTCTGGTTTCTTGCTCTGTGTATTGAATTGATTTAATTGCTTTTAATTTGTCAGGCAAAGCATATTTCTCAGTATTGACCCAGCACCAAGGTGGTAATCTAAAGCGGCTGAAGACCTTTCGTGTCGCCACTGGCTGAATCCTTGTTAGTTGTGACTCTGCAAACACAACACCTACTGGACAATAAATATTATTACACCTAAAACAATTTACCAGATCTCATAACAGGTAATTAATAAAACAATATGGCAGACAACATTAACATTAAAACTTTTAGTAACTTTTTTGCTAATACCATGGATTGTGGTCTGCAAGCCTTATGTGGGTATGGTGATGATGTGGGAGTGTCATATATCAATCTGTTGATTTCATTGGTTAAGCAATAAAGAAACTGCTTGGCCCTGATAGGTTAAAACATAGGTGGGAGGAGTAAACAGAACAGAATGCTGGGAGGAAGAGGACGTGAGCTCAGAGCCACCATGCAGCTCTCTCCTAGGCAGATGCGATGCAGCCAGCCACCAGGTCAGACATGCTGAATCTTTCCTGGTAAGTGCACCTCGTGGTGCTACACAGATGATTAGAAATGGGCTAAATTAATATATGAGAATTAGCCTAGAAGAGGCTAGATAGAAATGGGCCAAACAGTGTTTAAATGAATACAGTTTCCATGTAATTATTTCGGGGCATAAGCTAGCCAGGTGGCAGGAAGCAGCCCGCTGCTCCTATTACAACATGGTGATACATCCTTTTATTATTTTTTTCTTCTTACTATATCCTTAAGAAAGAATATGGCACTTTTAGAAATGATACAGTCTTTTTTTCAGCAGATTATTTTTTATTACTTTATAAATAATACCATTCAAAATTTCCACTTGCTCCCCTCCCCTCACTTCCCTCTCACTGTCCCACTTACCCTCCCCCTCCAGTCCTAAGAGAGGGCAGAGTACCCTGCCCTGTGGGAAGTCCAAGGTCCTCCCCTCTACATCCAGGCTTAGGAAGGTATGCATCCAAATAGAATAGGATTCCAAAAAGCCAGTACATGCAGTAGAGACAAATCCCAGTGCCATTATCACTGACTTCTCAATCTGCCCCAATTATCAGCCACATTCAGAGGGTCCAGTTTGATCCCCTGCTCATTCAGTCCCAGTCCAGCTGCATTTGGTGAGTTCCCATTAGCTCAGGCACACTGTCTCAGTGGGTGGACCAACCCCTTGTGGTCCTGACTTTCTTGCTCATATTCTCCCTCCCTCTGCTCTTCAACTGGACTTTGGGAGCTCAGTCCAGTGCTCCATTGTGGGTCTCTGTTTCTATCTCCATCCATTGCTGGATGAAGGTTATATGGTGATATTCAAGATAGTCATCAGTCTGACTACAGGACAAGGCCAGTTCAGGCACCCTCTCCTCCAATGCTCAGGGTCCTAGCTGGGGACATCTCCGTGGACACCTGAGAACCCCTCTAGAGCCAAGCCTCTTGCCAACCCAAAAATGGCTCCCTTAATTAAGATAGCATCTTCCCTGCTCCCATACCCATCCTTCCTTCATCTCAATCATCCCACTCCCCCAAGCTCTCCCAACACTCCTCTTCTCCCTTTACTCTCCCCCTCTTCTCTTTCCCATCCTTACCCCCATCCCCTTGCTCCCAACTTTTTCCTGGAGATCTGGTCTGCTTCCAGTTTCCAGGAGGATCTATATATGTTTTTCTGTGGGTTCACCTTATTACTTAGCTTCTCTAGGATCGTAAACTATAGGTTCAATATCCTTTGTTTATGTGTAGAATCCAAGAATGAGTGAGTACATACCACTTTTGGGGTCTGGTTTATCTCACTCAGGATAGTGTTTTCTATTTCCATCCATTTGCATGCAAAATACAAGATGTCATTGTTTTTTTTACTGCTGAACAGTACTCTAATGTGTAGATGTGCAACACTTTATTTATCTATTCTTCCATTGAGGGGCATCTAGGTTGTTTCCAGGTTCTGGCTATTACCAATAATGCTACTATGAACATAGTTGAACAAATGCTTTTGTAGTATGATTGGGCAACTCTTGGGTATATTCCCAAGAGTGGTATTGCTGGATCCTGAGGTAGGTTGACTCCCAATTTTCTGAGAAACCACTACACTGATTTCCAAAGTGGTTGCACAAATTTGAATTCCCACCAGCAATGGATGAGTGTTCCCCTTACTCCACATCCTCTTCCAGCATAGGCTATCATTGGTGTTTTTTTTTATTTTAGCCATTCTGACAGGTGTAAGATAGTATCTCAAAGTTGTTTTGATTTGCATTTCCCTGATAGCTAAGGAAGATGAGCATGTCCTTAAGGATCTTTTGGCCATTTGAAATTCTTCTGTTGAGAATTCTCTGTTCAGTTCAGTACCCCATTTTAATTGGGTTATTTAGAATTTTAATATCTAGTTTCTTGAGTTCTTTATATATTTTGAGATCAGACCTTTGTCTGATGTGGGGTTGGTGAAGATATGCTCCCATTAAGTAGGTTGTCTTTTGTCTTAATGACTGTGTCCTTTGCTTTACAGAAGCTTCTTAGTTTCAGGAGGCCCCATTTATTCATTATTGCTCTTATTGTCTGTGCTACTGAGGTTATATGTAGGAAGTGATCTCCTGTGCCCATGTATTGCAGGATATTTCTCACTTTCTCTTTTATCAGGTTCAGTGTGGTCGGATTTATATTGAGTTCTTTAATCCATGTGGACTTGAGTTTTGTGCATGGTGATAGATATGGATCTATTTTCATTCTTCTACAGGTTGACATCCAGTTACGCCAGCACCATTTGTTAAAGATGCTCTCTCCCATTCTATAATTTTAGCTTCCTTGTCAAAAATCAGGTGTTCATAGGTTTGTGGATTAATATCCAGGTCTTCAGTTCGATTCCATTGGTCAACGTCTCTGTTTTTATGCCAATACCAAGCTGTTTTCATTACTGTAGCTCTGTAATAGAGTTTGAAGTCAGGGATGGTAATGCCTCCGGAAGTTCCTTTATTGTATAGCATTGTTTTGGCTATCCTGGGTTTTTTGTTTTTCCATATAAAGTTGATTATTGTTCTTTCAAGGTCTGTGAAGAATTTTGTTGGCATTTTGATGGGAATTGCATTGAATTTATAGATTGTCCTTGGTAGAATTGCCATTCTTAGTATGTTGATCCTACCAATCCAAGAGCATGGGGGATCCTTCCATTTTCTGGTGTTCTTTTAAATTTCTTTCTTCAAAGCCTTAAAGTTCTTGTAAAATAGATCTTTCACTTCCTTGGTTAGTTTTACCCCCAAGATACTTTATGCTATTTGTGGCTATCGTAAAAGGTGAAGTTTCTCTGATTTCCCTCTCTGCTTCTCTATCCTTTGTGTATAAGAGGGCTACTGATTTTTTTGAACTGACCTTGTATCCTGCCATATCACTGAAGGTATTTTTCAGCTGTAGAAGGTCTTTGGTAGAGTTTTTAGGGTCACTTATGTACACTATCATATCATCTGCAAATAATGAAAGAAGATGTGCTACATTGAAGGGGTTTTGCTTTTGTTTCCACAGGAGAAGAAAAACTATGGGTATCATCAAAATTAATAAAGATTTGGCTTGAAAAGGAGAAACCTCTTGAAAGAGAAGTGACAGCTCATTGGTGACAACCATAGAGGTGGTCAGTAGGGTTGGGGCAGGATTCTGTTCTTATCTTTGCAGGAAAATACTCATCTTCAAAAGGCCAAGAGACCCTGGACATCTAAATGCCTAAAGAGGAAAAGACAATTATCCAGATAGGATCACCAAGCAAAACGAATTATGACTAATGAGGACATGTCATTTGAGGGTGAGAATCTCAAAAACATAAACTAAAATATTAATCATGATTCACTTAAAAATCAAAGCTGTCTTTGGAGTTAGACACTGTCTCTGTCCTTCTTTAAATCCAAGCATGCTGTTAAAATAAGAATTCAGAATTTCTGTCTCATGTCAGGAGTCATGATATGGGACAGAAAGAAAAAATAATTTAGAAAAAAAGTATTTTTCTTTATACCTATTTTTGTCTCTATTGTACCTTTCATTGAATATATATATATATGTGTGTGTGTGTGTGTGTGTATGTCTATATAAGTAATGTTTAAGTTTTCCACAATGAACAATGAATTTTCCTGCAGTGATCTTTGAAGTTTCCAGGAAGAAGATCGGGCCCCAAAACAACTCCACCTAGTTGATATGACGTCATGATGCTGACAGCGCTACTATAAGATCTGTTTAGGTACCAGCTGCTCAAGATTGTTCCAACTTGGTTAGCTGATATGGTGCCCTTTTTACAATGTTCTGGCTGGAACTCCAAATAGGAGCCTCAGAAAAATCCTACCAAATACCCAGAGATACCAGACAGAAATCTTGGAACCTAATTATCATCTTACTTTCACGGGATTCCATCAAAAGGACATCACCCTCATGACAGTTGGAAGTAATTCTAGAAGATGACATGCCCTCTCACAACAAAGATACGTGCATTGTCTTAGTTAGGGCTACTATTGCTATGATGAAACACCATGGCCAGAAACAAGTTGAGAAAAAAATGTTTTATTTGGCTTATACTTTCATACTGTGGTCCATCATGGAAGGAAACCATGGCAAGAACTCAAACAGGTCAGAAATCTGCAGGCAGGAGCTGATGCAGAGACCACAGAGGGTGCTGCTTACTGGCTTGTTCATCATCACCTGCTCAGTCTGCTTTCTTATAGAACCCAGAACCACCAGCCCAGGGATTGTACCACCCACAGTGAGCTATGGCCTCCAGGAGGTATTTTCCCAATTGAGGTTCCCTTCTCTCAGATGACTCTAGCTTTTTTACAGTTGACATAAAATTAGCCAGCACAGGCATATATAAAGTATATATAATGTAAATTATATATAAATTATAATGTAATTAAAGACGGTGCTAGTTTAAAAATGTGGCAGTTGTAGATTCTCCTCCAAAATTGATGACCTCACAAGCCCCAGGAAGTTGGCTTGGTTCTAGTACAACATATAGTTTCCTTGTATAGCTAAAGTTTGTGTGTGTGTGTACATATGTAGTTTAAATGAAATCTTTCTTTCTAGGTTGAAAATTCTCCCTATAAGAATCACATACTATCTAAACAACCCCACACCATGAATGAAAAGCTTCCTTTGAGCTGCTAGTCAGGGCTGCCCAAGAGACTACCCAGTACTCCAAACCAGCTGTCATATCAGTGTCTACTCTTTCTCTTAACATCCGTAAGAGACAGCCGTGGAAGAAATACCAGAGGGTTGGAGGACAGAGAAAAGGGACATAAACACCCAGCACAAGTGCAGCAAAAAAGTGGTACTCAGATATCAGTAACTGTTTAGAAGGACTATGGAATTGGTGGGAAAAGAGAAACACCTCTACTTGTACCTGTTTTTCAAAGTGTTTGAATTTACTTCTCAAATTAATGTACATTTGGATTATTAAATGCTTATAATACACACTGAAATATTCCCAATAACACAGATTTCCTAATGTTGCTGCAAGGTCAGAGTGAATATGGTTATTAGAATTAGATACATTGGTTGTTTATGAATCTACGAGGAACAAATCTAAAACTGCTGCATAGCCTATGTGAGAAAATTGTAAAAGTGAATGTAAGAGTATATAGTAGGTATTACTCAGTAAGCAAATGGCACATTACTTTCTCATCACTGCCTTTTTATTGTGATAAAATATTAAATATTTAGAAGATTTTGAGTATTTCCAGAATACTCATAGTGGATACTGTATTTTCATTACATATTATTTTAGTTATTCTCATCATTTTTATACTTTATTGTTATATCTTTAAAAAGGTGATATACCAAAAAATTCTTAATTCCCCCCAAAAAACCTGATTCATACAAGCTCATCTTTAATTGTATAGATTTTAGCTCATATTCAGTGCATTGGGAAATGGAAACTCTTTTAAAATGCATTTCCACTGAGACAGATTGGCTCCAAGCCTCAGGAAGAGGTAACTAATTGTGTTCATGTGAAGCATGTCCTCAGAGAATTCTTTCCCAAGGAACTGTCTCTGTCTAGTCACTCAGGAAAATGGTAAATGAGTTGTCTATGGAAACAATTCCCAAGAGTCTCAGAAATAGCAAAGAACGATGATAATTTAAAAGCCTTCTTGGTGTTTGCTTTTATTGTCTTCCTAACTTGAACTTTCCCTCCACTTTGGCACCTTTGTATGAACTGAAAACCTGAGAGTTCTGAAACAAAACTCCTACCTTCATTAGAGTATCTTTGCTTCTGAAAAGGAAAAAGTCAAATACCTTTCTTTATAATCACTTTTTAGCAAATAAAGCGTACTCATCAAAATACGGTAAGTAAAGAGACACTTGTATTAACAAGCAGGCTCTCCCAAGAAATGTAGAAAATTGGGCTGCAGTGTTTAATTGCTACACAGAAGTGACAGCTTCATTCTAAAGTCATTTATAAGCTTTGGTGTATGTCTTTCAATTGCTCTATGAACAGCTAGACTTTAATTTGTAACTCATTTCTTTCTAAGTCTATCACTGAAACCAAACTTAGAAGCCCTTCAGTTTTCATAAGTACTATGGATGCTGATTACCTTAGTGAAGTATTAATGCTTTCGTCAGTCATCTGACCTCATAAAACATGTTCAAAACACGATTAATTTTTTCATGTTTAATCCAATGCTTTAGTCTCTGATTTTAATTAAGGGTGTTTTCAAAATAAACATGGCTTTTTTTGCAACATCCAAACCCCAAAAGAACTGTAAATATAAATGAAATTCTGTGCAATATCAAACTGAATATGAATATGTTATGCTAATATGAAAATGCAAGCAGAAATATGGACAGCATGGCAACAGAAAATCATCCTGTAATTTATCAATGATTTTAAACTCTCTTAGATGTATACAGCCCTGTGAGTTGAAATAGTGATCAATCACTGAATAAGAAAATAAAAATCTCTCTCCTGTTTCCATCCCCACCTGCCCCCAGTCCACCCACAAAATCTAAATGACCTTTTCCCAGGGAGATCCTTGATACACCCCAGACTTCTTCTCTTTATCTAACTTCTCTGGGTCTATGGATTGCATTATGTTTATTCTTTACTTAATATCTGCTTATAAATGAGTACATACGATGTTTGATTTTCTGGGTCTCGGTTGTGTCAGGATGGCTTGTTTTAGTTTCGTCCATTTTTTGTTGGACTCCTCACAGTGGAAGTGGGGGTGTCTCTGACCCTTTTCCTCATGCTGGGTTACCTCATCCATCCGTGGCATGAGGGTTTATGTCTCTTAGAGTCTTACTGAGTCTTATAATGTCATGTTTGGTTGGTATCACTGGAAGGCCTGTTCTTTTCTAAAGGTAAAACAAAGGAGCAGCTGATCTGGGGGAGAGAGATGTATTGGGTGGACTGGTAGGAGAGGATGGAGTGGAAACCATCATCAAGATGTATTTTATGAGAGAAGAATCAAGAAAAAGATAAAATGAAAATCAAAGTCATTGAATTCAAGAGCTGTACATAATATATCCCCGAAATAACTAAAATAATCCAAAAGTGCACAGACATAAGAATAAAGATAAATGTACTAGAAGGGAAGTCTCATTCATCTCAGCAGAAATAGGAAGGGAAAGGTAGAGTACACATTAAAATGAGCGTTAGATTAACTTAACTATGAAAGAATTTATAGAGGCCAAATCTAAAATTACTCTTTGTAAAACTACTGGTTCACATATGTTTCAAAACTATGACTATAGCCATGTCAAATAAACAGTATTCAGTAATGTGCATATGTTACATTTTTGAAAATACTTATTTTACAATCATGATACAAAACTCTTATTTCATATTTCTTCTACAACTTATTCACATGAAATAAGAGTCTAGTCTACAATATCTGTGATATTAGAGGTGCTTTTCTAAATATCGTCAGATCAGAAGTATGCAGCATCCACATGCACCATACCCTTAGTGTCAGGTATTTACTGTGAAGTCTATAATGCTGACTTATAATCTGCCGATATTCAACTATATTTTAGGCACTGTTAATTCTTGATGTCTAGGTTAATCCATAGTTCTTAGAAAACTAACAGAACAAGTTCCTACAAGTATGTTAAAATATACAAATGAGATCTTCTGTTCCATAGCATTTGAGAACAGGTGCTAAAGGATTTTAAGAGTTGAAAAAGCTTGCTACAGTGATTATGACAAGCGCTCACTAGGAAGTTGTTGGAGAGACTGGATAGACGACTCAGCAGTTACGAATGTTGACTGCTCTTCTACAGGAGCTGGGTTCTATTTCCAGCATTAACATGGAGGCTCAAAATCATCATTAATTCCAGTTCCAGGAATCCTTTGCCCTCTTTTGGTCTCTGTGGGCACCAAACACTCATCTGGTGCACAAATATCTATACAAGGGAAACATGCCTTTATACAAAATATTTTTTATTTTGTGTTGAAAAACAGAAGTTTTGGAATGATTATTTTACTACATGGAAGTTTTTTGCTTTCTGTTTTTAATGAAGGCATCTTACCTAGGATAGCGGATAGTCAAAGAACATGATTCATATCTTAGTCTGGGTGGCCCCTTATAAAACCTCACAAAGTGGGAGAGCCTTCAGTGAAATGAGGACTGTGCATCTGCTTCTAACTATAACAAATTAGTCTGCTCTTAAGATGCTGATTTGTAGAGTAATTCAGATATGGCCAGTGGATGTAATGTTAACATCATGTTTGAATTTTTATTTTTTCAGGGATGACTTTTTATGAAACACTAATAAATAAAATGTGTATTTTTCAAGCATTGTTTTACTCTGTTCCTCGATTTTATTGTATTGCCATTTACTTTAGCTGCAAAGAAAGGCAAGAAATAAATCCAGGAAACATAAAATTGCTGGGATTTTAATGCCTCTTTGCCTGAAGTAAGATACCCGCTGAAGAACATTTCTGGAGTTGGAAACTATATTCACAATATCAGTGTGACTAACAGAAAGTAATGCATCCCTGATAATTGACCTAATTTTTATACTATAAAAAAGCATTGAGCTCATTGATAAAGAAGTATCTCTACATACTCTAACAAATAACTGATGGTCTCTTAGTGAAGCTTCTAACAGAGAGGGCAGGACCTCTCCCTGATGGTTACCTGGCTTTTGGTAACCTGTTACTTGCGCTGTATTACCTGCCCCATCTCCATGTAAGGGGAGAAGCTGAGTCCTGCCTCAACTTGATGTGCCAAGCTTTGTGTAAGTCCTTGGGAGGCCTGACTCTTTTGGAATGGAGATGGAGAAGTACATGGTGAGGGGGGTAGATAGAAAATGGGAAAAGACAGGAGGGAAGGAGGAAGGGGAAATTGGTTGGTTTATAAAATAATTGGAAAAGGTGTTACTTAAATGAAAAAGAAATTATCTCTGCAACATGGATAAATTAGCTATAATTGATCATGAATTACTGAATCTAAAACTTTCACTAAATAGTTATAAAACAAAACCAATAATAAATAAATTAATTATAATAAAAAAAATATAATAAAATAAATACCAAAAAATAACACTGTAATTGTGGCTTAACTCATTTGGTTAATAAAATAGGGGGCTGTTGGTAACTGTACTAATATGAAGAATAAATATTAACAGTGCTTAAACTGTTTGACTCAATCTCAAGTACACAAAAGAGGCTTGTTTAAATATCAAATATCCTCATTCCTCAAACAGAAGATTTGATCAATCAGCTTAGGAGAGTTCAACCATTCATGGTCAGAGCTCAGAGCTCTTCTTATCAAATTCCCTGGCTATCTCTGGACATGTTCATATGTTTCTATAATGCCTTTAGCACTGCTGTTTTAATTAGCTCCTCGGCTTTATGCCACATGTCCTTTCAGATAATCAGAAATTCCCTTTAAAATTTAGTATAATAAATAGATGATAAATAACAAGTTTTTTAGATTATTATGTTATTTTTGTGCATGTAGAAGCTATATGTATAGTGTGTGGATATGCAGACATTATGCATGCTGTGTGTTGTACATATAAAATCCAGAGTCCATTTCAAGTTTTTTCTACATATGATTACTACTTTATGTTTTGATACTGTGCCTTCAGCTAAGCTTGGAACTTATGAATTCAGCTACACTAGCCAGCCAGCAAGCTCTAGAAAAATAACCAATGTTTTCTTAAGCTGAGCTTGTATTATATTGATCTGTTCCCATTGCCAGCACTTTACCTGAGTACTGGAGATAGAACTTATGTCCTCTTGCTTTGGCAGAATGATTTATTCTGACTTATTTATCTGTGAAGCACTCCTGCCATGTTATTTCAACCACAGAATACCAACCCTGTCTTTGATAGTCCCAACCAACAAATCACGAGTCTTTGCTATTCCTATAATACTAACTTTCTTGATACTTCTTTACCATAGGTGAATCAGACTGCAAAGAATGACAATCATCAATGAAAGTCACCCAGAAGAATTCATTCTGCTTGGCTTTGCAGATCGTCCCTGGCTGGAACTCCCTCTCTTCATCATTCTACTGGTAACATATCCACTGGCCATGTTGGGAAACATTGCCATCATTCTGGTGTCCATGTTAGACCCCCATCTCCACAGTCCCATGTATTTCTTCCTCACCAACCTCTCCTTTCTGGACATGTGCTACACCACAAGCATTGTGCCTCAGATGCTAACCAACCTTGGAGGATCAACAAAGACCATCAGCTACATGAGGTGTGTAGTACAGCTTTATTTCTTCCACACAATGGGGGGCACAGAGTGTGTCCTCCTGGCTCTTATGTCCTTTGACCGCTATGTTGCCATCTGCAAACCTCTGCACTACACCCTTGTCATGAATCAGCGTACCTGCCTCCTGTTAGTGTCCACTGTGTGGCTAACAGGAATTACCTATGCTGTCTCAGAGGCCACTGTGACACTGCAATTGCCACTGTGTGGACACAATAAACTGGATCACTTGTTATGTGAGATTCCAGTTCTGATAAAAACTGCCTGTGGTGAAAAGGAGACTAATGAGCTTGCTCTCTCTGTGGTATGCATATTTTTCTTAGCTGTTCCCTTATGCTTAATTCTTGCCTCCTATGCTTGTATTGGACATGCTGTGCTTAAAATCAAGTCTTCAGAGGGAAGGAAAAAGGCCTTTGGGACATGCTCCTCTCATCTCATAGTAGTTCTCTTATTCTACGGCCCAGCCATTAGCATGTATCTTCAGCCACCCTCCTCTATTACAAAAGACCAACCCAAATTCATGGCTCTTTTCTATGGAGTAGTAACTCCTACTCTGAACCCTTTCATCTATACCCTAAGGAATAAAGATGTAAAGGGAGCTTTAAGTAAGCTATCCAGATATATTTTTAGTCCAAAGAGAAATTTTGTAGACATCAAACAAAATAGTTGACAAATCAGAGGCTTTTCATATAACTCATTTACTATACAGGGCTTGTCTTTTTTGTTTATGTGTTCTTACCGAAGATGTCATGTTACTTACATTCTTTTTAACCATGGTAAACAATAGGAGGATCGGGGGATTGCTGCCCTACGAGTTTTATGAATATGGGTGTGTGTGTAGTAGTGTGTGGTAATGAACTGCTGTCTTAAGGAAATAAGGCATAGAAGAATACATCAAGGTAATCTATCGATTTTCACAAGCATGTTTACAGATTCAGGCTCATACTTACACAATATGTGCACACACATGCAACACACATACATGAGAGAGAGAGAGAGAGAGAGAGAGAGAGAGAGAGAGAGAGAGAGAGAGAGAGAGAGAGGAGAAATTAGTCTCTAACTTTAAAATCATAAATAGTCATACGAGTTTCAGTATGTGTTGATTCTATGGAAATCATACTGACCCACATGGAATTGTGAAGTTCTAAATTCAAGTGAAATAAGTCATAGCAAAGCCACAGCCTGGAAATATCTAAGAGTTCATGGAATGGAAGAGATGCACATATATGGTAAGTCATTGTGAATGATTCCTAAGCATTGTTCATAATCATTCACCATGTAACATTATGTATGATTGACTGACTTTTCTTACCTTTGGATTTTTCCACAAACATTCTCTCTACTGAATTTTGAAACACCGAATTGGAAGTCCTAACCTCAAAAATGATCTTCATCTTTTTTATTTTATTTTTATGATGTTTTATTTAAAATTTTTTAATACAATTGCATCATTTTCTTACTCCCCTTTTCATCTCCAACCCTCCATGCACTCCCCTTGCACACTTTCATATTCATGGCCTATTTATTATATAAACACAAACCAATATGTTATTTGTATGTATATGATCTCACAAGTGATTACTCAGCATTGGTTAGTCAGTTGGGGGAATCTTCCTTAGGGAAAAATATTTCTTTCTTGCTTGCATTCCCCTGTTGTATATAATTTGCTTTCTAGGTTTTAGACTTTTTGAGCTTCCCCCATTACAGCATGTCCTTTGGTCTTGTTTTAGGCAATCATGTTGGTGAGACTGTAATGGATGTATCCTTTCTGAATTTTCTAGAAGATACCATATCATAGCAAACTTTTTGTTCTTTCAACTTTTTCAAGTTTTCTGTGACATCTTCTATAATGCTACCTGACCCACAGGTACAAGAATCTTGTTACAGATGTATAGATGGAACTGGGACCATGTGATATCTCTCTCTGCATTTTGATACACTTTGATTTCTATAATGTTCTCTGGTTCAGAAAAAAAGTTTCTTTGCCAAAGAATAAGAACTACTTTTATATGTGCATTATCTTAGTTAAGGTTGCTATTGCTACAATGAAACATCATGGCCAAAATTTGTTGGGGTAGAAAGAGTTTATTTGGCTTATATTTTCACATTGTTTTCCATCGTTGAAGGAAGACAGGACACGAGCACAAATAGAACATGAACCTGGAGGCAGGAGCTGATGCAAAGGCCAGAGGTGTGCTGCTTACTGTATTGCTTATCATCATTGTTATAGAACCCACAATCACCAGCCCAGGGGTGGCACCACCCATATTGAGCTATGACCTCCCATGTAAATCATTAATTTGAAAAATACCCTACAGATTGATCTTATGGAGGCATTTTCTCAGTTGAAGTTTCTTCCTCTCAAATGATTCTAGATTATAAGAATTAACATAAAATTACCCAGTCCATACCTATATAAAAGATTGATATTTTTAATGTAATTAAGGGTAGTGCTAGTTTAGTAATGCGAGAGTTGTGGATTCTCCTCCAAAATTGATGACCTTACAAGTCCTAGGTAGTTAAATTGGTTTTAGTACCAGACATAGTTTCCCTCTTTACCTAAAGTTATGTGTGCGTGTGTGTGCGCATGTGTGTGCATGTGTGTGCATGTGTGTGAGCACATACACACGCATGCACATATGTAGTTTAAACGAAATCTTCCTGTCTGGGTTGACAGTTCTCCCTATAAGGGTCACAGACTATATAAGAACAACCTCACACCAATAATGGAAAACTGCCTTTGAGTTGCTGGTCAGGGTTTCCCAACAGACTCCCAAAATAAGAAAGGCTACTGTTGTTGACCTCCTTTACAGTGCAGGGGTAGAAGGAAAGTCCCTGTTTCTGAAGACCAACTTTCATGGTTCCAGAAAGCTCCATGAAAGTCTTCCAAGGAAGTAAAACAATCAGTGGTCACATCCAACAATGATCCTATGAAGCACAAAAATAACCAGCATGGCACGAAAGAAATATTGAGGGATAAATAATGTGGGATAATGCTCTCTTACTCTGTAAAGATTTGTCACTTGTATTAGTTTATTGAATGCTGATTGCCCATTATCCAGGCAGGAAGTGTAGGTTAGGTGACCAGACTAGGATAATTCTGGGAAGAGGGAAGAGGAAAGGCTCAGTCTGCTGTTACCACCCAGACCCAGAGAAAGCAAGATGAGAATGTAGTACTGAGAAAAGGTACCAAGTCACGTGTCTAAACATAGGTAAGAAATAAGGTCTAATTTAAGTTGGAAGAGCTAGACAATAATGATCCTGAGCTAATAGGCAAAACAATTTATGGTTAATATAAGTCTCTGAGAGTTTCTTTGGGACTGAATAGCTGCAGGACAAGGCAGGGAAGACACTTATGTCTACAGAGAAATAGTAGCACACATACCATAGTGGCAACCAACATCTCTCTAGTTGGTCTTGATCTCTATTTAATGTGTTGTCACATATGAATCTGTGGCCATAGATGGTCTATGTCAAATGGGAATTGGGGGAAAATTTAGCAATGGAAATATTTTAAAAGATATGGGAAATATTTTAAAACATCAATAATGAATTATCATGGACCTAGAACTAACTGTAAGACTGTTCTCAACACATAGTTTGAAGTAACAAATACCCTTTGAAGAAACCAAACATTCTATAAAGGCTTGTAGAGCATATGTGAGGGCATAGCCACTACAGGGTCTGTGAACATGTGTCACCAGAGTTCCTGTTTGTAAACACTCAAAAGTCGGCTTTGCTGTCACTCTCTACTCTTTCTCTGAACAGTCTTTTTTATTCTTATCTTTTATTGATTTTTATTGAGCTCTACATTTTTTCTGCTCCCCTCCCTGTCTGTCCCCTCCCCCTTCAACCCTCCCCCAAGGTCCCCATGCTCTAAATGTACTCAGGAGATCTTGTCTTTTTCTACTTCTCATGTAGATTAAATCTATGTAAGTCTCTCTTAGCGTTCTCATTATTGTCTAAGTTCTCTGACATTGTGGTTTGTAGGCTGGTTTTCTTTGCTTTATGTTTAAAAACCACCTATGAGTACATGTGATAATTGTCTTTCTGTGTATGGGTTACACAGAATAATTGACTTCATCCACAATAAAAGAATATAAAAATAAAAATATCAAATGCACTTGAACACATTGGCACAGGAGACCGCTTGCTAAATAGAACCCCAGTGGCACAGACACTGAGAGAAACAATTAATAAGTGAGACCTCCTGAAACTGAAAAGCTTCTGTAAAGCAAAGAACATGGCCAACAAGACAAAATGACAGACTTACAGAATGGGAAAAGATCTTCACTAACCCCACATCAGACAGAGGTCTGATCTCCAAAATACACAAAGAACTCGAGAAATTGGTCATCAAAAGAACAAATAATCCAATGTAAAAAAAAAATGGAGTACAGACCTAAACAGAGAACTCTCAACAGTGGGATCTAAAATGGTTGAAAGACACTTAAATGTTGGGTCGAGGGGGGGTGGGTCATGCAAAGATGAGAACACCACCAAGTCTAATAAACCAAAAACAAACTTAAAAATAAAAACACACCGCGAGTCACAGAAGCTTATCAGCTAGCTGAGACCATAGGTAGAGTTTGGGCTTCAGACACTGTGGCAAAAGGCCGGTTTCTGAAACCAATTTTTATGGTAGGGGCATCGCAGGGCGGTGGTGGCGCAAGCCTTTAATCCCAGCACTCGGGAGGCAGAGGCAGGCGGATCTCTGTGAGTTCGAGACCAGCCTGGTCTACAAGAGCTAGTTCCAGGACAGGCTCCAAAACCACGGAGAAACCCTGTCTCGAAAAACCTAAATAAATAAATAAATAAAGTAGGGGCATCAAGCATTAGCTCTGAACAAAGGAATTTTATAAGCTTGCCCTGACCCATGGGTCAGTCAACATCAGACCCTAAGGAGGGGAGTGAATTTTAACTAGGCAACTATCATGAAATATGTTTCAAAGTAGATTTCTTCACCAAATGCATGACAGTCCTGTATGAGACCGTGCTGTAGCATGGTTTTATTTCATTG
This sequence comes from Microtus pennsylvanicus, assembly GCF_037038515.1. Classification (NCBI taxonomy): domain Eukaryota; kingdom Metazoa; phylum Chordata; class Mammalia; order Rodentia; family Cricetidae; genus Microtus; species Microtus pennsylvanicus. The sequence goes on along the minus strand of NC_134585.1, from coordinate 106,053 downwards.
TGTGTGTGTGTGTGTTCTCTGACTCTCTCGTACATTGAGTTTAACTTCAGATTTTATTTGTTTTTCTCAGTGTGCTCATGTCTGTCCGTGTGTGTGTGTGTGTGTGTGTGTGTGTGTGTGTGTGTGTTTACGTACGTATGTGTGTGGGGGGATCACAATTCAAAACATTGTAGTGAAGGCCCTTTGTTGACGAGCCCCCAGGACTGCCTTCCTTTGTTCTTTTGTTTCTTCATTTTCATTCTTTCTATCTGTCTTTCTTTAGTTCAATTTTAATTTTTTTGTTTTGTTTTGTTTTGTTTTTCGAGACAGGGTTTCCCTGCATAACAGTCCTACCTAGCTTTTCTGGAACTAGCTCTTGTAGACCAGGCTGGCCTTGAACTCCCAGAGATTCACCTGCATCTGCTTCCTGTGCGCTGGGAATAAAGGCTTGTGCCACCACTGCCCACCCATTTTCAAGTTCTATTTAAATCTCTCAGTGTGCCTTTTGTATGTGTGTGAGACAGGGAATGTATCACATTTCCAAACATTTTCATAACTGCACTTAGCACTGTTTTAGCACTTTTACATTTAATTATACTTTTGTTTAAGAGTATTTCCAGTTGTGTAGGACTTAGTTTAATTTCAATTTCTTAAAGAATTTTTTATGATTTATTTAACTTTAGATGTGCAATGGTGTGAGGATATCAGATCATCCAGGAACTGGATTTACAATCACGTATGAGCTGCCATACGGGTGCTGGGAATGGAAACCTCTTCCTCAGAGCCACTGAGCCATCTCTCCAGGCCCTTAATTTTTTTTTTTTTAAATTATGTTCAGAGAGTCCAGTTTTAACCCATGCTTTTTCAGTCATAGTCCAGCTGGCCTTGGTGAGCTCCCAGTAGATCAGCTCCACTGTCTCAGTGGGTGGGTGCACCCCTTGTGGTCCCGACTTCTTTGCTCATGTTCTCCCTCCTTCTGCTCCTCATTGAGACCTTGGGAGCTCAGTCCAGTGCTCCAGTGTGGGTCTCTGTCTCTATCTCCATCCATCACCAGATGAAGGTTCTAGGATGATATGCAAGATATTCATCAGTATTGCTCAAGGATAGGGTCATTTCAGGTTCCCTATCCTCAGCTGTCCAAGGAACACGGCGAACAATGAGGGCTGATAAGATGCCAAGGACAATGGCACAGGGTTTTGATCCTACTTAATGTGCTGGCTTGGTGGGAGCCTAGCCAGTTTGGATGTTCACCTTCCTAGATATGGACGGAGGGGGGAGGATCTAGGACTTGCCACAGGGCAGGGAACCCTGACTGCCCTTTGGACTGGAGAGGGAGGGGGAGAGGAGTGGGGGGAAGGGGAGAGGGGTGGGAGGAGTGGGAGAAGAGTGGGAGGAGGGGGAGAAGAGTGGGAGGAGGGGGAGGGAAATGGGAGGCTGGGAGAAGGTGGAAATTTGTTTTTTTTTTTGTTATTCTCCTTTTTTTTATTTTTTTTATATTTATTTATTATGTATACAATATTCTGTCTGTGTGTATGTCTGCAGGCCAGAAGAGGGCACCAGACCTCATTACAGATGGCTGTGACCCACCATGTGGTTGCTGGGAATTGAACTCAGGACCTTTGGAAGAGCAGGCAATGCTCTTAACCACTGAGCCGTCTCTCCAGCCCTGTTATTCTCCTTTTATCAATAAAAAAAGTAAAAAAAAAAATTATGTTTCTCTGGATGTGCCTGTGTGTGTGTGTGTGTGTGTGTGTGTGTGTGTGTGTGTGTGTGTGTTTATGGGGTGGCTTTTGAACTAACCAAGATGACTGGTTCCATATCTGGCAGAGAGGCAGGTGGATCTCTGGGAGTTTGAGGCCAGCCAGCCTGGTTGACAAGAGCTAGTTCCAAAGACAGGCTCCAAAGCAACAGAGAAACCCTTCCTTGAAAATCAAAACAAGAACACAAACCAAAAAACATCAATTTAATGAGAGAAAGAGAGAGAGAGAGAGAGAGAGAGAGAGAGAGAGAGAGAAAAGAAATGTTGATTTGTCGATTTACAGACAAGAAATAAGAAAAAACAAAACCATGATACAAAACCATAATGTTACCAAGATGACAGCCTGGTTTATATAGTGAGTTAAAGGTATTATACAGAGAAACCCTGCACCAAATAATAATAATAATAATAAAAGAAGAAAACAGAAAAAAAAAACAAGTAAGGAAAAAGGAAGGAAGGAAGGAAGGAAAAAACAGGTGCTTTCCTTTTTTTCTTTGTTTATCTCAGGTTATTTTATTTTAATTTATTTTTTTAATTGCAGCAGCAGCAGTATATTTTGGACAGCACATTTCTTTATTCTCAGTTCTCAGCCCTCAGAAATCAGGAGAGGCAGAAACAGGCAAATCGCTGTAAGTTTGAGGTCATCTTGTTCTGCAGTGTGAGTTTCAGGACAGGCAAAGCGACAGACGCAGAGAAACCCTGTCTTAGGGGAAAAAAGTGTGTTTAGTACAGGCCTTTAATTCCGGCACTAGGAAGCAGAGGTAGAGGCAGGGGCAGCTAGATCTCTGTGAGTCTGAGGCCAGCCTTGTCTACAAAGTGAGTTCCAGGGACACAGGGAACCTCTATGTAAAAAAACCACAAATAAACTAATAATAATAATAATCTAAGAGCTCAATTAATTGACTTCACCCACAATTCAAAAATAAAAAAAGAGTGTGTCGAATGATCAGTGAAAGGACTATGTGGGCCAAGGGGCTGCCACAATTATGGCTTGGTGAGAGGGAGGAACTGAGGAAGGGAGGGAGGGAGGGAGGGAAGGAGAAAGGGAGGCCTGCTTTCTTAGGGTTCTTTTTCAGTAGTTGTGTTTGTACAACCCCACACCCCACTTCTCATACTAAATACCTAGTCTGAGAAAATTAAAACAGCCATGGAAAGATTCCCACTTGGATGTCTGTTCCTGCCCTGTAAAACAAGAACCACAACAAAAATATCCATATCTAAGCAGGCCAATTAAGTTGTAGCCTCACCCTTTAAAGGTTCTAGCTGTTGGGAAGGGCTGGTGACCTTGAAATTTACTGGTCTCTGAAATCTGCCTTCTCACTTTTACCAGGTGCCCTCAGGGGCCAGGAGTGGAGGCCAGGGCCCCTGCTACAGGAGATTTCCTAGATCACCTACAGGTGCTTAGGATTCCTGGGCCTGCTCAGAGAAAGACACACGACACGTGAGATGCAGAGAAAAAAAATTTTTTTTTTTTTTGGTTTTCTGAGACAAGGATTCTCTGTAGCTTTGGCACCTGTCCTAGAACTGTAGACGACCAGGCTGGCCTCAAACTCACAGAGATCTGCCTGCCTCTGTCTGCCACAGAGAAAATTACAACAGCCATGGAATAATATGAAAAATTCTGATTTACGCCAGGCAGTGGTGGCGCACGCCTTTAATCCCAGCACTCGGGAGGCAGAGGCAGGCGGATCTCTGTGATTTCGAGACCAGCCTGGTCTACAAGAGCTGGTTCCAGGACAGGCTCCAAAACCACAGAGAAACCCTGTCTCGAAAAACCAAAAAAAATAATTGCCTAGAGAATCTCAGGCAATCCTGGGAAGGAGTGACAGTCCTTGGTGCACATGGCTGCTCTCTCCATGCACAGAGGAGTGGCTTGGCTTGGTGTGTGAGTGGTCACTGTTGCGGGAGGTTCTTCCGCTCCTCCAGCCAATAGCTGCTGAGATACCAGCCCATTGGGTCGTGGTCTCTATCTTTAAAAAAGCGGCCACTTCCCTCCTTGCTCTCTCTTACTTCCTGCTTTGCTCTCGGCTACTAGACTCCCTTCCTGATTGCTCATTGGACTGTTGTCTGGGACGGTGATTTGTAAGTTTTTTCCCTTTTAAATAAATAACCATTCTATTAATCATAATTCCAAACTGGTGTGGGATTGCTTTTGACTTACACTTTCGCCTTCAGGTCACTGTCCCCAAATTAGGTGGCGTGGCCGATGGGAGCCAGTCAACAAACACAGAGTTTAGTGTGTTTCTGTCTTTTCCGAAGTAGTCCTAAGTGATTCTTGCAACACCCTGCTGGCAGCCTCTGATTAACTTCACTGCCTGGGATGTGTCTGCACAGAGCAGAGTGCTGCAATCCACAAATGCTGCTGCCTTATGTTGTTGTGCTTATGTTGTCGCATGTGAGAGATATCACCAAATTTTCCCAACTTGGAGCCTACTGGTCTCCACTATTTTCAGAATTTCTGCACCTTTTTAAATAATTTTAAAAAAATGCTGCAAGTTCCATGGCGGAAGTGTGCAGCCGAATTGCTGTAGGTCCCAAAATGTTGGTAGCAGGCCATGTGGCAGCAGACAGCAGACCATAAGAGCAGCCAGTCCTAGACAGAAATGGCTGCTGGTCCCAGAGTGTTTGCCTGAGTGGTGATGGCAGGGCATATGGTGGCAGACAGTGGATTCTGGGAGCAGCCAGTCCCAGGCAGAAATGGCTGCCTGTCCCAAAGTGTGGCCATGTGGAGGCATGCAGGGGGCCCTCACAGCAGCCTGTCCCAGGCAGAGACAGCTGCTGGTCCCCTAGCAGTGGCTGTTCCCAGGCAGGGAAACAAAAGGCAGCCTGGCAGAAGATAGAGACATGGATAGACACTGTTGTTTCTTTTCAGGGAGTGTGAAAGGAAACATGAAACAGTACGAGCCCATGTGGCCAGGTTTATTATTGTAAAGCCTTGCTGACAGTGGTTGAAGAGTGGTTACAAAGATGGCAGATGAATGACATTTTTGACTGTTAAGTGGGGGGATGCCTGATGATGGGTACTCCTGTGAAATGAGGACTTCAGGGTATGACAACACTATTCTGCACATGTGCGGCCTTTTCCGGTGCTTCTGGGAAATGTGGTCTTTTAGATCAGGCGGGAAGAAGCTGTACTCTGCACATGCACAGCCTTTTCCTCGATGCTGTGTGATTCTGGGAAATGTGGTCTTCCCGGTTTAGGAGCAACACTATTGCTCCAAGAGTAAGATTCCATCCACATAAACCTTCAATTTATGTAAGGAGTAAGCAAAGTGATTCTTAGTCCTAGGAAGCAACTTCATACAACACCTGCTATGCCTGTGGTCCAAGTGTGTTAGTGTCTATCAATCAAGAAGTTAAACTTTTCAGGACCACTCATCATAAAGCCTCCTATTATTTTTTGGGATCAGCTTTTTTTGTATTTTATTGGGAATTTTTTCGTCAATGTTCATGAGTGAGATTGGTCTGTAATTCTCTATCTCGGTGGCTTTTTTTTTTATTTTTTTGTTTGGTTTCATGGTACCACTGTTGCCTAATAGAAAGCTTTGCAATGACTCTTCTGTTTGTATTATGTGACACACGTTAAGGAGTTTGGGGTATCAGCTCTTCTTGGATTTTCAGGTAAAATTTTGCATTAAAACAAATTGGTCCTGTGCTTTTCTTTGTTTGGAGGTTTTTTGCGACTGCTCATATTTCCTAACCGCCTCATGGTCTATATACATAGTTCCCCTGGTCTTATTGGATTTTGGTATATGTTATTTATCTAAAAACAAGTCCATTTATTTTACATTCTCCAACTTTGTGGCATATAGGTCTTTGTAGTAATACCTAATTATTTCTGAATATCCTCAGTGTCTTGTATGTCCCGCATTTCATTTCTTATCCTGTTATTTTGCGTGTTCTCTTTCTGTACTTTTTTATTTCATTGGATATCTGCTTGTCAATCTTATTTTTACTCAAATAACCAGTTCTTTGTTTCATTGATTTCTTTAGATTGTTTTCTGAGTTTATATTTTGTTTGTTTCATTCCTTCATTAGATAATTTCCAGCCTTTACTCCTGGGTCATAATGCTTTTTTTTCTATAGCTTTCAGCTGTGCTGTTAGTTGTCTAATGTGCTTTCTCCGTTTTTGTAATGTGTGCACTTACTACGATGAATTTTCCTCTTAGCGCCACTTTCAGTTTGGTTATGTTGTGTCTTTATTTTCCTTGAATTCAAGGAAGACTTTAATATCTTTCTTTATTTCTTCCCTGACCCAGGGGTGGTTTGGTATTTGACTGTTCAGTTTCCATGAGTTTGTCTGCTTTCTGATGTTATAATTGTTGTTATACTCTAACTTTAATCCATGTTGGTCTTCTAAGGCTCATGTGCTTGCAAAATTTTTTAAAAAAATTATTTGCTTACTTACTAGGTATACAGTATTCTGTTTTTATGTGTGTCTGCTGGCCAGAAGAGGGTGCCAGACATCATTACAGATGGTTGTGAGCTACCATATTGTTTCTGGGAATTTAACTCATGATCTTTGGAAGAGCAGGCAATGTTTTAAACCACTAAGCCATCTAAACACCCCCCCTTTTCTTAATTTTTTTTTTTTGATTTTTGAGACAGGGTTTCTCTGTAGCTTTTGGTTCCTGTCCTGGAAGTAGCTCTTGTAGACCAGGCCTGCCTCGAACTCACAGAGATCATTCTGCCTCCGCAAAATTTTTTTGTGGCATATTAGGTTTACTTTGTTATCAAGTATGTGGTCAATTATCGAGAATGTTCCATGAGAAGTTGAGAGGATGTATTCTTTAATATTTGGGTTGAGTGTTCTACAGATGTCTGTTAAGTACATTCATTTAATTATCTCCACTATTGCTCTTAATTCTCTGTTATGTTTCTGTCTGGTTGACCTGTCCATTGTTGATGAGTGCTTCAGTCTCCTACTATTAGTGTGGTTTCAGGCATAAATTTATTTCTGGTAATGTGGGTGCTTTTATATTACTGATATTTATAATTGGTATTCATACTTCATCCCTCAAAATATTCCTGCTATGAGTTTAAAGTTTCCATTTTATTCTCTTTTGATTGGTTTAAGTTTTAAGTCATTTTTGTTATTACTAATTAGTATTAGACCTTTTCCCTTTGCTGCTCTTAATATTCTTTCTTAATACTGTATCTTTTGTGTTTTATTATGTGTTGAGGGTTTCTTTTTTCAGTCTATTTGGTGTTCCCTATGCTTCTTGTGCCTTAATAGGAATATTATTTTTTTATGTTGTGAAAGACTTATTGTATAATTTTGTTTAAACTATTTCCTCCAGTTCAGTTATCAAGTCTTCAACTCTATCCATTACCAGTTTGATTAGCTTCTTCTTGGTTTCCTTTCCTAGGGTATCTTTGGATTTTTCATTTCTTCAAAGTTCTTGTTATTCTTCTCATCCATTTGTTTAAAGTTGTTTTTCACATTCTGTTTGATGTACCCTATCTCTTTTCAAATTTTACGTTTAAGGTCTATTACTTCTTCTTCCTCGGGATTAGGGTGTTCAAATTGTCCTGTAGTATATTCGCTGGATTCTCATACTATCATGCTGCTGTCTTTCACATTTTTGGAGGTATTCTGACATAACAGCATGCACATCTGTACAAATCTTGTTAGGAGAGTCTAGGCTGCTTGGTAAGCTCCTTGCTGTGGCTAACTGTGTGCTTATGGTTTTTTCTTGGTCTGCCTTCTCTTAGTTCTCTTAGCTCTGGAGTCTCCTTTATCCACTCAACCCTGGAGTAGGCTGTGATGGTGTACCTCAACACCCTGCAGAGAGATAGGAGTCCTTGGTGGAAAGCTTGGATGGGATAAGGCCACTTGCTGGCCAGGGACATCGCAGACAAAAGGGCGTGCTTGCTTGGGTGCATGCTCGGTGTGATTAAGAAACTACTGCAACAGTTGCCCTCACTTCTTTGTCTTCTATGCCCCAGTCCCCTTGCATTTTTTATTATGGAGTTCTTATTTCCTCACTTGAATGAGAATATAAAAATGTAGGTTCCAAAACTGGAAAAGTAAAAATAAATAAATATATGGTTGTAACCCTAGGAGAAAGAAAGCAGAATGTTATCAGCTTTCTCTTCAGCTTACGGTGATGTGAGAGTCCCATCTATCTGTGCTGTGAATACTGTTGGTTAATAACAAATCTGTTTCAGATAGTGACATTGTATTGTTTGAGCCAGTCGGGAAATTTAAAGTCAATGTCGATAGAAAGAAGGCAGAGTCAGAGAAAAGCAATGTAGCTATTCTGGAGACAGATGATGTAACTTTACAAGGGAAGACAATATACAGATTACGGTATGAGTTAGCCATAAATACGCTTAAGCTACTGTCCAATGAGTATTCCAAGTAAAACAGTTTCCATTTTATTTTGAAGGTCTGAGCATCCGGGAACAAACAAACAGCCTTCCTACCATATCCATTCAGTCCTCAGAGCGGGTAAGTCATTTTCATCTGTTGATGTCTAATTTCTTGAGCTCTTTATATATTTTGGAGGTTTTTGCATGTTGATAGATATGTATCTAGTTTCATTCCTCTACATGTTGACATACAGTTATGCCAGTACCTTTTTTTGAAGATGCTATCTTTATTTCATTGTATAATTTTACCTTCTTGGTCAAAAGTCAGATGAACTGTGTGGATTACTATCTGGGTCTTTGATTTGATTTCAATGGTCAACTCTGTTTTAATGCCAATACCAAGCTGTTTTTTCTAATACTGTATCTCTGTAATGGAGGTTGATGGATTGTCATGCCTCTGGAACATACTTTCCAAGTGTCAATGGTGTGATGAAAATATTTTAATTTGACAAATTCTGTAAAGTGGAACATATCCATCTGCCAGATTTCATTCCTTTGGGTGCCCTTTGGATTAGTCCCTGCAGGCAGTGGCGTTTGGTTATAGAAAGAGCAAGTAGGGCATTTCTTTACAATCTCCTTAGCTTGTTGCCATGTAATTGAAAACTCTTTCTTCAAACCTTTGCTATTAACATGATTTTTTTATGAAATTCAGAGGATTGTAGCACACTACCAATCAATAATTGATCAATTTCTGCATTACCTTGTGCTAGAGGACCTGCCAGACCCGTATGGGATCAGATGTGTGTTATGTACATAGGGCAAAGCCTGTTCCTGATCAAATCTTGAACCTGGAGAAACAATGAGGTTAGTTCTGTATCATCAGGTATAAATTCAGCAGTTTCAATATGTAAAATAACTCTTTCTGCGCATTGTGAATCTGTAACTATATTAATAGGTTCTTTAAAATCCCTTAGCACCATAAGAATGGCATATAATTCTGCCTTCTGGACAGAATTATAAGGACTTTGTTCCACCTTACCCAAGTCTTCTGATTTGTAACCTGCCTTCCCTGATTTATTGGCATCAGTATAGAATGTACGGGCATGAAAGCTTTTCCCCTTAGACCTTAGCTCACATAAAAAATAGGTAGTGATTCAATCAACTTTAGATGATTGCTAAATGTTCTTACTGACCATTTCTTGCATCCACAGAGTAAGTAATCAAGAAGTAGGAAAAAGAACCAAACTTATGAAACCAAATTACAGTAGTGGTACTAGTCTGACCAAAATAGAACTGGACAAAATGGTGTGGCACTGCCTAAAAGACTGTTACTTTACATATTTAAGATGTACAGCCTGAGATAAAATGTGTTACTCATCCTTCGTGTGCTCTAATATAAATCAGCAAACTATGGAGCACATGACCATAAACCTGTTTCACCTTTTTAGATGAATATTTGTGGATTATAATTACTTCATTTACATAATCACTTTCTTGCTTCTAAGACTTTCCAGAAGTGAGAAAAATCATGAATTTCACTTTATCAAGAGTTGCTGTTTGAATGTGACCTAGGTTTGGCTTCAGAATATCTGAGCTATGAGGAAAAGGGTTGATTACACTGGTCAGTGACTCTGTAATGGAACACACACACAAGTGACACCATATTTTGGAAGAGGAACAGGCAGTGCTCTGAGAGACTGGAAGAGTTTTTACTAAAATACCAATTTTCCAGACTAGAGCCCTGTGTTCCCCTAGGGTGGAATGGCAGAGCTGGGAAGGGCTTGCTGGCCTAGTCATTTGATTTCTGCTTCTCTAGAAGGAAACTGCTACTGTTTTGAGGCTCAGCTGGGCAATTCTAGCTCTTAAAAGACTCTGGGCAAGCCTGGCAATCAGGAGCACCAGTGGGAAGTAGATTGTGAGCCATGAGGGAGCCAATAGGGAGCCAATGGGGAGCCATGAGATTTGTTTTTTTTTTTTTTTCTCTAAATTGTATAGTTGGTTTCTACTTCCAGTTCTTATCCCATCTTCTTCTGAAGAGGTAACACTAACTACCATTATGGAATTAGGGCAATGACTGATCTGGTTTGTTTCAGCTGAATTTGGGGCAGCAGGTGGTAGTATTAAGATACCCTTCCATAGAGCCTCTTGTAAAGCCCAAACTCTCAGATGTAGTACAGAGATGTACTGTTGTCTGGGAAGCACTAACATATCCAAAGTCCATAATACATTCTTGATGGACTCACAATAGCTTCCATCTGTTAGAGGTTTCCGTTTAACTTCTACAGTTGGTCTCCAGAGTGATGAGCCCACAACCAACTGTCACACCCTTTTATACCTGTTTCATCAGCCAAAAGTCAGCATGATGCCCTTCCCATGCAGCTTCTGGATTGGGAGAGGAGAGGTATTTAGCATCATTTAATTTGGATGTTAAAACAATCTTGGGCCTGTCCTTCTTTTCTGTGTGCAGGTGTTCTAGGAGCCAAGGTCTGATGTCTCACATCTGTACAGAATCTTTTTTATCAAGAAAATATTACTGAGATTTGCTATCTAACTAACATTCCATGTAGAGTTACATCTAATGTCTGTGGAGTGTGATCCCTTGTGTTGTTACCAATCCTCTTATCTAATGTTATCTACCTATTCAAGCAATAGTCTAATGTCAAAGAAACTGCTTGGATTAAGTCTAAAATAAAGTGATTGTATATAGAAATATATCAAGGCATTTTTTTCTGTGTGCTTTCCTGTATCATTCTAGGTTATTTTAAGAATTTCTCTCTGGGCTAGAGAGATGGCTCACCAGTTAAGGGCACTTGTTCTTGCAGAAGACCTGGGTTTGATTCTTGGTGTCCACATGGTAGTTCACAACCATCTGTTACTCAGTTGCAGAGATTCAGCATTCAGTACCCACTAAGTTGCTCTCTTGGTACTATCCTGCATCTCTGTGTTTCTTTCTTATCTCTGTTCCTTCTACCTCTGGGAAATTTGAGTCTCTAGAAGCAAAAGTGAGTACCATAGCACTTTTCCACGGACTTGCACTTTTGGCATTATTAACCACAGTTTTGGAAAATAACATCTATATTTATGTAACTATATATGTTGAGTACTGTAAGGATTGAGTATGGAAGGACAACAAGTTCTCCTTGAGGAAGCAACAAACAAGAAAATTGCTTCTCCTCGCTCTGTTCCAATCTGGATATTGGCTATGGGGCAGGGACAGGAAAGTCTTCCTGAACTCTGTATGTCATTTCCCATTAAAATTTAATGGAAAACACTGGGATTTATAATCATTAAAAGTTATGAAATTAAAAATTGTGCTTTGTTTCAAAAACTCAAGTCTATGGTTTCCAGGCCCTTCACTAAGAAACAATTACTTCATCACTTTTACTTCTTTCTGGGAGTAGTGCTTGGCACACAGTGAACAGAAATGAAAACATGAGATAGCAGATCTCCAAAGTGCTTGCAGCCTAAAAGGTCTGTAGGCATCTTTTATGTAATAAGTAATGGAATAGCTGGAAAACTGTTTTTCAAAGTGGAAGCTTGAGGCCAAAAAAATAAAGACATGACAAGGCCTTTGAGAAATAGAGTAACATGAGGTGAAATTGGGAAATGTCAAGGCAAGGTTGTTGGTTTTTTTTTTTAAAAATATAAAGCCACTTAGTGTAATAGTTAATGAAGTTTTATTTAAACAGATTATACCACATGAACATTTGCATTAATCTTTCCTGGGCAATGTGGCCTTGAGGAGAATAAGAATGAGTAGGGTGCCAAAGACTGTTCTAAATTACATTGCTAGCCTGGGTGGCCCAAAAGGGAAGTGTGGAGAACAAATGATAGTTCTTTGCTTTGTGCCAAGATATTTCTACAAGTTTCTAGAAAATTCTTGTTGCATATTGTCATTGAAATTTTTGTACTCACTAGATAGTCTGTGATTATAAATTATGTACTAAGAACAGAAAGGAGTCATATCTAATGTGAGAGAGGGAATATTTTGAAATTTAATTTCTTGAATTACCTGTAACTGAGAAATGGAAATGTATTTGAAATATTCCCTCAATTTTTTTATTCAAGTAAATGCTAGACTCAGGGGAGTTACAAAGCAGGATAGAGAAAATTCACAACCAAGAGCGAGATAAGGTCAACGTGCCAGCTTTCAGAAAGTGACCTAATTGCCAGACTGTCTACAGCAGGTGAACAATTAGCACATCAGACTGTGTTTCTGAGAAGGGGAAAATCCCAACAAGGGAAATGCTAGTTTTAAACATCTTACTGTAGAAATTCTACAATTTTGTGAAAGAGGAAAATCTGTTATGGTTCTATAAATTTTAAGTCATAAAGCAATCCAGATTAATTAGTCGTTGCCTCTTTTAAAGCCTACCTGCCCCCAGTTTGTTTGCGTTAGAACTGGAATGCAGGAACAATTTTTCTCTCAAAAGTTTTTACATTTATTTACTGCACTGTATGCCATGGCATGCATGCAGAAGGCAGAGGATAATTTGCAGGAATATATGCTTTCCTTCCACCATGTGGGTTCTGGCCATCGTACCCAGGCGATCAGACTTGGCAGCAAGTACCCTTACCTACTGAGTCATCTTGGATACCCTGGAACAATTTTTCCTTCTACCTCCATGAGCTCTCAAGTTGTGGCCAGCGAGGTCTTGATCTGTATTATATTCATTAAATCCCTTATGAAAAGTGATTTGCTTCGATGGTACTGAAGATTGTGTTCCCACCCAATCCTGTTTCACGTGGTTCCAGGACTCCAGCTCTTTTGACATCCTACCTTAAAGGACAGTTTCCCCATCACCACTGAAGAACCAGGTGCTGAATCATTAATTTCATATGTCAGATTAGGGCCAAATGTCTTTGAGCTTCAACGCCAAAGTGAAATAACTAAATACGCTTTTATTGTGAACCACACACCGCTAAGGAAAAGATTTCAGCATGGTAGATGTTTGTCAGTCCATTTCTGTGAGTTCAGATTGAACACATGGGGAAGAGCCCAGGGGTTCTATTCTCTGCGTGAACATCCCCAATGATGGGACTGATTAATGCCTGTCAAATGGCAAGCTTTCAACAAATAGTTGATTAAATTGACCTTCCCCAAACCAATAACTTCTAGTCGTTTATTCATTCAAAGTTACTGGAACTAGCACGTTAGCGAATCTTTATAGAAAGTGTGAAGGATCCCCCCAAAGGATCTCTAAATAAAACAATGCATGGGTCGTTTATAAAAAAATAAACATCACGTCTAAACCTAGTGCTATGATTTTGTATTTCTGCCCTAGGTTGGCCTCGGTTCCCCTCAGAGAGGCGGGTTAAGGATGGTGCTTGCTGCCTTTGAGTCTCGTTCCTTTGTAGTTTTTTGGGTAGTCTGGTTACGCTAGCCCCCGCAGCTGCAGAGCACGCGGCCACGCCCAGGAGCGCGCAGCTCCCGCAGCTCCTGCAGCCTGGCTTGCGGGGCCTCCAAGAACGCTCGTCGTGAGCCGCCCTCTTCCTCACCACCTCCCTCTCCCTGTGGTTTGTGGTATCCCAAGAGGGACAGAAGGTGTCCTGCCAGGCAGCCACGAGTGCGAATAGCGTGCGCCCATGGGAGGCGGCTGCGCTCTTCCCTCAGGGGCCCAGTGCTGCGTGAGGAACCCGGGACCCCAGGCCGCGAGACACAGCCCCGAGGCGCCTCTCCCATGCTCGCCCACCACCCCACCCCACCCCCTCCGCTTCCTTCCTCCATTCGGCTCGCCGGAGAGCGAGCGCAGGCTGGAGGCGAACCAGGGCAAGCCTCGGGCCGTTCAATTTAGTGGTTCCTGGCCCGCTGCCCGCGCCCTATATGTGAGGCGTGGACCGGCGAAGGAGGCTCTTGGGGGGCGTGGGGTTCCCCAGCTGGCAGCGGTGACGGAGAGGGCGCGTGGGACAATGAGCTGGGCATCTACAAGCTGCTGCCGCCTTTAGCTACCTTAGCGGGCCCACCTGCAACCACGGCCCCCGTGCTCGAGCCAGGTGTCCCAATGCTTTAAGGCCAGAGCGCCCAGATCGCGGCGCGCTGAGACTGGGGCGGTGGGGACGTTCCTTCGTTAATTTATATATTTGTGAGGTAATTTTTTTGTTTTGTTTTTGTTTTTCGAGACAGGGTTTCTCTGTAGCTTTGGAGCCTGTCCTGGAACGCCCTTTGTAGACCAGGCTGGCCTCGAACTCACAGAGATCCGCCTGCCTCTGCCTCCCGAGTGCTGGGATTAAAGGCGTGCGCCACCACTGCCCGACAATTTATTTATTTGTGGAGAGCTATCTCTGAGCAGCCGCGATGGCCAGCACCAGGAGCATTGAGCTGGACCATTTTGAAGAACTTGACAAAAGGCCGCGGCCGGGGTCTCGGGGAGGTGCTCCCAGCTCCTCAGGGGGCAGCAGCATCTCTGGCCCCAAGGGTAATGGGCTCAGCCCCAGCCTGGAGCACAGTGCTCATTGCAGCTTCTACCTCACGCGGACCTTGCAGGCCTTAAGCTAGAAGAAGGCCAAGAAGGCACGCTTCTACCGGAATGGGGACTGCTACTTCAAAGGCCTGGTCTTTGCCATCTCCAACGACAGCTTCCGTTCCTTTGATGTGTTCCTCATAGAGCTGACCCGCTTGTTGTCTGACAATGTGAACCTGCCTTAGGGCGTCCGCACAATCTACACCTTAGACGGCAGTTGGAGGATCACCAGCTTGGACGAGCTGCTGGAAGGTAGGAGGTGCAGGCAAGGCTCTGCAGTTGCAGGCAAGGCTAGGCAGTGCAGTGACTGGGCTGGGCACTTCCCCGCCTAGGGTGGAGCAGGTGCTTTCTAGGCAGCCAGGGGGATTAGAGCTCCTCTGTAGTTTGTGTTGGGCCGGGGTGCACACATTCTCTGTCCTTCTCAAGAGATTTGCCTTTTTTTTTTGAAGAAAATTCTAATGAGTAGAGACAAATACAGACAATGGTACCTTTAAAATTAACCAACTTATTTTTGCTGGAAGGGCAAGCTGTTTGAAAGCATGGTCCTCCAGTGAGGCGCGGGGTAACCCTTGGTGGAGCTCAGCGCAGCACCTGTGCTGTCCCTGTGTTTGGGATCCCACTGTACCTTCTGTGCATGGCTGTGGTTCTGACTTGTTCCAGGTTGGCTTTTCTGATTTCACTTACGGCAGAAGTCACTCGAAATCAAGAGGGGCGATCCAGCATAGCAGGTATCAACCTTGGCTTCATCTTGGACCATACTGGCCACTTTTAAAAGTATGGGTGGCTGGCCCCACCCACCCCTTAGATATTATGATGTGCATGGTTGGGGTGTGACTTGGGCGTAAGCTCTGGGGTTAATAGAGAGACACCTCTACCTTACTTAAGGTGAAAGAGTGATTGAGGACAAGTCCCAGCATCAACCCCAGCCTACCACATGCATGCACACAGTCATGTACATGCATATCCCCACATGTGTGCCTGCACATATGCAAACATGCGAAGACACATATAAAGTTTCAGGTTTCATTTAAAATCATGTGCTCAGATGTTCAGATTTATCTCACTGAACCAGGGTGCTTTCTGATGTAACTTACCTCAGTGAGTACAGTGTTGGCCATGCTGTCAAACCACTCTACTTCATGTGAGTCAGCTGTTAAACAATGTTTCATTTTCTTTGCCTCTTCCATGCTAGCAAACATACTTTAGGAGGTGATTAAAACAAAACTAAAATTGTCTTCAATTAAGACTAGAGATTTTGATTCAAGGCTCCTTCCTAGCCTGTCCCCTTGAACTCAGATGACAAAAGAAATGTGCATAGCCCAGTTTTTTTCTCCTACCCTTGACCTTGAAAGTCTCTGGAGAATCAAGCTGGTCTAGTGTAGGACAGTTTTCCTTCAGCATGGTTCCTAAACCAGCTAACTGGTTTATTCAGCTTTCTGGATTAGTATTGCCGAGTGGGCTGTGTGGGTTCCTGTATATCCGTTTATTCTTGGAAACTCTTGTAGGACTCTCTCTCCCAACAGTAAGTGTGGGAAAATCAGGTTGTGTCCGCTGAGCTTGGATTATCTCTGAAGGTCCATTCGGAATGTCCAGATGAGGACTTTTAGCACTTTTTCCCACTTGTCATCCCCTTTTGCCTAACGTAAGTTATATCACCTGTTTATAGGTATATAAAATAACATAGCATTTACTGAAAGTAAATCATGAAGAAATTTCTTTTGTGTTTAAAATTACATTTGTTTCTATGTATGTCTGTAAGTGTGTATACCATTTTGAAAAAGGAATGGGAAGATACTGGTTTGGTAAGATCAGTTTACGTGCTTTTGCTTACAGGGTAACACTTATTAACATTTTAAGCAAACACACTAAGGAACCTGGAGGCAAAAGCCGATGCAGAGGCCATGAAGGGTGCTGCTTAATAGCTTGCTCATCATGGCTTGCTCAGCCTGCTTTCTTATAGAATCCAGGACCAGCAACTCAGGGATGGCACCACTCACAATGGACTGGATCCTCCCCCATCAACAGTTAGTTGAGAAAATGCCCTACAGCTGAATATTGTGGAGGTTCCATCTTTTCTAGTTTGTGTGTCAACTTTGATATAAGACCAGCCAGCACATCCTAATGCTTGTGCTAAAGCCACTTGACTGAAGGAGCTGTCTTCATGGTCTGCTATTGGAATATGCATATCAGAATATACATTTAGAGCAATTTAGTTCATTGAGCTCTTTCTTAGAATATCTTTTACAAATTTAAGATTAATTTTGAAATAATGATAAAATTGTTTCTCAGTCAGCGATAGTCTCCTCCCTCATTTCCTTGCTCATCATCTTCATCTCTTAACAGTATTTTGCCTCACCTGAAGAAAGTCACCAAAATGTATTGCTGGCTCTATGCATGTTCATTAAGCCCGTGTGAGTGAAAGAACCTGAAAAGTGGCCCAGTGGATATGTGTCTCCTTAGTTTAGTGATCAAAGTCAGTAGCTGGGAAGTTACACATGAATCTTATAGTGCATTTAAATACTTAGTAGTCGTGGTCTTCAGAATCTTCCAGCAAAATTATGTCTGACACCAACCGCCACCTACAAGTGCTGGGATTAATGGCATACACCACCATGCCTTGCCTACTTTATTTTTTTGACTCTGAATAGACCATGTGGAGATTCATAAGGCTATGTCTTCCTCCTCCTCCTCTTTCTCCTTCTTCCCCTTTTCCTCCTCTTCCTTCCCCCAGCCCCTAACTCCCTTCTCCTCTTCCAGGTGCCCAGGCACTTTGACATCAGAGTTACATCTCAGGCCTGCCCTGCTTATTGTTTATCTGTCCTTCAGGTATGACCCATTTCCCTCAAGTCGTCTCATTCTTGGAAGGCCTGTCTGTCTGTCTTTCATTTTTGGACGAACACTTGTTTTCTGAACTTTTGTTACTTGTGTGAGTGCTGAATCTAAGTCACAGTCGGTATTGCTTGCCTAAACTTAGGGCTAAACTGTGCTGTTAGATCCATGGAAGATTAAGGATGCAGGAGAGGAGAATTGAAGGACCCCAGAGGCTGGGGAACCACTGCTTGGATGATGCTACACTCATTGTGCCCCAGTTTGTTTGCAGATGTCAACTGTCTTTCAATTTGAAACCCTTCCACTAGCCTTATAGTTGCAGTTTATTTATTTGGACAAGAGTCTCATTGTTGTAGTTCTGGCTGACCTGGAACTGAGATACACCTTCTTCTGCCTCCCAAATGCTGGGTTTGAGATGTGTATGACCACTCTTGGCTATATTTGATTTTATTTGCTACATAGGAGTTATAGCTATGGGGTATTGTGAGCTATCTCAATGCATGTACACAGTGTTAATGATCATGTCACGGTAACTGGTGTATCTATCACCTCAATTTTTTTTGTTTGTGCTAGGAACTTTCAAAATCCTCTCTGCTATTGACTTGGAAACATTTCACTAAATTTTTGTTAACTGTAGTCATTGTACTACTGTGTGGAACAGTAGAAGTTGTTCCTCATAATCCCCTGAGATTACAAAACCTGAATGTTTGTGCCCCTGGAAATAAGAATAGAAGCCTGGTAGTGGTAGTGCATGCCTTTAATCCAAGCACTTGGGAGGCAGAGGCAGGTGGATCTCTGTGGAAAAGAAAGAAAGAAAGAAAATAAGAATAAGTGCGGCAGGTGGGTGTAGCTCAGTGGTAGAGGGCTGCTTTACAAGATTCCAGCTCGTGGTTCTAAGCCCATGGGTCATTACCTCCTGGGGCTGAATGACCCTTTCACAGGGGACACATATCAGATATCCCGCATATCAGATATTTTCTTTACAATTCATAACAGTAGCAAAATTGCAGTATGAAGTAGCAATGATGTAGCATGAATTCCAATTCTTATTAATAATAAAAACTGAGAGTCAGATACTGGGTGTTAATGCTGAAGATCAGAGAAGCAGAGTGCCAGCCACTAGAGAGTTTTTACTTCTACCAGTGCACAAACTGAGGGGCAATCCTGTCCTCAGACTGCATCTCCAGACTGTATCTGTCTCCACTAAACCTTCAGACTGCAGTGCTCTTGACTCCTCCCTCTTTATAGTCCTGTCTAGTCCTATCTACCTCCCTAGTGCTGGGATTAAAGGTGTGAGCCCCCACTCCCTGGGTTCTAGTGGTTTAGCTTTGCACTACGATCTTCAGACAAGCTTTGTTTGTTAAAACACAAACAAAATAACAGTACACAGTGAAATATGGTTTGGGGTAACCACAGCGTAAGGAACTACATTAAAGCATCACAGCTTTAAGAAGGTGGAGATCCACTGCTCTAGTGCACCACCACCAATAGTGGTAAAACAATCTACATAAAAATCTAGCATACAAATGATAGAGATTGCTAACTGCATTGCAATTTAAAGATATTTATAAATATAAAGATGATATGCAAAGGTTCCATACTGCAATGCCATCCAAGCACAGTGGCTGTGAAAGAACTGGCCAACCTTCACGACCTGAGAAAATGTAAGTTAGCAGGATAAAGCTGCAGGTACTGTTTGTGCTAACTTAACTGCTATTCACGGTTCCCTTCAGTGCTTAATGCTATGTTGGTGTGCAGAATTGATGCAATGCCCGTCAGAATGCCATGCACTGAGCCAGCTATATAGCTAACTGACTTCTATTCCTAGTAAGTGTATATTCTCCGCCCGTAACTTGCTGTGAGCATATCTTTAAATTAGGTATTATCTTATTTTCCCAACTAATTCCTGTCCAAGTTACATACCTTGCACCTAAAGAGTTAGAGCTTTGGGCAGGAGTTTGTGTGGCTGTGCTTCATTTAGAAGTAGTTATTTAGATGTATTTCACAATGGGGTGATGCATACATTTTATCATAAAAACCAACACAAAATTAAAATTCCCATTGTGAACTCTAAGGATATCTTACCCTTGACCAGGTGTGGGGAACTGAAGGCAGGCCATGGATCTGTTAGTTTACACTAGTGCATGAGAACTATTTTTGGTCTCATTAGTAGAATTTCTGTTTTCACATTTAGCTAATTTCTTAGGTCTTAAGACAAACTTCTGTAGTGTCATTTTCTTTGTATTTTTAAAAATAAAGCTTGCTTGAAGCTTGGAAAAGTAAAACAGCCACACTGACCAGTCTTACTGACTATGCAGCAAATGACACATACTTTAATCCCAGTAGTTACAATGACATACACCTTAAATCCCAGTAGTTACAATGGCATACACCTTTAATCCCAGTAGCCACACTAGTTTACCATAGAAACCAAACAGTAGTGCTGCATGCCCTTAATCCTAGAATTAGAGATGATTATAAAATGGGAGGAGACAGCTCTCAGTCACAGTCTCATTCTGAGACTTCCTGGAGGCAGAATCACCATTTTCGGACTGAGGTTAAGGTCAGAGCCAGTGACTGACTGCTTTGCTTTTCTGGTCTTCAGGTTGAACCCTAATACCTGTCTCTGAGTTTTTATTAATCATGCTCCCACTCCTATATCTATATGTGGAAACCTCAATATATAGACATACCTTTCTTCACATCTGTGTCCAGAGTAGCTTCTCTGCACTTTTCCTGGTGGAAAGCATCATAAACCCAACAGTTGGATGTATCTTCAGGAGAGAATTGTGCTTAGCTTTCAGATGTGTTGAAAATGTGGTCATAGAGGTCACCCACCTTATTTTGTGTCCACCGCAGATGGAAGTGACAGGGAAGCTCCTTGGGCCTGACACAGGGGTACAGTGCACATAGTACCCCTGCTGGAGCAGGAGATTTTGTGTTACCTTGATGATTCCCATAATTTTTACTTCAGCCAGTGCACAGTTTGGTTAGAAAACCCAATTAAATCGTTTGACATAGTAAACTAATAAAACAGTCTTACTTTTTCCTACTCTGTATTTTTCTAAGCAGCTATGAGGGGTACTCATCTTCTGATGGAAATGAGCACTTTTGACTACAATGCACTCAGAAGCTCACCCATGTTAGGCTTCACTAAGAGCACATATAACTGAATGTAGTTTTCCTCGGTTGCATTCTTTTTGGGAAAATTTTCCTTAGATTTTGAAATTAGGAAAGCATTGAAATTCCTAAGATTTACCAGTATTAAGCATTAAGTGCCTTTCCATGTTTTCTTCTGCATTCCCTTGTTTAAGTGTGATGAATGCATGTCTATCAATATGTCCATCATTTTCTCCAGAAGTGAAGAGCCTGTGTTTTAGGCTTAATCAGGTTTTGTTTTCCTCATAAGGTTGTCTGCTTGTTCCTTCTACAAGAATGAAGTAAAACCATGGGCTTCAGATTTCATGTCACAGAATTTGACTTGAATGTCAGGATTATTTATAAATTAGTTAGTGACCTAAATAATTAAATTTTAGCAAATGTGAGAACGATATTGACTTACACACAAGTAGTCTAATACTGCTTGTGTATGAATTTCCTACTTGGTAAATCATATGTAGCTCTCCCACAGCTAGCATCACTCTCAATAGTGGAAAACTTCAAAGCTTCTATTTTAGGAGGAGGAGGAGATACTCACACTTACCCCATAAGCAACTGAGGGCCCCAGGAAGAACAGATTTTTAGAAAGGCAAAGGTGTTGGAAGAAGTGTCTAGGTCAGCAGTTCTCAACTAGTGGGTTGTGATTCCTTTGGAAGTTGGACAACTCTTTTGCAGGGGTTGTCTAAGTGTCTAAGACCACTGGAAAACACAATAATTTACTTATGACTCATAACACTAGCAAAATCAGTTATGAAGTAGCAATGAAAATAATTTTATGGTTGGGAGTCAACACAGCAAGAGGAACTGTATTAAAGGGTCACAGCATTAGGAAAGTTGGGCTTTGTCCTAGATTATAACCAGGGTTTGTTTTCAAAGCAACTAGGGAAAGTAAAAACCTTACGTATGCTTTCATAACCTGTCTACCAGTGACTGTTTCAGCTGGACCAGGGTGAGGCTTGGATCTGCTGAAGGAACAAGATCACCTAATTTATATATATAAAAAAACCTTCTTAACTAACTAGAAAATGATGAGAAACCAATAGCTTGTAAGCTCAGTGTGCAGACAACCGTATGTGCACATGCACACCATGGAAGTGTGAAGCTCTATTCTGTGGACACCTTGACTCAGAACTTCCAAATTATAGAACTGGTCTACATGTCTAGTAGGAACATTATGAAGGGAAAGGGGGGACAGGGAAGGAGTTAACCACCTCTAACTGCACAATCACACGAAGTGCTTGCTCTTCTGCTTGTTTCTGTTCTTCCAAGCCCATGCAGAGAAGGAAATTAAGACATGAGTTGAAAAGCGTGTGTCCTGGGTGGTTTGTCAGCTGTGCAAGGTCTGGTTGATCAAAGGAGATGGACATAGAAAATCTGCTCACTTTCTTTTTACCTTTTTTTTTAGCTTTAAGAAGACTTTACCACTGACTTAATGTATCCCTGTCCTAAGAAACAACTATCTTCTCTTTCTAAGGTTATTTTTATATAGTCTTCTATTACACATTTTGAGTCAGAACATTCATTAAGTTTTCATTAAAAATAAAAATGGCAAGAATTTTTTTGATATGACTTGTACTTTTTCTGTAAAATTCAATGATAGCACCATCATATTTTTCTCACTAATACATACATGTGCATTGCATGGCTTTATTAATTTTATTTTATTTTATTAATTTTATAACTTTTTGAAATTCTGTACAATTTTCTTCTGACCATACTATCAAATAGTTCTATGGGGATGACAACTTGGGTGGTGATGGTTGGGGAAGACTTCAGGGTGCTGCTGTAGGAGT
The DNA here is from genome assembly GCF_037038515.1 of Microtus pennsylvanicus. NCBI lineage: Eukaryota > Metazoa > Chordata > Mammalia > Rodentia > Cricetidae > Microtus > Microtus pennsylvanicus. Next base: position 83,758 of record NC_134585.1, on the reverse strand, counting down.
GGTATTATAGTTTAGGATTGGTTCCCTGCGTCTCCCAGGCAGAACCCTAACAATTTGTCTACACAGAAGACATGGCATGTCCTCAGAATTCCTTTCCACATCCCTGATCTGTCACTTGTGCAGGAGCCTTTGGGCATCTCTGAGGTTCTCTACTAATCAGGTCCTGGAGAACATTTTGATAATAGTCAATATTGACATTATTAGCTTATCCTCAGGCTTTCTTTTTCATTATTTTGGTTAAAACATTTATGACTCATCTGATATAATTACTATATCAAGAATGAATCTATTTGTACTAAGTATATGAAATAATGTGTTCTTTGTGATTATATCTCAGAGAAAACCTTAGCATGTAACCTTCTGTGTCAAAAAGTCAGTACCAAAATAATTGATTGTTATATAGTTCTTGGAAAAGTACCATCTTTTCAGTAGGAATTTTAGAAATTTTGGAATGTAAAAAATTTAGATATCGATAAATGATAGGCAAGCAGTATAGCCTCTGTGCCCTTCTTAATTAAACAAAAGCCTGATTAAGCGTTGTGAGAAATGACTGTATCATTTTAGCTTAATATCTGCTCCCATTTAAGAAGATATAGAAAAAGTTGTCCACTTGAAGTTTTAGTTTTATTTTTAATTTATATTCCTCTAGAGAAAACATTGCCAGCAGTATGCTGCTTTGAGGAGCCAAGCCTTTCACTTCACAGTGCTTCAGTAGTTGAATGGATGATACTACAACTGAATATGATAAGTCCACCATGTAAGGATGTAGTGATTGCTGTTTGAATAAAATTAGAAGGATTTTAATTTTTATGAATATATTTTTTTCAATTATTTCAACCAGAATGAACTATTTATGTTTATTTCTGAGACAGGGTCTCACTGTGTAGCCTAGATGGGCCTTAAACTCCTTGCATAGCCTAGAGTATCCTTAAACTTGGTGCCAATCTTTCTACCTTAACCTCTGCTCCTAGGACTGCAAGCTTGAGCTACCATACCCAGTACAATCCCTCTCCCTTTGTAGTAACAGTTCAGGCTGAGTTCAAGCTGGCCTTGAACTCAGATCTTTCCACTTTAGCCTTCAGAGTAGCTAGGATTACAGGATTCTACCATATCACCATGGCTGGCTAGGATGAGCTTTTATGAAGAATAAATTAGTTTGCATTTGGAATCATGAAGTACTTTGTAATTTAGTTACTTGATTTATTTAATTCTGTAGCTAATGATCCTGAGAATCAAAGTGTGGAGTAATGACTTATCAAAGGCGAGACATTTGGGTAAAATAAAACCCAGGTCTCACTCTTCATTTCTGGGCCTAGTGCTTTTCACATTATATGTGTAATTTTCTGAAAACCAACCTAGGTACTTTGGAAGAAAGGGAGGTGGGGGGATGTTAAAGGGAAGGGGTATTATACTGCACTCCCTTTCTGTGACCACAAGTTTAGGAGTTACAGGTTTCCAGAAGCCATTGTTTAGACATAATGCATCCAGGCTTACTATGGCCAATGCTCAGAGATCTGATATTGTGCTAATAAAATTGTTATTTGCTTTTTAGGAGAGAGTTACATGTGCGTCTCCAATGAACCATTTTGTAAAGTTGATTACACCAAAAATGTTAATCCAAACTGGTCTGTGAACATCAAGGGAGGTACAATTTGAGCCTTGGTCATAGCCTCTGTGAAGAGCGAAGTGAAAGAAAGCAAGGGCTTCATCAAACCCAAGTTAGTGACTGTGAGTCAAAGTGGAGTGAAGCCGAGGAAGGCCATGCGGATCCTTCTCAATAAACCATTAAACTTGATTCAGGCGTGGTCAAGAGGCTGTGTACCCTGAATGGAAAGCAGGTAGGTGGTGCTTCTCACAGCTCACCATCTTGCCTTCTTTGAGTTTACATGTTGACTATCTTTGCTGGTGTTTGCTGATGTCCTATACGGTCTGGAACTTGCCGTATAGAACAGGCCAAGCTTGAGCTTGGGCTCCACTGTCTTCCTAAGTGCTAGGATTAGAGGCATGCAGCATGTCCAGCTCTTTATGTGCAGGATTAGGGGCATGCAGCATGTCCAGCTCTTTATGTGCAGGATTAGGGGCATGCAGCATGTCCAGCTCCTTGTGTGCAGGATTAGAGGTGTAGAGCATGTCCAGCTTCTCGTGCTGCTGCAGTTATATCAGCAACAGAATGTTGTGGTCTCCTGGAATTGGTCCTTGAAGATTTACACGAGGACTATATGTGTGAATTAGCCTTTAGCAAGAAAGATGTAAGGGCCTCCCATTTTTCCAGCATCTTAGAATCCTTGTACTCCTCATTTTTTAGAAGGAAAGATGTCAATTTCCAAGGAAAAGGATAAGTTGAGTGGTATCATGTGCTAAACAGTAAGTTATCCAGAAATAATTATCAATTAGTGTTTAGTGGTTTGTGCCATGGGACAATGGTCTGTACCCTGTCACTTGTATTTTAAATAAATGCTGTTTGACCAGTAACCAGGCAGGAAGTATAGGCGGGGCAACCAGGCAGGAAGTAGAGGTGAAACAACAAGAATTCTGAGAAGAGGGAAGTTTCAGTCTGCAGTCTTCATCCAGACACAGAGGAAGCCAGACACACAGCAAGCAAGATGTGATTGCCTTGTCAAGAAAGGTACCAAGCCACATGGCTAACACAGACAAGTCTTATGGGCTAATATAAGTTATAAGAGTTAATAAGAATCCTGAACTACTAGGCCAATCAGTTTATAATTAATGTAGGTCTCTATGTGTTTACTTGGAACTAAGTAGATGTGTGACCTGGTAGGACACAAACCTCAGTCAACAGAATGATGTGCCAATGTGGGGCTGACCAAATCCACTTTAAAGCCTTAGAGAGCTTGGGAAGTTATTCTAGATAGAGAAGAATAGAGTTAAGCACAGCTGATAGCAGCACTTTCTCAGGTAGGCTCTGCTTGCTAGAGACAAGCGCTCTCTTTAAGAGAGGCTTCCTGGGGCTGGACAGATGGCTCAGAGGTTAAGAGCATTGCCTGCTCTTCCAAAGGTCCTGAGTTCAATTGCTAGCAACCACATGGTGGCTCACTACCATCTGTAATGGGGTCTGGTGCCCTCTTGTGGCCTGCAGGCATATACACAGACAGAATATTGTATACATAATAAATAAATAAATATTTGAAAAAAAAAAGAGAGGCTTCCTGACTCAGCTTTAGCTGCAAACCTTAAATGGAATATCTCCTTTTGACTGGCTAGAGAAACTGAGGCAGTCAGGTTAGAGGTCCAGGTTTTTGCCTCACTATGAAAGGCCTCGAAAGTGTGGTTTCTTAACTGGTGGCTGGTCACTCACCTCTTGGTTCTCTGTGTATGACAGCAAGCTACTTTTGGAGGTGATGGTTAGGGGCACAAAAACTCCATAAAATGGGGGTAAAGTACAAAAATAATCAGATGGAAACTGACAATAAAATACTTTAAAAGATGGTTGAACATTTAACCAAAGTCAAAATAATGAGTTTGTCTCCAATATGGTTAATAGACATCTATTGGAACCCATAAGCTCGCATGTCAGATGGACCCCAGGTTGAGGTTTTACTTCCTCTGAAGGAGAGAAAAGGAACTTGCAGGCATGTAGTCTGACTTTATCTGAATGGAATCATATTGTGCTTCCCTGATGCCTACAAAATCTCTAGTTAGGAGTTTTGAATGATGGTGACCAGATGACATCCAGGTTGTGTGGAGATCCTGAGACTTGAACTGAAGTAACTGTAAGGCTAAGTTAATCAGATACTTACATGGAGCTGTGGTTGAAAGAATTGTTTGCAAAGCCCTAGGATCAAATGCCAAAGAGCAGTGCATAGGGTGCACTTAAGTGGGTTGGCACCATCTGTGCCCTGTATCCATTCTACTATGGTGGTTCAGCCTCCTCCAGGTCTTCCATTATTTACTTTTTTGGCTCCTCGTGTAACTGTCAGTGCCAGTATCCTACAGCCCCCCTTTTGCAGTCTCCACAGGAATGTAAAGCTCTTTAGTCTCCATCCCATCAATCCCCAGTACTTGTCTGCCTGGCAAGAATAAGGATATTCTAAGATACATTTAAATTTCTCCCTTTGGCTAACAACTACTGAACTAATAGACACTATGTAATTTGAGTTTCCCTGGGAATTTCACTGTGGAAAAAGACTGAATCCTTCAGGTGAGACCATGTTTACTTAAACATTTACTCCTTATCTGACCACCTTACAGGAGAGACAGGAGGGTTTCAGACATCGAAATGCTTTCATTATATGACTTAGTTATATTAACTTAGTTTTGTATATCCCTTGTCATCTATCTAAACTTGTTAGGACCCCAAGGATAAATTAATCACCTTATATTTTCATCACTGTTCCAAATTAGTGTCACCCAAAAATATCATGTTTATTACTTTTCTTAATAATTTGTTCTTTTTTCTTTTCTATTTTTTTATCTTAAGTAATAGCCTAATTATGAATCTCTGGCTGTCTTGAAACTCAGTGTATAGAGTAGGATCTTGTAGAAAATCAGAGTTATGGGGCTGAAGAGATGGTTCAGCGGTTAAGAGCATTGCCTGCTCTTCCAAAGGTCTTGAGTTCAATTTTCAGCAATGACATGGTGGCTCACAACCATCTGTAATGGGGTCTGGTGCCCTCTTCTGGCCTGTAGGCATACACATAGACAGAATATTGTATACATAATAAATAAATAAATAAAATCAGAGTTATTTGGCCACCTTATCTCCAGAGGGACTCATGTAAGAATTGTATTCCCTTACAAACTGTAAATCATGTATAGTCCCAGCACAGAGAGGTCTTGGCAAGAAGGAGGATGAAAGCTTTTCCTCTTAGACCATAGCTCACATAAGAAATAGGTAGTGAGTCAATCAATTTTAGATGATTGCTAAATGTTCTGACTGACCATTTCTTGCATCCACAGATTAAGGAATCAAGAATCAGAATAAAGAACCAAATTTATAAAACCAAATTTCAGTAGTTGCACTATTCTTATTACAAAAATAGAACTGGATGAAATGTGGTTCCCCTGCCTAAAAGAACTGTTATTTTACATATTTAAGATGTACAGCCAGAGATAAAATGTGTTACTAATCCTTGATGTCCTCTAATATAAATCACTATACTTTGAAGCACATGACCATAAACCTGTTTCACCTATTTAGATTAATTTTTGTGGATTTTAATTACATCATTTATGTCACCACTTTCTTGCCTCTAAACTTTCCAGAAATGAGAAAAATCATGAATTTTGCTTTATCAAGGGTTGCTGTTTGCCTGTGACCTAGGTTTGGCTTCAGAATATCTGAGCTATAATGGAAAGCGTTTATTACACTGGTCAGTGACTCTGTAATGGAACACATATAAGTAACACCATATTTTGGAAAAGAACAGGAAGTGCTCAGAGACTGGAAGAGTTTCTACTAAAATGCCAATATTCCAGACTAGAACCCTGTGTTCCCCTAGGGTGGAATGGCAGAGCTGGGAAGGGCTGTGCTGGCTTAGTCATTTGATTTCTGCTCATCTAGTTGGGGAACTGCTACTGTCTTGAGGCTCAGCTGGGCAATTCTAGCTATTGAGGGATTCTGGGCAAGCCTAACAATCAAGAACACCAGTGGGAAGTAGATTGTGAGCAAATAGGGAGCCAATAAAAAGCCATGAGAGTTGTTTTTCTTCTTCCCTAAATTGTATAGTTGATTTCTACCTCCAGTTCTTATCCCACCTTCCTCTGAAGAGGTAACACTAACTACCATTATGGATTTGTGGTAACAGCTATTGTCTTGAATCCCAGCTAGGTGGTCCTAGCTATTGATGGACTCTGGGTGGCAATAATGAGCCCCAGTAGTAGGAAGTTTACAGGTTCTTTCAGTGTGGCCCCATATTTCGATATGGCACAAAAGCCATTAGTCCTGTCCAAGCTGATCACGTAGCTCTGCAGACAAGCTGTCTCTGCCCTGAACAAAAGCCAGGATGCCTGCTCCTAGCTTCTTTTGTTAAAATGTGGATTACCTGAGAAGAAATGTTTGACTGAAGTTGATGACTTAAGAGTTCAGACGTTTGGTGCTTCCTTTCTTTTGTAATTTGGAAGGTGTCTTATAGAGATGCTAATTCAGGGCCTACCTGACTGCTAGATGCGGATGTGACTTGAGCCCCAGCACCTAGTAAAAAATCTGCCCCCTAGAGCTCAGGAAGGCAGTCTAACAGACCAAGAGCCTGTGTTCTACTCCCTGCTGTGCAGTGCAGCTTCAACTGAAAAAAAAAGCCAGACTTAAATTAAAGTAGCCTCTGAGGTAAGCAGGTTAAAATGCTTTTTCATTTCACAATTTTGCCTTTTTGTTAATAGTCTGCTGTTTGTAGGCAAGTGAGTTCGTATCCAAGGTGGATTGAATTCAGTACTGTGCCTCTAGTAAAGTTTAAAGTCAGAGATTGTGATGCATTCAGAAGTTCCTTGATTGTACAGGATTTTAAGATTTTTCAGGCTAGCCTGAGTTTTTGTCTTTTCTCACAAGGTTAAGGATTGTTTTTTCAACATCTGTGAAGAATTTTGTTACAAGTTTAATGGGCATTTGCATTAGATCTGTAGATTGCTTTCAAAATAACATGGTCAATTTTGCTATGATTGGTGCTATCTTTACAAGAGAATAGGAAATCTTTCAATTTTCTGTTGGCTTAAATTTCTTCCTTCAGAGATTTAAAGTTCTTGTTATACAAGTTTTTCAATTTGTGTGATTAGAGTTACTCAAAAATATTTATGATATATATGAGTATCTTGTTCATGATATATGTAGAGGAGATTCATTTGATTTGTTTTTAGATTCTGTGTATGATAAAGTAATTCTGCTATGAACATGGTTAAGCACGTGTCCTTGTTGTATGGTTGAGCATCTTTTGTATATAGGCCCAGAAGAGATAGCTGAGTTTTAAAGTGGTTTGTTGCCTAATTTTCTGAGAATTCAACAGCAGTGGAGTTGTTTCTCTTAAACATAAGTTGTGAGTTTTTGATCTTGGTCATGTTACAGAGATAAGATGGAGTCTCAGAGTTGTTTTGATTTGCATTTTCCAATGGTTAAGCATATAATATTTGAGCAATTTTTGAATGTTTCCAGTCATTTTAAGTTCATATAAAGTTATGGTAAAGAAAATTATGAAATTATGAATAATTGAAGAGCTAATACTGACCGGCTAAACATGCAATCAAGAATAATTCGGAGAGCTGGTATTGACCGGCTAAATATGAAATTATCAATAATTGGGAAAGCTGGTTTTGACCTGCCAAACATGAAATTATGAAAATTGGGAGAGCTGGTTTTGACCGGCTAAACATGAAGTTACGGTATTAGAAATCTATAGATCGGTATTGACTGATGATGTGGAAAAATCATAATTGTGAGTTGCAGCGATTGAGAGTTGGCTGAAAGAGAGATTGACTATGAATGTTGAGTTGATACGCATGAGAAGAAATGTTTGACTGAAGCTGATGACTTAAGAGTTTAGACGTTTGGTGCTTCCTTTCTTTTGTAATTTGGAAGGTGTCTTATAGAGATGCTAATTCAGGGCCTACCCGACTACTAGATGCAGATGTGACTTGAGCCCTGGCACCTAGTTAAAAATCTGCCAGCCAGAGCTCAGGAAGGCAGTCTAACAGACCAAGAGTCTGTGTTCTACTCCCTGCTGTGCAGTGCAGCTTCAACTGAAAAAAAAAAGCCAGATTTAAATTAAAGTAGCCTCTGAGGTAAGCAGGTTAAAATGCTTTTTCATTTCACAATTTTGCCTTTTTGTTAATAGTCTGCTGTTTGTAGGCAAGTGAATTCGTATCCAAGGTGGATTGATTTTAGTACTGTGCCTCTAGTAAAGTTTAAAGTCAGAGATTGTGATGCATTCAGAAGTTCCTTGATTGTACAGGATGTTAAGATTTTTCAGGCTAGCCTGAGTTTTTGTCTTTTCTCACAAGGTTAAGGATTGTTCTTTCAAAGTCTGAAGAATTTTGTTACAAGATTAATGGGCATTTGCATTAGATCTGTAGATTGCTTTCAATAACATTGTCAATATTGCTATGATTGGTGCTATCTTTACAAGAGAATAGGAAATCTTTCAATTTTCTGTTGGCTTAAATTTCTTCCTTCAGAGATTTAAAGTTCTTGTTATACAAGGTTTTCAATTTGTGTGATTAGAGTTACTCAAAAATATTTATGATATTTATGAGTATCTCATTTATGATATATGTAGAAGAGATTCATTTGAGTTGTTTTCAGATTCTGTGTATGATAAAGTAATTCTGCTATGAACATGGTTAAGCACGTGTCCTTGTTGTATGGTTGAGCATCTTTTGTATATAGGCCCAGAAGAGATAGCTGAGTTTTAAAATGGTTTGTTGCCTAATTTTCTGAGAATTCAACAGCAGTGGAGGAGTTTCCTTTAAACATAAGTTGTGAATTTTTGATCTTGGTCATGTTACAGAGATAAGATGGAGTCTCAGAGTTGTTTTGATTTGCATTTTCCAATGGTTAAGCATATAATATTTGAGCAATTTTTGAATGTTTCCAGTCATTTTAAGTTCATATAAAGTTATGGTAAAGAAAATTATGAAATTATGAATAATTGAAGAGCTAATACTGACCGGCTAAACATGCAATCAAGAATAATTCGGAGAGCTGGTATTGACCGGCTAAATATGAAATTATCAATAATTGGGAAAGCTGGTTTTGACCTGCCAAACATGAAATTATGAAAATTGGGAGAGCTGGTTTTGACCAGCTAAACATGAAGTTACGGTACTAGAAAACTAAAGAACGGTATTGACTGATGATGGGTAAAAATCATGATTGTGAGTTGCAGCGATTGAGAGTTGGCTGAAAGAGAGATTGACTATGAATGTTGAGTTGATATGCATGCTGAGAAAGTAAACTCTGAATGATGTTCTGTACCAGCGGAGGAAACATTTTCAACTCAGGTGATTCTACTCTCCTTTAAGATAGGAGAATATAGTCTTTGGGAGCATAATTATACATACAGCATTGTGATGCATCCTAACAAGTAATGGCTGATACACAGGGCCTTAAAAGTTTATTTATCTCCACTAATCTCTTTATAGAGGTCGGCAGTCAATGACGGGTGTGAGGCTTCTCCCCAGATGCCTAAGACAGGGGCTTGCATAAAAGATGCCTGCTCCAATGACGGGAAAATTTGGGTAAATGAGGACTTTGCCCAAGTCAGGCGTGACATATCTGTCTTGTTGCAGAATCAAAGGGTTTATTAAAATTAATAAGAGAGAGTGGATTGTGGGCCCATATTTCGATATGGCACAAAAGCCATTAGCCCGGTCCGAGCTGATCATGTAGCAATGCAGAAAAGCTGCCTCTGCCCTTAACAAAAGCCAGGATGCCTGCTCCTAGCTTCTTTTGTTAAAATGTGGATTACCTGAGAAGAAATGTTTGACAGAAGCTGATGATTTAAGAGTTCAGACGTTTGGTGCTTCCTTTCTTTTGTAATTTGGAAGGTGTCTTATAGAGATGCTAATTCAGGGCCTACCTGACTGCTAGATGCAGATGTGACTTGAGCCCTGGCACCTAGTTAAAAATCTGCCAGCCAGAGCTCAGGAAGGCAGTCTAACAGACCAAGAGTCTGTGTTCTACTCCCTGCTGTGCAGTGCAGCTTCAACTGAAAAAAAAAAGCCAGATTTAAATTAAAGTAGCCTCTGAGGTAAGCAGGTTAAAATGCTTTTTCATTTCACAATTTTGCCTTTTTGTTAATAGTCTGCTGTTTGTAGGCAAGTGAATTCGTATCCAAGGTGGATTGATTTTAGTACTGTGCCTCTAGTAAAGTTTAAAGTCAGAGATTGTGATGCATTCAGAAGTTCCTTGATTGTACAGGATTTTAAGATTTTTCAGGCTAGCCTGAGTTTTTGTCTTTTCTCACAAGGCTAAGGATTGTTTTTTCAACATCTGTGAAGAATTTTGTTACAAGATTAATGGGCATTTGCATTAGATCTGTAGATTGCTTTCAATAACATTGTCAATTTTGATATGATTGGTGCTATCTTTACAAGAGAATAGGAAATCTTTCAATTTTCTGTTGGCTTAAATTTCTTCCTTCAGAGATTTAAAGTTCTTGTTATACAAGGTTTTCAATTTGTGTGATTAGAGTTACTCAAAAATATTTATGATATTTATGAGTATCTCATTTATGATATATGTAGAGGAGATACATTTGAGTTGTTTTCAGATTCTGTGTATGATAAAGTAATTCTGCTATGAACATGGTTAAGCACGTGTCCTTGTTGTATGGTTGAGCATCTTTTGTATATAGGCCCAGAAGAGATAGCTGAGTTTTAATGGTTTGTTGCCTAATTTTCTGAGAATTCAACAGCAGTGGAGGAGTTTCCTTTAAACATAAGTTTTGGGTTTTTCATCTTGGTCACGTTACAGACATAAGATGTAGTCTCAGAGTTGTTTTGATTTGCATTTCTCCAATGGTTAAGCATATTATATTTGAGCAATTTTTGAATGTTTCCAGTCATTTTAAGTTCATATAAAGTTATGGTAAAGAAAATTATGAAATTATGAATAATTGGAGAGCTGGTACTGACCGGCTAAACATGCAATTACGAATTAGGAGAGCTGGTAGTTACTGGCTAATTATGAAATTATCAATAATTTGGAAAGCTGGTTTTGACCTGCCAAACATGAAATTATGAAAATTGGGAGAGCTAGTTTTTACCGGCTAAACATGAAGTTACGGTATTAGAAAACTAAAGAACGGTATTGACTGATGATGTGTAAAAATCATGATTGTGAGTTGCTGCGGTTGAGATTTGGCTGAAAGAGATTGACTAAATGTTGAGTTGATATGCATGCTGAGAAAGTAAACTCTGAATGATGTTCTGTACCAGCGGAGGAAACATTTTCAACTCAGGTGATTCTACTCTCCTTTAAGATAGGAGAATATAGTCTTTGGGAGCATAATTATACATAAAGCATTGTGATGCATCCTAACAAGTAATGGCTGATACACAGGGTCTTAAAAGTTTATTTATCTCCACTAATTTCTTTACAGAGGTCGGCAGTCAATGACGGGTGTGAGGCTTCTCCCCAGATGCCTAAGACAGGGGCTTGCATAAAAGATGCCTGCTCCAATGACGGGAAAATTTGGGTAAATGAGGACTTTGCCCAAGTCAGGCGTGACATATCTGTCTTGTTGCAGAATCAAAGGGTTTATTAAAATTAATAAGAGAGAGTGGATTGTGGGCCCATATTTCGATATGGCACAAAAGCCATTAGCCCGGTCCGAGCTGATCATGTAGCAATACAGAAAAGCTGCCTCTGCTCTTAACAAAAGCCAGGATGCCTGCTCCTAGCTTCTTTTGTTAAAATGTGGATTACCTGAGAAGAAATGTTTGACTGAAGCTGATGACTTAAGAGTTCAGAATGCTTTGCTCATTTAAAACATCTGGGTGATCAGAAAATTAAAACCAAACAGAAGCATTTCTTGTTTTCTGTGGGACCAGGCAGACCAGAAACAGGAAAAAGTGAGTAGGAGAGGGCTTTAAGGTCCATGCTCTCTTCATCATAGCTTAGACTTTCAGTGGAGAGAGTCTTAGGTGGTGATAAGGCCTGAGTGAACAGTCTCTCTTTTAGCCTTATCACCTGGCTACAGGCTTCCTGGGATGCAGTTCCTCTCATTGTCCTATGGACTTCTATAGTGTTTGTTCCCTGAATGTAGCGTTTTTGCCTAGTCACTGGTGCATCCGATAGTGTTTGTTCCCTGAATGCCTAGTCACTGGTGGAGGAAGAGCCATTGTTAAATGTGTGGTGGAGAGGGCCTTTTCTCTTAGATGACGTGATTGTACCAAACTCACTTTGTTGTGCTCTTTGGGATACATTTAAAGTGACTGTTTACAAAAGCTTTTACCTGATATTTTGAGTCCAACTATTTCTTTTAGTCTTCTCAGACTCCTACTTCTTTGAGTCTCTTGCCGGGCGACAGTATAGTAGACGCGTGCTGCCACCATGTGGCTAAATAGTGCAATGACACATTTTACAGTTCTGGAAGGCTGGCTGTCAGGTCTTGAAGCTCAGCAATATACTCTTGAGCTCAGTGAAGCTTAGGGCAGTAATTGGCAGAGTTTTATCTGAATAGTACCCATAGAATTCCTGAATAATCTTACGATTTTCATGTATAAGTTCTCTGCTGGTGCTGGTGCTGTCCTGATAGGTCCATAGCATTGATTCAACTGCCACAGACTCCTTTTTCCTCCCTGTAAAAGTTAATTATACTGTTGAAGAGATGGCCTGTCTCCCTGCAGGGCAATTATTCCAACTGTCTTTCCCCTCTTTGTTATCAGGAAGGCTCAAAAGAGCCTGGGGAAATAATAAGAAGACACAAGGCTCTCTGCCACAGTTATCCTGTTCACTGGGTACAATGGGGGCATGGGCAGAGTTAGATTTGTTTCAGTTCTAACTTTGCAAAAACCCTTTCTGCTTTCTTTGCACCGCTAGCTAGCTATTCGTTTTTTGGAGGCAGTCTGTGATCAAAGTCTTTTCGTGCTTGTTTTCCAGATCTTTCTCCCAAGCTAATGGTTTAAGCAATGAATCCTTTGAACAACTTAAAGTAAAACATGATCTGTGTTACAAAGGTGACGCATAAATCCAACTACACTTAATCAATAAAAACCAGGGGACAGATGGGAGTAAAAACCTGGAAGACCAGAGAACTGGGAGCAGTCACCATTTGCTTTCTATGCATCTCCTTTCTGCTCTTAAAAGGGTGAGATTCTGTCTCTACCCAACCACCACCACTACCACCACCACCAGGCTCCTATGGTCAACTAGTGGTTAGCTCCACCCTGTATCTCCAGGCCAGTTTTATTTGTCAGAACACAAACAAAATGCTACACAACACATATGGAAGGATTTTCATGAGCCTTTTGGAGGGGTGTTCCTCACTTGATCAGACAACAGAGCTGATTGATTAGATCAATCAAATCATTCCTGATTTGTAGACCTATTATGTCAGTAGGCTGCATTCTAAAAGTCAGCTGAGGAGCTACCGTGTGTGTGTGTGTGTGTGTGTGTGTGTGTGTGTTACACCCAGGCATTGAGCTGAGACTGCTGTCTCAGGAGTTTCCAGATTCGAGGTAGGATGCTTAGGTGTAGCTCACAGACATGAGAGAGACAAAGAGTAGGAAACACTACATTATGAAAAGAGGAGCCATCTGATGCCTTATTATCTTAACTCTGATAGATCTTGATTACCACAAGACAGCACCTCCCTGGGTCTTAACTTGTGGATGTTTATTGTCTGTTGGAAGTGTATGTGAACCTAAGAAGCAGAAACCTTTCTCCTTGCCTTCTTTATTGTTTAGGGTCAGAATGAATGAAGTTAGGACATTTATAAAAACTTGTTATGTCTGGTGCTTACTATGGAATCACGTGGCCAGACTTCAATTTGGCTCAGGACTGATGGAGTTCAAGATCATTTGGCACTGGTGGTGGAGAAGCGGCACTCACCACACTCTGAGTTTGTTCAGTGACAGAAAGTAAAGGATCCTAGGAGGATAAGCACAGAACAGTAGATCCTAGCCTAGCATGGGACATTTGATTCAGACTTCTGTTTGTTTACCAGAAAACTGACAATCAGAAAGGTGACAAGGTGTTTGCTCGAGGTCACTGGAAATTTTGTAGCAGTGAAGCTCATAATCTAGGGTTTCAGTCCTTTATCATGTTCTTTCAGAGACAGGGTTTCATACAACCTAAGGTGGCCAGGTATTAAAGCATAATACTGCTTTAGTATTCGAGATGCTGAGATTGCAAGTGTGAGTCTTTGTACCTAGTTCTGACTCTTCAGGCATAACTTCAAAAACTTATTATGTGTGCATGTGTGTGCATTTTTGTGGGCATACATGCACTCATGCACCATAGCATACATGTTGAAGACAGAAGACAGCTTGTGGGAGTTGGTTTTACCTTGTGGTTTCTGGGGATTAAAATTAGGTCCTCACCTCTCTGCCTTCCTGACTTCAGGCATATAGCAACCCCCCAAAATTTGAGCTTGTACAAAGCCATACATTGCCTTAGATCACCCACCCTCTCTAGAAAACTATAGGTTATAACCTATAGTAAAGAACTCTCTTTAGTTGGGATTCAGAACAAACCCCTATTGCAGTGACTGATGTAACTAAGCTGTCCTTTCTACCAGAAATAAATATCAGCTCCTATTTATACCAACCTGGAACAGAATCCTTTGCTCATTTAAAACATCTGGTGATCAGAAAATTAAAACCAAACAAAAGCATTTCTTGTTTTCTGTGGGACCAGGCAGGCCAGAAACAGGAAAAAGTGATAAGTAGGAGAGGGCTGTAAGGTCCATGCTCTCTTCATCATAGCTTAGACTTTAAGTGGAGAGAGTCTTAGGTGGTGATAAGGCCTGAGTGAACAGTCTCTCTTTTAGCCTTATCACCTGGCTACAGGCTTCCTGGGATGCAGTTCCTCTCATTGTCCTATGGACTTCTATAGTGTTTGTTCCCTGAATGTAGCATTTTTGCCTAGTCACTATTTCTTTTAGTCTTCTCAGACTCCTACTTCTTTATGAGTCTCTTGCCGGGCGACAGTATAGTAGACGCGTGCTGCCACCATGTGGCTAAATAGTGCAACGACACATTTTACAGTTCTGGATGGCTGGCTGTCAGGTCTAGAAGCTCAGCAATATACTCTTGAGCTCAGTGAAGCTTAGGGCAGTAATTGCCAGAGTTTTATCTGAATAGTACCCATGGAATTCCTGAATAATCTTACGATTTTCATGTATAAGTTCTCTGGTGCTGAGCTACGAGAGCCAGTGTGGTTCTTCCCCTGGCTATGTGGTAGTTAGTGATCAGATGCAGATTTCTTTATATTCTTCCCTGGTCCTGCATCATCCAGTGTGCTCCAGCATGATCTGAGTGGTCCTGCATGTTCTTTGTATCTCTTGGGCCGACTGGCACTCTCCTGACTGCATCTGTGCAGAGCACAGGGAGCGGGACTGTGCTTTGAAATATCCTTTATGAAATCAGCCCCATGTAACACAGATTTGCCAAGGTCGGAGAGCCCTGGTCCCTCTAGTATCTTCCAGAAGTTTTGCACTTTGAACATTTAACATTTAGGTTTACTATCCATCTGTAGTTAATTCTGTGGAGCTTGTAAACAGTAGTTCCTTTATAGAGTAGCACTCCACTGTTACTGTGATAAGACTAGGATTGATGGTATAAATTCTTAGAAAATATTAAGTCACAAAGTAGAATTTATATAAGGGAGAGTTGCATCCCAAATCCTCCAAAGGTTAATGGTATGCTAACTGCACATGTTAGTGATTAGTATAAGACATAAATGTTTGTTCCCTAGGATTAACCAGCTGCATTCCCAAAACAAAGGTGACAGCCCTGTTTTACAAACAGCAGAAACACCCATTCCTCTATTAAAAAACTATCCTTTTAATGCTGCTCAAGAGACCATGCCAGTGTCACAACCCCATTAAGTCCTGTTGTGCCATAAAGGTATATTAATTCTAGAACATTGGCATTTCTAGTCTTTATGAAAAGAAATTTTGAGTCAAGGTCTCCTATGTTGATTGAAGTATATTTGAACCCTGTCTGTAGCCCCACAAGGCATTGCCCTTCTTGTCTTCTTGCCTAAACACTCTAAACCTTGGATTGCATGTCTGCAGCACCACAGCATTCTGAAATTGCCAGTTTGAGTACATAGTGGACTGTCCATTGCAGAACAGAGAAAGGATTTGTTTATGGAGCCTGTCTTCTCCATTCGGACGAGAAGCGGAGGAACACTGCTCTGAGAAAACAGATAATAGCCAGGTCACAGACTGAACTTGAAGGCAGTGAGCTGCAGGGGTCTTCATTTTAAAGAAGGACTGACTGATGGGGCATGATGAGTGACTTTCTCTATAATTTCCCTGCATGTATTAATTCCTTCCATGTGAGTGAAGACAGACAGAATTCATGGGTGTGCAATTTAGGGAGGGGAGCTTGAACTACTGAGTATTCAGTTTCCAATGAGCAGATCTATGCAGATATGTACAATCCTGATTGGATAAAGTTAAGTCAGCTGAGATGTTTGAGAAACAGACAATTGAATGCAACTCCATGTGTTAGATTACAGCACTCAGTGACTAACATTTTACATGGAAGCTGAGCAACCTCTTCCATTGCTGGTCTGGGTCCTCAGAACCCAAGACTTTTCACAGAAGGGTGAAAACTATGGTTATCAGTTCCAACACCACTGTGGACTTTGTTTATAATGTTCTTGGTTTACCCAATGTTTCTCTTGTGCAACATTGTCTGATTAGCCCCTTTCTGAATTTGTATACTTCCTTTTAAAACCCAACCCATTGATTTATATTAGCAAGAGACTTGCTGTTGAATTTGACTTAGTTCTACAGTCAATCTGGGATAGGTCTGATTAGCAGCCATTGCTGGGACCTTCTGCTCACCTGATTCTGACACTTAGACCTCACTAACCAATCAGAGCCTCCACCAGTCAAATGGATGGGTTCTTCAGGGAGCAAGGACTCCCAGTTTATCGCTTCCTGAAGAAATCACAGTCTCTCTTGTGCACTGTGTCTTGGGTTCCCTTGTGGGGAGAGAGTTTGTCAGCTGTACCATGGTGAATGAGTGGTTGCTCTCCACAGATTGGAGGACTGATGGGCCAAGGTGAGTAAGGGGCCAATGTCCCCAGGTGGGAGGAGTGGCTGGGCTTAATGCATGTGGCTGCTCTTCCCACGTTTATAGTGGCTGTGCTTGGCGGGTCAGGGGCCACTGTCCATAAACTAGCCTGCTGAGGAGTGCGGCTGATCTGTTCAGTCCTCCCCTGATTTGTTGGGAGCCAGTGGACAAAGAGTTTAGTGTGTTCCTGCCTTATCCTAAGTAAGTAGTCCTAAGTGATCCTTGCAACTCTCCATGGCAGTCTCTGAATAACTTCACTGCCTGGGCTGTGTCTGCACTGAGCAGAGCATTGGCAGCTGCAAATGGTGGTGGCTGTAGTGCTTATTTTGCCGCATGTGGAGAGATATCACCAAATTTTCCAAACTCGGAGACCACAGTATCTTCAGAAGTTCTGCACTTTCAACATTTATGTTTAGGATCCATTTGTAGTTAATTTTGTGGAGCTTGTAAACGGTTTCTCCTGTGTAGAGTATCACTCCACTGCTAAATTGAAGTAGAGCATAATTGATAGTAGCATTAATGGTATAAGGATTTACCAGTTCTTAGGAGACATTAAGTCACACAGTAGAATTTAAGTAAGGGAGGGCTGCATCCCAAATTCCCCAAAGATAAGTAGTATGCTAACCATGCCTGTTAGATATTAGTATCATGAGATGCAAATGTTTGTTCACCAAGATTAATAAGCCATTAAGGTACATTCCTATAACAAATGAGACAACCATGATTTACAACCAGCCAAAAGACCCACTTCTCAGTCAAAGACCTCTAACATGGTGCTCAAGGGGCCATTATAGGCTCACAACCTGTGTGCCATGAAAGTATAATAATTCTAGAACAGCTGCATTTTTCAGTTTTTAGAAATGCTGAGTTAACTTTTAAATTAAGGGATGTACATGACTTTTTTATTGTGCATTGTCCCATACCCTGTCTTGACATGCAAAACTGTCAGTATCAAGGGATTACAGAACTTCAATAAAGAATACCAGAAAGTGGCAGACAGAAACAATAGGCTAAATGCAAACCATAGTTTCACTGAAAAACCCTGTTATTGGAAATGGTAACAACAAACAAAGCAATTAGTACCTGAGCTTTACCTCAAGGTTATAAAAATTCTTTTGTTCATGCATAATGCTTGCTTCTTGCTATAAATAGGGCAGTTTGTAAATCTCCCATCACCACTGATATAGAAATCCAATCTCAGGTGGTGATCAGATATAACTGATAAGCTTTGTGTGCCCCATGGAGGTTTTTTCCTTTTTTTCTGGAATCAACTTTGCTTTAGGTTTAATAGATTTTAGTGGTCTGCCCCCTCCTCAATAATTGCATGCCACCTGGACACAACAATAGTAAGCAAAATGTTGTCTAAGTGACCCTAACAGACATCCTATTCTTTATCATAAAAGAATGATATCCTTTTATTTTTTTCTGTATTTTTATTTTTTATTTTTTGGTTTTTCGAGACAGGGCTTCTCTGTGGCTTTGGAGCCTGTCCTGGAACTAGCTCTGTAGACCAGACTGGTCTCAAACTCACAGAGAACCACCTGCCTCTGCGAGTGCAGGGATTAAAGGCGTGCGCCACCATTGCCTGGCTGAATGATATCCTTTTAGTAGTCACAATATCTTCTACAAAGTTAAAACCTCAGAAGGCTTCAAGTGAATCTCTCCAAAGAATGTGGTGTACTGGATGAGTTATCGTCATTGATTTCTGGTAGTTTGATTTTGATTAGAATCCTGTCATTTCTGTTTAAGAAATTATAGTCTGTATTTGTAGGCTATGTCTTTATGTCTCATTTTTTGAGTGCTGCAATCTATATTGTTAGTTATATTATCATCTGATTGTTCCTCTGGAAAATGATCGGCCTTCAACAATTTTGTATCTAGAAAATTTCATGTTAAAAGTTCCTTATGTTTTCGTTGGTTTGAGAAGTTTCTGTGGAGAGTTGGTTTTAGTTTTTTTTATTTATTGTTCTTAGAGGCCTTCCTCTTTCCATTCCCTGACATTTCTGTGTTTTCCAGTTGCTGTTTGGGCTTTGGATGTTTAAGTGATTGGATGTGATTAATACATTTACTTTCGATCTTTAAAACCTCCTTGTATATTATTGCCTTTTTCCTAATTAGCCTCACCTGTCAACATGACATTGCCTAGGGTTATCTGAAGAAGCATCAGTTGAGGGTGTGCATAGATGAGAACATCTAATTGCTGCATCTGAGAGAAATTGTATTGATTTAAAGTGTGGGAAGGCTCTTCCACTGAGTTGACAATATCTCTAAGCAAGTGGACCTGCAGAAGAGAACTAGCTTAGACAAACGAGAAAGGTAGGAAGCAATGTTTCCCCATGTATTGTCTTCATTTATTAGCTTGAGTTTCCACCCTAAGCTCCCACAAGGATGGACTGTGATCTAGGGATATCAACCAGATAAATCTCATTATCTAAGTTGCTTTTGGATAGAGTTTAATCACAACAATGGAGAAGAAAATTGGAACAAAAATGGTACCTCAAATGTACTTTCATTACTGCAAAGGACTTGAAATTTTTAGGTCTGCCCTTGCTATCCTGAATGGAATTGTTTTATTGTTGTTTTGTTATTTAGCCCAGGGAGGCAACTGATGCATAGCAGCTTTCCTCCCAGCCTCTATATGCTGGAGTTACATGTCATGTACTCCCATTGACAAAGAGCCAAATATTTGAATTTTTTATACATGGTCATTACTTGTGCAGCTGGCACTACTTTCTCTTTTGACACTGTGGCCAGTTATTTTCATTTGCTTTTCTTTGAAAATAGTAAAGCTCATAAACCCTATAAGACCAGAAATAGACAAGTACTTTCTCACCCTATCTCAGAGCTTTTTCAACATTAGCTTTAATTCTTTACCAAGTATCTATATCTTAGGTGCCTTCTGGATACCAAATAATTTTAAGGCTTCATTATTTCCACACACATTTCTAAATCAGAAAGAGAAATGTGAACCCTATGAGTTTTTATTGAATGCTTTAGGATAGCAAGGTACAGAGAGGATTTGGCTTGTCCCATTACCCTGTAATGAAGATTACTTATCTGTTTATAATTTAAATCCCTTCCTAACTTTTACTCTTTATGGTCCCTGTTCTGGTACCACCTTTCAACAGCTACTGCATTGTGGTCCCTTGGTATGGTTGTCTTGTAAATCAGTACACAGTGATGCATAGTATGAACAACTGCACAATAAGATTTATTTACTATGGCGTTTTATACATACTAAAAAGTGATACCTCAACTCTGAAACCTCTGTACTCATGTACGTGTGTACTCTTGCTTCTCCTTCCTAGAAACAATACCTCAATTAATCAGTAATAAAAGTGAAAATAAGTACAAAGGTACAATGCAAAAAGTATACAGAAGCAAAGCACTCCTTTTTAACTGGTACAGTGTGAGCAACTGCGCTCAAAAACAAATTCTTTATCCATGGTATAGATTCTGAGAGAACATTTGAGAAATAGGCAGTTTGCTTTCATCTATGCTTGTTCTCTCATGCAACCATTTCCCAAGTTTGTCTCATCTGTGCCACAAGGAGCCTGCACTCTAAGCTAGTATTGTGCCTCCATATTTTCCTCCTTTTAGAGTTTTAAGTTAATTGAGTTTTATTCATAAAGTATGTAAATATTCTGCATTTGGTTGAAAGAAACTCTTACATAATCAAAAATAGAAAAGAATAACAATTATTACAATAAGCATACCACCAGATGTATGAGGAATACTTTGTACGAATCCCATAGCATCTAATTTGTCCAAATTGTCCTGTCACTTTGTTATCAAAAATTTGTGCAATAGTTGAGGCATCTGAATCAGGAAATGATTAGGAAAAGTAAGTTCTATAACATCATGTAAATGATCAATGAGAGATCAAGGAGCAGCATTGTCGAAAAGATAAATATGAATAACCTTCCATTCATGTAAAAATTCACTAAGCTTAATTAGTAATGCCAAAAGCGTTCGAATTCCAATCACAAATGTTTTTGCACAGATAAATATTTCTTTCCCAACCATCCCACAGATTTCTTAAGCACATCAATCTCTGTCTGTGGTTTAGTATCTATTTTAGCTTGCTGAGTCCAGTCCCTGAGAATCTTTATACCATTGCCCACCTGACACAGAAGCATTAGCAGCAACAGCAATAAGGTTATGAATTTCCTCTATTACAAAATCTAACATGCACTTTGTTCTTTTCAATATTTAGATAAAGAATTCTACATTAATATCCAGAGGATTTTGAGCCCAACACTGACCTAGGTTTACAGACAGTCAAATGTGTGTATGTTGCTGTAGTATCATAAGTAATGATGAATATTAAACCTAACAGATAAATTAATACATGAATCCAATTGAAAATCATAACTACTAATTCCAGTATTGAAATTGGTTCTTCTAACTAAAAATACATATGTTAGAGGTACATAGGTAGTAACATTAGTATTCCTGAGTAAGGTAAATATATAAGTAGAGGCGGGTACTGCTGTTCCAACGACTGAGCCTTTAAATACCTGAACAGGTTTTAAGGCAGCTATGATCTTCCTAATATGGATCTATATTGCATTATGGGCTGTGTGCAAGGCAATCAATGTCAGAAAATGGCTTCCTGTTAACTTTTTATTCTTGGCTTGATTCATCCTGGTAACACTAAGCAAATCACAGGTGGTGATATTTCAGAACAATTCTTACTAAGCTAACCATATGGGCTCCAATTGACCCATTTATATTGAAGTATTTTGCCCAATTTGTTTAACAATTTTATAAAGGATGGCTGATGTTTGAAATAATAATATGTATAATCTGTACATACAGGTTATGCTGTTTCTCAATTTTCAGTACCATTATCCCAGGTATGATTAATGGAATATGCTGAGAGTCTTTGATGACAAGTACGATATGTGCCTACTTTAATATTTCATAGGTTGTTCTTGCGTATTTTTCTTTAAATTTATTTGTATCATGGATTACATTAATGCATTTATGAATTTTGTACCATCCCTGCATCTTTTTGATGAAGCTGAATTGTTAATGAAGGTTTTCAAAATGTATTCCTGGATTCGGTTTTCCATCATTTTATTCAGTATTTTTGTGTTCATGTTCATCATTGAGATTGTTAATTTTCTTTCTCGGGTGAGTCTTTGTGTGTTTGTCATCAATCTTAATGTAGTCTCAAAAAGAGGTCTGGCTATGTGCAACACTTAGAGGAGTATAGCAATTCTTCATTAAAACCATTTGTCCCTCGGATATATTGTTTGCTTTTTATGAGTTTCTATTTCATTAAAGAGTATATGCCTATTTAAACTGCTCACCTAGGCTTTATTAGATTTAGGTAAATGGTACCTAGCCAGAAAATTGTCCATTTCTTTTAGGTTTCCCAATTTTGTGTAGTACAGGTTTCTGTTGTTTGCTCTAAGTATTTTGTGGATTTCATTAGTGTTTGTTGTCATGTATTCCTTTTTATTTCTGATTGTGTTAGTTTGGATCTTCTCTCTTGTCTTTTTTATTAGTTTGCATAAGGGTTTGTCTATCTTTTATTTACTCAAGTAACCTGCTCTTTGTCTCATTGATTCATTGCATTTTTTGTTTCTAAATAATTTATTTGAGCCCTCAATTTGATTAGTTTCTCTTTTCTACTCCTTCTGGGCATGTCTGCTTTTTTTGTTCTAGAGCATTCATATGTGCTGTTAAGTCACTGAGCTTTC
Organism: Microtus pennsylvanicus; assembly: GCF_037038515.1. Taxonomy (NCBI): domain Eukaryota; kingdom Metazoa; phylum Chordata; class Mammalia; order Rodentia; family Cricetidae; genus Microtus; species Microtus pennsylvanicus. The sequence goes on along the minus strand of NC_134585.1, from coordinate 61,349 downwards.
TGTATTAGCTATGAACTTTCCTCTTAGCACTGCTTTCATAGTGTTTCACAGGTTTGGGTACAATGTTCCTTCATATTTTTTTAAATAAGACTATTTATTTATTTATTATGCAGTGTACTGCCTGCATGTATCCCTGAAGGCCAGAAGAGGGCACCATACCTTTTTTTTTGAGGGCACCATATCTTATTATGGATGGTTGTAAGCTACCCATGTTGTTGCTGGGAATTGAACTCAAGACCTGGAAGAGTAGCCAGTGCTCTTAACCACTCAGCCATCTCTCCAGCCCAGCAGTGGTTATTCCTAGGGCCCATGTGCATACACTGGTAAAGAAAGAAAATGACGATGCACATATCAACTACCTTTTCCTCCCTTTTGAAAGCATCTCTTAAACTGGCGCTTTCTCTCCTAAAAGCACCTGCCATTTGCCTGCCAGCTTCACATAATTGAAGACTGTTTAGTTACAGCAAGGAATGAGATTCTGATAATGCCAGAACATAGACGAGTCTAAAAAGCAGTTTGCTCAGTAGAGGCTAAATGCTGAATGGTCCCACTATGGGAGCCTCCACAGTGCTAAATGTACAGATGAGCAGTTGCTGGGGACTGGGGGAGGCAAGAGACCCTACTGGGTATTTGGTCTCCCTGAGGATCATAAAGATGATTTGGAACCCCAAGGAGGTAATGGTTGTGCACATGAACATAGGAGGGAGGGATCCATCCACATCAGAGCGGTTTACAGTGGGCACCCGGACCTTGAATCCCTCTAGAGCAGCTCTCTCCCAGACTAGGTGCTAGGAGAGGCACAGCAGTGACTCAGTGCATGCCAGTGGCAGGTGGAGAATTCAGGCCCCCGGTTTGGAGGAGGGCTTGGCTGCAAAGACCGCTCCTCTTTCCAAATGGTGTAGAGTTTTCCTCAGCTTACACCAGCTGCCAGTACCACCTCTAGGGCAGAAGCCCCATGGCACAGTGACCCCACTCCTGTGACAGGAAATTTGGTCACTATAAATACCTGACTTGGCATGAAACCCCACAAACAGGCTGAGCAGACTTTAAGGAAAGATCTGGCAAGGAGGGGGCAGGGCTCACACACATGCTAGGTGGCTGGGGAATCCATGACATGGTCCAACATGGTCCTGCTCAGAGATTTTACTAGCCAGGGCTGCAGTTATAGACTGAAGTTTAAGACGCAGTGATGAAGGTTCTGGGGAGGGAAGAGCTGGAGTGTTTCCCGAGTCTCTGGGGCCAGCTTTTCCTCTTTCTGTCTTGGCTTCAGTGAGATCTCCCCATGGTCCATGAAGAGCTGGGTACCTGTTTACTTAGCTCAGGCAGTGCACAGACCTGTCTCCCTGCCTGCTTTCAGCAACACTGAACCTGGATGGGGCACACTGCCACATGACAGGAGTGGCTGGATCAGGTTTTCCCCAGCCCTGGCTCCCATCGCCCTCTGTGGTTCTCACCTCCTCCTGGGCCTGAGTCCTTGTGTTAACCTGGCCGTGGGACACTTGCCCTCCCACTGCATGCATGGCAGTCCAGCAGCTGGAATCCTTCATATTTGTAGAATTTTAGTATTTAATTTATTTTACCTTGACCCATGGGTGGTTCAGTGGTTTGCTGAATTTCCTTTGTTTTGTAGGATTTATGAGATTACTATTGTTTTTAGGTTCTAATTTTAAATCGTGGTGATTTGATAGTACACAGTGTATTACTCCATTTTTTTTTTGTTTGCTGGGTTACACAGTGTGTGGTCAGTTTTGTGGAAGTTTTCATGAGGTGCTGAGAAGATGGTATGTTCTTTTTTGTTTGGGTGGAATATTCTATAGATATCTGTTAGGCCCATTTCATTCATTACATCTCTTATTTCTCTTATAAATTTTTGTCTGGTTGACCTGTTCATTGTCAAATGCGGAATACTGAGATATCCTGCCATTAGTGTGTAGGTTTTGATGAGTAATTTGAGTTTTAATACTGTTCCTTTTACAAGTGTGAATGCAGTTGTATTATGGGTATAAATGACAAGGATTGAGACTTCATCTAGACAGATATAACTTGTTATATATATATATAGTGTCATTGTATATAGTGTCATTCTCCAATTCTTCTGACACCTTTATTTTGAAATCTAATGTTAGATATTAGGATAGCCACACTTGCTTGTTTCTTGGGTCCTTTTCCATATTTTTTACTCTGAGGTACTGTCTTTTTTTGAGTTTGAGGTAAGTTTCCTGTGTATAACAGATGGCTTATTCTTGTTTTCTTATCTATTCCCATAGCCTGTGTCATTATATTTGAAATTAGCGCATGTATATTAAGAGATATTAATGACTAGTTTTGACAATTACTGTTATTTTTCTCTACTGAAATGATCATATGGTTTCATTTTCTTTCAGTGTATTTATATGATAGATTTGATTGGATTTCCATGTGTTGAACCGGCCCAGTATCTCTGTGATAAAGCCTCCTATTTTTTTGAATCAGGTTTATCAGAATCTTATTGGGAATTTTTTCGTCGATGTTCATGAGCGAGATTGGTCTTTAATTATCTATCTTGGTGGCTTTTTATTTTTTCGTTCAGTGTCATGGTACCACTGTTGCTTAATATAAAGCTTCTGTTTCTATTATGTGACACACGTTAAGGAGTTTGGGTATCAGCTCTTTGAATTTCTGGTAAAATTATGTAGTAAAACTAATTGGTGCTGTGTTTTTCTTGGTATGTAGGTTTTTTTTTGGCTGCTTATATTTCCTCACCACTTCACGATCTATTTACATTGTTCCCTTGGTCTTATTGAAATTTGGTATATGTTATTTATCTAAACAAGTCCATTTATTTTACATTCTCCAACTTTGGCATATAGGCCTTTGTGTTAAGATATAATTATTTCTGAATATCTTCAGTGTCTGTTATGTCCCTCATTTCATTACTTATCCTGTTAATTTGCGTGTTCTCTTTCTGTAACTTTTTATTACATTGGATAGCCATTTGTGAATATTGTTTTTACTCAAATAACTAGTTCTTTGTTTCATTGACTTCTTTGGATTGTTTTCTGTGTTTATATTTTGTTTGTTTGAGTCCTCCATTTGATAATTTCCAGCCTTCTACTCCTGGGTAAGAATGTTTTTTTTTCTATAGCTCTCAGTTGTGCTTTTAGGTGTCTAATGTGAGCTTAGCGCTGCTTTCGGTTTGTTTATGTTGTGTCTTTGTTTTCGTTGAATTCAGGGAAGACTTTAATTTCTTTTATTTCTTCTATGACCCAGGCGTGGTTTAGTAGTTGACTGTTCAGTTTCCATGAGTTTGTCTGCTTTCTGGTGTTATATGCCAGACATCATTACAGATGGTTGTCAGCCACCATGTGATTACTGGGAATTGAACTCACGACATGGAAGAGCAGGCAAAGTTTTTAACCACTAAGCCATCTAAACAGCCCCGTCCCTTTTTTCTTAATTTTTTTTTTGATTTTTGAGACAGGGTTTCTCTGTAGCTTTTGTTTCCTGTCCTGGAAGTAGCTGTTCTATACCAGGCCTGACTCTAACTCACAGAGATCCTCATGCCTACGCAAAATTTTTTTTGTGGCATATTAGCTTTACTTTGTTATCAAGTATGTGGTCAATTTTCTAGAAGTTTCTGTGGATGCTGAGGGTATATTTTTTAATATTTTGCTTGATCTACAGATGTCAAGTCCATTTATTTAATTATGTTGATTATTTCTCTTATTTCTCTGTTATGTTTCTGTCTGGTTGATCTATCTATTGTTGATAGTGCTGCAGTCTCCAACTATTAGTGTGGTTTGAGGTTTAAATTTATTTCTAGTAATGTGGGTGCGTTTATATTACTGAAATTTATATTTGGTATTCATACTTCATCCCTTGAAATATACCTGCTATGAGTTTAGTTTCCATCTTATTCTCTTTTGATTGGTTTAAGTTAGAAGTCATTTTTGTTTCTACAAGTTAGTATTAGACCTTTTTCCTTTGCTTCTCTTAATATTCTTTCTTAATACTGTATCATTTGTGTTTTACGATGTGGTGAGGGTTTCTTCAACTCTATCCATTACCGGTTTGATTTGCTTCTTCTTGGTTTCCTTTCCTAGGGTACCTTTGGATTTTTCATTTCTTCAAAGTTGTTGTTATTCTTCCATTTGTTTACAGTTGTTTTTCACATTCTGTTTGATGGACCCTATCTCTTTTCTAATTTTACTTTTAAGGTCTATTTTTTCTTCCTCGGGATTAGGGTGTTCAAATTTTCCTGTTGTATATTCACTGGATTCTCATACTATCATGTTGTCTTTCACATTTTTGGAGGTATTCTGACATAACAGCATGTACATTTGTACCAATCCTGTTAGGAGAGTCTTGGCTGCTTGGTACGCTCTTTGCTGTGGCTAGGTGTGTGCTTGTGGTTTTTATCTTGGTCTGCCTTCTCTTAGTTCTCTTAGCCCTGGAGTCTCTTTTATCCACTCCACCCTGGAGTAGGCTGTGATGGTGGACCTCAACACCCTGCAGGTAGATAGGAGTCCTTGGTGGAAAGCTTGGATGGGATAAAGCCACTTGCTGGCAAGGGACATCACAGACAAAAGGGCGTGCTTGCTTGGGTACATGTTCAGTGTGATTAAGAAACTACTGCAACAGTTGCCCTCACTACTTTGTCCCCTATGCCCCAGTCCCCTTCCATTTTGTATTCTGGAGTTCTTATTTCCTCATTTTGCAGCAGACTTGTTGGCAATCATAAATCATAATAATGAGAATATAAAAATGTTGGTTCTAGAAATGGAAAAGTAAAAGTGAAGAAATGTGGTTTTAACATTAGGAGAAAGAAAGCAGAATGTTAGCAGCTTTCTCTTCAGCTTAAGGTGATATGAGAGTCCCATCTGTCTGTGCTGTGAATATGGTTGCTTAATAACAAATCTGTTTCAGATAGTGTTTGAGCTAGTCAGGAAATTGAAAGTCAATGTTGATAGAAAGAAGGCAGAGTCAGAGAGAAGCAATATAGCTAGTATGGAGACAGATGATGGAATTTTACAAGGGAAGACAATATACAGATTAAAGGAGATTGCTTTAATTTATGATATGAGTTACCCATAAATACGCTTAAGCTTTGTCCAATGAGTATTCCAAGTAATATGGTTTCTGTCTTAATATTTAGTTCTGAGCATCCGGAGCAAACAAGCAGCCTCCCAAACATATCCATTCGGTCCTCAGGAGGTAAGACATTTTCATCTTTTGATGTCTAATTTCTTTAGCTCTTTATATATTTTGGAGATTCCTTTGGACATTAGTTTTTTGCATGTTGATAGATATTTATCTAGCTTCATTCCTCTACATGTTGACATACAGTTATGCCAGCACCATTTGTTGAAGATGCGATCTTTATTTCATTGTATAATTTTAGCTTCTTGGTCAAAAATCAGCTGAACTTCTGTGTGCATTACTATCTGTGTCTTTGATTTGATTCCAGTGGTCAAGTCTGTTTTCATGCCAATACCAAGCTGTTTCCAATACTTTATCTCTGTAATGGAGGTTAATGGATTTTTATGCCTCTGGAACTTACTTTCCTGTACAGGATTATGTTGTCCATCATTGGTTTTTTGATATTGATTATTGCTCTTTAAACTAACATTAAGAATTTGTTGTTGTTTTGGTATGGATTCCATTTAATCTACAGATTGCTTTTGGACAGATTGCCATATTTATTATGTTTATTTTCTCTATCTAAGAACATGGGGAGAACTTTCCATTTCCTGGTGTATTTTCAATTTCTATCCCCAAAAGCTAAAAGTTAATTTTGTAGCATGGAGGCCTTAGTGATCTTCTGGGAGGGCTTTTGATCATCATTTTGGAACCACCGTTATGACTGTTAGGTACGGTAAGTCCGACGTAGATAAGCGGCAGTACCTTACTGTGCGCTTCAGTCTCTTGTAGATAAAAGAGGCGCACACAGATACTTTCATTTTCGGATACTTTCGTTTTTGCCGCACTTGTAAGACGGACGTAGATGAGCCGCGGGTGCCTGCTTGTCATCAAGGGCTCCTAGCAGTGCGTTATCACAGCACTAGAGTCGGTGTTAAAACAAAGACATAAATATTGCCCATCAGATGCTGAAAAAGAGATTCATCGAGTGGCTCACTGGCATGCTTGCTCCGGTAAGGGGCAGGACCATACTGTGCCCTTCAGTCTCTTGTAGATAAAAGAGTCATGCACAGATACTTTCTTTTTCGCAGCACTTGTAAGACGGACGTAGATAAGCCGCGGGTGCCTGCTTTTCATCAAGGGCTCCTACCAGTCCGTTATCACAGCACTAGAGTCGGTGTTAAAACAAAGACATAAATATTGCCCATCAGACGCTGAAAAACTTCGAAAAAGATTCATCGAGTGGCTCACTGGTATTCTTGCTCCGGTAAGGGGCAGGACCTAACTGTGCCCTTCAGTCTCTTGTAGATAAAAGAGGCGCGCACAGATACTTTCTCTTTGCAGCACTTGTAAGACGGACGTAGATAAGCCGCGGGTGCCTGCTTGTCATCAAGGGCTCCTAGCAGTCCGTTATCACAGCACTAGAGTCGGTGTTAAAACAAAGACATAAAAATTGCCCATCAGACGCTGAAAAACTTCGCAAAACATATTCATCGAGTGGCTCACTGGTATGCTTGCTCTGGTAAGGGGCAGGACATTACTGTGCCCTTCAGTCTCTTGTAGATAAAAGAGGCATGCACAGATACTTTAGTTTTCGCAGCACTTGTAAGACGGACGTACATAAGCCGCATGTGCCTGCTTGTCATCATGGGCTACTCGCAGTTCGTTATCACAGTACTAGAGTCGGTGTTAAAACAAAGACATAAATATTGCCCATCAGACGCTTAAAAACTTCGAAAAAAGATTCATCGAGTGGCTCACTGGTATGCTTGCTCTGGTAAGGGGCAGCACCTTACTGTGCGCTTCAGTCTCTTGTAGATAAAAGAGGCATGCACAGATACTTTCTTTTTCGCAGCACTTGTAAGACGGATGTAGATAAGCCGCGGGTGCCTGCTTGTCATCAAGGGCTCCTAACAGTCCTTTATCACAGTACTAGAGTCGGTGTTAAAACAAAGACATAAATATTGCCCATCAGACGCTGAAAAACTTCGAAAAAGATTCATCGAGTGGCTCACTGGTATTCTTGCTCCGGTAAGGGGCAGGACCTAACTGTGCCCTTCAGTCTCTTGTAGATAAAAGAGGCGCGCACAGATACTTTCTCTTCGCAGCACTTGTAAGACGGACGTAGATAAGCCGTGGGTGCCTGCTTGTCATCAAGGGCTAGCAGTCCGTTATCACAGCACTAGAGTCGGTGTTAAAACAAAGACATAAAAATTGCCCATCAGACGCTGAAAAACTTCGCAAAACATATTCGAGTGGTTCACTGGTATGCTTGCTCCGGTAAGGGGCAGGACGTTACTTTGCCCTTCAGTCTCTTGTAGATAAAAGAGGCATGCACAGATACTTTAGTTTTCGCAGCACTTGTAAGACGGACGTAGATAAGCCGCGGGTGCCTGCTTGTCATCATGGGCTACTCGCAGTTCGTTATCACAGTACTAGAGTCGGTGTTAAAACAAAGACATAAATATTGCCCATCAGACGCTGAAAAATTTCGAAAAAGATTCATCGAGTGGCTCACTGGTATTCTTGCTCCGGTAAGGGGCAGGACCTAACTGTGCCCTTCAGTCTCTTGTAGATAAAAGAGGCGCGCACAGATACTTTCTTTTCGCAGCACTTGTAAGACGGACATAGATAAGCCGCGGGTGCCTGCTTGTCATCAAGGGCTCCTAGCAGTCCGTTATCACAGTACTAGAGTCGGTGTTAAAACAAAGACATAAAAATTGCCCCTCAGACCCTGATCGAGTGGCTCACTGGTATGTTTGCTACGCTAAGTGGCAGGACTTTACTCTGGGCTTCAGTCTCTTGAGGATAAAAGAGGCACGCACAGATACTTTTGTTTTCGCAGCACTTGTAAGACGGGCGTAGATAAGCCGTGGGTGCCTACTTGTCATCAATGGCTCCTAGAAGTCCGTTATCACAGCACTAGAGTCGGTGTTAAAACAAAGACATAAAAATTGCCCATCAGACGCTGAAAAACTTCGAAAAAGAGATTCATTGAGTGGCTCACTGGTATGCTTGCTCCGGTAAGGGGCAGCACCTTACTGTGCGCTTCAGTCTCTTGTAGATAAAAGAGCCGAGCACAGATACTTTAGTTTTCGCAGCACTTGTAAGACGGACGTAGATAAGCCGCAGGTGCCTGCTTGTCATCATGGGCTACTCGCAGTTCGTTATCACAGTACTAGAGTCGGTGTTAAAACAAAGACATAAAAATTGCCCATCAGACGCTTAAAAACTTCGAAAATAGATTCATCGAGTGGTTCACTGGTATGCTTGCTCCGGTAAGGGGCATCACATTACTGTGCGCTTCAGTCTCTTGTAGATAAAAGAGGCGCGCACAGATACTTTGGTTTTCGCAGCACTTGTAAGACAGACGTAGATAAGCCGCGGGTGCCTGTTTGTCATCAAGGGCTCCTAGCAGTCCTTTATCACAGTACTAGAGTCGGTGTTAAAACAAAGACATAAAAATTGCCCATCAGACGCTGAAAAACTTCGAAAAAGAGATTCATCGAGTGGCTCACTGGTATGCTTGCTCCGGTAAGGGGCAGCACCTTACTGTGCGCTTCCATCTCTTGTAGATAAAAGAGCTGCACACAGATAATTTCGTTTTTGCAGCACATGTAAGACGGACGTAGATAAGCTGCTGGTGCCTGCTTGTCATCATGGGTTCCTCACAGTCCGCTATCACAGCAGTAGACTCGGTGTTAAAGACATAAAAATTGCCCATCAGACTGAAAAACTTCGTAAAAGAGATTGATCTAGTGCCTCACTGGTATGTTTACTCCGGATCGTTGACTCTCCTTGTGGAAACGTCCTAGAAGAAGTCCAGGACAGTATGTCAGAAACTGAACCTACTAAGAGGTTGGGCGCGCACAGGAAGAAGGCCTCCCTGGTAAGTCTAAGGATGAGGGGATGAATACTTCGGACCCTTATGGTCCACAATGCACCATGATAAAGAAAAGTAAGGAGAATGGTACATTAATCTCTATTCTCTTAGACTGTGTCATTATATGTGGATTGAGTGCATGTATAGTAAGACATTAATGACTAATAGATGATAATTTCTGTTATTTTTCAGTGAGAGTGATTGTTAGAGTTGCTGATGTGAGTTTTTTTTGCTTGAGAATTAGTGTGTGAAGTTTTTTTGCGTTGGTGTTTTCCTTTTAGTAACGCTGGGACCTTTTTAATCTACTTTATTTGTTGTTCCTTATGCTTCTTATACCTCTTTCTTAAGGTAATATATATCCTTTTATGTTTTGAAAGTTTCGTTTTGTAATTTTCTTGATTATATTTTCTGTGCCTTCTATCCCTCACTTTCTTAGGTTTTGTTTTCTGTTTTCCCAGATTTAATGTATGTTTTGTTAAAAATTTGTTAGGTTTCATGTTTTTATTTCATTACCTGATGTAGCATTCTTCAAACCTGAGATTCTCTCTTCCATCTCTTTTATTCTGTTTGTTGTACTTCCCTCTGTAGTTTCTGTTCATTTTCCCCTGGATTTTCATATCTGGGGTTTCTATTGTTTTCTTTATGGCTTATATTTCAGTCTTTGGTCTCAAATCGTTTTCATCAGCAGTCTGGTTTTTTCCCCCTTCATTATCTTGCTTTTTTTGTGTGATTTTTAATTTTTTTCATATTTCAGCTGTTGCTTTTTTTCTTCGTTTTTTTTAGTTAGATTTTCATTTCACTATGTCTTTATCATCTCAATAAACTTATCTTCTTACATAAGTATAGTCCTTTTTCCTTTGTTTTGAAATGTGCCTGGTCTGTGATCACGTGATTCTGATGTTTCAATGTGACCTCTTAGAATGTTGTATAAATTATTGCATTATAGTCGACCAACTTCTTCTTTTCATTTTACCTTGGCAGTGTCTTGCATCTTGTTCAAATTGTTACAGTGGCTGTCTGAGTCTTTGGGGAGTGTTCTTGGTCTGCACTGTGGTTTGGGGGTCTCATTTCTCCTGCTCTTTTTCTTCCTTTTTACTTTATTGCTCCTTTGGTTTGCAAAACAATATTTTCCCAGCTTCATGTCATCTGCCCCAGGAGGAGCCTGCACTTTGAGCCAGTTCTGTGTCTCCACAATTTCATTGTTTTTATTTTTATTTGAATTCAAATGGTGTTTTAACCATAAAGTATGCAATTATTATGTTTAGTCAAATATAAAACTGATACATAATCAAACATAAAAAAGTAATAGCATGATTACGATAATCATACCACTGGAGGTATGAATAATGATTTGTAAGAATCCCTTAAGATCTAAACCTGCCAAGTTGTCATCAAAAATTTGTTCGATGTTTGAGGGTTATGATTTAACAAAAGTCCTATGTAAGTGAAAATTGAAATATTGAGCAGAAGCATTTCCCAGAAGATAAGCTGGAATATTATTCCATTCTCGTAAAAAATCTTTATAATCCAAATTATTAATGCAAATAGTGGTTGAATTCCAATCACAACAAACACAAAGTAATTTAATTAGTTCCTTCCTGCAACGATACAGGTTTGTATTTGCTTTGGTACATCAATTTCTGTTCAAAGTAGAGCATATAATTAAACCTGCTGAAACCAGCTTATGAAAATATGCCATTGCTCTACAAAGTCTTTTGTCTGCAAGGATGTATGTAAAGCGATACTAGCCACATTAGCAGTATCAACAACAGCAGCAAGGTCAGGAATTACAGCTCTTACTGAACCTAACATGAACTTTGTTCTTTTCAATATATTGAAGAATTCAACAAAAATATCATCTATAGAATTTTGATATCAAGCATGACCTTATTTTATAGGCAGCTAAATTTGTGTATGTTGCTCTAATATCATAAGTGATGATGATAAAACTGAATAGAGGAATTAATGCATGACTACAATTGCTAATCATTAAAACTAATTCCAGTAGGACAATTGATTCTTTCAAAAGAATACATATGATAGCGGCACTGAAGCAGTAACATTACTTCTAAATAAGGTAAATACATAAGTAGAAGTGGGTACTGGTGTTCCAAATAATGATCCATTTAAAACCTGAACAGGTTTAACGGTAGCTACTATTTGCCAATTATGCATCTGTTTTGCAGCTTTCACTCTGAATAAGGCAATAAGATCATCACTGATTCTTCCATCTCCCCATGCAGACAACAGCTTCCATTTACCGTTTTATTACTGGTTTGATTCATCATTGTACCAATAATCAAATCAGAAGAGGTAATATTCCTTTCAGAACAAGTGTTAATAAAGTCACTATATGTACGACAATTGATCCATTTATTTTGAATTTTTTCCAAATATTCCGAAAGAAATTTTCCATATAAATGGCTTATATTTTAACATATAATATTTAAAATATGGATATAGGGGATATGCAAATTCATAATTTTCAGTATTATTATCCAAGGTCTCAGTCATGGACTGTGCTCAGAGTCTTTGAGGATGATTGCTAGATTTTCCTATTTTAATAATAGGTTGTTACCACTGCTGAAATCCCATTGAAAACCAAGCACCATTTCCAAATAGTATTGGCTCCCTTTTATCCATATAAGTAAAACTATATGGAGTCCCATCAAAATCATTCAGATGAGTTAAATTATTCCAAGGAGGAGTAAGGATACTGGGATTGTTATACACTAACACATCAGTATCTACCCAAAAGACAGGCTGAAACATTGTTGGGTTAGTGACATAAGCCCATTAACTTACATCTGATCCCCGAACTGAAGAGACAGATAGCAGAGCCATCAGGGCCGGAAAATGATGTTCATCCATAACAGCTATTCTGGACTGCTGTATAATAATCTGAACCTAAGATGGCAAGAGATTTCACCCGACCCCATGACGGTTAGGATGAGGACCTATGTCATCAAGGTCGCTTCCATAGAGAGAATTGCCATAGAGAGAATTTGTCTTCTTTGACAGAAGGGCCATCATGAGTCCATTGGAAACCTGTCTTTATTTTCTGCTCTTTTCTTAGTTCTGATCCATAACCGACGCACATCTTGCAGAGTAACAAGACTATCTTCTCCCTTTCAGCATTATCAATGCCAGCTGCCATTCATTACCTTGCATTTTTGTCCCCTATTTATTAAATTCGGCATTTGTGGTGTTTATAAAACGTTTCTTTGCGGATTAAGTTATGCGCATGCAGCGTATTTACGAAATTTTATATAAACAACGCATGCTGTAAATTGGCTCTCCCATTATTCTAAAAAACACATTAATTCAAAACTTCCTTTTTCCTCTTTTTGATTTTTTTAAATTTGTTTTATTGACTCATGGACACATTTAACAATAGCTTGTTCTTGTGGATTATATTAAATACTTGTAACAAGAGCAATGATATGATTCGCAGAACCTAGGAAATTCATTAGAATTATATAAGTGTGTCCATTATCTGTTTTAGTAAAAGAGGTAACACAGGTGATGGAAAAGGTGTTGTATAACTTGTGTGTTCTCCAGCTAATGGAGTAGCCCATATAAATGAACAAAGAGTATCTATGGTTACTTAGGGGAATGATAAACGTTCAAATTCTGTAATGAGTAATAACCATTTGCAAAATATCATTTGATTGAGATCCTTGATGATTAGCCCACAGAGTAATGAAATGGATATGTAACAGATGACAAATTGAAGAATTTAAAATAATTTATTTAGCTTGTTGAAATAGAATTTTATGTGTGACATGTACATTATTATCATTAGTATGTAAATGTTCATGTTCTCCCTGAACAAAGGAAAAGGTACTAATTTATAACGTGAGGATTTTCAAATTTAATATATCCATGCAAATTTGTGTTTTCGTGCATGAGTAAGAGACTTTATTTTGATTTAAGAGCTAAAATGAATTTAAACAAATTTAACAGAATGCTTACTGGAACGAAGTACGGCATTAAATGTATTTTTAACAATTACTACAATATAAGCTCAATCACCTACGATATTTAATTCTTGAGGTAAATCTTGCTTGGCTTTTACAACAGCATACAATTAATTTTGTTGTATGGACGAGTAATCTGTAAGTACTACCCAGTACTTATATTCTGTCCAATAATCACTTAGTTTTTCAACCATCATTAAAAATAGTTAATGCATCAGGTAAAGGATTGAAAGCTAAAATTTTTTTTGAAGATTTATTTATTAATTATGTATGCAGCATTCTGGCTTGCTCGATGTATGCCCGCACACCAGAAGAGGGTGCCAGAACTCAGTACAGATGGTTGTGAGCCACCATGTGGTTGCTGGGAATTGAACTCAGGAGCTCTTGAAGAGCAGCCAGTGCTCTTCAGCTGAGCCATCTCTCCAGCCCCTGAAAGCTACAATATTATTCATTAAAAATGTAAGTACTCCCACAATTTTCTGTGGGTAAATGATATTCAAAGTTCCAGTAATAGAAACTGCATGAATTTGTAAAGCTTCTTTAATCTAAAACATGTATTCTACTTATTCTTTTGGAAATGCAAAAATGATAGTAGAAAAGTTTAGACCTGTGAAAGTCAGACATCGTGGTTGAATTCCATAGACTACCATTTGTTTATAACTCATTGTTTTTGAAAATATATGCTTTTTGTTAATCCATTCAATGGGAAATATATTTTCAGCCGAAGAGCCTGCAGGATATTGATAAGTATCCAATAATAATATTTTAAATGGATTGTTTTTTCAAAAAAATCCATTTTCTTAGGATCATGGGCCAAGTTAAGTTCTATGAGCAAATTTAAAAGGAGATCGATGGCAATATAATCCCTGATCCCATTGACAAAGAGGCCATATATTTGATTTTTTTTAATGCATGGTCATTACTTGTGCAGCTGGCACTACTTTCTGTTTTGACACAGTGACCAGTTACTTTCATTTGCTTTTCTTTGAGGATAGTAAAACTCAAATTATATAGACCAGAAACAGACAGGTACTTTCTCACCCTATCTCATAGCTTTTTCAGCATTAGCTTTAATTCTTTACCAAGTAGGTGCCTTCTGGATACCAAAGCATTATAAGGCTTTATTATTTCCACACACATTTCTAAATCAGAAAAATAAACGTGAACCCCATGAGTTTTTATTGAATGATTTAGCGTTGCTAGGTACAGAGAAGATTTGGCTTGTCCCGTAACCCTGTAATGAGGATTACTTATCTGGTTAATATTTTACACTTCCTAACTTTTACTCTTTATGGTCCCTGTTCCGGTGACACTTATCAACATCTGCTGCATTGTAGACCCTTGATATGGTTGTCTTGTAAATCAGTACACTGGGATGCAGAGTATAAACAACTGCACAATAAGATTTCTTTATTATGGCTTTTTATACATACTCAAAAGCACAACCTCAACTCTGAAACCCCTCTGTCCTCACGTACATGGTCATGATAAACTCTCGCCTCTCCTTGCCAGAACAATACCTCAATTAATATCAGTAATAAAAATGAAAATAAGTACATAGAAACAAGGCAACACGTATACAGAAGCAAAGCACTCCTTTGTGACTGGTAGAGTGTGAACACCTGAGCTCAAATGTCAACTCTATCCATGGTATAGATTCTGAGAGAACATTTGAGAAATAGGCAGAGTTTGCTTTCATCTATGCTTGTTTTCTCATGCAACCGTTTCCCGACTTTGTCTCATTTATACCGCGAGTAGCCTGCACTCTAAGGTAGTTTGGTGCATTCATTATTTTCCTTTTTTTTGATTTTTATTTGTGGTAAAAGGAGTATTAACCATAAAGTATGAAAATTTTCCGCATTTGAAAGAAACATCATCAAAAATAGAAAGGTATAAGAATGATTGCAATAAGCATACTAACAGAGGTATGATTAATACCTTGTGTGAATCCCTTAGGGTCTAATTTTCCATATTATCCTGTCAATTCATCATCATAAATGTGTGCAATGGTAGAAGAATCTGAATCAGGATATGATTAGGAAAAGCAAGTCCTATATCATCACGCAAGTGCTCAATGAGAGATTGAGAAGCAGCATTGCCCAAAAGATAAGGTTGAATAACCTTCTATTCATGTTAAAAATCATTATGAGCTTTATCAGTAATGCCAATAGTTATTGAATTCCAATGACAAGGCAAAGTAATAAGTTCTTGCACAGATAAATATTTCTTTCCCAACCATCCCACAGTTTGCTTAAGTCCATCAATCTCTGTCTGAGGTAGAGCATGTATTTGAGCTTGTTGAGTCCAGTTCTTGATAAACTTTATACTGTTGCCCTACAAAATGCTTTGTTTGCAGGGATGTATGTAAAGCAATACCAGTCACAGAATCATTAGCAGCAACAGCGATAAGGTTAGGAATTACAGCTATTACTAAATCTAACATGCAATTTGTTCTTTTCAATATCTTAATTAGGAATTCTACAACATGATGATCTAGAGAACTTAGAGCCCAAGAATGACCTATGTTTACAGGCAGCCAAATATGTGTATGTTGCTGTAGTGTCATAAGTGATGAGGATTAATCTTAACAGAGGGATTAATACATGAATATCATAGAAAATCTTTACTACTAATTCCAGTAGTGAAATTGACTCTTCCAGGTTAAAATACATATGTAAGTAGCACATAGGTAGTAACATTAGTATTACTGAATAAGGTAATTTTACAAGTAGAACCAGATACTGCTGTTCCAACAAATGTGCCCTTAAAGAGCTGAACAGGTTTTAAGGCAGCTATCTGTATTGCATTATGGGCTGTGTGGAAGGCAATCAATGCCAGAAAATGGCCTCCTGTTAACTTTTTATTATTGGCTTGATTCATCCTGGTAACACTAATCAAATCACAAGTTGTGATATTGCAGAACAATTGTTACAAAGTTAACCATATGGGCCTCAATAGACCCATTTGTATTGAAGTATTTTTCCAAATATGCTCAACAATTTTCCAAAAGATGGCTGATGTTTGAAATTGTAATGTGTATAATCTATACATACAGGTTATGCTGTTTCTTAATTTTCAGTGCCAATATCCCATGCATGATTAATGGGCTATGCTGAGAGTCTCATGAATTTTTTTTTAAGTTTATTTATATCATGGATTGTGTTACTGCATTTATGACTGTTGTATCATCCCTGCATCTCTGGGATGAGGCTGAATTTATTATGTAGGTTTTTAAAATATATTCCTGGATCTGGTTTGCCATCGTTTTATTGAGTATTTTGTTGTTCATGCTCATTACTGAGATTAGTTTTTAATTCTTTTCCTCCGTTGATTCTTTGTATGATTTCGCATCAATCTTACTTCATACTCATAAAACGAGTTCTGGCAATGTTCCTTCTGGTTATATTTTTTGCAACATTTGGAGGAGTACAGGAAGTTCTGATGGAATTCTTCATTAAAACCATTTGGCCCTGGAATATTTGGTTAGCTTTTGATGAGAGCTTCGATTTCCTTTAAGAGTATATGCCTAGGGGGCTGGAGAGATGGCTCAGTGGTTAAGAGCATTTCCTGCTCTTCCAAAGGTCCTGAGTTCAATTCCCAGCAACCACATGGTGGCTCACAACCATTTGTAAAGAGGTCTGGCGCCCTCTTCTGGCCTTCAGGCATACAGACAGAATATTGTATACATAATAAATAAATAAATTTAAAAATTAAAAAAAAGAGTATATGCCTATTTAAATTGCTCATCTAAGCCTTATTTTATTTTAGGTAAATGGTGACTAGCCAGAAAATTGTTCATTTCATTTATGTTTTACAATTTTATGGAATACAGGTTTCTGTGGTATGATCTATATTTTTTATAATTTTATAAATTTTATAATTTTTTATAATTTTATGTTTAAAATCTATTTCTTGTACTACCTCTGGATTAGGGTGTTCAAATTCTCCTGTTGTAAATTCCCTGGCTTCTCATACTATCATGTTGTCTTTCAAATTGTTGGAGGTATTCTTACATAAATGCATGCACATTTGTACCAATCCTGTTAGGAGAGTCTTGCCTGCTTGGTATAGTCTTTGCTGCGGCTACCTCTGTGCTTGTGGTTTTTTCTTGGTCTGTCTTCTCTTAGTTTCCTTAGCTCTGGAGTCACTTATATCTATTCCACCCTGGAGTAGACTGTGGTGATGGACATCAACACACTCCAGATGGATAGGATTCCTTGGTGGCAAGCTAGGATTGGATATTTATTTTTAGCTTGGTGGCAAGCTAGGATTGGATATTTATAATTTTTGCATTCATGTTCATAATTGAGATTAGTTTTTTCTTCCCTTCCTCTTTTGAGTCTTTTTGTTTTCGCATTAATCTTACTGCATAGTCATAAAAAGAGCTCTGGCAATGTTACTGGTTATGCTAGCCCCCCCCTCCCCCACAGCTGCTGAGTACGCATCCACGCCCAGGAGCACGCAGCTCCCGCTGCCTGGAGGGCGGGGCCCCCATGAAAGGTCCAGCTGCTCCTCAAGCCGCGCCGCCCTCTTCCTCACCACCTCCCTCTCCTTGTGGTTTGTGGTATCCCAAGAGTGGTAGAAGGAGTCCTCCGGGATCCAGGCTCTGCCAGGCAGCCGCGAGCTCGAATGCCCGTAAGCGTGCGCCCGTGGGAGGAGGCTGCGCTCTTCCCTCAGGGGCCCAGCGCGGTGTGAGGATCCCTGTCAGCTTTGCTGCTCATTGGACATGGACCGGTCCCGGCAGCAGGTGAGGTGGCGACAGGAACCCAGGACCCCAGGCCGCGCAACACAGCCCCGAGGCTCCTCGCCCATGCTCGCGCTCCATCCCATCCCCTCCGCTTCCTCCATTTAGCGCGCCAGATAGCGAGCTGGACGCGAACCAGGGCAAGCCTTGGGCCTTTCAACTTAGTGGTTTCTGGCCTACTGCCCTTGCGCTATGTGTGAGGCATGGCCCGGTGAAGGAGGCACTTAGGGGGCTTGGGGCTCCCCAGCTGGCGGCGGTGACGGAGAGGGTGCGTGGAACAATGAGCTGGGCAGCTGCAAGCCAAGACAGCTTTTAGCAGGCTGAGCGGGCCCACCTGCAAGCATGGCCCCCGTGCTCGGGCCAGGTGTCCCAATGCTTTAAGGCCAGAGCGCCCAGATCATGGCGCACTACGGCTGGGGCTGTGGGGACGTTCCTTCATTAATTTATTTATTTGTGGAGAGCTTTCTCTGAGCAGCCGCGATGGCCAGCACCAGGAGCATTGAGCTGTAGCATTTTGAAGAACGGGACAAAAGGCCACTGCCAGGGTCACAGAGAGGGGCTCCCAGCTCCTCAGGGGGCAGCAGCATCTCTGGCCCCAAGGGCAATGGGCTCATCCTGCAGCCTGGAGCACAGTGCACACTGCAGCTTCTACTGCATGCGTACTTTGCAGGCCTTAAGCTTTGAGAAGAAGGCCAAGAAGGCACGCTTCTACTGGAATGGGGACTGCTACTTCAATGGCCTGGTCTTTGCCATCTCCAATGATAGCTTCAGTTCCTTTGATTCGCTTCTCACAGAGCTGACCCTCTCGTTTTCTGACAATGCGAACCTGCCTCAGTGCGTCCGCACAATCTACACCATAGACTGCAGTCGGAAGGTCACCAGCTTGGATGAGCTGCTGGAAGGTAGGAGGGGTGGGCAAGGCTTGGCAGGTGCAGGCAATGCTTGGAAGGTGCAGTGACTCTGGGCGGAGTACTTCCCCGCATAGAGCAGGGCAGGTGCTTTCTAGGCAGCCAGGGGTATTAGAGCTACTCTGTAGTTTGTGTTGGGCCCGGGTGCACACATTCTCTGTCCTTCTCAAGAGATTTGCCTTTTTTTTTTTTGGAGAAAATTCTAATGAGTAGAGACAAATACAGACAATGGTACCTTTAAAATTAGCCGACTTATTTTTGCTGGAAGGGCAAGCTGTTTGAAAGCATGGTCCTCCAGTGAGGCGCGGGGTAACCCTTGGTGGAGCTCAGCGCAGCACCTGTACCATCCCCCTGTTTGGGATCCCACTGTACCTTCTGTGCATGGCTGTGGTTCTGACTTGCTCCAGGTTGGCTTTTCTGATTTCACTTATGGCAAAAATCACTCGAAATCAAGAGGGGCGATTCATCATAGCAGGTATCAATCTTGGCTTCATCTTGGACCATATTGGACACTTTGAAAAGTATAGGTGAGTGGCCCCACCCACCCCTTAGATATTATGATGTGCATGGTTGGGGTGTGACTTGAGCATTTAAAGTTTTGAATGTTCCTCAGATGATTTCAGTGTGTAGACAAAATGGAAAAGTAGCTGTGTTTAAAGAATTTTCCACATTTGGTTGACAGCAGGGTGAATCAAGATGAATCTCACCTGCCTTCTCCCTGAAGAGGATAACTAGGGTCAAGGGAAGTAACAGCAGAGGCCTATTAGAAATTAGTGCCTGAGTTTCTCCATTACTTTTAGCAAATGGTACCCTTGCTCTGTCTACAGGACAACATAATTAAAATTGTCTTCTATATAATTTAGCAGTAGAAGGGACTACCTCACACTTTGTCTTAGAAGTGAGATTTGGTTTTAAAGACTAAAAGAAGAGAGTAAGAAATCTGTAGGTGTGCCAGTAAAATGAAGAAAACATCATTGAGAGGACCACATTACTTTCATATGCATATCAGAATATACATTTAGAGCAATTTAGTTCGTTGAGCTCTTTCTTCCTTAGAATATCTTTTACAAATTTAAGATTAATTTTGAAATAATGATAAAATTGTTTCTTAGTCATCGAGAGTCTCCTCCCCCATTTCCTTGCTCATCATCTTCATCTCTTAACAGTATTTTGCCTCACCTGAAGAAAGTCTTAAAAATGCATTGCTGGCTCTATGCATGTTCATTAAGCCTGTGTGATTGAAAGAACCTGAAAAGTGGCTCAGTGGATATGTGTCTCCTTAGTTTAGTGATCAAAGTCGGTAGCTGGGAAGTTACACATGAATCTTATAGTGCACTTAAATACTTAGTAGCCTGGCTCCTAGAGATACTTGTGTCATGATCTTCAGAATCTTCCAGCAAAATTATGTCTGACACCCAATTCCACCTCCAAGTGCTGCGATTAAAGGCATACACCACCATGCCTTGCCTACTTTATTTTTTTGACTCTGAATATACCATGTGGAGATTCAAAAGGCTATGTCTTCTTCCTCCTCCTCTTTCCCCTTCTTCCCCTTTTTCTCCTCTTCCTTCCCCCAGCCCCTAACTCCCTTCTCCTCTTCCAGGTGCCCAGGCACTTTGACATCAGAGTTACATCTCAGGCCTGCCCTGCTTATTGTTTTCTGTCCTTCAGATATGACCCATTTCCCTCAAGTCGTCTCATTCTTGGAAGGCCTGTCTGTCTGTCTTTCATTTTTGGATGAACACTTGTTTTCTGAACTTTTGTTACTTGTGTGAGTGCTGAATCTAAGTCACAGTCGGTATTGCTTGCCTAAACTTCGGGATAAACTGTGCTGTTAGATCCATGGAAGATTAAGGATGCAGGAGAGGAGAATTGAAGGACCCCAGAGGCTGGGGAACCACTGCTTGGATGAGCCTGTTAATGGGATGCTACACTCATTGTGCCCCAGTTTGTTTGCAGATGTCAACTGTCTTTCAGTTTGAAACCCTTCCACTAGCCTTATAGTTGCAGTTTATTTATTTGGACAAGAGTCTCATTGTTGTAGTTCTGGCTGACCTGGAACTGAGATACACCTTCTTCTGCCTCCCAAAGATATATATGACCATCCTTGGCTATATTTGGTTTTATTTGCTACATAGGAGTTATAGCATGGGGTATTGTGAGCTATCTCAATGCATGTACACAGTGTTAATGATCATGTCACGGTAACTGGTGTATCTATCACCTCCAATATTTTTTTGTTTGTGCTAGGAACTTTCAAAATCCTCTCTGCTATTGACTTGGAAACATTTCACTAAATTTTTGTTAACTGTAGTCATTGTACTACTGTGTGGAACAGTAGAAGTTGTTTCTCATAATCCCCTGAGATTACAAAACCTGAATGTTTTTGCCCCTGGAAATAAGAATAGGAGCCTGGTAGTGGTAGTGCATCCCTTTAATCCAAGCACTTGGGAGGCAGAGACAGGTGGATCTCAGTGAGTTTGAGGCCAACCTGGTCTACAGAGCAAGTTCCAGGACAGGCAAAAAAAAAAAAAAAAGAAAGCCGGGCAAGGCCTTTAATCCCAGCACCCGGGAGGCAGAGGCAGGCGGATCTCTGTGAGTTCGAGACCAGCCTGGTCTACAATGCTAGTTCCAGGATAGGCTCCAAAGCCACAGAGAAACCGTGTCTCAAAAAACCAAAAAAAGAAAGAAAGAAAATAAGAATAAGTGCGGCAGGTGAGTATAGCTCATTGGTAGAGGGCTGCTTTACAAGATTACAGCTTGTGGTTCAAAGCCCATGGGTCATGACCTCCTGGGCATGAATGACCCTTTCACAGTGGACACATATCAGATATCCCGCATATCAGATATTTTCTTTACAATCCTTAACAGTAGCAAAATTGTAGTTATCAAGTAGCAATGATGTAAGCATGAATTCTAATTCTTATTAATAACAAAAACTGAGAGTCAGATACTGCGTGTTATGCTGAAGATCAGAGAAGCAGAGTGCCAGTAACTAGAGAGTTTTTTTTTTTTGAGAGTTTTTACTTCTACCAGTGCACAAACCAAGGGGCAATCCTGTCCTCAGACTCCATCTCCACACTGTATCTGTCTCCACTAAACCTTCAGACTGCAGTGCTCTTGACTCCTCCCTCTTTATAGTCCTGTCTAGTCCTATCTACCTCCCTAGTGCTGGGATTAAAGGTGTGAGCCCCCACTCCCTGGGTTCTAGTGGTTTAGCTTTGCACTACGATCTTCAGACAAGCTTTGTTTGTTAAAACACAAACAAAATAACAGTACACAGTGAAATATGGTTTGGGGTAACCACAGCGTAAGGAACTACATTAAAGCGTCACAGCTTTAAGAAGGTGGAGATCCACTGCTCTAGTGCACCACCACCAATAGTGGTAAAACAATCTACATAAAAATCTAGCATACAAATGATAGAGATTGCTAACTGCATTGCAATTTAAAGATATTTATAAATATAAAGATGATATGCAAAGGTTCCATACTGCAATGCCATCCAAGCACAGTGGCTGTGAAAGAACTGGCCAACCTTCACGACCTGTGAAAATTTAAGTTATCAGGATAAAGCTGCAGGCAATGTTTGTACTAACTTAACAGCTATTCACGGTTCCCTTCAGTGCTTAATGCTATGTTGGTGTGCAGAATTGATGCAATGCCCATCAGAATGCCATGCACTGAGCCAGCTATATAGCTAACTGACTTCTATTCCTAGTAAGTGAATATTCTCTGCCCGTAACTTGCTGTGAGCATATCTTTAAATTAGGTATTATCTTATTTTCCCAACTGATTCCTGTCCAAGTTACATACCTTGCAACTAAAGAGTTAGAGCTTTGGGCGGGAGTTTGTGTGGCTGTGCTTCATTTAGAGGTAGTTATTTAGATGTATTTCACAATGGGGTGATGCATACATTTTATCATAAAAACCAACACAAAATTAAAATTCCCATTGTGAACTCTAAGGATATCTTACCCTTGACAAGGTGTGGAGAACTGAGGGCAGGCCATGGATCTCTTAGTTTACACTAGTGCATGAGAACTATTTTTGGTCTCCTCATTAGTAATATTTCTGTTTTCACATTTAGCTAATTTCTTAGGTCTTAAGACAAACTTCTGTAGTGTCGTTTTCTTTGTATTTTTAAAAATAAAACTTGGAAAAGTAAAACAGCCACACTGGCCAGTCTTACTGACTATGCAGCAAATGACACATACTTTAATCCCAGTAGTTACAATGACATACACTTTTAATCCCAATAGCCACACTAGTTTACCATAGAAACCAAACAGTAGTGGTGCATGCCCTTAATCCCAGAATTAGAGATGATTATAAAATGGGAGGAGACAGCTCACAGTCACAGTCTCATTCTGAGGCAGGATCACCATTTTCGGACTGAGGTTAAGGTCAGAGCCAGTGACTGACTGCTTTGCTTTTCTGGTCTTCAGGTTGAACCCTAATACCTGTCTCTGAGTTTTTATTAATCATGCTCCCACTCCTATACCTATATGTGGAAACCTCAGTATATAGACATACCTTTCTTCATATCTGCATCCACAGTAACTTCTTTGCACTTTTCCTGGTGGAAAGCATAAACCCAACAGTTGGATGTATCTTCAGGAGAGAACTGTGCTTAGCTTTCAGATGTGTTGAAAATGTGGTCATAGAGGTCACCCACCTTATTTTGTGTCCACCGCAGATGGAAGTGACAGGGAAGCTCCTTGGGCCTGACACAGGGGTACAGTGCACATAGTACCCCTGCTGGAGCAGGAGATTTTGTGTTACCTTGATGATTCCCATAATTTTTTTTTTAGCCAGTGCACAGTTTGGTTAGAAAACCCAATTAAAACGTTTGACACAGTAAACTAATAAAACAGTCTTACTTTTCCCCACTCCGTATTTTTCTAAGCAGCTATGAGGGGTACTCATCTTCTGATGGAAATGAGCACGTTTGACTACAATGCACTCAGAAGCTCACCCACATTAGGTTTCACTAAGAGCACATATAACTGAATGTGGTTTTCCTCGGTTGCATTCTTTTTTGGAAAATTTTCCTTAGATTTGGAAATTAGGAAAGCATTGAAATTCCTAAGATTTACCAGTATTAAGCATTAAATGCCTTTCCATGTTTTCTTCTGCATTCCCTTGTTTAAGTGTGATGAATGCATGTCTATCAATATGTCCGTCATTTTCTCCAGAAGTGAAGAGCCTGTGTTTCAGGCTTAATCAGGTTTTGTTTTTCTCATAGTGTTGTCTGCTTGCTCCTTCTACCATAAGAAGTAAAACCATGGGCTTCAGATTTCATGTCACAGAATTTGATTTGAATGTCAGGATTATTTATAAATTAGTTAGTGACCTAAATAATTAAATTTTAGCAAATGTGAGAACGATATTGACTTACACACAAGTAGTCTAATACTGCTGGTGTATGAATTTTCTACTTTGTAAATCATGTAGCTCTCCCACAGCCAGCATCACTCTCAATAGTGGAAAACTTCAAAGCTTCTATTTTAAAAGGAGGAGGAGATACTCACGCTCATCCCATAAGCAACTGAGGGCCCCAGGAAGAACAGATTTTTAGAAAGGCAAAGGTGTTGGAGGAAGTGTCTAGGTCAGAAGTTCTCAACTAGTGGGTTGTGATTCTTTTGGAAGTTGGACAACTCTTTTGCAGGGGTTGTCTAAGTGTCTACGACCACTGGAAAACACAAACAATTTACTTATGACTCATAACACTTGCAAAATCAGTTATGAAGTAGCAATGAAAATAATTTTATGGTTGTGAGTCAACACAGCATGAGGAACTATATTAAAGGGTCACAGCATTAGGAAAGTTGGGAACCACTCATCTATGTCCTAGATTATAACCTGGATTTGTTTTCAAAGCAACTAGGGAAAGTAAAAACCTTACATATGCTTTCATAACCTGTCTACCAGTGACTGTTTCAGCTGGACCAGGGTGAGGCTTGGATCTGCTGAAGGAACAAGATCACCTAATTTATATATATATATAAAAACTTCTTAACTAACTAGAGAATGATGAGAAACCAATAGCTTGTAAGCTCAGTGTGCAGACAACCGTATGTGCACATGCACACCATGGAAGTGTGAAGCTCTATTCTGTGTACACCTTGACTCAGAACTTTCCAAATTAGAGAACTGGTCTACATGTTTCTAGTAGGAACATTATGAAGGGAAAGGGGAGACAGGGAAGGAAGGAGTTAACCTCCTCTAACTGCACAATCACACAAAGGGCTTGCTCTTCTGCTTGTTTCTGTTCTTCCAAGCCCATGCAGAGAAGGAAATTAAAACATGAGTTGAAAAGGGTATGTCCTGGGTGGTTTGTCAGCTGTGCAAGGTCTGGTTGATCAAAGGAGATGGACATAGAAAATCTGCTCATTTTCTTTTTACCTTGTTTGGGAAGTTATTCTAGATAGAAAAGAATAGAGTTAAGCACAGCTGATAGCAGCACTTTCTCAGGTAGGTTCTGCTTGCTAGAGGCAAGCTTTTTGGGGCTGGAGAGATGGCTCAGAGGTTAAGAGCATTGCCTGCTCTTCCAAAGGTCCTGAGTTCAATTCCTAGCAACCACATGGTGGCTCAGAACCATTTTTAATGGGGTCTGGTGCCCTCTTGTGGCCTTTAGGCATATACACAGACAGAATATTGTATACGTAATAAATATTTGAAAAAAAAAGAGAGGTTTCCTGACTCAGCTTTAGCTGCAAACCTTAAATGGTATTGATGAAAAGCTGACTGCATGCTTTTTGTGGTGGTAGAGACCTTTAAACGCCATAGAGTAGTGGCAATAAACATGACTCCAGCCAGTACTTCTGCCATGAGGCAAGACTCTCAGAATAAAGCTAAGGAGTGGGCTGGAACCAGCAATCAAAGCCATGGCTTTAATCCTAGCCATATTGCTGTACACGTGTTAAGGGCTGACCACTTGGGATTGGATAACCTATCTGGATGCTCATTCTTGGGAAAAACTGATTCACCCTCTGTCAGCCACAGTGAATTGTGCATAGCTCTTCTCTTCATCGAGGGGTGGGGCTTTGTGAAATTTCCCTCATGTGCATTGGCATGTCGACTGGTGGTATCACTATGCAAGTCTTGTTTAGGTAACTGTATTGTTGAGATTTCACAGGTACACTTTTTCTGTCATGTCTAGAAGATACTAGCAACAAGTGTCCTGGGACATCTGGTTCTTCCAATCTTCCCCCTCATCCCTGGTTTTTCTGGGCTTTAGTAGTAGGATTTACATTGTAGGAAAGCCATTTGGGGCTGAGCACCTGTGGTCACATATTCTCTACATGTGGACCAGTTGTATATATCTATAATGTTCTCTACTACAAAAGAAGGTTTTTCTTGTGGAGGGGTGAGGGTTACCCTTATCTTTGGTTATAAGAGTAAGCATTTAGAGTATTGTTAGAAAGTATATTGATTTTGGCAATTGTGGGTTCTCCCCTAGGGTCTCGAACCTCTCTAGCCATAGATATTGGCTAAGTTTATAGTACTGGGTGTGCATTCCCTCCTATTGAGTAGACCTTAAGTTCTACTAGACAGATGTTGGTCATTCCCATGATAAAGTGCACTTGTGCTGTTATTGTGCCATGGGGGTATCTTGTCAGAAAGATATCACTGATGTTCATAAGTTTTATAGCTGGGTAGGAATGTTGATTTCTCTTTTCCTTTGGCAGCTTGCATAGCATCTTCAGGTACTACTCGAGCTAGGCCTTGGGAAGGAGGCTTGCAAGTCAGTTCCAACTCTATTTCCCTGAGGTCTATGTCTGAAATGTGTAGTATCTTTAACAAAGGCACTGAAACTATATCAATAGCTATGTCAAAATGGAAAAGAATTTTCCAAGAATAAAAATACTGGGAAAGTTACAGTAAGTAAGGTTTTTTTGACTGTATAAACACTAAATTTCTGGATGTCAAGCAGCAGTTTTATGTTGAGGTATAGCAACTTAATATTAGGGGATCCTGGAAAAGTGACTAAAAGTTTGTACAGTTTGAAAGCACAGACAAATGCAGTCACCTCTAAAATGTGTAAACTCGTGATGAAACATTTGAGTACTGAGACTGTGACTCTGTGTAGAGTATTTGTTTAGTATGGGTGAGACACGGGCTTTGTTCCTGATATCCCCAACAGTCCTTCAGTCTTCCTTTTGGTGCTTCAATTGATTTTCTTTTAGGAAGAGAAATTTCTGTTGCACGAATAATAAAAACCTAGAGATAGATATTGGGGTTCAAGTCGAAGATCAGAAAAGCAAAGCAGTCAAGCAACTAGAGAGATCTTATCTCTACTAACTCTCAGACGAACAAAAAATATTCTACTCTCTGCCCAGTCATATTGCTCCTGTCTTCTCTCCATTAAAGGTGTGTGATTCCCAAAAGCTGGGATTAAAGGTGTGAACCATCACCCCCTGGATCTGTTTGTGGATTGATTTTGTGTAGCCCAGGGTAGCATTGAACTCAAAGAGATCCATCTAACTCTGTCTTCTGAGTCCTGGGATTAAAGGTATGTGCCACCACTCCCTGGCCTGTAGGGCTGACTAGTTTGGCTGCTTTGCCTTCTGATCTCCAGTAAAACTTTATTTATTAGAACACAAATACTATAACACTAAAAATGTCCAATGTCTTTGATGATGCAGTGATTTGACCTTGTCAAAAGAGATAAAAATGTACAATTTATTAGCTTTGAAAAGCATTATGCAAATTTTTGTAACTCTCTCAGAGGTCCTACTGCTTGAACTCATAAAGTCATTTTAGAAATTTGTCTAAAATAGCCTGAAAAAAAAACATAAGAAACTGTGCATAGGGGCTGGAGAGATGGCTCAGAGGTTAAGAGCACTGATTGCTCTTCCAGAGGTCCTGAGTTCAATTCCCAGCAACCACGTGGTGGCTCACAACCATTTGTAATGAGATCTGGTGCCCTCTTCTGGTTTACAGCATATATGTAGGGAAAACACTGTATACATAATAAATAAATCTTAACAACAGCAACAAAAAAAACTGTGCATAGCAAGTTTAAGCCCAGCATGGAATCATGAAAATGGATCGCTACCAGTTAAATACCGAATGTGAAAACATTCCATTTCTTCCTTCAAACTGGACATTTCCATCTGTGTTTGGGGAAATCTAACAGTTGAGGAAAAGGCTAAGGGAAAGAAACAATGAGTGAGATCTGTGTGTTGTATTTTTTATTTTGCTCACAAGGATAAGAAAGACAACTTAAAAAGTAATGCAGCAGAAACAGACTGGGGGCACAGAGGTGAGGGGGGAAGGAATGGGAGGAGAGGAAGGAGGGGAAACTGCGGTCGGGATGTAAAATAAATAAATAAAAGTAATTCAGATGTTGTCATTACCATCAGAAACCAGATGTTTGCTGTTGTGATCCTTCTGCATCATCCTGAAGTTAAACAGTCTGAAAGTGATATTTGAAACCTTGGAAGATGGCTATAGAATGCTACAGGGATTACTCTGGTCACTTGTTGGTTAGTTGGTCCTGCTTCAGAGATAGGGTCTTACTGTGTGGCCCACGTTGGCTCTGACTTGATGCATTCACTTGCCTCCGCCTTCTAAGTTCTGTGATTGTAGACCTTCCCTACCCAGATATTTACATCTCCTGTTAGGTCTTATTAACGTACATATTTTTCATGTGCAAAGAAAGTGATGTTTTCAAGCTTTGACATGATCCATTGTTTTTGAAAAAAAAAGTATAGATTTGACTTTTGTATACACAATTTTTGGATCCTACATTCTTGGCACCCAGGCCATTCTTGAGGAGCTGTGGTTATCTTTGTGATTTAAAATTTTGGTTTCACTTGCTATTTTCTGTTTGGTGTATGGTATAAGGAGAAATAGAACAGTATCTCTAGCCTTAAAATGACAAGGAGTTGGGGCTAGAGGAGTGGTCAGCGGTTAAGAGCACTGGCTGCTCTTCCAGGGGTCCTGGGTTCCAGTCCCGGCCACCACATGGTGACTCACAACCATCTGTAATGGGAACGGATGCCCTCTTCTTTCGTGCAGGCACACATGCAAATAGAAGCACTCACACACATAAATAATTCTTCTAAAAATAGCAAGAAATTGGGCTATGTTTAAGATTAATGAAAACCTTAGTTAGGCAGTGTTCATTTTTACTTTATTTTTCCATAAAATTTCTTTATTCTCTGGATTGGTTAAACTAACTACTTGCTGCTGATGTTTTTTTTTCTTTTGTACTTTTGAGACACGATTTCTATGTATCCTTGACTGTTCTGAAATTCTCTATGTTGCCAAGGCTGGCCTTGAACTCAAAGAGATCTGCCTGCCTCTGCCTCTCAAGTGCTGAGATTAAAGGGGTGTGCCACTATGCCCATGCCCATGTCTAACTGCTTTAAGATTCTTTATAGTGTATGCATGTGTGTGTATGGTGTGTGTGGTTTAGTGTGGTATGTGTGGTGTAGTATGGTGTGTGTCATGTGTATGTATGTGTGTGTGGTGTATTGTGATGTGTGTGTGTGGTGTGTATGTGTGTGTGGTTTAGTGTGCTACGTGTGGTGTAGTATGGTGTGTGTCATGTGTATGTATGTGTGTGGGGTGTATTTTGATGTGTGTAGGTATGTGTGTTGTGTTGTGTGTAGATGTGTGTGATGTGGATGGTGTGTATATGTATGTGTGTGGTACATGTGATGTAGTGTGGTATAGTGTGGAGTGTGATGTGTGTATGTATGTGGTTTAATGTGATGTGTATTGTGTATATATGTATGTGTGTGGTGTGTAATGTGTGTGTGGTGTGTGTATGTATGTGTGGTATTGTGATGTGTGTAGGTATGTGTGTGTGGTGTAGTGTGTAGGTGTGTGATGTGGATGGTGTATAATGTGTGTGTGGTGTGTAATGTGTGTGTGGTGTGTATGGATGTGTGGTGTGTGTGTGATGTGTGTGTTGTGTGTGTTGTGTGTGGTGTGTGTATGTGTGTGGTGTAGTGTATGTGTGATGTGTGTGGTGTGTGTATGTGTGTGGTGTAGTGTGTGTGTGATGTGTGTGTTGTGTGTGATGTATGTGGTGTGTATGTGTGTGGTGTAGTGTGTAGTTGTGTGTGGATGGTGTGTATGTATGTGTGTTGTGTGTGTATGTATGTGTGGTGTGTGTGATGTGTGTGATGTGTGTATGTATGTGTGGTGTGTGTGATGTGTGTGATGTGTGTATGTGTGTGGTGTAATGTATGTGTGATGTGTGTGGTGTGTGTATGTGTGTGGTGTAATATATGTGTGATGTGTGTGGTGTGTGTATGTGTGTGGTGTGTGTGTGTGTGATGTGTGTGTGGTGTGTGATGTGTGTGGTGTGTATGTGTTTGGTGTAGTGTGTAGGTGTGTGTGTGTGGATGGTGTGTATGTATGTGTGGTGTGTGTGATGTGTGTGGTGCGTGTATGTGTGTGGTGTATTGTGATGTGTGTAGGTGTGTGTGGTGTAGTGTGTGTGTGTGGTGTGGATAGTGTGTATATGTATGTGTGTGGTACGTGTGATGTAGTGTGGTATAGTTTGGCGTGTGTGATGTTGTGTATGTATGTGATTTAGTGTAATGTGTATTGTGTATATATGTATGTGTGTGGTGTGTATGTGTGTGTGCTGTAGTGTGTGTGTGGTGTGTGTATGTGTGTGGTGTAGTGTGTGATGTGTGTAGTATATGTGTTTGGTGTAGTATGGTGTGTGTAGTGTGTTTGTATCATGTGTGTATGTGTTGGTGTAGTGTGTTTGATAAAATGTGTGTATTTTTATGACAGATTTCCTTTGAAGAGAAATGAGAAAGAAACTTAGACATATTAGTGAACTGTCTTTATACAATTTTAGACCGTCTTAAGCATATTTTGTCCTAGTTCACTTACTACCTGAGTTTGTTTTAGTTTAACATTAACTGGGTGTCTGTCACAAAGACAGAAATTGTCCTTTAGACAACTCGCCGTACGCCATCACTTATCTCATCCTGAAATAGTCGACTTTTATCGGTGTTGGTTTCTTTCATGGACCCGAAGGCTTTGAGATTGAAAATATTATGAGTATAATGTGATAGCAGCATTCATGTCCTTGTTTTTTCATGTTTTCTGTAAACAGCAGAGTTTAACATGAAAAAACATTTCATAGAATTTTGGAACAAGTTGGTTCTTGTCATGGACAGAGGCAAAACAGACTTAGAAATTGATTGCAGTTGATGCTTTTAGGGTAAAACACTTCTAGACTTTGGGACCACTGCCAGCGTTGAGATGCCCATGTGCAGTGTCCTCATCAGGGAGCATGACATCCACTGGTGTGCCTGTCATATGAGCCATCTTAGAGCCTAGGACTCTTTCCACCCTCACTTTCATAAAGCTTAGTTTTTACCTGGGTCGTTAGTACATGGTCAGCTAGTTGCAGATCCCTGCTCTGCTGCATCTCTTCACTCTTCCTTTTCCTGGTAGAGGTGCTTATTTCCTCCTTATTGGTTATGCGGAGATCAAAGTTTGGCCATGCCCTCCACATTTTCAGGGAAGAAGAAGAAGAATGAATTGAATCTAAATTAAATAAAAATCCTTCACGAAGGCAAATACGCTTGCTCTCTCAGTAGCCCCATGATGTAATTTTTCAGATTTAAAAATTGACCTCATGCATTTGTTGATGTTAATATAGAAACGCTTCACTCAAACTTTGTAGTGTTTTTCATGATTATTCTCTTTTGGTATTTTTAGGACTTTTAATTGTATTATGATAGAACTGCCAGACTCAGTGTAGTGAGCTCTGCAGTTAGTATTGCCTCCATGGAGGTTTAATGTTCAGAGTCTAAAGACTGTTCATATTGAAGCAGCCAGCACCTACCCAGAAGAAATGCTCCCGTTTTCATAGGCATTTCAGACTCTTACTTGAAAAGTTTCATATACGTTTTTTTTTGTTTCTTCACTTAGTATAGTGGTCAGTATTTTATATATGACCAAAGATAAATGTCTTAAAAGTTTTAGAAGCTGAAAGTGACTATTATTTTTTTTGCAGAACATTTTCTCCTAGGTAGTATCAGTGATGATGTAGTAATTTCTCAAACTTCCAAGAAACAGGAAGTATGATCATTAGAATTTGTGCCCAACAAACTAATCATGTGTTGTGGAGCCCGGGGGTATAAATACAATTTGATATATTCATTTCCTATGATGTAGTTCTGCTATAGGGGAGAGTTTGTACTTAAGTGGTGAGGGATGACATCTATAAGGTTTTTTTCATTTTATTTTATTTTTTTGGTTTTTCAAGACAGGGTTTCTCTGGTTTTGGAGCCTGTCCTGGAACTAGCTCTTTAGACCAGGCTGGCCTCGAACACACAGAGATCTGCCTGCCTCTGCCTCCCGAGTGCTGGGATTAAAGGCGTGTGCCACCATCGCCTGGCTAAGATTTTTTTGATAATAAAGTTAATAGAACTCTGATCTTGATCATCCTGCAATAGGTATGAGGTCATATTCTTACCCAAGGAATGCTACAAAGTACATCCAGAGAAAATTCTTAGGTGTGTGTGTATGTGGAATGGGGTGCACATGGTTATACACGTTCACACATGTATGGATGCCTGAGGCTGACATCAGGGGTTTTTTTTTTGTTGCTCTCCACAGTGTGTCTTAAGGTGAGTCATTGAATCTGGAGTTTGCTTTTTTCGCTAGTTTGGCTGTCAGATCTCCAGGAATTTTTCCCCTGACTCTGCATACTCATAAAACGAGTCTGGCAATGTTCCTTCTGGTTATATTTTATGCAACATTTGGAGGAGTACAGGAAGTTCTGATGGAATTCTTCATTAAAACCATTTGGCCCTGGGATATTTGGTTTGCTTTTGATGAGAGCTTCGATTTCCTTTAAGAGTATATGGCTATTTAAATTGCTCATCCAAGCCTCATTTTATTTTAGATAAATGTTGACTAGCCAGAAAATTGTCCATTTCATTTATGTTTCACAATTTTGTGGAGTACAGGTTTCTGTGGTTCGATCTAAGGATTCTGTGAATTTCCTTAGTGTCTGTTGTCATGTATCCATTTTCATTTCTGATTGTGTTAGTTTGGATGTTCCCTCTTGTCTTTTATTAGTTTGCATTAGGGTTTGTTTATCTTCTTTATTTTGTCAAATAACCTGCTTTTTGTCTCATTGATTCATTGTATTATTTATTTGTTTCAATTTATTTCCGCCCTCAATTTTTTTTATTTTCTGTTTCTACTTATTCTGGTCATGTCTGCTTTTTTTTTCGAGACCATTCACATGTGTTGTTAAGTCACTAGTGTGAGCTTTCTGTTTGTGCTAGGAAGTTTCCTCTTGGCACTGATTTCATAGTGTTACAACGTGCCTTCATTTTTCTTGAGTTTTCGAAAGTATTTATTTTATTTTTCATTGATCCATGCGTGGTTAAGTAGTTTGCTGTTCAATTTCCATTGTTTTGTAGGATTTCTGATAGTACTGTTGTTGTCAAGTTCTAATTTTAAATCTTGGTCATTTGATAGGACACAGTGTATTACTCCAGTTTTTTTCTGTGTATGTTTACTTTGTTCCACAGTGTGGTCAGCTTTATAGACCTTTTCATGAGGTGCTGAGAAGATGGATTTTCCTCCTAGCGCCACTTTCAGTTTGGTTACGTTGTGTCTTTATTTTCTTTGAATTCAAGGAATACTTTCATTTCTTTATTTCTTCCCTGACCCAGGTACGGTTTAGTGGTTGCCTGTTCCCTTTCCATGAGTTTGTCTGTTTTTGGTGTAATAACAGTTGTTATACTTCAACTTTGATCCATGGTCATCTCATAATGCTCATGTGCTTGCAAATTTTTTTTAAATATTTACTTTCTTGGTAATTTATTTATCATGTATGCGATATTCTGTCTGTGTGTGTGTCAGCAGGCCATAAGATGGCGCCATACATCATTACAGATGGTTGTGAGCCACCATGTGGTTGCCGGGAATTGAACTCAGGAGTTTTGGAAGAGCAGGCAATGCTCTTAACCATTGATCCATCTCTCCAGCCCAATCACCCCCCCTACCATTTTTTTTGTTTGGATTTTCAAGACAGGGTTTCTCTATAGCTTTTGGTTCCTGTCCTGTAAGTAGCTCTTGTAGACCAGTCCTGCCTAGAACTCACAGAGATCTGCCTGCCTCTGCAAAATTTTTTTGTGTCATATAAGGTTCACTTTGTTATCCATGTATGTTGTCAATTTTCGAGAAGGTTCTATGAGTAGGTGAGAGGATATATGCTTTACTATTAGGGCGGAATGTTCTACAGATATTTCTGAAGTCCATTTATTTCATTATCTCCATTATTCCTCTTATTTCTCTGTTATGTTTCTGTCTGGTTGACCTGTCCATTATTGAGAGAGGAGTGCTGCAGTCTCCTACTATTAGTGTGGTTTCGGGCATAAATTTATTTCTAGTGTTGTGGGTGCTTTTATATTACTGAAATTTATATTTGGTATTGATACTTCATCCTGATGATATATTCCTGCTGTGAGTATAAAGTATTTGCTGCTCTTAATATTCTTTCTTAATACTGTATCTTTTGTGTTTTTATTATTAGGCATTGAGGGTTTCTGTTTCAGTCTATTTGGTGTTCTGTATGCTTCTTTTACCTTAATAGGAATATCATTTTTTAGGTTGGGAAAGATTTATTCTCTATTTTTGTTGAATCCCTTTCCTCCATTACAGTTTTCAAGTCTTGAAATCTTTCTATTACCATTTTGATTGCTTTTTCTGGGTTTTCTTTCCCAGGGTTTCTTTGATTTCTCATTTCTTCAGAGTTGTTGTCATTCTTCTCATCCTTTTGTTTAAAGTTGTTTTTTTACATTCTTTTTGATGGTCCCTATATTTTTCATAATTTTATGTTTAAAGTCTATTTCATGTACTACCTCTGGATTAGGGTGTTCAAATTCTCCTGTTGTATATTCCCTGGCTTTTCATACTATCATGCTGTCTTTCAAATTTTTGGAGGTATTCTTACATAAATGCATGCACATTTGTACCAATCCTGTTAGGAGAGTCTTGCCTGCTTGGTATGGTCTTTGCTGCGGCTATCTCTGTGCTTGTGGGTTTTTTCTTGGTCTGCCTTTTCTTAGTTTTCTTAGGTCTGCAGTCTCTTATATCTACTCCACCCTGGAGCAGACTGTGGTGATGGACATCAACACACTCCAGATGGATAGGAGTCCTTGGTGGCAAGCTAGGATGGGATAGAGTATTTTTGCATTCATGTTCATAATTGAGATTAGTTTTTACTTCCCTTCCTCAGTTGAGTCATTTTTGTTTTCCCATCCATCTTACTGCATAGTTATAATAAGAGTTCTGGCAATGTTCCTTTTGGTTATATTATGCGCAACAGTTAGAGGAGTATAGGAAGCTCTAATGTAATTCTTCATTAGGAATATTTGGCCCTGGGATATTTTGATTGCTCTTGATGGGAACTTCTATTTCCTTTAAGAGTATATACCTATTTAAATTGCTCACCTAGGCTTTATTTAATTTATGTAAATGGTACCTATCCAGAAAATTGTCCATTTCTATTCTGCTTCACAATTTTGTACAGTACAGGTTTATATAGTATGATCTAAGGGTTCTGTGGATTTCCTTTGTGTCTGTTGTAATGTATCCATTTTCATTTCCAATTCTTTTAGTTTGGATGTTCTCTCTCATCTTCTTTAATTGTTTGCATAGGGGTTTGTCTACCTTTATTACATAAAATAACCTGTTTGTTGTTTGTTATCGTTTAGTATCTGAGTAAGTGTTCGGTTAATGGTTTTTGTCATGGTTTTTGTTTATGGTTCTGGTCCAGGTTTGTGTAAGGGGGTATTGATTTTTGGTAGTCATCTTTTTAGTGTTTACGGTTCATTTTCAGGTTCTTGTTGCAGTTTTGGGTAATTGTCATGGTCCAGATTTGAGTTTGTCTTGGCGTTCATTGTTAGGGTTTTGGTATAAGGTTTATGGTTAGAGGGTTAGGATTAGTGTTGGCGTTTGTGGGTTGGGTGTCAGTGTTGGGGTTAGTGGCTGGTGTTATGGTTTGGTGTTCTGGTTATGATTAGTGGGTTACGTTTTTTGTTTGTGTTTGGGTTTGCATTAATGTTCCTGTGTAGTGCTCAGGTTCTGGTTTGGGTTATGGTTTACATTTCAGGTTATATTTTGTGTTAGGATTTGGGTAGGAATTCTGTTTATGGTTTATGGGTTATTGTTTAGTGTTTAGCTTAGGGTCATAGTTTGGGTTTTTATTTGTGTTCAGGTTCAGGTTAGTGTTATGGTTTGGTTTTAGAGATTGTTGGTTGGGGTTCTGACTGGGATTCTGACTAGGGCTGTGATTCTGGTTAGGGTTAAGGTTCAGGTTCTGGGTTAGGGTTCCGGTTAGAGTTCCGGTTAGGGTTGAGGGTTAAGGGTTAAGGTTGGGGTTAGGGTTACAGTTAAGGTTAGGGTTTGGGTTAAGGCAGCTATCATCTTGTAAATGTGGATCTGTATTGCAGTAGTGGCTGTGTGGAAGGTAATCAATGCCAGAAAATGGCCTCCGGTTAGTTTTATTCTCGTCTTGGTTCATCCCAGTGACACATAGTAAATCACATGTGATATTTCAGAGCAGTTGTTACTAGGTTAACCATATGTGCCCCAATTGACCAATTTTTATTGAAGTACTTTGCCAAATTTGTTCAAAAGTTTTCCAAATATATGGCTGTGTTTTAGAGTACATTACGTAAAATCTGGACATGCAGATTATATTTCTTAATTTTCATTAACATTAACCCAGGTATGATTAATGGACTATGCTGAGAGCCTTTTATGACAAGTGCGATATGTGCCTATTTTATTACTCATTTGGATGTTCATAATTACTTATTCTTTATATTTATTTCTATCATGCACTACATTAATGCATTTATGACTGTTGTACCATCCCTGCATCTCTGGTGAATTGATCATGAAGGTTTCTATAATGTATTCCTGGATTCGGTGTGCCATCATTTTATTGAGTATTTTTGCATTCATGTTCATTACTGAGATTATTTTTTAATTCTCTTTCTCGGTTGAGTCTTTTTGTTTTCACATCAATCTTACTGCATACTCATAAAAAGAGTTCAGGCAATGTTCCTTCTGGTTATATTATGTGCAACACTTAGAGCGGTATAGGTAGTTCCGATGGAATTCTTCATTAAAACCATTTGGCCCTTGAATACTCTGTTTGCTTTTGATGAGAGCTTATATTTTCTTTAGGAGTACATACACATTTAAATTGCTCACCTATGCTTTATATAATTTATGTAAATGGTACCTATCCAGAAAATTGTCCATTTCATTTCTGTTTCACAATTTTGTATAGTACAGGTTTCTGTGGTATGATCTAAGGGTTCTGTCGATTTCCTTAGTGTCTGTTGTCATATATCCCTATTCATTTCTGATTGTGTTAGTTTGCATGTTCTCTCTTGTCTTTTTTATTAGTTTGTATAAGGGCTTGTCTATCTTTATTTTCTCTAACAACCTGCTCTTTGTCTCATTGATTCATTGCATTTTTGTTTTTATATAAATTATTTCATCCCTCAATTTGATTATTTTCTGTTTTCTACTCCTTCTGGTCATGTTTGGTTTTTTTGTTCTAGAGCATTGACATGTTTTAACTCACTAGTGTGAGCTTTCTGTATGACCTAGGAACTTTCCTCTTAGCACTGGTTTCATATTGTTCATAAGTTTGGGTATAATGTTCCTTCATTTTTGTTCAATTTTAGGAAGTCTTTATTTTACATTGACCCTTGGGTAGTTCAGTAGTTTGCTGTTCAATTTCCATTGTTTTGTAGGATTTCTGAGAATGCTGTTGCTGTCAAGTTCTAATTATAAATTGTGGTCATCTGATAGGATACAGTGTATTACTACATTTTTTTCCTGTGTATGTTTTCTGTGTTGCACAGTGTGTGGTCAGCTTTATAAAAGTATTCATGAGGTGCTGGGATGATGGTATATTCTTTCTTGTTTGGGTGTATTATTCTAAAGATGTCTCTTAGGCCCATTTCATTCATTACATCTCTTAGTTCTCTTATTTCGCTTATAAATTTTTGTCTGGTTAACCTGTTCATTGTCGATTGCGGAATACTGAGATATCCTGCCATTAGTGACTAGGTTTTCATGAGTAATTTGAGTTCTAATCATGTTTCTTTTACATGTGTGAGTGCACTTGTATGACAATGATTGAGGCTTCATCTTGATAGATTGAACTTGTTATTAGTATATAGTGCCTTCTCCAAGTGTTCTGACTTACTTTAGTTAGAAATCTAATGTTAGATATTATGGTAGCCATTCCTGATTGTTTCTTGGGTCCTTTTCCATACCCTTTATTCTGAGGTGCTGTCTGTCTTTGATGTTGAGGTATTTTTCCTGTATACAATAGATTGTTGATTTTTTTCCTATCTATTCTCTTAGACTGTGTCATTATATGTGGTTTGAGCACATGTATAGTAAGAGACATTAATGACTAATAGATGATAATTTCTGTTATTTTTAAGTGAGAGTTGTTGTTAGAGTTTTGCTGATGTGAGTTTTTTTTTTTTGCTTTAGAATTTGTGTGTGAAGTTTTTATTCTTGCATTGGTGTTTTCCTTGTAGTAAGGGTGGGACTTTTGATACGTCTTTTTACAATTTTTTTTTGGTCAGGTGATACCTTGTTTTTAACCAATGGTGAAAGGAAGCTTTGGAGGTTTTAGTAGTCTGTATTTGTATTCAAGGTCTCATATTGCCTGCTGCACATTTATCCCTGCTCTTTTTGCTTTCACGGTTTCCTTTGAGACGTTGGGAGTAATTCTGATAGGTTTACCTAAATATGTTACTTGGCCGTTTTCTTTTGCACATCCTGATATTCTTTATTCTGTATGCTTTTGTGTTTGATGTTTTGTGATATGACTAGGGGATCTTTTTAATCTACTTTATTTGTTGTTCTTTATGCTTCTTATACCTCCTTCTTAAGGTAAGATATCCTTCTTTAAGTTTTGTAAGTTTCGTTTTGTAATTTTCTTGATTATATTTTCTGTGCCTTCTATCCCTCATTTCTTAGGTTTTGTTTTCTGTTGTTTTCCCCAGATTTTATGTATGTTTTGTTAAAAATTTGTTAGGTTTCATGGTTTTTTTTTCATTACCTGATCTAGCATTCTTCAAACCTGAGATTCTCTCTTCCATTTCTTTCATTCTGTTTGTTGTACTTCCCTCTGTAGTTTCTGTTTATTTTTTCCTGGATTTTCATATATGGGGTTTCTATTGTTTTTTTTATGGCTTATATTTCAGTCTTTGGTCTTAAACCATTTTCATCAGCAGTCTGGTTTTTACCCCTTCGTTATCTTGCTTTTTTGTGTGATTTTTAATTTTTTTCATATTTTAGCTGTTGCTTTTTTCTTCGTTTTTTAGTTAGATTTTCATTTCCCTTTATATGTATTTATCATCTCAATAAAGTTATCTTCTTACGTAATTATAGTCCTTTTTTCCTTTGTTTCGAATCTGCCTGGTCTGTGATCACTTGATTCTGATGTTACAGTGTGACCATAGGATGTTGTATAAATTATTGCATTAGAGTCGACCAACTTCTTTTCATTTGACCTTGGCAGTGTCTTTGCATCTTGTTCAAATTGTTACAGTGGCTGTCTGAGTCTTTGGGAAGTGTTCTTGGTCTGCTCTGTGGTTTGTGGGGTCTCATTTCTCCTGTTCTTTTTTTTCCATTTTACTTTATTGCTCCTTTGGTATACTCTGTGCAGTCACAGCTTGTTTGTAGACTTGCTCTCTTGATCTTCTGACCTGAGGCAGGTTGAGGATGACCCAAAATATTTGTCTGACTATTGATGTTCCAGAGAGTGTGGTGTTGTGCTGTGTTGCTGTTCATGTACCTGTTTGTTTTCTCTGTATTGTAACCCATTTCTTTCAGAGTTGCAGCATGTTGGAGCGCAAACTGGTAAGTTTTTGGGTTGGATGGGGTTAGCAGCTTTCAGGGTTTAGTGGGCGGGGTGAGTATTAGGGTAGACTGCATGTAGGCAACTATCTCTTGTTAGCTAGCTAGAGATGAAAAACCAATTTGGATGGTGCTTGGGGATTTTACTCAGTATGTCCATCCGAGATGATTGCTTGTCCTGCCAGGTACCTGGACACTCTGTTCTTGGTCCTTGGTTTGGATAAGGTTTATGGCTAGGGTTTGTGGATAAGGCTTAGAGCTAGGGCCAGGATTTAGGTCTATGGGTAGTGCCTAGGGGGTTAGGATGGTGGTGTTGCGGATCTGTAATTGGGTTACAGTTGGAGTTAGGTTTTAGGGTTAAGGGGTTAGAGTTATGATTTCCAGTTCTGGCTCAGATTTGTGTTAAGGGTTAGGGTTCTGGACAGTGTTTTGTTCTTGTGCTTTGCTTGGGTTTATGGTATGTTTTAGATTTAGGGTTTTTGATTTAAGATATGGTTGTGTGGTTTGTTTTTTGTTCATGCATTGATTTACGGTTTTGTTTTTGGTTTTGAATCAGCATTTGTGTTTGTGTTAGGTTTTGTGTTATGGTGTGGCTTCTGTTTTTGGCTCATGTTGATTCTCTTTTTTATTGCTTATTGGTTATGAGTCTTGTTAGGTTATCAGTTTCAGGTTTTTGAAGTGGGGTCGAGGGTACATGTACAGCTTGAGTTTGTAATGGAGTTATGGGTTTGTGTTAGGTTCCAGGTTAGGGTTTAGTATTAATGATTGTCTTTGGATTAGTGTTTGGGTTATGGTTTAGTTTCGCGTTGGGGTTTGGGTTATGTTTTTGATCATGGTTTCTGTTTACGGTTCCGGTCCTGGTTTGGTTTAGTGGGTATTGATTTTGTGTCGTTATCTGTTTAGTGTTCAGTTACATTTCTAGGTTCTTGGCACAATTTGCGTGAGTGTTAGGGTCCGGATTGGATTGTGTGTTGGCGTTCGTTG
This sequence comes from Microtus pennsylvanicus, assembly GCF_037038515.1. Taxonomy (NCBI): domain Eukaryota; kingdom Metazoa; phylum Chordata; class Mammalia; order Rodentia; family Cricetidae; genus Microtus; species Microtus pennsylvanicus. The sequence goes on along the minus strand of NC_134585.1, from coordinate 20,822 downwards.
TTAGGGGTTTGGTGTAAGGTTTATGTTTACAGGGTTAGGGTTACTGTTGGTGTTTATGGGTTATGTGTTGGTGTTGGATTCAGTGGCTAGTGTTAGGGTTAGGTGTTCTGGTTATGATTAGGGTGTTACGGTTTCTGGCTGTGTTTGGGTTGGCATTGCTTTTATGGTGTAGTGCTTAGGTTCCAGTTTGGGTTATGGTTTACGGTTCGGTTAAGAGTTCAGGTTAGGATTTTGATTAGAAGTATGATTAGCGTTTATGGGTTTAGGGTTTAGTGTTAAGCCTTGGGTCATAGTTTGGGTTAGTATTCGTATTCATGTTCAGGTTAGTGTTATGGTTTGGATTTAGGGTTTGTCGCTTGGGGTTCTGACTCAGGTTTTGAAGAGTTCTGGTTAGGGTTATGATTCTGGTTAGGTTTAAGATTCAGGTTCTAGTTAGGTTTCTTGTGAAAGTTAGGTTTCTAGCTAGGGTTAGGGGTTAGGGGTTAGGGGTTGGGGTGGTATTTAGGGTTGGGGTGGGGGTTAGTGTTAGTGTTAGGGTTAGGGTTAGGGGTCAGGCTCAGGGTCAGGGTCAGGGTCAGGGGTCGGGGTCGGGGTTGGGGTCAGGGTCAGAGGTCAGGGGTTAGGGTCAGGGGTTAGGGTCAGGGGTTAGGGTCAAGGGTTAGGGTCAAGGGTCAGGAGTCAGGGTCAGGCGACAGGGTCAGGCATCGGGGTCAGGGGTCAGGGTCAAGGTCAGGGGTCAAGGGTCAGGGTCAAGGCTTAGGGTCAGGAGTAGGTGTCAGGGGTAGGTGTCGGGTAGGTGTCAGGGGTTAGGGTCAGTGTTTA